>NC_090358.1:24171414-25601414 GCF_035084215.1 Heptranchias perlo
CTTTTTCTGACTTTTCGTAGCGAGATTTTACAACTGAGTGGCTTGCTAGGCCATTTCAGAGGGCAATTAAGAATCAACCACATTGCTGTGGGTCTGGAGTCACTTATAGGCCAGACCGGGTCAGGGCGGCAGGCTTCCTTCCCTGAAGGACATTAGTGAACCAGATGGGTTTTTACGACAATCCGGTAGTTTCATGGCCATCATTACTGATACTAGTATTTTAATTCCAGATTTTTATTTAATTAATTGAATTTAATTAATTAATTGAATTGAATTTAAATTCGCCAGCTGCCGTGGCGGGATTTGAACTCATGACTCTGGATTTTAGTCCAGGCCTTGATGAGTCCAGATGAGTGCAGCTCCAACAACACTCAAGAAGCTCGACACCATCCAGGACAAAGCAAACCCACTTGATTGACACCCCATCCACCACCTTAAAAATTCATTCCCTCCACCACCAGCGCACCGTGGCTGCAGTGTGTACCATCTACAAGATGCACTGCAGCAATTCGCCAAGGCTTCTTTGACAGCACCTCCCAAACCCACGACCTCTACCACCTAGAATGACAAGAGCAGCAGGCATATGGGAACAACGCCACCTGCATGTTCCCCTCCAAGTCACACACCATTCCAACTTGGAAATATATCGCCGTTCCTTCATCATCACTGGGTCAAAATCCTGGAACTCTCTACCGAACAGCACTGTGGGGAGTACCTTCACCACACGGACTGCAGCGGTTCAAGAAAGCAGCTCACCACCACCTTCTCAAGGGCATATAGGGATGGGCAATAAATGCTGGCCTTGCCAGTGACACCCTCATCCCATAAATTAATTTTTTAAAACTCTCCTTTCCCTGATACAAGGCTAGGCGGGAAAGTAAGCTAGGGGACATAGTCTCAGGATAAAGGGTTGGCCATTTAAGACTGAGATGAGGAGAAATGTTTTCACTCAGAGGGTTGTGAATCTTTGGATTTCTCTACCACATAGGGCTGTGGATGCTCAGTCGTTGAGTATATTTAAGGCTGAGATCAATAGATTTTTGGTCTCTAAGGGTATCAAGGGACGTGGGGATTGGGCAGGAAAGTGGAGTTGAGGTCGAAGATCAGCCATGATCTTTTAGAATGGCAGAGCAGGCTCGAGGGGCTGTCTGACCTATTCCTGTCCCTATTTCTTATGTTCTTATGTATCTGAGAACTGTATCTGCGTTTAAATCCCAATACATGCTCCCGGCCAACATGAAGCTCTGGGCTAAGAGTGACAAATCTCTATCTGCATATCATAGAATCAAACAGCAGAGAAAGGAGGCCGTTCAGCCCATCGTGTCTGTGCTGGCTTTTTGAAATTTGTCCCACTCTCCTACTCTTTCCCCATAGCCCTGCAAATTTCTCCTTTTGTTCTTCGCAGCACATCATCTGGGTTCGTATTCACACTTTGTTTCATCCCCATTCATACATTATCCCCATTATCATAGACTATGCATAATCTTCAGTCACATACAATCCCCATTACTATTTCAAATTTTTGTAGATTTTCCAACCGGCAGGGTTGGTCCTGCCAGTGCAGAAATAGAAAGGAGGGACCGGAAAATCAGGCGTGGAAATTCCTTTCACTAGATCTCTGCCGATGAGCACAACCAGCCTCTTAAACCAGTCTAAAGTGCTCTTGCACAAAGTATGAGAGATCTTAATTTAAATATTACACTCATCGTTAATGCACTGCTCAGGAGCACCAATGCATTCCCTAATTTTCTCGTGTGAAATGTACTGTGCGTTCAGCTCGACTATATAAATGGACAATCAATATTAAACGCATTGTGAGTTCAGCAAGTAAATTCTTAAAGGGAAAAACAGCTGGATGATAAGATGCTATGTAAATGTAAGGGCTTCTTTTATTTATTTACCGATAATGTTTTATGTTCACAGTTGTATTTAGTGTAATTATTATGATTATGTTGGACTGTGAATACTTTAAAAATCAAATTCTTGGCATGTTTTGGCTGCAGTATCTTCTATCTTTCTATCCTAAGTTTCAGTGAGATGAGTAAGCCACACATTAATGTGTATACTGCCTGTATTTTATGATTGTGATTTTTTTTTTCAGCAATGACCTATACAGAATTCAAACAAGTTGCTGTCCTCAATCCAGATTTAAAATTCAATCTGATGCCACCCATAGGAATTGTTTAAATAAGTGTTCACAGGCTTTAAAAAAATGACAGTCCATAAATCATAATCCAAGAAAACTTTTGCAACTTCTATTTAAAAAGACAGGATCCTTTCACCATCCATATAATTGAAAGCTGAGCCTCTGAGTCACCATCTACCCATTTCTTTGACGTAATGTAGATCTTATTTCAATTTTAAGTATCTCCTTGAGTAATATTATTACACTTATTTGGTTTCCGTTTCTCAACAACAGTACTGCTGTACAGTAAGTGCTGTTTGCAATTTTTTATTCCCAAGTCATAGCCCTCATAATAAGTTTGGTCATTTATAACAGTCTTCTGTTCAGGGTTACATAAACCAGACTTTCACAAGGTTCATGTATCTCATCTATAGATGTTAATAAATAGGATTTTATTGGTATGTCATCATAGCAGTTGGCTGCCATAGTGAATTGCTATCTGTGCTGTATGTACTTCATAGTGGGATGAATTCAGGGGTATATTCCCTTGAGTATAGAAGATTAAGGGGTGATCTGATTGAGGTGTTTAAGATGATTAAAGGATTTGATAGGGTAGATAGAGAGAAACTATTTCCTCTGATGGGCGAGTCCAGAACAAGGGGGCATAACCTTAAAATTAGAGCTAGGCTGTTCAGAGGTGATGTCAGGAAGCATTTCTTCACACTAAGGGTAGTGGAAATCTGGAACTCTCCCCCACCCACCCCCCTCCCAAAAAAGGCTGTTGAGGCTGGGGGTTAATTGAAAATTTCAAATCTGAGATTGATAGATTTTTGTTAGGCGAGGATATTAAGGTTCATGGAACAAAGATGGGTAAATGAGTTAAGATACAGATGAACCATGATCTAATTGAATGGTAGAACAGGCTTGAAGGGGTTGAATGGCCTACTCCTGCTCCTATAGTGGAGCGTATACTGGGGGATATCAAGTATACCCACTTTTTATTTTTGGAGGTGAAGATATGAATGAGGATTTAACATAAGGGATGATTACACCATCCAGCACTTACAGGGAGCGCATCTCAGGAAATTCCAACCTGCTTAGTCCTCATCAACATAACTTTCACATAAATATACACGTCATAGGGTGGAGGCCGTGATCCTGTGCTCTCAGCGGAGAAGCCACATTTCAAGGCAGCTCTGCCCTCTTGTCAGGTGGGTGACTCGTTGTGCATCCGAAGGTAAGACCCTGCCCCAAATCTTAAGTTTTTTCTTTTAATCCCAGCATCAGATTAGAAAAAGCTTCCTCACAAGTGACTTGTTTCTTAACGATTGCTTTCACTTCAAGTTTCATTGTTGTTGACCAACCTTAAATCACCATTACCTCACAATTTGTTGGGTTTCAGTCTATTTTCTTCCAACTGTCTTTCAGAAAAATTCCTCTGAATCATTTTCTTCAAATGCTGCACTGTGTCCAAAAATCCTTCAGTGTGCTGATGGTCACAACCCTTGTTTCAGGTATCTGTTGACGAGTTATAATATGGCAGATTGCTGGATATGTTTAGCGTTTGGCGTCTGTGTACACAAACGTTGCCTGAGAAGGCTACAATGTATGTTTCAACACATTTCAAATTGGGGGGACAACCATGTCAGTCTAGCTCCACCCACCTCCTGAACCATGGTCTGGTACCAATTGATAGTAACTGGCCCTGTTGTTAACGAGAAGCAAGTAATGGGGAAAAAAATGGCACCATAATGTCTTAAATTCTTCAGGAGCCAGTAAAAATGGAGACCCATACCATACCCTTTACTGCACCCCTATTTTGCCTTCTACAATCTCGGAGGTGTCTGAGTCCCATCCCATGTCGTTGGCCCCGGTCATTGCCACCCGATTCTCATCATCGCTGACAGTTAACGTGAAGGTTTTTGTTCTTATTGGAGCAACCTAACCCCAGTAATTCTGTGTCCAGCCGTTGGTACCAAAATGGAATACCCCAGTTACACTGGGCCCTCCGTGGTCTCCTTTAGTCTACTGCCTTCACTGGATGCCAATGTACCATCTACATCATTAAGACCTACATCATGTAAGAAAGAAGAACTTGCAATAATTTATCCTCTTCTCACATCCTTAGAATGTTCCAAAATGATTTGCTTGCGCATTTCCATTCGCAACCCCTCAAATAATGAAGCAGTCCGAGCCCGCGTGCAGCAAGACCTGGACAACATCCAGGATTGGGCTGATAAGTGCCAAGTAACATTCGCGCCAGACAAGTGCCAGGCAATGACCATCTCCAACAAGAGAGAGTCTGATCACCTCCCCTTAACATTCAACGGCATTACCATCGCCGAATCCCCCACCATCAACATCCTGGGAGTCACCATTGACCAGAAACTTAACTGGACCAGCCATATAAATACTGTGGCTACAAGAGCAGGTCAGAGGCTGGGTATTCTGCGGCGAGTGATTCACCTCCTGACTCCCCAAAGCCTTTCCACCATCCACAAGGCACAAGTCAGGAGTGTGATGGAATACTCTCCACTTGCCTGGATGAGTGCAGCTCCAACAACACTCAAGAAGCTTGACACCATCCAGGACAAAGCAGCCCGCTTGATTGGCACCCCATCCATCGCCCTAAACATTCACTCCCTTTACCACCGTCGCACAGTGGCTGCAGTGTGTACCATCCACAGGATGCACTGCAGCAACTCGCCAAGGCTTCTTCGACAGCACCTCCCAAACCCGCGACCTCTACCACCCAGAAGGACAAGGGCAGCAGGCACATGGGAACACCACCACCTGCACGTTCCCCTCCAAGTCACACACCATCCCGACTTGGAAATATATCGCCGTTCCTTCATCGTCGCTGGGTCAAAATCCTGGAACTCCCTTCCTAACAGCACTGTGGGAGAACCTTCACCACACGGACTGCAGCGGTTCAAGAAGGTGGCTCACCACCACCTTCTCGAGGGCAATTAGGGAAGGGCAATAAATTCCGGCCTCGCCAGCGACGCCCACATCCCGTGAACAAATTTTTAAAAAATTACACTTAGTGTTGTCACTGTTGTTATGTAAGCAATCTTATGCACACACATGTATAGAGGAATGTTTCTCTCACTGTATATCCAGAGGTGCAGTCATCACACGTGATCTAAAATGGGTATTTACAGCCACATGATTACTTTAAATAAAAAGCCAGAGCAATCCAGCCCATGAACATGTCCTCATCTATCAGTGCCTCTTGTCGGGAAATGCTTTTAAGTGATGAGGGAAAGGATTTACCCTCCCCTAGTTTTCTGTTCCTCCCACTGATGACCTGGTCCAGACTGACCTAAGGAAAGTCTGACTGCAAATGTCAGTGACTACACTTCAAACGTACCTCACTGGAAGTAAAGCACTTTGGGATGTACTGAGGTTGTGAAAGGTGCTGTATAAATGCAAGTTCTTTCTTAATATGAATGTGTGCCTCTTATCTCATAAAGTAGCTGCTGGACCGTACTGAAAAGACACATGCTGTAGGTTGGCTGGTAAGAGGAAACACACGACTTGGCTTAAATATGTTGAAGCTTAAAAGTATATTGAAACTACAAGGACTGGGTGACTGCCAGACAGACTAGGAGGACCAGGCAGGTCGTGCAGGAGTCCCCTGAGGGCATCTCGCTCTCTAACCGGTATTCAGCTCTGAATACTGGTGGGGGAAAAGGTTCCTCTGGAGAATTGCAGCCAGAGCCAAGTCCACAGCACCATGGGTGACTCAGCTGTACAGGGGGGGGGGGGGAGGAGAAAGGTCAAGAGAGCAATAGTGATAGGGGATTCTATAGTTAGGGAGCAGACAGGCGTTTCTGCGGCCGCAGAAGTGATTCCAGGATGGTATATTGCCTCCCAAGTGGCAGGATCAAGAATGTCTTTGAGCGGCTGCAGAATAATTCTGGAGGGGGAGGGTGAACAGCCAGAGGTCGTGGTCCATATTAGTACCAACGACATAGGTAGAAAGAGGGATGAGGTCCTGCAGGCAGATTTTAAGGAGTTAGGAAAGAAATTAAGAAGCAGGACCTCAAAGGTAGTAATCTCCGGATTACTCCCAGTGCCATGCGCTAGCGAGTATAGAAATAGGAGGATAGAACAGATAAATGCATGGCTGGAGAGATGGTGCAGGAGGGAGGGCTTTAGATTCCTGAGGCATTGGGATCAGTTCTGGGGGAGGTGGGACCTATATAAGCCGGACAGGTTGCAACTTAACGGAGCTGGGACCAATGTCCTCATGGGGAGGTTCGCTAATGCTTTGGGGAGGGGGGGTTTAAACTAATTTGGCAGGGGAATGGCACCGGGATGTAGCATTGGAAAGGGGAAACAAGGTGCACCAAGGATTGAGAGAGAAAGATAGCACTAGAACAAGAAATAGTCCGGTAGTAGATGGGAGACTAAGAGAGAGTACAAGAAAGTCTAAGACGGTGCATGTGTGTAAACGCACGAAGTGTGGTAAACAAGGTTGGTGAGCTGCAGGCGCAATTCCACATGAGAATACGATGCCGTGGCGATAACGGAGACCTGGCTCTCAAAAGGGCTGGATCGTGTACTAAATATCCCTGGATACAAGGTGTTCAGGAAAAATAGGAAAGGGAAGAAAGGAGGGGGAAGTGCAGCAATATTGCAATGCTGGAGAGAGAGAATGTCCTGGAGGGGTCAAGGACAGAATCTATTTGGTTATAGTTAAGAAACAATAGAGGTGCCATTACACTACTGGGTGTATTCTATAGGCCACCAACCAGTGGGAAGATATAGAGGAGCAAATTTGCAAGGAAATTACAGAGGTGCAAAAGCCATAGAGTAGTGATAATACGGGACTTCAGCTATCCTAATATAGACTGGGATAGTAATAATATAAGGGGCAAAGAGGGGGAGGAATGTGTTGAGGAGAACTGTCCTGACCAGTATGTTTCCGGCCCAATGAAGAAGGAGACATTGCTGCACTTGGTTCAGGGGAACGGGGTGGGCAAAGTGGAGCAAATGTCAGTGGGGGAACATTTAGGGAGCAGCGATCATAGTATCATAAGGTTTAGAATATGGAAAAGGACACGGTCCACTCAAGTAAAAATACTCAATTGGAGGAAGGCCAATTTCAGCGGGATGAGAACAGATCTGGCCCGGGTAAATTGGAATCAAAGATTGGCAGGCAAAACTGTAATTGAACAAAGGGCGGCTTTTAAAGAGGAGATGTTTCAGGTACAGTCTAGGTACATTCCCACGAGAGAGAAAGGTAGGGCAACTAAAGCCAGAGCTCCCTGGATGACAAAAGAAATAGAAAGTAAGATGAAGCAGAAAAAAGGGGTGTATGACAGATGTCAGGTTGCTAACATAAGTGAGAACCAGGCTGAATATAGAAAGTTCAGAGGGGAAGTGAAAAAGGAAATAAGAGGAGCAAAGAGAGAGTATGAGAATAGACATAAAAGGGAATCCAAAAGTCTTCTATAGACATGTAAACGGGTAGTTAGAGGAGGGGTGGGTATGATCAGGGACCAAAAAGGAGATCTACTCATGGAGGCAGAGGGGACGGCCAAGGTACTAAATGAGTACTTTGCATCTGTCTTTCCCAAGGAAGAAAATGCTGCCAGAATCTCAGTAAAGGAAGATATATTTGAGATACTGGATGGGCTAAAAATTGATAAGGAGGAGGTACTGGAAAGGCTAGCTGTACTTAAAGTAGATAAGTCATCGGGTCCGGATGGGATGCATCCTCGGTTGCTGAGGGAAGTAAGGGTGGAAATTGTGGGGGTACTGGAGATAATCTTCCAAACATTCTTCGATACGGGGGTGGTGTCAGAGGACTAGAGAATCGCAAATGTTACATCCTTGCTCAAAAAAGAGTGTAAGGATAAACACAGCAACTACAGGCCAGTCAGTTTAACCTCGGTGGTGGGGAAAGTTTTAGAAACGATAATCTGGGACAGAATTAGCAGTCACTTGGACAAGTGTGGATTGATTAGGGAAAGCCAGCATGGATTTGTTAAAGGCAAATCATGTTTAACTAACTTGAGAGAATGTTTTGATGAGGTAACCGAGAGGGACGATGAGGGCAATGCGGTTGATGTGGTGTATTTGATCTTTCAAAAGGTGTTTGATAAAGTGCCGCATAATAGGCTTATCATCAAGATTGAAGCCCATGGAATAAAGGGGGCAATAGCAGCATGGATACAAAACTGGCTAAGTAACAGGAAGCAGAGAGTAGTGGTGAACAGTTGTTTTTCGGATTGGAGGGAGGTGTACAGTGGTGTTCCCCAGGGGTCGGTACTAGGACCTCTGCTTTTCTTTATATATTAATGACTTGGGCTTGGGTATACAGGGCACAATTTCAAAATTTGCAGATGACACAAAACTTGGAAGGGTAATGAACAGTGAGGAGGATACTCATAGATTTCAAGAGGATATAGACGGGTTGGTAGAATGGGCGGACACGTGGCAGATGAAATTTAATACAGAAAAATGCGAAGTGATACATTTCGGTAGGAAGAACGAGGAGAGGCAATATAAACTAGAGGGCACAACTCTAAAAGGGGTACAGGAACAGAGAGATCTGGGGGTATATGTGCACAAATCGTTGAAGGTGGCAGGGCAGGTTGAGAAAGCGGTTAAAAAAGCATACGGGATCCTGGGTTTTATAAATAGAGCCATGAAGTACAAAAGTATGGAAGTCATGATGAACCTTTATAAAACGCTGGTTCATCCACATCCTATGAATGAATAATAAAAAAAGAAAAGATTTACGAGAATGATTCCAGGGATGAGGGACTTTAGTTATGTGGATAGACTGGAGAAGCTGGTGTTGTTCTCCTTGGAACAGAGAAGGTTGAGAGGAGATTTGATGGAGGTATTTGAAATCATGAAAGGTTAGACAGAGTAGATAGAGAGAAACTGTTCCCAATGGCAGAAGGGTCAAGAACCAGAGGACATAGATTTACGATGATTGGCAAAAGAACCAAAGGTGACATGAGGAAAAGCTTTTTTACACAGTGAGTGGTTAGGATCTGGAATGCACTGCCAGATTGGGTGGTGGAGACAGATTCAATCATGGCCTTCAAAAGGGAACTGGATAAGTACTTGAAAGGAAAAAACTTGCAGGGCTCCGGGGATACGGCGGGGGAGTGGGATTAGCTGGATTGCTCTTGCATAGAGCCGGCGCGGACTCGATGGGCCGAATGGCCTCCTTCCATGTTGTAACCTTTCTATGATTCTATTAAATTATCAAAACCAAATACACGGATAAGATAGTAGAAGGCATAGTTTTAGCAATATTATATAATTAAGATACTTTGCCGTAAAATATATATGTATCACATGAAAAAGTGAGAGATTATATTGTGTTCCTGTATGAATTAATGCTCAATGATGTATTTCATAACTTACCATAGATAACACTTAACAGTTGCAGCGTTCTTTTTCTTGTGATTCATTTAATTTTAATGGTTGGAACTATCCTACTGTTACTTATAAGGGTAAATTCACTGATCCCGCAGATGTCCACGTTCGAAGGGAGCGTGGATCAGAGAATTGGTGCTACAGTGTTGTAGCGCTATCTCCAACCTGCGCTCCCTTTAAATGTGGCTCACCGCTGGGAGTGAGGGATTAGTGTATTTACCCTATAGAATCGGAAGGTATCTTCACAATAATACTTGGGGGAGAAAACATTAAGAACAAGGTAATTAGTAAATTAGATGAAATGGAGAGAATATTGTAGCTTATATTACCACCGGCTCAGAGTTTCCAGGTTCTCACTGAAGCACTTTGGGGAAATGGAATTTATGTTGACTCAGCTCTTGACTGATTTTCGAATTTATGCCCAGTCCTTGGCAGCTGATAAATGTTTAATATTTTTGTGTTCACCATCCTGAGTGAGCTGCTTAAAGCTGAATTGATTAGCAACAGGCTAAAATTTACCAAGTCAATTCCCCAGAAACTGCTTGCCAGTATTGCTGTTTCTGTAACTAGGTAACCAGTAAAATGCTGCACCACAAGTGTTTACATAGGTTGATCAGTTACTTTTCTTTAAATCACTTTGTCCACTCGTTGCAAAGAACAGCACAACACAATGAGGGGAACAAACCAAAGTGAAGTTTTTGTGTTATTTCAAATGGAATGAGATTCATTCGTTGTAGCCTAAAGACCCAAATCCTCAAATAAGCTGGAAAACAGAAAATTCCAGTTTACATTTAATATCCCTTCCCCCCCCCCGCCTCTGGTCTTCAAAGCCAGGGGACCCAATGGATACCTTTGAACACCTAAACCAGTTGTACTTACCAGAAATTGTGTGCACTTTATGGCACTGTCTTATCAATGTGGAACATTATGTTGCTAAGTTAATCAAGCTAGAAGGATAAGCGGCTGCTTACAATTAGAGTTCAATGGAACAATTAGGTGTGCTGTTCTTTTCTAAGATGGTAAGAAAGCAACTGTGAAGCTATAAAACTCAGCACATTCACTCTCTCGCTCTTCCACACTGTTCAAGTATTGCTGCTCCGTTAAACTGGAACTAAATGAATTTCTGATAGTTTTGGCAATTGATCAAGCCATATGATACCCATTTATAAGGTAGAACATTTGTGAAATCCTGCTGTGCTTTATCTAATGCTACATATTTCACACTAAGGAGCTGCAAAATCTGACCTTTGTATTTGTTTGTTCATAGTTTGGGAAAACTTTTGATTATTGTTATTCTAATGTGTTTCTAGAGTTGCAGCATAAATCTAATATTTTGTATGTTGAGTTACAAAGATGGCAGTCTCTATTTTAATAAAATGACTGTTGCTCTTTCTTTTCATTCTTTTCATGGGGACTTGACAGTAATTACCAATAATATAATTTTATATTCCTAATCTTAGATGTGGCTATATTACGGAAATAATAATCTGTGTTCTGGTTATTTTTCTAAGTCCTGAACCCGTTCCTGCAAATAGGTACCAAACACGACAGTGTGATGTTTTTTTTTTCTGCTTTATTTAAGTTTCAGAACAACATTTAGAGTGCAGCTTTGTTTTTATATTTGCTTCTTAACAACAATCATCATACATAGGTTTTATACTGAGAGCTCTACAGCTTAACGCAGTGTTTTGTTTCCAGTGGAAAATTAAGTTAAACGTAGAGATTGCTGAAGCCCTCAGAACTTTCAATAACTACCAAAAATAGTCTGATTTGCAACCGTGCAATCCATTTTATGCCTGGCAACAGGAATGAAGGCTTATCGAAACGGTGTATTTTTTGGTCTAGATCATAAATTTTAGGTCATGGAATGGACTGGTGCATATGTAAAGCAAACTTACATTAATTTAAATGGTTGCAATTTCTCTTTACATGCAAACATACAAGACTGATATTAAAACACACAAATTAAATCCCTAAACACTACCAGAAAAAGTAAATCGAAGTGAAGTATTTGTGAATAATCAATTTGCGATGTAACAGAACAGCCTCTGAAACCCAGCACCTCTTTTTTGCTAATGAAAATTTCAACCAAGCTCTGCTGCCTGCCTTTTGCGGTTTTATCTTGCTCTCTCAACCTCTCCCCTTTCACCAGAACTTATCTTCCCAGCTCTATCACTAATTTCCTACCTGTCATTAGTCTCTTGCTGGTCTCTCTCTCTCTCTCTCTTACCCCCCCCCCCCCTTTTTGCAACTCCTTTATTAGTTTCTCTCTGCTCTTTTTCCAGTTATGTTCATTCTGCCATTGGTTTTTCTTCTGTGCTCCTGCTTTGCTCATTTTATGTCACCCTGGTTCTATTTTCTATGGTTTCTGTTTCTGTCATTGTTGCCTCTTTCTCTCCACTCCTCCTCTGATTTTTTTTTCTCCGTGTGCTTTTTCTCTGTTGGTATCCATCCTAAACTGGCTCCCTCCAATCTGCACAGCTGTCTGTGCAATACTGGAGGGCTGTTTCATACCAGTATAAAGATATACCATGTCTTTATACTGGTATGAAAGCGGTTCAAGAAGGCGGCTCACCACCACCTTCTCGAGGGCAATTAGGGATGGGCAATAAATGCCGGCCTTGCCAGCGACGCCCACATCCCGTGAAAGAATTTTTTAAAAAAATGTTCAATCATTTCCACAAAGGAAATTCACACAGGACCAGGTCAAATTTTGATTTTAGTTATCTTTGTACCTCGTACCTGGGATATAAATACAATCCACTAGTTTAAATAGATTATGCGGCCCAGCGTGACTCTGTCGATTTTTTTTTTGGTAAATTACTGTTTACTGTTGTGTATCCTACATCAATATCATGAAGATAATTAGTTAATCAGTTATTTAAAACCGATATCAAAAAAGTTGTACATCCAAGCCCTAAAGGCGGTACAGAGAAGGGCAGCAAGGCTGATCACTAGTGTCAGAAGATTCAATTGTGAGAGGTTGTGAATGAGAGAAATCACCATAGGAGTAAATGATATTAAGCGGAACATGAACTCCTGAGCACTGCTTCAAGTTATATCACAACTGAGACCCAAAGAGACAGAGGTATAAATGATAAAATGCAAGTTCAGGACCTGTCAATACTTCTTCACACAAGGAATGATTAATATCTGGCATGGTCCACTGCAGTGGATTGTGGAGGCAAAAACTCAAGTCATTCGAGAGACAGATGAGTGCAGTGAGATGGAAAAATTGGAGGTTTCTATGGAAGGATGTGCGAGATAGGTGGGATGCTGTGAGAGGGACAGACTGGAAGTTTCTGTGAAAGGATGTATTAGATAGGCTGAATGCTGTGGGGGATGGGGACATTGATGGTTTCTATGGAAGAATGTGCTAGATAGGTCAAATGGTCTCCCTCGTCTGTACTTATGTGTATGATTACTTTGTGATTTTGCAGGATATTATTCCTCGGTTCTGCAAGACTTCAGATCCAGAATGTCACAAGACAGGATGCTGGTCTTTATGGATGTACAGTAACCAGTGAACTGGGAACAGATATTGAAACCTCATTATTATTGTATTCAGGTAAGTTGAAATTCATATTCCTGTAAATTGAAATTCTAACTTGAAAAAGGTATTTTCTAGAATTATAGAACGGAAGATTTTACAACTGCGTTCCCAAATAATCAAAACAGATTAAATATTTGATTCTGTTTATTAAATTAACATAGAATTTGCGTATGCTAAGCTTCATCAGATTAGGTATTAATTCCATTTTGATGTTTTTCAACGATGAAGCAGCCAACCTACCGTATGTGATCTGAAATTGTGTACTTCCCTTTTATTTGACCAATTTATGAAAACATTTTCCTAATAAAAATTACAGATTATATTTTTTGAATAGTTTAGAATGTATTTTAATTTTGAGAATTGAACAACAACTTGTACTTATACAGAGCATCTCTCAAAGCTCTTTACAGAGAAAGGAAGAATAGAAGATTAGGGGCAGGGAACAAAAGCAAGATCCAAGAGTAGATTGTGAGGAGGCTTTTGAACAAAGGGAAGGAGGTAGCTTAATGATTCTGTTCCACAATGTGGGTCTGAAATAAGTAAACACTTTGTAGCCAAAAATGGAATAAGGAGTGGAAAGTGATGCAAAGGAGGACCAAATAACAAGAGTGGTTCATAGATTTCACATGAGATTTCAAAGTTGTGGAGAGACGAGGCCGTGGAGAAATTTGTAGATGAGGATAAGGATTTTTTAATGGATAGATGGGCAGATAGAGAGCTCGTGAAGGTTGGCGAGCACAGGCCAAACTTCACCAGCTCCCAATCCACCCCACATAACAATTGGAAGGTTTAGTGTGATTGCACAATGTGCTATTTTTTGGAATCATTCATTCTTAAAGTTTTCTATTCATTCTGTTATTAAATTTCCTGATACACCTACACATTCCCGACAAAGACTCCAGCTTTGAAATCAAGCTATGGTAAAGTCTAGCGTGCAAACATTTAATGAAAAATAATGCTAGGGGAATGGGACTTAGTGCAGGATAGGATTGGACAAGGTACAGTTTATAAAGAGCAGAACACAGGATGCCAGCAAGGGGAACATTGGAATAATTAAGTCTGGATGGATAAGCATCTCAGAAGGGGGTGGGGAGGGATGGTAGAGGGGGGCCTGAGTTTCAGGGGGGTGGGGGGAGAGATGGGAAGTGTAGGAGGATAAAATGAGCTGTCTTGATGATGAAAAGGATGCACATAGTTATAAAGTTACATTTGCAAAGTCCTATAAACAAATATCTAATAATCTTGGCTAAAAGCCTAAGCGTGATTTGTTAAAGCAGTAATGGCAGAAAACTGTTCTCCCCATTTCTGCTAATTTACCGCAATAAACTGTAATCTTATGTCACTTATGATGATGGATGATAGCACCAGGAATCTTGCCAACAGATAAAATCTAACTTCTTATCTGCTGGAGACTTAATAAAACAGCTAAAAATTCATTTGCATTTAGATTTTTTTTTCCCACAACCCTGATGAAAAGCTCTGATACAAATTCTATTGTCTGATGTGTCCCTTTGGTTATGAAATAGGCAGAAGAAACAAAAAAAAACAGGCTTCAACCTATAAGTTTTCAACCCCAAAATATTGGTGGGATGGGATGGAGTGGGGGGGCGGTGGGGGCAGATGTTTGACATAACACATGTTGCGGGCGAGAATTTGGGGCTGACCCCAGATCTGCTGGGGTTCTGCCACGCATGCCCTAAAGTCCAAATTCTGGTTGGATGGGGAGCAAAGCTTCCACCCGCCCTCCCTAAGTCTGCTGGCGATTTTGGGGGGGAAGGTGCTCCTGGTCTAGCTCAGGAATTCTGTTCAGTACGTCCAGAGTGGATTGGTTAGCTTTCCATTGGTGCCCTTCTACTGTATAAGAGCAGTGTAACAATATCAATTCTTATTTTAACCTTTGGCCCGTCGGGGCCTCGGGCCCCCCATTGAAGAGGCCGGGTGGCACTTCTGTTGTAATATTGACCAATATTGACTTCAATGGAGAGTAAAATCGGGCGGGGTGTAAAACCAGCACTGCATCCAATCCTGTTATTTTTCTGACAGGCAGATTAGGTTAAAATTGCTCTCATTGTCTCTTAGGTTGTGAAATGGTGCTATCTGTTCTTGACTTTGGGCATTTTCATAGATTGTCAGTCCTGTCAGCAACACAATGAGGGTGTCTCAAATTGTAAATCGGAAGGTTTAGTGTGATGACGACAGGTGTCATTTTTGAAACTGTTTGCGCTTTGAGATTTGCCATTTACCCTGTTGTTGAATAGCCCAGTTCACATACTCATTCCCCTACTAAAGACTCCAGCCTTAAATTACAGAATACCAAGATTAGCATGCAAATGCTTGTACGTGTAATCACTTTGCTATTTTAGCAGGCCCATTTAATTTTAAATAATGTAGAAAGCAGTTGCATACGAACATATTTGGTATGCTCATCTTTACAAAGTGTAATTTCAAAACCTCCAAGTAAATTACAGCAAAAATATTACATTTGTTTGGCTATTTGTGGCAAGTGTTTAAGTTTCAGCCATGATGGATAGGCTGTACAGATTCCCCAACTTTTCCTTCAAGTCAATTAATAATAAGGAAAGCTTGGAATGAAAAAAGACTGGGAAACTTTGTAAATTCTATTTGGCATGGCGAGTTGGCATTGGTAAGCTTCTCCTACTTGGCAGTCAACATAGGAGGAGGGGGCTGGCATGCTGGAATACTTGAGCTCCACTAAATCTACAGTGTAGTCACTGAGAACCCTTGTTTTCACAGCCTGTGGCAGATTCTGGTGAAATTCCATGTGTTTGCCAAGTACAGAGAATCCCCAGTGTGGGGCAAAGTACCCGTTGCTCTGGAGAAGGAGTCAAATTGGCTCAATAAATGGAGTGAAAGATGATATTCTCAAGGCTTCTTGCAAATGGGAATAGCTTCGTACCAAGCTTGCTGGGTCAGGTTTAAGCTCACTGGGTCGGGTTTGTACATAAACAGGTCACACTCGGATCAATGCCGCTACAGCCACAAGCCTCTGATGTACTCAGTGACAATACCCAGGCTCATATAAGCAGCTAGGCTGTTACAGTAGTCTGCTACTGATGCCCTCAATGCAGCTGTCAGAACGGCAGCCCCTCTCCATCTGTTGCACAGACCTGCATGGCTCAGAATTTCATCGTTCCTGTGGGCCTTCAAACTAAGCTCTTGGAATTTTTCGGATCTGGGGAACAGGCTTTTTTTTCAGTGAATGAAAGCCATCGTGGAGGTCCATAAGAAGCAGCAGTATATTTGGAACCAATACACAATGTGGCTCTTAGAACCACAGCCTATGTAGCTCAGTGTTTTTTTTTATTCGTTCACAGGATGTGGGCGTCGCTGGCGAGGCCAGCATTTATTGCCCATCCCTAATTGCCCTCGAGAAGGTGGTGGTGAGCCGCCTTCTTGAACCGCTGCAGTCCGTGTGGTGACGGTTCTCCCATAGTGCTGTTAGGAAGGGAGTTCCAGGATTTTGACCCACCAACGATGAAGGAACGGCGATATATTTCCAAGTCGGGATGGTGTGTGACTTGAAGGGGAACGTGCAGGTGGTGTTGTTCCCATGTGCCTGCTGCTCTTGTCCTTCTAGGTGGTAGAGGTCGCGGGTTTGGGAGGTGCTGTCGAAGAAGCCTTGGCGAGTTGCTGCAGTGCATCCTGTGGATAGTGCACACTGCAGCCACTGTGCGCCGGTGGTGAAGGGAGTGAATTTTTAGGGTGGTGGATGGGGTGCCAATCAAGCGGGCTGCTTTATCTTGGATGGTGTCGAGCTTCTTGAGTGTTGTTGGAGCTGCACTCATCCAGGCAAGTGGAGAGTATTCCATCATACTCCTGACTTGTGCCTTGTAGATGGTGGAAAGGCTTTGGGGAGTCAGGAGGTGAGTCACTCGCCGCAGAATACCCAGCCTCTGACCTGCTCTAGTAGACACAGTATTTATATGGCTGGTCCAGTTAAGTTTCTGGTCAATGGTGACCCCCAGGATGTTGATGGTGGGGGATTCGGCGATGGTAATGCCGTTGAATGTCAAGGGGAGGTGGTTAGACTCTCTCTTGTTGGAGATGGTCATTGCCTGGCACTTATCTGGCACGAATGTTACTTGCCACTTATGAGCCCAAGCCTGGATGTTGTCCAGGTCTTGCTGCATGCGGGCTCGGACTGCTTCATTATTTGAGGGGTTGCGAATGGAACTGAACACTGTGCAGTCATCAGCGAACATCCCCATTTCTGACCTTTCGATGGAGGGAAGGTCATTGATGAAGCAGCTGAAGATGGTTGGGCCGAGGACACTGCCCTGAGGAACTCCTGCAGCAATGTCCTGGGGCTGAGATGATTGGCCTCCAACAACCACTACCATCTTCCTTTGTGCTAGGTATGACTCCAGCCACTGGAGAGTTTTCCCCCTGATTCCCATTGACTTCAATTTTACTAGGGCTCCTTGGTGCCACACTCGGTCAAATGCTGCCTTGATGTCAAGGGCAGTCACTCTCACCTCACCTCTGGAATTCAGCTCTTTTGTCCATGTTTGGACCAAGGCTGTAATGAGGTCTGGAGCCGAGTGGTCCTGGCGGAACCCAAACTGAGCATCGGTGAGCAGGTTATTGGTGAGTAAGTGCCGCTTGATAGCACTGTCAACGACACCTTCCATCGCTTTGCTGATGATTGAGAGTAGACTGATGGGGCGGTAATTGGCCGGATTGGATTTGTCCTGCTTTTTGTGGACAGGACATACCTGGGCAATTTTCCACATTGTCGGGTAGATGCCAGTGTTGTAGCTGTACTGGAACAGCTTGGCTAGAGGCGCAGCTAGTTCTGGAGCACAAGTCTTCAGCACTACAGCTGGGATGTTGTCGGGGCCCATAGCCTTTGCTGTATCCAGTGCACTCAGCCGTTTCTTGATATCACGTGGAGTGAATCGAATTGGCCGAAGACTGGCTTCCGTGATGGTGGGGATATCGGGAGGAGGCTGAGATGGATCATCCACTCGGCACTTCTGGCTGAAGATGGTTGCAAACGCTTCAGCCTTGTCTTTTGCACTCACGTGCTGGACTCCGCCATCATTGAGGATGGGGATGTTTGCAGAGCCTCCTCCTCCCGTTAGTTGTTGAATTGTCCACCACCATTCACGACTGGATGTGGCAGGACTGCAGAGCTTTGATCTGATCCGTTGGTTGTGGAATCGCTTAGCTGTGTCTATAGCATGTTGCTTCTGCTGTTTAGCATGCATGTAGTCCTGAGTTGTAGCTTCACCAGGTTGGCACCTCATTTTTAGGTACGCCTGGTGCTGCTCCTGGCATGCTCTTCTACACTCCTCATTGAACCAGGGTTGGTAATGGTAGAGTGAGGAATATGCCGGGCCATGAGGTTACAGATTGTGCTGGAATACAATTCTGCTGCTGCTGATGGCCCACAGCGCCTCATGGATGCCCAGTTTTGAGCTGCTAGATCCATTCTGAATCTATCCCATTTAGCACGGTGGTAGTGCCACACAACACGTTGGATGGTGTCCTCAGTGCGAAGACGGGACTTCATCTCCATGAGGACTGTGCGGTGGTCACTCCTACCAATAATGTCATGGACAGATGCATTTGCGACAGGTAGATTGGTGAGGACGAGGTCAAGTAAGTTTTTCCCTCGTGTTGGTTCGCTCACCACCTGCCGCAGGCCCAGTCTAGCAGCTATGTCCTTCAGGACTCGGCCAGCTCGGTCAGTAGTGGTGCTACCGAGCCACTCTTGGTGATGGACATTGAAGTCCCCCACCCAGAGTACATTTTGTGCCCTTGCTACCCTCAGTGCTTCCTCCAAGTGGTGCTCAACATGGAGGAGGACTGATTCATCAGCTGAGGGAGGATGGTAGGTGGTAATCAGCAGGAGGTTTCCTTGCCCATGTTTGACCTGATGCCATGAGATTTCATGGGGTCCAGAGTCAATGTTGAGGACTCCCAGGGCCACTCCCTCCTGACTGTATATCACTGTACTGCCACCTCTGGTGGGTCTGTCCTGCCGGTGGGACAGGACATACCCAGGGATGGTGATGGAAGATTCTGGGACGTTGGCTGAAAGATATGATTCTGTAAGTATGGCTATGTCAGGCTGTTGCTTGACTAGTCTGTGGGACAGCTCTCCCAATTGTGGCACAAGTCCCCAGATGTTATTAAGGAGGACCTTGCAGGGTCGACTGGGCTTGGTGTTTTGCCGTTGTCGTGTCCGGTGCCTAGTGGTCCGATGCCGGGTGGTCCGTCCGGTTTTATTCTTATTCTTAGTGTATAGTTTGTATGCAGGACCATGCTTAAAGTAATCTAATATAAGTTCATTTATTTTAAAACTTAGCACAAGATGGATGGGCTCCCAATCATATCTGGCAGAATGTGACCCCCAATGTTCTGAACCAAGTCTAGGCTAGGATATATCATACTTCAGCACCTAGAAATGTGGAGCAAGCATGGATATGATCATGGGACAGCTACTTTGTGGGTTTTTTTTTAAATGAGATGTAGGTTCATTTTTTCAGAGATTAAACTGCCTGGAAAATCAAGGTCTAAATGGGGTAGAAGATCTAAAGGGATGCAGGGTTACTCATTCACAAATTATTAAAAGAAGTAGTGCAAGTTAACAAGGCCATAAAAAATACAAACAAAGCACTGAGGTTCATTTCTAGCAGAATAGAATTGAAAAGCAGGGAAGTTATGTTAAACTTGCAAAGCACCTTGGTTAGACCACACTTGGAGTACTGTGCACTGTTCTGGTTTCCATATTACAAAAAGGATATAGAGGCACTGGAGAAGGTGCAAAAAAGATTTACAAGGATGATATCAGAACTGAGAGGTTATACCGATCAGGAAAGACTTAACAGGCTGGGGCTTTTTTCTCTAGAAAAAAGACTGGGAAGTGATCTGATAGAAGTCTTTAAGATTATGATGGGGTTTGATAGGGTAGATAAAGAGAAAATGTATACACTTGTGGTGAAGACCAGAATTAGAAGCCATAAATATAAGATAGTCACCAATAAATCCAAATAAAGAATTCAGGAGAAACTTCTTTACCCAGAGAGGGGTGAGAATGTGGAACTCGCTACCATATGGAGTAGTTGAGGCGAATGGCATAGGTGCCTTTAAGGGGAAGCTGGATAAGTACATGAGTGAGAAAGGAATCGAAGGATATGCAGATAGAGTTGGATGAGGTAGGGTCTTGGGGAGGCTCATGTGGAGGATAAATACCGGGATAGATCAGTTGGGCCGAATCGCCTGTTTCTGCACTGTAAATTCTATGTAATTAGGTCAGAGTATAACTGCAGAGCAGAAATTTGTCATCTCGTCTTCAAATTTAAAGAGGTATCTTTTTAAAGTATTACTGTGATTCGTGAAGTTTTGCTTTCCCAGTCTTTCTGCTTTTATTTAAATTAGCACAGTTACATTTGCACTTCTCTCATTGTATTAAAGTATAAATGAACACTCAGGATATTCGTCTATTTATAATATTGCAGCTTTGTAACTTATGCAAGTTCTGTGTTTTGATGTGTTACCAGAAACCCCCGTCATCAGATTTTCCAGAGAAAATGTCACAAATCTTACGACATGGCATTTAGCAGCAGTTGTCGGAAGTGCTTTATTTGCCAGACTTGGAGCAACGATCACCATCACTTGCCCGGCTGAAGGTGACTGAAACAGATGGGATTCTTCGCAACATTTTTTATATAGAGTATTGTATTATATGTTTAAGTAAATGTAAAATTTTACAGCCCAGAAAGAGGCCGGTCGAGCCTGTGCCATCTCTCTCACGGAGCTATCCACTTCGTCTCATTCCTCTACACTTTCCCAGTTAAATGTTTTCTTTTTCAAATATTTTGCCACTTCCCTTTTAATAGTTATTATGGATGCTGTTTCCACCACTGTTTCTGGTAAGCAGTCTATGCTCTAACAATCCTCTGCAGAAAATAAATTCTCCTCTCCATTTGTTCTTTTGGTGCTGATCTTAAATTTATGCCGTCTAGTTACCAACTTGTGGAAATAGTTTTTTCCGATTTACCTTATCAAAACCCCTGATAATTATGAAGACTTCTATCAGATCTTTAAACCTTCTGATTAACCTACATTACAACAGTGACTATACTTCCAAAATACTTCATTGACTATAAAGCGCTTTGGGACATCCTGGGTTTGTGAAAAGCGCTTTATATTGCAAGTCTTTTTAATGTTTAACGTGATTGTATGGCATTAGTCTGCCTACTATTTTAATGAAGACACTGTCTGCTAACATCACCAGCACTTGCATCCTTTAATTCTGTTAATCATATTCCATATATCTTGTGCAAAAAAAGGAATTTAGATCATGTTCCATTATATAACATTCTGTTAATACCCTGCTTGAAATATGGTGCTAAATAGATATCTATATTTGTATATGTGAATTCCATGAGAATTACTTGTTTTAGAAACATAGCAACATGAGATTATGTTAGTTTAGAGTATCTAGCGAGTTGGTAATATGTTGTTTGTTCTAACAGGTGCGCCTGAACCAAAGGTTACATGGCGGAAAAAAGGTGGTTTGTTGGGTAGCAATTCGGTCGTGCTTCAGAATGGATCTCTGGTGCTGATGAATGTGACACTTGCAAACCGTGGAACCTACAATTGTATAGCCACAAATGATATTGGGCAAGCAACTGCGTCCACATTTCTTAAACTAGCCGGTAGGTTCTTCATATTAATACTTAGTACAGAATGCCATGATTTACAAAAGGAAATATTTATTAGGCATGTGGTGGGATATCACTTTGTGTCCATTATCCACCAGAGAAAATTGGAAGGAAAGTCATCCCAGGGCTACACTTATGTATTTTATCGTGGCCAGTTTTAAAGTGTTACTGGTAGAGGCTTGGGTTAGGGACCTAATCATTCACCTGCCTGCTTACCCATAGATGGTGTGTGCAATGGTAGACCAGAGAAAGGGGAGAAAACACCTTTTACTAAAAAGAAACGACCATCTGAGCCTGAACTGATAATGTAACATTCATAACTGCATAACTATTATTACATAAAATGTTTATTTACTGATAATACTACTAGGGATGATTTTCTTGAGATCGGTTCCCAGAGAATGCCTATTCTCCAGGCACAAAGGTCCGGAGAAAAAGGGTGAAGACCCATGATGTTGAATCTTCGCCCCTTTTATGTAATTCCAGGATTCTAGGGCCATGAGGGGCATCTCCAAAGGGCACAGGATAAAAGGGGGGATTTTAAATGAGGTGGGAGAGGGAGCTTTTCTAGGCCTCTGCCTCATTTTCCTGTGGTTTTGCTGGTTGGATGTTCAGATACAGGAACACCCGTAAACAAGATGACGTTGGGCCTTCACCTGGACTCCCCTCCGATCGGTGGGTCTGGGAGGATGGCCACAGTGACAGTGGCGGCCGTGGTTA
This sequence comes from Heptranchias perlo, assembly GCF_035084215.1. Lineage (NCBI taxonomy): Eukaryota > Metazoa > Chordata > Chondrichthyes > Hexanchiformes > Hexanchidae > Heptranchias > Heptranchias perlo. The sequence continues at coordinate 24,193,916 of NC_090358.1, forward strand.
AGGCCTTCTTGCAACAGTGTAAGAGAGACCTGAAAAGATAAGTACCATCTTTTCCTTACAGCCTCTCCAGCAGCCAGAAGGCCCCCGTCATGGAAGCCTTTGCTGCTACTGCAGGCCTCGTAGGAGCAGGGATATTACTGGGGTTGCAATCAAACCATGACAATGACCTGACCCACCAAACTTTGGCATTCCAAGACCTGGTCAAGTTCCCAAATTAGTTTTTTGATTATATTGATATATTTGTGCTGGGCCATATGATTCTGAGATGAACCTTCGTAGTGCTGAATGCCTTGTCAGTCAGTTTTGGACAAATATACCCTGTATAACCTCCAAAAGGGCAGAATGGCAGGACTAAAATGTTGGAGACTTGGACACCCGCACCATGTACTAAAGTGTGAATCTCAGCCTCAGCTGTCATTTTGAACGTGCTAACCTCTATTGTCCATTGTTAGCTCTCATCTCGCTGATTAAATGGCCTGTTTTGCAACAGTGAATTTGTCAACAGTGGATTGTTCCATCTAAGTTAGTGAGAAAAGTGTCTGGAACAGGTTGATTCTTTGTCAAAGTGCAACTCCTGTTGGCCAGCCAGAGAAATTTCATAGAGAAATCTGGTATTTTCACCACCCTGTTGACGAAAGGGATATTGTAACAAGAGGCAAGAGTGGAGAGAGTTAGAGATGAATATTGGTGAAAAAGATCAAGAAAAAAAGAATTAAAATTTCTCTCATCAGATTCTTACTTAAAACTTCTATTTAGAACCAAGAACTGCTCTTCAGCCTGTGACATTCCGACAAAACAAGGGAAGAAAACGTGTCTTAATGGCGTCGCGGGTTGGCACTCCAGTTACGGTTAAACAAGGAGATGTGTTACGGATAGGTGGGTTTACGTTTTTCTTTCTCCAAAATGGACAGTGTATCAGTAACATTTGACTACAGTCAAACTGCTTTCAGTGATCAATTTTCTAAAATATTAAATTGGTCACGGTACTCTGTGGGAACAATTAATTATAATAATGGCCAAAATTTTCTGCCTGCTAATTATACTGTTCTATTTTTAGAATCCAACTATTAATAAACTTTTTTGGCTCTATGGAAATAAATGTCTGCAGAATTTTTTCTCAGAAGTTTTTCAGATAGTTCGTAGAACTCGGGTCAACGTTGGTGTAAATTAGTTCTAAATAGTTCAGAATGGATGTGAACCTTGCCAGAATGGTAATGTGCTAATAAAGCTCTATTCTGCATGGTCAGTTTATTTGCATATTATTCAAAGCTCTAATTGCAGATTTGGACACATATAGTTTGGATACATCTGGGTAGCCTGATGGTGGGACTGTATAATTTTGTGTTGGTGAGATTTAAAGGGATGGAAACGCTGACAGGAAGGAACATGGGAACAGGAGTAGGCCATTCAGCCCCTCGTGCCTGCTCCGCCATTTGATAAGATCATGGCTGATCTGTGATCTAACTCCATATGCCTGCCTTTGGCCCATATCCCTTAATGACAGAATAGTGGGACAAAAATTATTGTACACTTTGGAAAGGCTCGAAAGGTATTTTAACCCATTGCCAGCCATTGCTAATGTTTAAAGGGGAGAGAGCTAAGAGATACTGGGCAAAAGTGAAGGGAAAAGATATCCAATCTGTAGGCACGATCTGAAACTGCTGGTTTGAAAGCTCCTGGAGAGGAGATGATGCTCTGTGAGGCAGTTATGAGGAGAGTGGCCCTATTTGCCACTCTGGAGCACCAATCCTATAGGTTAGTATTGCAGTATACCTGCTGTCTGCAGATGCAGGTGTGAGGGTACTGGTAAAGTTTTGATTATTCATTTTTGGTATAAGGGTGTCGTTCACAAGGCCGTCATCCATTGCCCATCTCTAGTTGCGCTTAGAAAGTGATGGTACAGTTTAATACAACTGTGAAGGGCTTGCTGGGCTAGTTTAGAGGGCAAAGAGCCAGACCAGATGACTGGTTTCCTTCCCTAAAGGACACTTCTGACAGTTTTGTGGTCATTTTTACTTCTACTTTTTCCAGATTTTCCAAACTGATTTCAAATTCTCAGACTGCCATGGGGGGATTTGAACTTGCATCCTATGGATTACTAGTCCAGTAACATAATCATTACACTACACTACCAAACACCTGTCGTGCAGCTTTGATCTGGAACTACACCGATGTAATGGCTAAAAAGTGACTCAGGAGGCAGTATGACATTACTCCTTGAATATTATAATTAAGCTCCAACCCATTTTAAGACTTTGCTTTAAATTTATGCTAAGAACATAATGGGGACGATTTTACTGACCTTTGCCCCTCACGGGCATCCATTCCCTGGGTGCAAAGGTCAGGAAAAAGGTTTTAGAGACCAGTTATGTGGATCCCTGTCCCCATTACATTGTCCTGGGGTTTCTTCGGGGTGAATGAGCAGCGGCCACACCTGCAATAGCTACAGGCCTAATGATGTCATGGTCACGAGGCATGGAAGTTATTCCCACATGTCAGCTTTGAGTCAGAAGGTTCAATAGCAACTGCAGAAACTTGAACACATAATCTAGGCTGATACTTCAGTGCTGTACTAAGGGAGATGCTGGGGGTTATATTGGATAATCACAAAACCAGGCGCGGGGTTGCGGTGCGTGATTAACCCGCGCCCGTTCGTTGAGATGCAGGCAGCACGCAACATTTGTGCTGCCTGCTGATTTGCCTGATTGCTGCATGCAGTCAGCCCTACCTATGCTGTTGAGTGGCTGCTCACCAGCAGAGGGCCTTGATATTGCGAATGGCTGGCACCACTTAAAGGCAGCCTGCACCTCTTATTTGCAAAATATAAGATACGGGTCCGCACGGTGTCGCACATGTAAAACACAGATGCAGGTCCCGTCCCTATGTTTACAAACTGATGAATTATGTTAAAACATTGAATAAAGGTTGCGCACTATTAAATCCCACATCCTCCAATCTGCACACCAGACCTCACCAAATTGCCGATCTGAGTTTGTACCGGGCCTGTGAGAGAGCATGCACCAAGGTTCTCTGATGATGCACTAGAGGCCTTGGTGCAAGAGGTGAACAGAAGGAGGGTCATCCTGTATCCGCAGGGGAGCAAGACGCCTTCCAGACATATGCTCAAGAGGCAGTATGGGACAAAGTCAATGCCAGGTGCATAGTGCCACTAACATGGATGCAGTGCAGGAAGAAGTTCAATGCTTTGACATGAGTGGTCAAGGTGAGTGAGGTCAACTGTCAGGTTGCATCTCCTATCAACTGCACCACGCACTACACCCCCCATCACCCACATACCAACAAACTCTTTCAATCAGTACTCAACTCTTCCAATTAGATGCTTCCTCTCACCCTCACACATTACCACTGTTGCAAGCCACACACTCACAACTCACAGGTCACACACACTAGCAGCTATTCAACCATGACAGGCATATCACCCAAACATCTTGCAGGACACTCACCGACACACGTCCAGCTTTCTTGCAGGAGAAGGTGGCGCATAACAGGAGGCAGCAAGTGGCAGTGGCTCCATGGAACATGAACTGCTGTCCTCTCTCAGGATGACAGCATTTCTGTCACACCCCTGCCACTCTGCCAGTGCCCTTCCTGTTGCCTGTCAGCTAGCCAGCCCACTCCCTATAGAGTATTGAAGCTTTATTATAGGAACAGGAGTAAGATTTTTAGCCCATTGAGCCTGCTCCGCCATTCAATGAGATCATAGCTGATCTCTGACCTAACTCCATATCCCTTATTATCTTTGGTTAACAAAAATCTATTAATCTCAGATTTAAAATTAACAATTGAGCTAGCATTCAACTGCCGTTTGCAGAAGAGCTTTCCAAACTTCTACCGCCCTTTGCGTGTTTCCTAACTTCACTCCTGCAAGTCCTGGCTCTAATTTTGAGGCTATGTCCCCAAGTCCTAGTATTCAAGTATAGGAGACCTCTAAAAACAGGTACAAATGCATCAGCAGCCAGAACCAAAAATCCAACAACTAAACTGTAACTCCTGCATGATCCCTTTAAATAGCGCTGGCAGGGAGTCCTCCATTCTGTTTATGACCTGTTCAACTGTGCATTGGCTGGAGCGTTGAGTTCCAAAATCGAATCTGTCCCTTTAAATCAGCGTTATACACTGACCTACTGCACATTCTCTCTGCATAGCCCAAGCGTTCGTTATCTGCGCATGTGGAAATGCCTTTACCGAGATGGCGTCTGGTGTACTTCACGCTAGAAGTGTGCGTGCGCATTCCAGAAGCCATTTTGGGCCCTTAGGAGACCATGTAGCGTCTACAAAACGGGTGCTACGTGGCCCAATTTATAGCCCGTTGTCTTTTGGATGAGACATTAAGCCGAAGCCCTGTCTGCCATCTCAGGTAGACATAAAGGATCACTTGCCGCTATTGGAAGAAGAGCAAGAAAGTTCTCCTGACCAATGTGTATCCCTCAACCAACATCAGCAAAAACAGAATATCTGATCACGTATCTCATTTCTGTTTGTGGGACCTAGCAGTGTGTAAATTGGCTGCCACATTTCCCTCCATTACAACAACGACTACCAGCACTTTGGGATGTCCTGAGGTCATGAAAGGCGTTGTATAAATGCAAGTCTTTTCCTTTTCCCAGCCCTGCCACCTTAATTTCCTGTTCCTGTGGCCACGGGTCTAGGTCACCTGCAGTGCTGAGTGTTGGGAGCTTACACCAGCATCCTTCTCAGATCAGATGGTCTGAGGAGACTAGGCAGCAAGTGGAAGAGGAACCCCAAGGTAAATTTGAAGTTCTTTTGCAGCTCCCAGCGCAACCTTGAAGCCGCCTGGCTGCTGCTCTCCAGGCTGTGATAGCCTGGCCTCAGTTGCAGGCCTCTCAGACTTCAAGCAGCGCTCCAGTTTCCTGCTCTGCTTTCTAGCGCTAGCCTCAGCCAGGAGGGGCAGGCCTGCACCAGGGTGTGCCCTAAGCCCGTTAACATGGAGCAAGAGAGGAAATTTAGGTGCACCTGGACCTGAACTGTACTGTGTCTACTCAACAACAACAACAATAATAACTTGTATTTATATAGCGCTTTTAATGTCGTAAAATATCCCAAGGGGCTTCACCGTGCCACATAAGGAGCTATTAGGACAGGTGACCAAAAGCTTGGTCAAAGAGGTAGGTTTTAAGGAGCATCTTAAAGGAGGCGAGAAATGTGGAGATGCAGTGAGGTTTAGGGCCAGAAAAATTGATGCAATATATATAAAGCTAGTTCTACAGCGACACAACCACAGAATCTGTAACTTTCCCCGTCGTTGAAAAGATGGTATCGTGGGTCACTGCGTGTGACTTTCTATCAGCCAGATTAACGTACAAAGTTTCTCACCTTGATATAGAAGATTTCCTTAACCCCCTGAGCCATTGCTGCCTCGTTTGCTGGTGCAGTCCTTTGTTAACCTTATCCGGCACGGGCACGATGGGCCGAATGGCCTCCTGTGCTGTATGATTCTATATGGGTATATTTTTTTCTTTGATGCTGAAGTGTGGAGACTGCTGATTGGTATGGTTTTGCAGCAGATTGCAAGCATTCTGCACAATTTGGCTGTCTGTTGTATTCCAAAGCAGTAAAGATAGTAAAATCATTATTGGCACACATTCGATGTTTCTCCGTGACACAGTATGTTTTGCGCCTGGTTGTAGCTGTGTTTTGTTGCCATCTTTAAACCCAAATCCCCCAGCAGCCATTTGGTCATTGTAATCAAAAGTTGTAACTAGAAAATACTGGCTTTGGACGAAGCAGCTACGTGTTGACCTCATATACTGCACATTCCTATTTAACATCCTTTGCTCTACATTAGAGACAACTTGCACATTGAATGGAAGCACTTACAGTTGATGGATGCCATTAGGTTGACAGTGGTTGACCTTATAACTATGTGAATACAGTTGATTACACCCAGGACCTTGGAGAAACAAACAGAATTGTTGCTGTCTCTTCAACGGTTGATCTACACCTCTGCGGAATCCACAAGCTTGTGACCCCTCTTGTACGGGTCGCATATCAAATTCAAGCAGAAGTAGTTATTTTACTAATGACGGGAGAAATGTTCCAAATTAGGATGATCCAGTACCACAGGTTGAACAATTTGTTACTGAGGATATCCTCTTATTGTCAGTTGACAAACTTTGGTAATTTTCTCTATAGAGAACCTCCTTAGACACTGTGAATGAGGTTTTCCAATCATAACCCAGATGTTAACCTATTAAAATAATTGGGTTATTGTCAGCATTACAATTGGAAAACTTGGCTCAGCGTCTCCTTTAGTCCTAGACACAACAGTCTGGCCCTGTTCGCATTCACATTCCTTTCCTTTGGTATGGACTTGTGAATCCCCATCTTGTGTGTCCCAACTTCCCATTGTTCCTTTTCTCCTTGGAAACTTTGGTAGCATCATATTAGGAGCAAATGCCATGTTGCTGTCCTCTGACTTGAGTGAAATATTTTTTCTGTCATCATCTGCGAGCCAAGGTCAGAGCTGTTGCTATCAGTGCAGGCAATTTAGATATTTGGAAACTACAGCATGGCTACACTTAATTGGATCATCCACCATTTAACAATCTTGTTCAGTATTTCTCAACATCATCAGAAACGCACTGCCGATATTTGAAACCTAAGTCGGAAACTAGGAACCTCCTACAATCGGTGACTTTTTAGTAGTATATTGAGATGTTGTTTCTTGGTGTCACCATTGGCAAGATTACTCAAACCCCAAAACTCACCCCTTTATTCGACTGGCAATCTGGAACTGACTATTGCAAAACTCTACTGTTTGGTTTTAGCAAGTTTTAGTTTTACTCTCGATACTTTCCTCAGGTTCAACATCTCACACCACTCCCATAGGTGACCTGTCACTCCCTAAGACTCGAGTGCACCTTCACGTGCCCAATATCTAGGTAACTTGTAGCAAGCACAGGCATTGACGAGAGAATGCTGTTTCCTGTATTTCAGCTACTGGTTATCTCGTGAGCCCTCGCGTAATCTTCCTCAACTTCAGAAGGAATTGGAATAAAAACTTTACTAGATCTTATCTTAGGCTAAAAACTGCCAAACAGATTCATTAAACAGTAAATGGATGAGTGAACAGAAGCAATTACATACTATAGAATTATGATATTTACAGGTTTAACAGTTGATTCTCATAAGATTTTTAAAAATAGCTAACAGTTGCTTTAGCTATTCTGAACATCAATGTAAACTGGACCGGACACAGGGTCCCTGAATATTAACATTTACGTGGGATTTTGTGGGAAAACTTTCCACAGACACTCTCAGATCTGTCTATCTACCCCCACTGGCTTTAAACAGATTACCCAATTTGAACAAGACAGACTGAGACTTTTTTTTAAATGGGTGATGAGCCAAAGAAGGAGATATTAGGAGGGGTGACCAAAAGCTTGGTCAAAGAGGTCAGTTTTAAGGAGGGTCTTAAAGGAGGAGAAGGTGATGAAGAGGCAGGGACGTTTAGGGGTGGATTTCCAGAGCTTAGGGCCTAGGCAGCTAAAGGCATGGCGGCCAATGGTGGGGCGAAACAGGGGTGAGGCGCAAGAGGCCTGAGTCAGAGAGGAGAAATTGTAGTTTTCATTGCATTTGTTGGGGAATTCTTTGGATCAAATACATATTAGATATTAACTAATCCTCCAGTCTGACCTTTCCATACCAATGTACTTTTAACAGTACATCTGCCTTTATCATTTACAGTTCACTATCATTGCCTCAACCTTCATGATACAAGTTCCTCTGTAATATATAAATAATATTGTAGATTTAAATTTCATAGTTAAAAGAATCATTATGTGTTTTTAGTGTAATGTGGTAGTTTGCTTTTTGAGACATACCATTAAATTGTTATTGTGTGTACTGCATATGTTTTTGGTCTAAAACTAGTCCATCAAAATTGTTTCCTAGGTTGTCCAGTGACTGCTAAACACAAAATGACCATTAGCTGGTATTTCAGGAATCAATCCATTCATACAGTCCCAGGACTCGAGTACAAAGTGTTGGCCAGTGGGCGAGTCCTTGAAGTGAACATGGCCTTTAAGAGGTTGACAGGGCAGTACAAATGCCTGGCTGCCAATAAGTCACAAACGGTTTCTGCCTCAGTGAATGTGAGCTTTGTAGGTATGCTAAGAATTTAATTACTTACTGCTTTTCATTTTAAGTCTAGAGGAGCATTTGTGTGGGAGTGTGTTGGAAGAGCTGAAATGTTATGAATCGTAACTGGGAGGTTTGAGTAGTTGGAAGACATTAGAACCTGATTATATCAGTTATATACTGTTCCTTTACACAGTATAATATGGTAATGCTACGATATGAATTTTCTTGCGTCTTTGTATCAGCCACTCACAATCTATGCTTCTCTTATACTTTCCATATGTCTGTCTTTTTCCTGTATGTCTTTCTTTTTGTGCATTTCCCACTCAGTATGCCTTTCTCACACTTTCTCTCTTGTTCTATCTATGGGACCATTAATGTGACTATCGAGTATAAGAGCACAGGTCTACAATACACTCGATGGACTTGGCGCGGTCCAATGCGACTGGCAAGTGCAAAGGATGTTGGGATCCTGCATACATGGTTCATTAGGGCCACTAAAATATTTAAATTGGGGGATTTACAAGCACCTGCTCCCAACTAGGTAGGGTTTATGTTTCAATAGAAGCACCCAGCTTTTCTGCACTTGGACCTCAGAGGTTTCTAACCAACAGAAGAATTGTCTAACAATGTCGCGAATAGTCAAATAAGAACATAAGAAATAGGAGCATGAGTAGGCCAAACGGCCCCTTGAGCCTGCTCCGCCATTCAGTAAGATCATGGCTGATCTTCGACCTCAACTCCACTTTCCAGCCCGATCCCCATATCCCTTAATTCCCTTGGAGCCCAAAAATCTATCGATCTCAGTTCTTGAATATACTCAACGACTAAGCATCCACAGCCCTCTGGGGTAGAGAATTCCAAAGATTCACCACCCTTTGAGTGAAGAAATTCCTCCTCATCTCAGTCCTAAATCTCCCACCCCTTATCCTGAGACTATGACCCCTAGTTCTAGACTCTCCAGCTAGGAGAAACAGCCTCTCCGCATCTACCCGGTCAAGCCCTCGAAGAATTTTAGCAGTTTCAATGAGATCACCTCATTCTTCTGAACTCCAGAGAATAGAGGCCCAAAAATTTATAGTCACTCAATTTCCCATGACATTGCTCACATTTTTTTTTAATTGAGTTCATAAATAAATAGTGTTCTCACAATATGCAGTAAATGGTATTTTGGATAAATAAGTAAATTTTTTTCCCCTCGTATACCACTATTGTATCTATCCAGAATATAATAACAATAGTACAGTTGCACTCCTTCACTGCCTGTCATGTCACACTTTCTGTGTCACAAGCCAGCATCTCACTTTTTGATTTTTTTTTCAAATTTCACATTCATAAATCGGCAACAAATCAGACCTCAGTACAGAAAGAAAAGAACTTGTATTTATTTAGCATCTTCCATGTCCTCAGGAAGTAGCAAATTATGTCAAAACCAATTAATTTACTTGTGAGATGTAGCCACTGCTGTTATGTAGGAAAACACAGCAAGGTCCCACAAACAGCAAATCAAAAACTGATCAGTTAATATGTTTCTGGTGGTGTTGGTTGAGAGAGGAACATTGGCCAGGACACTGGGAGAACTCCCTGCTCTTCGCCCCTTTAAATAGGGAGATCCTTTACGTCCACCTAACCAGACAAATGGGTCCGAAGATCAACATCTCGTCAGAGAGGTGGCAATTCTGACAATGCAGCACACCCTCGGTACTGCACTAAGGTATAAGCCTAAATTTTATGCTCAAGTGGAGTTTGATCCACAACCCTTTGGCTTAGAGGTGAGAGCGCTGCCAACTGACAGCGGAGAATATAAAAATCAGAAGTGACCAAAGTGGCCAGAAAGCTACCAATGAGGAAATGCTAAGCACACATGAGCATTCAGAAGAATGTACCAATAAGCAAATGGAAAACTAGGGAGCCAGTCAAATTGCACTGAAAGTCCATTTTGTTACTGGAGGGGCGGGATTAAATGTAAGACTGGACTGGGTAAGAGATAGCCGGGCATCCAGGAATGAAGTGGACAACACAGGCAGGTCAAGGTCCCACATCTTTGCAGCTTGAGCCAAGCAAGTGCCGTATGCACCATTTTTAACTGAATTGGGGGGGGATAAAAACGTTGAAGAGTGAAAGGCCAGAACTAGATATTGAATGATAGGACAGAACTAAATGAAGAGGGGTGGAGGGAAGGCCAGGAGACACGGATTCTGACTCCAGTTCAAGTATTTATTTTTGTGACGGGAGTTTTGCAGCTTTTTTTTTTTGCTTGTGCATTTTACGAGCTGTCAAATACTTCAATGACATTCAGTTATTCCAGTAACCGCACACATATTTTCCACAGCTGTAAGTGGGTAAATTTTACCATGCTCTATGAAAATTTGGAGCAAACGGGGATTTTGAATGTCAATATATCAACATCACACCTAATTGCCACACTGGAGAGGTCCAGAAAAGCTAGTCAATTGTATATTCTTTAAAAGAGGGTGTCGAAGTGGCAACTTATGGGCCGTAGGTAACCCCAAGAACTGGCATTCTGGCTCGGAAAGCCCCAGCAACTCATTATGTTTCCTATTCGTTGATTTACCCTGTTTGAATGTGGAGAAGAGCTGTTCAGAGTGCTACTACCTCAGTGATACATAAATCCTAAATCAGAACAATAAAAACTGTTCGTGTCGACAGCTTGAGATATACATTATTAATGGGAATATAGATTTAAACTTTATATGTGGGCCCATGAGATTCCACAGTGCCCACCTAAGCAGCAAAGAGAGAAACAGCTGGGACATGCCTGCTTTAAGACTGATTTTAGCTCTGCTGTTTAGGTTCCCATGTGATACAGATTGAACAGGTTGTGTCTATACTCACTGGAGTTTAGAAGAATGAGAGGAGACCTTATCGAAACACAAGATTCTGAGGGGACTCGATAGGGTAGATGCTGAGAGGATGTTACCCCTCATGGGGGAATCTAAAACTAGGGGGCATAGTCTCAGAATAAGGGGTCACCCGTTTAAGACGGAAATGAGGAATTTCTTCTTCCGGAGGGTTGTGAATCTTTGGAATTCTTTACCCCAAAAAGCTGTGGAGGCTGAGTCATTGAATACATTCAAGGCTGAGTTAGACAAATTTTTGATCAGCAAGGGAGTCAAAGGATATGGGGAAAGGGCGGGAAAGTGAAGTTGAGGTAAAAATCAGATCAGCCGTGATCTCATTAAATGGCGGAGCAGGCTCGAGAGGCCGAATGGCCTACTCCTGCTCCTATCTCTTATGGTCTTATACCTTAGGCTAAATTTTCGTCTTTACCGCCTGAATGTTGAGCGTTGCCTGGGCGGAGTGGAGCAGGAAAATCTGGCCGGGTGGACTGCACACCAGTAACAGAACCCGTCTGAGTTTCCTTCCACTGAAATTAATGGAAATAAACTCCGGTAGGTTCAGTAAGGGGCACGCGATCCAACCCCTTCCCTACTGCGCTCCGTCCAGGAGATTCTTAATGGGCAGTTGGTAAAAACGGAAAATCAAATCCAAGATATCTTCGGAGCGATTTTGTGAGCATCGCTCATGATAGGTTCAGGCCAGGGCTATATTATTGTAGCCTTATCTCCAACCTGCACTCACAACATTATCCCACTTCATCAATTACAGCTTAATCTAGAACACATGACCTGATGTATTTTTTTTTTAACTCATCAAAATGAGGATTTTTGTGGCACTCGAGCATTATCGGGTCAGCTATCACATGTGCCACATACGGTGCAATCTCCCTCAACTCCACTCCGATGATACATATTTTCCCCAGTCTCAGGGGAGCCCAATATCAGTGTGAATGGATCCAAGTCACAGCATGGGATGTGAGTACTGGGGAGTACTCAGTGTCAGTCTGAGTTACTCCCAGTCCAGTTACACTCTGGGATGGGACGTTGGGGAATGGAGTGTTATCATTTCCCACACTGGCCATCTGAGTGAGATTGCAACTTCATATCAATGTTCAGGCCAATTTACAGACAGTTGGAACAACCTGAGGCTATTTAATAGACCCAGCAGAGGAAGGACACATTCACCCCAACAGCCTTGGCAGGGTGTGAACCCAGGACCCAGAAAGCCCAGCGCACTAACCCATTGCAACACCCAGTCCTTTGTAAATGTTAATGTACTATTATAATTAAAATGAACACAATTGGAAGTGAATTCTCTGAGTCCTTAAACTATTAAAAATAAATCATTTGCTTATGACTTTTTATTGCATTTTACATAAGATCAAATGTTAAGTCAAACTGAACCTTTGTTCTGTTTGTATAATTTAACATCATAACACTTGTGTTTATTATTTCCACACTCAACAATATCTGCTTCTCATCTTGTGTTTTTCAATGTTCAAGCTTCAAATAGAGTTTTATGCTTCCAAACTTCTGAGAAAATGACCAAATCAGAACTAGAAAATGGAGTTGAGGTGTAAAAAATCAGATCAGCCATGATCTCATTAAATGGCAGAGCGGGCTCGAGGGGCCGAATGGCCTACTCCTACACCTATCTCTTGTGGTCTTATAGAACTATACTGATTCTGTGACAACTTGTAAATCCTCTGAGAAGTCACTGTTAATGATTTTTTTTCCTAAACAGATTTCATGTGGGCACCTGGCGACTGGACTGCCTGCACAGCAACCTGCGGCAATACAGGAGTCCAGCATAGACGACTGCTCTGCCTAAATACTAATGGGATTGAAGTGAATGAGTCAGCATGTTATGAGCTTTCCAAACCCCCTTTAGTTACTGAGCCATGTAACATACAGGACTGTCCAGCCAGGTAAGATGCAAAGATGACAATTTTCTTTTTACGCAACAGCTCTTGCCTTAGTTCAGTTCTAACTAATTATGTATGCCAGCTAAGTTCGATCCTCAGGTGCCTGGCAGGGAACTGGGCAAAATATATCAAGTTGTTAATACATAACCCCAGAAGAGGGGTGATGGCACACATCATGGCAACATGAAAATGAAACTTGGCAAAATACACATGGGAGTTGATTTTAACTATCCGCCCAGTAGAAAGTACTTCTGTGAGTGGGAGAGAACCTCTGTGAAGAAAGTACCAAGTGGGAAGAGTACCTTTGTGAAGGAGGACAACTTTTAGTATTTAGTCAGTCAAGCCCTTCTTATGATTGCAGGGAGAGGGGAGGTTGCAAAACTTAATGAAATTTTCAAGACAGAGATTGACAGGTTAGGTTAAGGGTAGCAAGGGATATGGATCAGAGGCGGGTAAATGGAGTTGAGGTGCAGATTAGCCATGAGCTAATTGAATGGTAGAACAGGCTAGAGGGCCTGAATGGTCTACTCCTGTTCCTGTGTTCTTATGTTCCTATCACAGGGAGCTCCACTATCTACATTATCCGAGACATCCTCAAAGAAGTCAGGTTTGTTAGGGAGGATCTTCCACTTCTAACTCATGATGTCTGCTTCTTAAATTATTCCTATACTGATTCCTCCAGCCTACCCCTTCTGTTATTTATCTACTCCCGATGTTAGGCCGATGGGCCTGTTCTTCCTTAGGTCAGATTTGTCATCTGCACTGTACTTGTTTGCTTCCATTCTGTGGAATCTTGCCAGTGTCCAATATTTCCTCCTTGATGATCATTAGTGCCCCCGAGTTTCCTTTAGAATTCTCAGAAATATTCCATCCGGCCCCTTTTATTTGTTAGTCTGAAGCGCTTTTAACTTATCAAGAACCTCTGCCCCACTGATTTTGAAATCTTCTGGAGCCATTAAATGATATTAAGTTCATTTATATTAAATAAATTAAATGCAAGAAATGCAAGTTAAGGGCAGAAATTACGGTTAGCATTGTTATCAGGTGAACCCTTGGGAACAGGAGTGTCCAACATGCAGTCCCAGGGACACATCTAGCCCTCGAGCTCTGGTAATCTGACCCTCAGAGTCTAGGCAACTTATTTGTTGGTTTGTCCTGATTAAACTTTGTAGGCCTGGAAGTTTCGAAGAGGCCGCTATTAAGCCCTTTGCCTCGTTGGTGGATACATTTAAAATCAGAGCACTAAACTCTGTTAGTATCAGCAGCTTCAGATATCTGCAAATTAATTGAAATGTGGATTGAACCTTTATATGTGTGGGCCCTGAGGCCCCATGGTACACACCTAGGTGACCCACAAAGACAAAAGCTTGGACACGCTGGGGGAAATTTCACCTTCACTGCTTGGGACGTAAACTGGCTGAGCAGATCGCCCGTCCATTGTAGAACCCATCTGACCTTCATCCCCATTGAAATCATTGGAAATAAAAGTTGGATGGGTTCTGTAATGGACGGGTGATCCACTTAGCCAGTTTATTGCTTACGGTGAGATTTCCTGATCCTTAACACTCCAACCAGATTCCTCACTCTAATATTTTAATGGAGAGCCACTTATTTTAAATGGGTTAATGCCTCAGCTAAAGTAGCAGATGGTGGAATTTGGTACCAGCTCCATTGGGGTTCAAAACATCAGAGCATTGATAGTAATTTCTACCTTAAGTGAAGGGCTGGAATATTAAATACTGGACAAGTGGCGTGTGTAACCTTGGAGACATGCTAAAATGTCAGTTCTATGGTGTCTTGCTTGGCTCCTGTTTTTAAAAATAACGTAGGTAAGAAGTCTCTCTGGCCACTGCTACTCTGCTCCTGTCCTGAGAATCTCTCTGCCGGCCTTTAGAAACATAGAAAATAGGAGCAAGAGTAGGCCATTTGGCCCTTCGATCCGCCACTCAAAATGAACATGGCTGATCGTCTAACTCTGTACCCTGTTCCTGCTTTTTCCCCATATCCCTTGATCCCTTTAGCATTAAGAAATATATCTATCTCCTTCTTGAATACATCTAATGACTTGGCCTCCACTGCCTTCTGTGGTAGAGAATTCCACAGGTTCACCACCCTCTTAGTGAAGAAATTTCTCCTCATCTCGGTTCTAAATGGCATACCCCGTATCCTGAGACTGTGACCCCTGGTTCTAGACTCGCCAGCCATCGGGAACATCCTCCCTGCATCTAGTCTGTCTAGTCCTGTTAGAATTTTATATGTTTCGATGAGATCACCTCTCATTCTTCTAAACGCTAGTGAATATAGGCCTAGTCGACCCAATCTCTCCTCATACGTCAGTCCTGCCATCCCAGGAATCAGTCTGGTCAACCTTCGTTGCACTCCCTCCATGGCAAGGACATCCTTCCTTGGAAAAGGAGACCAAAACTGCACACAATACTCCAGATGTGGTCTCACCAAGGCCCTGAATAACTGCAGTAAGACATCCCTGCCCCTGTACTCAAATCCTCTTGCAATGAAGGCCAACATACCATTCGCCTTCCTAACTGCTTGCTGCATCTGAATGCTCGCTTTCAGCGACTGGTGTACAAGGACACCCAGGTCTTGTTGCATCTCCCCTTTTCCCAATCTATCACCATTCAGATAATAATCTGCCTTTCTGTTTTTACAACCAAAGTGGATAATCTCACATTTATCCATGTTATACTGCATCTGCCATGTTCTTGCCCACTCACCCAACTTGTCTAAATCACATTGGAGCCTCTTTGCATCCTCCTGACAGCTCACATTCCACCCCAGCTTTGTGTCGTCTGCAAACTTGGAAATGTTACATTTAGTTCCCTCATCCAAATCATTGATATATATTGTGTATAGCTGGGGCCCAAGCACTGATCCCTGCGGTACCCCACTAATCACTGCCTGCCACCCGGAAAAAGACCCATTTATTCCTTCTCTCTGTTTCCTGTCTGTCAACCAATTCTCAATCCAATCCAGTATATTCCCCCCAATCCCATGTGCTTTAATTTTGCACACTAACCTCTTGTGTGGGACCTTATCAAAAGCCTTCTGAAAATCCAAATACACCACATCCACTGGTTCTCCCCTATCTATTCTACTAGTTACATCCTCAAAAAACTCCAGTAGATTTGTTAAGCATGATTTCCCTTTCATAAACCCATGCTGACTTTGTCCAATCCCGTTAATGCCCTCCAAGTGTTCTGTTATCACATCTTTTATAATAGACTCTAGCATTTTCCCCACTACTGATGTTAGGCTAACTGGTCTGTAATTCCCTGTTTTTTCTCTCCCTTTTTTAAATAGTGGGGTTACATTTACTACCCTCTAATCTGTAGGAACTGTTCCAGAGTCTATAGAATTTTGGAAGATGATCACCAATGCATCCACTATTTCCAGGGCCACTTCCTTTAGTACTTTGTTCTCCCTCCTGTGACTCTCCCCTCCTGAGCAGTCTCTGACTGCCCCTATTCTCACTCCTGATAGTCTGCCCTCTTGCAGAGTCTCTCTAACTGCCTCAGGTCCTGCTCTGTTCCTGTGCTCCCCTGATTGCCCCAAGACCCTTTCTGCTGGCCAAAAAGGCCAGCTCTGCAGCACTAATTTTCTGACTTCACGCTCCCGGTGGTAAGTCTCACCCAGCAGGAGCACTTTTTGGAAATCCGGAAGTGCATTGCGAACAATTTTCCAAAGTTGGGATTAATGATCTGGAAACCTCACTTGCCTGAATTTGCAATATGTGCACCTAGTGGGTGAGAGTCCCCTACCCCCACTCAGAGTTCTAATCAGACAATTATCCCCTTATGATCATAGTGGCTCTTTTTAAAGAAAATATAAGAATGCTGAATGTGTTTTCTTCATTTGAAACCTATTCATAGCATTGTTTTGTATGTCTGTTTATAACATACATTTATATGTTTCACATCACTTACATTTGAAGCATCCACTCACTGAAGCAGCTTAGCTTGCACCTCCACTTAGATGTTTGACTGCTTTCAGAATACTTTGGTTAGGTAGGTTCCTTTTTATGATAAATTAAACTGGGCGACATTAAGGATTTCAATATTCAGTGTGTCGATCGGTTAAATGCAAGGCGAGGTACGGTGCACATTCTTAGCTTGTCAAAAATGAAGTGTGTTTAAGTGAGCTTCAGTGTAGTATGTGAGTACCGTGATACATATTGGCTCTCCTACACTACCAGCAGGCAGAGCCTTGGAAAGTGGTGGACTGACAGTGATGTGTTAGCTCCGACATAATGAGGAGATAACATAATGCCTGAGAGACTGACGTGCTTCATAACATGCATAGAAATCCAGACTATCTACTTACCAGCACGAGTCGGGCTCTCAGCCTGTCCTCGGCCTCTTACACTGTTTCAGTGAAGTTCGAGGTAAAGCTCCTCATCTTTCGATTAGGCACTTTACAAACTTCTGGACTCAACATTGATTTCAGTAACTTCAGATCGTAACCATGCTCCCATTTTTTCAGACAGCAGGTGCTGTAACGTTTTTGATGTTGCCATTTACAGCTCCTCTAGACCCATCTTTTGTTTCTTAACTTATCCCATTACCACCCTCCTTGCCTGCACCATCATCCTCTTTCTCATTTAACCACTCCTGCTCTCCACCTCTCTCCTGGTCTCCACAGAGACCTCTCCTTTTTTTCTTTCCTCCCCTCCTATTCCTCCCTGACCCTTTCCCTAAAAACTGTTCAATCTTTAACTTCTTCCAGTTCTGACGTAGGGTCATCGACCTGAAACGTTAACTCTGTTTCTTTCTCCACAGATGCTGTCTGACTTGCTGAGTATTTCCAGCATTTTCTGTTTTTATTTCAGATTTCCAGCATCCGCAGTATTTTGCTTTTGCCTCAGCCTTGGGTCGGTAGAATTGTATCTGTTAGTACATTTCAGTCTGCTGGCTGCAGACTAGATGCTCCAGTTTGCTCTGAAACTAAGGGGACAATTTTAACTAACCCACCCGTTTGGAAACTGATGGGATCGGGTGCAATGCTGGTTTCACACCCACCCAATTTTACTCTCCATTGAAGTCATAGGAGTGATATTGGGCAGGGTGTAAAACCAGTGTTCCACCCGCCCAGCATGTTAGGTTAAAATTACCCGCCAAGAGCATCACTGCATGTGAACAGGCAGGCTATGTATCAGTGCAAACGTGGAGGCTCTCTGAATTTCAGAAGAAGTTGGACAATTAGGTACAAATGTGGCACGATTGAGGCAGCATTATTAAATTAATCGGGCTTAGTGATTTTTTTTATATAAGTCCTGATGACAAATAACATAGATTTTCCAACGGGCCTTCCATCTGCTGTTAGTCAGGTGGTGCATTATTAGCACCTACCCAACAGATTTTTCAGGGTCAGCTTCATTCATGTAGCGTCAGTGAGCTCCCAATCTGTTTTATGCCTGGTTTTAGGAGCTCGTGAGACCCTCTAGCTATCAAATGATGGAGTGATGCAGCAATCTAACTCCCTGTTTGATGGCTCACAAAGTACAGAAGGAGATGGTAACCGGGTGGATGGCTCTGTTTTGCCATTCCAGGGCGTCGTCCCCTTGCCTGGAAAGAAAACTTGAGGGTGCAGCTGACGCTTACTGCTACAGGCAATGTCAGGCCTGTGATGCATGTTAGCTGCAGGTGTCCTTGCAGCAGGTAGCACAGCTCCATTTCTGGCTGCCTGCCAATGCAGTCTGCAGATCTGTGCAGCCAGTTCTGTACTTGCCAGGTAGGTGTGCTTCTGTCGGTAAGTGTGGGTGGTGGATACCAGCAAGTGGCTGAAGTCTGCCGCACATCCCTCATTGCGTGTCCTCTTCTTTCTCCAAAAAGCATAAGGAAAATGGGATTCCCATTGGGAAACCCATTGTTGGACATAGCAAAAAATCGGTAATACCAGAACGCTTATTTGGTTAGGAGGCTTTGTACTAAGAGGAAACAAAGAAAGCTTCAGAAATAGCCTCAAAATGCTGCTATATAAACTTACTATAGGCCTCTTTAAATGCATTTCTGTACACAGCACAGTCCCTAGCAACCCTGGATTGCCTCTTTTTCGAGAGTGGGTAGATGACTCAGTGCTATACGAGCATAAACACTCGAAAGTTGCATGGACATCCAACTCTCAGCTGACAGTCACTTCTGGCGCCAGTACAACGCCTGACCTGAAAATCGGATGGAATGCTATCTGGGCGTCCGTCTGCTGTAACTGACCTCCGCCGATTTTTCCTTTAGTTTGCACCTGCTTTATGCCTGTTGATTGGCAGTAACCAATCGGAAAATCCAGCCTAATGTGTCCAGAGGACTCTTGTTTTTGTTAAGTGTCAAGACCGACACACATTATGTGAAGCACCACAAACTGATGGGACTTAGCTCTGATCTCTCACCGTTCTGCGCTATATAGTTGTGCAAGTTTAAGGTTTGTTTTGGTGCAATTTATTTTTAAAACTGGACCTTAACAATCGATGCAAACCTGTCGGTTCCAATGTTGGCACAGACATTTTCACTTGGTAACCGCTGCACAGTGTATGTGGAAATCCTTAATGCTGTCCAGTGTAAAGAAAGAAAGAGTTGCATTTATACAGCGCCTTCCCCGACCTCAGGACATCCCAAAGCGCTTTACAGCCGAATAGTGTATTTTTATAGTACTTTGAGAAAAACAAATGACAAAAGTTTCTTCTGGTTGGAATCTGGATGGATGATCTGTTTTTTTAAAAAAATGGTTTTCTGCTATCACATATTCCTTTTGCCAAACTCTTGATTTTAATTTTACCCGTGTGTATTTTTTTTCTGAACTTCTCTCACAGTCTTAATTTAACATGTTAAATTGTCAGCACGCCTTTGAATGCCTCTCGAGGTTCTTCATACAATGTGTGCTTTCATGCTTGCCTTGGGTAATAATCTGAACTCCAGCTGTAATGAGCCATTGATTGCAACCCAAGTTTAAGTTTTGCAGAGCAAACTCCAGATTTGCCAGTTCTGCTGTGACTCTGATGTGATTAGTGTGGTACAGGTGCTTTCTCGGATGTAAGAGAAATTAAATTGGAAGTGAAACTTAGAAAAAGTCATGTCATCGCCTTGACAACCTGCTGGTTTTGCTGCACTGCAGCCTAATTTTAGGCCATCTGCTTTATTTGAAATATAAAATACCAAGGATTTTTACAATTCTAATGTCTAATTTGTCATTTAAGTAGAATGAAGATGCTGCAACATGAAATGTGTTCGCAATACAACGTCTGTAATACATGTGGGATCAGCCACAATAATCGCAACTGTTGGAGATGTACTTGCCTATTTTCTGCTTATTGATCAGTGGGCAGAACAGCAAAGTTGTAGTAATCCATTTATTGTTAAAGATGGTTTAAATAAAACAGCAACCCGTTTCAGGACTTTTATAATGAGCCAGATTTTGCTGTCAAAATAACGGTGAGGCTAATGGTGCTCACCTATATTTATGCGTAAATGGTACATCATTTAAAGGCATCAAGGGGTCTGGGGAGAGAGCAGGAATATGGTTTTGAGATAGAGGATCAGCCATGATCATATTGAATGGCGGAGCAGGCTCGAAGGGCCGAATGGCCTACTCTTGCTCCTATTTTCCATGTTTCTATGTTTACAGCAACTTCAGGCGAGGAGCAGGTGCGCGGTTATCCAAAAGTTGCTGTCCGAGCTGCGCCGCTCCGCTGTTAGCTTCACGAAAACGAGATCTCACTGTCTGTCTCTCTCACCATTGAATGTCGTGAAGTTGCTGTATTTGTGCAGTAGATACGAATTAAACTCGCCACCGAAAGTTAAGTCTTGTCATTACAAGCATAAGTTCCCTTTTAACGATGTGATGAATGTAAATGATAATGGCTATCAACTTCTCTGGCACTGAAAATTAACTATTACAAGTGTGGAGTCTCATTCCTGCAGATTTTAAAAATATAAAATTTAAAGAAAAATTTCCTTTTTGTCTTTTTTTTTCTCTCTCTTATTCCAATCTTTCTTTCCCTCTCTTTATTTCTCTTTCGGTACCTGATTTGACATTGAATTCACCCCCTCTAATTTACACTTCCTTCTCAGTCCTTCCACTGTTCAGTTCACAGTCCTTCTGTCTGATTGATTAAGGAGATACCCAGTTGCTTGCCCTGTTCACTCAGGTCCCAGATGCCCTGTTTCCCTCACTGTGACTTTATCAGCTCGCACTTTCAGCAATTTATGACCCAAAAAAAATTTAAAACCCTAAACATGCACGAATAAGTCTAACTAACAGCAGATCCATTAGATGCCCTGCTACAACAAAACCTGGTCCCACACAGCCTGCTGCAAACCAAATGTAAATCTGCCGGGGATCATTTAAGACCAGCTCCAGGACGATCTAATTTTGGTGTGTCCTCTGAGATGTACAGGAAAAAAAGATGAAAGAAAGACAAAGAGAAAAAAGATAGAAACTGTGTAAGGGACGCACAGAGATTAGGAGGCATATAGTAAAGGAAATGGAGGCTAGGAGTGGCTTAGACAGAGAGAGGAGTGAGAAAGGGAGTCGGAGACAAATGCGTGCAAATTGAGTTGGCGCAGTCCCAGAGCAGGAAAACCCAACCAACTGCTGCAAAATCCGGTAATCTAGTAGAATTCCAGCCCAGGCCCCAGAGAAAGGGAGCAACTCTGTGAGCAGAAGTAGTGTCTCAGGCATCTTGAAAATAAAATAGGTGGATTTAAGGCTAAGCTTAGTAACTTGTGAGAGGTTTTATTATACCTTTATTATTTTATAAATTCAGTCGCTCAAAAAACGGTATTGCCACTGGAAGAAATTGGAAGAAATGTTTTGAGCAACTAGATTGGTCAGTTTTGTGGTAGTGACTAGTTCTTGAATGCCAGATTTGCCAAAAAGTAAGTAATTTGGTCGATTTTGTGGCGGTTACAAGTTGTTGTTTGGTAGCTTTTCCTCCCAGTGAATGGAACAGTTTTTTAATTGGTTCAAATTTAGTCAATGGGATACTTGAGCAAGTTAGTCCATTTAGTTTGTCAGTGTCAGCTTTGGTCCAATTGGTAGCATTCTCGTCTCTGAGTCAGGTGGTTGTGTGTTCAAGCCCCACTCCAGAGACTTGAGCACATAATCCAAGCTGACACTTCAGTGCAGTACTGAGGGAGTGCTGCACTGACGGAGGTGCCATCTTTTCGGATGAGACATTAAGCCGAGACATCTGCCCTCTCAGTTGGACGTAAAAGATCCCGTAGCATTACTGGAAGAAGAGCGAGGGAGCTCTTCTGGTTTCCTGGCTAATATTCATCCCTCAACCAACATCAGTAAATTAAAAAACAAATCTAGTCATTTATCTCAATGCTGTTTGAGTAAATTGACTGCCCTGTTTCCCTACATTACAATATAAACTACACTTCAAAATACTTCATTGGCTGTGAAGCGCTTTGGGATGTCATGAGGTCGGTAAAGATGCTATATAAATGCAGGTTCTTTCTATGTACAGTGAGTTTCATCTTAGTTTTTCTTTTGCATTTAAGTTTATTTTAAGGAACTAAAAGTGAAGGCCAATGTCATCCTATGAGTGTTTTTTGCATCCATTTTACCACTGGCAGTAAGTTAAGCCATGCAATAAATATCTTCGATATTACCATCTATATTATATTTCTGTAACCAGGCAATTGGAATAGGCTCAATAACTTGCATTTATATAGCACCTTTAACATAGAACAATGTCCCAAAATGCTTCACAGAGGCAAAACAAAAACAAATTGATCAGAATTTTCTACCTTGCACTGATATCCTTTTTATCACTTGAATGACTGAGACTTTATCTAGGCACAGACAAAAAGATTGTTACAGAGTTGAACTTTATTCAGCTAAAGATTGGCTCGGAGTTCTGATTTAATAAAAGTTGTGTGTTAGCCAAGAAACAAAGATGTGTGGATAAATGGGAAACATCAGGCAATCAAAACAACTGAAAAGCATATTTCCAAACCTAGTCCCAATATGAAAAGGCTCCATTGTCAGTTCATCAAAGGTACCTGTCCAAGATCAGCTCCAAACTACAGGATTAGTAGATAAGCTCCAAGGAATGGTGGAAGATTGCAAAAATATGTTTCAGGGCCTGACTGAACTTCCCCTCGTTCTGAGAAGAAGTGCGTCCCATGCCTCACTTTTATGAATATTGCCAAATGGTTCAACACCGTGTTTTCTGTCACCCAAAATTCAAGATCAGGTACGAAATGTTCCCTTAGACAATAGCAACTCAATCAGCCAAATCACGAATCACGCAAGAAAGTTCAACATCTTGAAAACCTGGATCCCAGAAAACTACTAACCCCAAAGGCACAGGTTGTTGGTCTCTCAAAACAATCTTTGTGTATCCAGCTGCTCCTTTGCTCATCTATTTCAATTAATGCTGTCAAATAGTGTCCCAAATCAGTGGAAAGCAGCAAACATCATGTGCAACCACAAGAAGGGGTCAAAGTCAGACTCTGATAACTACATGCCAGAATCTCTACTGCCAATTATGTCAAAGCTCTTGAAGAGAATAAGAAGCTGTTACATGATCTCAATCTCAACAGTTTACTGTCTGGTTGCCAATTTGGCTTCAGAGCAAATCAGCAATTGGAGTTCTCAATTTCATGGTCCAAAAATGGAGCTGCTTTTTTAATTGCCAAGCATGAAATTAGAGCACTTCCCCTTGACGTTAAAGGTTGTGCTGCCATCTTTGAGATACCTGGTCTGCGCAACTCACGTGCCCTTTTACGCTCACCCGATGTTAATTGAAAGCAGCAGATATTGGCATCATCAGAAACTCCGGGGAAAAATATCTTGATTTAAATATCACTGAAGGATTCCTACTAGAACAATATCACCTATTCAATGCTCAATTTCATGGTCCAAAAATGGAGTGGCTTTCTCGGTGCCAAGCAGTGGCCCATGACATTCATTGACTCTTCAATAGGTATGTTATCCCAAGCTCATTGAGAAACTAACATCTTGTGGCTATTCTAGTGACCTGCTGAATTGGCTGCAGAATTGTTTGAGGACAAAACCACTAGTAGACAATAAATGAACATCCATCATCTTGCCTCTGCATCGGGATCAGAAGAATGGCTGGCTCCACTTTTCTTACCACGTTCATCAGGAACCTGATAAATTTCACCATGATATTTCTACACTGGTTAATGCCCAATCTGGAAAATGAGTTAATGCTGTTGTTAAATTTCAGTTGAAGGAATGTCATATCAGTGTGCTGAGCATTCATATGTTAATATCGTGAACAGTCATTTCAAGCCTTATCTATCTACTACAAGTTTGGATTTCAAATGCCTAAGGAAACTAAGAGAGACTCAGAGTAACTGCATAATGACCCAAATGGTGACACCAGAGCAAGTAGTCAATAACATCGGTGTATAAATAATAAAGGGGAAGTCAGAAGCACACATTTCACATGAAGTGAAATGAATCATTCTGCTTTATGATTTGAGCAATTCCCTCCAATTCTGAATGTATTGTAGTGTGTATGAGGACAGGGAGACTGTCTGGTCGACCAATGGCTCTGAGACTCAAACCAATGAATATCTGGTTAGGAAATGCAAGTTGGAATTGCTAGACTAACAGACCACCATTTGTAGTAATACAGATTGAATTGTAAAAACATTAAGGATTTGTTAATTAAAATGAAGCTCTAGTATTTTTGAAGCTATTTAACCTGAGCACATTGAAATTGGCAATATTGGTTCATACAATCTTGTCACTGCAGACAGGGCATTTTAATACCAGTGAGCCGCACTTTTAGCTCGCTATCTATGCACTTGCATTCCTGAGGGTCATTTTGACAAACTCATTTAGAATAAACAAGTTAACGATTTTGTTAATGTAATGAGTACATTAACCAGTTCAACAAAAACAGAGCTCAGTGAAAATTCAACTCTGTTCACACACGTTAGTACAGCCACTCTACTTTTCTTGTACTCGTCTCCAAAGAAGTGTGAGATAAAAACAGAAGATGCTGGAAACACTCCAAGTCAGGCAGCATCTGTGGTGAGAGAAACAGAGTTAAAGGTCGATGACCTTTCATCAGGTGTTGTCAAGCAGCAAGATCCAAAAGAGGCCACTTTGTTTACAAATGTCCCAAAGCTCACAAGGAGAGAAGTGGGGCATCTTCTCCAATCAGCCTACAACGCCCAAGGCCCCACAGCACTTGTTTGATGTAGCAACTTTTGTTCCATCTACCCATTCACGGTGGCAGCTGCCTTCTCTGCTAACAGCAAATAACAGACTTTGGGCGCATGCCTGTTGAAACCAATACAATGCCTCTTTCACATCCATAAGAGTGAGCTGCTATACACAAGTTGCTTTCTCCTTGCAGTGCTGGTACTCAGATAGGCAGGTTGTCGTGAGCAATCTCGAGAGAAATGAAGTGCTGATGCCAAATTGTTCGGCAGCCTCACTCATCTTTGTCTTTGCCTCTGGTTTGGAGAATCTCTCTTCCTCATAGGTAAACCATCTTGTTTGTCAATGCCATCTCGTATCCATTTCAGATTCACACATCAGTTTGTTCATGAAGATCACAGGCATACGTACTTGGGTAAAATTTTGTTATATTAGAAATCAAAGCTCTCTTGGCTTACAGTACATCTTTATTAAGCCATTCCTTGCCTTCCTCAACCTGTTTTTTTTTGGCAGTACAAAGATATAATTTTGCTACACAGGGTGTTCATCTCAAAAGGATTTCATAATACACAACTTCGACTTTTTATTAAACTCATTCCTGTACCTCCAGGTGGGCTACGACCACAGTGTCAGAGTGCTCGGCCTCATGTGGGGAAGGAGTCCGCCAAAAACAAGTGACATGTGAGCAGCTAACGGCCAGTGGAACATTAAGAATTTTATCTCCAGTGGCATGTGGAGAGGAGGAGGAACGACCACCTGAAGAAGAGGATTGTTTATTGCAGTCGTGTGCAGTGTGGAAGAGTCCAGCATGGGGAGAGGTAATGCTGAGAACTATTTGGTGCTCTTTGGTATGAATGATGATCATGAAGAAGAGTCAAGGGGTTGAAGTTCTGCTGAGGCCTATTTTTCGGGCACTGGTTAAAACCCTTGAATGAAATTCATTCGCTGGCCTGACTTCATTTAAACCAAAACTCACCTACGAATTTTACACGAGTGGGTTAACAGTGAGCGGAAAATAGCACTCCGCAGAACTTCAATCCCAAAGAATTTTCCTTGTTGTATTTAATGACATAACTAAGCAGATGTCAGTCAAGTGTAACACATCTCAGGTTTAATATTTCCTGCAGCACTGTTTCGGGATTGCAGATTTCTAGCCCCCAGCAGGTGACAAATTATCTGTAATTCCAAACCTCTGGGTAGATTTTTGTCTTTACCATCTGGGCAATAAGCATGGCCTGAGAGCACTGCACAGCAAATCTCATGCCTGTTACAGAATCTGCTGATTTTCCTTCCTTTAAGTTAAACGGAGGGAAAATCGAGCGGGCTCTGTTACTGCCGTGCAATCCTCTCTGTCAAGTTTTCCTTTCTGTGTTCGGCCTATGCCACCCCTTAGGCTCCAGCTGTAAACTTGGAAATTTACTCCATGGTTCTTCTTGCAGTGTGACCATTTTACTAGAATTTGCCTTTGGGCTGACACCAATGTGGACTAACCAGACTCTGAGAGTAATTTTGACTTTGGTCGATAGTGTAAAACAGGTGATATCAAATCAGCTGCCCGTTATACATGTCTCCCGATTTTCATTTCCATTTACTTCAACGAAATTCGGGAGAGATGTATAACTGACGGCTGATTCAATATCGCCTACTTTACACTATTGTCCAAAGTCAAAATTACCCCCTATATGTGTACCAGAGGACTTCATTAATTTAAGATGCAAAACAGTCATTAGCAATGAAAGTACAACTTCCTGTTTCCCCAAGCTGGATTGAAATGCAAGAATTCAGTAGTGTTGAAGAAAACATAACACAAGGAAATAAATTGGCCATAGTTTTATTTTGCTGCAGCACAACAGCTGTTGGCTAAGATGATAATATGTTGGGGTGGGAGGACATCCCCCATGGGATATTGCTGATGTGGTGCCATATTGTGTGTCATGCCCTGGTCTGTGTTTTGCTGAGAACAGCGATGCAAATTGCTACTTCCACTCTTACTCCTTGAACAGTTGGCCTATATGTGACAGTAAAGTGTAACCTTCACCACACGGACTGCAGCGGTTCAAGAAGGCGGCTCACCACCACCTTCTCGGGGGCAATTAGGGATGGGCAATAAATGCCGGCCTCGCCAGCGACGCCCACATCCCATGAACGAATTTTTTTTTAAATCTTGATCTGATTACACCAGTGCTCCGTGATTCCACAGCCACAGAAACCATTGTGGAAGAAGGAGTTTTCTCCATTTACTGTATCAGAATCAAACTGTGCACATGGTATTCTGATTGGAGTCAGGCGACGCCAACCGTTTAATCTCATTAGTGTGCAGCTCATCAATCATGCACTTCATACCTTGTGCAAATCACCAGCAGTTGAAGCGTGCAAGGTGTGAAATGCACAGGGATTAATAAAGTGCAAATCAACAGGGATTAGAAAATCAGTCACTGACACCATTCTGATTCAGAACTCTGGACATTGGTTGCCTACTGCTTAACACCTGGCTGCATTTAACTCCTAGCTGTCTTGCCTACAGGTAATAAATGAGGTGAGACTGCCAGATGTTAAGTACCATTTCTTACTGGGGATTGAGGCTAAGCACAGTAAACTACTTTTGAACAGTTTTTCTAAACAAGTGCCATTTTGGCAACTGTTTTAATACAGTATTTTGAAGTATTTATGATATTGAGACTGAGATGTCCACAAATCCTAGACAGACTTGCTACAGAATCTGCATTCTCGTGGCGCAGCATTTGCTTGAGGTTGGCAAAGAAGTTTGACCTTGAGGTGTCCCAAAAGGCCCTGCCTAAAATTCAATGGAAAGGAATGAATAACAAATTCACACCAAGGAGACAAATAAAGCGAACAAAAAAAAGAAAGTCACTGAGAAACGTAAAGTGAGAGGTTCCAATACTGAGAAATCGGTAAGAAAACTTACTAAAGTCCATACCAATTTTGGCTAAATGGTGAAGAAGGGGACAGGTAAAGATACAAGAATGCAAAAAGGCACAACAGTAGGCTTCAACTTTGTGTTGCTATTAATGCTCACTGCGAATCAATGTGATTATTGCTACTTAGCATCGAATCTAGATCCAAGCACATGCCAAGAACTCCCCACTGAAACCAAAATAATTGAGAATAAATTTGTCGATTGGCTTTAATGCTTTAGTTTTACATTTTTTGTTCTGTTATAAATTTTGGAACATATGCGCCATGTGCTGTCGAAAACCAAATTTCTCCAGACTTAGAGCAAATGTTTGAACATTTTTCACAAGCACCAACAATTGACTTCTTTGTTTTTGTTTGACAGTGTTCTGGTCGTTGTGTGGGTCACAGTATTGCTGTACAGCATCGTCAAAGTGTATGTCAGTATACAAATGGAACATCAACCACAGAATTTATTTGTGACAAAATAAAGAGGTATTAAGAAAACACTTACTCTAGTTTGTGACACTTCCATTATGTGATAAGTATATTACCAATTATGTGACACAAAGTTGTTGAAAATGATTTATGAATGACATTGAATGGTTTTGAGTTCCACTAATTAAATGTCAGAGAAGTATTTTAAATAGTACTTTAACGATAGCAAAAAATCTGTTTAAAGTGAGCTTTAGAATATCGTTGATGTTAGTTTCAAATGAACAAAATTATTTTCAGTACGTCCTTGAAATTATACAATGGATGTCAATATGTACATCGATATGTGTTATCGATATCTACTATGGAATTGATACATACTATGGATATACACAAAAGATTTGGATATGCTCTGAGGATCTGTACTATGGATATCTATAGACACTATGGATATGATAGCAGTCGATCATTTCAGATGTCATTAGTAGGCTGACTGCAGCATCTGCTCCCTCTGCTGGTGAGGTCACACACTTCCTTGGTTGGGGGGGGCGCGGGGGTGAGTAGTGGAACCTTTGCGTCTGATATTAACTGAGTCACTGATTTATGGTGATTGAATAAATCAAACTTTTTTTTTGTATGGAATCCTGGGATGTTTGACGGTGTTTGGGGATTTGCGTTCTGTGACCTGTCCATTTATACTCAGGCCACTGGTTTACGGTAACCGAATAAAGTCACATTCTGTTTTTATCACATGGAATTCATGGGGAACGAATTTCCTCGTGGCGTAACTTTGGCGGAGTGGGAGAAGCCCCAGTGAAATTCCCGGCCCAGGATTTTCCTGAGATTTTTGCTGATGTTTTACTGATCACGTTCCACGACTCTGTCCATTTTTTCCTGGGAGAAACTGCAAACCAGTGGCATTGATGGTGAGCAAATCTCCCAAAGCCGAAATGTCCTTCAGATGGTCCGACAAACCTTTTTGAAGTTTGGAAGGATCCAAACTGTCTGCCCGCTGCTGCTGCAGTCATTAGTAATAATGTGTTGCAATCCACAGGCCTGTTTCTGCTAGACGATGTAAATCAGATAGATGTAATGTGCAGTGGAGAACAGGACCATGGAGACAATGTGCAGCCACATGTGGAAATGGTTTCCAGTCTCGACGGGTAGCTTGTATCCATAACAAAAATAACAAAGCTGTGGCTGATCAGTATTGTGGATGGCAGAGGCGACCAATCACGTGGCAGCGTTGCAATGTAACCTCCTGCGACGGTAAGTACATTTCTCCCTCGCTTTGTATCAAAAAAAAATTATATTTCGTACAACAAACAGAAAATTTGACTTGAAACATTGTACAGGAAGAAATTCAAATCAAAACAAGTAGCTTGATTTCAACCTATCTTAGCTTTGAATAGAATTGTGCACAATAGGTTGGGATCTCGTTACAATTTTCTTGTATGATAAAACTATGGCAAATTTAAAAGTGAATCATATTTCCATTCTTCACCCTGATGATGTGTCAGTTATTTAGATTTGGATGCGTTGCTTTCAGCTTCTGAAGGAGAATGCACGGACACAACGCGCTACTGTGCACTTGTGAAACGTCTGAGGCTGTGTCACCTGAAAACCTACAAGCAGAGATGCTGCGATTCCTGCAGGATGCTTTAATTAATACACGCCACTCTTCGCTGGATCGTAATCAATCTATAAAAGACTGTGAATGGATTTATACCGTACTCCGTGTAGGTGAACTGACTGCAGTAGAACCTGGTGCAAGTTGAAACAGGAGGATATTTTAATAGTTTTGTAAATCTACTTGTACATACAGAAATGCACAAAAGGTTTCCTTGCTGTTTGTTATGTTAGTCAAATATGTACTGGCTGATTCTTAAAGCAAGGACTTCTCAACAGTTCTGCTTTTCAATCTAATACAGATTTGTTGTGCTTTAGTGTCAATATTTTTTCTAAGTTTTAAGAGATGTGTGTTTAAGTTGCATCACAGAAGTTGGTATGTGAACTATTTACTTCCACCTGGGGCCAAGACTTTTTCTGAATGTCCAAGAGGGCTGATCTTTTACAGTTTTACAGCAAAAACCATGAAAAGCTTTCAACCCAGGTGAGTTATTGGCAAGAGTGTTTATCCCTTTTTATTACTGTAAACCACTTTCATTTCACATCTGATGTTACAGATTTTTTTTAATATTTAGGCGTGTAGACAAAAACAAACACAGAGAATAAAGTATTCAGAAGTTTAGATTTTTTAACTTGTTCCAAAAGCTAATTCAGGTGTGTTTGAATATTAGAGTAAATTAAGCAACCAATCTTCCCAGTGGGAATATCGTATTTGAAGGAAATGCAGTCAGAGAATTGGTTTACAGTGTTGTAGGCTTATCCACCTTCACGTGTGTACCACCCCTAGCAGAGTGGAAACATTGGATTTACTCTATTGTTCTTGATTGTAAAGAAAAATCATAAGTCAGCTACTGATAAAGCACGTTGGGGGCAAAACATTTAAAAGCGATCTCACCGAGTGCCTCTATTTTTAATGCAAGCAAATCATTTATCAGGGTGTTGTCTCCAGCTGGGTTGCCGAAGTTGTAATGCGGTGTTTCTTCTGGTTTTAAAGGAAAAGTAGGAAACCACTAGTAATAAAATAGTTAACACAGAGTAGATGGTTGTAATATGTAATTTGTGGCACAAGTGCATTTTACATTACACTTCAAATCTATAAGGAAACATTCAAAAAATGCAAATCCTTCCTGCCTCTGGGAAGTCTCAACCACTTTCAGTTATATTGCTAATATTTGACCCTTTGCTGTTAACCTAATGTTGCTGCAGAGAGTTGAGGCCTCAGCTTTTCACAGACATGTAATGCATATAATTCCCAGGACTTACACAGGTTAGAATCAGCATGCGGGAATTTTTTGTGGCAGCCCATTATAAAAACCATATGCGGAAAGTGGTTCTTACATTCGTTATTAGAAGAGTAAGTTATACACTGTATATCTGGCATTTTCAGTGTAGAATATTTGTGATGAATATACATATAAAAATGGCTAGTGTTCAGTAATTGTAAGACCCAAATAGTAACTAAAAATGCAATATGTTTCCTTGATGTAGTTTTCTGGAAAAGTGACAAATATAGTGAAGCTATTGTACTCAGACACTTGAGATTCTCTGAGTTTTAGAGGTAATGTTTAGGACCCACCTGAAAAAAAACTGATTTTCCTGTTGCTTCTTTGTAAATTGTAATTGTAAACACATGTAATTTTTATTTGGAACTGGTCCCATGAAACAGTTGCTCTCTAAGTAATACTAAAAATGGTTTCTTGTAACAACTTGGTGAGTGATGAACTCACAAAAAAAACTCTGATTTCCTTGTTATTGATAACATGTTAGCACAGTCTGTAATGTTTTAATTTTGTACACTCCAATATTCAGCTATTTTCACCCCTTATTTTCAAAAGGTCCCTCATTCCACTACAATTCTTCAGCCAAGGGAACAATTCACAAAGTACTTTGTTCCCAGGCTGTTACTGGGCTGGTGCGAGAGACGTACCCAAAGTGGCTCGCTCCTTGATCTTTCTTCTCACTGTTGGGATTAATCTTTGTCTCGCACTTTCCTCCCAGCAGGGTTAATATACTTGTTGTACAGAAAGCTTGAGTGCCAATTCCCCCTTATCCCTATAACATATGCTTGTGTGCCAATACTCTGTCTCACTGTGCACAACATGTAGTTGAAATACTCAAGTAAATTGATGTTATTAATTATATATTACAACTATATGCTTCTTATTGTAAGTCTTTATTGTTACCAGCCCCTGTGTTTCCTTAGAGTGTTGATGTATGTATAGCCCTATTGGGCTTTACTAAAATGCATATTCTGACTACAATAAAGATGACAGAATATTTATTTTTATTACCGGTTGATTCAAATGTGAAATGCAAAATTTAAAGTAACAGCAGAGAAAAACATTTCTAGATCCATGTTACCTAATGTAACAAGGCAGCCCTGAATAGTTCTGTGTAGGGTTTAATATTATAGAACAGATGTTACCACTGGTGCTGCAAAAGCATATTATCAGGAAGTAATTACTCTGAATCTTCCAAGAAGTATTTACTATTAAGTAACAAAATTAGAAACATAATCCCAAATCTAGATTTTGCTATTTTTATAAAATCAGTGGATTATCACAATATCCTAGAGTCCTTTCTTATAATTAATAAGAAGCAAGGATTCAAAAAATCTCGCAATATTATACTTAGCTTACAGTGTCGAATTACGACAGCAATTTTCATGCTGAACTTTGCTTGCTAAAGGGAATCCTTTATAGAATTTTAGTACTCAAATAAAAAAAAACAAATGATACAATGAGTCCTGTACATTGCCTATTGTATCGATTTAATAAATTGTTTTGTTGCCAATTACCAAAATAAATGAAAATCTTGATACATGTGGAGGAAATATGTTCAAAGGGATTTACGGTAATCCAGAAAATGCATGATTACAGAGGTGATCATGCAGGATGTTAGATTCCGTTTGGACATTTGTTATGATAAATTAAAACGACAGTACCAAAGGATTTCTGTAATTCAGTTGGCAAATGGTTAAGGTACGTGTTTAGCAATAAGGCATGTCTTTAAGTTGAGTGTTACAGTATTATAGGCGATGGAAAACATTTATTGTCAGTTCACGTATGGTTCTGCATTGATGAGTGCTCCAATTATGTTTCTGTATACAGCTGTTTTAAGTTGGTCTTTTCCATAAATAGAATGCTGGCTACTTGGGGGAGTATCCTGTGATTTTACATTCTCCGATCATTAATGGGTCTTGACCTTTTGCAAAAGGTTGTGCATAAATTAAGGAAAAATAATTGTAACATATTACTTGTACATATTTATTTTCTGTTATGAAGTGCAATACTGAATGCTGTACATTGTGTGTTATAAAGAATATTTTTGTTGGGACTTTTATTTTTTACTACCAAAGCTTCTGTTTTAAATTGCTTTTCACTTTCTATTTAAAGTTAAAATGCTTATAGCTACATCAAGCACTTGCCAAATTTGTCTAAGTTACTTTCTTCTTCAGACATAGAAATGCATGCTGCTTGATAATGAAATTATCCCAAGGTCAGGTTTTATGTCTAGTTGCCTATAATTGTACTATAATGTCGGGGTGTCCAAACTGCAGCCCATGGGCTACGTATGGCCCTTAACCCTTGCAAATCAGGCTCTCGAAGACCAGACAACTCAGTCCTATTTGAGCTTATGTTTTTTATTCACCGATTTATCTGGTTAGAATTCTATGGTCCTGGGGGTTTAGAAAGGGTTGATTTTAGTGGTGGATAAATCCTGAATCAGAACACCAAGATCTGTTGGTTTCAGCTACTTGAGATATCTGCAAATGGCCTCACTGCACTACTTGACTCGTGGTCCTCCAACATCTCAAATTTAAAACGATCATTCTTGGCCTCACCTTAAATCCTTCCATGGCCTCACCTTTCCCTATCTCTGTAACTTCTTCCAGCCGTCCCCGCACAAACTCTCTCTTCCTCTGACCCGAGCCTCTGGTACATCGCCTCCCTTCTCTTCGCCCCACCATTGGCGGCCGTGCCTTCAGCTGCGTAGGCTCCACTCTCTGGGGTTCCCTCCTTAAACACATTCTGCCTCTCCACTTTTAAGAGTCTCCCTGATCAAACTTTTGGGTCACTCCTTTTAATTATCTCTCTCTTTGGCTCGACGACCATTTTTTTTTCGTTATGCCTCTTTGATGCACCTTTCTACATCAAAGGCACTATATAAATGCAAGTTGTTGGTTATTGTTCAACTTTATATGTGACCCTAAGGCTGCATGATGAGGCCCACAAAGACAACCTGTTTGGACACCCCTGCTATAATGCAGAGCAAGTTTGGGTTGTGCCTAATGTTTCCAACATTGCTTCACAGCTCCTTACAGTTAGAGAGGTTGAATATTCATATATTTTGTAAAACTCGCTTCAGCTTACAAAATTACAATAAACCCACATTGTATTGCAAATATATAATCATGGAAACAATATTTGTGCTGTGTATGTAATCCAGGTTTGTTGTGTGACTAATTTTTTTTTAAACTGCAGTTTAATAAAATTGAACTTTTAACCACCAATATCCATTTTCTAATGAATTAGAAGACTTTCTTCTCATTTATGAATTGTTATTCCTTCAGCCAACATATTATGAATCTGTCTGCCCATCATTGCATTGCTTACTAAGCTGTTAACTCCTAGTTCTTACCTCAGAAACTTGAAAACTTTGTATATTTTTGAAGAGTTTTATCAGTCATTTGACCCCAACATTTTCTTCTCCCAATGCTGGACTGGTGTATCTGTACTTGGTCAATTGGAAGAGTGGCACAGTTCATCCTACAACCACCTTCATAGATGCTGCCAGTTCCACTCCCTGCTCAGCCTATTTAGGAGCATGGATGAGTTAAAACTAACTCCTGACTTTGCTGTGTGGGTCTTTTTCAGAAAGTGACTTGCTATAAAATTAAATGTAATTATTGCATCTAGGTTTTCTGGCAGCTGCTGCTTCTCGTAAAATATGCTCAGCAGATATTTGTAAATCAAGAGAAAAATCCACCAGCAAATGGGGAAATTAGGATATTCTTCATTATTCAATCCAGCACTAACAAATCCCACAGTAAATTTGTTACTGCACAGGAAAAAAAAGACAAGGGAATTTGCTTATCTTGGAAATGGCCTTACTGAGGAGAATTAGGAAGTCAAATGAGTTACAGCCTTGTTCTTCTACCTTTTTGAGATTAACAACCCTGTGGGAGTCTCCTGGAATTAAACATTAATCTCCAGGAATTAAACATTAATCTCTGCAAACAATCCAGAAGATAAATCATAAGGACGTTCAAAGAAAATGAAAAGAAAACAATTTTTTTAACACTTTCATTTATTAGTGATAAAAAAAATAGTGGGAGATGGGGGAAAACAGGCTCGTTGGACGATTCTTGACTGTCAATCAATCGGGTAATGAATCTATTCGCTTTCCAATTGGCCTAGGAAGGCGGGGCACTGCGAGAATGGATGTATTAGGCAACCAATGGCGGGAGCGGAGGGGCGGGCGATCATGTGATAAAACCTCCCGAAACACGTCCAATCAGAGTTGGCAACCCTAGATATGCATCTGAATCCAGATCAACAGATGGGTTGAGAAGCTTTTCATATTTAATGTAATTTATGGGTCCTAAGAGAAATTATATTGTCAATCTCGATTCAGATCCAAGTAGACACAAAACTACAGCACAAGGCTGCCCACTGGGTAACACTGTTTGGACGATCCCACTTAGCAGCTCAAAGCATAAATGTGTGTGAGAAATGAAAATGCCCCCGCTCGTCCAAGGGCCCCTAAAATCTACAGGCCTCTTGACCACATTCCTTGCACAAGTCCACTAGGAGTGCTGCGGAAGGCCTGAGAATGGGGCCAGATCCCGGACATGCCAGGTCTCGGCCTGCTCTCCACCTTTCCAATTAGGGGTGTAACCTCTGTCTGCCCCACACATGGTCCCCTGCATCACAGGGCATGTGGCAGGTGAAAGGATTTCCCAGGCCAGGAAATTCCTCGGCCCCGGCCAAGCTTACGCAGGAGAAATAAGGCGTCCTGGCCTCCTGCCCAGTCTATGTGGGGGCCCACCTGGGAGTCTTAGCCAGGACCCCTGAAGAATTATGCTTGCCTTCCTATCTCATTGGGCAGCTTTACAAGGGGCAAATAGGGCCTTAAAAATTGTACTTCCATCTGGGGCTGAGGTGGAAGTAGGGTTGCCAACCAGGAGAGGGAGTCTCCTGAAATCATTCTCACTTCAAGCAGGTTCATTTCTCGGACTGCCTCCAGCTTTACTCGCAGGAAGTCAGAACGCAGTGG
The DNA here is from genome assembly GCF_035084215.1 of Heptranchias perlo. Taxonomy (NCBI): domain Eukaryota; kingdom Metazoa; phylum Chordata; class Chondrichthyes; order Hexanchiformes; family Hexanchidae; genus Heptranchias; species Heptranchias perlo. The sequence continues at coordinate 24,230,235 of NC_090358.1, forward strand.
CCATGCTGTAAGGCAAGGACAGAACATACCGCTACTTCAGCGCAGCGTAGGTCAGGCTGGCGTGGGTCTACCTGCCCTAATGCCTTGCGCATCGGCAGGCCGTTCCTCAACCTCGCCAAGGCGGTGCTGACCTCCCCCGTGGCTCGGAGACAAGAGGGGATTCCTGGGGATGGCCCTCCATCTGAAATTTAAACAGGCCGAACCAATCTACATGAAGGAAGAGAGAATCTGAATCAGCGAGTTTCAGCTCCGGGCAAACGATATGAACGCTTTGGACCAAACTTTAGAAAGGTCAGAAACACCTCTTAAAGGATAGCGTATATGTAAATAGCCCAGTATTTAAAGGGGAATTCCTCTTTTCCCAATATAATCCTTCTCAATACCATTTTTGTTTGTTATTGCTCCTCGTCTCCTGAAGCCACCGACTCGTACTGGGGTACATTTCCCCTGGCACCGACTCGTACTGGGGTACATTTCCCCTGGCACCGACTCGTACTGGGGTACATTTCCTCTGGCACCGACTCGTACTGGGGTACAGTTCCCCTGGCACCGACTCGTACTGGGGTACAGTTCCCCTGGCGCCGACTCGTACTGGGGTACAGTTCCCCTGGCGCCGACTCGTACTGGGGTACAGTTCCCCTGGCGCCGACTCGTACTGGGGTACAGTTCCCCTGGCGCCGACTCGTACTGGGGTACAGTTCCCCTGGCGCCGACTCGTACTGGGGTACAGTTCCCCTGGCGCCGACTCGTACTGGGGTACAGTTCCCCTGGCGCCGACTCGTACTGGGGTACAGTTCCCCTGGCGCCGACTCGTACTGGGGTACAGTTCCCCTGGCGCCGACTCGTACTGGGGTACAGTTCCCCTGGCGCCGACTCGTACTGGGGTACAGTTCCCCTGGCGCCGACTCGTACTGGGGTACAGTTCCCCTGGCGCCGACTCGTACTGGGGTACAGTTCCCCTGGCGCCGACTCGTACTGGGGTACAGTTCCCCTGGCGCCGACTCGTACTGGGGTACAGTTCCCCTGGCTCCGACTCGTACTGGGGTACAGTTCCCCTGGCACCGACTCGTACTGGGGTACAGTTCCCCTGGCGCCGACTCTGGGGTACGGTTCCACAGGCGCCAGCCGCCCCCGGGAGGCCATTCTCACATCATGTGATTGAATGTCATGTGATCACATCACATGATTGAACCTCCAGAAATACGTCCAACCAGAATTGGCAACCCTAATCTATGTTGCTAATTCAGATGAATCTGATTAGCTGTTTTACCATCAAAATTGCTGAATACTTTCCAGCATAATAATAAACCTCCTTTTCCCTTTCTAGGTCTCTGTTTCATGTCTCTTACTGTTGCTGACAGGTGATTAGTCCTTTACACATACTGGTCTTTACTCATTACGAGGAACTGCATGAGAGTGATTCACGATTAATTTCCCTTTAATTTTCCACCACATTCTGCTCAACAGCTCCCCCTGGAGCCATTGCTGAAATCCGGCATCACAAATGCAAACCTGTGTCCTTATGTCCTATCACTTAATGATACAGAGCAATAAATCTCCAGTGTGTCATGTCGCTGCACTTCCCATTGGACTTTATTTGAAATAAATATCATTATTCTAGTATAGCTTGGCCACTGCTTCAAGAGAACATTAATGAGCAAATATATTGAGTCTTCAGTGAACAAAAAAATTATGTTTTGACTAACTATATTTATACATTATTATAAACTACAGAGATTAAAAAATGTTGCTAGATAAGAATATATATGGCTCTAACGCACTTTCTAGACCGCTACCTGATGTACCCATGATGGAGGTGTACATGTATGGAGGGCAGGTGAGAACTGTTGGGCTTAACAATTAAGTAGTGTGTTCACTCCATGCCAACACATAAAGAATGGGCAAATTATTCAAGGGCTCCTGGTATCTGTGGAGCCAAGCCTATGCGTGAGTCACCTCTTCCATGAAAATAGATGTAAGGCAGGAAAGTTGAGATGTGAGAATACTTAGATTAACATATACGGATTCCTATTTTTTACAATTTCTATCTATAAAACATAAGAAAAAATTGTGTGCTGTTTCAAGCCATCTCATGGTCAATGGTGATCACATGACCTTAAATCTTAAAACAACTCATTGGCTGCATCTGAACAGATGACCATTTGTTCCACGTTTAACTGTAGTGGGATTCAGCAGAAAGTTGTTTGGACAGAATTGGTTCGTTGTCCCTGGGAACCATGTGACCTTTTCCATGGTAATTACTGCTCATTGGCTTTGATTGCCTTGATTGTGGGAGCCATGTGACTGAAAAATCTCATCTACCATTGGTTTGTGGGATCTGCTTCTCATTGGTCCATTTAACCATCTGACTGCGGCAAAGACTGACATAAGGATAATGTGACATTATGGAGCAGTTTCAACTGATTTTTCTTGGGCTTCAAAAAAAATTTCCCTTCAAGAATGTGTTACCAGGCCCATGAATAGAATATGAACTTAATGGGGAAGGTTCAACATTTTCTTCACATAAATTAATGGAGACTAGTAGATATACTGTGGCATCGCTTATGGGTAGCCTGGGCCTGGAACACAGATTCTGATGTTTACTGTGACCCAGCTGCAGCCTAAACTTGATAGTTTGCCCATCACTGTAATAAGTACAGATGATTGAGGCTATTCCATCTATCTAGCTCATCCTCCCAATGAAACCTGTGGTCTCCCAATTGCAGCATCTCCCTGCTTTTTAAATGATTCCAGAAGTTCTTCAGCTGTGATACTCCCTGAACCGATCAATGGCCTGTTAACTCTCACTCTCACGGCTCGCAGGTGAGGAATGTCTTGGGGGAAGTACCACGGGGCTGCTAGGCCAAGTGGATCATACCCCAGAATCACTGTTTCCAGCAGGAAATGGGAAAATCAGTCCTCAAAGTGTGCGACTCCATCCATTTAGTGTACATTACAATGAATCTGTTTTTGTCTAGAGGGATGAGTTGGGGTTTTTTTTTGGATCATCTCATCACTTGGATACTGGTGATGAGAACTAATTTTAAGACCTTTTCACTCATATGAGATCTTTTTGAATGGAGGGCTAGAGTTCAGTCATATTTTTGAATATAGCCCTATAGAAGGGTCTCCTTACTATGGAGCTGCCAACACTCCACAATGAAATGAAGAATGAGTTTATTGGAAATCACACTTCTCTTTATCTCTCTACGCGTGCATGTTTGGGTTTGCTGCTCTGCGAGGGGGTAAATATGTGCCTTATCCATGGCTTCCTGTGCCATCTAGTAATGGGACAGAAAGAAGATTGGGTTCAAGCCAAGCTCATGATCTCACACTTCTGTTGAGTACAAACCTAACTTACCAAACAGATTAATGTGTTCCTCTACATGCCATTGGCAGGACCAGAATCCAGCTATAAAAGTGAGGTAAGTGTTTTGTACACAGCTAAGTGAGAAATCATAAACTTTGACTGCCATCTGGCTTCATTGATCAATCTAAAGGATATCACTATACTGCTTTAATAAAGATTTAATGTGATACAGAAATTCTTATTACATGCAGGCAGAGTGAGTTAAGATCTGGTAAATCAAAATTATAACGGTGCAAGTGTGTCATACTGCATTATATGTTACAACCAAAGGCAACATAGGTCCAAACGTAATTACACCATTGCTTGGACATTAATGTTATTTTTTTATACATTCTCAGGATGTGGGCATCACTGACGGCTGGCATTTATTGCCCATTCCTGGTTGCCCTTGAGAAGGTGGTGGTGAGCCGCCGCCTTGAACCTCTGCAGTCCGTGTGGTGAAGGTTCTCCCACAGTGCTGTTAGGGAGGGAATTTCAAGAATTTGACCCAGCAATGATGAAGGAACGGCGATATATCTCCCAAGTCAGGATGGAGGGGGACTTGGAGGTGATGGTGTTCACAATTTTCACATTGTTATTTGACACATATGGAAGCATTTTAATTCAATTTTCGAAAATTGTTCTTTGTTATTATAGGTCTTAATATGAATCTGCTGGTAACTCAATCTTAGTCCAAATGAATAGCCTGTGGTGAATAACACAATAAAACTTTGAACCTTTCACAAATCATGGGGCAAATGGTTGAGTTAGTTATGTTTCAGTTTTTCCATTTCTGGTCTCCATTTCTCCCGCGTCTCCTGAAGGCAGTGACTCACGCTGGGGCACAATTCCACCAGCACTCGCAAAACCTCCGCTGGCTGTTCAAGTGTGAGCATACACAGTGAGTGCATGGAGACTGGGTAAGGACAGGATCAAGCCTTTGCTGTGAACATACCTGTACGAGGATATCACAGCCTAGATATGTGATGACGTCATGCCCATTTTACAGGTGTAAAACAGCTGCAAAAGCATCGAACATGGCGGGCGGCAAGTCGGAAGTATGCCGCCCACCATATTGGTATAGGCATCAAAAAATGCCTTCAGGGCCCATGCCTGAAACAGGCAGTAGTCCCTTTTGCAAATGCAGATAAGGGGCCTAACGCCTGTTTGATGACCTTCATACCAAATCGGCTTGCCCTGAATGCAGCCGGCGCACATGGTCTACATACGGCCTAACCAGCGGTCTTTAAAGAGAGCGCTGCTGGCCGCCAACAAGAAGGAAAGTTTTGTGAAATATACTTACCTGAATGTGGAGTTGGAAGGAACAGGAGAGCACCTCCTGGCTCCACTGCAGGTCTGAAGACCGTTGCCAGCTCCTGAATGCCACCCCCCTCTCCTCCCCCAATCACTGTTCTCCATCTCCAGGTTTCTCCCCCCCCCCCCTCACCCCATCACCTCTCCCGGCCGCCATCCCCTCCATCCCGATTGCTCCCCCCATCACCCCCGTCCGAGGACCTACCGGAGGGCCGACGACACAGCGGCCCGAAATTGCAATCCTCTTTGACGGTGAGATGCCTGGGAACGCCCAGCAGGTGTCTGCAGCTCGCTGGTCTCATGTAAATGAGACCCATGGCCCACTCAAACACCAATATCGGGTGGGCCATGGGCCTAACTGGTCCAGCACACGGATCAATCCAATTTGCAGACCCAAGTATCTATGTTAAAATGACAGCTCTTACCAGTCTGGAAACATGGTAGGACTCCTTAGAAACAAAGCATTACATTAGATATTTTATTGATTGAGTATTAAGTGCAGGAGCAATGATAGAGCCACTGAAAAGTAATAAAGAACTTGTATTTGTATTTGTACAGCACATTTCACTTTCTTACAATGTTCCAAAGTGTTTCACAACCAATTAATTTCCCTGTTTTGTAGGTAATGCTAATTTGCACACAGCAAGGCCCCACAAGCAGCAATGAAATAGCATCAAATGCATAAAAGAGATAAAACGGTAAAATTATGCTATTAATTCAATAATATAGAAAATCAAATATAAAATTCTTGCAGCATAGTTGCATATATTTTTGTTACATTGGCCCAGAATTTGCTGGAGAAATAATGGGAAGTTTAATGGCGCTCGCCGTTATTAGTGTGCAAATCGTCCAGCAATTTGTGGCGAGGAAGAGATACCCCGTGAGTTGCGAATCGCCACAAATTGCTGAGTAATTTGCGTTGCTCCGCCTTTAGTCTCGCAAAAAGGACCGCTCGCCCTCAACCTCCCCGTGAGTTTCAAGAAATTGCTGCATTTGCGCAGTAAATACGAATTAAACTCGTCGCACAAAGTTAGGACAAGAACCCTCTCAATTACAAGATTTATGTTCCTGGAATTCCCCTCAACCGCTCCAGCCCAAAAAGGGAACAATTAAAACTGTGGAATCTCATTCCTACAGGTAGTAAATTGTTCCTAGAGATTTTTTAAAATTTAAAATTTTAAAATATTTTTCTTACTTTTCCTTTCTGTATCTTTTTTTCTTTCTCAATCCAATCTTTCTTTCCCTCTCTTTATTTCTCTTTCTGTACCTGATTTGACTCTAATTCACCCTATTTCCTATTCCGTTGTTCTACTGTTTCTTTCTCTATCCTTAAATCTCATCAGCAAGCACTTCCAGCAACTTACAGGGCAAAATATTTTCAAGCTGAAGGGTGCAGGATCTAACGGGGCACAAGATCAAGATCACAAGATCTGCTCCAGCAAGATCTGGGCCATTAATTTTTAGAGCATTTAATTTTTAGAACTCCAGTAACCAAAAGATGAAGAACAACAAAATGTGAAAGGATCAAATACAAATCAAATTCATAACAGACATCTAAGCAAACAATATAGACTTCATTCATAAAATTTACAGCCTGGAGCTTGCAGAAGTTATTGGTGATAGTCTTCCAGATTGATTCAATATTTTGCCCCCAGTAAATATTAAAGGGTTAAACAAAGTTGTTTCCTTATTTAAAATTGTTCCATCCCGAGTGTTTTTTATTATGATTTTCGTCTGGATACATTTAGAATAAAATGTTATTTCAGTAACTGTGTTCAGTTCAAATCATTATTTTCTAATGTTACACAACTCATTTTATAATTCTTAGGCATTATAAAACTGTAACAGCTGCAGCTAAACATCAGTTTGCAAACATTAAATAATATCTTACTTCATAGTTTAGAGTGAACAAACCTACAAATGACTCTTCGCAGCAATAGTGGGCAAGTGCTCAAGCTGCTAGTATGATGCTCACCATTTTAATAGAGATTTTACTCACTTAAAATGAAGACAAGGGGGGCTATTTTAAACCCCAAGAACGGGTGATTTGGGGGCGAGTCGGAGTTGAAAATAGTTGTTTTTTTGGGTCGCAACCGCAAAATATTTGGACTTTGCATTCCCAGTGGGAAGCCTGTATTTTTACGGGCCAACGTTAAACCCGGAAATAAAGTCGGGTTGCAGTTGCAACCCAAAAAACAACTATTTTCAACTCCCAAACCCCCCCCCCCCCAACCCACCCATTCTTGGGGTTTAAAATCACCCCCCCCCCCCCAGGTAACCAAAACTGACAAGATATAGAGAGTTAAAATACATCTGTTGATTGGCAGCAAGATGCCCTTGAGATGCACCATTGGACCTGATTTGCTTTGTAAACGACAGTCTCACATTGATTGGATGCTTTCAGGGAATGATCAACAACTGCACTCAAATCTTTCTTCGGTTCCATTATCGTCACTGGCAACCCACCCATTGGAGACACATAGCCCCTGTTTCCATTAGCAGCATGTATTACCTTACACGTCTCCAGACCAAGCTCCATTTGTCAATCCTTGACCAATCTTACGGTCTAATTTAATATTTTCAATATCCTGTACAGTAGACACCTGATCACATAACTTTAGTGTCATCAATACATTTTGTAATATTTCTAGGAGTACCCAACACCATATATTTTCTGAATCAAGTCAACAAAAGAGGGCTGAAAAGAGATTCTCTGTGAAACTCCAATAGCCACTGTCTTCCAAACAAAGCCATCTGCTTTTGATGCTTAGCCAGTGTGTTGTCTATCCAGCTCTTTTACCAGTGATGCTTTGTTTTGTGCCTTCTTTTAAAAACCACAATGCAGAACCTCATCAAAACCTTTTGAAAATCACGATAATACTTACTGGATATATATTCCTTATCCACTTAGTCATTGTCTCAAAAGAATTCCAGTACACTTGTGATGCATGACTTATTGCTTCTAAAAGCATTCTGTCTTCCTCTTATGACCTCAATACTCTTTGATGAACATTGATGGAATCTTATAAAATACCTTCTAGAATTTCCCAGCTACAGATGTCAGACTAACTAATCGATAGTTATCCAACGTGACAATTTGGGAAGACTCCTGAATTAATGGGGTGATTCTGTGATTCCAGTGGGATGCAGTGCTCATAGGAACTGTGGGTCAGAGAATTTTGTTTACAATATTACAGCCCTATCTCCAAACTGCAAGCACAGTGTCCTCGCTGGAATCACAGAATCACCACTTTCTTACATAACTGTCGATATACAAGGTAATTTTAAAAAAAATAATAACTAGAAGTTGTCTTTGCTTGCTACACTTAATAATGGAGATTGGAGTCTAGCTGTCATAATAATGCAGGCAGGTTCTTTGATCTGTAGATTAATCAGAATGCAAATTGCTGGTCCTTTGAAAGACGATGAGCATTTTATTTGTGTGACTCCAACTCATGCCAGTATGTTAGTGAAGTATCAATATATGTACATCCGAAGCTATCAAGGGAGCTTTGTTCTAGAAGTCCAAATTGTACATTATTCAAAAGAATTAAAAGGTATGCGTGAACTGGACAAGATGTGACTTCACTTGTTGTATAATTTGAAAAGTAAATGATCCATCATTTGGTCAGGAGAATTTTGTTCAACCGTTAAAATGATTAATTTCTTAATTGCCATGAGATTGAGAAGAATCTATGAAATCATCGAATTACCCTGTTTTAACATGAAAATAAAGACAGACATATAATTTAGGAGCAGTACTATGGTCCCCAGTTCCCTGCTTTGTACTGCATCATCCATGAGAATGGGCTAACAGTAACATCATGAGAGGTCATCTCCCACAAAATATCCATGAGAAACTCCATCGAAAGCTACTAAAAACTTCAAGGAGTTTGAAGTGCCTCTTGTTTTGAAATAGTTTATGTATTATGTAAGTCAAGTAAGTTACTACTGGTTTCATATCTTCTTGCTTCTGTGTAATTATCTTTCTTGTAAATAAATCTGCCTATTAGTTTTAGCCTGAACATAATAGTGTGTTATTTATCTTTTTTTGAAATAGACAGGATAACATGGTGCACATTCCATATGGCCTCTTGAGTGTTACAGCATAATTAAGAAGGAATTGTTAGTTTTGTGGCATGCTATCCCACAAGCCATCCATAAGGGTGCAGATCCCAGTTCATAGCAGACTCAGCTTATTTGCCAGGAACACTAGTTAAAAGTGCTAGGAGAAATCCCAAATTGTAACACCAAGTTCATACCTCAATCCTTTTGGAATATTAGCACTACATGAGCAACTCTCCAGTTCTCAGGTATAACTCCTGTAATTAGGAATCTCTTGATAGTGTTAACCTATCTCATCATTCAATCCTTTAAGTATTCTAGGGCATATCTAATCAGGGCTATGCACGCAGAGATAGTTAAGCTCCAAATTCAAGAGGCTGCACTGGTGGTGCCAGTCAGTGTTTTGGGCAGGTGACTGGATTGCTGTACGCTGCAAGTCACGGCAGGATAAAAAATGAGATTAAAAAAGTGTTAGGCTGCTTGTCAAGGAAGAGTAATGTTAATGTCCCCAGTCCAGTAGTCCCCATTTTTAGGGAGTAGCTGTGCCCCCGACACTCCCTGTGCCCCTATACAATGAGTGAATTAGTAAGTCAGTGGTCTGGTCTCCTGTAGTTGCATTCTTAAAGCTGCCTTTCGGTTCTGAAAATCCGTTGAAAAGTTATATTTGCTGTGGTGGAAGCAGAGATATTTAGTTGCATTTCATTCATTGCATCAGATTATTTTGACGTGGAAGCTGCCATTTTTTCATAGCTCCATAATATTTTTTTTTAATGAACATTTTTTTACAGTTGATGGCTGCTCTTAACTCCCAACACCAACTTCCATGGGCTCTAGGAGCTTATTACAATTCGTATGAGGGGCTACCCTTTCAATTTTCAGCAAGCTCGCACCCCCCCCGCCCCCCCCCCCCCCCCCCATTACTGGCATTGGTGCCCTGTAGCTTTCCTACTTTGAGTTAGTTTACAACACAAGCATAATTATATCTACATCCTTTGTATGTTATAGAGCCAATTTCACTAGGTCCAAAACCCATCCACATTCTTCAATTGAAAAGACCGAAGTGAAGAATTAATTTAACACATTAGCCATTTTCTGATCTCCCATGACCATAAGGCCAACCTTGGCCATTGGGCAACTAATCTGGTCCTTAACAATCTGCCTACTTCATACATCTATATTAAATATCTTAGTCTGTTCCCACTTCCTGTCTATAAAACCTCACCTCCTGTTTTCATGTTTTTGTCACATTTTTATCTCAAGTTTTCCCATTATATATTTGTATGTTCACATTTATAATAGAAAGCACCTATATAAACTTGTCACACTGTAATTACATCTCCCAATTCCTCAGCCTGTACTGCACAGGAATCTAGTGCTCTGAACATTTCTACTTCTCCGCCTCCCAAACTGCAGTAAGTTTCAATATTTGTCAATGAACAATAATATCTTTTGTTCATTTTACTTCTGACCTCCTTGATTGAGCCATTGTGCTCTAAATCTTGTTATTTTTCTTCTTCTATCAGAGGAATATATAGCACGTTTCTTGAGAACTTAAAATGTTTTGATTTTTCTTCTCTTGTTTCACTTTCCAAATTTAGCCAGTTAATCGTACCTATCACCCTCCTGATAGCCTTAAGGTTTGCCCTTCCACAGTATTGCATCCTCGTTATATTGAGATAAAAATGATAATTTTTGGACTTAGCTGTCCCAGCGGGTAACCCAATCAGCCGAGATCATTTATCGGAAATTCAGGTTTACTCTGCTCGTTGTCTTCTGTGCATTTAAATTAACGATTGGAAAATTATGAAGAGTATTCCCAGCAAGTGCGGCTCTCCTCCAGAAACAAGAGGTCTGAAAGGTATCCCTAAAAACTCATCACATTGTTTCTAACTCAACACCTTCTTCCTCGTGACTTCTAAACTTTGGAATTTCCTTCTCTCTCCCTCAGTCACTTGCAATCAACAATCTCTTTAAAACCCAAGCTTGTTGTCGCCTACTTACTGCATCTTGATTTCTCTCATCTTGTCTCTAGTGGTTAAAGTGGAATTTGCTGAGAAACGATACTCGCCACCCTCACCCTGATTAACCTTTGGCCTGTCGTTGTAGCTTTTAAGTTTCCCTCTGCAATCTTTGGTACTGCTAACTTGTAGAGATATGGTGGTAGAAATTGGTATAAAAAGGCATGACACTGACCAATTTAGCAGTGGGTCGGGCTGCGTCCAATCTGCACAAGCATTCGGCTCATTGCTAAATTTGTTGGGCCCATTTTTTAGGCGTTCCGGGCTGCTGCTTAGAACAGGCGTTTGACCCCTTACATATGTTAATTAGGGGCCTAACACCTGTTGAAGGACCCTGTGCCAAATCGGGCTGCCCAGCACCGGGCCTGCACCATTCAGGTTTGCCAAGTGTCAATGTGCCCTGGCAGCTCGCCTCGACTATGTAGATAAGGCCCAAGGACCAATTTCTAGTGATCCTCGGGCCTCTGTCTTCAGGTTTTTCCTCTTAATGGGCAAGTAGTGAGTGCTTAAATAAATTTCTTCAGTGTGAATTGGTTAAAATAAAAAAATACATAGAGACATGCAGTTGGAAGAGGGAGGATCTGTTTGATACTTAAGTTGGGATCAGTGCTATTGATGTTTGCTTTTACCTTCTGAGGTGATATATTCTCATGATGTGGAGCGGAGAAACTACGCCATGTTCTCCGCAGCCTTCAACATGTCATCAATGATGACGAACACCTCGCTATGGCCATCCCCACACCTCCACTACTCACCTTTAAACAGCCACCCAACCTCAAACAAACCATCGTTCGCAGCAAATTACCCAGCCTTCAGGAGAACAGCGTCCACGACACCACACAACCCTGCCACGGTAACCTCTGCAAGACATGCCAGATCATCGACACAGATACCACCATCACACGAGAGGACACCACCCACCAGGTGCACGGTTCATACTCCTGTGACTCGGCCAACGTTGTCTACCTCATACGTTGCAGGAAAGGATGCCCCAGAGCATGGTACATTGGCGAGACCATGCAGACGCTGCGACAACGGATGAACGGACACCGCGCAACAATCGCCAAACAGGAGGGTTCTCTCCCTGTCGGGGAACACTTCAGCAGTCATGGACATTCAGCCACCGACCTTCGGGTAAGCATACTCCAAGGCGGCCTTCGAGACACACGACAACGCAAAATCGTCGAGCAGAAATTGATAGCCAAGTTCCGCACCCATGAGGACGGCCTCAACCGGGATCTTGGGTTCATGTCACACTACACGTAACCCCACCAGCGAACAAATGTTATCTGTTTTTAATATAACGGGTCATTGACTGTCTTCCTTCTCTCTTTTTTTTGGGGGGGTTTGTATATTCGGTGGCCTTTTTAGGTGACACCTTCCTGTCTGCTCAGTGATTGCCTTGGCAACGGGCAGTAATCACCAGGCATTGTTCTGTGATTTTCAAATGCGAAGGATTCGAAAATTTCATTTCCACACCGTTCACCTGACGAAGGAGGAAGCCTCCGAAAGCTTGTGGAATTTAAAATAAATTTGTTGGACTATAACTTGGTGTTGTAAAATTGTTTACGATATATTCTCAGTCACAGAGTCTCCTGGTGCCACAATGTCTCACACACGGATACAAACAGCTTCCTCTGTTTGGAACCACAATATTATTCTAGAGAAATATTAATAAGTTTTTTTTAAAAGAAAGCTGGAGCCCAGATACATGAACAACTGCAGAACCTCTTCTATTATTTTAAAAAATAAAGAAAAAGAATCAATATCTTTCTTAAGGTCTCTGAACAAACTATAGCTGTACAATCAGCATAAATCCTTTAAACAATTTTTCTCATGTTGGTCATTTAAAATTAAGACCAGACACTGGGGAGAAACCCAAGTGTATTGGACAATGCTGGTGGAAAACGATGAATAAACAGGACCTCCCAACAAGGCCACTGAACTGGCCTGGGTCTTGTGATTCTCCAGCGCCTGCCCCCCCCCCTCCCCCACCCCCACCCCGACTCGTACTGCACTTCAAGAATTTCAGCCCCATACAAGTATCATTTATCGAAAGACTCCTGCTCTTTCAAAAAAAAAAGAGGACAAAATCATTTAATTAACTTTAGGTAAAAAAACTACTGCTCGCTTCCAGGGGGGAGACTGACTCAACCAAAAGAGGTCCTCTTCATTTAAGAAATGGAATGGCATACACATGCTTCACTCCTACTCTTCACCACTGTCTGTAGGGTTGCCAACTCTGGTTGGATGTCTTCCTGGAGGTTTCATCACCTGATCTTCCGCCTCCAACTACCCCGCTCGGTCAAACTGTCCTTTATCCTAATTCCAAAATGTTTAGAATTGATAAACAAAAGTGTTCAAAGACATTTTTTAAAGACACACAATTTTTTTTTAATGCCCCTATGATTTATCTCCTGGGTGACTCGCAGCCGTGTCCAGGAGATTAATCTTTAATTCCTGGAGACTCCTGGACAATTCTGGAAGATTAGCTTCCCTAGGTGTCTGAACTCTGGGCCTAGGCCTTTCATTTAGGCTTCTTAATGCTAAAAAAAAATGGATCAAAGAACAGTCTTGGACACAGGCTTGCTGAACAGTCACATATCTGTTGTGAAGTACTATCACGTACATTTTATAATAATGAGCCACTAATGATCAATAATTTGTAGGGATATGTCGCACTTTTATGTGAAAGTGCTGCACACAGCTGCATTCACTCCTAAACTATTGTGACTGACTGAGCTCGACAACATTCTTTGAAGAGAGGTTGAATAAGTCATTTTGAAAAATCCCATAATCCCTTGGTTCCTGGTCTGTTGCTGCAGCTGAAGCCAGGACAAATAGAAATAAATATCCCCCGTTTCAGCAATTTCAAATCTATTCAAGTTTTGCAATGTTATTATTTCAGTATTTTCTCCATTCTATATGATGTTGCTGGACTAATAATACAGAAAATATGAGTTCAAATCGCAACGCGGCAGTTTGAGAATTTGAATTCAGTTTTTTTTTTAAATCTGGAAATTAAAAAAAAGCTGGTATCAGTAAAAGTGACCATTAAAGTCATAAAAACCCAACTGGTTCCTTTAGGGAAATAACCATGGCACCCTTACCCAGTCTGGCTTATATGTAACTCCAGTCCCACACCAACCTGGTTGACTCGTGACTTCCCTCTGAAGTGGCCTAGCAAGCCACTCGGTTGTATCAAAACCGCTGTGGCAGGTCAAGAAGACCCAGCACCACCAATAATGCCAGCAATGCCCAAATGCCCGAGGCATTCACTGAATGCTTTGGAGTTTTCATTTATGCAAAGGGAATGATAAGAATAGAAATCATCCTATGTATCTCTGAAAAAGGGACAGTTTATATCCTAACATGAAGGTTGATTTCATCTATGTGATAAATTCCAGGGCCTTAAAATTACTCTGTGGAATACTAATATAGGAATGCTTCATGTATTCATCTGAAATTCCTTTCTTTCTTTTTTTAATGGAGATGTTAATCCCTTAATTTTAAGTGAGTTAATACCTCCACCAAAATAGCAAAGAGAGAGAAATTTCAAATACATGAGGTAAGTGTTCATACATTAGTATCCCACAGTGTCAATTCAGGGCCTAAGTTTCAGGCAGGTTGTTGCAGAGTCACTGAGCTGATGTGAGATGCTGCCACATAATGAGGATAAGATAAACTGGGGTGTTGCTATACAGTTAATAGTTATCTCAGGAGCAGTACAGGCAGACCCTAGGGGTCCTAGTTACCTGGTCAGGACAGGCAGACCCTAGGGCTCCCAGATACCCAGACAAGTGAGGCAGACTCTAGGGGGTCCCAGTTACCTGGGTAGGTGAGGCAGACCCTAGGGTGTCCTGGTTACCTGGTCAGGACAAGCAGACCCTAGGGGGGTCCCATTTACCCGGTCAGGTGAGGCAGACCCTAGGAGTCCCAGTTACCTGGTCAGGACAGGCAGACCCTAGGGATCCTGGCTACCTGGTCAAGACAGGCAGACCCTAGGGGTCCTGGCTACCCAGTCAGGACAGGCAGACCTTAGGGGTCCTAGTTACCTGGTCAGGGGTTGAGGCGGACTCTTGGGGGTCCCAGTTACCTGGTCAGGACAGGCAGACCCTAGGGGGTCCTTGTTACCTGGCTATTTGCTTTGCTGAGAAAAGGCTCAATCTGTAATTTTACAAGGTCTCATATTTTCCAGTTTCTGCAAAGCTACAACGGTTGAAACCAGAGAAATTTATGTTCCCTGGTAAAATGGTGATCCTGCTTTATTGGAACCATGGTATTTGCATTGTCAGTCCCTCAACATTAATGTAAAAACTCTGCATTCTAGATATTGGCTAAAGTAAGCTGTGCAAATATGTTGGACTTTCCAACAGAGATGAGGGTTATTTTTTGAAAGATAGAAATTTGTAAAATATAGTAAAGCATTGGCATTTCTGGAGAAAGGTACCTTCATTGCCTGCAAGTGATAATGAATTAAGGTTACAGCTCTGTGTGTGTATGTGTTTGTGTGAGTGTAGAATTTTCAATTTTTCTCAGGGTGAGAGCTAAAGCTACTGCCTGTCGGTTTTCTTTCATAATTGGCCAAATCTTCCTGGAAAACTAACGGTGTGTTAATGACGCACGCCATTATTAATGCGCAAATCAGCCAGCAAGTTCGGGGGATTAAGAGGTACACTGTGAGTTGCGAATCTCCTGAATTTTCTGGTCAATTTATGGCTCGACGCTCTTTGCTTTGCACAAACAGCAGCTTACCCTCAACCTCCCTGTTATTTTTAAGAACTTGCTGAATTTGTACATTAATTACCCATTAAACTCACCGCAGAAAGTTAGGGTTCATAATTAATAGTGTACCCACCCTTTTAACGACGTGATCATTGTTAATGCAATGCCAATCAATCTCTTCGGCCCAGAAAGGGAACAATTTAAACGGTTGAGTTTCATTCCTGCATGTAGTAAACTATTGTTCGAGATTTTTAAAATGTCAAATTTTAATTTTTACATTTTTTTTTACTTTTCCTTTCTGTCTCTTCTCTCTCTTCACCCAATCTTTCTTTCCCTCTCTTTATTTTTCTGTCTGTAGCTGATTTGACTCTAATTCACTCTCCTTCTCCATCGTTCCTCTGTATCTTTCTCAATCCTTAAATCTACTTTGTTAAGGAGATAGACTTTTGGTCCCATCGTTCACCAAGGTCCCAGATGCCCTATTGCCCTCACCATGCTGTTATCAGTTCACACTTCCTTCAAATTAAACAGCAAAAATTTTCAAGCTGAAGGGTACAAGAAAATGCCTAACTAACGGGACACGCCATGAGTTGCCCTGCTCCAGCAAGATTGGACCATTGTTTCAATCAGTGGGAAAGGAACTCTTTATGCAAGGAATACTGCAAGTTTAATAAGGATAGTACCTTGATGAGATTGATGATGTGAGGGTTGGCACTTAATTGTTTAACAAGAGTTTCTCACATCATCAGAAAGAAATGATGATCAGAATGAATAGAGGACGACATAGTCTGAGTGAGTGCTCTGTTTCCTATTGAGTACAAGTAAAATCTTTCACTCTGCACAAAGTCTGTTTATACCAAATGGTTGTTTTTTTAATGTTATTCAGGGACATTATTTTTAAATAAGAATTTTTAGCATTACAAGCAAATGATTATAAGAAACTGCCTGAATAACCCATCCAATTAGTATGAAGTTTGTAATTATCCCAAATTTTCCAGTGATGTGATACAATTATTTGCAGCACAGAGGGCATATAATCAAGGCCAGTGGAATCCCCAGATTATTCCATTAGTGGGGACAACTTGATAGTTCATGACTGGCAAGTTATTAATCCCTACTATGCACTCTGTTGATGAATGGGTTTTAGGATAATTAGTTAAATTAATTACGTTTTCTTAAGTAGTGATATGAAGTATAATGAACATGGATCGAACAGTCGTACTTTCAGCTGTGTCCGGAAAGCTTCATTTTGCTTTTGCAGATACAAGTGGCTGTTGTTGTTAAAATTCTAGAAGTAAAAACTGAGGGATTGGTTCATCCAGGGGAGGGCAAGTTGGCTACATTTCTGTTTGGGCTCTTTGAAACACTCACATGTTAGAATTTGCTTTGTGACCCATCAAAGTTAATCACATCTTGATGTGATTATCATATGTGTTAATATCAGAGGTTAGCTGGAGCAATGGAGGCCGGCCAGTCATCACATTATCCATCTGGAATGCCCAGGGCATCTCCTGTCCCTTTGTATTGCCAGGCAGGAGACATCAGGTTAAAACTGAGTAGCAATTAAACTATCAACATGGCCATTATGTCAGGGTCTGGAGGAACCTCACTTCAATATACATTCTGGGCATCATGCGAGATGACTTCACATTAAAGGGGAAGGTTCTGGACATGGAAGAGGAGGATACAAGGACAAGCAGCAGGCTTTGTGGTTAGTTAAGCGGACAGGACGGTCAGAAGTCCAACCTACAGAAGCAAGGCCGGATCACCTGGGTCTGCAGGAAACCAGGTTGTATGAGTTTATTGTATAACCGTAATAGTTATTATACTATTGGTGTCTGAGTAATAAACTTGAATTTGGACATTATGCTCGAGCTTGAACCACGAGGAATCATTTAATTAAGTTTAAGAGGTTTCCTTACATATATGCACACACACTACCACACACAATCTAACTCCAGTAGTCTCTAAATAATAGGAGTTCAGCTGCATGTAATTTATGGTTTTGTGCATTAATGTCACTTTTTTAATGAGGATAAACAGGATCCATCTACGTTTGGGCACTTAATTTTTGCTTTGTGCTCCATCCCTTTCCCACATGACCTCTAGTGCAGAGTAAATGCTCTCACTCCATGTGGCTTACTGTTATACATATATCTAATTATGGTTAAGACAGGGGAAAGTACCAAACATCCAGGACTCTCTTCCTGGAGGTGCATATGGGAAGAACCCTCTTCACCAACTCGACAACTTCCCTCCCTGAGGAAGGTACAGGCTGATGTGAGAGGAGAGATGGGAGAACATCACCACCTATTCCAGATACCTGAAAAATAGCCAACCGAATTACAACCCCAGGCAAGATAGGGTGGCCCTTTTATATTCCTGCCCACCATTGCCAACATAAAAACTACAGATCCTGAAGCATATAACAGTACAAGACCTGTACGTCCAACACTGAACTCTGAATAAAAACTGATGCCTCTTAAAAAAACACATAGAATATGTTGCCAACACTTTAATGAATAAGAAAATTCTAACTATTTTGGAAGATGAATCACTATTGTAATTTACTAATTTATTTTCATATCAGTGCATTTTTCAGTGTAAATATTGACATACAATTTTGGATACTCTCCCGCCTAGAAAATTCCTTGGTGTGGTACACAGTTAAAAATCAGACTGGTTACATAACAGGACAGGGGTGGATCAGAATGCTTTCCAATAATTATCTGAATGTGTTAAAATCTTCTATTTTTCGCTGTGGTTAACACAGAAAGGCACAAAGTCATTTCAGTTTATGATAATTATACTGAGAATTAAGGGAAAGTTAAAGGGCCTATTGTGATAATTTTGTTAAAATAATAAATAGATTGTTATTGAATAGAGCATCCTGGGTTTTTAATATATTGAGTTTATATTTTTCATTGTAATTAATACACTAAAGACAGGCGCCTTGTTTTGTTCATTGTAAAGCTACTAAATACCTAAATTATAAGGATAATTACAAGCTGGGCAATTTTCAGAATTTTAAAATAAGTGCTCGAATGTTCTGACATTGAATGGATAGTACAAATTATATATACTCAGTGATATACATTGTAAGAAATAAACCATATTAAAGATACTTTGTCGTGACTGTTTTGAATATACCAATAATATTCCAATTTTTAAAAATAAACATCTGAATTTGAATTGAAAAAATATGTTGTTTCTGAAATTTTTAAACGTAAACTTCTTTCATTGATGAAGTCGCTAAATATAATAATAGACCAAGCTTCTCATATACATAATCCCTGTTAGCATAATGAATTGTGATAAGGGGGAGAAAAAAATCAATTTCACTGATTTTTTCAGAATAACACAAAGGAAATGCAATTTGAATTACACAATCTGTATAGGTTTGGTATTGTCTAAGGAAAACAACATAATTAACATCAGAAATTGCACTTGAAGACCTTAGGATACGACAGCCACTTCTTTTGGAAGATGCATTTCATTTGGCACCGCCAGATTTTCTTCCGATGCTGACATCTTGTGGAAGAATTTATGACCGCGTGCATCAGTGTTTTCATAGACAAAGCCTGGTGGAGTAGGGTAGCTTGCAGGACAGATTTCCAGCCTCTTTGGCGTATACTCAATACGATACATGGTTCCCCCATCAAATGGTGTTGTGCTATGTAGAGGAGCATTTGTTGGTTTGCAGCTTTGTGTTGGGTTGATTTGATGAGGGATATAATTAGCTTTAAAGGTTGTCAAATCATCAAATTTTCCAGGCGGTATTCCTAGTTCTTCACCCCTTTTGAAAATCTCTGTCTTCTTTACATCCCATGGTTTGAAATCTTCTTTCATTGTAGTATTCCCTTGGAAGGGAGCATGAACCTTTCTTGCACTTGCAGGTTTAAATGGAGCAGGCGGCTTGACTTTATGTCCAACATAATCAAGGTGGGAAGTGCTATTCAAATCCATTGGACCGTCTGGTTGCACGTAATCTGGATATTTGTGGACATATGGCAAGGTAACAGGCCATGGCTGGTAACGGTCACGGAATTCTGAGTTGCCATCAAAGGGCGCATCTGACCCTATCTTACCATGTTCAGGTTTGCAGCTTTTAGTAGGATCTCCATGCAGCCCCCTATAATCACGACGGTGAGTGGTGAGACTTTCAAAAGGTTTGTCACTTGGTTTGTATTCATCTTGTGGTCTAACATATCGTTCCCCCAGTGCATGAGGAACATAAGAGATTTTGTGATTTGTTAGACCATCAAAAGGGACATCAGACACCCTGGGGGCATTGGGTGGTTTTAAACTCTCCCTTAGTGCATAGCCCTTGGGACCATAGTCATCTTGAAATGTAGATGGATTTCCAAACCGTGCTGCAGGAGGGCAGTAAGCTGGCTGTGTTTTAGGCTTCCTTTTGGGAATTTCCCATAGTCGGTAATCATCTTTTTAAAAAAAAGTGCTAGTATATTAGCTTATGACTTCATAAATATATTGGACAATACTTTTAAGCAAATAGAAATGGGATTCATCATTGCTACTTTAGAAAAGTCTGGGCGAAATTAAAATGCTAGTTATCATATCACACCCTACTAGTTTTTATAACAGCGTTAAAGAAAATTGGAGGTGTGAAGATGACTATGCTCATCAATCACAATGCTGAAGAATTATTTACTTTACACACTCACATGGAGTTGTCTGAATGTAATAATACATAAATATTAATGCTTAAATAATATCAGATTTGTCTAATTTGAAAGTGTTTATCAAATCATGTTGAACAGAACACTGTATATTGTACAGTATATCCTTAGAGTATGTAACATGATTTAAAGACACAGTGAGAATGATTTTCATCACACTGCTGCCCTATTTTTGAGTGTAATTTGCCACTATTACTCAGGGCTTAGCACTAGTACCAATGGGTGCAGGAGGCTTTAGAGAGCCAAGATCAACATTCTTGAAAGAATCCTAGCCTGAATGCAACCTCTCCTCTGAGGGATGTAGACCTCAGTCAGGTCACTTTCAAAGAGAATTTACAGGAATTCATGGTTGGTGCTGATTCATTTTGAGGACTGGGTGTTTTGAAAGAGTCTAACAGCCAAACTTGTACCCTCATACACAACCAAGCTACCATTATGTAACAAAGATTGTCTCTACTGCAGCCTGCAACAGAACAAGACTCTAATGGTTGTGGGATCTGAGCACACTACTGCAATGAATGTTTTGTGAGACAAACTCCAAGAGGTTGTGAATAAGGGTTGCATTCCATTCTCTTGGAGAAATACTGCAAACAATCTATTTTTAATTTGTTTTCGGAATGTGGCTGGCAAAGATGAACTTATTGTCCATGCCCTAAATTGTTTTTACAGCTGAGAGGCTTGCTAAACCACTTCAGAGGGCATTAAAAGTCAACCACATAGCGAGGAGTAGAGTCACGTGTAGGTCAAACCTGGTAAGGGTGGTTGGTTCCCTGCCCTGAAGGGCCTTAGTGATCCAGTAGGGTTTTTATGATAATACGACAGCTTCATGGTCATTTTTCTGGTGCCAGTCTACAAATTACCAGATTTTACGAATTCACTTTCACAATTCACCATCTCTAGGTTGCTAGTGCAGTATCTTAACCATTGCACTATCATATCCATTTGTGATGTGGAGATGCCGGTGATGGACTGGGGTTGACAATTGTAAACAATTTTACAACACCAAGTTATAGTCCAGCAATTTTATTTTAAATTCACAAGCTGAATTTAAAATAAAATTCACATTTACCTGAGGAAGGAGGAAGTCTCCGAAAGCTTGTGAATTTAAAATAAAATTGCTGGACTATAACTTGGTGTTGTAAAATTGTTTACAAATATCCATTTGTGTAAGGGCTTTGCAGTATTTGTTGTGATGCAAGGGTGTAGGCTCTATTAAGGCTGAGATTAGCAATGAAACAAAGAAATTTCAATAATTTTATAATTTACCTTTGTATGTTGGTACAGTGTCTACTTTCCCTCCTTTCCCAGGTTTTGTTTGTGCAGGACGTATACTTTGTACAGGCTTTACTTTGTGGGGATTGTAGTCTGTCTTGTAGGTTGTATGGTGATCTATCTCGCCAGATTTTGGTCTGTACTCATGCTGCAAACGCCCTGGTCGACGTGTAATTTCATGAGGTACATAATCTAATCTGCAGATAAGGAAATAAGAATCGAATGCTACTGCAAAGAAACATCTTTACTCTTGTAACCTCTTAATAATTTTTTTGGCAAAAGAATAGAAAGGCCTGACATTTCTAAAAATGGGAGAAAAGAGTGCTTCTCACCAATATCCACAAAACGCTAATGGAATCACAGAGTGCCTAGCTTTCCAATGTACGATTTGTGAGAATGCAGTCTTTTTAGCGCCAATGAAAAATTTGCATCCAATCATGACTCATCTGCAATAATGATCCTTTCATACTTCTCAAACAGCCAATGAGCCACTCAACCAGTCAGAATGTAAGAATGTTGAGAAATCTGCTAATCCAATTGTTGAAGAAAATGTATCAGTACCAGCAGAGAAAAAGCTGTTTTACCAATGGCGCACTGGTTGGCAAAGCAATGGAGCGAAGCAAGCACATTTTTGGTGGGTAAGGCAGTCCCCTGGCATGTAAAACAGTCACTTGGCATGGCGACGCATGATGGACAGTGGCAACACTGTCTTTGCTACTCAGAGGACATGGTAGGAAGCCCAGAAAAAGATGAACGACTTAAATGAAAAGCGCAAAGATAAGGGATAAAGAATTACATATTAAATAAATTATAATATTGTAACTAATTGTAAATAGATGCATGAGAGAAAGTTGTATTTATAAAAGATACATATGCCAAAGCATTGTACTTACACAGAGAAATGATAGTAATGGATTAGAAGTGAAAATAGCTAGGTTATGCAAATGGCCTTATACAGGATAGGGGAAAGAATGTGATGTTCTAATGAATTTCCGTGTGTAAAATCACCATGAGCTATACTTCCTCATTTAAAAATAATTATTAAATTCCATCCACTTCTGGTTGTGAATAGCACCTGCCAATCAAATTCTCTACCTGAGGTCCCTCTGATCAGAATCATGCCTCTCGAATTCAATAATCTCACTCCTGTGGAAACCAGATGATGAAAGTGTATTTTCATTTTTGGTCAGTTTCACACCTCTCAAGCAGTTAACCAGCTTTCTAACCACCGTTTCTTGTTAAGGGAAGTTTCTCAGACTGGCAGAAAGGGGAAGTGATGTCTCCCAGGGATCTGTGCTGGGACATTGTTGTTTACCATACAACAACAACAACTTGCATTTATGTAGCGCCTTTACCGTAGTAAAACGTCCCAAGGCGTTTCATGGAGCGTTATCAAACAAAATTTGACACCGAGCCACAAAAGGAGATATTAGGATAGGTGGGTCAAAGCTTGGTCAAAGAGGTAGGTTTTAAGGAGTATCTTAAAGGAGGGGAAAAGGATAGAGAGGTGGAGAGGGTTAGGGAGGGATATCCAGAGTTTAGGGCCTAGTCAGCTGAAAGCACGGCCACCAACGGTGGAGAGGTGAAAATCGGAGATACGCAAGAGGCCAGAATTGGATGAGCACAGAGATGCTGGAGGAGGTTACAGGGATAGGGAGGGGCGAGGATGAGAGCAAGGATGAGGATTTTAAAATCGAGGCGTTGCCAGGCTGGGAGCCAATGTAGGTCATCGAGCACAGGGGTCATGGGTGAACTGGACAACAGAGTTTTGTAGTTATATACATGAATAATTTGGACTAAGGAATTGGAGGTATGGTGTCAAAATTTGCAGATGATTCCAAATTGGGTGTGTAAAGCTAATAATGTGGAAGACTGCACTAAAATACAGGCTGCTGAATGGACAGATAAATGGCAAATTAAATTCAATATAGGAAAGTGTGAGGTGGTTCATTTTAACAGGAGGAATAAGGAGGCCATTTATTCCTTCGAAAATAAGAAACTAAATGGGGTGCAGGAGCAAAGAGAGCTGGGATTACAGATACATAAATCACTAAATGTAGCAACACAAGTTGATAAGGTCATAAAGATTGCAAACAAAGTACTGGGGTTCATTTCTAAAGTAAAAAGTACAAAAGCAGGGAGGTAATGTTAAATTTATACCCTTCTTATCCCGAGCACAGTTCTGGTCTCCATACTACAAAAAGAAGCATTGGAGAAAATGCAGAAAAGATTTAAAAGGGCATTACCAGAATTTTTTTTATTTTTTTATTATTCGTTCACGGGATGTGGGCATCGCTGGCAAGGCTGGCATTTATTGCCCATCCCTAAGAGGGCAATTAAGAATCAACCACATTGCTGTGGGTCTGGAGTCACATATAGGCCAGACCGGATAAGGACAGCAGGTTTCCTTCCCTAAAGGACATTAGTGAACCAGATGGGTTTTTACAACAATCCGGTAGTTTCATGGCTATCATTACTGATACTAGTATTTTAATTCCAGATTTTTATTTAATTAATTGAATTTAAATTCGCCAGCCGCCGTGGCGGGATTTGAACTTGTGACTCTGGATTTTAGTCCAGGCCTCGGGATTACTAGCCCAGTAACATAACCACTACACTACCGTACCCAATTAATTGAAAGGATGCAACTATCATGAAAGATTCAGCAGGCTGGGGCTCTTTTCTCTGGAAAAGAGACTAAGAGGAGACCTGATAGAGGTCTTTAAAATTATGAAAGGGTTCACTAGGGTGGACATGGAGCAATTGTTTCCACCTATGGGTAAGTCCAGAACAAGGGAGCATAAATATAAGATAGCCACTAACGGATCAAAAAATTATTTAGGAAGGATTTCTTTACAAAGAGAGTGGTGGGAATGTGGAATTTGCTGCCACATGGAGTGGTTGAAGCAGATAGCATTGACATGAGGGAGAAGGGAATAGAGGGATAAGGAGGCAGGGTGGAAAGAGCTAATTAAAGTGGGAGTATAAACACTGGCATAGATAAGTTGGGCCGAATGGCCTGCTTCTATGCTGTAGATTATATGCAATTCTAGGAGTGGGCTGTAAATAGAACTGTGCAGAAATAAAATCAGAACGCTCAAGCAAAGGCTGTCTGCACTGCTTGCAATGTATGGTTTTCTGACTATGACCTGATGGGCTTTAATCAAAAACAGAATGACTTTTTTGGGTCCAGATGGTGGCTCCTCAACCAAGTTAAATGCCAAGCTGCATGAACATAGATTACAAAGCACATCAGTGCTGACTAAGAAACTCAAAGACCCTAAAAGGAGATTAGGAAGTATACCATAACATGGTAACTACCAAATAATGTGAAAATTGTAATGCAAATGCTGCAGGCTTGAAAATGGATTATAAGCATTTATTTGAATGTGAGAACTCAAGGCATTGCAATGTTATGCATTGAAAGACATATTCCTGTACTTGCATAGATGTAACTGAACAAAGATATCTTAATAAAAGTGGAGGTTTTTTAAAAAGAGATCTCATCACATTTGTATTCTGCATAATAATGCTGCCTTAGCTCTTCTGCATGATGAGAGTCTTGCTGAACTGACTCCATCCCTGCGGAACTTGAAAGGGTGGATGGATTGTCTGCAATTGGTGAGCACCATAACAGTAATGGTTGCCACAGTAGTCCACTGCACTAAGTCCATTAAAGAAGTATTCCAGGCATTTATTTGGGGAAGAATCCTGGAACCTCGTCTGTGCGCATTCTACTGTCCTGCTGGAAGCACAAGAGCAGCCAGTTGACAGAGATGTCAGTACTAGCTTTGTGCGAGTGCCAAGCTCTGCACAACTGCTCTGAAGGCACCCCTAATATCAGGGACACCCCAACAACTAATGCACTTATGAAAGTACATTAGGGATAGTTGCAGCTCTAGGCAGATGGCACACTGAACCTCAAGAACAACAGCACATACCAACTTCTGGCTCCTTAGTTAGGACATCATGTGGATCACAGCTGCAGACATGAATACGTAGACGTGTACAATTCAGGTGCTGGCAAACGCACTAGGAAGATCCATTGAGCAAGTACCACATATGCACTTAAGACTCACATATATTTAGACAATGCAATAGTGAAAAGATCAATTCTGTCATTTTATTGAAAAGAAAAGAGAGTGCAACTGGACTATAAAGGGAAAAAATGTGCAGCTCTTATGAAAAAATAAAAAGGGAAGTATTCCTTCCTGAAAAGAATCAGACTATGATGTTCTATCACTCCTCACTTCCAGCCTGCAGTGCCTGTTTTCCTCCAGAGGCTCTTCAGAACCTCCTTCTTCCTCTTGCTCTTCTCGCTCTCCCGACTGCTGTTCATCTATCTCCATTATGAGACTTCATCCAACAGCAATGTAGTGTAATATGCAGTGTACCATAACAATTTTTTCAACTTTCAGTAGGAAATATGATAAAACCTGTCTCCCCCAAAATCCATGCAAAAAAAGCATTATTTCAGCATACTTAAAGCTTGCTCTATGAGCATACATTTTTCTGGTGTATGTCATCATTGTATGTGTGCGGAGCATGGAGGTTGAGTAAAGCTGTCATCAGCTATGGGCACACCACCTATCCCTTGACTTTCAAGAGGCCTACTTCGATCCATCCATCCAACCATCCTCTCTAAACAATTCAGTTACATTAGACTGCCTTAATATGAAGGAGTCACTGTAAACATCCTTGTATACTGTACATTGATGTGCAGGATTTTCGGGTGCTGTTCACATACCAACTGGAAAGTGAGGGAGTACAAGGCCTATCCAAAGAGAAAAAAGAAAGCAGAAGTGACTCAAGCTGAAGATCTTCTGTTGAGTAAAGAATTTTAAAGAAGTAAAGGTTCAGATAATAGCAGCTGCAGATAAGACCAGAAACAATGAGATGCAACAACAGCTTAAGGAGAGGAGTCTAGAATTTAAAGTAAGCAAAGATATGAAAGCAGTGGAAATGGAACATGTAAACAGATGAGCTCAGTAGAAGAAAAGGCAGAGCTGCTAGTAAGTTGGAACCAGTGAAGGATTGGCAGAAAAGAAGGAAGTGAGAAGAACAGATTCTTGTACACCAGGTAGCAGTGGTTTCCTGAACTCTTGAATGTGTCAAGATACCAGCTGGTGCTTTTCAGAATATGGCTTACATTGGAGCAAGAAACGTGATAGGGCCAGTGCGGGAGCTTGGCAAGCTTCTGAGAAAGATGGAGGAAAAAGTGACATTAAAGGTTTAGAACATAAAGGACAATGGAAAAGAGAAAAAGGCTTGTGCTGAATTGCTGCTGAAGTACTTAAAGATGAGGGAGGGGTCTGAGAAAGTAAAAGAGTTTCACCATATCAAACAAATAGGAGATGGTACCTCAGATTCAGAAACCGGGTGAAATAATTCCATGGCATAAGGATAAGAAGGGTATTTGTGAGAGTGTCCTGATAAAGATACAGGGATGTTTGAATGGTAGACCGTGCGAAAGTCATTGTGGAGTCAGAGAACGATGTGGATGCACTGACCAGATGATTCAAATGAAAAGATCTGGGTGTTTATCATAGAGAGAGACGTAGAGACACCACGGCTGTAATGCTGAAACTGTAAGAAAAGGCTAGGAAGGGTAGGGAACCCATTTTCCCCTATCACTTCCACGATTTCCTGCCAGAAGTGACAGGGAATGTACAATGCGTCCATCCATTTATATGCAGGCATATTGTAATGCTATGGAAATGACAGAATACAATATGCAATGTATCGCCCATCATTTGCACCAGAGCAACACTGGGTACAAGGGATGTCTGTTCCTGGTGCACAGTGTGCTATGGCAGCAGAGGGGAGGTGTTTAAATTTTAAAAACCAGAAAGAAAATCTTGGCAGTCAATTGCAGTTTTTTTTTTAAATGTCACTTTTTAAACTTTGCCAGGCACCACTGAGGCTGATGGCCTCGCTAATCTGCAGAAGATTGGCCGAAGGCAGGGATGCATCCTCGTGGTGGGTGGAAGTTCCGCATCACCAAAGTTCCATGGCTTGCTGCAGAAAAGCTGAAAATCTTGACCCGGGGTCTCAACATTGGATCCTTGAAGACCAAGTTTATGCCCACTATATGAGAAAAAAGACAGAAAATGAAGACTGAAGAAAATGGACATTGATGGTGGGAAGGTGGAAGTGGTGAAAAGGGGAATATGAGAAAGAAGTGAAGACACACACTGCTGGAAGATGATGATATGTGAAAAGGTGAGTGGCCAAGGCTGCAGTCAACATTTCTGTGCATTGGTATAAGCTAGATCCTCACGGAGATACAGACGTAGAAGCTGAAGGCTTTTTGAACCTAATGTTCAAAGAGGACGCTGGGTATCAACATGGGAGTAGTGACTAATGTTCAATGATGAGAAAGTGTAGCTTGCATTCAGGAGTATTTAAAATATGTTATGGCAAGAAGACTGCAGTGAGCAGGACATGTAGATTGAAGATCATTATTCACGGAAGGCGATGGAATGTGTCCTACCTGGAAGACAATGTGGAAGGTCAAATCGGAGGTGGTGGAATGCCATATGGGATACTCTGGATGAAAGAGGGACAATGGGAAGGCAGCTGTGGGAGCTGGCAGAGAAACAGATGTGAATGAGGTCACAATCTGGTATGAAAAGTAACTGACTTACCATCCCCTGAAATTTGTACAACACAATTTGTAATTTTTTTTTAAAGCATTTAATCAATTTTGGAATCATATCAGGTAGTTGTACCAATAAAGACCTAGAGAGGATGTGCATTGTGATGCGATGTGAAACAATCAAAGTTAGTGAAATATGGTGGAAAATCAATTGAAAATCTTAAACATTTTTTAAATAATTAGGACATACAAGAAAGATTACTTACCTGATAAAATGTCAAATGCATCTCCGTGGGGGTCAAAGGGCACCTTCCACACAGTTCAGGAGCAGAATTATGAGTACAGGCTTCTATTAGGGGAAAAAATTCTTGGGGATGATGCCACTTTAAAGATGTTGTGACTCCAATAACTTCTGAATGTTATGTACATGGCCTCCCCCTTGCTTCTGTATGGTATCAGTTCATTTGGATAAAAATTAGGAAATCTCAAGGTGTAACATTAGAAAAACTATTGGAGTGATTGTCCAATTCTGGCGAAGCGATGGGACCAGAACACAGTGACCCTATCACTCACAGGCATTATGCTGGGCTAAGGTCATGGGCTTTCCTGAGGTCGGCCTCATTTCATTACAACTGTCTGAATTGGAGCTGCCATTGACAGATGCAGTAGATGCCATGTGAAACAGCCAAAGGGGATACTGATGAGAAACAAAGGTTTCAGGAAGTCTGCTGAGGTAAGCCAGTGTTCCACTATACCCAATAGATGAGCAGATTGTGCAACTCATTGAATGTTTTCTTTCATGCAGTTAAACCATGACTGAGGTTGTGTGCCAAGCCCTCAGAAAACAGCTCTTTTTAAGCTTCACATGTATGGCCATAGTGCAGAAAGACAGACCTTGCTCCTGCCACTTCAATTTGGAATTATAATTGCAATTACTATTTTAAAAGGTGAGCTCACAAACCAGCTCTACAACACAACTTACCTGCATGGTGCATGTTCATTTACTCACACAAAAGTTGGGATCAAGAGTGGACTCTTGGACATTACTTCATGTGCTCTTCAAACCTCCAACACTTCAATATTAGTTTTCCACTTGGAGAAGAGATGGGAGCAAACCCAAATGGGAGGACAGCGCTCAATTTTAGATTACCGAGTCAATTTGATCAGCTTATGCTCAACATCCTGGAAACGCAGAAAATATAAGTGAGGCTGGAGGCTTCCCCAAAGCTTAAGGGGCTGGGACTATCCTGTTCCTGTTATTCTTTCTCCATTCACTCACATGCAAACATTCCACCACATCATTATAACACATGTTATTAGCTATGTAACCTCTGTTTGAAAGGGTGTCTTGCAGCTACCATTCTAGCATTTATTCCTCTTCTGTTCCTGTAGGTGAAGCCCACGAACCAGCCGCAGATGTGATGGTGCCAACTGCAGAGCCAACTCCAACCCAAGCGGCTCTTACCAGATCACTACCATCAGCCAGAATCCTTACTTACTCCTGCCACTGGTGCTGCTTTTAGATAATTCTCAACATTAGAAAGTAGAACACACAAAACATACACCATCATTAAGGGAAAGCACTGGGATAAAAATCATTAGCCACTTTTAAGGAATTAAATTTAGTTGAATTGTATTTCAACAGTGTCCAGACAGTTTTCTTCTGAAGATGTAGGAAACGTTATCAGCAGATGAAAGGATTGGCATCTGAGTTGAGTTAGTGTTGAGGACAATGTCGCTGAAGGTGTTTTGGGGTGCTGCATAGTGCACATATGGAGAGGACTGTTAGTACATCAGAGTGATGTGGCACTTAGCTGAAGTTTTCCTCTATGAAAGCCTACTGTATGGATTTTGTTGCCTGCAATGGCATCTCAGAATGGATATCTTCTGATTGATCATCAGTCTTGCTCTGCCCTTAGCTGTGGTAGGCTCACTCCTCCTCCACCTGCTCCTTTGCTAGGCCTCCCTGGATGGCAAAATTTTGTGAAGCATACAGCATACTAACGTATTCTTGGAGACCGTGGCAGGACAATATTGTAAGACTCCTCTGATTTGTTCCCTTGATCTTAAATGCTGCTTCAAAATGCCTACATTGTGGCTAATGATGATCATGGTTGTTTTTCGGACTGGAGGGAGGTATACATTGGTGTTCCCCAAGGGTCAGTACTAGGACCACTGCTTTTTTTGATATTTATTAATGACTTAGACTTGGGTATACAGGGCATAATTTCAAAATTTGCAGATGACACAAAACTTGGAAGTGTAGTGAACAGTGAGGAGGATAGTGGTAGACTTCAAGAGGATACAGACAGGCTGGTGGCATGGGCAGACACGTGGCAGATGAAATTTGATGCAGAAAAATGCAAAGTGATACATTTTGGTAGGAAGAATGAGAACAGTCAATATAAACTAAAGGGCACAATTTTAAAAGGGGTACAGGAACAGAGAGATCTGGGGGTATATGTACACAAATCATTGAAGGTGGTAGGGCAGGTTGAGAAAGCGGTTAAAAAAGCATATGGGATCCTGGGCTTTACAAATAGAGGCATAGAGTACAAAAAAGTCATGATGAACCTTTATAAAACACTGGTTCGGCCACAACTGGTGTATTGTGTCCAGTTCTGGGCACCGCACTTTACGAAAGATGTGAAGGCCTTACAGAGGGTGCTAAAGAGATTTACTAGAGTGATTCCAGGGATGAGGGACTTCAGTTACGTGGATAGACTGGAGAAGCTAGGGTTATTCTCCTTGGAACAGAGAAGGTTGAGAGGAGATTTGATAGAGGTATTCAAAATCATGAAGGGTCCAGATAGAGTAGGTAGAGGGAATCTGTTCCCATTGGCAGAAGAGTCAAGAACCAGAGGACATAGATTTACGGTGATTGGCAAAAGAACCAAAGGTGACATGAGGAAAAACTTTTTCACACAGCGAGTGGTTAGGATCTGGAATGCACTGCCCGAGGGGGTGGTGGTGGTAGATTCAATCATAGCTTTCAAAAGGGAACTGGATAAGTACTTGAAAGGAAAAAATTTGCAGAGCCACAGGGATAGGGCGGGGGAGTGGGACTAGCTGGATTGCTCTTCCATGGAGCTGGCACGGACTCGATGGGCAAATGGCCTCCTTCTGTGCTGTAACCTTTCTATGATTCTATGGTGACTCCATGGGCCTTGCTGTACCTTTGTTCCACTGCTATCCATGGCTGAGATGTGCAAAGACTGAAGAATGTGCCATGGTATTATGCATAGTAGACTAAGGGCTGTACACCACGGATACTTTAAGTGAAGTGGGTCATCTCCTGGAATCTGATCTGGCATAACATCTGGATGGCACTGCTAGTGGAAGTCAAAGTGAACAGTGCACTAAATTCCTACACCACTGGATCCTTTCAGGCAGCAGGGCACGTCACTAGGGCCAACTAGAATGCAATTCACCGTTACATAACAGAAGTAACAGATGGACCGTTTCAACATGCATCTGCATACACAAAGTTCAACACTGGAATACACCAAACCTGGAGAGGCAGGCTCAATTTTTTTTTAGATGTGCAGCATTCCTAGAATGCAAGGCTCCGTTGATTGCACTCATATAGTCCATGGGGTTTCTGTAGGCAATGCCCTCCCTTTTATTAACCAAAAACATTCCTGCTATATTAACATATAGATGGTATGTGACCAAAGACACATAATTATGTAAGTTTAAGCCCTTTTCCTGTGAAGTGCTCATGAAACACACATTTTTCATGCCATCAAGCATTCTAGTTGTTCCAGGATGAAAGCAGTGTGCAAGGTTGGCATATGAGAGACAATGGGTTACCTGCTGCAAATGTGGCTGATGACACTGATGAAAACTGGAATTTCTGTTCATTTTGTATAGTTTGAAGTAACTAGGATTAACATTCAGGTTTCTCTCTCTTCACTAAGCTTCAATATGGAAGCTTGAAACTCACCGCCTCCATGAACCAGACAAGGTTGCAGAACAGGAACTTAGTTAAAATAAAGATCCTCTGTTAATTGTGTTGTGTTGCGTTGCACAATGTAAAGGACTTTAGCAAGTGTTTGAGAACCAGATGATGTGTTTTCATGAGATCATTTTCATATATTTTGTCTTTGGTCACAAGTGATTGACGGCACAATCTTCAAAGGGATTAAACTGTGTAAAATAGGAGCATTTTTCAGCAATTCAGTCGTTTTCAGTCCAGTCAAAGATATGCAGACTCTTTGAATGTGTGACTCACCTATTCTGTATGTAACTTCTCATCCTAAAAACCACAATCAAGAAAAGAGAAAGCCTGGATGATTGGTCAAAAAGGACTGTTATATGCCATGAGATTGTAAGAAGCACCTTTCTGAAAAGGTGGTTCCAGTTCACTTATATAAAGATTGTCCTACATAGCAACTTGTATCTGTTTCTGCTTTTGTGTATGATTTTATCTGTAAATAACTCTGGCCAACAGCTTTAGTAATGGTTTTGTAGTGTGGAATTTGCTGCCACCTGAGGTGACAAGACAATGTGGTGGGCGTACCACATAGTGGCGGCTGATTTTCATTTCGAGCACGCATCATGCAGGTGGTGAGTGGAGCAATCACTCGCCTGACAACACCAGAAAGAGCCCTGAACTCATTTCCGTGGTTGGGCCTCGTTTGTGGGTGATCAGCAAGCTGCCAATGCTCAACGAGCACTGACGGACAGCGCGCAGATCAGTGGGGTGGGAAATCCAACGGCTCCTTCGTGGAATCTGGGCTGGAAGGATTCACTTGGGGGGGGGGGGGGGGGGAAATTCCAGGGCGGCACGGAAGGACCAGGAGAAGGCCAGATGATTTTTATGGGGCCAGGAGGAGCATTCATGCTCCTCTTGACCCCGCAGCAATTGTTTTGAAAACGCACCTGCAATGTTTCCGGAAAAGCCTCTAGCCGTCCCTTTAAGGGCCTTTGGTTGGGTCGGTCCACGTCCAGCACCAATTGGTACCTGAAAATTGTATCAAAATCCTACAACCGGTGTAGGACCCCGATTCAAATATTTTAATAAGGATCCTGCCTGTTCTGGGCAGGGGCACTGGCCGCCCACTTCGAGGTGGACTCCAAAATTGAGTCAGGCAGGCCTCGGATGGTCAGTGGGCGGTAGTTTTTAAAAAAAAAATTGTCTACCTATCACACCGTTTTTCAATGTGATCTTTAAGGATTTTTTTCCCCATTGAAGCTTGCACAGGAATCCTTACAGCTATCAAAAGGGCAGCATTCAGGATACAACATATATTTTACCTGCTCTTCTCTATTATATGAATTATTTTTTTGTACAATCCTATTTTTATAAATTAATAAAAAAGAAATGACTTCAATCTTTATGGTGGTGAGCGTTGCTTTTATTTATGTGAGAGTGCACATGTTGATTCTGTTTAATATAATATACTACTGTCCCATCTCCTTGGGGTATGTGTAATAGCGTGATGTGGTCCGTCTCGAGCACTGCTAAATGATACGTTCATGGAACAAGTAGCTATGGTGCTTGCTGTGAGGTCTCTTGTGAACTTCCAGGTGAATCCAAAGGCCAGCTGTGGTCCTGCATGCTGCGAATAGCCTGTAATATTTCAGCTATCTTGGTTGGGGGTCTTTTCTAGTCACATGCCCAGAGGCATGTGCTCTCAAGGGACTGGCAGTGACTTGAGAGCCACCACCTGATTATGCCTTCCCCCTGGCAACTGCTGTTGAAAATGACCACTCTCTGTGAGTAGAGATGGGTGCATTACTTCAAGGTCAGTGGCAGGTGTCCCAGTTATGCTTGTGAGCTTATTACACCTTGAATTTTGGACCCCAACATCTCAACATCAGTTGCTGATCGATACTCCAACTCTGCTAGTTGTCTCCATGCCAGAGCTTTCCATGCAAGAGTATAATTGGATGGTAGAATTTGCAACACTACTCAGATCAGCTTGCATATGCTCATGAAGCATCCAGTTTCTTAGTTATAACCTCACTGGGACCAGCTATGAAGCAACTCAGCATGGCCAGTAGGCATGCTGGACCATTGACCACCAGGAGTCCACTCGTTCCTACGCCTCTAAGTTTTCTCCTTCCTCATCCATGATCTGTTACTCAACATGTGCTCTCTCCACAACCTTCAACATCCCCCAGACCCAAGTGTCAGCTTCTAGCCTCCTCATAGAGGTTATTGCATTTTTATTTGTTAAATTCCACCATCAGGCCTCAGATTCTGTCACCCACTGAATGCCCTCTTCTTCTGCAAAGAAAAGAACAGCATACATTGTATAAGAGGAAATTTTGACAGGCACAGAAAAATAAAATTTCAAGTACCTTGCTAACCAAACTTCGAACTGCAGATTACTTTCATACAGTTACTTCTATCTGTAGTTAGTACCAATTTTTCTTACCTGCAAACTTTGCATGTTTCTCTTTTCAGGCCTGTTCAAATACTTCTGATATATCCTCATTATCTCTTTTTTGTGCTTCATTGCCACCACATTACCGCTAAAACTTGGACCAACAGTGCTCTTTTGTAAATCCATTCAGGGAAATATGTCTGGCACTTGCAAATTCCTTGGACATTCATATATAGCAGTGTGAGTTCATTGACAGTCAGCCTCCTTGTGCAGCTTGGCACTTTTCTTGAAATCAGACAGGTTCTTGTGCACATCCTTTCCTCTGCAGTGGGAGCGATACATTGTGCTCACGCTCTGTGTGATTGCCTTCCATGACTTCCGGTTGCCTTTCCAATCCGAAGAGGGGATTTCACTGCCTTCTCACCCCATCTACAACAATCTACAGGACCACATCAGTGAAACAGGCTTTTTTCAATCTCCATGAATGCTCACATTTGTGCACTTAAGATCAAGAGATAGTAATGGAATCCATTTTGTGCATAAATAATCCATCTATATTATGTTCCATTTTATATTAGCTATATACTTAACTACATTTGCAGTCTTTTAATTCTAAGTTTTTAACAGTGTCTGATTCCAGAGATCAGAGCAGCCTGCTTTCTAGGCCGGGTTACATATTGATTACATTTAGAGATTAAGTTATCATGGTTAGTAAACTAACCATAATAACATATTTTATGCCTTGCTAACCTTAAACACCAGCCTTGGGACCACGGACATCAGAAAGAAAGCCTTGAGTGATAGATGTTTGGAAGGCCTGGAACAACTTGATAGAGGCTGGTATAAGTTAGTACCAAGAATATGTATAAAGGGTTATGGAATGAAGATGCCAATGGATTAGTGCAGCTAAAAACAGTATAAATGAGGTGAGATCATAGCCATAGGTTGGAAGAAATCGGGAGGAGAAGAGAAAGAGAGAGCGGTTAAGCTCAACTGCACTCTTCTGCAGCAGCATCTTATGTAATCGCGATGTTGGCTGTGAGTTTGTCTGTTCATTTAACCCTTAATCAATCTGAAAGTGTTTGACTGTGTTTCGAACTAATTCTTGGCATATAGACAAGCAGCTTCTATTACAAAAATTACATTCCTAACATTCAGATCGACCTTCTATTTGTTATTAATACTGATTATGTACCTGTCTGGGTGGCTAGTGCATGTTATTGCAGCTGTGTACTAACTGGTTCCTCAGTTGTGCATTAGTTGCAATGCATCAATCTCACAGAAAGTACGCTTAGTAAAGTAAGGCATTCCTATGAGCGCACTAAAAAGGGTGAAGAAAATTCACTCCCAATATGTATTATCTGATCTTATCTTATTGAGCAAGGATAATCCAGTTACCCTTCAGTCAAAACTGAAGAGCACCACTCACTATGGCTCAAACATACCCATTTACAGTAAACTACACATATTTTACATACACACACACACACACACACACACACACATACTGTATGAGAAATAAGTTGTGATGTTCAGGGGGAATAACAAGGTGAGGCACCAAACAACAGTGAGGAAGGGATACCAGTGGTGGTGGTTGATGAAGGGCCATCTATTACAGGTTGGGGGCCCAGTATACTGGAGGCCTCTCCTGACTTGCATAGGTCTACTTTCACAGGGAGATGGTATATCACTGGGACCACATTAAGGAGTCACTTGCCTCCTTGCATGTGACAATGCAAGATTATCTGGGTAGGTTGCAGGAATCCAACACATAAATATACAGTGATGTCATTGTCCAAAGGAGTTATCGGCACTGTTGTCTTCCATTGAACACGAGAATAAATTTAATGAATTTATATTAGGATCACACATTGGGCATCACAGGCACGGTTCCCATGACTTTCTTTCCTCTAAAATTAATGACCAAAAGTATTGAAAAGAAAAAGTGAAATTTACCCTATGCAGTAGTGATCTCAGGTATACAGACCATAGCCAGAGTAAGTGCATCTCTCATGAATATTCCCACAGCTGCTATAGAGGTTTTAATACACTCATGGCCAGCTTAAATTCATTTGGAGAACTAGACAGTGCACATGAAAGCATGGAGTCCACACCAACTACAGCAGAGGAAACTCCTGTTACTGATGCAGGCACATCAGGCTTAGTCACAAATTCAGATGGCAGACCCTCTGTGCAGCTTACCCAACCTAGCTTGATCTCCCTATGCCTAATTTCAATGAAATCCAAGCTCAATGTGATGCTAAGCACTTTGCCTTCAGCACTGTACATTTTTTTTGTCACGCAACCCTTCCCCTCATGACTCTGATCCATGCTCTGGCCTTTCCTATCCTCATGGACCCTTCCTCTATATCCTCTTGGCCTCCGTTGATCTTTCTGTTGAGAACTGCTATCACATCTCATTTGAGTTTCTGTACTCATCATCAAACGTGCCGAAAAGGGTGTTGTTGTGTTGAGTAAGGAGCACCACCGATCTGAGGTCAAATAACAACTGACCGATTCCGCTTCCTTCTTCTTCACTTTTCCATCACCCCTACTTGTGGTTGCCTTCCCCCTGGGACTTTCCCATGCACCTATAGTTTTCACCTCATCCCACATCATTGTCTATTGTCCTAAGCATTCTTTTCACGCGAGACAGCAATTTGCATGTGCTACATCAATTGGCCATAGTGTATTTGCTGCTACCAGTGCAGCCTCCTCTTGTGTTGGAGAAAACAAATGCAGATTATGTGACCACATTGCTGGACATCTGCATTCTGTCTGCAATGATCCTGACTTCTCTTGTGGCTTGCTATTTCAACTTCCCCTCCCATTCCCATCCTGATTTCTGACTTTGGCCTCCTACCCTATTCCAACCAAACTCAATACAAACTTTATGAACAGTATCTCACTATTCTTCTTGACACGCTGCAGCCCTCTCGTCTGAACATGGAGTTTAGCGACCTTAGTTCTCTCCTCCAGTTTCCTGACTGTTTTCCATCAACCTCCCATTTAATTTGCTTCCACTTTTAGCCGTTTCAACCCTTTTGTCTTTATAAAGCTATTTCACTGCTTGACTGGATGATGGATATATATATAATCATCAGCTCTTTTTGACTTCTTGCCAGTTTTAAGAAAAACTCTTCAGGCTATTAAATACATTAACTTTGTGCTCATAGATAGCATAAGTGGCTTCGCTTTTACCTGTTGTTCTGCCCTCCTCTTCTTTTGGTCATTTTTAATCAGTACTTTAAGGGATTATCTGTTTCCATTTCTGATGAAAGTTGACCCATCTTTTCTCCTTACAGATTGTGATGGACCTGCTTTGGTCCAGCATTTGGTGTTATTATTTCAGATTTGCAGCTTTTGTTCCTGATTGTCCCAGCATTTTATTTGTTTTTTTTTTATTTCTTTCGCATTGACATACATCACTACTGCTGCACAATTGAATCAAGTCAATTCACGCTTATTGTATTTTAGCCTATGGTTCTTTCACAAAAAAAAAGAAATCATCAGTTGCTTAAAAGACAAATAAAGGGATTGATTCCTGAGGTGTCCCCGTGGGTGGTTGGAATGATCCAGTGACATAAAAGGTGGTTGGAATGGTCCAGTGACATAAAATTGCTGGACTATAACTTGGTGTTGTAAAATTGTTTACAATAAAAGGTGAGGACTTTGGTGGCCTGCACTGCCGCTGATTATCTCCGCAGGTCTTCCTGCATCAGATAGTACGTCCCAGTGGCAGCTTCATTTGCCTAGGTATTAGGCTCACTGCCTGGGGCAGTACCTGCTGTGAGTCTTGCAGCCCCTTGTGCTTCTAGGCTATCCTCCCTTCTTCCTCCACTACAACATATCCAGCAGTCGCTCTTAGACACATAAGGGGGCAATTTTAACCTAACCTGCCCCATGGGGAAACCGATGGGATTAGGTGCATCGCTGGTTTTACAACCCGTCCGATTTTACACTCAATTGAAGTCAGTGAAAAGTAATATTGAGCGGGGTGTAAAACTGGCGTTCTACCCAATCCCGTGGGTTTCCCGCCCAGCAAATTAGGTTAAAATTACCCCCCTAGTAGTCTCTGACAAAGATTTCCTCTGTACTGTTCACTTATGTCACTGTTGCAATAATACTCCAAAATCTTGCCACTTGTTAAGTTCTCTGACACCACGTCTAACCTGAAGTAAAATACACTTGAATTGACTGCATAGTTGCAGAATACTGCACAAGTTCATCATTAATAACTTTTAATGAGGCTTTAACAAACAAAATGTGCCCCTGTCTCATACTTTTTGCTGATGTTCAACAATCCATTTTTGGAGCAGTATAAAATTTTCAGAGTATCATTAAACTGGGATGAATAGTTTGCCTGCACCCTACAGGCATTTTGCCCCTTTTTATTAATGTATACTTTAAATATCATTATTGAACTGAGGAAAATATGGCTCTAGATTTGAATTTGTAAATAATTTAGCAGAAATTAATATTGCACCCCTCTAGATTCAAACCAGCGAGAAGTATCACATTTAGACAAACAAAAATATCACAAAACAAATGCTGTTTGTGTTGTGGACTTTATAAATGCCCAAACAGTTTTATAAAGCCATACTTAAGTAATGCAAAGAAAATGCTATTCTTTAGGGACATTGTTTGCCTTGTATTAAAAAAAAGCCTTGATGATAGCAATTGTGAATTAATGTCACAATGCAAGAAATAAAATATGAAATGCCATAATTATAGTAGCTCAGATCAATAGGATAATTTGTGTATTTGATATGATTGACTAAACAATTGCCTTGCACATCAATGTATGCCTTACAGATATCCAAACTGTTGTCTTAAGACATTTACTTAAATGTTGAGTTTCCGTCCATTTTGGCACGATTGTTCAAATACTCGTGTTTAGGTTTAAAGCTGTCCGGAGGCTTGAGTCCTCCGTATGCAGGGTATTTGTCATGGTATTCAGTCAGCAGACAAGGCTGTAGAGTCTTGTCATAGAATCCTGTTGGCAGATGTGGACAGTGATGCCGCCTATTAAATGAAAAAGAAATAAGGTTTACTTACTGACACATTTTTTTGATGATGGGGGTCAGGAGAGAGTAAAACTAAACTTAAAACAATCTCTTCAGTGCGCTTTAATGGTCTGCAATGCTGCCACATAGTGGTACAGAGTGTAGCCTAGAAATTACTTCTTTTGCTGGTATTAGTTGATGAACACTTAACAGAGGAATTACCCCATTTAAATTAAATGGGGCACAGCCAATGGTAAAAGAGCAAACAGAGAAATGTCATTCAAATGTGCTAAATGTTAATAACAGCAACAGTGATTTCTAGGCTCATATCACTAAATTAAGTGGCAAAGCAGTGTCAACAATGTTATCTTCACAAGCTGTACATTATATTCACAAATATTAGGAAGTCAGTGGAAATGGTAAAATAAATGATCAATATTGGATTGGATTCAACTGCGCATAAGAAGTTTCCCCATAGATTTTGTTGAGTCAGATCTTTTTGTTAATTGTATAATGCTTTACTTTGCCCTGGCAAATATAATGCAGCAATCACATTCGCTAATACGTTAGAATATGACGTCTTCCATTTTCAAACCAATCATCTTTGTGGTTCCTCTGAGTTAGGCTGCCATGTTTCATGTTGAGTTGTGGGCAGTTCTGCGATGAGTTGAAACTGCCCAAACACATTTCACTTGGGGGTAAAAATTCGAATACACCATTTCTTGGTGCATGCTGGGAATGCAAGT
The DNA here is from genome assembly GCF_035084215.1 of Heptranchias perlo. Classification (NCBI taxonomy): domain Eukaryota; kingdom Metazoa; phylum Chordata; class Chondrichthyes; order Hexanchiformes; family Hexanchidae; genus Heptranchias; species Heptranchias perlo. Next base: position 24,270,363 of record NC_090358.1, read on the forward strand.
TGCAAAATTGTGCTCTCCCAGACAGAAAATGCGATATGTGCCAAAGAGCATGCATTGGAGATTTACTTCTTACAATAACAACTTGCATTTATATAGCACCTTTAACATAGTAAAACGTCCCAAAGCGCTACACAGGAGTGTTATCAGACAAAATATGACACTGAGCCATAAGAGGAGACATTAGGACAGGTGACCAAAATCTTGGTCAAAGTAGGTTTTAAGGAGCAACTTAAAGGAGGAGAGAGAGGTAGTGAGGCAGAGAGGTTTGTGGAGAGCATTCTAGAGCTTAGGGTCTAGGCAAATGAAGGGACGGCCGCCAATGGTGGAGCGAAGGCAATTGGGGATGCGTAAGAGGCCAGAATTGGAGGGACGCAAAGATCTTAGTGCCATTACAACAAGCGGAGGAAGGGAATTTTCAGTATGGGCTGGATTCTAACCTAGGTTCCAAAGTTATTACCCACTGCGCCATCCAGTCCCTTAGAAGAATATTAATTTTGAAAATCAGATTTATGAATAATTGCAACAGATTAACAAAATAGTTAAATTGCATTACAAATTAAATGTTAAGTTAAATAACCACAGTATCCATGGAAACATATTTCCTAACAAATTGTTGAGTATAATTGGACTGACAAGAGTGTTCTGTGTCAAGTGAACTGAAAAGCATGTACAGTAATTAATCATAATGAAAGAGTGCAAAAATAGATTAATTTTGTACTTGCTTGTGTTGTCATATAAGTTGTAATTAAATGTTCTTGCTGTTTTATGCCAATCATGGCTTTAGCTTTAATTTATGTTTTTCCAAGACCTGAAATTATTTGGATCTATAATAGATGCTTAATGCAATAAAAAAGTGTAATGTTGGTTAAAGTGTATAAACCAGTAATTGTCCATGGATTTAATTATTGCAGTAAAAACAATCTTTGTATATTTGTCATAAATTCACTGTACAATGATCCCATCTACAGGAGGTCAATATTGGCTGGTTTGTCATTAACAACCACAATGACAAATTCCATTTTTAAATAAAAAATGTCCCATGACACTTCAGGAATAAGCAAATGGAAATGGATGCTGAGCCAAGAAAGGAAGTTAAGAAGGGAGACCAAAGCCTTGGTGAAAGTGATGGGTTTTGAGGATGTTTTTAAATTGGAGGTGGAGAGGGAGAGAAGCTCAGCCTGTGATTTCCAGTAGGGAGGTCCGAAGTGGTTAGTCAATCAAACTAAATCCAGTCAATAACTATGGGAAAACATTCTAACCCATTTATCTTTAAAGGATAGCCTCATGGAGATTACTGCCACAGCAATCTGAAGAAAACCTGAAGCAGCTACCATTTACAAAATTTAAATAATCTATGGCAACTCACATTTTTCTTTTATATCATATTGTCACTTTGAACAAACATCAATTTTAACTGAAGGCACAAAATGCCCAGTGCCTGCCCATTGACACTGCACTCCGCCTGGCCCCACAAAAGTTAAAAGGAATCACAGCCATTTTCTGAATGGCCACCAGTCACTTTACAAACCGCTAGTTAAGCTGCTCAACACCTGGTACAAATGGGTGGAGCATGAGTGGCACACCTATCTACGTCTTAGGACCCCATTGCGAATATTACAAGTGGCCTTCCGCCTGAAACAAACGGGAACTCCAGCTGCCCATCTCAGGATCCAACCCAAGATAGCGGCAGCTGGAATACCAGTGAAAACCGGATGATGTGTGATCGGACGCCATTTTCAGGCCGCTACCGCCCCGTTTACAACAGGTGGGGACCCTTAAAATCAGCCCTCCTCTTTCTTCTGACCTAAGGCTGCTGAAAGGAGGTCATTAGTCATTAAACAAGAGATCTACTAGCAAGGCACCAAATCTCTTTTTACACAATAGATTCATGTTGCAAAATATATTTTTTTCAATTTATATTCCAACTTTGAGAGCACTTGCTTGCTGACAGATTGTTTATATGTAAGGAATCTTACAACACCAGGTTATAGTCCAACAAATTTATTTTAAAATCTCAAGCTTTCGGAGATTATCCCGAAAGCTTGTGATTTTAAAATAAATTTGTTGGACTATAACCTGGTGTTGTAAGATTCCTTACATTTGTCCACCCCAGTCCATCACCGGCATCTCCACATCAAGATTGTTTATAATACAGAAAGCATTTTCTTTAACATTGTTGCCTCAGCCTTGAGTTCCAGGACACAGTTCCATCATTTCATCTCAACTCTAGGAATTTTCATTCAATGCCTCTGGCTCAGACTTTCTTTGGAAAGGATTCCTCTAGTGTCCAGCAGCAATGCAACTTTCTGATGTTTATGACTTGAGAAGGGAAATTGTGCAATTTTAAGTAAAGGCCACAAATCAATGTTGCCAGCAAAGCGGAGTTCACTGGCACTACTGACAGCCCCAATATTGGGCCAAACAATAGTGATATGGTGCAGAAACTATTTAAACACAGGCCTAAGTTTGATCCACAAGTTTCTCTAATGAGCCTCCAGTCATTTAGGGAGGGGCAATAAGTACAGTCTTGCCAGCATCACCTACATCCCAAGAACAAATAAAACAAGTGATTTACAAAGCTTGGGTTCCAGAGGCTGCTAAGCATAGATCCAAGTAAACCAGATGGAAGATTAAAAGGATGGAATTGAGAAGGAAATGCGGCTGACAGTCAGCTTCTGCTTGGAAGTAGCAAAACTGAAGGAGAAGCATAAAGGCTAAAATAGAGATTATTGTATAAAATATGCATCTATTTGATTTGCCAGAATTTACAGAAAGAAGACACTAGGCTTCAACAAGCAACTGCTGTCCAAACCGGTACCAATGGGAGGTCAGTTTAACTTTCAGTGACGGTGTGAAACAGACGATATCGGATCCATCACTCATTATACACCCCGCCTGATTTTTCACAAGTGCGCCACCTGCCCTATTGATTAGTATATTAGCCATACTGGTTGCTCAGTGGGCATCCAAGGCACATGTCTGAAACTAGCATTAGGCCCATTGCATATTCAAAACGGGAGCCTTATGCCTGTTTCAGGCCCCTTTGTTAAATTAGTCTGTGAATGGCCACAGCATGCGCTGTGCATAGGACTGTTTGTATTGGGAACAAACATATAGGGATGAGAATGAAGGCAGTAGAGATTTGAGTAGTTATGTTGGGTGAGTGGAATATATTGAGGCCCATAAGATTGCTCTTGTAGGGACTGGTTTCAACTAAAAGTCAATCAATTCTTGCTGCATCAATCTCACCTTCTGCTTCCTCCTCCTCCTCATCTTGTTCTTCCTCCATTTTTGCAGACAAGGATGCAGGCTTTCCTTCCAGCTTTATGGTTACCTCTTGTCATAGCAAAGTTGTGCAGAACACAACAGGCACAAATGATCTCAGAGACTTTTGCGGTGCTGTAGAGTAGGACCCCACCCGATCTGTTCAGACTTTGGAAGTGCTGCTACACAATGCTGATTGAATGTTCTACAAGATGGAGGTACAAATCTAATTGAAGTAAATTCTTACCTTGGAATGAAAATTGGGTGAGTTCTATAAAGTCTTTTTGATCCGCTCCACCAGATTACCGTCCAGGTGAAAATCTACCCCATTGTATTTTCTTTAGTCATCAGCAGGGGGGGTACGGGGAGGGGATAAGAGGGGGTTCCAGATTGGTAAACACTGGCCTGTTTAATGCTTCAGTGTGTAACTTACTGACTAACTTGGCAAAGTCATTAATAGTGGCTTGAAATAAGGTAGTTGCATAAAAGTTCAATGCAGTGGTGACTTTAACCGCAATGGTATGTCTGTCGGTGTGCTGGTATCATCTGAGGGTCAGGCTCCAGTAAGCAGCACAACTCAGTAATTGCCTCTTTGTTAAATCGTAGGTAGTTAAGGCAGGTCTCTTCTGATGTGCTCAAGGAGTTTGTACCCGAGTCTTTCGTTATGATGTAAATACTGGCCACCTGCAGGTGGGTGTCAGTGCACCTGTCTCTCCATCCTCCTCGGGAATTCCTCTTCTTCCTCCAAACCCTGGACAACCACTGGCAGGCCCAATGGAATTTCCACGGTCAGCACGGCTGGCAGCAGCTGGGGTGAACTCGTGGCAGCAGGAATGCTGCCGTGGGAGCTGCGCACCAAACAAGTGTAGAATTGAAGGAAAGTAGCAGCAAACAGCAGGCCAAAAGAAAACAAGCTCTAAGCACATAGTTCAGTTTATAAAATCAAGAACAGCAGTTAGAATGCAAGTCTCACAATGTGATAATCTATGTGGTGAAGTTCATCAACAAACAATTGGCAGGCCTCCCAGTACCTGTTTTATAAAAGCACTCAATGAATCAAGAGCAGTGCTGCAAAATGCTGTGGGCAATTTGGAGCGGTAACAATTTACATTCATTGATATAAATTTCCAATGTGTAGTGAGGCCAGCACATGCACATAGCATGGCCTAAAAATATGACATTCTTCTTCTCATGTGGTGTCTGAAGTTCAGCACTGAATATCTTCAGCTGTCTAAACCCTAAGTTCTGGAATTAACTCCCTAAACCTCTTTGCCTCTCTACGTCTCTCTCCTCCTTTAAAGACCCTCCTGAAACCGACCACTTTGACCAAGGTTTTGGACACCTGTCCTAATATGTCCATTAGCTCGGTGCCAATTTTTGTCTGATTACATTCCTGTGAAGCACCTTGGGATGTTTCTCTAAGTGAAAGGCACTATATGAATGCACGTTGTTGTTGTTGTTGTTCCCAATTCCACAGGCCACACGCACTGCTGATAAGGGGCTGCTCCCAAGTGCACCACTGCAGAATCCACCCTTAGATGCTAAATACTTCTAAGATGCATAATAAAGCACTATATAAATGCAAGTTCATTATTTCTGCAAAAATAGAGCTTCTTCATATCTCTCTCAAGTCTAACCAACAGCTACCACTTTTGAGAGCTCCATCGTTAGTCTTTCTTCATCAATCAAGATTCTTGGCCTCACTAATACCTCCAACGTCAAACATGCCTCACATCTCCTCTATTGCTATGGTTACCTACAAGAAGCACAGTTTCCCCTGAAGAGATGGGAATACATGGTGGGCATCCCACATTGTAGTTAGGGGTTAATTGTTAAACCTGGGCACGTAAACCCGTACATGGCATGTACAGAGGCACAAGCTTTGGTTCATAAGAGACTTGGTCTGCTTATGCAAACTGTCTTTAGCTGTGAACACAAGAAAAAAGCGTTGGGGAAGAGCTCCAACTGGAACACAGATATCACTGACGTTGACTGAATTCTTTCCTTTCCAAGGCACTGAGTTGGAAGAGGAAGTAATGAACTGTGATCTGTACTGTACAGTTTTTGATGCCAGACTACATCGATCTAGTTAAAACTTTTGCATCTGGTGCGTGTCAGTCACCTCACAACTTTCAATGGTGTCACATCTGCAAGTGTGGCCTCAGAAGCATTAAACTTCAAAAGTGTGTCACACCCCAGTGGGCATCACGTACCTCCATAAGGCAAAAATTAATGATTGAAACAAGCACATTCAGTCATTCAATTGCAACTCAAATATCCAATTGACAAATCATATGTATGGACTAATGAATTGTAAACAATTTTACAACACCAAGTTATAGTCCAGCAATTTTATTTTAAATTCACAAGCTTTCGGAGGCTTCCTCCTTCCTCAGGTGAACGTTGTTGGATTTTCCAACATCGTTCACCTGAGGAAGGAGGAAGCCTCCGAAAGCTTGTGAATTTAAAATAAAATTGCTGGACTATAACTTGGTGTTGTAAAATTGTTTACAATTGTCAACCCCAGTCCATCACCGGCATCTCCACATCATGGACTAATGAAGACATGTAAGCAGTAAAAAATTAAGTAATCAAATTGCTCAATTGTTTTCTCAAAAACTGCCAATTCTGAACTGGCAAGTAACAGAAACTGACCACTAAATCATTTAAACATATTTCTAAGATTGTTTTGAGCTATCATTGTGATTCTTCAACTAGTTAAAAATTGACCATGTAAATTACATTTAAAAGTTATAAAATTAAATGACTCAGAGCAAAATACCAATTTTAACCCAGAAAACCATTTTCCTGCTGTGGGCTATCCCTGTATCAGGATCCTGGGGTTCAATTTGCTTAGAGCTTCAATTGACACCCTCCCTGTTATTCTGCCTCACTACCAGACACCTGATATGAGCCCTTCCCAATTGTGCTACCTCATGGTCCAACTAATGTTCAGTTGTGCTGTCTACCACTTTGAACCTCTTACCCAATTGCACTGCCTCCTACCTTGATTCCCCATCTGATGGTGATGCCTCTCAGCCCAATCCCTGCTCTATTGCTGTTCTTCCTGGCCCAATTCCCCCACCCAATTGTGCTACCTCCCACCAGATTCTGAGGACCCCTGCAACACTGTGGTGCCCCTAGATCTGATCTCCACACCCGATACTCGATTTGTGAAAGGTAGGTCGTGCCTGACAAACCTGATTGAATTTTTTGAAGAGGTGACTGTAGTAGTGGACAGGGGAATGTCAATGGATGTTATTTATATGGACTTCTAGAAGGCATTTGATAAAGTCCCACATAAGAGACTGTTAGCTAAGATAGAAGCCCATGGAATCGAGGGAAAAGTACGGACTTGGTTAGGAAGTTGGCTGAGCGAAAGGCGACAGAGTGGAGGGATAATGGGTAGGTACTCACATTGGCAGGATGTGACTAGTGGAGTTCCGCAGGGATCTGTCTTGGGGCCTCAATTATTCACAATATTTATTAACGACTTAGATGAAGGCATAGAAAGTCTCATATCTAAGTTTGCCGATGACACAAAAAATGATTCCCGGACTTCAAGGGTTAAGTAACGAGGAGAGATTACACAAGTTGGGGTTGTATTCTCTAGAGTTTCGAAGGTTAAGGGGTGATCTGATCGAAGTTTATAAGATATTAAGGGGAACAGATAGGGTGGATAGAGAGAAACTATTTCCGCTGGTTGGGGATTCTAGGAGTAGGGGGCACAGTCTAAAAATTAGAGCCAGACCTTTCAGGAGTGAGATTAGAAAACATTTCTACACACAAAGGGTGGTAGAAGTTTGAAACCCTCTTCCGCAAACGGCAATTGATACTAGCTCAATTGCTAAATTTAAATCTGAGATAGATAGCTTTTTGGCAACCAAAGGTATTAAGGGATACGGGCCAAAGGCAGGTATATGGAGTTAGGTCACAGATCAGCCATGATCTTATCAAATGGCGGAGCAGGCACGAGGGGCTAAATGGCCTACTCCTCTTCCTATGTTCCTATGATACTGGATGACTCCATCCCAATCCAGCGTATTCTGCTCACACTCATTCAACAGCTGTGGACTCTGCCTCTGCCCTCAGCAGTTTGGCAGCCCCAGCCACACACTCTCCTCTCTGCACATTCTCAGCTCCAGGCTGCAAATTCTTTCTCCTTGTGTATTTTTTAGAATCATATACATTTACAATGAAATATAAAAATAATAGAAACACAATCATTGCAATTTTCTAGATATATTCCTTAAAAAATGTAAGTTTAAAACACTTACGTGATGTTAAATTATTTATTGCATGTCCAGGTTATTAAGCATGATTATAAATGAAATGTGTAGGTGTCTCAAGTCAGCATGCTGTTTATAAACTGTATGGGCATTAAAAATTTCTACATCTTCTTTGATTATAGCCATCGCTAACGCCTCTGCAGCTCTGCTGCAAAAGGAGTTGCTTTTTACTTAGCTATGTTAAATAAGTATATGCAAATTATAAAGCTGTCTTTTCAACTTATTATTAATCCATCATTGGTGCATTAAAAAATTGATGTTCTGTAACAAGACTAATAGTGGAGGAAGGATTTGAGATAGAGTTGCTGGCACTGATATTTGATTGGCAAATTCCAATTTTTCTTTTTGTAACCATATTTGGTACATCCGATTTGCACTTCACATATGTGGAGAGCTATAGTTTGCTTCTGCGTTTGGAAAATAAAGCTCGAGCTGGCTTTTAATTATTTATTTAGGCTTATCAATTTTAAATATATTTTGTCTTCTTTATTGATAATCTCAGAAGTCACTGAGAAAAAACATTTAAAGATGTTTATGTAGTTGTGTCCATCTATGGTGTTAATAAATCTTAAAATGCATTAATCATATGAAAGAACTAAGTGTGATACAGGAGATTAATTCTGCACTTGATGTGCTTTGCATTGAATCAATATTTTTCTTCTACTAAAACATTTCTATTGAAGATGAAAAAACATAGGAGGAAAAAAATTGGATAGGGGCTGTTTTTGGGTGCAGGTAGCGTGATATACTATTACCACATGCCCAACGGCCCCTGTGCAGGCAGGACGCAAGTTTGAGCCCATCAGAGGACTCACCTGCAATCAGCGTTCCATTCCTGGCCTTGCACGTGGAATCAATGCAATTTGCACTTTCCACCACCAGAGGGAGCTCAATCTCTTAAAGGGAGGATGTTTCTTAGAAATCTCTTAAAGGTAGCTGGTACCTGTTATTTGCTGAAAATAACAGTCTACTGTCTGCATGGAGTCTGAACAGAGATCAGACATCGTATATGTAAAACACAGATGCAAGTCCCATCCCTATGTTTACACACTGATGAGTTATGTTAAAACATTGAATAAAAGTTGCACACTACTAAATCCCACATCCTCCAATCTGCACGCCAGACCTCACCAATCTGCCGATCTGAGTTGGTACCAAGGTTCTCTGCTGATGCACTAGAGACCTTGGTGCAAGAGGTGGACAAAGGGAGGGACTTCCTACATCCACGGAGGGGGGGGAGGCAAGAGGCCCTCCTGACATATATCCAAAAGGCAGTGGGGGAAGAAGTCAATGTCAGGCGCACAGCACCATGTGAACATGGATGCAGTGCAGGAAGAAGCTCAATGCTTTGACATGAGTGGTCAAGGTGAGTGAGGTCAACTGTCAAGTGGCGTCTCCTACCAACTGCACCACGCACTACACCCCTCATCCCTCATATACCAACAAACTCTTTCCATCAGTACTCAACTCTTCCAAGCAGATGCTTCCCCTCACCCCTACACATTACTGCTGTTTCAAGCCGCCCACCCTCAACTCACAGGCCACACGCATGGCAGCTATTCATCCATGACAGGCACATCACGCAGACACATGTCACGCTTTCTTGCAGGAGAAGGTGGCGCATATCAAGAGGCAGCAAGTGGCCGTGGCATTTAGCACCTCGAGCCTGTTCCGCCATTCATTGAGATCATGGTAAACCTGTGACCTAACTCCATATACCCACCTTAGCCCCATATCTCTTAATACCCTTGGTTCACAGAAATCTATCAATCTCAGATTTAACTTTCACAAGTCAGCTAGCATCAACAGCTGTCTGCAGAAGAGCGTTCCAAATGTCTCCCACCCTTTGTGTGCAGAAGCATTTCCTAATTTCACTCCTGCACGTCCTGGCTCTAAATGTTAGACTATGTCCCCGCGTCCTAGTATTCGAGTGTAGGAGACCTCCAAAAACAGTTACAAATGTCTCCACAGCCAGAAGCAATAATCCAGCCACTAACCTGTAAATCCTACATGGTCCTTTTAATTAGTGCCGGTGGGGGGCTCCTCCAGGCACTCTGATGCGTTCAGGTGGTCGGGGTGAAGACTGTGCGTTGAGTTGAGCGTTAAATCTCAAAATGGTGTCTATCACTTTAAATCAGCGTTGCACACTGATTGAAGTCATTTTCTCCCTACTTTACATGATTCCAGTGTGCGCTATCTGCGCCTGTGCTAACTCCTATACCGAGATGGCATCTGGTGCACGTCACGCTGGAAACGTGCATGCGCATCCAAGACGCCATCTCGGACGTCGGAGAGGCGGTGTAGCGCCGAAACAACGGGTGCTACACGGTTTAATTTAGCGCCCATAATCTCAGTGTCAACACATAGGGTTCAGTCGTGAAGTGGTTATGATCCTGGACTAGCAATCCAGAGATTATGGGGTAAATTTTAACAATGAGGCAGGATCTCAGCAGTGGGGTCAATAAGCGGGTGGGAAACCGTGAAAATTTTTTTGTGCTTGTTCTCGAGTGATCGCGACTAAATTGAAGGCACTTAATTCTACTTCCGGGTTTCGCGTCTCCAAGCTGCACAACAGGCATGACATGATTTAAAGCCCACTAAAGGGCCAATGCAACAATGGATTTTGAAAGAGATAGGAGTAAAAAGCCAAATGGAAGAACATAGAGGAAAGGCAGCACCCAGGTTCTCGGACGCCTCCCTTGAGATACTACTGGCTGCTATGAGAAGCAGGAGGGAGTTGTTATACCCAGGTGACAGGAGGAAGAAACCTGCTTCTGCCACCAAGAAGTCGTGGCTGGAGGTGGCAGAACAGGTCAGCAGCAGGGGCACAGTGCCCTGGTCTTAGGTGCAGTGCAGGAAGCGATTTAATGACCTAATCAGGTCAGGAAAAGTGAGTACACTACATCCTGTGGTGCACATCACCCCACCCTCACTCTGTCCTGCCAAGCCTACTCCACCACATCACTCCTCACACCCACTTAAGTCTCTATCAATTTACCTTCACTTTCTGTGTACTTCCTCACCTCTCAATTTGTGAATCCACCACTCTCACTCACCCCAATCCTACTTCATGACACGCAATGTCGTGAATCTGTCTGGTCGTCACCCTCTGATGCATCACCTTCATGGGCAGCCTCATCCAAAGCAATGCATCCATTGGGTGACCCTGTCACCCTCACTCACTTATACGCCTGTCCTTTCTCCCCTTGTAGGAAAAGAGAGTGCAAAATGTACAGGAGTGGAGTAGGACTGGAGGGTCACCACAAATAGTGGCGCTGGAAGAGGCGGAGGAGGAGGCGTTGGAACTAAGCCGGACGCAGGAATGCCTGGCCGTCGGAGATGCTCAGACTGGCACCCTGCAAACGTCTAGTAACAGAACTTTAACATCCCTCACACACAACATGAATTAATGTTATCAATGATTGAGTCTTGCTCACTGCAACGTCACTTCCCTGGTGAGTCTTCTTATTGCTGTATGTTCTCTTCCAGGGTCTTCAAGAAGTGCTGAACTGGCCAATGACGTGGACAAGGCCGATTCCTCAGAGGAGCTCCATGCCTCTGAGGGCGCACTGTCATATTATAGTGAGCCATGCACCAGCGCAGATACTCACACATCAGCGGGTACTATTAGAGAGTTAGTTGGGTTGTCACCTGGTGAGTCACCACACATAAGTGAGCACGAGCAGACAATGGTGGCAGGGGCAACTGTGGAGAGTCCGTGTTGGTGGCCGCACTCCTCTCCAGGCTCTGCTCAGCTGGACACAGGTGCTGAGCCCTGGGGGCCATCCTTGAAAAGGAGAATGATAGAGGTACAGACGCACCTTTGCGACTTGCCATCCTCAGTCTCCACATCAGCAGAGAGGGTGGAGGAGTCCACCTCCTGTATTAGTGGACTGGTGGCAGAGGTAAGTGCAGGAACGTCTGTGATGGAGGGAATGGCAGCGGTCATGGCGCTTCAAGCACGGCTCTCAAATGAGTCCATTCAAGCCCTGACAACAGCCACGCGGATTAAGGGTGAACGACATTCTGCCGCCTTAAACAGGCAGATAGATACATTAGCAGTGGCCTTACAAGGTATCACACATGTGCTCCAAGCTGTTGTCCAGCAGAGTGGTAGGAGTGGAGTGATGTGGCCCTGGCCCAGGAGAGGGATGATGGCGAAAGGGCACATGGAAGTAGGGACTCCACTCAAAGTGCTCCCAGGTCTTACCCATTGCCGCCCTCCCACCTCAGCCGGTACCCGCAATGCTGCCTCCTCACCAGATGGCCAAGTCTGCCCCTGCACAGGTGCAGGTGGAGCAGTCTTTGTCGGGGCCCTCACGGGCTCCAAAACCCAGAGGGTGTAGGCCCAGAGCATCTCAGCAGTCAGGGCAGGGACCTGAACAACCTGCCACTACCTTTGCTGAAGCCACAAAGGATACACTATGTAGAACTGGTAGGAAGAGGAAGGCAATCCGGTAGTTTCATGGCCACCATTACTGATACTAGTATTTTAATTCCAGATTTTAGTTAATTAATTGAATTTAAATTCCCCTGCTGCCGTGGCAGGATTTGAACTCATGACTTCGGGTTATTAGCCCAGGCCTCTGGATTACTAGTCCAGTAACATAACCACTATGCTACCATACCCACTGTTTGTGCTAATATCTCCTTCGTGGCTCGGTGTCAAATTTTGTCAGACGTTTTACTACATTAAAGGCACTATATGAATGCAAGTTGTTGTTATTTGAGCAGACGGCTGCTCCAAAGTGGTGTGGATGGTAAAGAGTGCTGAGATGTGCATGATGGTCCAGCAAAACTGGCTTCCTCCTCCTGAGCTTGTGGTCAATCTGTTTTTTAAAAAATGCACAGAATGAGCATGTTACACATTGTTATTTATGTTGTTACTGTTATGTTTCACAGCAGAGCACAAAAACCATGAATCTGTTCAATTAAAACCAGTGACTATATTCAGTTACCAATACACAAACTAGGACAATGGTCTCGACAAACCACCATCCCCCAGGCCCTGCCAGCTTATAACATGTAGTCATGCCTCTGTATTGCAGTGTGACATATTTGACAGTGATTCTCATTGCTTACCTTGACACTTTTCTTCAGACACCTCCTTTCGCACAAAGCTCCAAGCACAGTGGATAGGGAGACAGTGTTACCTTCCGTATGATGGCTTCCTATGGGTCCTCTTGTTTAGTTGCGAATTGCCTTTCTGTTCTGCAGCAGTTGTATCTCCATTCCCTCTGGCTGTCCATAATAATCAGGCAGCAAGAGGTGAAGAACAATTGGGCAGAGAGTAATAGTGAATGGCTGTTTTTCAGACTGGAGGGAAGTATACAGTGGTGTTCCCCAAGGGTTAGAATTAGGACCAATGCTCTTTTTGATATATATTAATGACCTGGACTTGGGTATAGAGGGTATAATTGCAAAGTTTGTAGAGGACACGAAACTTGGAAATGTAGTAAACAACGTGGAGGATTGTAACAGACTTCAGGAGGACATAGACAGACTGGTGAAATGGGTAGACACATGGCAGATGAAATTTAACGTAGAGAAGTGTGAAGTGATGCATTTTGGTAGACAGAATGAGGAGAGGCAGTATAAACGAAATGGTACAATTTTAAAGGGGGTGCAGGAACAGAGAGACCTAGGGGTGCACATACACAAATCTTTGATGGTGGCAGGACAAGTTGAGAAGGTTGTTAAAAAAGCATATGGGATCCTGGACTTTATTAATAGAGGCATAGATTACAAAAGCAAGGAAGTTGTGCTAAATCTTTATAAAACAACTGGAGTGTTGTGTTCAATTCTGGGCACCACACTTTAGGAAGGATGTCAAGGCCTCAGAGAGGGTGCAGAAGAGATTTACTGGAATAAGAGCATAAGAACTAGGAGTATGAGAAGGCCATACAGCCCCTCGAACCTGCTCTGCCATTCAGTAAGATCATTGTGTCAACTCCACTTTCCCGCCCTATCCCCATATCCCTTGAGTCCCTTAGTGTCCAAATATCCATTGATCACAGGCTTGAATATATTCAATGACTGAGCATCCACAGCCCTCTGAGGTAGAGTATTGCAAAGATTCACAACCCTCTGAGTGAAGATATTTTTCCTCATCTCGGTCCAAAATGGCCACCCCCTGATCTTGAGACTATGACCTGTAGTTCTAGACTCTCCTGCCAAGGCAAACAGCCTCTCAGCATCTGCCCTGTCAAACCCTCTAAGAATTGTGTACATTTCAATGAGATCACCTCTCATTTTACTAAACTCCAGAGTATATAGGCCCACTGTACTCAATCTCTCCTCACAGGACAACCCTTTCATCCCAGGAATCAATTTAGAAAACCTTCGTTGCACTCCCTCTAAGACAAGTATATCCTCCCTTCGGTAAGAAGACCAAAACTGTACACAATACTCCAGGTGTGGGCTCACCAGAGCCCTATATAATTGCTCCTTACTCTTATACTCCAACCCTGTTGCAATAAAGGCTAACATACATTTGTCTTCCTAATTGCTTGCTGTACCTGCAAGCTAACTTTCTGAGATTTGAGTACAAGGACACATAAATCCCTCTGACCACTAAAATTTCTTAGTCTCTCACCATTTAAAAAATATTCTGCTTTTCTATTCCAACCAAAGTGGATAATTTCACATTTCCCCACATTATACTCCATCTGCCACCTTCTCGCCCACACACTTAATCTGTCTATATCCCTATGCACCCTCTTTGCATCCTCCTCAGAACTTACTTTCCAGGTAATAGTACCAGGGATGAGGGACTTCAGTTGTGTGGATAGACTGGAGAAGCTGGGGTTGTTCTCTTTAGAACAGAGACGATTAAGGGGAGATTTGAAAGAGGAGTTGACAATCATGAACGAGTTAAAAACAAGAAACTTTTTCCAACTTTTTCCAATGGCAGAAGGGTTGGTAACCAGGGGACACAGATTAAAGGTGATCAACAAAAGAGCCAGAGGCGACATGAGGAAACATTTTTTTTACGCAGCGAGTTGTTATGATCTGGAATGCACTGCCTGAAAGGGTGGTGGAAGCAGATTCAATAATAACTTTCAAAAGAGAATTAGATAAATACTTCGAGGGTAAAAAACTGCAGGGCTAAGGGGAAAAGGCAGTGGAATGGGACTAATTGGATAGCTCTTTCAAAGAGCCGGCACAGGCACGATGGGCCAAATGGCCTTCTCCTGTGCTGTACCTACAATGAAACTATGAAACTATGAAGTTGGCCTCATCGGTAAAGCAAACCTTACTCCCTCCATTAGCACTCCAATTTGCCCATTCCACAGCAGAATTGCTGCAGTGATTGCTATTGCTGGCACTTAACTCCCTATTAAAGTGGTAAGCATGTGATTCATTCACTACCTTAATTACAATGTTTTTTCTAATTAGCTGATAAATTGAGTTTTGCAAGTTGTAGCAACGTCCAGGTAATGCTATGAGTAAACTGATGTTTCCTACGAGTGTGCAAACAGATCCTCTCCTAGCTCTCCCTGTCTGGAGCTCTCAATTAAACTGTTTACGCCCCCCCCCCCCCCCGCCCCATCCTTTGTAATAATCTCTACTGAGCTCAGAAGAACAAAGCCATACCAGCATAATTACCCAATTTCCTGTCTGGGATGGGTGAATGACCCTTATTGTTTCAACTGGATATGGTATACAGAAAAAACCATAACGATTGAATGGTCTTCCATTGTCTAGGGTTCGAGTGATATCCAAGAGACATCATTCAACAAACTGGTTTGTCAGGTTCTAACACACATTTTCCAGCATTTCTGTTCAGAGAATTCAATCCCTTGTAAACTAAATTTAATTTCATAGCAACATTTTAATATAAATTATGCCAAAATCGCACATGGAAAATAGTCGGAAATCCTGAGATGTGACAGACTCTAACACACTATGCTCAGTATTGCTTATCTCTACATTTGTCTCCATGTCCTTTGCACATTTTTTGACACTCTTGTAGAGAATCATAAAAATACAGCCTGGTATC
Organism: Heptranchias perlo; assembly: GCF_035084215.1. NCBI lineage: Eukaryota > Metazoa > Chordata > Chondrichthyes > Hexanchiformes > Hexanchidae > Heptranchias > Heptranchias perlo. The sequence continues at coordinate 24,285,918 of NC_090358.1, forward strand.
TAAGCTGACTTGTTCCTATCTATTTTATGGGTGTGCTCTCTTATCCTACTGTAACAATCCTTTTTGAATATCTTATAGAATCATAGAAATTTATGGCACAGAAGGAGGCCATTCAGCCCATCTGAAAAAGAGCTATCCAGCCTAATCCCACTTTCCAGCCCTAGGTTTGTAGCCTTGTGGGTTACGGCACTTCAAGTGCATATCCAAGTACTTCTTAACTGCGATGAGGCTTCTGCCTCTACCACCCTCTCAGGCACTGCATTCCAGACCCTACCACCCTCTGGGTGAAAAAATTTCTCAACTCCCCTCTAATCTTTCTACCAATTAATTTAAATCCATGCCCCCTGGTTATTGATCTCTCTGCTAAGGGAAATAGTTCCTTCCTCTCCACTCTATCTCGGCTCCTCTTAATTTTATAAAGCTCAATTAAATCTCCCCTCAGCCTCCTTTGTTCCAAAGAAAACAACTCCAGTCTATCCAATCTTTCCTCAGAGCTAAAATTCTCCCGTCCTGACAACATCCTTGTAAATCTCCTCTGTACCCTCTAGTGCAATCACATCTTTCCTGTAATGTGGTGACCAGAACTGTATGCAGTTCTGTGGCCTAACTAGTGTTTTATACAGTTCGAGCATAATCTACCACCTCTTATATTCAATGCCTCAGCTAATAAATGATAGTATCCCGTATATCTTTTTAACCACCTTATAGAATTGTTACAGCACAGAAGCAGGCCATTCGGCACATCGAACCTGTGCCAGCTCTTTGTAAGAGCAATCCAGTTAGTCCCATTCCCCCACTCTTTCCCCGTAGCCCTGCACATTTATAGGAACATAGGAACAGGAGTAGGCCATTCAGCCCCTCGTGCCTGCTCCGCCATTTGATAAGATCATGGCTGATCTGTGATCTAACTCCATATACCTGCCTTTGGCCCATATCCCTTAATACCTTTGGTTGCCAAAAAGCTATCTATCTCAGATTTAAATTTAACAATTGAGCTAGTATCAATTGCCATTTGCGGAAGAGAGTTCCAAACTTCTACAACCCTTTGTGTGTAGAAATGTTTTCTAATCTCGCTCCTGAAAGGTCTGGCTCTAATTTTTAGACTGTGCCCCCTACTCCTAAAATCCCCAACCAGCGGAAATAGTTTCTCTCTATCCACCCTATCTGTTCCCCTTAATATCTTATAAACTTCGATCAGATCACCCCTTAACCTTCGAAACTCTAGAGAATACAACCCCAATTTGTGTAATCTCTCCTCGTAATTTAAACCTTGAAGTCCGGGTATCATTCTAGTAAACCTACGCTGCACTCCCTCCAAGGCCAATATGTCCTTCCGAAGGTGCGGTGCCCAGAACTGCTCACAGTACTCCAGGTGCGATCTAACCAGAGTTTTGTATAGCTGCAGCATAACTTCTGCTCCCTTGTACTCTAGTCCTCTAAATATAAAGGCCAGCATTCCATTAGCCTTCTTGATTATTTTCTGCACCTGTTCATGACAATTCAATGATCTATGTACCTGAACCCCTAAGTCCCTTTGGACATCCACTGTTTTTAACTTTTTACCATTTAGAAAGTACCCTGTTCTATCCTTTTTTGATCCAAAGTGGATGACCTCACATTTGTCTACATTGAATTTCATTTGCCACAGTTTTGCCCATTCACCTAATCTATCAATATCGCTTTGTAATTTTATGTTTTCATCAAATATTTCTTCAAATATTTATCCAATTCCTTTTTGAAAGCCATGATTCAATCTGCATCCACCACCCTTTCAGGCAATGCATTCCAGATCATAACTACTCGCCTCATAAAAAAGTTTTTCTTCACGTCGCATTTGTTTCTTTTGCCAATCACCTTAAATCTGTGTCCTCTAGTTCTCAACTCTTCTGCCAATGGGAACAGTTCCTCTTTATTTACTCTAGGGGAATCAAGGGATATGGGGATTGGGTGGGAAAGTGGAGTTAAGTTCGAAGATCAGCCATGATTTGATTGAATGGCGGCGCAGGCTTGAGGGGCCGAATGGCCTACTCCTATTTCTTATGTTCTTACTTTACCTAAACCCGTCATGATTTTGAACTCTTCTATCAAATCTCCTCTCAACCTTCTCTGCTCTTAGAAGAACTACCCCAGCTTCTCCAGTCTATCCAAGTAATTGAAGTCCCTCATCCCTGGAACCATTCTAGTAAATCTTTTCTGCACCCTCTGTAAGACCTTCAAATCCTTCCTAAATTGCGGTCCCCAGAATTGGACGCAATACTCCAGCTGCGGCCGAACCAGTGCTTTATAAAGGTTCAACATAACTTCCTTACTTTTGTACTCTACGCCTCTATTTATAAAGCCCAGGATCCCGCATGCTCTTTTAACTGCTTTCGCGACCTGTCCTGCCACCTTCAACGATTTGTGCACATATACCCCCAGATCTCTCTGTTCCTGCACCCCCTTTAGAATTGTACCATTTAATTTATGTTGCCTCTCCTCATTCTTCCTGCCAAAATGTATCACTTCGCACTTCTCTGCATTAAATTTCATCTGCCATGTGTCTGCCCATTCCACCAGCCTGTCTATGTCCTCCTGAAATCTATTATTATCTTCCTCACCATTTACTACGCTCCCAAGTTTTGCGTGGTCTGCAAATTTTGAAATTATACCCTGTACACCCAAGTCCAAGTCATTAATATATACCAAAAAAAGCAGCGGTCCTAGTATCGGCCCCTGGGGAACACCACTGTATACTTTCCTCCAGTCCGAAAAACAACTGTTTGCCACTACTCTCTGTTTCCTGTCACTTAGCCAATTTTGTATCCATGCTGCCACTGCCCTTTTTATTCCATGGGCTTCAATTTTGCTGACAAGTTTATTATGTGGCACTTTATCAAATGCCTTTTGAAAGTCCATATACACAAAATCAACCACATTGCCCTCATCTACCTTCTCTGTTACCTCATCAAAAAACTCGATCAAGTTAGTTAAACACGATTTGCCTTTAACAAATCCGTGCTGGCTTTCCTCAATTAATTCACACTTGTCCAAGTGACGATTAAATTTGTCCCAGATTATCGTTTCTAAAAGCTTCCCCACCACAGAGGTTAAACTGACTGGCCTGTAGTTGCCGGGATAATCCTTACATCCTTTTTTGAAAAAAGGTGAAACATTTGCAATTCTCCAGTCCTCTGGCATACTCCCGTATCTAAGGAGGATTGGAAGATTATGGCCAGCTTCTCTGCAATTTCCACCCTTACTTCCCTCAGCAACCTAGGATGCATCCCAACTGGACCGGGTGACTTATCTACTTTAAGCATAGCCACCATTTCTAGTACCTCCTCTATCAATTTTCACCACCCAGTATCTAAGTACCTCCCCTTTTATTGTGACTTTGGCAGCATCTTCTTCCTTGGTAAAGACAGAAACAAAGGACTCATTTAGTACCTCAGCCATGCCCAGATCTCCTTTTTGGTCCCTAATCGGCTCAACTCCTTTTCTTACTACCCGTTTACTATTTATATGCCTATAGAAGACTTTTGGATTCCCTTTTATGTTGGCTGCCAGTCTATTCTCATACTCTCTCTTTGCCCCTCTTATTTCCTTTTTCACTTCTCCTCTGTACTTTCTATATTCAGCCTGGTTCTCACTTGTATTATCATCCTGATATCTGTCAAACACCCTCTTTTTCTGCTTCATCTTACTCTCCATCTCCATCATCCAGGGAGCTCTGGCTTTGGCTTTGGTTGCCCTACCTTTCCCCCTTGTGGGAATGTACCTAGACTGTTTAGATTAGTTATGGAAAAGAACTATACAGTAGTGATAATCATCTCCTCTTTAAAGGATGCCCATTGTTCGATTACAGTTTTGCCTGCCAATATTTGATTCCAATTTACCTGGGCCAGAACTGTTCTCAACCCATTGAAATTGGCCCTCCTCCAATTAAGTATTTTTACTCTAGATTGCTCCTTGTCCTTTTCTATAACTAATCTAAACCTTATACGATGATCACTGTTCCCTAAATGTTCTCCCACTGACACCTGCTCCACTTGACCCACCTCATTCCCATAACCAGATGCAGTAATGCCTCCTTTCTCATTGGGCCGGAAACATACTGATTAAGAAAGTTCTCCTGAGCACACTTCAGAAATTCCTTCCCCTCTTTGCCCCTTATATTATTAATATCCCAGTCTATATTAGGATAGTTGAAGTCCCCCATTATCACTACTCTATAGCTTTTGCACCTAATTTCCCTGCAAATTTGCTCCTCTATATTCTTCCCACTAGTTGGTGGCCTATAGAATACTCCCAGTAGTGAAATGGCACCTCTTTAGTTTCTTAACTCTAACCAAATAGATTATCTAACTGTCCTGCTACCTTCAGGGATCTGTGGACATGCATTCCAAGGTCCCTTTCTTCCTCTACACTTCTCAGTATCCTACCATTTATTGTGTATTCCCTTGTCTTGTTTGCCCTCCCGAAATGCATTATCTTACACTTCTCCGGATTGAATTCCATTTGCCACTTTTCTGCCCACCTGACCAGTCCATTGATATCTTCCTGCAGTCTACAGCTTTCTTCCTCACTGTCAACCACACAGCCAATTTCTGTATCATCTGCAAACTTCTTAATCGTGTCCCCTACATTTAAATCTAAATCATTGATATATGCTACGAAAAGCAAGGGACCTAGTACTGAGCCCTGCAGAACCTCACTGGAAACAGCCTTCCAGTCACAAAAACACCCGTCGACCATTACCCTTTGCTTCCTGCCACTGGGGCAATTTTGGATACAACTTGCCCCTTTCCCTTGGATCCCATGGGCTTTTACTTTTCTGACCAGTCTGCCATGTGGGACCTCGTCAAAAGCCTTGCTAAAATCCATGTAGACTACATCAAATGCGCTCCCCTCATCGACCCTCCTTGTTGCCTCTTCAAAAAATTCAATCAAGTTAGTCAGACACGACCTCCCCTTAACAAATCCATGCTGGCTGTCCTTGATTAATCCGTGCCTTTCTAAATAACGATTTATACTGTCCCTCAGAATTTTTTCCAATAATTTGCCCACCACCGAGGTTGGGTTGACTGGCCTGTAGTTACTCAATGTATCCCTTTCTCCCTTTTTAAACAACGGTACAACGTTAGCAGTCCTCCAGTACCACACCTGTAACCAGAGAGGATAGCACTGGACGCAATGAAGAGAAAAGCCACAAGGCTGATTCCTGGTGTCAGGTGTCTAAGATACAATGAAAGATTGGAGAGACTTTTCAGCCTGAAAAGGGGTACCTGAGTTGTGATGTTATAAAGGTATTACAAAATAGTAAATGGTATGGCAAAGGCAAATCTGGAATATTACTTTAAATTACATTGTGAGAGTAGGACAACGAGATATTAACCCCACCATGATAGGCGGGAGGAGGTCGGTGGGGGGGGGGGGGGGGAGGTGGTTAAACCCTAAAAAATGGGGAACGTATTCCCGAAACTGATGCATATGCGCCCATTACCGTTTTTATGGCGGCCGGTTTAGAGTGTCCAAGTATCCCATCTTGGAGAGGAAGGACACTTCATTATCATATTTATATCAGGCTCCCACAGTGCAGTGATTTAAATTTAACAGTTGTGGGCCAGATTTCCCAGGGCTCGGGAAACCTGGCAGTGAAATAGAGGCAAGAACTGCCGGATCCAGAAGATATGTGCTTTTTAGAAGATATGTGCATTTATGTGCTTTTTAGAAGATATGTGCATTTATCGGGGTTGAGATTGTAGAAGGAGCAGGAGTGCTCCCCCTAGCCCCTCAAGGAAGCCTTCAGCCTCCCTTCTGCCGATCGAGGCCTCTTCCTAGCCCCTACTACGATTGGTGACCTCCCGCCCCCCAAGGGTCCCCGGCTGGGGCCTCTTGCTGCTGGTTTTCCCACCCGGTGGCCAGCTAGCCTATCAATGTTGCCGGCTGCCGGGCGGGAAGGAGGAAAAAAATTCTAATGAGGACCTGCCGTTAAATTTGGCAGGACCTCCGCGTCCCTGGCCTCGCCAGGTTTCTCCCATGCTACCGCACTCCCCCGCACCCTCCCCCACCTCCCCGTAAATATCGGGGCCATCAGTTCAAACTAGTAAAAGATCATTTTAGGACTTAGATCAGGAGATCCTTCTTCACACAGAATCATAGAATCATAGAATCATAGAAAGTTACAGCACAGAAGGAGGTCATTCGGCCCATCGTGTCTGTGTTGGCCGAAAAAGAACTATCCAGCTTAATCCCACTTTCCAGAGAGTGATCAACACTTGTAATAGATTTCTAGGCAAAGTGGTGAAGGTGAAATCCCTGGATGCATTTAAGAAACAACGAGATGCAGTAATGCAGGTTGTGGGAGGTGGGGGGGGGGGCGGGTGGGGAGGGGTCACACTATATGCTTCTGGATGGGTGAACGACTATGAGCCAAATGGTCTTGCTCATCCATAGTTAACTTGTGAAGTCTGCCTTCCCCTCAGTCTCTCTATATTTCCCCTCTATTCCGTATGTCTCCCAGCATGATTTTCACATGACAATACTCAATTTCTACCTCTTACCTTTTTTAAAAGCTAGGGTATGCAGCAAGGAGGTGGCCAACATGTACTGTTTTTGTTTGAGAGAAATGCTGGAAAATGCAAGGGTGAAATAATGAGAGACTGGGGCTGGAGGACCAAACAGGGAGAAAGTGAGGGACTGGGGCCTAGGAGGGAGTTGGGGAAGGCTGGGACCTGGGAGTACTCATGGAAAGTAGTAACTGGAGGTTCAAACACTTGGAGAGGGTGTGAGATCTGTGACCACATTTATCGGGGTTGAGATTGTAGAAGGGGTCTTGAAGTACTGGTTTGGTCTTGGGTGTGGGATTACTCAGGGGAGGGCCTGAACTTTAGGTGAGAACAGGATCAGACTTAGCTACGATGCCCCCGTGGTAAAATGGGATGCTGACACTTATGATCCAAGTTCACAAATGGCCAGTTGTCAAGGTACTGGAGGGCTCTCAGCACCCCTGAATCTGCACACTAGCTTGAGTCAGGAGAGAAAGAGAAATTAAACTGAATGTAACCAAATTTATTTTAGCATTATCATTTTCTCTTTTGTGTACAGATAACAAAAGAATTTTATCCACTCAAACAGTTTCCAGGTAACACTCCATAGCAACCAAACTTCAATAAAAAAACAATATACAAAACCTCTTCAGTGCATAAAGTACTATCACTCTCCTCTAATTGACAAAATATCTTCAAAATCTCAAAAGAAAGTATTCCCAAACACTGTGTGTATTGTAGTTGAATATTTATACAAACACAATGATAGTTTCTGCTTTTTAAAAGAAATACACATATGGAAACAATATGATTTCATATATACACATATGGAAACAATGTTAAACTATTTATACTTGGATAGATAATTTACTTTTTAAAAAAGCAGATTATTCAGTATGGGCATTTCTTGATTTCTACTGTATTGTCTATGTGACAGGAAATCAGTATGGTGTAACATCAAAGATTTGGCTATAGTATTTCACGTTATTGTAAATATGATATTCGTGAGTGTGTTACAAGATACTAACATATTGAGGGGTTGAGATGATATCATAATCCATGAAAAATTAAAGTTGGGAGATTCATGAATGTTATGTGAACCATGGGATATATTGCTGTATAGTAACAGAATCCACCTGGGTTATTGCTTACAATATATGGAGATTTAACCACTTCATTCTGTTTTAAATATTACAGAGATGTCTATAATGGAAATAATCCTATAAACACCTAGAATTATTGAAAAATTATTTCAATAAATGGCAGGTTGCTGTGATTCAAAGTGAAGTAGTACTGTGGTTGTCATACTCCAGTGATGTGAAAGTAGATTTCTATCTCTGCCACGTCAGTGTAAAGCATCATCTAGGTGGAACGCAGAGAGGAAAATCAGGTGGAGAGAATTGTTTTTTTTTAATATTAACTTAAATGGAAGGAAAACCAGTTGGGCTCTGTTACCAGTGTGCAATCCTTCCTGCCTGATATTCCTCTCTGTGCTCTATCTAAGTGATAAGTTACACCCAGGTGATATGGATTAAAATCTACCACATAGGGTCTTATTACACAGTACGTTGCATTGGAATAAAATACGCTACATACTCTATACCGTGGTACTTATCTCATGATGATATTATTGAGGGACGGTTAAGTGAAGAGGCCAAATTTCATCAGGTGTTACACTTATGTTATGTCTATACTGTGATATTATACATCCATCATTTCTAGTAATCCTCAAACAGTATTAAACTACTTGAATAAATATTAGAATAGTTATTGGGGGCTGATACAACAAGAATGTCGAATAGCTCTTTCTGCCAATATCAACTCTGAAAGCTTCCCTGATACTGATTTACGTAGCTCAATATTGAATTTTTCAGTGATTTTTAATTTTATTATAGATTAAATGAACAGGATACAAGCATGTTTTTTTACATTGTGTATCATGCTAAGTACTGCTTATTAACATTCATCAGAAATATTGCTATATCCTTACATAAAATCTCAGGATTCTTTGGCTGAATTCACCAGGGTTATTAGGACATGATTATTTAAGCCTATTCGGAAAAGATTCCTAATCCTTCTGCTGACAGTGTTATCAATCACTGATAATCCCAATGTTACCATATGTATAGTAAACTGTTAAAAATGTATCTGAGGAAAATAAAATGAGTAAATAATGCATATATTGTACTGACCCACAAATCCCAGGAAATGAATTAAAGGCAGTAATTCTACCTTAAAGTTCATATTACATTCATAAACCATCTGAGCTTCTCTGTCAAGCTTCATGATGATATCTGAATGTGGAGATAGAATTACTACCTTCTAATTGGATCTCTGATATCTATTATTCTATTTTACATCTATAAATAAATACAAAACATAAGTGGTTAACAGCGATTTTAAAACAGTTGCATGTACCTGCAATAAAGTAGCAACACTTTTTTTTCTCCAACTAAAATATATATTATCTCCCCCGGCTGGGTAGTTTAGAATTGGAGCACAGTTTCTAATGTTTCCCACAATCTCACTGCAGCCAAAAAACAACAGCAGTTTGCTCATCACTGTAGAACAGCTAATTTACTGAAACAATGGGCCCGATATTTACAGGGAGGTGGGGAGGATGTGGGGGAGGCCGAAGGCTTCCATGAGAGGCTGGTGGGGAAGCAATCCTGCTCCTCCTGGCCCACAAGGAGTGCTGAAAAAGGCACTTATCATGTGGAGCTGGCAGCTCACGCCTCCCTTTCATTGCCGGGTTTCCTGACCTCCTGGGAAACCTGTGCAGCAACGATCAATTTTAAATCAGGCTCTCAACTGCACTGTGAGAGCCCGATTTAAGTGTCCCTCTCCACAGCGGGACACTCGGACGCCCTGGCGGCAGACACATGCGAAGCGTGTTGGGGTCTCAGTTCCCGTATTTAACTCTTTAACGACCACCCCCCTCCCCGACCCTCTCCCGCCCGTCGTTGGGGGGGTGGGAATATTGAGGCCAATGTATCACATGACTAACAAGGTAAAAATATAGACGTCACTGATACCGAAAGATACAGGGCCTCACAGATATAATATTTGTAGTACCAATTATCTACTGCTTTACAAAACGTGCTCAAGATGCAAATAGCTTTGTTTTTCCTCCCTCCTCAAAACCTCTTATTCCCAGCTATTTAAAGAAAGAACTTGCTTTTATGTAATGCCTTTCACAAATTCAGGACGTCTCAAAGCGCTTTACAGCCAAATTAATACATTAATAATTTTTTTTTACATTTTGTACTCTGCTAGGGTGCTGCTTATTAACATCCCTCAGGACTATTATGGCATCAAGGTTACATCATTGACATTACATTATAAAATATATAATTTTTGAGCAACCTCTGCAGTGGATTTGCTCAAGATTCAAAAACATTAATTTATTTGTTTAGTTTTCCCTCCTTCTCCTTTCTTCATTCTCTCAGTTATTGACATGATATAAAACATTTTCCCACCCCTTACGTGGTGGATTAGTAGTTCTAACAAAACCTGTCAATACTGTAGCACTGTGACAGAGCTTTTACCCACCTCCAATCTCCAGTGACCTGGTAGTCATTTACCATGTTCTGGACCTGATTGATTGACTGACTTTGGCCACAATATCTGAACTCAGCATCTCAAACAGCTCTGTCCAGTCCCTCTCAGTTTAATAGCTTAAGCTATATAAAACTTTGTTGTCCCTGCCTCACAATTGTTATTTGCAAGTTTTCCACCAGATTGTCATGTGATGCTGGTTGTTTTGGTGCATTCTGAATGTTGTTCCATAGGAAGAGGTGAAAACTACAACTTTCATTGTTGTGCACTGTAGCTACAGTAGCTCAACAGGACATATGGTGAAAACTGCAATGCCTATGACACACACACGACACATGACACATGCACACAGCCATGACACACACATACACACACTTTGTCAACAGGAGCTAGATCTCCCTTGTTTTAAAATATTATATGGTTATTCATATCAGCAGCCTACAGTTTTCAGTGACTGATAGCAGTGGAACAAATACCAGAGCTGTATTTTTTAAATAATTAGAATCAATTTAATTTTGTTTTAGAAAACCATCAGCATCGTGGAAATGTTTAAAATATCCTTCATTGGTCACATCAGCCTCAGCTGTCTCCAGAACTATCTGTATTTTTGAGAATTAATTCAACAGGAACTACCTGGTAAATTCATACGGTGATCTGATTCTATATTGCAGCATGTTGCTCTAATGAGTCATGCAGACAAACTGCAGTCCTTATGGGGATGGTGCTCCCACAGTTGCATTAGGTAGGGAATTCCACAATATTGACCCAGCAGTGGTGATGAAGGAATGTAATATATGTCCAAGTCAGGATGGTGTTTGACTTAAAGGGGAACGTGAAGGTGATGGTGTTCCCACGGCATTGTTGGTCTTGTCCTTCTCTGTGGCAGAAGTCACAGGGGAAAAAGGTGCTGTTGAAATAAGCAACTTAGTGAGTTGCTGCAGTGCACCCTATAAATGGTGCATACTGCAGTCATAGTATGTCGGTGATGGAGGGTGGATATTGAGCCTGGTAATAGGATGCCAGTCAATCAAACTGCTCCATCCTGGATGGTGTTAAGATTCTTGAGTGTTGTTGTAGCTGCACCTGTCCAGACAAGTGGTGAATATTGCATCACACTCCGGACTTGAGCCTTGTAGATAAATAGTGGATAGGATTTAAGAGGTCAGGAGGTAAGTCACTCATTACAGAGTACCCAGCCTCTGCCTGCTCTTACAACCATGGTGTTATATTTGGCTGGTCCAGTTAAGCTTCTGCTTCATGGTGACCCCAAGATGTTGATAGTGGGGACTTGGCAATTCTGGTGCCATTGACAGTCAAGGGGAAATGGCTGGGCTTTCTCTTGTTTGAGATGGTCGTCCGGCTAATAATTATCTTGAACTAGCCCAATTTGGTTAATTTCAGGCTCAGAATTTGGTTTACTGCTCAACCCTAGTGTTACAAAGCTGTACTGGTGTACACCTATTTTATGCCACTGCAGGAAATACTTTACAATTATCATACACCACATGTGAAACCACCAGGCCTTCGGTCTTCAGTTTGCTCCTTACCATGATTAGTTGTTATTGGAAATGTTAAGGAGATCAAAACAGATTAATAACTATCATATTGCAGTGTGTACTGTGAAAAGAAACAAAAGGTTATAGAAACTGCTAAGCATTATGTGCATAGTATATACCAGTAGAGTATACAATGATGGTATGAAACATAAGAACATAAGAGATAGGAGCAGGAGTAGGCCACTTGGCCCTTCGAGCCTGCTCCGTCATTCACTGAGATCATGGCTGATCTGATTCTGGCCTCAACTCCACTTTCCCACCTGTTCCCCATATCCTTTAACTCCTTTGCTGATCAAAAATTTGTCTAACTCAGCCTTGAATACGTTCAATGACTCAGCCTTCACCGCTCTTTGGGGCAAAGGATTCCAAAGGCTCACAACCCTCTGGGAGAAGAAATTTCTCCTCATCTCTGTCTTAATGGGCGAGCCCTTATTCTGAGACTATGCCCCCTAGTTCTAGATTCCCCTATGAGGGGAAACATCCTCTCAGCATTTACCCTGTTAAGCCCACTCAGAATTTTATATGTTTCAAGAAGATCTCCTCTCATTCTTCTAAACTCTAGTGAGTAGAGGCCCAACCTGCTCAATCTTTCCTCATAAGACAACTCTTCCATACCCGGAATCAACCTAGTGAACCTTCTCTGAACTGCCTCCAATGCAAGTATATCCTTCCTTAAATAAGGGGACCAAAATTGTACGCAGTACTCTAGGTGTGGTCTCACCAGCACCCTGTACAGTTGTGGCAAGACATCCTTGCTTTTATACTCCAACCCCCTTGAAATAAAGGCCAATATTCCACTTGCCTTCCCAATTACCTGCTGCACCTGTGTGTGCTAACATTTTGTGTTTTATGTATGAGGACACCCAAATCCCTCTGTACCACAGCATTCTGTAGTCTTTCTCCATTTATATAATATTTTGCTTTTTTATTCTTCCTACCAAAGTGGATGAATTCACATTTTCCCACATTATACTCCACCTGCCAAATGTTTGCCCACTCGCTTAACCTACCTATATCCCTTTGCAGACACTTTGGGCTCGAATTTAGCAGGCCTGCGGGTTCCCAGCGGGTGGTCCTCCGGGAGCGTCAAAACGCGGACGGCTAATTGTGTGCGTCCCCCACGCGATCGCGGGATAATTGGACCCATTAAGTCCTGCTTCCGGGTTCTGCGCTCCCCAGCTGCGTGCCGGCTGGCTGCGCATGCGCAGTACCGTCGACGCGATGTAGGAGCTCCAGTTAAAGGGGCAGTCTCCCAAAGCCCCTCCTGCTGCAAGCAAGAGGTCTGGGAGAATGGCTCAACAAAGGGGAAAGGCTGCGCCCCGTTTTTCAGATCTGGCACTGCAGCTGATGCTGGAGGGCGTGAGGAGGAGGAGGGAAACACTCTTCCCAGAAGATGGGCTCAAGTTCCCTGCCGCCGCAACCAGGAAGGCATGGGCAGAGGTGGCGGCGGAGGTGAGCAGCAGGGGCAACACCCCAAGGACTTGGGAGCAGTGCCGCAAGCGCTTCAATGACCTGACTAGGTCTGGCAAGGTGAGTACACCAACGCACCCTCCCACATCCCGTCCCCACCATCACACCAAGCAGATCACAACCCCCTCCTGCACAGCCACCACTGCGCTCCATCAGCAATCCTCACAGCCACTCATTCACCATCCTCGCCGTGCACGCAAGTACCCACCGTCCCTGACCCCACCCGAACACTACCACACACCCCAATCCCCATGCAATGGGATGGCCACGTGGCCCACGCTTCCCCCCATCCGTTCCGCGCCACGCTCAACCCAACCACACCGATGCTCGATGCGTCTCACGATGCAAGACGCACCCACTCACACATCTGTGTTTTGCCTTCACAGGAGAAGAGAAGCAAGAACAATAGGGAAAGGGCACGTACCGGAGGTGGGCCGCCGCAAGTGGTGGAGCTCACCGACGCAGAGGTGGAGGCGCTCGACCTCGCCCGCACGCGACATTGCCTGTCGGTGGCCGATGGCGAGTGTGTCGCTGCCGAAACGGCCGGTAAGGGAAAGCTGACACTCAACACCCATGATCGCGAGTTACCGTCTCATCACCTGCCATCAGGCGCACTGTCAAGTTGGTCCACATGCCTCAAAGTGCCCTCTGTTCTCTTGCAGGTCCGTCTTTGGGTCAAGCGAGCGTGGAGGGCGATTCCTCAGAGGACATGGCGGTCTCTGAGGGTGCATCGTCACATCAGAGCCAACCATCCACCAGCGCAGAGACACGCACCTCGGTGGGTCCCCCTCGCCAACTAGTTGGGGTAGCACTTGGTGAGTCACTGCGCACGAGTGAGCATGAGCAGACCCTGGTGGCAGGGGCAGCCGCGGAGGGTCCGCGACGGAGGGAGCACTCATCTCCAGGCTCTGCTCAGCCGGACCCAGATGCTGAACCCAGGGGGCCACCAGTGAAAAGGAGAGTCGTCGAGGGCCACCAGCTAATTGCTGAGGTACTGGCAGAGGTGCCGCGCGCATTGTCCACAATAGCGCAGGCGATGGAGGAGTCCACCTCCTGCATGTGGGCATTGGTGGCGCAGGCACAGGCGGGTACCGGCGACACAGTGTCGCGGGTAGGTGCGGGACTGTCTGCGGTGGAGGACAGACTGGCCTCCCTCGAGCGTCACGCACAGCTCCACTTCGAGTCCTTGCAGGCCCTGACAACGTCTGTACGGATTCAGGGTGAGCAACATTCCGACGCCACCAACAGGCTGAGGGATACACTAGGGGTGGCCTTGCAAGGCCTCACACATGCCATCCAAACTGCCGTCCAGCAGGGTGGAAGGGGTGATGTGGGCCGAGGCCAAGAGAGGGATGATGGTGACCGGGGACATGGAAGCGGGGACGCCTCTCAAGGCGTCCCCACGTCCCACCCGTCGCCCACCTCTCAACCAGTACCCGCAATGGTGCCTCCTCTCCAGGTGGCCGAGTCTGCCCCTGCCCCGGTGCAGGAGGAGCAGTCTGTTGAGGTGCCCTCACGGGCACCGAAACCCAGGGGCCGTCCGCCAAAAGCATCTACCCGGTCAAGGCAAGAAGACGAGCAACCTGCCACTACCTCTGCTGGAGCCACAGGGGTAGCACCACGTAGGGGTTCCCGGAGAAGAATTGCAAAGGCCTTATAATCACAAAGGGAATACACCAGGGTGTTTATTATTTTGTACTTTGTTTCTTATATAATGTCACATTCGAGATATTAAATAGTCTATTCTCACCACTCCTGCCACCTCTTGTCCATTCTTCCGCGGCTTGTGCAATAGTTGCGTTCCGTGGAGGCCATTATGCCGGCGAACACCTGCTGACACCCATTGGGCACACTGCTGTGGGTGCAGGATTACTGGCAGCACTCTTCAGTGGAGGGGGCTGGTATGGCCGCTCGCATGTGCACGTGAGGAGATGCGAGCGCCTCGCAGTGTCTGACTCTAGGAGAACCGTTGACGTATGAGTGCGTCCCTGGCCCGGCGACCATCCCGGTGAGTCGCGGCTCGGCGCATGGGTCGTCCAACATCCTCTGGCGCGTCCTCCTCCTCCTCCTCCTCCTCCTCGCCCTCGCCTTCCTCAATGTGGGTGGCGGGTGTGGATGGGGCCTCCTCCAGCGGCACCCCTCTCTGTTGGGCCATGTTGTGCAGGGCACAGCAGACAACTATGATTCGTCCCACTCTGAATGGTGTGTATTGGAGCGCTCCCCCAGAATGATCAAGGCACCTGAAGCGCATCTTGAGAAGCCCTATGGTCTGCTCAATTGTAGACCTGGTAGCAGTGTGGCTGTCATTGTACCGACGCTCCGGCTCGGTGATGGGGTTCCTCAGAGGTGTCATGAGCCACGTGTGTAGGGGATACCCCTTGTCACCGAGGAGCCAGCCGTTGCCGGCGTTGGGTGCCTGCAGGATGGGCGGGACGGCAGACTCCCTGAGGACGAAGGCATCGTGGCAGCTGCCGGGGTATCTGGCGCACACGTGTAGGAATCTCTGGCGGTGGTCACAGATGAGCTGGGCGTTCATGGAGTGATACCCCTTCCTGTTGATGAACAGCCCTGGCTCATGCGGAGGTGCCCGTATTGCGATGTGGGTGCAGTCGATTACACCCTGCACCCGTGGGAAGCCGGCCATGGCATGGAATCCAACCGCCCTCTCCATCTGGCTGCGCTCGTCCATGGCGAAGTTGATGTAGTGGGAGGCCCTGCGGAACAACCCATCGGTGACCTGCCTTATGCACTTGTGTGCAGAGGACTGACAGACCCCGGTGATGTCCCCGGTGGCACCCTGGAAGGAACCGGATGCGAAGAAGTTGAGGGCAGTGGTGACTTTGACGGCGACAGGTAAGAAGATGCTGCTTGGTCCATCAGGGAGCAGCTCGTCGTTAAGGAGGCTGCAGATGTCGGCGACTACCTGGCGATTGACTCTGAGCCTCCGTATGCACTGCTCCTCGGAGAGGTCCATGAAGCTGAGCCTCGCTCTGTACACCCTGTGCGGAGGGTAGTGCCTCCTGCGATGCATCTCTCTCTGCGGTTGCCCTCCCTCCTGCTGTGCAGGTGGGTGTGCCGCAGCACCGTGTTGGGGGGCCCCACCTCTCCGAGGCGGACGGCGTGGACTGCGAGGCTGCTGGGGCTGGTCATCCTGTTCATCCTCCGACGATGTCAACGCACCACCCATCTGGCAGGTGTTGGTGTGAGGGGTTGTGCAGGGTAGGTGGGTGGGTCCTCGGACTGGGGCTGCGGTTTCGTGTCGGTCTGTCCTCTGGCTTGGCGGGGGTTGGTGGAGGGCAGGGGGTGCCCTATGTGACACGGTGGCCTCCTGCGTGGGTGAGGGCGCTCCCCCGTGGAGCGCACCTTGGCACCTGCCACAGGCTGCTGGCTGCAACACACCTGGTTTGAAGGGTACTGTTTCCCCCAGTGTGTGAAACTGACTGCCTTGAACCTAAAATCCCACACTTCCTCTTTTGACAGCTGCTTCAGCTCATTAACTGACCACAACGAGCAAGTTAAGTGCTCTCAAGTGGAACCCCGCTGGCTTTAATTGCCTGCGGGATTCCCACCAGCGGGGCTTTCGCGCGCAGCCCCGCACGTCAGCGCGGTACCCGGAAGCGGCCGGGATTTCGTCCGAATCCGGTCACGTGATCGGAGATCGGGATTTTCGGGGCCCCCCCGCTGGAAACCCGCAGGTAACCCGACCCTAAAATCGAGCCCTTTGTGTCCTCCTCACAACTTACTTTGTATCATCAGCAAATTTGGCCACAGTACACTTGCTTCCTTCATCCAAGTCATTGATATATATTGTAAATAGTTGAGGCCCCAGCACTGATCCCTTCGGCACCCCACCAGTTACAGATTGCCATCCTGAAAATGAACCCTTTATCCCGACTCTCTGTTTTCTGTTAGTTAGCCAATCCTCTATCCATGCTAATATATAATCCCCAACACCATGAGCTCTTATCTTGTGCAGTAACCTTTTATGTGGCACCTTATCGAATGCCTTTTGGAAATCCAAATACACTACGTCTACAGATTCCACTTTATCCACCCTGCTCGGTACTTCCTCAAAAAACTCAAATAAATTTGTCAAACACAATTTCCCCTTCGTAAAACCATGTTGACTCTCCTTGATTTTATTTTGAATCTCTAAATGTCCTGCTACTACTTCCTTAATAATCGATTCTAGCATTTTCCCAATGACATATGTTAGGCTAATTGGCCTATAGTTACCTGCTTTCTGTCTCCCTCCTTTCTTGAATAGGGGCATTACATTTGCGGTTTTCCAATCCGCTGGAACCTTTCCAGAATCTAATGAATTCTGGAAGATTATAACCAATGCAGCCACTATCTCTGTAGCTACTTCTTTTAAGACCCTCGGATGCAAGCCATCGGGTCCAGGAGACTTGTTAGGCTGCAGACCCATTCGTTTGCCTAGTACTTTTTCTCTAGTGATAGTTTTTAGATCCTCCCTCCCCTTTGCCCCTTGATTATCTACTATTATTGGTATGCTTTTAGCGTCTTCTACTGTGAAGACAGATACAAAATATCTGTTCAATGCCTCTGCCATTTCCTTGTTTTCCATTATTATTTCCCCAGTCTCATCCTCTAAGGGACCAATGTTTACTTTAGCTACTCTCTTCCTTTTTATATATTTGTAGAAAGCTCTTACTGTCAGTTTTTATATTTCTTGCTGGTTTACTCTCAATCTATTTTCTCCCTCTTTATTATTGTTTTAGTCCTCCTTTGCTGGTTTCTAAAGTTTTCCCAATTTTTGGGCTTACCACTAATCTTTGCCACATGTTGTATGCCTTTTCTTTTAACTTGATACCATCCTTAACTTCCTTAGTTCGCCATGGTTGGTACACCCTTCTCATTTGGTATTCATGAGTCATGTGGCAGTGGTTACTAAGCTTTTTGTTTTCATATTCCTCTGTTTCTTCCACTATGTGTGATACGTCAATTATTGCCATTATTGCAACAATATAGTCACTAACATTAGATAATGTTTATCTACAATGTCGTTGCACTCTAACTACAATATTGTTACACCCTAACAACACACTCTGAACAACAAACCATAAACAATACCTTCAGATGACTTTTTACTATTATGCAAAAACTTTTTAATTGGTTAAATCTTTGGGGACAATAGACATTTCTATAAAGTGTCTACTTACTATATCTGTTGCTGTCTAAGATACAACCTTTTAAATTACTTCCTTTAGTGAATAGCATAAATAAATAATTATTTGATTGTTAATTAAAGATACATGTACAGGAATAATCTGATCCTAAACAATATTAAATTTATTAAAACTTGAGTGCTAGAGTCTAATGAGGGTAGCCATCAAACGTTAGGAGGCTGAAAGTGTACCTTTCCAAGCTACTCTCTGCATATTTACAGTGTCTTTTAAGGATAGGAAATTGGCTTCAGATTTATGAGCAGGACACTACTGATTCATAGTATTAATGGATATCTGGTGCCGTCGCTCACGGTAAGTCAGTGGGCACATTGGGGTAGATTTTTGTCTTCACTGCATGGCCAGTAATTTGGCAGGTTCAGCAAACAGTGTGAGATCTGCCCCGGCACATTACCCATCTAGGTGGTGAAGGTTAAACCCTATCTCATCGTTTTCTAGGGACAGGAACATTATATCATGTAACACACAATATATTGTACTGCTAAGGTGGTGGGCTCTACAACATAGCGTACCACTTTAAGGCTACAGGGTCATATTGCTGCAGACAGTCAATTACAGCATATTTTCTGCTGTTAAGGGTGTTTCTCTATAGATTGGCAACAGCTTGTAAATCATGTGGCTCTTCCCAAGATTCCCAAGTAGAGAAAAAACAGTAGGAAATAACTAGCTTTCTTTCTCTATTTTTGCACTTTTGTCACTTTGAAGTGTGACCTCTGAAGTGTGATGAACAAAATGCTAGATGCAAAATATATATACCTTTACAAGTAGATAAAATTTTATGGAACATATTTATCACCATGTTGAGAGTGGCTTCTCACAACTGCCTTCAATACCCTAGAGCTTGCTAGTCTAGTGGTTCTGCCCATGGGACGAGTTTGGAAGAATGCACTCTGAACACTGTGCCAAGTGCCTCTGTACACTGTTACAATTTTTTTAATAAATTATCTCAGTATAATAAGAAATAAAGGAAAAATATATTAAAGGTCCAAAGGACAGCATTTATGTATGAATAATATTTAATGGTAAATGTAGATTTATTTACTTCTGGAAGGGTGAATTTTCTTATACACTAGAATCTAATAACATTGCCATCTATGGCCGGAAAGGTATATTCAGGCACCTCTGCACATTGACAGTTGCTCCAAAATGAAACTCCAGTAATTCTATTAAGGTATCTTAAATGTTATTGAAAAGTTTTACCTTCCCCACTCTGTTCAGATTGCCTTTGAAATAAAATGGTTTCTTTACGATCTGTATCTAAAACTTGGGTGTTTTATTATGATGGTAAGAGTTTTTATTAGCCAACAGCTTATCAACTATTTATTCAATTATGGTACAGCACTAATTGGTTAGATTGTAATAGATACATGGAATCATAGAATCTAAAGAAGATTATGTAACAACCTCAATCATTTAATATGTGTGACTATCGTTTGGGGAAAAATACATAAACATATACAAGGAAAGAGAAGGAAAGAACACATTTGTATTTATATAGCACAAGGACATCCCAAAACATCTCACAGCCAATTAGTTACTTTTGAAGCACAATCAGTGCTATGTAAGCAAATGCAGGTGTCAATTTGTGCACATCAACGTCCCAAAAACAATAAATGAGATGAATGTCCAGTTTTGGTGGTATTATTTGAGGGAGGCACTTTGACCATACCAGTTATACCTGAAGCAATTTATGATGTCACAAGGAAGTTGTTGTGACATCAGAGAACTTACTGTGAGAGTATGAAGAAGAATTGTTATTTCATTTTAGAATGTGTAACAGAATGGCTGGGCACCACCTCTACTGTTTGCAACTCATTCGGAATATCACCGCTCACATTCTCACCTATACAGACTCCCACTCTTCTGTTATTCCCATCCGTACCAATTTCCAATGGCTGCCTATGCCCCAGTGAATTGCCTTTAAGATTCTTGTCCTTGTTTTCAAATCCATCCGTTGTCTCTCCCCACCTTATCACAGCAATCTCTTCCAGCCAAATGCCCCCATACACACCCTGCTCTGCTCTGCTCCTCCAACACTAGCTTACTCCTTTTATGTCCACTTCTTCCATTCCACCACCAGCGGCTAATTTTTTGGGCACTGGAACTCCCTCTCCAATCCCTTTGCTTTGCCACTTCCCTTCTTGTTTTCAGAAGCTTTCTAAAAATCCTCTCTTCAACATTGTCATCACCTCTCCTACCAATGTTTTGCCTTTCCCTCCTGTGTTTGCTGTTTTCTTCCTCCCTATAAAATGTGCTGAGACACCTTTCTGTATATGAAGAGTGCTAGAAAATGTAATGTGTCACATAGTTACAATACCTCGGAGGAGTTTATGGTGATATATATTGTGACAGCAACTAGAATAGGAATGACAACTTGCATTTATATACCATTTATATAGTATCTTTAATGCAACATGGGAACACCACCACCTGCACGTTCCCCTCCAAGTCACAACCATCCCGACTTGGAAATATATCGTCGTTCCTTCATTGTCGCTGGGTCAAAATCCTGGAACTCTCTTCCGAACAGCACTGTGGGAGAACCTTCACCACACGGACTGCAGCGGTTCAAGAAGGCGGCTCACTACCACCTTCTCAAGGGCAATTAGGGATGGGCAATAAATGCTGGCCTCGCCAGCGATGCCCACATCCCATGAACAAATAAAAAAACGTTAATGCAGAAAACATCTGAGGGTGCTT
Organism: Heptranchias perlo; assembly: GCF_035084215.1. Lineage (NCBI taxonomy): Eukaryota > Metazoa > Chordata > Chondrichthyes > Hexanchiformes > Hexanchidae > Heptranchias > Heptranchias perlo. The sequence goes on from NC_090358.1 coordinate 24,306,936, forward strand.
TACAGAGGGAGAGGGAGAAGAAGAAATTAAATAGATGCCAAGCCATGGTGTGAGAGTTAGGAGTGGTGACTGAAAGCTTGACTGAAAATACAGGTTTTGAGAAAGTTGTTGGGTTTATATGGGATATTGTCATATAATCCTATTGCCCTTATATGGAGGTATTACAGGATATTGTCATACATCCTATACCTCTAATTACAAGATACAGGAGTAGGAAAATCCTGAAGATGTCTGGTTAATATTCTTTATTAAATCATCAAGATAATAAAACATAATCCCTTACATGTAGTGTGTATGAGATATAGGCACCAATTATATTCACATACCAAGGAGGACTCCCTTCAGGAGATTGCAAGCATGTTGTCTTGACCACTTTTGCTAGCCTCAGCAAGACTAGATCAAATAGTCCTCCGGAGCTCCAGTGTGTTGTATTTTTATAGGTTTCATTACGTAGGACAAATGTGGGTATCATATGTCATCACATTCTGTGTGTATGCTGTTTATATAACTCCTATCATTTAGTTTAAGATTAAATGTTACCCTTTGTTGTGCATGCCTTTGATGTCTTATCTCTTCCAATCATTATTGCAAGAAAAAAAATTCCTTTATCTACACTGGAGTCCATTCAGCAATCGACATTCCTTCTTCACACTCCCCTCTGCTGTGCTAAAAGCCTATCTGGTACATCTGTGCATTTTTCAGAAGTGTGTTTTAACCTAGCAACTCTCTAGCTCAATATTACATAATTCTATTCAATGCCAACTTGCTTATTCCATTTAATAATCTATACGTGCCTAGCCTTACAAAAGTTTTTAAAAGTGGAGACACAGAGGTTTAAGGAGGGAGCTCCAGAGAGTATGGCCAAGGCCACTGAAGGCTCTGCCACCAATGGGAGGGAAGGTGAGGGTAGGATACACAAAATATCAGAGTGGGAGGACCGAAGAGTGCAGGATGGGCCTTCATCACTAAACTATCCCTAATTTGGTGCTAACTGATAATCTCATTCAGATATGCCATAGCATGGGTGGTGTGGGAAATACAAGACTGTCACACTGGTGCAATAGGTGGTGCTCTTCTAAGGTTGGGTCTGAGGTACATTGTTGAGGCAGAATAGTGGGAGATTTATGTTGCATCTGGCTGTTCTATACTGATCTGAGGAGTGCCTGATGCTGACAGTGAGTCCATTACAGTTCAAAGTCTCAGAATTTGTTACAGCTTCAAAATAGTCTTTTAAAAAAAAAGAGGAAAAAATGTTATTATTTCCTACTGTTTTTTCTGATCTTGCAAAGGAGCCAGGAATTTACATCTGCCACACTACAAAAGTACAATAGCTTCTGATTGACTTCAGGATACACCCAAGGGAAATTAGTCATTCCCTATTTAAAGTAACTAGAGTCTGTGGCCTTAAAGAGACACAGATCCACCTTAGCATCGGAATAATACATTTTACATTATAGAATGCTCCTGTCTTTATAAATATCACATCTTCCAACATACCGTGAATGCCACAGGAGATGCACTTTTTTTCTCAATATGTTGCTTTGTAATCAGTACAAGACAAAATTTTAAACTAGATCCAGGGCAACAAATTAAGATGTGATTTTTAGAGGCTGTAATTTACTCCAAGAAAAAAACAACACTTCTTGCAAAGGATTTAAAAAAGAGAATTACAGTTGGTGATGACAGGCAGCATGTACAATGTAATGCAAGCATCAGTGGACACCTACATCCACGATAGTTCCAATTACAGTCAAAAGCATTAAAATCAGTTCTGGTGAAAAATAATAACAATACTGCTAAAGCACTCTAAGTTTCTCTGCATTATAGAAATGCAAGTTGTTGTTCTAAATAGGGTAGGTTGCAGCCAATCACTTCCAATGATCAATTTTGTTATCATGATAAGTCACTGTACTTCAAAGTTGTGTGAAGCACTTTGAGGCATTTCAATGGGATAAGGCATTATATAAATGCAAGCATTATTTAATTTGATCATAACATTATTTATATATAATGGAATATTAAATAGGTGTGAAAGAAATATGGTTACAAGTCAAATCCTGCCCTCTATCAAAATTATTATAAGAAAACCAATATCAAAATTACAGAAAATAGTACAGATCCAAATCCCAAAGTGTATCATGGACAATTGCCTCAGAAAGAATGCCTGCTAAATAAATGTGGGGAAAAAGAAATGGGTTCATAAATTTACAGGGATGGCTAATGTCGGGTGCTAAGGTCTAATTTGTTTTAACCCTGAATTGCAGACCTATCTGCCAGTGGATTCAGGATCAGTTCTAAAAGAAAGACTTGCATTTATATAGCACCTTTCATGATATCAGGACATCCCAAAGCGCAAAGTGTTTTGCAGCTAATGAAGTACTTTCGAAGTGTAGTTACTGTTGTAATGTAGGAAACGCAGCAGCCAATTTGCGCACAGCAAGGTCCCACAAACAGCAATGATAATGACCAGATCATCTGTTTTAGTGACGTTGATTGACCGATGAATATTGGCCAGGACATCGGGGAGAACTCCCCTGCTCTTCGAAACAGTGCCATGGGATCTTTTACGTCCACCTGAGAGGGCAGATGGGGTCTCGGTTTAACGTCTCATCGGAAAGACTGCACCTACCGACAGTGCAGCACTCCCCCAGTACTGCACCGGGAGTGTCAGGCCTGGATTATGTGCTCAAGGTCTCTGGAGAGGGGCTTGAACCCACAACCTTCTGACTCAGGTGGGAGAGGGTTCTAATAAATGAAACTGGAGCTCAGTCACTTTGCAGGGTTTTCCCGCTCAACTTACCCACAGTTACAAATCTCGCAGATGCACTTTCGGGTCATCTTTGCCGGTGGGTTTTTTTTTGATTTGTTTGCAGGTTACACTCTTTGCATCTTAGGCTAGATGCTGGAGCCGGTTGGGAAGCGGCCGGAGTCTCACAGCTCAGCACGGCCGCCCTTTATTGTGTCGGGAGCGTCGCCAGGCAGGCAACCGTCACCTGGCAACCGCCGCGTCCTGGCAACGGCGCAGCGCGAGGGCGTGCGTCAGAGGTCAGAGTTTGTAGGCCTTGGCGGGCGGTTTGGAGCCTCCCGGCTGCAGGTACTTTCGCACTCGTTTCTTTGACAGGCGTCTGCTGCTCATTTGTCCGTCCCCCCCCCCCCCCCCCCGGGGGCCGGTTCGGTAAGCGGTTTGCGGTGTAATAAACGCCGCTTTTCCTTTCTGGCGCGGTGGCAGCTGCTTCAGGCCGCACCGCTGTGGCCGGGACTTTGGGCTTCCCTCCCCCCCCGCGCTGTGGCCCTCGTGGGGATGGAGCCGGGTTCACCTCTGGTGCACGGGCGCTGGGCTTCGCTGCTTTGTCCATCCCCTTTAGTGCTCAAGGGACCGAGGGATGCCCAGGAGTGCCCACTGTCCCAAAGTGGGTGGCAGGCAGGCAGTTGCCGGGGCTTAGAGCACTCGCCATGTGAGGCAGCCAGTGCCATCTGCTGCATGGGCTGGCCTCGGTGTAAAGCTTCCTTCTACCCTGCTCCAACACTGTGTGTGTGTGTCAGCCAGCCAGCCAACCCCAGCTTCAGAAAATGCAAGGCTACCCATCCGAAATGTTACCCAGCTGTCGTTTCTCTTCACTAAGCCCTGGCTCAGTGGTAGCAATCTTGCCTCTGAGTCAGACTCCAGAGACTTGAGCACAAAATCTAGGCTGAAACGCCCGGTGCAGTACTGAGGGAGTGCTGCTCTGTCGGAGGTGCCGTCTCTGAGACGTTAAACCGAGGCCATGTCTGCACTCTCGGGTGGACGTAAAAGGTCCCGTGGCCACTATTGTGAAGAAAAGTGGGGGAGTTCTCCTCGGTGCCCTGGCCAATATTTGTCCCTCAACCAACATCACTAAACAAACAGATGATCTGGTCATTAACAGATTGCTGTTTGCGGCAGCTTGCTGTGCGCAAATTGGCCGCCACGTTTCCTATATTACAACAGTGACTACACTTTATAAAAGTACTTAATTGGATGTAAAGTGCTTTTGGGATGTCCTGAGGGGGTGAAAAGCGCTATATAAATGCAAGCCTTTCTTCCTTTATTTGCAGGAGCTGTCTGACCTGCTGTGCGTTTCCCGCATTTTCTGTTTTTATTTCAGATTTCTAGCATTTGCATATATAGATGGCACCAATATAACATTTTTCCTTTTTCTACACCAGTTATCCTGTGGCCTCTCCGAGCACGACTGATAATTAGTGCCGAATTAGGATCAGTTTTTGTGCTGTAGGTCCATTTCCGCTGGTTTGAGATTGTCCAAACTCATCGCACATAGTTAGGTTTTCCAACTCTGGTTTGACGTCTTCCTGGAGGCTTTGTCACATGACCTCCCGGCTCCAAATGCTCTGCTGCACCCCCACGCTCTCGCCTTTGGTTGCCCAATACGCCCATCCTTGTGGTGCACCACTTTCCCAGGAAAGTGAACAGACTCTTCATTATCCGATTGATAGTCAAGAATCATCCAGTCAAACAGCCTTTTTTACCTCTTTCCAATATTTCTATATTTTTAACAAATGAAAATGGTAAAAAACACCATCTTTTAAATGCCCCTGTGGTTTTTCTCCTGGGTTACTTGCAGCAGTGCCCAGGAGATTAATCTTTACTTCCTGGAGTGTTGGCTACCCTGCATAGCACTCCTACAATCAGGGGTGCATCAGCTACACTGGATTTGATCCCAACAGTAAAAGGCAAGCATCTAATTCACTGAACCACCCAGTCCCTCTCCATTTACATTGTAATGATTGGGAAGAGCTGTCACAGCATCTGGTTTCAGTTGATAAAAATCACTGGCAGTGGGAGGCTCTGGCCAATCATCCCTTGGTTTTATACCCGTGCAGCTTGGTTAAACTTATTGTGGGCAGTTTTCCCTCCCATGGAAGTTCAGTAATACCAATTTGTTTTTCCTAAACCAGTACATCTACACTGTCAAAGCAATAATATAGTTCAAATTTGGAACATTAGCCTTGCTTCCCTTTTCTGATGTTCATCAGTAGTTCGGATGCTTCAACATCACAACTGATGTGGGCCGCAGCAGACCATCCCTTTAGAAGAGCAAATAAGTTAATTCCCACAGTTGCATTGTGCAGGTGCCTGCCATTTAACAGAAGAAGGAGGGAGGCTGGTGGGATCTGTAATGGTGTAGTATCTTGTCAGCATATAAGCATATTTTGTACTCTTTACCCTTTGCATGTGGGGAGTCTGTATTTCTAGCAATTCCTAGGGGTTTCAAATGGGGAAATCAGGCATTGCTGTATCTCGCTAACCAGATCAAAGAAAGGGAGATCATACTGTTTAATGTAACTGAACCTAGAGGAGCCATGTACAGAGTTGACGTCCACCTGGGATATAAAACTAGAAACCTGGCAGGAGAACATATTTCTACTGGGTGTAGAAGAAGTACCTCCACTCAATATTGAGTGCCTTCTCAGCACCTGACAGAAAGGCGCTGATGGGATACTGGAATCTGATAGATCACGTGCAAGCCCCCTTAGGGTGTCAGAATGGTTTTCACATATCCCACATGATTACTGTACATGGCCAGGGCTCTTAGAATTCTGATGCCCCCAAAGCCAATTTCTTTAGCCAGTCTTGTCTCTGTGTTGAGAATGTAGATTCTGCAGCTAGGCTCCTGAGGTACAGAGAGCGCACCTAGCTGCAAGGGTTGCAGAGGTGCATGGCTGTTCGGTAGCCTGGACTACAGAATGGGTGCCCAGCTGCGGGGGGCATGAGGAGGGAATAGTGGTCCAAAGATATTACGGTTTTGGCGGTTATATTTTTAGCATTTAAAGATATTTTGCGTTCGTTTACAACAAGGAAAAATTATTGCTTCCTTTGTTTTTCTGTTACAAATACATGAATAAATAACTTTTTGTACATGATCAAATGGGGCCTTAAATATAACGCAATGGAGAATGCAGATTTTCCATTCCTTGTCAACCAAAAATATTTGTTTTAATCAGCCAAATTACTTTTAAGATAAAAATGAAAAATTTTCATAGTCATATCCTTGTAAGATTTCCTGCTCCCCTCCCACTTTTGCCAATGGAATCAAAATTAGACCTATATGCTCGGTTACCACTTGATGCACTTGCTAACTGTACCTATGCTTGCCGATTGTATTGATTGGAATCAGAATCATAGAATCTTACAGCACAGAAAGAGGCCATTTGGCCCGTCGTGCTTGTGCTGACTCTTTGAAAGCTGTCCAATTTAGTCCCACACCCCAACTTTTTCCCCATAACACTGCAAATTAGTCCTCTTCAAGTGCATGTCCAATTGCCTTATGAAAATTGCTATGAAATCTGATTCCACCACCCTTACAGGTAATGTGTTCCAGATCTTAACAACCTTCGGTTTGAAAACATTTCTCCTCAGTTCCTCTCTAGTTCTTTTGACTTATTTTAAATCTGTGACCTCTGGCTACTGACCCACTTGCTATAGGAAACAGTTTCTCCCTACTTGCTCTATTAAAACCCCTTATAATTTTGAATACCTCTATTAGGTCTCCCCTTAACCTTCTTTGTTCTAAGGGGAACAATCCCCGCTTTTCCAATCTCCACATAACTGAAGCCCCTCATCCTGGTATCATCGAGGTAAACCTCGTCTGTACCCTCTTCAAGGCTTTGGCATCCTTCTTAAGTGTGGTGCGTGGAATTGTAGACAATATTCTAGCTGAGGCCTAACCAGTGATTTGTAAAGGTTTAGCAAGACTTCCTTGTTTTTGTGTTCAGTGCCCCTATTTACAAAGCCAAGTATACCATACACTTTCTTAACTGCCTTATCAACTTGCCCTGTCGCCTTCAATGAATTGTGACCATGCAGACCCAGGTCCCTCTGCTCTTGCACCCGCCTCAAAATAGCACTATTCAGATTATACTGCCTCTTCATGTTGTTCCTCCCAAAGTGCATCACTTCACACTTATCCATATTAAATTGCATCAACCACGTGTCTGCCCATTTCACCAGTCTGTCTATGTTCTCTTGAAGTCTGCTATTATCCTCCTCACTATTTACTATGTTGCCAAGTTTGTGTATCATCCGCAAACTTCAAAATTGTTCTCTCTATACCCAGGTCCAGGTCATTTATATACAACAAGAAAAACAATGGTCCTAATACCGACCCCTGGGGGACCCCACTGCAAACTTCTGTCCAGTCAGAAAAACATCCGTTCACCACTACTCTCTGCCTCCTATCCCTCAGCCAATTACGTACCCAGTTTACCATCGTCCCTTTAGTACCATGTGCTTCTATTTTCCGAATAAGTCTGTTATGTGATACTTTATCAAATGCCGTTTGAAAGTCCATATATACAACATGTACTGCACTACCTTCATCAACCCTCTCTGTTACTGCATCAAAGAACTCAGTCAGTTTAGTCAGACATGATTTGCCTTTAACAAATCCATGCAGGCTGTCCCTCATTAACCCATGCTTCACTAAGTGCAAATTAGGGGTTACGGGGAGCGGGCAGGAAATTGGACATGAATTTAGATTTGAGGTTAGGATCAGATCAGCCATGATCTTATTGAATGGCGGAGCAGGCTCGAGGGGCCGACTGGCCTACTCCTGCTCCTATTTCTTATGTTCTTATGTTCTTGATGATGGTCTCTAGTAGTTTTCCCACCACTGGTGTTAGACTGATTGACCTATTGTTACAAGGTTTATCCCTCTCCCCTTTTTTAAACAGGGGTGTAACATTTGTAATCCTCCAGTCCTCTTGCACTGCTCCCATATCCAAAGAGGATTAAAAGATTGTGGTCAGTGCTTCTGTTATCTCCACCCTAGCTTCCCTCAGCAAGCTAGGATGCATCTCATCTGGACCAGGTGACTTGTTAACTTTGAGTGATTCCAACCTATTTAGTACCTCCTTTCTATTTTTACCCTGTCCAATATCTCTACTCCCCCCCCGCCCGTTCCCCCGTTCCCCCAACATTAACTTCATCCTCTTTTGTGAAGACAGATGCAAAGTACTCATTCAATACCTCAGTCATGCACTCTGCCTCCACAAGATTTTCTTTTTTGTCCCTCATTGGCCCCACCATTCCTTTAACTATCCTTTTACTTTTTATATGTTTAAAAAAAATTTTGGGGTTTCCTTTTTATATTACCCACTAATCTTTTCTCATACACTCTCTTTGCCCTTCTTATATCCTTTTTCAGTTCCCCCCTGCACTCTTGGTATTCTGCTTGGTAATCTGTACCTGACATTTGCCATAAACCCCTTTTGTGTTTTATTTTAACTTCTATTTCCTTTGCCATTCAGGGAACTCTAACTTTGGATGCGCCATCTTTCCTCCTTATGGGAATATGCTTGATTTGTACTATCTCCGCCTTGAAGGCCTGCCATTGCTCATTTACTGTTTTCCTGGCCAATTTTTGTTTCCAGTCCACCTGTGCTAGATCACTGCAATTGGCTCTCTTCCAGCTGGATATTTTCACCTATGATTTTTCTTTGTCCCTTTGCAAAACAACTTTAAACCTAATTATATTATGATCACTTACCCAGATGTTCTCCCACTGAAACACACTCCACTTGCCTTACTTCATTCCCCAGAACTAGATCCAGCACTGCTTCCTTTCTCCTGTACTTGATTGCAAGCATAGGCATTCAAAGTGTTTGTCATTGGATTTGCTCAAATATGTTCCAGTCCATGTTGAATCACTTTAATACGTTCCATACAAAAGAAATCAATCAGCTTTGGTTTCCTCCCCCGATATACTGCCACATCATCTCTGGAATTAAAAAGAATTGAGTGTCTGACGCAGTAAGCTCAGGTGAAGTGTAGCCTAATGAGTACAACAGGAGAGAAACAGAGGGTGTGAGAACGCATTGTATACAGGGATAGTGAGAAAGACAATTTGGCAGCGGCAGGGAGGCTAGGAGAGCAGGGAAAGATGCAGCAACAGGCTCAGGCAGTCTGAGAGGAAGTGAGATGTGGCACAGGGAGGAAGAAGAAGAAGAACCACTTGCATTTATATAGCGTCTTTCACATCCTCGGGATGTCCCAAAGCTACACACAGTTGTAATGTAGGGAAATATAGCAGCCAATTTGTGCATAGCAAATTACAGCAAACAACAAATTAGATAAAGGAAAGAAAGAACATGCATTTTTATAGTGTCTTTCACATCCTCGGGACATCCCGAAGTGCTTCACAATCAATTAATTACTTTTGAAGTGTAGTCACTGTTGTAACGTAAGGAATGTGGCAGTCAATACAGCAAGGTGCCACAGCAATGGGATAATGACCAGATAATCTGTTAGTGATGTTGGTTGAGGGATAAATATTGGCCAGGACAAAGGGAGTACTCCCCTGCTCTTCTTTGAATAGTGCCATGGGATCTTTTACTACCACTGAGAGGGCAGATTGGACCTCGGTTTAATGTCTCATCTGAATGACGGCGCCTCCGACAGTGCAGCACTCCTTCAATACTGCACTGAAGTGTCAGCCGAGATTACGTGCTCACCTCTCTCGAGTGTGACTTGAACCAACAACCTTCTGACTCAGAGACCATTGCTACTGCTGAGCCAAGACTAATACGTGGTAGGAAACGTGTCAGCCAATTTGTGCACAGCAAGTTTCCACAAACAGCAATGAGATAATGACCAGTTAATCTGTTTCTGGTAGTGGTGGTTGAGGTATAACTATTGCCCAGGACATTCCTTGCTCGTCTTCTAATAGTGCAAAGGATCTGGTGCAAACTGGTTTCAACCTTGGACCTCCAAGAAATGCACTGTTACTTCAGGATTATTTCTTCATGGACTTGCAAATGTTGCTGTGGGAGACACACTATTACTCCACAGACCTGCACACATTGCTGCGGGAGATACACTTACTCCATGGATCTGCACACATTGCTGTGGGAGATACATTATTACTCCTTGGACCTGCACACGTTGCTGTGGGAGATACACTATTACTCCATGGACTTGCACACGTTGCTGTGGGAGATACACTATTACTCCATGGACCTGCACACATTGCTGTGGGAGATACACTATTACTCCACGGACCTGCACACATTGCTGCGGGAGACACACGATTACTCCACAGACCTGCACACATTGCTGTGGGAGATACACTATTACTCCACGGACCTGCACACATTGCTGTGGGAGATACACTATTACTCCACAGACCTGCACACATTGCTGTGGGAGATACACTATTACTCCACAGACCTGCACACGTTGCTGTGGGAGATACACTATTACTCCGTGGACCTGCACACGTTGCTGTGGGAGATACACTATTACTCCACGGACCTGCACACATTGCTGTGGGAGATACACTATTACTCCACGGACCTGCACACATTGCTGCGGGAGACACACGATTACTCCACAGACCTGCACACATTGCTGTGGGAGATACACTATTACTCCACAGACCTGCACACGTTGCTGTGGGAGATACACTATTACTCCGTGGACCTGCACATGTTGCTGTGGGAGATACACTATTACTCCACGGACCTGCACACATTGCTGCGGGAGATACACTATTATTCTATAAAAATACAAGAATAAAGCATCCAGTATCCTGGTATGAGTTACATGGCATCATATCGCTTCAATTAGGATGTCACAATACAGTGATAGCTAATCTACATCTGTCCATGTCAACTTACCCTCACTGGTTTTGGCTGCTTCAGCAGTTAGTTGATACTTGTTAGTTTGCTACAGTCTCAGATTCTTCATCGTTTTAAAATATAAGTTTTACACATTACTAAAAACAATATCATGAATTGATAACCTGGATTGCTGAACAGTCTTATGTATTTGTAACATTCCTGGTATGTGGCATTCTGAATGCAGACTATGACGCTAGAATATTTAGCTTGTATTATTAACAGAATGTACAGTACTATCATTTTATTTGTATATTGTTACAGAATCAAATTCAAAATGGGTCATACTAGTTTGGAAAAAATTGTTAATCTACAAAAGAATACTGCCAACATCCGGAATATCTGTATAGTAGCTCACGTGGACCATGGTAAGATTTCTCTTCAGATTTAAAAAGGAACTTGTCAGTTCGCACTATTACCTCTCTAAAATTTAAATAGTTAGCGGTAGATATTTCCAGTGGAGAAGAGACCAATTCCCTGACATGATTAGTTTTCTGTATTGCATAGTTCCATGTCCTTGATACACTTCTCCTAGCATGTGAACAGTATGCATTTAGATCTCTTCTTGCATGTTTGGCTTCATAATAGAGCCAAGTATAATTAACAGTGTAAATGTTAACATCGCTTACTTTAATGTAAAGTACATTTAGCTAAATTTAATGGGTCAATATCAAACTATCTGAAATTGTAAAATATGGCATTTCTGGGTGACACTTAAAGCTATGTTGTGTGTGTATGTGTGTTTGTATATGTTATCCACACTGTCTATAAATTAGTGTAGGTTCTGATTGCCGTAAGCAGCCGTGAAAAACTTTATTTTAGGATTTAATACATAAATGTCTTTACCACCAAATTAAATGAGCATCTTGAAGGTTGTAAATTCGATAGTTGAAATTGTGGATTAGAATGTGGGTTTGATTTAGATTGTGGGTCTGATGCTCCAGGTTGTGGGTTTGGTGCTCTGCTCTGGACTGCGTGTTTGATGCTCTGGACTGCGTGTTTGATGCTCTGGACTGCGTGTTTGATGCTCTGGACTGCGTGTTTGATGCTCTGGACTGTGACTGGGCTTGATGCTTTAGGTTATTGAGTCACAATATTCAAAGAATTTCATGCAAGTTGTTAGCAATAAATGTACCACTAAAGCAAATGTTAATCATAAGAGGTGCATTGCATACAATTTCTGAGGTGAATCCATTTTTTAAATAGTGTGTGTCACTTTCCTCGTTTTATTGTAGCTGTTTCTTCCTGAGGTCACTACTAATGCTATCTGGTTGTGGAAACAGAATTGTTTCCCTGCTACTTTTTAGCGGGTAAATGATATCATAGACTTTGTATTCTGTGTGAAAACCCTCTTTCTCTCCCCTGTCCCACACACAAAATAATGAAGAAATGACCAACCTGATTTCCACTCTAAGCCTGTTAGAAGTGGAAATCAAGGTACATCCTTGGTCCTAAGGTTTTTCACAGCCCCTTTGGGATGTCACTTCTCAAGATCACCTATTTCCACCTCCGTAATATCACCTGTCTCCACCCCTGCCTCAGCCCATTCTGCTGCTGAAACCCTCATCCAAGCTTTTGTTATCTCCAGAATTGACTATTTCAGTGTTCTCCTAGCCGGCCTCCCATCTTCCACCCTCCATAAACCTGAGCTCATCCAAAACTTTGCTGCCCATAGTCTAACTTGCACCAAGTCCCGTTCACCCATCACCTCTGTGCTCGCTGACCTACATTGGCTCCCGGTCCTCGAACGCCTCGATTTGAAAATTCTCATCCTCATGTTCAAATCCCTCTGGCCTCGCCGCTCCCCCTCTCTGTAACCTCCTACAACCATCCAAGAACTTTGTGTTCCTCCAATTCTGGCCTGTTGCGCATCCCCGACTTCCTTCGTCCCACCATTGGCGGCCATGCTTTCAGCTGTCTAGGCCCTAAGCTCTGGAATTCCCTCCCTAAACCTCTCTATCTCTCCTCCTTTAAGACACTCCTTACAACTTACCTCTTGACCAAACTTTTGATCATCTGTCCTAATGTCTCCTTCTTTGGCTCAGTGTCAGTTTTTGTTTTTGTCTGATTATGCTCCTGTGAAACGCCTTGGGACATTTTACCATGTTAAAGACACGATATAAATGCACGTTGTTGTTGTCATTTAAATAAGTGACTAGTGATTAATAAGTGATGTTTTGAAACATCTGTGTGTTCAGTTCCAAAAATAATTTTCTTTCGTTTGAAATAAGCTTAATTTTTTGTAACGTGTATTATGTTGCACATTTTTAGGAAAAACCACCTTAGCTGACAGCCTTATTGCTAGCAATGGGATCATTTCTAATCGACTTGCAGGAAAGGTAAGCAATTAACAAAGTAGACACGTTATGTACATGGGCGAGATTCTTCTGAACAATTACTTTGTCATTAATAGAATTTAAAAAATGTTTTCTGCTATTTCTGCTTTACTGTGCATGACTTATGAAGTCATTTAATATTGTGTAGGCTTATGTTATTTCTTTGATGTGTTAATGATGCACATGAATGTTGGTTCACTTGAGATACCAAGGCAGATTTTCAGAGTCCATACCTGTGATGAGGTAATGCACCTGTGATTTTCCATTATACATCGGCAGCAAGCATGGATTTGGAAAATCAACCATATGGTGACATCACATTATATTTGTTTTGAAAAGATAGTTTGATTTAGCTATATACATTGTAAAACAAAAAATGAATTTTTAACGTAACTGCCATTAAAAACTCCACTAGCCTGGGATCAGATCTAGCAACAACAACTTGCATTTATATAGCACCTTTAACGTAGTAAAATGTCCCAAGGCACTTCACAGGAGCGTTATCAAACAAAATTTGACACCGAGCCATATAAGGAGGTATTAGGACAGGTGACCAAAAGCTTGATCAAAGAGGTAGGTTTGAAGGAGCATCTTAAAGGAGGAGAGAGAGGTAGAGAGGTTAATTGAGGGAATTCCAGAGCTTAGGGCCTAGGCAACTGAAGGCACGGCCGCCAATGGTGGAGTGATTAAAATCGAGGCTAGGCAAGAATTGGAGGAGCACAGAGATCTTGGAGGGTTGTAGGGTTGGAGGACGGTACAGAGATAGGGAGGAGTGTGGCCATGGAGGGATTTGAAAACAAGGATCTGAATTTTAAAATCGAGGCGTTCCCAGACCGGGAGCCAATGTAGGTCAGTGAGCACAGGGGTGATGGGTGAATGGGACTTGGTGCGAGATATGATATGGACAGCAGAGTTTTGGATGAGCTCAAGTTTATGGAGGGTGGAAGATGTGAGATAGCAGAAGATAACAATCCAGAATCTTAGGGCACATTTACTCCAATAAAAGAAAAACTTGCATTCATATAGTGCCTTTCATGTCCCAAAGCGATTTACAGTCAATGAAGTACTTTTGAAGTGTAGTCACAGTTGTAATGTTGGAAACATGGTAGGTAATTTGGATACAGCAAGGTTCCACAAACAGCAATGTGATAATGACCAGATAATCTGTTTTAATGATGTTGGTTGAGGGATAAATATTGGCCAGGGCACCGGGGAGAACTCCCCTGCTCTTCTTCAAATAGTGCCATGGGATCTTTTATGTCCACCTGGGAGGGCAGCCTGGGCCTCAGTTTAATCCGAAAGACGGCGCTTCTGACAGTGCAGCACTCCTTCAGTACTGCACTGGAGTGTCAGCCAAGATTTTGTGCTGAAGTTTTATAATGCTACGATTATAATGTTAACTGAGCTAAATCAGGAGTCAGGGTCTTACCTGACTCTGGAATGGACAGGAGTGAGATTGCCTGGAGGAGCCTCACTCCACTCTAGAGTCAAGTTCATTGTGAAGTACAAACCACGTCTCACTGGCTGACATAGTATAAATGTACCCATGTACGTTATTAGAAAACTGACCAACCCGTCAGTTGCAGTAACTCCAGTTGTTGGTTCATAGGACAAGTTAACTGTCTTGACTCTTAAAACATTGAGCAGTGATACAGCCTATTGGAGCAAAAGCACATGGTGCTGGTGACTGCTGGGATGCAGGAAGAACTTCCTTGCAGCACTGAGCTCAAAATTTCTGCTACATTCCACGGGAGGCACTGAGCAGAAGAAATGTGTGTTCGCAGAAGGGAGGGAGAAAAATTGGAGGGAGAACAACCCGGGGGCTGTGCTCGAGCATTTCCTGACAGTTAGTTCAAAATAGTATTAGCATACATCGGAGACATGATTACCTAGCCGCCCTTTCTGCTGCAGTTGGTGTGTGTACCCGTTGGGACTAAGGGAGTTGGCAGAATATATAAATATTTCTCTATAAAAATATATAAATTGCAATAATTTATTGTGAATCATACAGAGCCAAGTATTTTAATTCAATGTTAGTTGGATTTTATTTTGTGAGGAGTCTGCAGTTTTTAAAATTAGCTTAAAAAGTTTTTTTATTGGAAAATGTGAGCGTTATTTATGGTTTTGCATCATTGTGATTCTTTTTAATCTAATAGTTGATGTCACACATTTCTCACAGTTTTTTTGGGGTTTGGACCACAGCTGTAATGTTTAGCTGCTAACCAAGCCTGTCCTTTTAAGGCCACTGCTGAGTTACATCTCGTGGGGAAGTGGTGTAAATAGGTCCTGAGGTCAGTTAGAGTCTAATTGTTGTTCTTGGAAGTTTCTCTGAATTTGCAGCTGCTTCCCCCTCCCCTTGTTATTTCAACAAACTCTTACATTATAAAAGGTCACAGAAAAACAGTAGGAAATTATATTTTTCCTTTTTGTATACTTTTTTGCAAGATTGTTCAGTTGTTATGTTGCTGTTTTATTCAAAATGTGATACCTGGAGAACGATGGATGCTCTCAAAACAGCCAAATAAATAGACTTGACCACTTGTGTTGTAAATTAATGCAACTGATTCGTAAAAATTGTAAGTGATAACTTGGGGAAAGAGCGAACCACCAGTTTAAATTGCACATCTGTTGTATAAAATGGGCTGAAAGTCCTTCCTTTGTTCTTTGCAGTTGCGGTACATGGACAGCCGAGAAGATGAGCAGATCAGAGGAATCACGATGAAATCCAGTTCTATATCATTGCACTTCAGTACAGGTAAGTCATTTCAACGACTTACACACCCTCTACTAATTTTATGTAAAATGCTTATTATGTTTTGGCATTGCTTGGTTTCTAGTGGAATCGGTTGGGTCAGTGAATTGGAATATGTTGTTGTTGGTTTCATATCTTCACACTTTTGACTCGTCCTTTGGAGAGAATAGTGTGAAGTAGTGGAAGGATTCGCAGGCTGATTAATAGTCTTGACAAGACTGCGAGGAGAACGCTACTTTCGTACGCAGTAGCCATCTTTATACCAGTCGATAAGGTAGTTAGTCCTGTATGGCAGGAAGGCTTTATGGGCTCCCACAACCCATACGATGAGGGGGGGCACCCACACCCACACCTGGATGTCAACCAAAAATTCAGTCACCGGGACCACGGTTCGAACTCTTCACCTTCTGACTCAGAGGTAGGAATGTTTCCCCTAAGCCAAAGGGTTGCTCACTAGAATATGTTGAAACACCACTTTGTAGTGAAAAGTTGCAGTTTTCAAATTAATGAACCGTAGAGATTTACAGCACAGTAGGAGGCCATTTGACCCATTGTGCCTGTCATTGCTCTTTGCTGGAGAAGTTCAAAACTAATCCCACTGTCTTGCTCTCTTCCCATAGCCCTGTATCTTCCTCTGCTTCAAATATTTATCCACATTTTATCTTGAGATGCAGTGGTCTCTGCCTCAACCACTCCCTGTTTCTTCCATGCTCCAACAACCCTCTGTATAAAGAAATTTCTCCTAATCACTCTCAATTTTTAATTGGTGATCTCTTGTTGCTGACTGCCAGACCAGATGAAAGAATCTTTCCCTATTATCCTATCAAAACCTGTCACAATTTTTAAAAACCTCTATTAAATCTCTTCTTAGTCTTCTCTGCTCCAATGGAAGTAGTGCCAGTATCCAAAGTCTCTTCTCATAACTATAAATATTGACTTTTTTCTTTGGGATGAATCCTTGAGATTAAAGTCACTATGGGGTATTACCCTGGGTAAACATGTTTTTTTAAAAAAACTTCAGGTGAGCTCACCTGTCCACCAATGCATCCACAACTGTAATAACCTGAGGTGGTTGAGGCTGAAGAGGAACTCCTCTGAAAATATCAATGAGTTTGGTTCGCTGAGAATGAGTGATCACAAAAGTCCTTTCACTGGTTCTGTTCTCGTGTACTGGATGGTAGGAATCCAGACTTAAGCTTGAAAATCACAACATTAAACTTCAAAACAGAGAAGGTTTAAGTACAGTTTACTGGACAACCATACCCTGGATTTGATTAATAAAAATGACCTATGAATATTGATATTTGTACACTTTTTGATAACGTAATGTTGCTTGTTTCACAGATAATCAAGAGTACCTCATCAATATGATAGATTCCCCTGGCCATGTGGATTTTTCCTCTGAAGTATCTACTGCCGTGCGTGTGTGTGACGGTGCTGTTGTAATGGTAGATGTTGTTGAAGGTGTTTGTCCTCAGGTAAACTAAAGGAACATGTTCTAAATGTAAACCATAACCATTGGTAGTTTGTTTTTAGTATATATTAGTTTTAGAATATATTGGGGTGTCATTGCCTTCATCAGAAGAGGGGATAAATTTAATGGAGAAGATTTGACTAGGGACATTACATTTCTTCAGTACTGTGGTGTATAACAGCTTATTTGTTGAAATTAGTTCTTAATTTTCCTAGGCACGATTAACATAAGTTTTTTTTTAGCAGATTTTGCAGCTAAGTAGGGTAATAAGAATGCAACTCCATGATTTTAATGCCAAAATGACAAAGATTTAATTTGCTGTACTGTGAATGTTGCATTAATTCTTTCCAAATAGAAGTCAGTAGAACTGTCGCTGTTTCATTTCCAGACGCAGGCAGTGTTACGCCAGACCTGGTTGGAAAACATTAGTCCCGTTTTAGTCATTAACAAAATAGACCGACTGATAATTGAGCTAAAGCTGACTCCACTTGAAGCTTATATTCACTTACAGAAGATCCTAGAGCAGGTAAGAAAAAGCTGCTTTTATTTCGCACAGTTCTTATTTCCACTACCAGCAATGGTTCTCATTATTTTTCATCCTTATTATGGCCTTCTATATATTCTTACTGCAAATAAATAATTAGTTGTGTGACAATATAAAAGAGCCGTTAATACTTTTTAAAGAAATTTCAATAGAATTGGCTCCAAAAATATGCTTGGAATGAGTCATTTGCTGTGATTGAAGTTGAAGATAAAAGCTCTTGGCTCCCATTTTGGGAAAGTTTTATTCATTATATTTCTGAAGACTTTTCATTATTTTAGTGACACCTGAAAAGACTTCAGGCTTCCCTGTGTGTTTCTGTGCCCAGAATAGTTTAAAATATCATGCTAATTAAGGCAGGCGGTGAGAGCACTCAAGGGTGGAGGGGAATTTGAGGACCGGGGCACTGTGTTGAGGGGCTGTAGTATTGAAGCACGTGGGGGAGGCTTAGGTTTTGGAGCACGGGGGTGTGGAGATGCTGAAGTTTCGAAGCTAGGGCCTGGGGTTACTTGGAGTGTGGGGACACCGAGAGGGGTCAAGGATAGAGATTGCGGAGGTAGGGAGGTGTAAGTAATCTATTTTAAAGGGTTTAGACTTTAAGCAAAAAAGCTTGCAAGGTGTTTTGTTCCAAAGTATAATAGCTTTATTAAGAAGTTATAATAAGTAACAAAGATGTTAAAATACAAGAGTACAATTGAACATAATACAACCTGACAAAGCTTATTACTGTACAAAGATTCGAGGTGCACCTCTTAAAGGTCTTTGATTAGTTGAGCGGCCCAGCCTCGCTCCGAGAACGTTCTAATCAATACGAAGAGGTACCCAACTTCATTTATGTTTTAGACACAGTTAGCTGTATATGGGCCTCCCATCGATCATCCTCTCTGTCCCACGGGGCTGCCATCAGTCCTACCCCCTTTGCACACATCTGACTTTACCACCTCCCTCATGATTAGTTGCCTCTGAGATGTCAAGAACTCTTATCTTTATCTAAAGCATAATAAGGCTAGAGACAGCTCCTCTTTCCTAACTTATAAGCAGGAGATAGGGATGACACTAGATGCTCATTACTTAGAGGCCCTCTCTTGCACAAGGTCATTAAGACGCTTGTTTTGGATAGGCAGTAAGCCTTTATTCACAGGGAAAACTGACATAATGCTTTTCCCTAACAAGGTTAACAATATTATAGAAAGCTTGTATAAGGCTTTTCTTACAGAAGAAATCTGTGAGGACTTGGGGACAAGGTGTGGGAATCCTTAGGGGGATATGAGCACTGTGAGGAGTGGGGGTAATGGAGCCAGAAGCACTGTTGGGGACGGGGAGGGGTGACAACATTTGTGGGGTCAGACCATGGCTTCAGGTACAGGCCCATTTCTGGCTATAGAGCATTGACCAAGATCTTGCAGTAAAGAACAAAGTAAAGATTGGAAGTGGCCAGGCCTGGGACCAGTCCAAGTGCTAGCCGGGAGCGTAACAAACACAACAACTTGAAGTCGACCCACAGTGGGCTGCCTGGGCTGGGCAGAGTAGGGGCCCTGGCCCTGGTGTTGCTGCTTGGAGAGTGGTATGGAGTTAATGGGCCAAGAGCTCATCATGTTGGGCTCAATATTGTGCATTGGCAGAGAGGTTGGTTGCATGTGTTAGGCCCAAAGGAAAAAGACTGAAGACCAGAATGGCGTACAAGGCTGAGACTTCTGAGAGAGGGGCAGGCCTGTTGGCAGAAGTTCTGACCAATTGGTTTCCTGATGGGATCCACAAGCCCCAGTAGGAAAGAAGAACAGGAGGAAACTAGCGGAGCTGTGGGAGTTGTGTGTCATAGAGGTGGGGTGCCTAAAATATTTAGATTTCAGGACTAAGGGAAGGGGGAACATGAGAGTAATTGTCATGAGAGCAACAAAACATTTTTGAATCATTTATTTTGTGATTATTAATTGTTTGCTTCTTGTGACTAAGATAAATTTTTTAAGAAATAGTAAAATTCAGTCTGTTGAGGTGATTTCTGATTGATTGATTGATTGATTATACTTAGATTAGCAGAAACCAATGACTTCAATATAAGTGAAATGGTAGTCTTAGACAAGTAAATCCCCAGGATAGATGGCATTTATCCCAGAGTGCTGAGACAGACTAAAGGGGAGATTTGTGAGGCATTGACAATCATTATGACGGAATCAGAGTACATAGAAGAAGTACCAGTAGATGGGAAACAGACTAACGTGGTGCCCATATTCAAAAAGGGAGACAAAACAGACACCAGCAACTGCAGACCCATTAGTCTTCCATTTCATGTAAAATAATGGAATTGATTATCAGGAGTAAATCTGAGGACTACAATAATAACCTAGTAAACAGCAGTCAGCATTCATTCAGAAGGGGAAAATCCTGCCTAATCAATCTCCTTGAGGAAGTGAGAACACAAGTGGATTGTGGAAAGCCCTTCAAAGTGGTGTACCTAGGCTTCCGAAAGACACCTGACAAAGTTTCACACAAAAGGCTATTATTTAAACCCAAAGCTGTAGGGGTTCAGGGTAAACTCTGGGAATGGATAAAAAATTTGACTGAAGGATAGAAAACAATGAATACTCGTTAGAGGAGTTTTCTTGGGATGGGGGGAGATGTACTGAATGGGGCACCCAGGGCTTGGTGTTGAGACCACTACTATTTCTAATTTACATAAATGACTTGGATTCAGCAACTCAATGCAAAGTGATCAAATTTGCAAATGGCACCAAACTAGGAGTGGAAGTGGAATCAGGAGGCAGTGCAGAAATTATAGAGTGAGTTCTATAAAATAAGTGGGCACAGCAATGGCAGAAGAAATTTAATATATCTTAAGTGTAAAATAATGCACATTGGAAGAAAATATAAGGGACACATACTCCATGAATGGATTGAAATAGCCAAGAATGAAGGCAAAAGAGGAGCGAGTCTTTGGCTTAGTGGTAGCGTTCCCACCCCTGAGTCAGAAAGGTTGGGTTTGGGCCCCACTCCATTGCCGGCTCTGAACACTGGATTGACGTCCAGCAGGGATCCTATGGTCTGATGAGTGGCCCCCCATCGTAAAAAGTAGGTGGGGCTGTTTATCCTTGGTTGCAGCTCACCTAGGAAAAAGTGCTCCATACGTAAAAACTATGAGAAAGGCAATGGGAAACCAC
This sequence comes from Heptranchias perlo, assembly GCF_035084215.1. Classification (NCBI taxonomy): domain Eukaryota; kingdom Metazoa; phylum Chordata; class Chondrichthyes; order Hexanchiformes; family Hexanchidae; genus Heptranchias; species Heptranchias perlo. The sequence continues at coordinate 24,327,847 of NC_090358.1, forward strand.
CTCAGCTACTCTTCCCTAATGAGTGGCTCAAGATCCTAGGGCAGAACGCAACGGACGGACAGAAGGCAAAAGAGACCTAGGAAATCTTATTAGACTCAAAACTCAACAAGTCCAACTAATGCAGAGCAGCAATCAACAAAACCAATAGAATGTTGAACAACGTAGCCAAAGCAGTAGAATACAGAGAAAGTCATGTATGCAGCTTGGTCAAGACTTCTCTGTGTTGTACTGTTTTGACTAGTGCGCTTTGAGTACTGTGACCAATTCTAGTTGCTGAATCATTCAAGCACCAGAAGAAGTGCAGCAAACAGCCACAGGTTGGCTGTCAAAGTTCTGAGTAACAAGGAAATCTGGAGGGAATTGGGCTTTTCAGCTGGAAATGAGTCTTCTAAGAGGTGATTTTTTTTTTAAGAAAAGGACTTACATCTATATAGTGCCTTTCACGTCCATAGGATGTGCCAAAACGCTTCACAGCCAATTAATTACTTTTGAAGTATAATCATTGTTGTTCTGTAGACACATGCGACAGGCAATTTGTGCGCAGCAAGGTCCCACAAACAGTACTGAAATGAATGACTAGTTAATCTGCTTTTGGTGGTGTTGGTTAAGGGATGCATGTTGGCCAGGATACACACAAGGTATACAAAATTGTTAAGGGAACATAACTTCAAATTAAGTTGCAAGTGTAGGACAAGGGGATACAAGTTCAAATTAATAAAAGGCTAATTTAACACTGTCAGTAATTTCTTTACACAAAGAACAATCAACATGTGAAATAGACTTCCAGGAAGAGCTGCGGAGACAAAAACCCTGGAATCATTTAAGAAACAGTTGGATGCTGCATTGGGGGAGGGGTTTAGGGTGCTTTTGGAGGGATGAATTAATATGGGCCAAATGACCTCGTAATTATCTTGTGATTATGAGAATGAGTGCATTTTTAGAGACAATTGGCATACTTTTGTACCCTACAGACAAATGTCAGACACGCAACTTCAATTATATAGACAGTTACTGAAATAATAATGAAAATAGCAGCTATCACTTGGTAGTATTTGTGGACTGAATCAAGACTTTCAGGTTAAAGGGATAGAACAGAGTATACAAAGGCGGAGGGGGAATGATCGAGAAATAACAAGAAAATGAAAAATTGAAGCTCAAAGGCAGAGAAGAGTAAGGGGGAATGTACTGATAAACTTTATTTTAAAAAGCAAAAACTTGGAGTAAAAGGATGAGAAAGAAAGGGAGTGCAGCAGAGGAAGGAAGGCTTTAATGGTTTTTTGTCACTGCAGAGAAATGGCATAAATGGAACCTGTAGATGAGCGTGCCTGTGGATTGGCTTTACTTAAACTTTTTTATTATCATTCAAAGTTCCTTTTGTGAAATTCTAGTAATTGGCACTCACTTTTGGCCCCAACTGTCTTAAGGAGCAATATGGAGCAAGTGCTTCCACAGCACACACACACACTAATTAGATTAAACACAGTACTGAAAACAAAAACCACCTGCTGAATAATATATTTATTTCTCTGCTTGTTCTAAGTGATGAAAGAGTCTTTAAAAAAATATTTCAACAGGTGGCTTACAGATGACAACAAAATTGGGGTTGTGCAGTTTGCCTGGCCACCTTTGACCCATGCAGGATATGAACTTTTACACAACCCAGTATGAATTTGCTGATTATTTGATATTTGATGTCCTGTGGGGTTATGGAACTGATTCATCACCCAGCAATGTGTCACATTCAACAGCACAATAATGTTGAATCCTGGTACAAAGCTAACTTGTTTGCCAAGAAATGCATTTATACTCTGATGTAAAAAAGCAAATCTTGTTTCAGACCCCATTTAATCATTAATTCAGCAATCTATATATTTACACAAAAGGGATTACATTTCTAAAATGTATTGCTGTGCTGTGTACTTGGTGTAACTTGACTACAGATTGGCTCCATTTTGTCTGAGAATTATAAATTGGATAACATGATGGCATTTTGCACTTAGATCATCAATTCTGTTCATTTGGAATAAATGTGAAGCGATTTGTTACACTGGAATTCCATTTGTGCCAGATGTGTGGTTACCCATTGTCAGTCAACTATCTGTCTCTAAAGAAGAAAGAACTTGCATTTGAATAACACCTTTCATATCCTCAGGATGTCCCAAAGTGCTTCACAACCAATGGATCTGTTTTTGTACTGCAGTCATTGTAGTTACATAGGTAAATGCGGCAGCCAGTTTCCACAAAGCCCCATTAACAGCAAATGAATGAATGACTGGATAATCTGTTTTTAGTGGTGTTGGCCAGGACACTATGAGAACTCTCTGCTCTTGTTTGAGTAATGCCTTTGGATCCTTTACACCCACTTGAGTAGGCAGAGTTGGTTTAGTGTCTTATCCAAAGGATGGCACCTCCAACAATGCAGCCCTCCCTCAGTGAAGTATCAGCCTAGATTATGTGCTGAAGTATGGAGTGGGCCCTAGTAAAGTTCATATCTGTTTGTAGCTACTTCTTTTGATTTGCAGCATAATAGGTTATCTGGAGATCTAAAGTGGAGCGGAACTCAAAGGAAAGGCTGGTAATTTTATTAAAGGAATGAAGCAAAAAGTTGAAATAGTTGGGAAAGGATAGACTTTTTTTCCCTTCAATTTATTGACAATACTCAACAGATTGGTAACTTGAATGAGCTGAAGTGCTGGATTTGATGAGTGTTTGGGGTAAAAGACTCTTGATTGACATAGCTTTCTAATTCCACTGATGAAAGCCCTAGCTAATTTACTCAGAAAATGGCTGTTTCCAGCATGGAACAAGGGAAAAGGTATGAGAATGAAAGGACCATTTTTGTTCCTGTATTTAGAACATAAGAATTAGGAGCAGGAGTAGGCCATACGGCCCCTCGAGCCTGCTCCGCCATTCAATAAGATCATGGCTGATTTTCTACCTCAACTCCACTTCAGTACGCTTTTATACATAGGATAGTAGGGAATTTTGGTAACTGATTCTACTGGTAATGTTTAGAATTACTGTTTTTTGGATGCTTTTCCTGGACTTTCCCATAGAAAATAATGGTGAATTTGTAGCTGGATTAATGCCGGGTTGTACTCTTACTTAATAGACAGACTTTAAGCATCTTTCACACCATAGGATTAAAGCCGATCTTGTTTGGCTCAGGAAAAAGCACACATGAAAATGTTGTCGTGATGTTGTAGGTCGGAGGGGGAGTCCAGGAAATGCCAGGCAGTGTAGTAGGGTGGAGACCTGACATAACAGGTTTCTACTCCCATTTCCTCGCAGTGCCTGGGAACTGGGAACAGGGGCAATGAAGAGCAAAATCGAACGTGTAAATTCATGATCCTGTGCTAACTATTATTGGCCACAATACTATCTGAAGCCTAAGAATAACAATAGTTGTTGTGATGTTTGAATGTTCAAACATCTTTTATTTTAATCCTCTTTGATGTGAATGGCCCATTTTGTTGTCTTTAAAATGTTTTTCCGAATGTGAGAAAATTATAAATTTGACGGAGTGGATTTCTTTTAGTGTACAATCATATTTGATCATTTTAGGTAAATGCCGTGACAGGGAGCCTGTTTACTTCAAAAGTATTGGAAGAAAGAGCGGAGATGGAAGTCAAAGCGAAGCCTAGCTCAGATTCCAAGAGTAGTGAACACATTTATGACTGGAGTGCTGGCCTGGAAGAAACAGATGATTCGCACCTTTACTTCGCCCCTGATCAAGGAAATGTAGTTTTCGCAAGTGCCATCGATGGCTGGGGATTCAGGTATGGCAGTCTTTTAAAATGTTGTTTTTTCTAGAAACCTAGAAATCCCCGGCTGAAATTCCGCAGGACTACCACTAGTCTCCTGCTGGAACTTTGGCAGAGAATCGGTGTGAGTGCCCATCCAGTTCATCCTGCTGTTCTAACAGTTGTAACCATAATATATGTTTCTTCAAGTTGCTTATCTAATTGAAGAGATCCAAGCTACATGTCCCTACAATCCTTTGATAAGCTATTCCAAAAACTGACCATCCTCTTAGTGAAGTAATGCTTCTTGCATCGTTAAATTATCTTTGAAAATGACACACTAAAAAATTCGGCTCATATCTCTGCCCTATTTTAAGAGTATGTGTATGTGTGTGCATTGTATGTAAGTAAATCAAGGATATTAACCCGTGCAATAATTGTGACAACAAATGTTCACCTTTTCTGGTCATTCCACATTTGTTTATACAAATAACATTCACCTAAATGAGGAGGGGAGACAGGAGCCACCGGGCTACTGAGCCATAAGAGTTTGTGACCACAGTGCTATAGTGGTCCTCACTTGAACCCCGTTGTTTAGAAGTCCTTGGTGGTGAAATTGGGCTGTTTAGCGCCTGTTTTGTAGGTATTACGCGGACACCTAGTCCTGAAAATGGCGTGAGATGCGTGCGTGCACTTCAGACAGGAAGTGCGCAAGACACCATCTTGGTAAAGGGGTTTGTGCGTACACAGACATGAGTGGCCTGGTAGGGCTTCCTCTGGGAATTGAACCTGACTGAGAGAATGAAGAGAGGCCATGCAGAGCAGGACAAGCTGCTAGAAGAGGGAGGTGGAGGAGGAGGAGGGCACTCAGCAGGAGGTCATATCTGCGGAGGGCCTTCAGGGACCAATTCTCTTACCTCAACTTCAGCGATGACCAGTGCAGCAGACGTCTGCGGTTCAGTAAAGAGGTCGTGACTGAAATTTGTCAAATGCTGCAGCCAGAACTGCAGCCTCAAAGCAGGACAAGTACAGCATTGCCTGTGGCTGTCAAGGTGACCGTGGCTCTTAATTTTTATGCCCCTGGCTCCTTTCAGGCTGCTGCTGGAGATATAAGCAACATCTTGCAATTTGCAGCACTGCAATATAAGGGAGTTCACTGAGGCTCACTACGCAACAAGAAACAGATTCATCTCATTCCCTCTTGCCAGAGACAAGCAGGAGAACCGAGCATGACGTTTTGCGTGCATTGCAGGCTTCCCCATGGTGCAGGTTGCCATTGACTGCACGCATATTGCCATGCATGCTCCCTCGGGCATATTCATGAACAGAAAGAGGTTCCACTCCCTCACTGTGTAGCCGGTGTGCGACCACATGCAGCGCATCATGCAGGTGAATGCCTGCTATCCTGGCAACAGTCATGATTCCTTCATCCTGCAACATTCCTCTGTTCCACCTGTATTTCAACCAGCGTGGCAAGTAAAAGGTTTGCTACTGGGCGACATGGGTTATCCCCTCATGAAATGGCTCATGACTCTGGTCAGGAACCCACGCACAGCAGGCCTAGAACGAGAGCCATGCTGCCATTGTTGATGAAGGAACATCATAGAGCCCACCATTGGCGTCCTCAAGCAATGCTTATGCTGCCTGGACTGCTCTGAGGAGTATCAAGATTTGTCATTGTATGCTGCATAACCTGGCCATTATGAGGGTACAGCCCTTGCCACTGCTTATCAGGTGAGAACCTGAGCAGGAGGAGGAGGAAGTACAACAGGAAGAGGAAGGGAGGCTACAACGTAGAAAGGCCAAGTCTACCAGGGCTCTATGTGATCAGATTATTAATGAGAGATATCAGTAACCACAACGACACATCCCCATTTACCAACAGTCCCACACTCCTTACCTTTCCTCTCTCACATGATCATCAAATCGTCCTCCTTATGATTACGCATCGGTTCCTCCCTCAGTTCATTGCAGAAATAAAAACTACTACCAAACGCAAATTCAAATCAACATTTATAAATTAACACATGAAATTATGCAAACAAAACAAGATCATTCACCCTTGAGCATTCCCTTAGTGCCTGTCTTTCGTTTGCCTTTACCTTTCCTAGTGCTTCTACGAGGTGCATCCCCAGTGGCTGGAGCATGGTTGGTGGAAGGTTTCTGACCTTCAATTGAGGAGCGTGCAGATGGCCTCGGAGGACAACCTCGAGCAGCTCTGGGCCTAGAGGGCTCGGCTTCAGACTGTACCATCTCGGCCTGGGCTGCAGCAGTCTGGGCTGGCTGGCTGTCAGGCAACAGCAAGGACACTGGTGGAGTGGCAGGAGTGGGAGCAGGAATGCTGAAAGAGGACAGCAGGTTCCTCTTCTATGGAGCCACTGCCACTCTCCCAGGGCAGCGCCTCAGCACATCTGGTGATCTGTTGGAGAACAGATTGCTGGACTGCTGTGAGGCCCTGGAAGTCCCTTTCGACAGTGGTACCCAGAGCCATGATGGCAGCAGTCTGAGCTTGCAAGGCAGCAATCAGACCTTTGATGGAAGATGTTTGTGTTGCAATGGAAGCTGTGATATCTGTCATCAGACGTTGCATCCTGGTGGGTTCCACAGATGTGCTGATGGAGGTGACCACCTGTTCCATGTGGGAAAGGATAACCTCCAAGCTCTGCACAAAGCCCTGTGCCAAGTTGGAGCTGGACTCATCATGCTGCTTGACATTGTGTGCAGGCTTTCCAGTGCACCAAGCATTTGGTTGTGTATGCCCATCAGCCTTCTGTAGCCTGGCCCATCAAAGTCATCGTCAGAATCTTCTGCAGCAGAACTGGTTTGTGACCTCGCCCACTGGCGAGCTGGCATCTGTGGTATCTTTCCCCCACCATGGCTCCTGTGCACTGCCCGGTGTCTTACCATGTGCAGATCCTTTCTCTATCCTAGCATCTAAGGTACGCGCAGTGCCTGAGCTAGTGGCTGCGAGTGTAAGATTGAGTGACGGTGTGTCTTCATCATCACTGTGTTCTTTCTCTGCCTCCCCTGACTGGGAAGGTTCCAGTTCTTGGGTATCTGAAATGACAAAGGGACATGGGTTGAGTTATGGGGAGCGGAGAGGAGAAAGTCAGAAGTGCATGCTTACACCATCTCCAGCACGTGAGTCAGAAAAGATTGTGGGATGAGGGAGAAGTGGGGAAGAGAGATGGAGGATTAGGTATGCGGAGACCCTCATCGTCGATCCCTCCAGCACTGCCAGTGGCCACGGCCTCAGCAATTGCCCTTCCAACGATTGTCAGCACTGTCTCCTCCATGGGAGTTAAGACGCGAAGGTATGCTTGTCCTCTTCCAGTTCTTTCTTGCTGCCTCCTATTATGCACCACCTTCTCCTGAAAGGGTGAGACAAAGCATGTGATTTGAACGCTTGAGTACTAATTGAAAGAGATTGTTGGCAAGTAGGTGATGGGGGCTGTAATGCATTGAGCAGTGGATGACGCTAGTGGTGTAGTTGGTATGGTATGCCACTTGAAACTTGAACTCATTCACCTTGACAACTCGTGTTAAATCATTGAACTTCTTCCTGTACTGCATCCATGTTTTTTGAGCTATGCTCCTGGCATTTACCTCCTCCTCGACTTTCTCCCACTGCCTCTTGAGCATATGCCTGGGGGGCCTCCTGCCTCCCTGCAGTTACAGGATGCCCCTCCTCTACACCTCTTGCACCAAGGCCTCTAGTTCATCATTAGAGAACCTTGGTGCATGCTCTCTCGCAGACTCAGCCATTCTTCAAAGCATCACAGCGCAGATTCAGTTTTGAAATGACTCCCACCACTTCTTGCAGCCACCATGTACCTTTAAGAGGTGCAGACTGCCTTTAAGAAGCGCAAGCCACTCTCGATATTGGGGCCCCCTGCTGATGCGTGCAACCAATCAACAACACAGGCAGTGCTGGCTGCACGCAGCAATCATTTAAAATATCAGGCAACACGGATTTTACGGGTTCATTGTGTACTGCGATCCCTGCGCCCATTTCTGAGGGTTATCCAATTTAACCCCCTTTGTTTTGAAAATGTAACTCAGTTCTTTCTCTTCTATTGTCAGTGCACCAGAAAAAGTTCCTCTTTACTGTTTGGATTTTGCATTTTTATTTGTGATTTTAGTGCTGCTTTTATACTTTTCAGGCACTTTTGCAGGAATGATTCATGGTTTGGGGATTTATTTTGTTGCTTCTGCATTTAAGTTGTTCAGTTGAGGTCTGAGTTGGTAGTGTCACTGTGCTGATCAGTTATATGTTTGGTTGATCCGCAACCCACGCCAAGTTCCAAGATCTGTATATCTTGGCATGGATTCATTCCAGTGATGCAACCCTCATGAAAAATATTTGCATTGACAGTTGACATTGTGTCCTTTCCAGAATTGCACAGCTTCGATTAATTTTCCACACAAGGAAACCACGTCAAAAAAACAGTGCACCAGCTTTGTGTTGAGCCAAGAATCTCATTAGGGTTGTACTCAGGAATAGTCTAGAGCAGCGGCTGATGCCTTTTGTTATTTGTTGATCCTGAAGACCAGAAAGAAGGCACCTGGGTCTGCCTGGATTCATGCTTCTTCCTCCAGCTCGTACATTGAGCTTTAAACTAGACCGTGCAGGCACTCAAGTGACACCAACACTGGAGCAAAAGTTGCTGACATGACTAAAACATTAGAAACCTTCCTTTTAGCATCATTAGCCAGCAAAGTGAGATCAGCTTTGCCATGAGCCGTGCTAGCACCAGCCATCATTGATTCCCCTCGCAATCAGTGTAGTGAAGATCAGTATCTCAGCAGTAGTTGACACTGAACCTAATGTGGATTTCTTGCTGAATTGCAAGTGTCACCAATCCCAGTGAGCCCAGATCCTCTCAATGTCAATGGAAGTTTCTGATTGAGTGTGCTTGTCTTTTAGTTTCTGAAAGGCTTTGACTCCTTTGCCATAGCCCTCTAGGGCCTTGTATCAAATATAGATGGGTTTGTAACATACTGGTCTGACGCCGATATATTGATAGCGGGCTAGGGCACTTCTCTCCCAACAGCACCAGACAGACCACCCCCGATTGTCAGGCACAGGTACTAACGGAAAATATAAGTTGATTGGAGCAAGCAGGTATGGAAATAAAATAGTGGGGGATTTCCTTGAATCTACAGGTGAGGAGGAACAGCAAGGTCACATTCCTTACATTTCAGATCCTGGATATACTTTTGAAGGTAGATTACTGTATGATGATAAAACAGGGATCCATGTTGTTTCAAGTTAGAACATTTTTATGTTATATCCTGCCATTTAAATTATGGTGCGGCCCAGTGTTCAAGATTTTAAAAATGGAAGATGTGACTGCATTTCTATTTTCTTTGTAGTTTAAATTCGAGCATTATTTTGCAATTCTGTTTACATTCTTCCATCAACCAACACAATCAAAAGTACTTTAACTGAATCATTTAATTTGCTATTTATGAGATTTTGCTGTGTGCAAATTGGCCGCTCTGTTTGTCTACTTAATAACAGTTACTGCATTTCAAACAATAAATTTATTTGATGTCAAGCTCTTTGGGGCATCCAGAGGATGTGATAAGGCACTTTATAAATGTGACTTTCTTTCCTTTTTTTATTCCACAGCCAAGAACCTATGGTATAGTACCTATCGACTTTCCTGTCAGTGAGTTCAGCTGATACATGCAGAAAATGTACTGCTGGTCTAGTGTGCAGGAGCTTTATAACTGGAATGGTGCTGGGCAGGGAAGGATTAAATAGACCTATTAAACTCAATTTATACAGTGAGCCTGGAAATAATTGGGCCATGCCGAAATTCAAAATTTGTGCTTGAACTTGTAGAATTGCATATGTTATATGTAAACAGATAAGTAAATTTAAGCATTGATCGTGCATGATTAAATGGTTTTGACCAATTCTGGAGCATCAGCTATGCAGCTGTCCGGAATTACTCATGATAAAGCACTTGCAGCTGACCTAATTAAGTTTACCAATCAAGTTTAGTCTATTAGGTCAATAGTTTCTTTGACAACACAAGTGCTTTTGTAGTGAGTTGGTACATATATATTTAAATTTTAATAAAATCAGTAGCAAGAATGATCTGTCACTTGCCAAAAGGGAGTGTTGAGAAAAGTAGTGTCCTATAAGTATATAACTTGTATAGTTCTTGGGGTGGAGGGAAAGGAAAAAAGAAACTTTTATTGGAAATAATAGCTAGTAAAACAGAGGCAAGTATTATATTTGACCTCAATGTGCCAGCCCTGGTTCAGTGGTAGCACTCTTACTACTGAGTCAGATGGTTGTGTATTCAAGCCCCACTCCAGAACTTGAGCACATACTCCAGGCTGACACTTCAGTGCACTACTGAGGGAGTGCTGCACTGTCAGAGGTGCCGTCTTTCTGATGAAACGTTAAACCAACAGTCTGTCTGCCCTCTCAGGTGGATGTAGAAGATCCCATGGCACTATTTGAAGAAGAGCAGGGGAGTTCTCCCAGTGTCCTAGCCAACATCTATAAATCAACAAACACCATTTAGGAATAAAACAGATGATCTGGCCATTTATCTAATTGTTGCTTGTGGGACTTTGCTGAGCATAAACTGCCTGCTGCGTTTCCTACATTACAACAGTGATTACTTCAGAACTGCTTCATTGGCTGTGAAGTGCTTAGGGATGTCCTGAGGTCATGAAAGTCGCTATATAAGTGCAAGTTCTTTCTTTTCTTTTCATTCTTTCTGAATTAGGAGAGCTGAGAGCATGTCTGATTGTCACCTGCAATCTCAGACTGTTGAACACCTAGCACATGTGCCCAGGTTTGAATTGCACTTTGTATATTTGCACTGGAACTTTCTCCAAATGTTTTCCCAATTCATAGAATCATAGGATGGTTAAAACACAGAAGGAGGCCATTCGGCCCATTAAGCCCATGCGATAGTTGTGGCCACTTCGTCTGTGGAGGAAAGAGAAACTCACTTTAAGGATCTCTTCCTACATCAAAGTGCCACTTGTGCACAGATGAAGGAGCAACATCGATGGCACCTGCAGCAAATGTCCATGGGTCGGGCTGCCCTGCCCCTCCAATTGAGAAGGATAGTAAGGATATGGGGGAGGGGGGACTAATGACTAGATGAAGGGAAGAACGGCTTGTAAACTCTGCAATCCTGCTGCAAATTAATTAAGCTTTCTAAGTGACTTCCTCTCATTAGACACTGGCTTTCATTCAGAAATAGCTGACAACCATCTGTCATGCTGTGATGTCAGAAAAACTGGTCATCAAAGGCGCTTTGAATTTTAAAAATTTAATTGTGAGAATTTTGTTTGGAAGCTTGTAAACCTGGAAAACATTTTACAGCTGGCATCAGGTGAAAATGGTGGTGCATCAAATGGAGTAGAAGACAAATTGAAGTAGTTTTTATATTGTTAACTCCTCTTCTAAATATCCAGGAAATGTGCTAAATGTTTTAAGATACTTTCCTAAAGTTAAAGAAAATCTCCATCATAGACTCACCATTGGGTATCCTGCAGCAAAGAATAGAATTACCTTATTCAGCACTAAACATAGCGGCCACCTTCTTTGAATGGCAGATCGATTTAAGTAGGGTTAGCGGTATGCTTTCCTTTATTTGTCAGTGAGTTGTTTTATGCAGTAAATGAAAATTAACTACTAGCTTAAATAATTAATATTACTGTCCCTTTGGTCGGACAGATTGGTTTAGAGATCTTGGCCTAGAAATTCCTGGTGGGCCATTGAGTCTCCGGGTTTGCGATGGGGCAAGACTTCCACCTGCCTGTCTGCCCCGCACTGACCCCATCTCAAATCCCAGGGGAGGGGTTATTAGCAGAAAGGGGGTGGTGGGCATTCACACACTTAATGCACTCCCTGGATGTCTCCATTGGGGATGGAGGGGGCGAGCCGGTCTGGCCAAAAAGTAGATTGTTCCTGCAGAAACCGTCCTTCCAATTGTTGTTACTTCCCCAAATGACAATCGATCTTGCCTTTGGGATATGGCATTGTAAGCTCCACTAACACTTCTTCCACGGCAAGTGCGCCTGCATCAGGCGGATGTACTGTACATTGGCCGTAGGATAGGTGGAACTGGTCGCATTTCTGTTGGGGGATGGTGTCCTGCCCGTTCAAACTTTTACGGTGACTTCAGGATGGAAAAAGCAGCCTTCCTCCCTCCCTTTCGAATTCTGCATTAGGGCCATAAAGGGGCAGATAAACAGAGGCCACCAGGTTCTGCCCTTAACTCTTCCTCTTTTTCTTCCCCCTCCCCCCCCCCCCCCCCCCTCCAAATCCAGAAGGAGCCTTTCACAACTCCAGGATGTCCCAAAGCGTTTTACAGCCAATGAGGTACTTTTTCAAGTATAGTCACTGTTGTAATGTAGGAAACACGGCAGCCAATTTGCACGCAGCAAGTCCCACAAACGGCAATGTGATAATGACCAGATAATCTGTTTTAATGATTGAGGGATAAACATTGGCCAGGACACCGGGGAAAACTCCCCTGCTCTTCCTCAAATAGTGCCATGGGATCTTTTACGTCCATCTGAGACGGCAGACGAAACCTTGGTTTAACATCTCATCCGAAAGACCGTACCTCTGACAGTGCCGCATTCCCTCAGTACTGCACTGAAGTGTCGGCCTAGATTATGAGCTCAGGTCTTTGGAGTGGGACTTGAATCCGCAACCTTCTGACTCAGAGGCGAGAGTGCTACTACTGAGCCACAGCTGACAGAAAACCAGAGGAATTACGGGGCTCTTTTATCAAATATGTATTTTGAACAGACAATATGCTGCAATTGATTAGGTTGGTCGAATGTAACTTTATGTTGCATTTAAAATGTTTGCTCACGGGTAATTCATAAAAGCCATAGTAAAGTGATAGTTGGTTATCTTTTGAGGGCAAGTGTGTCAATCTAGTAAGTTTTGTTTTGAAGTGACACTATTAAAATTTAAATATTTCATTTGTCAGTGCATAACAAATACTCTGGTGCAAGTATTTAATATATAATTTGATGTTTCCTTGATATCAATGAATATGTTTTAAAGACTTGCATTTATATAGCACCTTATCACATATCTCAGAAACCTCCCAAAGCTCTTAACATCCATTGAATTGCTTTGGTGTGCAGTTGCTGTTGTTTTATAGGCAAACATGACAGCCATGTTCCGCACAGCAAGGGAGCCATAGCTGATATAACTGTATATATGAATAAGATGAGTTTTTCAGAAAAGTTGGTGAGAAAAATGCCACAGCAATGACTAGCAGTACTGTGTGCAGCCAAAAGGTGGAGCAACTGTCTCGTGGGTTGTTAAATCTCTATTAGGATGTCTGTCACACAGGCAGCTTGCAGTGATTTGTTCCTCTACTTTGCTTCTGAATTCAGTATCTTTCAAACCATCTGCTGTGCTCTGACATCAAAGTTGTTTCTTTAAATAATTCCTTTGTATATGATTTAGAAACCCTCATTTATTGTCTTAACTAGTATTTTATTAGACTTACTTCAGTCACCAAAAACAATGACTTTTACACTTTAACTGCAATACTAAAAAGAAGTTCAGTGTGCTGTTGGCACAGATGGAGCTCATCACCAGGATATGGGAAGAGCTGCAAATGGCCACAGACATAGTAGGAAAACAGAAATAGATGTAGGAATAAGCGCACTGATGATAGTTGCAGACTGGTGAGTTACTTTATGTTTCAGCTTAAGAGATGGAACTAACTCACCCAATTGGCTAATCGGCAAGTGGAATTTTGTAGCACTACTTTGAAGGCAGGTACTTTTCCAAAAACTTCAATTCATTAACAGTGAACAGCATGTCTTTTTCCCTGTTTAAATAATTGAGTGTTCATCTTTCAACTTCAACAATTTGTAGGTTCACCACTTTTTATGAATCGAATCCATGTCTGATAGTATATATCAGCATTAATTCTGAAGCACTACCTTTTAACTTGATAAGGGTGGTTTACAATCTGCAAATGCTAATCACAAAACCCCAAGTCATCCTTAGCTATATAGCAGCTGTCATTTTGCTTGTTTGATCATGCGAGTCTAATATCAGCAGCCATCATAAACCATATGGCACTTTCCTGTGATGCACAGTGTTCTATTGAGACTTGCTGTCTAATGCTGTTGCCCCATGTAGCTCTTTGGTTACTACTGGCTTTTGACTAGATGGAGAAACATCTCATCCGCAAACAGATCAGAGTAGAGTACGACCAACATCAAAAACTTAAACACCAGGTGCAGAATCCACATAGATTTTATTCATTAACAATAGTGAGATTGTCTGTGTTGTTTGTGAAAATGTTCTTGGCATTTTCCTGTGTTTTTGAAGGAGGCATGGAGTTCCCTTTCTGTACAATGTCCAGTGGAAGTGTGGATTAAGAACTTACAACTTCCACATGATGGCCCAGTCAGATTCACATAAAACTAACCAAGCTCACCAGACTTCAGTGAGAGCGAGAATTCAACTCATGATCCCTCCACGTCACAAAAAGACATTCAAAACTAAGTGTGTATTACACATACCTGCGTATAAGATTGTTAACGATGTCTTGTCGATTCATTTTTAATTCCATGTGTGTGGGTCCTTCAAGGAGTCTAACTTCCTTCCTAATTACCTTCTTGCTGTTATAGTATTAGAAGAGTTTTGGGGCATTAATTTTCTCTGGCAGCCCTAATCTCTCTCTAATTGCAATTGTATATTAGTTGCAACGCATTGACATGTTTATAGCATGCAATGTGCATAGTCTAGTACATATGTATAAGTTTCAACTTGGCTCAGTTGATAGCGCACACGTTTCTGATTCAGAAATATCGGTTCAAGCTCCACTGTAAGACTTGACCACATAATCCAGGCATAATCCAGCACTCCATCAGTGCAGTACTGATGGAGTGCTGCATTGTCAGGTGCCGTCTTTCAGATGAGCCATTAAACTAGGACTCTTTTTACCTATTCAGGTGGAGATAAAATCCCTTAGGAGGAATCCTGGCTATTTCTTAACCAACACAACCAAAACTGGTCATTATCTCATTGCTGTTTGTGGAACCTAGTTATGTGCATTTGCCAAAATAACTACTGTGACTGCACTTCAAAGTAGTTAATTGGTCATGAAGCGCTTTGGGACGTCCTGAGGACGTGAAAGGTGCAATATAAATGCAGCTTCTTTCTTCTGCGGAAAGGAGAAAGAACTTGCATTTGTAAAGCGTCTTTCACAACCTCAGGATGTCCCAAAGCACTTTACGGCTAATGAAGTGCATTTGAAGTGCAGTCACTGTTGTAATGTAGTAAATGTAACAGCCAATTTGTGCATAGCAAGGTCCCACAACCAGCAATGAGATAAATGACCAGATAACCTGTTTTAGTTATGTTGGTTGAGGGATAAATATTCATCACAAAACTGGGGGAAATGCCCTGCTCTACTTCGAAATGGTGCCATGGGATCTTTTACATCCACCTGAGAGAGCAGACAGAGCCTCAGTTTAACATCTCATCCAAAAGATAGCACCTCTGACATTGCAGCACTCACTCAGTACTGCACTGAAGTGTCAGCCTAGGTTATATGCTCATGTCTCTGTCGTGGGGCTTGAACCCACAACCTTCTGATTCAATGCCGAGAGTGCTACCACTGAGCCATGGCTGACATCTACTGATTGATTTGGTACTGATTGCAGGTAGTGGCAGAAGTGCTCATTTGTATCACTGTGATTGCCTGTTGTGTCATTGCTGGCTGGTTTTGGTTATACCAGTGGAGTTTTAAAAGTTACCTTGTTCTGATACGATGCTGTATGATACCAAGTGTTGGTGTATGAATAATGTGCAGGCTGCTGTTGACATGCTAGTGCTAATGGCCAGGAAAGGGTACGATACTTCAAACAATTACTCCTGGTTCAGCTTCAGGGAGTCCATGATTTCTGGAGACTGGAACATATTTTCCAGACTCTCAATCTACAGTGACCAGGTGGGGAGGTCCTCCTTATGTCACCTCAGGGGATGCATTGATGGGCTGTAGTTAGGAGGAAAAGTAAGAGCTTTCCCCAGTTGGGATATTGTAGTAGGGAGGCAGAGTGCCAGTTTAATGGGGTGCAGAATTTCTGAATTTCAAGCGGCTCCTTCTGTTTCGACTGGATATCCCTAATGTCTTTTTTGATCTGCTGTATAATGTTGTACTTGGCCCAATGGTCACCCTTTCCCATCTCTGTATAAACTTTATAAATCTTTCTCATAATCTGTTTAATTTACCATGCTTCTTTGCACTCAGATATATAACCATCCAACTTGTCCCACATAATGTTTGTTAAGGATGTTCATTTAACCTTGATTGATTGATTCTGGAGTAGTGCCTCTAATCTGCATTACAAAACTTGGCGCTCATAGACTCTGAAGTCTGCCTGCCAAAAGATGTATGGTAGTGTCTGGTTACGTGCCTGCAGTGTTTCCCAGGTCAGATCGAAAGTTATCAAACAGTGGTCACTATTGGTGAGTGGATCAACTATTTCTACTCATCAGTGGTTTCTGAGCCATTCACAAGGATAAATTCTAGAAGACTTTCTCTTACCTCTTTAAACTCTACAGCTCCTTTAATTATTACTTTCAAAATTCACTTTTTTTTAAAAAAAAAGGTTTTTTGTTTCATTGGAAAACTTTGTGAAAGTTAGTCAAACCTGCTTTGTTTGTGTTGCTTGAACTGCCAGGTATAACTTTATCGAGAATTATACTTTTATCCCTGCTGAGTTAGCCCTAGGTCAGTATTTTGAAGGATAAAACCAATTGCTCAAGCCTTGCTTTCTTGTGTGTATAATCTGTCATTATGCTTGAATGTACTGGACTTAAATGTATGTGTCAGCATTTATGTCTGAAATTTGGATAGGCCACTGCTATCAAAATATAAGTCTAATAAAGTTGCTTTATTTCCTGACCTATAAAAGCCAAACAGTATCTGTTATTTTACTCCCCGGGGCAGGGAGAATGGAAATCCTGCATGTTGGCAGTGACCCAAAATAATGTAGTTGCAGACTTTGGACAACAGGTGGTGCTGTGGAATGAGTTTTTGAATTCTTTCTTACAACTCTGTTGCCATCTTGTTTATGAATTCATCGACTGACCTTGGGCAATGTTACAGCAATTCCCAAGTGGGAGCCCTGTGTCATTTCTACCCCCGCGCCCAGCATTTTAACGTAGACTGTATCCATCTATATAAAGTCTTGCATATGGTGCGCATTTCCTATAGGTGTGACACTTACTTTCTGTCACGCTTTTCCAATCACACTCCTTCCAACACACCTCATTGACTCAAAGTAAAATAGCGGCAAATACATTCAGAATCTTTGAAACTGCATACTTTAGGAAGCTAGCTATATTTTGTTCATATATTATGCTTAATAGTTCATTGTTCTATTGACTTTTATCTAATATCTCGAATGGAGGAAAAGAAAGCAGTAGGTTGAGTTTTCATTTATCTTTTCCTTCTAATGTAAAATTCCTTATACACTTCATTTGTTTTTGAGTACGGAACTGTTGATAATGACTAGGCAGATAACATTGTTCAGTGGCACAGCACATGCCTTAGAATGGGAGGATGTGGCCTTGAGTGTCTAATCCACATGTACTAGGTCCTCTGACTGTCAGGGAGGTTAAACATACATATACCCCCGCAATCTCACTCTCACAAGAAACATTATCCCAGATGGCTTTTGTCTGGTTTAAATTGGTAGAAGCCTGAAAGCCTCCGGATATTGGATGGGGAATGATGTACAGGGAGGAAGATCTGAAAGAGGAAGGAAGCAACTTTTCTAAAACCAACTTATATTTGGAGGAAAAGTACTTTTGAGGTAGAAAATGGGATAAGCACCATGCAGACTTCTTGTGTGGATAAGACAGGAGGGAGTGACCTAGCCTAATACTTTAGTCATTGAACTGTTTAACCCAGGCCAAGAAAATTGAAAAAAAAACCTCTCTTCCTCCTAATTTTTCCCCTCCTTTCTTGAAGGCACTGACTCTTGCTGGGCTAGAGGAACATGGTCGCTGACAGCCCTGCAGTACCCTATTCTAGTAGCTATTTTTCGCGTGTGAGCCCGAGGAATGTGTGGGGTAGCAATTGCACCGGCAAAACTATTACAGCCGAGTCCAATCCTTTCAGCAGCTCACACCCAACCAGACCAAAGGTCGCTTGATAGTGATCAGGATTGGGAGCCCTGTGTGATTTCCAACCCCATCCCCAGCATTTTAGCATAGACCATATCCATCAATGTAAAGTCTTGTATATGGTGTGCACTTCCTATAGGTGTAACACTTCATTTCTGTCACGCTTTTCCCATCACACTTCTTCCAACACACTTCATTGACTCAAAGTAAAACAGTGGCAACTATGAAGTGAAGAGATAGAGAATGTATGAGTTAAAAGTGAGGAAATCAGCTAGAAAACTACCGATAAGAAACCATGAGGACTTATGAAAGCATCCAGTGCTGAATGACCAGTTAGGAGAACCTACGAGTAAAAGAAAGAAGGCAAACTGATTAACTTGCTCAAAAGCAATTTCCAAATTATTTCATCTGCCATTTTTTTTCCCAGTGACTGAAATTTCTAATGTCCAAAATAAGGTTTTAAACAAAATTAAAACATTAAATGCCAGAGGCAGTAGTGGAGGCGGGTACAATTTTGTCTTTTAAAAAGCATTTGGACAGTTACATGGGTAAGATGGGTATAGAGGGATATGGGCCAAGTGCAGGCAATTGGGACTAGCTTAGTGGTATAAACTGGGCGACATGGACATAGAATCATCGAAGTTTACAACATGGAAACAGGCCCTTCGGCCCAACATGTCCATGTCGCCCAGTTTATACCACTAAGCTAGTCCCAATTGCCTGCACTTGGCCCATATCCCTCTATACCCATCTTACCCATGTAACTGTCCAAATGCTTTTTAAAAGACAAAATTGTACCCGCCTCTACTACTGCCTCTGGCAGCTCGTTCCAGACACTCACCACCCTTTGAGTGAAAAAATTGCCCCTCTGGACCCTTTTGTATCTCTCCCCTCTCACCTTAAATCTATGTCCCCTCGTTATAGACTCCACTACCTTTGGGAAAAGATTTTGACTATCTACCTTATCTATGCCCCTCATTATTTTATAGACTTCTATAAGATCACCCCTAAACCTCCTACTCTCCAGGGGAAAAGAGTCTCAGTCTATCCAACCTCTCCCTATAAGTCAAACCATCAAGTCCCGGTAGCATCCTAGTAAATCTTTTCTGCACTCTTTCTAGTTTAATAATATCCTTTCTATAATCGGGTGACCAGAACTGTACACAGTATTCCAAGTGTGGCCTAACTAATGTCTTGTACAACTTCAACAAGACATCCCAACTCCTGTATTCAATGTTCTGACCAATGAAACCAAGCATGCTGAATGCCTTCTTCACCACCCTATCCACCTGTGACTCCACTTTCAAGGAGCTATGAACCTGTACTCCTAGATCTCTTTGTTCTATAACTCTCCCCAACGCCCTACCATTAACGGAGTAGGTCCTGGCCCGATTCGATCTACCAAAATGCATCACCTCACATTTATCTAAATTAAACTCCATCTGCCATTCATCGGCCCACTGGCCCAATTTATCAAGATCCCGTTGCAATCCTAGATAAGTGAGTAAGTGCCACTTGATAGCACTGTCGACGACACTTTCCATCACTTTGCTGATTGAGAGTAGACTGATGGGGCGGTAATTGGCTGGATTGGATTTGTCCTGCATTTTGTGGACAGGACATACCTGGGCAATTTTTCACATTGTCGGGTAGATGCCAGTGTTGTAGCTGTACTGGAACAGTTTGGCTGGAGGCGCGGCTAGTTCTGGAGCACAATTCTTCAGCACTACAGCTGGGATGTTGTCGGGGCCCATAGCCTTTGCTGTATGCAGTGCACTCAGCCTTTTCTTGATATCATGTGGAGTGAATCGAGTGAAGACTGGCTTTTGTGATGGTGGGGATATCTGGATGAGGCCGAGATGGATCATCCGCTTGGCACTTCTGGCTGAAGATGGTTGCAAGTACTTCAGCCTTGACTTTTGCACTCACGTGCTGGACTCTGCCATCATTGAGGATCGGGATGTTCACAGAGCCTCCTCCTCCCATTAGTTGTTTAATTGTCCACCACCGTTCATGACTGGATGTGGCAGAACTGCAGAGCTTTGATCTGATCCGTTGGTTGTGGAATCACTTAGCTCTGTCTGTAACATGTTGCTTCTGTTGATTAGCATACATGTAGTCCTGTGTTGTAGCTTCACCAGGTTGGCACCTCATTTTTAGGTACACCTGGTGCTGCTCCTGGCATGCTCTCTACTCTCCTAATTGAACCAGGGTTGATCCCCTGGCTTGTTGGTAATGGTAGAGTGAGGAATATGCCGGGCCATGAGGTTACAGATTGTGCTGGAATGCAATTCTACTGCTGCTGTTGGCCCACAGTGCCTCATGGATGCCTGGTTTTGAGCTGCTAGATCTGTTCTGAATCTATCCCATTTAGCATGGTGATAGTGCCACACGGCATGTCCTTTATATTCTCAATAGAAATGGCAAATTTTGTAACTCTTTGTTTGTCTTCGCAAACTGTGAAAACAAGATGAATTTAAGAAGCTTTTTTGAAGTTATAATTGGAGAGAAAAGAACACCTTATTAAGAGCACCCTGTTCTCTGTTGTGTTTATAAAGGGTCGGTTATACCTGATGAACCTGATTGAATTTTTTGAAGCGATAATTAAAGTAGTGGAGAGGGGAATGTCTATGGACTTCCAGAAGGCATTCGATAAAGTCCCTCATTATAGACTGTTAGCTAAAGCTCACGGAATTGAGTGCAAATTATTGACCTGGTTGGGAAATTGGCTGAGTGGCAGGAGACAGAGAGTAGGGATAATGGGCAGGTACTCAAATTGCCAGGATGTGACTAGTGGTGTCCCACAGGGATTTGTGTCGGGGCCGCAACTCTCACTTATTATTAACGACGAAGATGACGGGATAGAGAGCTACATATCCAAGTTTGCCGATGACATAAAGAGAGGCAGCATTGTAAGCAGTGTAGATAGAAGCATAAAGTTACAGAGCGATATTAATAGATTAAGTTAATGGGCAAAACTGTGGCAAATGGATTTCAGTGTAGGCAAGTGTGAGGTCATCCACTTTGGACCCAATAAGGAAAGATCAGAGTACTTTCTAAATGGTGAAAAGCTCAAAACAGTGGAGGTCCAAAGAGACTTCGGGGTCCATGTATATAGATTATTAAAATGTAATGGACAGGTACAGAAAATAAAAAGGAAATGGAATGCTTGCTTTTATATCTAGAGGTTTAGAATTCAAGGGGGTAGAAGTTATGCTACAGCTATACAAAGCCCTGGTTAGGCCACACCTGGAATACTGTGTTCAGTTTTGGGCACGGCACCGCATCCCAGGAAGGATATATTGGTGTTGGAGGGAGTGCAGCGTAGATTTACTAGAATGATACCTGGACTCCAAGGGTCAAATTACAAGGAGAGATTACACAAATTAGGGTTGTATTCCCTGGAATTTAGAAAATTAAGGGGTGATTTGATCGAAGTTTTCAAGATATCAAGGGGAACTGATAGTTTCTCTCTATCCACCCTATTTCCACTGGTTGGGGAGTCTAGGACTAGAGGAACTAGCATAAAAATTAGAGCCTGGACTTTCAGGAGTGAAGTTAGGAAACACTTCTACGCGCAAAGGGTGGTAGAAGTTTGGAACTCTCTTCTGCAAACGGCAATTGATGCTAGCTCAGTTGTTAATTTTAAATCTGAGATTGATAGATTTTTGTTAACCAAAGGTATTAAGGGATATGGGGCTAAGGCGGGTATTTGGTCACAGATCAGCCGTGATCTCTTTGAATGGTGGAACAGGCTCGAGGGGCGAAATGGCCTACTCCTGTTCCTATGTTTAGATTTGAGGATTCCAAAACAATCACTGTTCACTAAAGATTGTTTATAGAGCTGCATTTGCTAAGAGAGCACTAATTAATTATTTTCCAAATTCGTTCCCTGGAGATGTGCATCTCTTCTCCCTCTTTCACACAACAATTTCTAGCCCAGTTCTGCTGAACTCCAGGATCGCCTGCAGTGTGAAGAAAGGCCAGGATCCCCCTCGTAGAGTTGCTAGACCCCACAACCATCCTATAAACACCAGCTACCTATATCCATCCCAGTTCATATTGCCTACCATCTTGATGTGTATCATGGGATTTTAAAAAAGGTAAGAAATCAAAATTGAGTACAGAAGTAAAGCAGCATATAATAACCAAGGCCCCAGATTTGTAGTGTTCATAGAAAAAACGGACAGATTCAGGGCATTTAATTCCCAGAACACTGATTTAAAATCTGATAATTTCAAGTAATAAAAGTACAATTTCGCTTATTCAGTTATCATAAATCAGTAGCCCTGATAATATTACATTGTGAAACTCACCCTGAGAATTGCCACAGGAGATCAGCTCGTGTTCTAAATTCAGTATGTCTGGCATGCAATTTATTCGAATTCTCGGAGTGATAATTGGCTGGTATTCTAATTATTCCAGTGAATTTATCTGTCCTTGACGCAAATTTCTTCCACCTGCTTGACCAATCAAATCACTGAAAGCACTTTATGAAAATTATTTTTTTTCACCACAAACACAATAGAAACATAAAAAGATTAGATATCTCACAATAACCTGACTAACCTTAACTATCAATTATTTTTTGTCCCTTTGAGTATCTCCATTAATGTGTTTTCTTGACGCCTCTCTCAAAAGTCCGGCCTTTGACCAATATGTTTTGCTCAGCACTATGACTGTGTTGATGAAGGGAAGTCCTGCAGCCTGAGCTTGTGCAGTGTGTACCGTTTCCCAGAATACACTGGTAGGACTTTGTTAGCCAAACTGGAACAGTGTTTTACTTCAGCCTTTGACAGTATATGGTTGTTTTTTTAATCCAAACTATTTGAAGAACATCTAGAGGATAAATCTCAAAAGCTTAATTCAGTTAAATTAATGTTGAGAGATGTCTGAAAGAGAGAGTAGTCTTTATATTTATTGATACCGCTGTGGTATTTATCTAAGGAAAATTGTATCTGTTTATTTTCCAGAAATTAATGGAAAAAAATCAAAAGAACACTTAATTCAATACCTTTGCAGGGATCTCTTATAAACCAGCAACTGTCAGACCCCGACACTCTCCCTCCCCTCCAATGCTGACCGACCCAAGGAATACACCAATGGGCTAAATCCCATATTACAACCCAATTCTGCCAAGTTACAGGACCCCCATCTCATTGATGTTAAACTCGAGCATTTCCACCTCATTGTTCTAGGAGTCCTGTCCTGGTTCTACCAAATCCCAAGACCACATCAAGTGCCACCAAAGTCAAGGTGCCTACCTCCAACCTGGCACATTTTGTCTTGTTCTGTATCCTGGACTTTAAAAACGATAAGAAATAGTAGATATAGAAGAAAGTGCGGCATCTTGTGTGTTTACCATACCTGTAAAGTAACCATCAAACAAAAATTCCTATTTGGACCAAATGACCCAAGAACATCAAAAAATACTTGTTTACAGTTTCTGAGTACATCTGTTATAAACTTCTTTCTAAATTCTTTTAGTGATCATGTGTACCTTTTCCTGATTCCCACATACCAACATCACTTCGAATGGCATAGCTTCTGATTCACTGAGCTGTGCCACAGGAGATCTGTTAGTATACATAAAAGCCTTGAGGCCATCCTGTGTCTGACATGATGTTGAGAGGTGGTGTGACAGGAGTTAAAGCTTACAGATGTAAACTCCAATGTACTAGTTTGACATGTTATACTTCCTTTGCATATTATTAGCAGATCTGGTTTAATATTTAGATTTATACTAGGTAAAGCTTGTTAAATAAACACCTTATTTGCTTAATTTTCCTCTTTGGGTCTTTAAGGCCTGGGAAGATCATCATGCACAAAATAAGCAGTGGATAGTCCTATGGAAGCCTCTTCATTGAGTAAGGGACATTGTCCACCAATTTATACCTGTTCTTGGTTGGCATCTGAGAGAGGGAGGGATCTTCGAAAACACAATCAGAATAAAATAGCCGTAAACGGTAGAGAAATCTCCACAACACACTTAGACATGGCGCCTGTGTAAAACATAATTAAAATAAAATGTTTATTTTGTTTCACGATATTTACTCAATTAAATTTCGGTGATTATTTTTTTCACTAATGAGAATCAGTCATGTCTGCCATGGATGTGGCTGCTGCATGTTAAGCTGTTCCAGGAAGCTCTATACAAGAAATTGAACACAGTAAAGCAGTTTGTATTGAGGCATGCAGTCATATTTAGGGTCACAGAAACGAGGATATCACACCTTTCTTGACCTGGTGTGGCCTTACTCTGCTTTGCTTACATCATGACGTTTTATAGGCGGAATCCAAAATGTTTCGCTTACACTTCAGCATAAATAATTTATGGAACTTTGGCTCTCCAGCGGTGGCTTTATTGCTTCTCCCATTGCAAGGAACTGCTTGGGTTACAGGGTGGGGGTATTGCCAGAATCTGCTGGCTGGCTCCTTGTTCATGTTTGTGTTGCTGTTAAATTGCTGGACTCAGATTTCCTGTGCTGATTGATGGGAAAGCTCCCTGCGGTGTGGAAAATTTAAATCCTCTGATTTAATTACAAGCACGAATGCGGACAGGTAGGCTGCTGGCCGGCAAATTCTGCCACTGAGCCCGCTGTTTCCCTGAGCGAGGCAAAGTCAGTCATTAACTCTGGGGGAGTAGTCACTCCCCATAACTGAGTGGCTTTACAACCAGCTGCAGTCTCACCTGCCCATTCTTAAATCCTGTTGCAATTCGCTGGATTACATGATGTGCCAATTCCTCCGTTTGTTGCTTTTTTTCTCATGGAACCATTTTTAGGAGATTTGATTTGGCTTTGCACATAGGAGCAGGAGTAGGCCATTCAGCCCTTCAAGCCTGTGCCCTCATTCTATGAGATCATGGCTGATCTGTTCCTCAGCACTATTTACCCGCCTTTGTTCCATATCCTCTGATACCCTTACCGAATAAAAATCTATAGATCTGTCTTGAAAATTTCAGTTGACCCACCTTGCGCAGCCTTTTGGGGGAGAATGCTAGATTTCCACTACCCTTTATGTGAAAAAGAGATTTCTGATTTCACTCCTAAATGGCCTAGCTCTAATTTTAAGATTGTGTCCCCTTGTTCTGGGTTCCCTCACCAGAGGAAATAGTTTCTCTGTACCGACTCTATCGGATCCCTTCATCATTTTAAACACCTCAACTAGATCTCCACTCAACCGTCTAAACTCAAGGTTATCTTTCTTCAAAAAGTGAGGCCATGTCCCCCCTTTTACAGCCCTCAGAGCACCTGTCCTCTTTAGACAATAGCAACTTATTTGATGTGAAGGTTGTGTAGAGCTGTTAAATATAACAAATGTGGAAGCCCAGTGGCCAACTTGGTGCTCAGTGCAGCCCAGCACTCCTGGTAATCAATTTTGGTAGGGGAGGAGCATAAATGTTGTCCCCTTCTATCCCTGTACTTGTATCTGTGTTTCGTGGCTTGGTCTAGCTGAGCTGAGCCAAAAACCTGCATCACTGCTCATATGGGACACTAAACAGCTTATGACAGCACATGCACAAAGAGCACACTCGTACACACTTCAGGAAGACATAGACAGACTGGTGAAATGGGCAGACACATGGCAGATGAAATTTAACGCAGAGAAGGGTGAAATGATACGTTTTGGGAGGAGGAATGAGGAGAGACAATATAAACCAAATGGTACAATTTTAAAGGGGGTGCAGGAATCAAGAGACCTAGGGGTGTACATACCCAAATCTTTGAAGGTAACAGGACAAGTTGAGAAGGCTGTTTAAAAAAGCATAGGGAACCAGGCCTTTATTAATAGAGGCCTAAAATACAAAAGCAAGGGAAGTTATGCTAAACCTTTATAAAACACTGGTTAGGCCTCAGCTGGAGTATTGTGTTCAATTCTGGGCACCACACTTTAGGAAGGAATTTAAGGCCTTGGAGAGTGTGCAGAAGAGATGTACTCGAATGATACCAGGAATGAGGGACTTCAGTTATGTGGAGAGATTGGAGAAGCTGGGGTTGTTTTCCTTAGAACAGAGAAGGTTAAGGGGAGATTTGATAGAGATGTTCAAAATCATGAACGGTTTTGAGAGAGTAAATAAGGAGAAACTGTTTGCAGTGGCAGAAGAGTCGGTAACCAGAGGACACAGATTCAAGGCGACATGAGGAAACATTTTTTTACGCAGCGAGTTGTAATGATCTGGAATGCACTGCCTGAAAGGGTGGTGGAAGTAGGTTCAATAGTAACTTTCAAAAAAGAATTAGATAAATACTTGAAGGAAAAAAAATTACAGGGCTATGGGGAGTGGAACTAATTGGATAGCGTTATCAAAGAGCCAGCACAGGTACGATGGACCTAATGGCTGCCTCATGTGCTGTACCTACAATGAGGTCACTGAACCTGATGCAGCAGAATCCAGCAACCAGATTACAGTTTACAAGAGCTACTTTGTGGCCCCAGACTTCTTTGGATCAGTGGGTAGTGTCGAAACTTAATATTACTTATTCTATACAATGCATTAACACCCAAACAAAAGTAGAACAAGCGAGAATTTATTATTTTACTTGTACAAGTGGAAGAGCACCTCAAGACAATGGTTGAGGATACATCTTCGCTGAGTTCAAGAAACAGCTCACGTTTATACAGCTCAGTAACAACGCCCACCTGTCACAGAATATGGGCGTAAACGTACATTCTTTATTGGCTCAGGTAGTTAGTCAATCAAAATAGGGAACCCACCCTTGAATTCCCATTGCCATCTTGATATTTTGGACGCAGGCCTGGGAAAGTGCTTTTCTCTAAGAAACTGTCTTTATTATCAGTAAGTTTGTAGCTAGTCTCAAGGCTATATGGTCATTTATTCCTGTTAGTCAGCAACCTCTCTATCTAAGGGAGGACAGCTATCAGCATGAGAAAACTCAAAGTAATTACACAATTGTGCTTCTATGTGTTTTCGTGAGAAACTTTATTTTGTGAGTTTAAGTGAATTAGCTGGTCAGTTAATATGGTCGAGTATCCCTTCATGCATTTCTACATTCGTGAGTTAGGTGTATTAGAGAGAGTTAATATGGTCAAGTATCCCTTTATGCATTTCCACAGTAGCACTCTCACCCCTGAGTCAGAAGGTTGTGGGTTTGAGGTCCAGTACAGATACCTGAGGTTGGGAACTAAATATTCCAGGGTACTTGACTTTTCGAAAAGATAGACAAAATGGAAAAGGAGGCGGGGAGTAGCCCAGATAATAAAGAATGACATAAAGACAGTTGTGAGAAAGGATCTTGGCTCAGAAGATCAGGAAGTAGAATCAGTATGCGTGGAGATAAGAAATAACAAGGGGCAGAGAACACTGGTGGGAGTAGTTTATAGGCCCCCTAACAGTAGTGATACCATTGGACAGAGTATGAATCAAGAAATAAGAGGAGCTTCTAACAAAGGTAATGCAATAATCGCGGGGGACTTTAATCTTCATATAGATTGGGCAAATCAAATTGGCAACAGTAGTTTAGAGGACGAGTTCAAGGAATGCATTTGAGGCAGTTTCCTAGAACAATAGTTATGGAACCACCCAAGGAACAGGCTATTTTTGATCTTGTCTTATGTAATGAGACAGGGTTAATTAGTAATCTCATAGCAAGGGATCCTCTGGGGCAGAGTGATCATAATATGATAGAATTTCACATTGAGTTTGAGAGTGACGTACTTAACTCCGAAACTAGAGTCTTAAACTTAAACAATGCCAATTACATAGGTATGAGGGGAGAGTTTGCTACGGTTGATTGGGAATTTAAAAGGTATGACGGTAGATAAACAATGGTGAACATTTAAAGAAATATTTCATAATTCTCAACGAGTATACATTCCATTGAGGAATAAAAACTCCATGGGATAAGTGATCCATCTGTGGCTAACTAAAGAAGTTAAGGATAGTATTAGATTAAAAGAGGCTTATAATGTTGCCAAGAAGAGTAGTAAGCCTGAGGATTGGGAGAGTTTTAAAAACCAGCAAAGGATGACCAAAAGATTGATAAAGAGGGAGAAAATAGAATACGAGAGTAAACTAGCAAGAAATATAAAAACAGATTGTAAGAGTTTCTACAAGCATGTAAAAAGGAAGATAGTAGCAAAAGTAAACGTGGGTCCTTTGAGGCTGAGACAGGAGAAATCATAATGGGGAATAAGGAAATGGCAGAGACATTAAACAAATATTTTGTATCTGTCTTCACGTTAGAAGACACAAAAAAATACTAGAAATAGTGGGGAGCCAAGGGTCTAATGAGAGTGAGGAACTTAAAGTAATTAATATTAGCAAGGAAAAGGTACTGGAGAAATTAATGGGACTTGAATCATAGAATGGTTACAGCACACAAGGAGGCCATTTGGCCCATCGAGCCCATGCCGGCTAAAAGCCAACAAATCTCCTGGACCCGATGGCCTACATCCCAGGGTTCTAAAAGAAATGGCTGCAGAGATAGTGGATGCATTGGTTGTGATCTTCCAAAATTCCCTAGATACTAGAACGGTCTCAGTGGATTGGAAGATAATAAATGTAATCCCGCTATTCAAGAAAGGAGGGAGAGAGAAAACAGGGAACTACAGGCCAATTAGCCTGACATCAGTAGTCGGGGAAAATGCTGGAATCTATTATTAAGGACGTGGTAATGGGGCACTTAGAAAATCATAGTATGGTTAGGCAGAGTCAACATGGTTTTATGAAAGGGAAGTTGTGCTTGACAAATCTATTAGAGTTTTTTGAGGATGTAACTAGCAAGGTAGATAAAGGTGAACCAGTGGATGTAATATATTTGGACTTTCAAAAGGCATTCAATAAGGTGCCACACAAAAGGTTGTTACACAAGATAAGGGCTCATGGGTTTGGGGGTAATATATTAGCGTGGATTGAGGATTGGTTAACGGACAGAAAAAAGAGAAGGAATAAACGGGTCGTTTTCAGGTTGGTAAGCTTTAACTAGTGGGGTGCCGCAAGGATCAGTGCTAGGGCCTCAGCTATTTACAATCATAGAATCATAGAAAATTTACGACACAGAAGGAGGCCATTCAGCCCATCATGTCCGCACCGGCCGGAAATGAGCCACCCAACCTAATCCCACTTTCCGGCACTTGGTCCGTAGCCTTATAGGTCACGGCACTTCAGGAGCACATCCACGTACTTTTTAAATGAGTTAAGGGTTTCTGCCTCTACCACTCTTTCAGGCAGTGAGTTCCAGACCCCTACCACCCTCTGGTTGAAAAAATTTTTCCTCAGCTCCCCTCTAATCCATCTACCAATCACTTTAAATTTATGCCCCCTGGTTATTGACCTCTCCGCTGAGCGAAATAGGTCCTTCCTATCCACTCCATCCAGGCCCCTCTTAATTTTATATACCTCAATTAAATCACCCCTCAGCCTCCTCTGTTCCAAAGAGAACAACCCCAGCCTATCCAATTTTTCTTCATAGCTAAAATTCTCCAGTCCTGGAAAATCCTTGTAAATCTCCTCTGTACCCTCTCTAGTGCAATTACATCCTTCCTGCAATGTGGTGACCAGAACTGTACACAGTACTCAAGCTGTGGCCTAACCAGTGTTTTATGCAGTTCCAGCATAACCTCCCTGCTCTTATATTCTATGGCTCGGCTAATAAAGGAAAGTATTCCATATGCCTTCTTAACCGCTTTATCTACCTGTCCTGCTACGTTCAGGGATCTGTGGACATGCACTCCAAGGTCCCTTACTTTCTTCTACACCTTTCAGTATCCTTCCATTTATTGTGTACTCCCTTGCCTTATTTGCACTCCCGAAATGCATTACCTCACACTTCTCCAGATTGAATCCCATTTGCCACCTTTCTGCCCACCTACCAGTTCATTGGTATCTTCCTGCAATCTACAGCTTTCCTCCTCACTATCAACCACACAGCCAATTTTTGTATCATCTGCAAACTTCTTAATCATGCTCCCTTCATTTAAGTCCAAATCATTAATATTTATTATATATATAAAAAGCAAGGGACCTAGTACTGAGCCCTGCGGAACCCCACTGGAAACAGCCTTCTAGTCACAAAAACACCTGTCGACCATTACCCTTTGTTTCCTGCCACTGAGCCAATTTTGGATCCAAGTTGCCACTTTCCCTTGGATCCCATGGGCTTGTACTTTTTGACCATTCTGCCCTGGGGGAACCTTGTCAAAAGCCTTGCTAAAATCCATGTAGACTATATCAATTGCACTACCCTCATCAACCGTCCTTGTTACCTCCTCAAAAATCTATATTAATGACTTAGATGAAGGGACCTAGTGTAATGCATCAAAGTTTGCTGACGATACAAAGCTAGGTGGGAAAGTAAGCTGTGAGGAGGACACAAAGAGTCTGCAAAGGGATATAAACAGTGGGCAAGAAGGTGGCAAATGGAGTATAATGTGGAGAAATGTGAGGTTATTCACTTTGCTAGCAATAATAGAAAAACAGAATATTTTTTAAATGATGAGAAACATGTTGGTGTTCAGAAGGATTTGGTTGTCCTTGTACACGAAAAGCAGAAAGTTAATATGCAGGTACAGCAAGCAATTAAGAGGGCAAATAGTATGTTGGCCGTTATTGCAAGGGGGTTGGGCTACAAGAATAAGGGAGTCATGCTGCAATTGTACAGGGTTTTGGTGAGACCACACCTGGAGTTCTGCGTACAGTTTTGGTGTCCTTACCTAAGAAAGGATATACTTGCCTTAGAGGCAGTACAACTAAGGTTCACTAGATTGATTCCTGGGATGAGAGGGGTATCCTATGAGGAGAGTTTGAGTAGAATGGACTTATATTCTCTGGAGTTTAGATGAATGAGAGGTGATCTCATTGAAACATATAAGATTCTGAGAGGGCTTGACAGGGTAGATGCTGAGAGGCTGTTTCCCCTGGCTGGAGAGTCTAGAACTAGGGGGCATTGTCTCAGGATAAAGGGTCCGCCATTTAGGACTGAGATGAGGAGAAATTTCTTCACTCAGAGTGTTGTGAATTTTTGGAATTCTCTACCCCAGAGGGCTGAGGATGTTCAGTCGTTGAGTATATTCATGGCTGGGATCAAGGGATATGGGGATCGAGCGGGAAAGTGGAATTGAGGTTGAAGATCAGCCATGATCTTAATGAATGGCGGAGCAGGATCGAGGGGCCGTATGGCCTACTCCTGCTCCTATTTCTTATTTTCTTATGTTCACATAATCTGGTCTGACACTTCTGTGCAGTACTGAGGGGGTGCTGCACTGTCAGAAATGATATCTTTCAGATGAGACTTTAAACTGAGACCCTCTCAGGTGGATGTAGAAGATCCTATGGCACTTTTCGAATAAGAGTAGGAGAGTTTTCCTGGTGTCCTGGCCAATAATTATCCCTCAACCTACACCTAAGACATGATCTGGTCATCATTTCATTACTGTTTGTGGGACCTTGCTTTGCGCAAATTGGCTGCTGCGTTTCCTACAACAGTTTTTTTTAATCGTTCGTGGGATGTGGGCGTCGCTGGCAAGGCCAGCCTTTATTAATGGGCAATAGTGACTACACTTCAAAAGTACTTCTTTGGCTGTAAAGCGGTTTGGGACGTCCTGAGGTCATGAAAAGCACTCTATAATTGCAAGTTCATTTTTATTTTCCATTCTGGTTCTCAGCCATAACCTGGTTGTGGGCCTCTCCTAGGCTTGCCTTTCCAATTTATAGACCCTGCTTAAGTAGCTCCAGCTCTCTGTATGACTGCAGCTCTCCTAGGCTCCATGTTGGGCCTCCCACTACCTTGGCCTCAATGCTGAGCCATCTACTGAGTTGGGATACAGTGAGGTGCTGCTGAAGACTGCGAGCAACAGGTTCATTTAGCGCTGTGACAATAACAATGTGTATTTATACAATGCTTTTAATGTAGAAAACGAACCAAGGCACAGACCAGTGGTAAGAGGAACTGAACACTGAGCCAGGAGGAAGAGTTTAGGAGGGGTGGTTGAAGGTTTATCGGGGTGGGGTAAATGGGTTTTGAGAAGATTTTAAAAGGAGAAAGAAATAGAGAGGTGGCGAGGTCTCTGGAGGGAGTTCCAAGCTCCACTTCCAATCTCTGCCACAGGAGGCCAGAATGGGATGACAGAACGGTGCAAGAGTAAAAATAAGTGTGGGGGAGGTTGCAGAGATAGGGTGGAACCAGGCCACGGAGGAATTTGAAGATGAGGAGGAAGATTTTAAGCTTAATGCATTGGGGTGGGGGAGGGGAGGCAGGTGGCGGGGAACTGTTACAGGCCCATGGGAATGGGAGAGAGATGGATGAGCAGGCCTTAGTAAGTGGCAGGCTATGAGCAGCTGAATTTTGGACAATTTGGGAGTTTATGGAGTGTGGACTGCCAACATGGAGACCATTGAAATAATTGACTGGCAGATTAACTGATTTCCCAAGTGTTCATTTTGCTGCTTCTCTGCTTCCTACCTTTTTATGAGCAGTAGAATCAGCAGGAAATCAAGAAATCAGCTGATGTGCCAGTCCCAATACTGAGTGAGCAGCATACAACTCCCACTCTGTGATTATTCACTTTTCAGTGACAAAAAATTAAATAAAAGTAGAAATATGGCAGTGTTATTGCAGATTGTTTTAGATTGCCCACCATCTTTTGTCTCTGTTTATATTTTCTGGGGCTCCTGAAAAACTAAGGGCCAGGATCAGAATGACTGTTTTTGCCTCTTCCTCTCTCCAGCTTCAGGACACGAGCTCCGTTCATATGTGAGCTACAGACCTTCCCAAGGCCACACTCAGCCTTTTTATCTCTCGCATGTTTTGCAGCCGCTCCCAGTACTGATCAGACTGGCAGTGCTGCAGAATTAACAAGAAAACTCTGTAGATTGGGGAGCGAATGCCTCCAGACCTCATCCCCCCCCCCCCTCTTTCCACCTTCCTCTCATGTCATATTCTGGTGCCAACAGCTCCCTTTGGACCCAGGCCCAACCTTCACCCCTGTTCCCTCCAGCCTGAGCTCATCCCTCCTTCCCAGCTCCTAGTTTCTCTTTCATTCACGTTTAATGTGGTAGAGATTGGAAGTGGAGCTTGGAACTCCCTCCAGAGGCCTCGCCACCTTTCTATTTTGTTCTCCTCCTTTTAAAACCTTCTCAAAACCCATTTCCCACACCCCCATAAACCATCAGCCACCCCTTCTAAAGTCAGAGTTTGCTGCCAAAATAACAGCGAGTTTAATGTGCCCGACATTATTATGTAAATCATCCAGCAACTTGTGGAGAGGAAGTGATGCCCCGTGAATTGCGAATCGCCACAAGTTGCTGGACGATTTGCGCCGCTCCACCGTTAGCCTCGTGGAAACGGCAGCTCGCCCTCAACCTCCCCGTGAGTTTCATGAAGATGCTGCATTTGAGCATTAATTGCCCATTAAACTTGCCGCAGAAAGTTAAGGCTGGTACTTAACAGCATAAGTACCATTTTACTTACGAGATTTGTGTTGCTGCAACGCCAATCAACCTCTCCAGCCCAGAAAGAGATTGATCTAGGCCGACCATGGTTGAATACACTGCTAACCCATTGTAGTTTCATACGTGAGGAACAGGCACATCTGAGCAGGGTTGCCAGAACCCAAGGAATAGTCTGGATATGAGTCACTACCTTCAGGAGAAGAATGGAAAAAAATTATGTTTACAATTTGTGCCTTGTTTTGATATTTTTTTCACTTTGCCATTAAGCACTACAGGTCAGATTAATCTCCCTTTGCACTGCCTGAACCATCACAAACTCGGAAGAGCAGATCCTGCTGCGATTTTTTTTTTTTTATTTGTCATATTAGCCATTCTTATGGCCTCCTGGGTAAGATTGCAGCTTATGGACAATTTTGTGCTGTGTACTTTCATCTGATCAGTCTCACCTGGATTTGAACCAGGGTCCCAGGTTTTAAAGGACAGTGTGGTACCTACTGCTACACCCCAGGATGAATAATATTTAGTTTTCTACAGCTTGGTGTAAATGCAGTATGTGATCCACCGCTGGTGGGTTCCTCAGTAGAAATGGATCATTGATGGTGTTAGATGATGAAATCTTTTCTTGGTTGCAGAATTGAACAGTTTGTCCAGATGTACAGCCAGAAAGTGGGTATTAGTGCTGAAGTGTTGCTGAAGACTCTTTGGGGTGACTACTATCTGAACACAAAGGCAAAGAAGATAATGAAAGGAGCACAGGTACGTTGTCTAATGTACAGACAATTCCATTACAAGTGCAAGTATGTTTAACACAAAGTAATAAGGTGGTATTTAGTCCTAGACTGGCCAGGCTGCAGTATTCTTTTTGAAGTTCTACTTTCAGAAGTGTAACAAGGCTATGTGGGCTCCTTAATGACACTGGATAAATCTTCTTCTTGTGGTACTGATGAGGATCCCAGATTTGATTGTGTTTTGTGCTGTTGGCCAACTTCAGCTGAGGTGGCAATGAGGCATTGCAGTTAAACTCGGTGTCCCCAGGCTGGGACAGAAAAATTGGGCATAGTTCCCTCGTCTCATTGCTGTCTGGCGACCCCTGCCACAGAGTGTTGTGTGTTTCAATGAGGACAATATTAGCTTGGCTGTGATGCTCCTATGGTCATATAACCTGTCAGCATTCATTGTCGGGCATCACGCTTGAAGAATGACCATTTTTGCATGAGGTATTTCAGGGCACTAGTGGATGACTCATCATGTTCAGGAGAGGACAGATAGAAGAACAACATCGAGAAGGAGAATCCCCCAAATAAACAGAGAATGTATGTCATTACTGTATTCGGAAATGTTTAATGTTGTGCAAGAACAACGTGCTGCTGAAGAGCCACTTGACAAAGGGGAAATTGTGCCAATATGCTGTTTTTATCTATTTTATATAACTTTTTAAAAACATGCTCCACTTAATATGAATTGATACTGTAATAGCTTGTGACCATAAGACATTAGATGGAGCTTTCCATGATTTACATAGATGGTAGGGGGTAAGTGTAAGACTGTAATATTGTGCGGAACTGTTGGGGCCTCATGCAGTGGGCAGCTCGTTGGAAAATGACAGGTGCGTTGCCTGCAGTTTTCTGTCCATTAATGTTAATGGGCGCAAAATCATTGGCAAAGCACTCACGATTTTCCGATAAGTCACCTGTTGCGTGCAAGGCCCTGTCAGTGGCGCGGTGTGTTAGAAAGCTCGGCCCAGTATTACAGCCTTACACTCATCCTCAACCATCTAAATTTTTTACCACCTACATGTACTTGTTGATCTCCTGTGATATTGCTCACGTATTTCTGTGGATTGGGCTTCACCTTTCTCCGCTAATGCTGGTATGCACCACTCAGTGCATCGTGACTGGAAGTGTTTTTCTCTTTCTTAGTTAACCTCTTCTGGCTCCAAACCGTTCTCCCTCTGTGGGCTCAATCAATCTGATAGTTTAGTTTATAATAATTCCTCCTCTCTACCCCAGAGCTGTGTATAGCTTGATTTGCCCTATATGTGTTCTACTTTTGTCCGGGTTGCTATGCTACTGTGCTTTCTGTTAGTTCTCCTCAACCACACACTTCAAAATTAAAGTTAGGAATTCAACCTGTGCTGCTACGTGAGCTTGCAACTTTGATTTTCCTCAGTCAAGTAGCCACAAAATCCTCAATGAAATGAAATTGCTAATTGTCATTAAGGTAGTGCTGAAATCACTGTGGAGAAGCTATTGCATTTGTCACCATTGTAAAATAACATGACCACATGGTTCACAGGTGGGTTGAACGAAGGGATTTATTTTCCAAGGCTTTGTTTTTTTTTTAACTTTTCTGCTCATCGACGTGAGGGATCACTTTCCTACTTTTTGACATCAGGCACTCTCAGGCTAGGTATAGCGTGTTTCTCTTTCCACAGATACTGCCTGACCTGCTGAGTAGTTCCAGCATTTTCTGTTTTTATTTCAGATTTCCAGCCTCTGCAGTATTTTACTTTAGTATTGTGGGTAGGTATAGCGTACAGTTACACAGTACTGCTCCCAACAATAGAACAGAACAATCTTTTCTACTTCTGACCATCCATCCATATGATTTAGCAGAGCAAGATTACGAATTTAGTGCTAAATTATCAGCATTTTATTCTATGGCCTATGCTGAGACTGTTCAAACTCATTTTAAATAGGGCCCTCACATCTAGCACAGAGAAGAGACTTGCATTCCTATCTGTCTGGCTGGATTGAAAGTTCACAGAGGTAAAAGCATGGTGTGGCATCCCATTACGTGACTCACTTCCCAACCTGGAGCTCTCATGCTGAATTATGAAATTGTAATAGTAGCATCTGGACTCTTAAAGCCCCGATTTTAATCTAACCCACTAGGTGGGAACGGACCAGGTTCGAGTCGGTTGCCCATTTTACACCCTGCCCGATTTTACTCTCTGTGACTGCAATGCACAGTAAAATCGGACAGGATATAAAATGGGCGTCCGGCCCGAACCCATCCCACCCCACCCTGTACCTGCCGGATGGGTTAGATTAAAATCGGGGCTTTAATCTCTTTATAAAACATGTAGCTGTTTCCTGGTGTAGAACCTTGTTTACAGACACAGTTTTCAAAAATGTTTTAAACGTTGAGTCAAAAGAGCTGTGCAGCTCTCCAAATCGTCAGGATAATGGTTAAATAGGCATAATCTGGATTTTCCATGGAAGTTCTCCCATTCTCCTGTCAGGAGATTGCCAGAATCAGCTTTAAAAAAAAGCTGTTTGTTAAAGGTTTTCACTGGCCCTCTGTGGTGGGAAAACCATGAGAATCCTGTGGATATTCTCCCCCAATCTGTGGTCTAAAAGGTACCTTGGTGTATTTGTAAAGAAGTGTTAGTTTGACTACTTTTAGAGTAGCTTTAATTCCTCCATCGATTGGTTTGATCTTTCAATTAATTGAGATTATTTTCCCCATCGTCACAGCTGAAAGGAAAAAAGCCCCTCTTTGTGCAATTAGTGCTGGAAAATATCTGGAGCCTGTACGAAGCTGTAGTTGTTAGAAGGTAAGGATTTTTTCTTATGCCATTGTGTAACTTTCATACACCTATGGATAAGGGTGATTGCTATTTATAACTGCCTTGAAAACATTTAATGCAGTCTGTGGAAATATTCCATGTTGTGTGGTTGTGATATTGGATGCAGGGGTTGAGATTTCTTTCATACCAGACTCTCTCAGTTTTAGCAATTGTCCATCTTCTCCCTCAATATCCTATTTTACAAACTAGTCGCCGAGTCACTGGCCAAATGCTGTGTTCCATTAGGAATGTGTCCTTTTAAAACATCATAGACTGTAAATGCCCCTGTTCTGAGGCACCCTTTCTTAGGTCCCTAATTTTAGTGCTTGCATTACAAGGAGAAGTCAACTTTAATCATGTCTTGCTAATAACAGGCTGACTGTCATCATGGGTACGAAATGTCAGCACCCTTGTTCTTGCATACATAATATGCCACAGTGCAAAACTCCCATTTAGCAGAAGTTTGCACCTTGGCTTTGTCTTCTAAAGTGCAGTTATGTTGTGTCACAGTAACATAGCCAATGTCCTTGCCATTGATGATAATACATGCCGCAAGAGCCCAAACATGGGGGTTTGCAACATGTAGAATACTTTCCCATTAGGAGAGCCTGGAGTTTCATGCACTCTCTGTCACTCTATGCCTTTGTTTTCAGTTTGAATCAGAATGTGGGACAGTGTACAATCAGTTTCTGTTCGCTTTATGCACTGTCCCATTCCACCCATTGCTGTAACATCAGCTCTGCATAGGTGTCAATGATGCAAGTTCCATTAAAGTTTTACGTTTAGAATTTAAGGACAAATCCTTCAATTGCTACTTAAGCAAAGACACAATGCAGCATAAGTGCGATAAGGTGTTGCACCTGTTTACTGCCTGCACCAGTTTAAGCAGCATGAACAATAGCAAGCGCTTGCTTCATGCATGCTATGATCCCAGTATTAACACGCCTTAGAGTGCATTTCGCATGCGTGCTAGTTCTAACACTGAGAATTTTACATTTCCTATTTCTTGGCTACGTCAGACAAAATTGTATCGATTTTATTGGGAGGTGTAAATGTTCAGAAGTGTAGAGAAGTTGGTTTCTTGTAGCCAATACATGACCTGTATCCTTGACAAGCCATTAATTATTTTTTCTATATTGGCTTGTGCATGTGGCTAGTTCAAAGGAATGCTCCTCATGTAAGTATGCACAAACCAAATGACATTGTTGATATATGAAAGAGAAAAGGTCGAATAGGATTCATGTTTCATCTTGGAGCTTAGCGGTGGTTTTATGTGACATTTTACAGAAGGGTAAAGAAGATTATGTATTCTGGCTGTGACATTTTTGTACTGCTGCTCATGAAGCATTGATGCTAAAAATAATAAAACATTTCTGTACTATTATATATACTCATTAAGAATAATAGTTGAGTCCGACAGCAGAAATTCTTGTGGCTCATACTCATAACAATGAACTGTTCTGCTTCAGTAACAACTATGTAATAAAGACTGGCAATCACTATCTAAATCCTTAGTGAAAACAAAAGCTTCTTTTGTTAAAATCTTGCACAGTTATAAGCGCAGTATTTTATGCCATGAGGGAGTTTTTCTGTACCGAGGATTCTTAATTATTTCAGATTTTCATGTCTTAAGTGTTGTAACGGTGACTGGATAATGAAACATTGCATTCCAGTAGCATAGGGCAGTTGTACTTCTGCTGCCTATGATAATGACCAGTCTTATCATTGACATCCAGAATTGGTGTGGTCATACAACATGTTTGAGCTCCATGTGGTGGCTGGATGTGAGCCTGTGCTTGTCAGTTCTTCCTGATTTTGGTAGGTCATTGGGGAAGTAGTGAGAAAGACATTATCATGACGGGTTGTTAGGTACGTACTACAGGATGTCATGCATGTGCCCAATAAAATCGCTGGGCAAAAATCCAGTATTCCCTCTTGTCGTGCAGGAGGCTTATCTACCCCCCCCCCCCCCCCCCCCCCGCCCCATCCCCTGTGAGATTGGAGATTTACTCAAATGATCAAGCACCTAAGCCCCCATGAAAATAAGTTCTGGTGAACTGATTAGAGGTTCCCTGTTAATTTGTATATGATGGATAAGGAGAGAGTCAGATGCCTCATATTTAGCCCTGGACTAGAGTTTATTATTTTTAATTTTATTACCGCTGTGAATGGGAGGTAGTGTATTTACTCATGAGCAGTGTACCCATGCACTGCCACCACAAGTTGACTTGAGATTTTAGATCATTATTGATACTTCCTCATTGACCAAAAGAAGCTCAATATTAAGATTCTAGGGCTACACCTGAAGCCACTTTGAAAACATGTATTATGGTCTGTCGACATGTATCTCAGAGCGACTCCATTTGTTTGTTTAAAGGTAGCACTTTGGATGGGCCAAGAGGCTAATGCAGAGAAGCCAAGTCAGAAAAAAGTTATGGTTGGCTGCTAGTTTTGTCCTGGTTTGGATGCCTCTGAATCATTCTCCAGACTAATCCAAAGTGAATGACCATGACCGTGAACGTCTGTGCATTCTTGTACTGACAGGATTTTGTGAACCTTTCAAATTATTCTCTATTTTTGGATTGAGGTTGAGAAAAGCTGCCAACTGCTGCAACAAAAATGCACTCATGGGTGTGTTTACAGAGTTTGGGTTTGACCCAGGCAGTACCCTATTTACACTGCCTGGGTGAAACTGTCCAGGAGAGAGCTCAGTGCATGTGTGCATCCTTTCCCTACCAGTTAAATTTTAAATGTTTAGGCAATGTGGCCATTGCATTTTCTTTTGTAAATGTTAATACCTTCCTTAAAACTTTTACTTCAAGGCCTCAGCCTTGTCCAAGAGCCTGGACTTGGACTTGATTGTTTTTTGTCCATACCTGTGACTCTGTCAGCTGAAGGCAGATTCTACAGTCTGAACATGTGCAGTGTGAACATTTTCCTGGGATGCATCAGTAGCATTTAGTTAGTGAAGCACCAAATCTAATGTTCATAGAGATCTTTTAAAAAAAAAAAATTCAAACCAGTGTTGCTAGAGCTGACCACCCCTCCCCACACTCAGTGCTGCGAGGCCTATGCCGTGGAAGGTGTTCAATGAAAAAAAAATTAAGTGCCCTCTATGACTTTTCACCTGGGTTGCTTGCAGCAGTGTCCAGGAGATTAATCTTTAATTCCTGGAAACTCCAGGACAATCCTGGAGGGTTGGCGGCCCTACCCCTTCCTTCACTAACAGACTCCAGGAACACTCACCAGTGAGTCAAATCCCACATTTCATCTCCCCAGTTCTCCCATCACTCAGGTTCTTCCTCCACAATGATACCGAGTCACAGGACTCCCCACAACCATGTTTCCAAACCCCTGCCCTCCCTTCCAGTACTGCTAAGTACCAGCTACCTATCTCCAATTGGTACTTCTTGTTTTCCATCTTACTGTGTATCCTCACCTTTAATAACGGTAAGGGATAAAGGTGTTCAGAGACTCGCAAAGTGCATTGCTCTATTTGTAGCAGTTTTTTAATAAGTAAAATTTTGTTTTGTTTGTGAATTTTAACTTTGAAGATACAGAACCTAAGTCAAGCAATTCCCGGGCCTATGGTTTAACCCACTCATTCGAGTCAGTAACTGAGGGTGATTATTTGCTGAGGGAAACTAATATCTTTTCCTAGTGGGAAATGAATGTGTGAGAAGATTTGATGCTGAGCTCAGAAATTGTGGCTGGAGATATCAGCCAGGCCTGGACCAGGATAAATGTCAACGGGAAGGAACTGGTCAAGTATTTGAATGTTAAGCAAATACTGCAAATCCACCATTGTAGGAAGAGTGGAAAAAATACATATTTTATAATGTAAATAACTAGAAATGAGAGGTTTTGTGGAGGCAAGAATAAAGTTACTTACAAGTTTTGTGAAGTGGTAGATAAATATTATTACTGATATATCTGTGTAGTATGTAATATTTGTAACCATAGTCGGTCATGCAGAATACTGCTTCAGTAAATTTGTCATGTTATAGTGAGGGGAGGACCACTGTCACAAATAAGCTGCAGCAGGACTGCAGTAAACATCAAAACCCACACTTTGTGTCTCAGATTACCCCTGAGCAGTACCATGGGAAATCTATTAGGACGGAGTCAAATTTTGACGTTCTTTGTTTGCAGTGGCACTGCAGTACTTCTTATGTGATCATTAAAGGAATATATTCCAGACAATACTTGCAGGAATTATATTTCAGAGCCTTTCCCTAACATCTGGCATTTGCTAAGGGCAACAATCAAATCGAAACCTGCCTGAAGTTATTTAATTATTTAATTCTCCAATGACCATGACAATGCACTGTGCTCATTTGCTCAATGATGTGGGATTGCTGGATGTCAAAACTGGTGATACCCTGACTTCAGCACTGAGCTAAGCATGAGTTGCAACAGCTTTTTTTTGTAAGTTCATACTGCCCTCTGAACAGCCTTAGTTTTTACACATTCCACACAAGATGAGAATTTTTATGAGCCTCCCCTTGAATATGCTTTTAAGGAATGAATGTAGCTGTCTTGTGTGTGTGAAGAAATAGTAATCTTTTGTCTTGGTTTCTAGGGACAAAGAGAAGATTGATAAGATAGTAAATTCATTGGGTCTAACCATTCTGCCTCGTGATTCACGTCACACGGATCCTAAAGTACACCTTAATGCCATTTGTACTCAGTGGCTTCCTATCTCCCAGGCTGTGTTGTGTATCCTTTAATTATGTGATTTAATTTTTTTTTGGATTTTAATATTTAACAAAAATAATGCATGATTGGCCAAATTATTAGCGATTGTGATTATGATCGTTGGTGAATTAATTTGTGTAACCTAAACAATGATAAGCTAATTGAAGTAATGCCTTTAATAAATTTAGCATATAACCTACAAAGCTTTCAAGCTTCAGTTTTAACTGTAGGGAGAGGAGAGTGTGGGGCAGTCCATTGGAACTCCAATGTGTTGTGCCATCGGATGATAGGACATGGATTTGTACTCACGGTCCC
The DNA here is from genome assembly GCF_035084215.1 of Heptranchias perlo. NCBI lineage: Eukaryota > Metazoa > Chordata > Chondrichthyes > Hexanchiformes > Hexanchidae > Heptranchias > Heptranchias perlo. The sequence goes on from NC_090358.1 coordinate 24,369,747, forward strand.
CAGACGGTGAATTTACACCTCAGTTTTGTTGCTTTAAGCTGTTGAGTTCAGGCTTCTAGTTAATGGTTACAGAATGGTTTTGAAAGAATCCTGGTGGTAAGTTGCCTGGTTCTTTGACCACCTCTCGGTAGGGTTTGGTAAATGGCATGGGTAGGAGAAAATACATGACTTGCAAAGCAAAACAAAAAACACAAAAGGCGAGTGGGTGGGGGGTCCTGTGCAATGTCAAAAAATAAAGAGAGCTAATTTCCACTTAAGCCTTGTCTCATGCATATTAGTTAAACTGATGCTGTTTTTATTAGCATAAATGAGTATGATAAATGTCATCCATTATGAACAAGATTAGAATTTTAAAATAACCATCAGTAAATAAAGATTGTCTTGAGCATTCAAAATGACAGAAATGCTGGGATTTGAAACTTATAAAATGCCGAACTGTTGAACACGTGCTGCTGCTTTTGCTCTTCCATTCCACTGGCTTTGTTCCATCCTGTGGAGGAACTTTGGAGTTTCTATTTCCATTACATTACCGTGCCAACGAAATTGGGAGCACTCCATCATATTTTGTAGTTCGGAAAGAAAATCAGCCCCGAAGGCAACTAAAATTGAAGATGGTTATCCTTCTTCGTATCATTCATGTGGTGTGGTCTGGGGATGGATTCAAAATCTTTTGGGTTTCAGGATGTAAATGATCATACAGGATGCTCCCCTTTGGCATTCTGATGTCACCCGTGTCAAGAAGAATCTTCTTTGGGTAACATCTCTGGGTTAATTCTTAGACTTGGTTTATGCTAACCCATACTTGGTTTGAAAGGAAGCTGTAGCTGCCTTCTGGCATTCTAGATTCTAAGGTAACATAGTATTACTTGTACTCTATTGTGATTGGAACTGCTAGGTAGGATAGGGCAATGGGTCAGGCAGTAGTTCTGCATGATGTGCTGGGGGGGTGGGGATGTTCATTTGCTGCTTTGGAATGTGAAGGTGAGTATCCACCAACCTCATGTGATGCATGATGGTGTGATCATAGTAGTCCATACTAGTCCAGAAAGGGGATATGTTTTATTGTATAACTTGGTTGGTCAATAGCCCCTTATCTGGTCTGTGTATTCCATGTGAAGGGTTTGATTAAAAAAAAATGTTAATCCTGTCAATGTTTAAAGAAAAAAACTATACAGGACATTTTGGGTTACAACTAAACTAATTGAATATATTGATATATGAAATGTAATGGATGTTGTGTATGTGGATTTTCAAAAGTCGCTTGATAAGGTGTTGCATAAAAATTGTTGATAAAATTGAACCACGTGATATTGAAGGGACTGTGGCAGCACAGATCCTTGGTTAAAGGACAGAGAACAGAGTAGGAGATAGTGGGTGTTTTTGGACTGCAGGAATATCCATTTGTGTCTGCCAGGGGTCAGCTCTTCTTGATATACGTAAATGTTCTGGACTTGGGAATGGGGATTCAATATGAAAACTTGCAGAGGACACAAAAATAAGGCAGCTTGGCTAACTGTGACTGTAAGTGACTTCAGGAGGATATACACAGTTCTCTGAAGTTAGTAGATTGGGCAGATTGATGTCCGGTTAAATTTAATGGGAGGAAGAATAAGAAAAGGAAATATACACTAAATGGCAAAACTTTGAGAGCAGATGAGGAGCAAAGAGAATTAAGGATTCAGGTAATCAGCTTGATAAATGGGAGGACAGGTTGATAATGCTATGAATAAAAAATGGGATCCTAGGTTTTATAAATAGGGGCATAGAATATAAAAGCAAAGAGGTAATGTCAAACTTATACAAATCATTGGTTTGATCGCAGTTAGAATATTGTCATGCCTTACTTCGGCAGGATGCCACGGAGAGGGTGCATGAGAGATTCGCTAAGATGATACCAGGGATGAATGGTTTTAGTTATGAGGCGAGGCTAGAGAAACTGGGACTCTTTTCATTGAATCTTAGAATCATACTTCACAGAAGAGGCCATTTAGCCCATCATGCCTGTGTTGGCTCTTTGAAAGAGCTATTCAATTAGTCCCACTCCCCTGCATTGGAACAAAGGTGAAGAGCTGGCAATGAAGTGTTCAAAGTTATGAAAGGTTTCAATAAAGGAAATCGGGATAGACTATTTCCACTGTTCATTGAGTCGGTAGCTGAAGGTTATAAATTTAAAGTTAGTACCAGAAGAATGAGGGGAGTGGTTAGGAGAATTTTCATGCAGAGAATTGTTAGAACTTGAAATACCCTATCAGAACAGTGGTGGAAGCAGAATCCATATCCGCTTTTAAAAGGTCAGTGGGTCGATATTTGACAAAGAAAAATTTAAAAGAACAGGCTAATGGGACTAAATGGTTCGCTCTTCCCTAACCCTAACCCCAAATGGCCTTCTCCTGAGCTAAAGAGTTCTTTGGTTTTAGTTATGGATAGCGAGCAGAGAGTGGGATTGGACTTGGTGGCTCATGCAGAGGAAAAACACTGGCACAGACTTGATGGGCTGAACGGTGTGTTTCTGTGCTGGAACATGGTACGTATTGTATTGCATGATTCTCCCTGGCTGCCAACCTTAGTGAATCCGGCAACAGCTGTGAGACCGGTGGGGCGGGTAGTAAACTAGATTGTTTGGGGACATGTGTATTGTTTAGGATGAATTGCTAAGCTAGGAAAAATGTAAGGAATCTTACAACACCAGGTTATAGTCCAACAGTTTTATCTAAGTCCACATCTAAGCTAGGAAAGGCATCCTTGAAAACACAATGTTGCTCCAGAGCTTCAAAATTTTGCTGCAACAAAATTAAGTGTACCCAACCTGATTAGGCCCAACACGCTTGCCTCTTTGATGGACAGTATAAAGGCATGGTAAGAGAAAATTAGGATTTTATTCACCAGCATCGATATAAAAGGAATGGACAAGGACTGACAGTGAGGTGCCTGATTCTCTTGTGTGCAAAGTAGATGGTTCTGTACAATCCACCTTTCAAGCAGAATGGGAGTTGTTAACACAGCAGTGTTACACCCGTCACATTGAATAAGTCAAATGCTTGAGCACTGTCTGATAAGCTGCCGAAGTTAAACAGCTAAGAGAGAGGACAAGGGCTAAAATGAATCGTATTGTGTGGCACCAAGCTGTATAGATCACCAGAAGTAAGTGGGCACATCTAATTTTGTGAGAACAATTAATTGGATAGTTTATGGTTCGAAATGTGAACCAACAAAGGGATAATTTAAAAATATAAAAAGGATGATTTTCCTCCAGACTTTCAAGATTTTGCTCCAACAAAATTAAGTGAGCCCACCCTCTGGGTGCAACAAGTGGACAATGCAAGGACACAGTAGGAAACAACAATGTCTTCATTCAAAGGACCCATAAAAGTACTGAAAAAAAAAATTGGAATACTGGCTTTAATGGTTAAAAACAAAATCAAATGCGTAAGTAACTGTCACAGATGATATGCATCCTGGCCATAACACCAGATACTGATTTGCTTCCAATTCTTAAGGTGACATTGAAAATGAAGTGGAACTGTGAGAATAAAGTGGAACTGGATGATGGCCTGTCCTGCTAACCTGAAATGATTGTCATGGATTATGGTAGAATATGAAATGGTTAGTGGGATAAAAATCTGTCTCTTGGATGAGGAACCATCCAGATGAATCCATTAGTACACTTTGGAATTCCTTGACAAAGTACCACAGCAATGGTATGTAGCAAGCTGCCCAGCCCTATGGATATTGCTGCAGAGCGGGTTGAGAAGCTCATGTGTGTTCGAAGCAGAAGATTTGATTCACTGCCTGCTCAAACCCAAGCCCTCAAACAAGGTAAATGGTTGTGCATATTCTGAGTAGAACTTAAGTACAAGTTGGTGAAGAAATAGCAAGTGCATTATGTTAAATAGTTTTTCCTTTATTTTTGTACACTTTTCTGGATGCTGTTTATTATTTTGAAATAATTTACATTTATTTTTAGATTGTTAAATGAGGAAAAGAATTGCAGTGTTGTTTAAACACACAGCAGTAATTGCTTGTCTCATTGATATAACTGTTTACAGTCAAGTTTTCATCAATACCATTGTTGAACATTATCAAATCAGCATTGGCACATCGAGTAATAAAGTGCTGATGTTTCTCCTGCTGGCCATATATTTTCCTGGCAACGTGAGTCAGTGACATTGTTCGATGTATCTTGGTTGTCCAGGATATAGTGTCCTGTCACGGTGGGTGTTCTGGCGTTCTGCAAAACACAAAACCGTACTGTTCCTGCGCATGCTGTACCATATGTTGTGTTTGTGCATTGCAGTGGTGCTCAGGAGTTTTTGAAGGAAGCCAGAGAGCCTGGTAAGTGTGGCCAGTTTAATCCGGCTGGCGTTATGTTTGATTTACTTACCAGAGCTTTGCCTCTCGACCCGAGAGTTGACTAGTGCGAGTGAGTTATCTGCATCTTGAGGTTGTTGCATGTAATGGATTTTGGGATATTGTGTGGCATCACATGTTGGACCTTGTATTGTCTCTGGTAGATTTCTGTGCAATGCATTTGGCCTAATCATCTAAAATAAATTCTGTTACACGAGTACATGTGTGACATTGCTCATGGTGTCAGAGGATTCGATGTTACAGGATACACTGGTGATGCAGCGCCATCCAGTGATCGCAGCATCACTGGGACCTGTTTACATAGGGAATTTCCATTTTAACTGAGATTATGTAGGCATTTTCAATGTTGAATGTTGATATAAAAATTGTGATCATGGGAAGTGAAGTTTGTGGACAGGAAATGTGTGCATACAGAATATTTTTAATCTTGTATCTAATATAGATAATTAATGGAGAAGGAAATGCTGGGGGGAGTACTTTCAGAACAAATTGTTGAATGGGGGTTGGAGTTACAGACTTGCTTGATCATGGCTCCATTTGCACCTGAGCTGGGATAAATTAGTATTGACCGGGTATTGATGTTTATGCACTTGGAATTAAATTTTCGCATCCTGGCTTTGATGCTTCTGAAATGGCAACTCCGGTATAAATGATTCATGTGGGCTGTCTGTATGCCACATCAGAGCAACTGTGGCTGGAAGCAGAGGCCTGAAATGGTAGAAAAGCGAATACAGTGGTCTCGATGGAAGGGATTGCTGTGAGTTTTGCATTTGTTATGCACTCCCATAGCAAAGATGTTGACAGTTGTGAACAAGGAAGTTTTGGTTTGTAAAATATATACTTTAAAGTAATATGATAAACTTCATGCAGTAGCTTGTAGTTTTACAACAATTGCATACCAGAAAGTACTTTTTTTGTGGTTCACAACAAACTGCATTAGTTTGGCACCTGTTTTTTAAAAAAAAGAAATTTGAGGAAAAAAAGTTAGTAGAAATTTCAGTGGCTACATTTCAGAAATTTCAAGAGCTCTTAGTGCCAAAACTTAAGAAAATCTGCATGTCTTGAGGTCGACACATACTGATTGGGCTGAGTGGCCTGTTTCTTCTATGTCTTTGCACATTGATAGACTAATGGCTCTTCCTGGGATAGTTGTATAAATGGCTACATACGTAGTCAATGATGCCTGTACCCGGAGGAGCAAGTAATGTGGTAAAACTGTAGCTGTCTCCATTCTTCCTGATGGTTGCTGAAATGGGCGGAAGAAAATGTGGCTTCATTTTACCTTAATGAAGTCCTGGATGGCATAATGATCGACCCCTATAGTGTCTCCTGTGGATACCTAATAATAGAGGGTATGAAGAGCTTCACTGCCACTGGTAATGCAGCACATAGGGTGTACTGTCCATGGGGGTCTCCTTGCATCAGGCGCCACACCTAATTCACAGTGCTCTGACTCAGTTTTAGCCTCATTCTTTGCAGTTCCATGATGTCGAGGTAGCTGATTCTGTTAAATGTACTGCTGCTCCCTGGGGTGGTTTGTTCAGGTAGCGGGAAGACTTATGTCGAGTTTAGACTCCCTGTCCACCATCTCCTGAGGCAGCTAATTTGCAGTGAAATAGCTGCTAAGGCCCTACGCCCATTCCTTGAGGCCCAAAGAATGAGTATTGTGCCGATACTTCCAAGCTTGTCATTCTGTTGTTACAAGAACTGGTGCTGCATGCAAGCACAAAACTCTGTTTGTCTATATGCAGAACCCTGCAGCATTTTCTCGTGATAGGCCATTAACAAAGCCTTAATAAGGAAATACTTTTATCCTGTCGGTGGCAAAACACATTAGTTAGAGTGGGTGGAGAGCTCTCAATAGCACCAGTAATGGTGGAAACGGCTGCTCCTCCTTTTAATCATTTTCCCGCTTCTTTTAATGCACTTCTTTATAGTTGTTACATGTAATTTCCCACAGAAAATATATTTTAAAATGGAGCTCAGAGTGAGACGAAAACTGCATGTGTGCATGCTGATCAGTTTGGTTGGCCACAAACCACCCTTGGAGAATTGTATTTGTTGAGGTCACCTTGACATCAAGATCAAGTTCAAATGAGAAATATGCAGTTGAATTGAAACAACTTGCCTCCTCACACAAATAATGGGAATAAGTGCCTATAATTTTGGTGCAGTCTTGGGTGATGAAGTCTGCCTAATTTTAAATTTGTTGTGGTCCAGAAATGCCATCACAATCCTACAAGAGTAAATTGATGAAAATGTGATAAATTGTTTGATAAAATAAACTCTTGGCTCTTGAGAGCAACAGTTCAGTGAGAACTGATGCAAGTTCTGGGATTTAAAAAAGTGTAGAACATTTTTCTGTTCAAGAATCAACTTTCCCGTCTCTAAAAAACAGAATTAGTTATTGAACTGTAAAAGTTTATTCCTTGGTACAAATCCTTGTGTTTTTATTCATAGCTTCAAGTAACAGCTTAGTTTCCATTGGCCACTTATGTTAGCATGGGAACAAAAATTAGATATATGACTGACATTTGACCAAGGTAATGAAAGAAAGGAAGACTTGCACTTATATATAGCGCCTTATCACGTCTCTGAGAAAGGTCACAACAATTAGTTTTGAAGTGCAGGCACTTTTGTTAAATAGGCAAAAACCAGCATCCAGTTTTCACTCAGCAACTTCCCTAGAAACAGCAGTGAGAGGAATGACCAAAGAGTCTGTTACCACAAAGCAGTAAGAATCAAACTGGTTTCTTGTTCTGGGCTATTTTACATTAACTATTAGATCAAACCTCTCACCATCTGCCAACGCTTTCAATTCATCAGTATGTAAAGGATGTGAGTGCAGTGTTCCTCTGAGCTACATTCCTGTCACACAAGTGGCACACAATTTTACTATTACACGGTGTGCTTGTATTTAATTACATGAAACTCAAGTTCCGTCAAGCAATAATTTTTGTTTCAGAATTTTTAAGCCTGGATTATTGACACCACATTGGGGCTGTTGTAGAACACGCAATGAATGCTAAAACAAAAGCAAAATAGCCTGCATGCTGGAAATCTGAAATAAAAACAGAAAATGCTGGAAACACTCAGCAGGTCAGACAGCACTATAAATGCTGCTGGTTGTATGACAAGAGCATGAAAGCAGATACTGCTTTTCACTTTAATCCAAGTAACTGTAGTAATTACTGAGTAGTCAGCACAATGTTTTAGACCTGGCAGTGTGTAACAACCCTGTCGAACGCCATAGATCAGTGTTCGAGAGTGAATATTGTGAAACCTCACTAGCCCCTCAGTGATGTTGACATTACTGTAACAATTCCAATGTGTAGGGCGGAGAGGGGCATTGTCAGGTTGGATGTGTGTGTTTCTCCCCTCTCCTAAACCACACAGCTTTTGGAAAGGCTTATGTCCCCCCCCCCTCACCCCCTTGCTTCAAATCCTGCCTATAGTTCCTCTCCAACTCTTTACAGGTGGTTACACCTCTATTTAGAGGAGCACCTATAGACCCAGAAGGGAATGGGAGGGAAGAATCATCAGAGGCTTGTTGCACACTTAACCCTAGATTTTCCTCGGCGGTAGCCCAGAGGTCAGATGCGGAAGATGGGAAATGTGCCGTGCTTTGAAGCACTCACCTCAAATAGGCGGAGGTTTCATTTTAATACTCAACTGAGGCCACGTCACTCCTGGACAGCGTATCCCACTGTTCTGGGGTGAAGGACACTTGGTGTAAAGGATGGGCGTCCAGGTGGCAGTAAGTATCCTGAACGTTGTGCAAAGGACACAGTGATCCAAAGGTAGCCACTTCTTAACTTGTTCTTCAGTATTTTCCCCCCTGTTGACACTGAGTTTCTGATAAGTTTTTGTGTCGATTGATGTAGATGATTTATTTTCCCCTTCCCCCACTAGACCATTTTGGTTGAGGAAGCCCCACAAGGCTGAAGGAGAAATGTTCTGAGCCCCCCGCTCAGTTCCCCCATGCCTGCTTCTGCGCACAGCGGTGAAAGTACATTGCCAGGAGAGGCATTAGTGTCGGCAGAGGTGCTACTTCCAAAGGAAGCTGCAGCCCAAAATCGGGCGGGCTAGCGACTGAGATTGTGGGTAAATTTAGGCAGTGGAGGCTCATTGCTTGGTCTGCATTTTCCTGCCACTGTCTGCTCTTCCCCCCACCCCTCCCCCCAATGGATTATTCCATCGGCCCTGCCAGAATGCCATCACTGGGGAGGAGAGTCCCGGCCCGGATGTCATCACTATGTGAATGCCTGACTCACCAGAAGTCCCCCACTCACAGTATGTTAAGAGGCTCGCCAGGGTGATCTGCAGAAGGCCGTGGCCCGATTGGCTGCACCTGCTGCAGTGCCTCCAGCCATATCTGTAGGCCCTGGCACACCTACCCTTCAGTGATCATTGGGCACGGCCTTCTCAGTGTCTGGGTCAGCGGATAGCCATATGCTGCAAGGATACCTGCAGACACCTGAAACTTGGCTTCCCCTACTTGTAGGCATGCTGTAGTGCTGACCTATGAGGATGATGCACTGAAGTGGCATAGAGGCAGCCCTCCTTATAACTAAGCAGCACCACCTCCACTTCAGCAACCATCTAAAAGGGAGTCGGCTGTTGGGCTGTTCCATCGTGCCAGCACCATGGCTTTCCTTTTCCTTCATTTTAGCCTGTCTCAGAATCTCCTTCTCTTTTAAGAAAGAACAAACTTGCATTTATATGGCGCCTTTCACGGCCTCAGGACATCCCAAAACGCTTCACAGCCAATGAAGTACTTTTGAAGTGTAGTCACTGTTGTAAAGTAGGGAAATGCGGCAGCCAATTTGTGCACAGCAAGATCCCACAAACAGCAATGAGATAAATGACCAGATAATCTGTTTAAGTGATGTTAATGGGGGATAAATGTTGACCAGGACACCAGGGAGAACACCCCTGCTCCTCTTCGAATACATGGGATCTTTTATGTCCAACTGAGAGGTGCCTTGGTTTAATGTCTCATCCGAAAGACGGTACTTCTGGCAATTCAGCACTCGCCAGTACTGCAGTGGAGAGTCAGCCTAGATTATGTGCTCAAGTCTCTGAAGTGAGGCTTGAAACCAAACTTTCTGACTCAGAGGCAAGAGGGCTACCACTGAGCCATGGCTGACACCTTTAGAATCATAGAGTCATAGAAAGATTACAGCATGGAAGGAGGCCATTCAGCCCATTGAGTCCGTGCCGGCTCTATGCAAGAGCAATCTAGCCAGTCCAACTCCCCTGCCCTTTCCCCGTAGCCCTGCAATTTTTTTTCCTTTCAAGTACTTATCCAGTTCCCTTTTGAAAGCCATGATTGAATCTGCCTCCACCACCCCCTAGGGCAGTGCATTCCAGATCCTAACCACTCGCTACGTTAAAAAAAAGTTTTTCCTCATGTCACCTTTGGTTCTTTTGCCAATCACCTTAAATCTATGTCCTCTGGTTCTTGACCCTTCTGCCAATGGGAACAATTTCTCTCTATCTATTCTGTTTAGGCTTGCACAGACTGCTAATAGGTTGGGATATTTTCAGAATTTTCATCCCTCTGTTGTGACACTCCTTTAATTGTCTTTATCCCTTTAAGTTTCATTTCCACAATTTCTTGCTCCTAACGTGTTGTTTAGATTCTTCCAAATCTACACCTAAAGTTATGCTAATAAGCTGACCTAGGACAATTGGATGCAACAGCCCACTCCTGTTTCAGTCTGAAACCCGGCAATAGCTGGTCTCACACTAATGCCAAAAGAAGAAAATCTAGAAGCTAAAACAGGACATATCAAAATGGATTCCACCCCTTTAATTGGGCAAGCATATAGTGAATAGATGCATAGAGCAGAGAAATGTGCTTATCTGCTGCCATCTGTTGGTGAAATGCCAAACTGCATGCAACGAACCGTTTATAAATTTAATACTTAACAGCGGGAACTCTGCGAAAATCCTGTATATGTTGGTGCCCCTTCTAAATGTATATCTGTACAAACCAATGCTAATAGGTTAGAATCAGCAATCTGGTTCACCAGTGAGCTCAGATCCCGAATAGGTGTATCAAGTAGGACTTAGCAGGACCAATAACTTTCATGCTTTTTAATCTAGTTCATTTTAAATAGTAACATTATTCTTCCCGAGAATGGGGATTGGAGACCAAGTATAAGAGAATAATTCATGTTTTTTAATAGACTTGTGATAAGACAGGCAAAGATTACAGATTTGATAACGAGGTTGCTCTAATGAGTCTGAGAGCAGACACAGCCATAGAAACGTAGGAATTGCTAGATGGAGAAAGACCACAGTCCATCTAGTTCGCCTTCTATCATCCCGGTAGTCACATGACACAGTGGTAATGGAGTTGTTGACTAATCAATCTCTATCCATCAGTCTGCAACAGACCCAAAATGACACGTGGAAAACCCTAGTGCTGGAGAGCTTTGGGAACCATAGGTCAAAAATCACTTGATCTTCCCGAGCCTGCTACACTTACCGCATGTCATGTCTCAAATTACTCATATACTCTAACCCAAAATGTTACTTTCTGAAAGAAATCCATCCCTTATACTAACTTATTGTTCAAGTAAATATGCAATGAACTCCATCTATAATTTCATATTATTTGTGTCTACAGTTTCAGGCCATTTTCATCTACTGACAAAAGTGCCCTCTGCTCTTATATTGGCAACACCTCGATTTTAAAAAATCTCACCGTGCCTTCAGCTGCCTAGGCTCTAAGCTCCAGAATTCCCTCCCTAAACCTCTCTGCCTCACTGTCTCTCTCTCTCTCCCCTCCTTTCAGATGCTCCTTAAAACCTACTGCTTTGACACTTGTCCTGATATCTCCTTATGTGGCTTGGGGTCAAATTTTGTCTGATTACGCTCCTGTGAAGCACCTTGTGATGTTTTACTACGTTAAAGGTGCAATATAAATGCAAGTTTTTGTGGTTGTTGTAGCTCATCAGTTGCGAAAGTGTTGAAGTAGCTGGTCCTGCTGAGTCCTACCTGATACATGTGTGAACAGCAAACCGGCCGACACTGAGATGCCGCCATTTGGAGTCTGGAAGGAATCCAATGAATAAAAGTTGAAGGCTGACAGTGCAGTATGGATGGGTGGGTGGGTCTTCGCTGAGGAATTGATGCAGCTCTACCACAGTATAGTCTCTTACCCTGAGCCTCAACCTCCTGTGGGACTGTTTGTCAGTCATTCTGGGGTAGCTGTGCCTAGGACAGTAGTCCAATGCATTGTATTTCTTTTGCACCTCAGAATATGCCTTGTGTGCCACCTTACATGAATGGCCGTCTTTTCCTGCTCTTGTTGGTTCACCTCAGTCAGTTACAGTCTAGTGGAGCACTGAATCCAATGTGCATTGTACTCAAAGCAGTCCACTTGTCAGTGCAGCAAAGCAGGTCGCAGCATGTGCTGCGCTCGTTTAATGCCAGATTATCGATGCACCGGACACATGAGGTGAGCCCTGCGTTGGATGTGAAGGCACATTGTTGCCAACAATAATTACCGTAGCAAGCTGAGTGCATGTCTTCATCACTATCGTGTCAATAAGGCACTTCTTCCAAATAGCAACTTGGTAGTGTTCACAAATGCTATGTTTACTGGGTGCTGCTCTCCACTCCCAATCTTACCGCTTTCTAACACATGAAGAACCCAGGCAGGCGTCCAACAGCAACAGGAATTTCCAAGCTACTGCCTTAATTGGGATTTGATTTTTTTAAGAATTCTGGTACAGTTTACCCCACACCCAAATTTGTACAATAATGCTTGTGCAGTTAATACTTTACATTGCTATTGGAATTCCATTTTAAATGTAAAAGTGTTCAGGGAATCTATTTGTCTCTCTTGAAATAATGAAAGCTTTGGTGGCAAATAAAGTTTCTCGAGCTCCCTCGAAGGCTCAGCGGAGCACATGGCCTGGGGCGTTGTCGGGTTCAGTCCCCTGGTCTATGCTGGGTTGGCAGATCTCGCCCGGTAGGGGTACTACATTGGGCTCAGGATAGGGAAAAAAAATCAAGTCGAGGTTTCCACGTTGTCACTACCCAGCGATCCCAGCTGGAAATGCCAATGTGGGCGTCATGTGAGGAAAGAACCCGGCCGAGCTGCTGGCAGTCCCTGTCGAGGCTCACAGATGAATAATGGCCCTTTTGACAAGGTAGTGGAGACCTCAGTAGAACCGTGACTCAGCAAAGGGTCACTGCAGTCAGGAGGGTTGAGAAAAGGAAAAAATGAATGGACAAAATTGGCAAAGCAACAGGGAGGGGAATGAATTTCTACTTTTGTAATAAAATGAGCTTCTCATAATACCATTCTTCCTTTTTCATTATCATTTAAATTAAAAATGGAGACTGTAAAGACTACTGAATAAGAAATTCCGTTACTCCTCTCCATCCCCTGCCCGCTGATTTCCACAATGAAGATTTTGTAAAATGAAAATATTAGATTTTGCAGAATGAAAGCTACTGTAATGGATTATTGATATTAAACTAACCCTCCAGTGTCTTGTTAATGCCCATAAGTTAATCCCACTGGTTCTGATGGAATAGCGTTTGGCACTGAGGAGATCTAGTCACCAATTACTGAAACCAAAAAACACATCTTTCATTTTCATGGGAAAGTTGCAGAAAATAAATTTAGTGCAAAAAAAATTAGTGGTTTTGCAAGTTAATTTGAACATTTATTTACTTCTATTTGCAGCAGCAACTTGTTAATACTTTATTATGTAACAAGACATTAAAAGTGTTATCTAAGGTGTACTTGGGTGTAAACACTGCTTTGTGAAGGAAATGGTGGAATCTTTAAGATGGAGTTGTTACCAAGCTATTGTCGGGGGGTGTTTTTAGTTTTTTTTAAATTAACATTTTATTTCAAGAAGACATGAAAATTAGAAAACATGTAACATTTAATACCCAGGTATAAACATTTTTTTAAATTTCAAGAGAAAAATTGTGCATTGGTTTTCACACTGATGTAGTAGTGGTAAATATCCTCAACACGGTATTTACTTCACAACACTTCACGAAATCCTGCTGCCCATATCTGACCCTGCACCAAATCTCACTGCCTCATCATCTCCGTCCTTGCCGTCCTACATAGGCTACCATTCTAAGTGAACAAATTTAAAATCCTCATCCTTGTATTCACATCCCCTCATGGTCTCGCTCCTCCCTATCTCTGTAATCTTCTCAAACCGACAATTCCCTTCTACCCCAAACTCTTCATTCCTCTGACTCCTCCCTGCCACCCCATCATTGACAGCCGTGCCTTCTCCATTTCTTTGTGGCTTGGTGTCTGTTTTTAACTCATGCCTCTGCGAAAATAACATTGGTAGTTTTTTTTAATGGTAAAACGCCATATTAATTAAAGAAAAATGAAAGTCTTGCATTTATATAGCGCCTTTCACAAACTCAGGACATTCCAAAGCGCTTGAAGTACTTTTGAAATGTAGTCACTGTACAGGAAATACAGGTTGTCAGTGTTGTGGGTAAATTAATGGCATGGTGCATGTTTAACGCACTCCACGTCCCGGAAGTGGGGAGGAGGAGGGGACTGCATTCTGGGGGCAGGACAGGTGCACAGGGGCTATCCCAACTTTACTTTGGGTTTTGGGTTGGTCCCCTCTTCCGTACAGCTGGGGATCAGTGGCGGCTTGTGCTCTCCTTGGTATCAACCCCACCCGCCCTCTGCAGGGATGTGTTGCAGGGTTTATGGGAGAGGACCTGTTGGATGGGGCTCCAGGTAAGGTGGGTCCTTGTCAATTTCATTATATATTAGTTTAAAATGTAGATCTTTGCCCCCTAATACCTTCATTTTTCAAACTTTAAAACCTTGAAATGAGATGAGACAAACCAAAGCTTGATATCGTTAACATTTGATACTTTTTCAACAACTCAACATATTGTTCAAAAAAAATCCTTGTTTTTCCCTCCTTTTCTCTAAGCTCAGTACTCCAGACATGGGTAGATGCAAATTGTTGTTTGGGTTGGTTTGTCTCATCTCCCAGTGTTTTTTTTGTTCCAAGGCTTTAACATTTGTAAATGGAATGTAACAGAGGTCAAGGCGGCTGCAAAAGGCCAAGCCAAAATGTTTATGAGAACCCCTAAATTTTAAACTAATATATCATAAAATTGATTGGTAGCACTTTGCATTACTGAGTAACTTCTTATGAGCTGTATTGTTTCTTAGAAAAGTCCTGTGTGCATTTTTCCTCTCTGCTTGTTTGCGCACTGGAGGATGACCAAATATTGCACAGGGAGCTGTACTAAGAACTGGTCTGTTTTTAATGAGTGAACCAGTCTTGCTGAGTTCAGCAATTGTGCTTCATGCCTGACTTTAAAATAGGCCACAGATCTTGATGCAACACAGACACACTGTTTTATCTCTATTTCACTTATTTGGACAACCGTGCTATTGTAGATTCTGGATTAAGACAGTAATTAGATTGTTCTTTGTGGCTGTTCTACTTCCAGTGAGAGCTGATTTGCACGATATTAAAATCTATTTTAAAACTGTAGGTTTTTATTTTAGTACGTGTATTTTAAAAGAGAATATCAGCAGAAAATGCAACACAATTATTGTATAAAGCAATTTTCTGAAAGCAACTTGTCAAAAACTGCAATTTGTAATCGTAGGGTAGAAAGTCACATCCCATTCTTCAAACTCTAATCTTTCTTGTACCTTTGAGATGAAGTGCTGTTCCACTTGTAGTTCCCCCCCCCCCACTTTGATTTCACAAGGTGAGCCCTTTAATTTATTGAAGCAGTGACAACTATCATTCTTCTCTTTTATATATTCAGCATTTCTCGAATGCAAGAGTGATGAGAAGGCCCCAGTCATTGTGTTTATTTGCAAGATGTTTGCTGTTGATTCCAAGGCTTTGCCCCAGAATAAGCTGAGGTAAGTGATGTAATTGTCCTTTATGATAGTTTTTGCACTTGACATTTTCCATTTCCCCTTCCATTTGCTTGTTTACTTCTCGATTGAAAGATTTTTGTAAGTTTCCATGTGAAATTGTGCAACAAATATTGCGTTCTTAAAATGACAGAATTCTATATAGCAGTGAAGCGCATTACAAAACCTCTAAAACCTGTAGGCCTCGGCTTTTCGCCTCCTTCCCGCCCATTTTTGGGCAGATCTTCAGCAGGCGGACGTGTAAAGGTAATCGGGGATAAGCTTTCGTGTCTCCCCGCTGCTTTCTGGTGGCTAGGTCCCTTGAGGCTCAATACGCCCACCCATATGTATATGGGCGAATGTAAACTTCGTGCAAATGAAGGAGAAATAGCCTTAGCCGTGTTTCGTGCCATCACACTCTTTGAATGCTGGATGTAGCCCCAGCTGTTAAGGCCCCACTCCACCATTCAAAGGTGACTGGAGCGGGGTCTCGGGGCAAAAAGAGAAGAGGGGCCTGTTTCTGCCAGGCCCCATCATCCAAAGAGTTTTTTTTCAGGCTTTCTTCTGGTGCAGTCTGCGTCCGAGGCTTGCCATGGCAAGTCTCCCCCCACAGACTGGCATGGCTTCCCGGTGGGGGGGCCAGGCAGCTCGCTTCAGTGACCCTGGGGCAGGGATTAAGGAAGTAATCTCTGGGGTAGACAGGTCCCACTCTGCAGGAAATGTCCTCTATTTCACTCCATTCACTCAAGAGGTTGTGAATATTTGGAATTCTCTACCTCAGGGGGCTGTGGATGTTCACTCGTTGAGTATATTCAAGACTGAGATCAATAGATTTTTGGACTCTAGGGGAATCAAGGGATATGGGGATCGGGCAGGAAAGTGGAGTTGAGGTCGAAGATCAGTCACGATCTTATTGAAAGGTGGAGCAGGCTCAAGGGGCCATATAGCCTACTCCTGCTCCTATTTCTTATGTTCTTATTTCCTGTTCTTAAGCTCATCAAGTACCCGGTGCACAGAAGGTGGTCATTTGGCCCATCATGCCTCTGCCGGCTCTTTGAAAGAGCTATCCAATTAGTCCCATTCCCCTGCTCTTTCCCCATAGCCCTGCAATTTTTCTCCCTTCAAGTATTTATCCAATTCCATTTTGAAAGTTACTATTGAATCTGCTTCCACCACCCTTACAGGTAGTGCATTCCAGATCTTAACAACTCGCTGCATAAAAAAATGTCTCCTCATTTCCCCTCTAGTTCTTTTGCCAATTATCTTAAATCTGTGTCCCCTGGTTATCAACCCTCCTGCCAGTGGAAACAATTTCTCGCTATTTAGTGTATCAAAACCCCTCATAATTTTGAAAACCTCTATTAAATCTCCCCTTAACCTTCTCTGCTCTAAGGAGAACATTCCCAGCTTCTCCAGTCTCTCCACAGAACTGAAGTCCCTCATCCTTGAGTGCAAAAGACAAGGCTGAAGCGTTTGCAACCATCTTCAGCCAGAAGTGCCGAGTGGATGATCCATCTCAGCCTCCTCCCGATATCCCCACCATCACGGAAGCCAGTCTTCGGCCAATTCGATTCACTCCATGTGATATCAAGAAACGGCTGAGTGCACTGGATACAGCTAAGGCTATGGGCCCCGACAACATCCCAGCTGCAGTGCTGAAGACTTGTGCTCCAGAACTAGCTGCGCCTCTAGCCAAGCTGTTCCAGTACAGCTACAACACTGGCATCTACCCGTCAATGTGGAAAATTGCCCAGGTATGTCCTGTCCACAAAAAGCAGGACAAATCCAATCCGGCCAATTACCGCCCCATCAGTCTACTCTCAATCATCAGCAAAGTGATGGAAGGTGTCGTCGACAGTGCTATCAAGCGGCACTTACTCACCAATAACCTGCTCACCGCTGCTCAGTTTGGGTTCCGCCAGGACCACTCGGCTCCAGACCTCATTACAGCCTTGGTCCAAACATGGACAAAAGAGCTGAATTCCAGAGGTGAGGTGAGAGTGACTGCCCTTGACATCAAGGCAGCATTTGACCGAGTGTGGCACCAAGGAGCCCTAGTAAAATTGAAGTCCATGGGAATCAGGGGGAGAACTCTCCAGTGGCTGGAGTCATACCTAGCACAAAGGAAGATGGTAGTGGTTGTTGGAGGCCAATCATCTCAGCCCCAGGGCATTGCTGCAGGAGTTCCTCAGGGCAGTGTCCTAGGCCCAACCATCTTCAGCTGCTTCATCAATGACCTTCCCTCCATCATGAGGTCAGAAATGGGGATGTTCGCTGATGACTGCACAGTGTTCAGTTCCATTCGCAACCCCTCAGATAATGAAGCAGTCCGAGCCCGCATGCAGCAAGACCTGGACAACATCCAGGCTTGGGCTCATAAGTGGCAAGTAACATTCGCGCCAGATAAGTGCCAGGCAATGACCACCTCCCCTTGACATTCAACGGCATTACCATCGCCGAATCCCCCACCATCAACATCCTGGGGGTCACCATTGACCAGAAACTGAACTGGACCAGCCATATAAATACTGTGGCTACGAGAGCAGGTCAGAGGCTGGGTATTCTGCGGCGAGTGACTCACCTCCTGACTCCCCAAAGCCTTTCCACCATCTACAAGGCACAAGTCAGGAGTGTGATGGAATACTCTCCACTTGCCTGGATGAGTGCAGCTCCAACAACACTCAAGAAGCTCGACACCATCCAAGATAAAGCAGCCCGCTTGATTGGCACCCCATCCACCACCCTAAACATTCACTCCCTTCACCACCGGCGCACTGTGGCTGCAGTGTGCACCATCCACAGGATGCACTGCAGCAACTCGCCAAGGCTTCTTCGACAGCACCTCCCAAACCCGCGACCTCTACCACCTAGAAGGACAAGAGCAGCAGGCGCATGGGAACAACACCACCTGCACGTACCCCTCCAAGTCACACACCATCCCGACTTGGAAATATATCGCCGTTCCTTCATTGTCGCTGGGTCAAAATCCTGGAACTCCCTTCCTAACAGCACTGTGGGAGAACCATCACCACACGGACTGCAGCGGTTCAAGAAGGCGGCTCACCACCACCTTCTCGAGGGCAATTAGGGATGGGCAATAAATGCTGGCCTCGCCAGCGACGCCCACATCCCGTGAACGAATAAAAAAAATTTTAAAAATTCTAGTAAAACTCTTCTGCACCCTCTCCAAGGCCTTGACATCCTTCCTAAAGTGTGGTGCCCAGATTTGGACACAATAGTCCAGCTGAGGCCTAACCAGTGTTCTATAAAGATTTAACATATCTTCCTTGTTTTCGTATTCTTTGCCTCTGTTTATAAAGCCAAGGATCCTGTATGCTTTTTTAACAGCCTGATCAACTTGACCTGCCACCTTCAAAGATTTGTGTACAAACACCCCAGGTCTATCTCTTCCTTCACTTCCTTTAAAATGTACCATTTAGTTTATATTGCCTCTCATTCTTCCTTCCAAAATGCATCACCAACTGCATTACTACCATCTACCGTTTAAGTAATTCTTTGGAAAAAAAAGTCCAGTAGGTTAGTTAAGTATGACCTTTCCTTTCGGAATCTGTGCTGAGTGCCCTGTAACACGTTACACTTCGCTAAGTATCCTGGTTGCTGCAGGCCATCTGGAAATTATGTTCCTCATTGGTCCCAAACTAGCATTTTAATTTAGTGCTCCATGAGTAATGACACCTCTGTTTAAGCCGATGTGAAGATGCCACTTCAAATTCTTTTCCTGAACGTTACTTTATTGGTAGCCTTATTTCTAGCCAACAGGGTCAGTAAGTTGCAGGCCTCAGTAGGGAGCAACCTTGTTATGTTTGGCACCCTTATTGACTGGTCCTTTGAATTTATACCTAAGGTTTTTTCCTAATGTTGTTCAGGATAAAAGATTATTGTCCCACTGCTCGCTGCTTCATCAGTGAGAATTGGAGGGTTGATTTAATTAAATTTTATGTTAAACAGCTTGCATTTATATAGCGCTTTAAACGTAGTAAAACATCCCAAGGTGCTTCACAGGAATCGTAGAATCATAGAAAGTTATGGCACAGAAGGAAGCCAATTCGGCCCATCGTGTCAGTGCCAGCTGAAAAAGAGCTATCCAGCTTAATCCCACTTTCCAGCACTTGGTCAGTAGCCCTGTAGCTTATGACACTTCAAGTGCACATCCAAGTACTTTTCAAATGAGTTGAGGGTTTCTGCCTCTACCACCCTTTCAGGCAGTGAGTTCCAGACCCCCACCACCCCCTGGGTGAAAAAATTTCCCTTCAGCTCCCCTCTAATCCTTCTACCGATTACTTTAAATCAATGCCCCCTGGTCATTGACCCCTCTGCTAAGGGAAATAGGTCCTCCCAATTCCACTCTATCTAGTCCGGTCATAATTTTATCTACCTCAATTAAATCTCCCCTCAGCCTCCTTTGTTCCAAAGAAAACAATCCCAGCCTATCCAATCTTTTCTGATAGCTAACATTCTCCAGCCCTGGCAACATCCTTGTAAATCTTTTCTGTACCCTCTCTAGTGCAATCACCTCTTTCCTGTAATGTGACCAGAACTGTATGCAGTATTCAAGCTGTGGCCTAACCAACGTTTTATATAGTTCTAGCATAACCTCCCTGCTCTTACCTTCAGTGCCTCAGCTAATAAAGGAAAATACCCCGTATGCCTTTTTAACCACCTTATCTACCTGTCCTGCTACCTTCAGGGATCTGTGGACATGCACTCCAAGGCCTCTTTGTTCCTCTCAGTGTACTCCCTTGCCTTGTTTGCCCTCCCCAAATGCATTACCTCATACTTCTCTGGATTGAATTCCATTTGCCACTTTTCTGCCCACCTGACCTGTCCATTGATATCTTCCTGCAGTCTACAGCTTTCCTCCTCACTATCAACCACACAGCCAATTTTTGTATCATCTGCAAATTTCTTGATCAAGCCCCGCACATTCAAGTCCAAATTATTAATATATACCACAAAAAGCAAGGGACCTCGTACTGAGCCTTGCAGAACCCCACTGGAAACAGCCTTCCGGTCGCAACAACACCCGTCAACCATTACCCTTTGTTTCCTGCCACTGAGCCAATTTTGGATCCAACTTGCCACTTTCTTTTGGATCCCATGGGCTTTTACTCTTTTGACCAGTCTGCCATGTGGGACCTTGTCGAAAACCTGGCTAAAATCCATGTAGACTACATCAAACGCGTTACCCTCATCGATCCTCCTTGTTACCTGCTCAAAAAATTCAATCAAGTTAGTCAGACACGACCTTCCCTTAACAAATCCATGTTGACTGTCCTTGATTAACCCGTGCCTTTCTAAATGACGATTTATGCTGACCTTCAGAATCGATTCCAATAATTTGCCCACCACCAAGGTTAGACTTACTGGCCTATAATTACTCAGTTCCTCCTCACTATAGAAATAAAATTTGACACCGAGCCACATAAGGATATATTAGGACACTTGGTCAAAGAGGTAGGTTTTAAGGAGGAGAGAGAGGAAGAGAGATGGAGAAGTTTAAGGAGGGAATTTCAGAGCTTAGGGCCTAGGCAGCTGAAGGCATGGCTGCCAGTGGTGGAGCGATTAAAATCAGGGATGCACAGGAGGCAAGAATTGGAGGAGCGCAGAGATCTCAGAGGGTTGTAAGGCTGGAGGAGGTTACAGAGATAGGGAAGGACGAGGCCATGGAGGGATTTGAAAACAAGGATGAGAATTTTAAATTCTCATCCTTGTTTTCAAATCCCTCCATGGGCCAACGTAGCTCAGTGAGCACAGAGGTGATGGGTGAACAGGACTTGGTGTGAGTTAGGATATGGGCAGCAGAGTTTTGGATGCACTCAAGTTTACGGAGGGTGCAAGATGGAAGGCCGGCCAGGAGAGCATTGGAATAGTCAAGTCTAATGGTAACCAAGACATCGATGAGGGTTTCAGCAGCAGATGAGCTGAGGCAGGGGCAGGGGCAGGGGTGGAGACGAGCGATGTTACGACGGTGGAAGTAGGCGGTCTTGGTGATGGAGAGGAACCTACAGAATAGGTTCACAGTTTGCTTCCCATCGTGCAAAAGCCCAAAGTAAAACAGTGACCAAACAGAAGATGGATGGTTTAGTGCATTTTAGATTACCACTGACTTACGGATAGGAGCCCAGAAGGTAAATTGAAGATCATCCCTCCCATTCTATGGCTGCTTTCTGGACAAGTCTCAGTGATCTCCTGATTGATAACATTCATGGAACATTACTTATTGGTCCTTGCAACTGTACAACGTGATGGCAGAGGTGCCTAATCACTGATGGTAAACTCTGTTTTAGGGACTTCCCAAGTCCTAAATTGCAATGCTTTGATATGCTCATACTGTGCAAAGAAAGACAGATTGCCTACCTTGGTAGGGTCACCGTCGTTCTCTGAATGAAAGCATTCTTCGTAAACCATGACCATGTCTTTCCAACCATGTAGTCTGTCCTGAGTGTTAAATCATCTAGCCTAGGGAAATGTCATCTAGTTAAGTTCATGCAGTCCAGGTCAGAATGAACTAACTTGCTGGTATGGCGCCTGTCTTTATAAGGAGCAGCAATCGCAGGTCACCTGTTGGCACCTCCATCCCCCACCCTTATAACTCACCTTACTGGGAACCATTTTCTTGTCCTGCTGCTGCGCGGTTTCCCATTCACGCCTGCCGGTTATCGCATCATTCCTGACGGCTTTGAGCAGGAGTCCAATCTGAAATATGGTAATGAATCCCGGGGACTTAAAGTGGCTCCTAGGATTATTAATGCTCCGGCGGTGGGGGGTTAATATGGCCCCGGTGGGGGGATGGGTAATATGGCCCGGTGGGGTGGTGGGGGTGGTAATATGCCCTGGGCCTCTTGCCGTTGCTTGTCATTCACCCGCCGCACTCGCACTATGAGTTAAAATCGTGCCTCTAGTTTTTTTTCTGCAATATTAGTCAACACCTTGAGTGTTGGTATTTGCCGGTATACTTGATGAAACTGCAAATAAGCTATCTCCCAACCCAGTGCTAAACTTTATTGCTGGGTTGTACACTGTTTGGAAAGGGTTCCAGACAACTCTGTGTTTTGACCCAAATAATGTTTTAAAACCATGTCAACCCTGACAACAACTAATACTCAGTCATTTAGGTCACACACAGCCTTGTGTAAATTTTCCAGAATAAAAACTGCCAGCTAGTAAATTCGATCGAGGCAAAACCTTTTTAACTGTTTCTATGTAAGTTAGAAATCCATGAAGACAAAGAAGTTTTTAGTTTTTATTGTGTGTTGACACAGTGCCTAGCTCTGTTGTTTTAGAGGAAAAAACTGCAAGTAATGTGCAGTTCACAAAATGGTTTTAAGAAATGAGTCTTCAAACCTCCCCCCCCCCCCCCCCCAAACTCACGTTTAAATTTCTATTAATTCTTGCATAAAGTTACTGTGTTTGCCCAGATAAAGAGAAGCTTGTTTTGGAACATGGTGAGTTGCCTAAATATAGGACATTGTTGTTTCAGATTGTATCCATCATCGTGAAAGTTAGACAATGGAAACCACAGTCAAAACAAATGGTGGTGAATAGCACACTTGGCAACGCACAGCAGCAAGTCTGTAGGACTTGGTTCAGTGCCAAGAGTCACATTGTACTGATTAAACAGTCAGCAGTAACCTATTACAACTTTCTTGCTTCCAAGTGTGGATACCTTTTGTTCATAAGTCTTTAGCCAAGCTGGCAATTGACTTTAAAATAATCGTTCAGCAAAGTATTGGTATTAGCTTTGGCAATTTTTTTTTCTTGAAGTTTGATATAGATAGAAAAGACTTTCTTCCTGTCACAACTTAGCAAAATATGCTGCATTTTATGAAGTTTCTGCCATTAACGTTTTTTGTGGGAGTAAATTTTCTTTGACTATAAATGATTTAATTCCAGCCATTCTGTGACAGCAGCCATGTCTCCCGTAGAAAACATTTCAGCTGGTATCGACATCTATTTAAGTCTATTAAGTGAGGCTGTAATTCTCCTTAATATTTTTTTTAAAAACATGATTTAATGCATAAAGAAAAGCCTTGTTCCAATGTATAATTACTAGGACTCCTTTTTTTTTTGTGTTTTTCTTTCCTTACCCATTATTGCTGTAATTTAATATCTAGCATTTCTAGCTGAAATGTGTTTCCACTTATACTTGGATTTAGACTAAAGCAGAATATCATTGATTATTCCAGGAGCCCGGCAACAGGATAAATTAACTAGAACGTACATTTTAGGGGTGCAGCTATATCGCCACTCTTGTGTCAAACGTGCAGCCGTTTCAACTGCACATCGATGCGCAAATGGCAACACGGCTCTGGAATCAGGTTCCAAATGGACTGTGGAATGCAGCAATATGAGATACCCTTGGGGAGACACTCTCAGAATGCTTGAGAATGATGCCATGTGCAGTGTAAACACAGTGCCGGGTCGAGCTTGGTTTAAAAAAAGTTGAGCTAACTGCGCACTTTACAAGCAGTGTCTGAGTTTTTAAAAATTGTTTTGAGGAAGTAGGCACTCCCACCTGTGCTCTGGAAACATTGGGCTGTAAAAATGATGGTGTGTTAACGGTGCACGCCGCTATTAATGTGCAAATTGGCCAGCAAGGCCAGAGGATTAAGAGATACGGCGTGAGTCGCAAATCTCCAGAACTTGCTGGTCGATTTACGCCGCTCTGCTTCGCACAAACGGCATCTCGCCCTTAGACTCCCTGTTATTTTTAAGAACTTGCTGGATTTGCACATTAATTGCCCATTAAACTCGCCACAGAAAGTTAAATCTGGTTAACAGTGTAAGTACCTTTTAAACAAAGTGATAATTGTTAATGCAATGCCAATCAACCTCTTTGGCCCTGAAAGGGAATAATTTAAACTGTTCAATCTCATTTCTGCATATAGTAAATTGTTGTTCGGGATTTTAAAAATTTCAAATTTTTAATTTTTTTTCTCTTACTTTTCCTTTGTCTCTTTTTTCTCTCACTCTTAATCCAATCTTTCTTTCCCTCTCTTTATTTCTCTTTCTGTACCTGATTTGACTCTAATTCACCCTGCTTCTCTTAAGGAGATAGACTGTTGATACCCCGTTCCAGATACCCCGTTGCCCTCACCATGCCTTCATGTGCTCGCACTTCCAGCAACTTGCAAGGCAAAACATTTTTGAGCTGAAGGATGAGGGAAAAAGTCTAACTAATGGGACAAGCTCCAGCAAACTCTAATTCACCCCCCTTCTCAGTCGCTCCTCCCTGTTTCTTTCTCAGTCCTTAAATTTCATTGGTTAAGGAGATATGCTGTTGGTCCCGCCGTTCACTGAGGTCCCAGATGCCCCATTGCCCTCGTCATGTCATTATCAGCTCGCGCTTCCAGCGAGATATGGTGCAAAAGTAATTTGAGCTGAAGGGTGCAGAAAAAAACGTCTAACTAACAGTTCATGCCACTCCAGTAAGATCCGGCCTATTAACATATCATTTGGGAGTCGAGCTTTGCGCATGTGTCAGCCCTCGGTGGTGGCCGGAGTCTGATTCCTAGCCAGGAAATACATAAGGGGTCTCAACAGCTGAGAAGTGCACTCTTCACCTTCCAGCTTCAGTCTGCTCAGATAATATAATTGCACACTTCAAAATTAAAAGAAAGAGAGAAGAAAGAACTTGCATTTATAAAGCTAACTTTCACGACCTCAGGGCGTCCCGAAGTGCTTTACAGCCAGTGAAGTACTTTTGAAATGTAATCACTGTTGTAATGTAGGAAACGCGGCAGCCAATCTGCACACAGCAAGGTCCCACAAACAGGAATGTGATAATGACCAGGTCATTTGATAGTCTGGTTGAAGGATAAATATTGGCCAGGACACAGGGGAGAACTTCCCTGCTCTTCTTTGAATAGTGCCACGGGATCTTTTACGTCCACTTGAGAGGGCAGACGGGGCCTCGGTTTAACGGGACCTCCGAAAGTGTACCTTTCCCTCAGTACTGCAATAGAGTGTCAGCCTAGATCTTGTGCTCAAGTCTATGGAATGGGACCGTCTGATTCAGGCGAGAGTGCTACCACTGAGCCAAGCAGCTAAAAATGTTAAAATTTAATTGATATTTTTGTTTAATGTACATTTACTTATTTTGTTATATTTGTGCTACTTTAATAATTTGAGAGATCACGATGCAGACAAATTAATTTTTTCAATTTAACACCGCAATAAGAAGCTAAGCAATTTTTAGGAACAGAAAAGCTCCCATTAGGTCTATCAAAGCAGCCATTTCTTGATTCATCTCAACTCTCTCATTATGTCCCTCAAGCCTTTCTGTCTCCAGAAACACATCCAATTGCCTCATGAACTCATTTATGCTATTTGATTCCAATAGCCTTGCTTTCTAACTTGTTCCACAAGTCTACTAGTATCCTGGTGTGTAAAAAAAAATGTTGAGCCTGATTTACTATTTACTCCTTATTTCCTAATCCTTAATTTGTTTCGCTGGTATTTGAATCACTCATAGGCTGGCTGTAACATGGGTCAGCTGATACTGCCTTTTAATTGCACCTCAACTACAGTCTCAGAATAGTGATCCCTCAAACACGCATTACAGTTTAGTGTTTTAATAGATTGTATACTCTATCTTTATGACCTTTTTGAATGAGATCGCTAGTTGCCAAGTTCAGTGGTAGCTTTGTGTTTTGAATATATACTTTGTGAACTGGATTAAATGTCAGTTAGAACATTTTAATAATGTCAGGGAGAAAGATGCTTGATTTTCTGTAGCTCAGCAAAATGTGAATGTGGTTTTCCAGAGTTGAGAGGTTTAATGCACTCTGCAGTCCCCTAAGAACAAAGTGATGTATAGGATGGTGAGATATATTGAAAGTAGAAGATTGCACATTATACCATAGTATTGAACTGTGGTTCAGTGACACTTCCTGGAGTACCAGATTTACAATAAATTAGATCCGACATAATTATATTTGTGGCATAAACTTGCGTGTCCCTTCATTTCTATTCACTAATGTGAATGGAAGTATATGGTTCATTGTGGAATGATACGACTTGGCATAATATCCACATCTAGTTGATGCAAATCAGAAATTGCCTTGTTGTGAGAGTGTGGCGACAGTATTTAAATAATGCGCTTCCCACGTTCCACAAATGAAGACTTTTTGGATTTGATGCCAGCAGTTACACATAGCAGGATCTGTCAGATTTATGAAAGTACCCAGCTTGTACTTTAGTGGCTCATAATTTAAAAACTTAATGGCCACATCCACCTCTAATATAAGCTAGGACACAGAGCAGTGAATTTTCTTTGCAAGCATAATTTCTGGTGATGAAGATATACGCATGACCAACTGTAGGAAAGTAAGTGGAGGATATGTCCTGGTCAGTTGTGTAATAGTGTATATATTTCCACTTGTTAATGGTAAGTTTAGGAGCGAGTTGTGGAAATTAAAACCATGTTGCACAACTGGGGCTTACCCATTCTGTTTTGTACTATATATTTTTTAAGCTAATTTGTGGTAATATGATAGATTTCTGTTAATATTGCCCTCTAATCAGGTAAGCTGAATCTCTTTTTAAAAAAAAACTCCTTTACCAGAGAGAGAAGTTATAGATTCAGGGCAAGTCTAGTGGTGAGATATATTTCAGTAAGTTGGAATGGATAGCAGTGTCTGCACCTGTTTATCTGTCCTTCCACTTGAATGTCAAGTGGATTGAGATGAACAGTCGTGAAGAAAAGGGGAAGTAATTCAGTTGAAAGGGAAACTGGCAGCTCCACTTCGCGGTTTCTGAACTAAACTTTGTGAGAAAGTTGTCAGGTTTTGGTGAACAGGATTAAATTGCCATGTGCAGATAAGTATGTACGAGATAACTGATGTGTGTGTCAGATTGAGTATATATGTTGAGCTTTTTTTTAATTGAGAGGTAGCAACTTAGAATTTCTGTAGAAATTATCTTGGAGATATCTGGAATTTATGCCTTGTGTTGGGAAAAATCAGGTAGTATTGTGTGAAAGGTTTCTTCTTCCTCATAATCTTGGGGACGATACCCAGTGATAAGCACTTTGGGCAGAGGAAGTTGGGCCCATACACTTTGCAGGCATAAGCAAACAGCTGCTTTTGAGCATGCTTGTAATATCTTGGTCAAGATCTAGAGAAGAGGTGGACAGAAATAGTTCAGATGGATCCTGAATAGAGGACAGAAATAAGCCAGAATGGACCTTGAGTAGTGGACAGAAATAGTACAAAGTCTGGTTAGACCACACCTGGAGTACTGTGATCAGTTCTGGGCACCAGACCTTAGGAAGGATATATTGGCGTTGGAGGGAGTGCAGCGTAGATTTACTAGAATGATACCTGGACTCCAGGGGTTAAATTACAAGGAGGGATTACACAAACTAGGGATGTATTCCCTGAAATTTAGAAGATTAAGGAGTGATTTGATCAAAGTTTTCAAGATATTAAGGGGACCTGATAGGGTAGATAGAGAGAAACTATTTCCTCTGGTTGGGAAGTCTAGGACTAGGGGACATAGCCTAAAAATTAGAGCCAGGACTTTCAGGAGTGAAGTTAGGAAATACTTCTACACGCAAAGAAGTTTGGAACTCTCTTCCACAAACGGCAGTTGATGCTAGCTCAGTTGTTAATTTTAAATCTGAGATTGATAGATTTTTGTTAACCAAAGGTATTAAGGGATATAGGGCTAAGGTGGGTATATGGAGTTAGGTCACAGATCAGCCATGATCTCATTGAATGGTGGAACAGGCTCGAGGGGTTAAATGGCCCACTCCTGTCTCTATGTCGCTATGTTCAGATGGTCCTTGAGTAGTGGACAGAAATCAAGTTAAGTGGATTGGCTGCCAACTAGTTCCAGCTCTAGGCAATTGGAAAATTCTGTTGAACATCTGGCAGTTGCCACTTTCCAGAAACTGGTGGCAAAGGAGATGATCTCTATACACCAATAAGGGTAGCAACAAGGAGCATGGCTGTTGCCAGTGATAGCGTTACTGGACATGACAGCTGTGGTTTCTCGTGTGCCGTTCTGTCAGCAAGTCTTTCGACAATCTGGCTGAACATTGCACTTGTTGACATGACAACATCATTAATGATGAACAGCAATGTTGTTGTATATATATGTGTGGATATGCAAATAAGGCACTAACGTTAACTAATCACTCCCACATCTAACTTTATTTAACTTCTAATTTTCTTGCATCTCTGTCCCTTAATATATTTATTTTAAGTGGAGTTTTCATAGAATTATAGAAATTTACAGCACAGAAGGAGGCCATTCAGCCCATTGTGTCTCTGCCAGCCAAGAAAGCCATCCCACCTAATCCCACTTTCCAGCTCTTGGTTCATAGCCTTGTAGGTTGTGGCACTTCAAGTGCATATCCAAGTACTTTGTAAATGTGATGAGGGTTTCTGCCCTCATCACATTTACCACTTTTTCAGGTAGTGAGTTCCAGACCTCCACCACCCTCTGGGTGAAAAAAAAAAATATTTTCAACTCTCCTCTAATCCTTCTACCAATTACTTTAAATCTATGCCCCCTGATTTTTGACCTCTCTGCCAAGGGAAATAAGTCCTTCCTCTCCACTCTATCTAGTCCCGTCATAATTTTATACACCTCAGTTAAATCTCCCCTCAGCCTCCTCTGTTCCAAAGAAAATAACCCCAGCCTATCCAATCTTTCCTCATAGCTAAAATTCTCCAGACCTGGCAATATCCTTGTAAATCTCCCCTGTACCCTCTCTAGTGCAATCACATCTTTCCTGTAATGTGGTGACCAATGTGGTTTTATTTTCTTCTACTTGGAGGCTCCGCCGTACAAAGCAGAAGAATTCTTGCAGTGTTACGGTTATTTAATTGTTGATTATTCTATGGCAGGAGGGCCATTATTGTAATGCTGGGAGGACATCCTTTGTGTGATTTGCTGGGCTGGAGTAAGTTGTAGGGATGGTCATCATCTCTTCAAATTGGACTCATCAGTTATTAGAATGGTGCCCATAGAATTCCAAAGGCTCTAGAAACCTGAACCATGGATTAACCGTCTTACATAGTGCTGCTTGTCAAGAAGAAAACCATAAAGCAGTTAACTGTACTGAAAATTGTATTGCTTTTCTTGTACAAAATATCCCATATGGAAATATATATCTACTGTATAATGTATTAAAATGCATTATTCAGTAATACGCTAACACCCCCAGTACATTAAAATCAATAGGTAATGCTATAACTGCAATGCCTGTTACTCTTACTTGCCCCAGAGGTGGAGCTGTGTTGCCTGTTGCAACAGATACTGTTAAAAATACACCATTTCCTTCAAATAACTGCCAGAAACGCCATGAGATTCAACAGTAATCAATTAAAAGTCCTGCATATCGTGTGCCCTTCCTGTAAGTGTCACACTTCTTTCCTGTAACACTTTCCTTGTTGCTCTTTGTTGATAAAACATCCTCTGATTCACAATGAGCAATGCCACAGGACATCATCTATTGTGATATAAATGTATATCTATCGTATATGATCAAATGATTTGTCTTAATTTAGCTTGGAGAATTATTCTTAGTAGAGCATCATCAAGCCTTTTCTGTAAAACACAGCAAGTTAAATTTAGAATATATGTAGTTCAGATATTAAACAAGTTGGATATTGCCAGCTACATGGTAATCACAGTGCTCTAAATTTGATTCTGAAAACACAAAACTTCTCTAATGTGGGGGGAAGATTATAAACCTGGCTCTTTATAAATGAGTTTAGTTTTGTTGTGCAGAGGAAATCTTCCCTACTAATTTCACTGGCAACATTTTTTGTCATTGAGTCAATGGCAGATATTGACCCAAATTAACACATGATATGAATTTAAAATAATATTTTTGTTCATACAAGCCTTGTTACGGTTTACAACTGTGGCATTTATCTTTATGTTGATTTAGAAAACTAACCCCACAAAACGTCTCACAAAAATCAAAGTGCATTTGCTTCACTGTAAACGATTTTCACAGTTGTTGAAGGAGACAGCAATGTATAACATACTACAGAATGATACCATGAGGGGAAACGGTTGACAAATGTTCTGAGTGCCCCACTGAGAGAGACTGCAATTTCAACTTCTAATTTTTGAAGGCTAAAGCACGCTTAAGTAAATTTTGGCAGGTAAAATGTAAACTTGGTATTATTAAAATAAAAGATCACCAAAGGGACAGTTTTGCATCATTATTATTCAGCCTTGACATCAGTAATTCCGCTGTTGGGAGTGATTATACTTCACTAAATGATCTTTGCCACTCTCCCACATTTGCATTAGCTAACTGATTTTTTTTGTGTCATGCCAATTATTGGTCCAACTGGTAGTGAAATTAGAAATGAAATATTCATGGTGATTTTCTCTTGGAAGCTGCCTTATTTTATTCACATGTCCAAGTGTACAGGATTGGGACTACTTATAAGATGCATTTTTGGGATTGGGTGTAGAATCTACTTTTTGTTTAAAAAGACATTGATTTTCTGTGGTATGCTCATGGGAGGAAATATATAAAACAGGACCACTCTGTTTTATTCAAATCTTTCTATGTTATTTTGTATCCTCCTTATGTGTATAATGTTTGTTGTCCATGTTTACTTTATTTTGAAGAAGTGACTGATTGTATAGGTGGAGGGAATGCGGTGACTGTGTTTATGGCACTCGAAAAGATGCCTCACAAGAGGTTTGTTACAAAAGTGCAAGGTGTATGATATCAGAGCCTGGAAGGAAAGTTGGTTGAAGACTGGAAACTATGGATTGGAAAAGTTTTGGAAGTGGTATACCCCAGGGATCAGCATGTATAAGAGGGCGATTGATTATTTGCGCTGGACGTAAGGAACACAATATCAAAATTTGTTGACTACACAAAAGTAGAGTTTGTCCAACAGCTTGCTTCAACAGTCTTTTGGGGGAGAGAGTTCCAGATTTCCACTACCCTTTGTGTGAAGAAGTACTTCCTGACATCATTCCTGAATGGCCTAGCTCTAATTTTAAGATTATTCCGCCTTGTCCTTCACTCCTCCACCAGAGGAAATAGTTTCTATCTATCCTATCAAATCCTTTAATCATCTTAAACACCTCAATGATATCATCCCTTAATCTTCTATGCTCAAGGGAATATAAGCCTAGTCTATGAAAGAAAGCTTATGACTGTCACAGAAAACTAAATACTGCAGAAAGCCTAGAGGAGTGTAGAAAGTACAGGGATGATGTAAAAAAAGAAATAAGGAAAGCAAAGAGAGGGCATGTAAAAATATTAGCTAGTAAGATTAAAGAAAGCCCAAAGATGTTTTATCAGTACATTAAGAACAAGAGGATAGCTAAGGAAAAGGTGGGACCTGTCAGGGATGATAAGGGTAACTTGTGTGTAGAAGCAGAGGATGTGGGTAGGGTTTTAAATGAATATTTTGTCTTCGTATTCACAAAGAAAAGGGATGATCCGGACGTAGTAGTTAAAGAGGAGAGGTGTGAAATATTGGATAAGGTAAACATAACGAGAGGAAGTACTAGAGGGACTGGAATCCTTGAAAGTTGATAAGTCACCAGGGCCGGATGGATTGTTTCCTAGGCTATTGAAGGAAACCAGGGAGGAAATAGCAGATGCTCTGAAGATCATTTTCCAATCCTCACTAGATACAGGGGAGGTACCGGAGGACTGGAAGACTGCAAACGTAGTACCATTGTTTAAAAAGGGTACGAGGGAAAGGCCGAACAATTATAGGCTGGTCAGTCTTACCTCGGTGGTGGGTAAACTATTAGAATCAATACTGAGAGATAGGATAAACTGTCACTTGATAAGGCATGGTTTAATCAGGGATAGTCAGCATGGATTTGTTTAGGGAAGGTCATGCCTTACAAATTTGATTGAATTCTTTGAGGAAGTGACGAGGAGGATTGATGAGGGTAGTGTAGTGGATGTTGTCTACATGGATTTTAGTAAGGCATTTGACAAGGTTCCACATGGGAGACTGGTCAGAAAGGTAAAAGCCTGTGGGATTCAGGGAAATGTGGCGAATTGGATCCAAAATTGACTCAGTCACAGGAAACAAAGGGTAAAAGTCGATGGATGTCTTTGTGAATGGAAATCCGTTTCCAGTGGTATGCCTCAGGGCTCAGTGTTGGGTCCCTTGCTGTTTGTGGTACATATTAATGATTTGGACTTGATTGTAGGGGGCATGATTGGCAAATTTGCAGACGACACAAAAATTGCCCGTGTAGTTGATAGTGAAGAGGATAGCTGTAGACTCCAAGAAGATATCAATGAGTTGGCGGAGTGGGCGGAGAAGTGGCAAATGGAGTTCAACCCGGAGAAGTGTGAGGTAATGCAC
This sequence comes from Heptranchias perlo, assembly GCF_035084215.1. NCBI lineage: Eukaryota > Metazoa > Chordata > Chondrichthyes > Hexanchiformes > Hexanchidae > Heptranchias > Heptranchias perlo. The sequence goes on from NC_090358.1 coordinate 24,402,360, forward strand.
TTAGGGAGGGCAAACAGTAAAAGGGAATACGCAGTAAACGGGAATATACTGAGAGGGGTAGAGGAAGTGAGAGCCCTTGGAGTGCATGTGCATAGGTTCCTGAAGGTGGCAGTACAGGTGGATAAGGTTGTGAAGAAGGCATACGGAATGCTCTCCGTTATTAGCCGAGGTATAGAATACAAAAGCAGGGATGTAATGATGGAACTGTATAAAATGCTGGTAAGGCCGCAGCTGGAGTATTGTGCGCAGTTCTGGTCACCACATTTCAGGAAGGACGTAATTGCTCTGGAGAGAGTGCAGAGAAAATTTACAAGAATGTTGCCAGGGCTTGAAAATTGCAGCTACGAGGAGAGATTGGACAGGTTGGGGTTGTTTTCCTTGGAGCAGAGAAGGCTGAGGAATCTGATTGAGGTGTACAAAATTATGAGGGGCCCAGATAGAGTAGACAGGAAGTGCCTGTTTCCCCTAGCGAAGAGTTCAAGAACTAGAGGACATAGATTTAAGCTGATTGGCAGAAGGATTAGAGAGGACATGAGGAAAATCTTTTTTACCCAGAGGGTGGTGGGTGTATGGAATTTGCTGCCCGAATTGGTGGTAGAGGCAGGGACCCTCAACTCTTTTTAAAAAAAATACCTGGACCTGCACCTAAAGTGCTGTAAGCTGCAGGGCTATGGACCGGGTGCTGGAAGGTGGGATTAGAATGGGCACTTGGTTGTTAGGCGCAGAAACATAGAAAATAAGAGCAAGAGTAGGCCATTCTGCCCTTTGGGCCTGCTCCGCCATTCAAAATGATCATGGCTGATCGTCTAACTCAATACCCTGTTCCTGCTTTTTCCCCATATCCCTTGATCCCTTTAGCATTAAGAAATATATCTATCTCCTTCTAATGACTTGGCCTCCACTGCCTCCTGTTGTAGAGAATTCCACAGGTTTACCACCCTCTGAGTGAAGAAATTTCTCCTCATCTCGGTTCTAAATGGCATACCCCCTATCCTGAGACTGTGACCCCTGGTTCTGGACTCCCTAGCCATCGGGAACATCCTCCCTGCATCTAGTCTGTCTAGTCCTGTTAGAATTTTATATGTTTCGATGAGATCACCTCTCATTCTTCTAAACTCTAGTGAATATAGGCCTAGTCGACCCAATCTCTCCTCATGCGTCAGTCCTGCCATCCCAGGAATCAGTCTGGTAAACCTTCGTTGCACTCCCTCCATGGCAAGGACATCCTTCCTCGGATAAGGAGACCAAGACTGCACACAATACTCCAGATATGGTCTCACCAAGGCCCTGTATAACTGCAGTAAGACATCCCTGCTCCTGTACTCAAATCCTCTTGCAATGAAGGCCAGCATACCATTCGCCTTCCTAACACGATGGGCCAAATGGCCCCCTTCTGTGCTGTATCTTTTCTATGGTTCTATGCAACCTGTCCTCACAATTTAACCCTTTTAGCCCAGATATCATTTTGGTGATTCTGGGCTGCACCCCCTCCGAGGCCAATATATCTTTCCTGAGGTTCTGTGCCCAGAACTGAATGCACTACTCCAGATATGGTCTAATCAGAGCTTTATACATCTGTAGCATAACTTTCAGCCCCTTTGCGATAAAGGCTAACATTCCATTACTCTTTTAAATGATTTTTTTGTATCTGTCCACTAGTTTTTCGTGATTTCTGTACATGGACCCCATATCTCTCTGCTCCTCCACAGTTTCTATCATCTTATCATTTAGAAAATATTCAGATCTATCTTTCTTTGGTCCAAAGTGGATGATCTCACTTCCACACATTGACAGATTAGGTGAATGGGCAGCAGGTGGTAGATGCCAATTAATGTGGGCTAGTGTGAGGTAATGCATTTTGGGACGAAACTCAGAGAATAGGAGTATGTACAATGAAATGATGGTGAACGGTGGAGAAGCAGAGAGACCTAGAATTACAAATACATAATTCCTTGAAAGTGCAAGTTCAGGTAGATAAAGCATAAAAAAGACCATAGCTCTTTTGGGATTTATAAATGGGGGCATAGAGTACTAGAACAAAGAGATTGTGATAAATTTGTATGAGGTAGTGATTAGGCCATATTTAAGTGTACTATGTGCAATTTTGGTCCCCCCATTATAGAATGGAGATTAAAATCGTAGAAACAGTGTAGATTCACCAGGATGATGCTGGGAATGAAAAACTGTAGTTATGAAGATAGATTTCACATACTGGGACTATTTCCACTGGAGCACAGAAGACTAAGAGTTGATTTGACAGAGGTTTTTAACATTATTAAGGGTTTTGAAAGACTTAATAAGGAAAAATTCTCCTGTGATGCTGGAGTCAGTGACTAAGCCAAGGGGCTATTAATTTAAAATAGTCATTGAGAGTGAGGAGAGAGGTTCAGACAAATTTATACAGAGAGAATTGTTGGAGCATGGGATGCTTCACAACAGGGAGCAGTTGAAACAGAGACCATTATATCTTTTAAGGGAAGAATAGATTTTAAAAAAACAGAGGAAGATACGGGGTTAATGGGCGAATGCAGGCAGTGGGATTAATTTTGGATTGCTGTAGCAAAATAGTGGCATAGACATGATGGGTCGAATGGCCTCCTGTGCTGTAAACTTCTATGGTTCTGTGTTTGCTATTCAATTTCTGCTCATTTGAATGAAAACTTGCACCTGAAAGTGGTATAATACAAGCCTGATTTCTGTTATACTAAGCAAACCATAGATCCAAGTTATTAATTTATAGAAACAAATTATTTTGGATGACAATGAATTGAAGTCTCTAACAATGAATTTCTGTATGCAAAAGTTAGTTTGTACAAGATACATGTAACAGAGCAAATGCTGGTTTTAATGTACACCACATTCCTTTAGATGGAATTATTAGAATCTTCATGGTTCCTATTGGTGGGAAATCATTAAAAAAAAATGACAGACAGGAACCAGAATGAAATCGAGGCAACATTTATTGTTCAGAAGTCCTTAAAAGCCTTATCTGCTGGATATAAAAGGAAAACGACATTTTCTTACTTTCTGAAAGTTGTTTGGCCTATATTGGCAAATTGTGAGATGACATTTACTCTGGAAATAAGTCCTGTTTGTGCAGAATGACTTCGTGCACACACTGATTGATCCTTACTGGGACATTGTGGCAGTTGGCTACATGAGTGATTAGGGAATGAACCAATCAGAATGGCTCTTCACTTCAAAAGAATCCGAAATAGTTTTATTTTTGTTCTCATGTTAAATGGCAATTTTTATGACAGATTACTTTGTATATGACAAGCATTTAATGACTATTAACTTATGGTTTTATAATAACATTTAAATAGCTGTAATTTTATATCAGGTATAAAACTTTACTTAGATTTGTCTGAGGAATGCTGCCAGTGTCGTATACGGACCAGGGATCAAAGAGGCAATCCTTAAACAAATTTAATGCATTCTAAATTATAGGTAAAATAATTCAGCATTTTTGCTAGAAAAAAATGTTGGGTGCATAAATATTGGTTACTTGAGAGATCTTGTGAAGGGGCTGCCAACATAATTACGTGACCGTGCACACTTTGTTTCATTGCCATCTGACATCTATCTAGAAATAGTGTGTACATCTGAAAATTGGCAGTAAAACTGAGGTCTATTTTAAATCACTCAGTTTTACTTATAATCTTTGAAGTTTTGTTTCACCAATTCTTGACGTTTAGGACATTAGAGTGTATATTTCCCCATGACAGTTCTATCTTACAGTGAATTATGAGTAAATGTATCAGAGCTCTCCCCCACCCCCCTCAACCCCATGCCTGAGTGAATTTGTCCAGTGAGTAGTTGAGCTATGCAGACAAAGTTAACTGATCTCACCCAGGGCAGTGGTTGTGACTGTACAGTTGGCCTCAATGCTCGTGGATTAGGAAGGGGGAAAAATCAGCTAGGGTTCTCGTTCCTGATCGCTATCCAGCCACCTTGTTGGAAGTGTGCATGTGTAGAGATAGGTTGGGCACAGGATTTGGGTTAGCTTTGTTCCTCTCTATGGTCAAATCGCCTGCCAACACTGCTGCTGCTGCATGTGGAACCATTCCCCAGCAAGGAGTCGATGCCCTCTGCACAAAAGGGAAGCAGAGAAAATTGGAAGGAAAAATAAATCAGTAAGTGTCAACTTGCATTCATAACTCCCCTGTAAAACACTTCATTCCCCTTAAAGTCATTCTTGTTCAGTTATAAAACTGATATGGAATGAGTTGCCATTTAGGAGAACCCAGATTTCGATCGCATCACTCTTGGAACTCAAATCTCAAAAGTTGCCAACTGCTCAGTTCCAGGCTAGCATTATTCAGTGTGCTGAATGACATTGTAAGATCGAGGTTTTCATTTCATAGACTTGGTTGTTTGTTCCAACTGAAACTACTGATCACAATATTTATAGGCTTTGATCATATTCTCCATATAAAGTTATATACAAGAGCTTTCTATTTCAATGTAACTCCTTGTTGCTTTTGGCTGACCCTGTTGTAATGATAGTCCAACACCCAAATCCTATTTGGCCTTTTTGGAGGGGGCCAGGGGGAGAGACCATTCACAGATCAATTTTTTTTCCCCCATTTCTCTCCTTTTTGACCTGGTCCATAGCCAGCTGTGGCTGAGAGGTGATCTGAAAGTCTGTGGCATTACTGCTCTAAACCAGTAATCCGGAGATCCTCAAGTGCGGTCCAGGAATGGCACTCCCTCTGATACATCCCCCCTTACAGGCTCCCCGTGGTGACGTAGCTAATATCACTCTGTACCATTGCTGCTTGCTTCTCTAGTGCGCTGTGCCAATTTTATTTAAAAAAAATTCCGTTCTGGATCACAGAAACTCTCAGCAAACCTCAAGGGTCACGATGGTGGTAGTAAGTAAATACTGCCGGCTGTCACTGAAGGTCTAATCTCAAGTGATACTCAAATCAGAAAGCTATAAATAGTTAAAATAAATAGGTGGGAGAGTGTTTAAGGCTGTAATAATCTTGGAATTCAGATAACTAACCAACTTTTCCTGAACTAATTAGGTAAAGGCACCACTTCGTATGGTGGTGAATGAGACAGACCAGGATGGTTCTTGGTTTGATCCCTGGTCTGTGTTGACTTGGCTATATTCAGCCTTGGTATAGGTATTTCTGAGCCAGGAAGGGGCAAATCCTTTATAAATCACTTGTTAGGTCCTCAGCTGGAGTATTGTGTTCAATCCTGGGCATGACACTTAAGGAAGGATGTCAAGGCCATGGAGAGGGTGCAGAGGAGATTTATTAGAATGGTACCAGGCGTGAGGGGCTTCAGTTATGTGGAGAGACTGGAGAACTGGGGTTGTTGTCCTTAGAGCAGAGATGGTTAAGGGAGATTCAATAGAGGTGTTCAAAATTGTAAGGGGTTTTGATAGAGTTGATGGGGAGAATCTGTTTCCACTGGCAGGAGGGTCAGTAACCAGAGGACACAGATTTAAGATAATTGGCAAAAGAACTAGGGGGAGATGAATATTTTTTTTAAGTGGTGAGTTGTTATGATCTGAAATGCACTGCCTGAAAGGGTGGTGGAAGCAGATTCAGTAGTAACTTTCAACAGGGAATTGGATATATACTTGAAAAGGAAACATTTGCAGGGCTATGGTGAAAGAACAGGGGAATGGAACTAATTAGATAACGCCTTCAAAAAGCCGGCACAGGCACGGCACAGGCACAGGAATGGCCTCCTGCTGTGCTGTATGATTCTGTGAAGGGACAAAATCAACCAACGTTTTTACTCCTGATTGCTTTCTACTGATCCCATGCTGGGTAGTGTATATGATGTGGAGATGCCGGTGATGGACTGGGGTTGACAATTGTAAACAATTTTACAACACCAAGTTATAGTCCAACGATTTTAGTGTATAGACATTGGATATGGGCTGCTAATGGTCAAATAGTTTTCTGACACTTGCTGAGCTCATGTGTGAAGATTACCCACTTGTACAAAGTAAAGAAGGACTGCCATTGCCCATGGAATTGTATTCCAGTATGAGGCTCTGCTTTAAGGAGATGGGAGAAAATATGGGACGGGTAAAAATTCTGCTGATGGTAATCGCTTATCGCTAGTGGAGGATGGTAATTTTAATCAGTTCACCATAATTGCTGTCTGTCTCCCAATTTTGGTAGCACAAGTGGTCGTCGGGGCAACGTGATTATTTATTTAAAAAAAGCACTTTTTAAAAAACTGGACATGACTGAATGTTCAGTGAGCCTGAACTCCAGCTATGTATTTAAACAACATTCAGAGATGGTTTAAAAAGTGATGCTTTCAACCTAGCCTACGCTTAAGTGTTCTGCCCAGTTCAGCTCTATGTGTGCCTACTCTATCTGTATTTCTTGTGTGTAAAGTGCCAGAGTACGAATCCTATTAATTACTAATAGGTGGACATGAACATATCCTAATTTGACCGAATATGTAAACTTTTTATGAAGGAATTATGTTTCTTTAGGAGCATGTATTGTTTTGGCAAGCACATGAATAAAGTTTCTTGTAAAATATGAAACATCATACCTGCCATTATCACTTATAATGAAAGATAACCTATTTCTAATATTTCTGTCATGATACCAATTTTATAAACATTGCATTTGATCATAAACATAGATATTTTTGATAAAAGTGAACAGTCCAGCTTTCACTTAAACAGAAAGAAGACAGTATCACCCCTAGATAAGTATACTCCCTCTTTGAGTCAGAACGTTGTGTGTTCAAGCCCCACACTTGAACTTGAGCACATAACCTTGGCTGACACTCGAGTGTTATGTGAGGGAATGCTGCATCGTTGCAGGTACTGTCTTATAGATGAGATGCTAAACCAAGACCCCGTCTTCCTGTTCAGGTGGACACGACAGATCCCATGGCAGTATTTGGCAAAGACCGGGGAGTTCTCCTAGTGTCCTGGCCAAAATTCCTCCCTCAACCAACTTGACCAAAAACAGATAAATAATAGGTCATTTATCTCATGACTGTTTGTGGGTCCTTGCTGGGCACAAATTGGCTGCTGCATTTCCTTACATTACAACAGTGACTGTACTTCAAAGTAATCCATCGGCTGTGAAGTACATTGGAATATCCTGAGGATGGGAAAGGTGCTGTAAATGGATGTCTTCATTCTTCGATCTTTATTTTGATAACAGCAGGTGTTGAGTAATTCTTATTTAATAAGAAGCCTGTGACAAAGATAAGATGTAAAGTGCTTGCTTTTTCTGCTTTTCTTTTAAGACCCTTGACTCAAGAAGAGATAGCTCAGCGACGGGAGCAGGCCAGGAAAAGACATGCAGAAAAACTTGCGATTCAGGCGCAGCAGTTGGAACAAAGCCCTCCTGGGATGACCCCCGAGATCTGCCCAGCTAACACAAGCACAAGAGGTGAAAGTTCTGATTGTTGTAATTGATATTTATGCTAGAGAGGAAAATGGGCCCTTGTACTCTCAAAGTATATTTTTAAAAATTTTTAGTAATAGACCTTTGATAAAGTATTTTAGCATCTTTTCTCCAATGAAAATTGTGTAATAACATCAACTAATTCAGTAAAGTGGAGGGAATCCCTGAAGGTTTGTGCTCTGTAGTTTGGAATGTCAGAAGCATAAATGTTACCATCTGTAACATTTTTATAATCACTTAGCAGATCTCCTGTCACGTTGCTGACAGGAAGTCGGAGGAAATAGTGTTTAATAAGGAAGTGGATATGGTGCGCTGGCGGAGATGGGAAATGAGATGATTAATTTATGAGAGTCTTAATGCACCTGAAACTTTATTGCAATTATTTCCCACCCACACCGAGAGGCTTGATTTCATTTAAAAAAAATTGTTCTTGGGATGTGGACGCACTGGCAAGACAGTATTTGTTACCCATCCATAGTTGTCCTGAGGGCATTAAGCATTAACCATGTGGCATGATCCTGGAGTCACGTGTAGGCAAGACAAGGTAGGGGTGACTGGATCCCTTCCCTGAAGGACATCAGTAACCAGTTGGATTTTTACCACAATCTGGCAGATTTCGTTTTCTGGCACTAGCCCGCAAATTTCCACATGTTTTGAATTCAGTTTCGCCATTTGCCATGCTGGGTTTTGAACTCTTGACCTCTGGCTTGCTAATCCAGTACCATAACCACTAGGCTACTGTACCCTAGTATGCATGTATTCAGGGCACAATTATTTAATTATTTGTTAAGCAGCATTAGCATGCTTCCTCCAAAGTGCTACGCAATGTTTCGTGAGCAGGTTTATTCAGTTTACTTATTCCTGGGCTGGCCGGAGGCTGCTGAAACCCAATTATATGTATTTAGGGCATTTGTTGGCAGCAGATTTATTTATTCGGTTCAATTTGTGGGTGGCTTGCTGGTTCCAAAGCCCATGGGTTGACGCTGGATTGATTACGCGCTGGCAGTCTGCCGTCAAAAATGGATCAACTTTATTGATGCCAGATTTAAAACTATAATGAATTATGATTGGCCCGTTGACCCTGAATTCCATCCTAGGCCTGGCAGCTCTCCTTGAAGACCAATAAAAATAATTGTTTTGAGGCCGTATTTGTTTATATAATTACTTGGCAGTTAACATGCTACCTGTGAAACTTGATTGTATCTGACACGACACGTGTCTAAAAATTGAATCAATTATATCTATATATTTATATATAAAATATTACCAGTTTCTATGCAGTTGGAACGGGAGATGGAGGCATTACAGTGGCGTTGGTGGTACAGTTGGCTAATGAAGGCACGATAGTGCCACCAGTGGTGGGAGGTTGCAACTGCACCGTGACAGTTGACATAAAATTTAATGGTAAATGTTCATCAAAAAAATACAAGTACAGAGCCACTGTAGCATTAAACTATACCACCTTTTCATGAGTCTGCACTCATTATTAAAAAATAATCTATTCCTTTTGCAGAACTTTTTGCCTTAACTTTTGAGTTTATTGGTAATTTTTGTTAGGCCAGTGAAGCATTCCTTTGGAAAGACTCATTTTGTGCATTCCTTATTCTTTACACTGGTGTAATTATGACGAGTAAATTGACTCATTCGAAAAATCAATGAAGCAAAATATCTGTGGTGTTGCGCAATCATCTGGCTACATTTTAAATTGCCCGGTACCCTAGTTTATATTTCATAACATTTGCTTTTATTATGATCAGAACATAGAGATTTACATTTTTACATATCTTTATTTTTCATTCCATCGAAGGCATTCAGGTAGCGAGCCAGATGGAGCAGGCGAGTCCGAGCACTTGCAGACAGGAGAAAGAGCAGAGAGAGCGCTTCATTGCGTTTGCCAGAGTTTACAGTGGAACAATCCGCAGAGGGCAGAAATTGTTTGTGCTAGGACCAAAATATGACCCTTCAGAGGCTTTACCCAAGGTGTGTACATATGCATTTCTGTGTTTGGATATCACGGAGCCATTCTTCCAAATTCTTTATTCCAAAACTGATTAGAGTGGATTCTGCCACAATTTAGTGGTGCTTGGTGACATGACAGGTAGTTGCTCGAGGTAAAACTATTTTACATGTGGACATGGATTCATATATTTAACAGTGGTGAGTATAATGCTCACTGAGATTCACTGTGCAATAGTGTCAACCAAACTGTTCCTTTTTTGAGCCAAATATTGTTTATAAGGTATCCTCTTCATGAAAAAGTGTTTATTCAGCAGATCCTTTTGTTGGAGGAGGGAAAAAAGCCAGAAGAAATGTGCATGATTTTCCTTACTGTGGCATTACATGCGCGGTGATGTGATGGCACTGTCAATGCATCTTGTTTGTCATATTATACTTCTAAGAAAAAAATAAAGATAGGTTTACCAAATGCCTTATCATGGATTTCGGGCTTCTTTATGCAGCATATGAAGCTGGGTGAAGCTGGTCATCTTTGGGACCGATTCTGGGGGAGGTAGGACCTGTACAAGCCGGACGGGTTGCACCTCAACAGGGCTGGGACCAATATCCTTGCGGGGAGGTTTGCTAGTGCTGTTGGGGAGGGTTTAAACTAACTTGGCAGGGGGATGGGAACCTGAGAGGTGATTCAGAAGGGAGAGTAACAAAGCTGCAAGTGGAAGGCAGAAAAGTAGTAAGTGAAAGTGGAAGGCAGCAGAACAAAGGCCAGCAGCAAATAAGGTCAAAATAGGAAAAGATGTTAAGAAGGCAAAATTAAAGGCACTTCATCTGAATGCACACAGCACTCGCAACAAGGTAGATGAATTGACGGCACAAATAGAAGTAAATGGGTATGATCTAATTGCCATTACAGAGACGTGGCTGCAGGGTGACCAAGGCTGGGAACTGGATATTCGACATTTAGGAAGGACAGGCAAAAAGGGAAAGGAGGTGGGGTAGCTCTGTTAATAAAGGATGAGATCAGTACAGTAGTGAGAAAGGATCTTGGCTCAGAAGCTCAAGATGTAGAATCAGTTTGGGTGGAGCTTGGAAACATCAAGGGGCAGAAAACATTGATGGGAGTTGTTTATAGGCCACCAAACAGTAGTGGTAATGTAGGGCACGGTATAAAGCAGGAAATTAGAAGTGCATGTAACAAGGGTAATACAGTAATCATGGGGGACTTTAATCTACATATAGATTGGGCAAACCAAATTAGCACTAATACTGTGGAGGACGATTTCCTGGAATGTATACGAGATGGTTTTCTAGATCAGTATGTTGAGGAACCAACTAGGGAACAGGCTATTTTAGATCTAGTATTGTGCAATGAGAAAGGGTTAATTAATAATCCTGTTGTAAACGAGCCCTTAGGGAAGAGTGACCATAATATGATAGAATTCTTCATTACGTTTGAAAGTGATGTAGTTCAATCCGAAACTAGGGTCTTAAATCTAAACAAAGGAAACTACGAAGGTATGAGGCGCAAGTTGGCTGTGGTTGATTGGGGAGCTACATTAAAAGGTATGACGGGAGTCAGGCAATGGCTAGCATTTAAAGAATTAATACATAATTTGCAACAAATATATATTCCTTTAAGGCACAAAAACCCAACAGGAAAAGTGGTCCAACCGTGGCTAACAAGAGTATTAAATCAAAGAAAGAGGCATATAAAGTTGCCAGAAAAAGCAGTAAGCCTGAGGATTGGGAGCATTTTAGAATTCAGCAAAGGAGGACCAAGAAATTAATAAAGAAAAGGAAAATAGAATATGAGAGTAAACTAGCGAGAAACATAGAAGCTTTTACAATCCGTTTTTATAAGAATGTAAAAAGGAAAAGACTGGTGAAGGCAAATGAGGGTCCCTTACAGACAGAGACGGAAGAATTTATAATGGAGAATAAGGAAATGGCAGAGAAATTAAACAAATACTTGTGTCTGTCTTCACGGAAGAAGACACAAAAAACCTCCCAGAAATACTGGAGAACCAAGGGTCTTGCGAAAATCTGGAACTGAAAGAAATTAGAATTAATAAAAAATAGCACTAGAGAAATTAATGGGACTGAAAGTCGATAAATCCCAAGGACCTGATGATCTATATCCCATGGTTTTGAAAGAGGTGGCTATAGAGATAGTGGATGCATTGGTTGTCATCTTCCAAAATTCTATAGATTCTGGAACAGTTCCTGAAGATTGGAAGGAAGCAAATGTAATGCACTATTTAAGAAAGGAGGGAGAGAGAAAACAGGGAACTACAGACCTGTTAACCTGACATCAGTAGTAGGGAAAATGCTAGAATCTATTATAAAGGATGTGATAACAGGACACTTAGAAAATAATAATAGGATTTGGCAGAGTCATCAAGGATTTATGAAAGGGAAATCATATTTGACAAACCTACTGGAGTTTTTCGAGGATGTAACTAGTAGAATAGATAAGGGGGAATCAGTGGATGTGGTGTATTTGGATTTTCAGAAGACTTTTGATAAAGTCCCACACAGGAGGTTGGTGAACAAAGTTAGAGCACGTGGAATTGGGGTTAATATACAGGCATGGATTGAGAATTGGTTAACAGACAGGAAACAGAGAGTAGGAATAAACGGGTCTTTTTCAGGTTGGCAGACTGTGACTAGTGGGGTACCGCAGGGATCGGTGCTTGGGCCCCAGCTGTTCACAATCTATATCAATGATTTGGATGAGGGGACCAAATGTAATATTTCCAAGTTTGCTGATGACACAAAACTAGGTGGGAATGTGAGTTGTGAGGAGGATGCAAAGAGGCTTCAAGGGGATATAGACAGGCTGAGTGAGTGGGCATGAACATGGCAGATGGAATATAATGTGGAAAAATGTGAAATTATCCACTTTGGTAGGAAAAACAGAAATGCAGAGTATTTTTTAAATGGTGAGAGATTGGGAAATGTTGATGTTCAAAGGGACCTGGGTGTCCTTGTACATGAGTCACCGAAAGCTAACATGTAGGTGCAGCAAGCAATTAGGAAGGCAAGTGGTACGTTGGCCTTTATTTCAAGAGGATTTGAGTACAGGAGTAAAGATGTCTTACTGCAATTACATAGGGCCTTGGTGAGATTGCACCTGGAGTATAGTGTACAATTTTGGTCTCCTTACCTAAGAAAAGATATACTTGCCATAGAGGGAGTGCAACGAAGGTTCACCAAACTGATTCTTGGGGTGGCGGGATTGTCGTATGAGGAGAGATTGAGTAGACTAGGCCTGTATTCTCTAGAGTTTAGATGAATGAAAGGTGATCTCATTGAAACGTACAAAATTCTTACAGGGCTCGACAGGGTAGATGCAGGGAAGATGTTTCCCCTGGCTGGGGAGTCTAGAACCAGGGGTCACAGTCTCAGAATAAGGGATAGGCCATTTAGGACTGAGATGAGGAGAAATTTCTTCACTCAGAGGGTGGTGAGTCTTTGGAATTCTCTACCCCAAAGGGCTGTGGAGGCTCAGTCAATGAGTACATTCAAAACAGAGATCGATAGACTTCTAGGTATAAAAGGCATCAAGGGATTTGGGGATGGTGCAGGAAAATGGGATTGAGGTAGAAGATCCACCATGATCTTGTTGAATGGCGGAGCAGGCTTGAGAGGCCGGATGGCCTACTCCTGCTCCTATTTCTTATGTTCTTATGTCAGAAGTTCAATTGTATTTTGGTTGCTCATACAAACGGAACTGGACTGTTAATTCTTTTACTGCACAAATATGAAGTTAACAGAGAATTGAACTTGGAATATTCTCAGTGCCCAGAGCCTTCCGTAATGTTTGAAGAGCATAAAAAAATTTCTGTGTTACTAATTAAAAATTAGTACGTATAAATTTCAGAGTTCTTGGTTTTAATTAAATAATTGACAGAAAAGTACCTTTTCTTATTTCTGTAATGGCTACTTTAAGGATGTCCCCTCACGCACACGGAAAATAAGGACAAGGCAAGTAAAGCAAACTAAGTGATGGTATTGTGGTGAAGTGAAGTGATTCAGTGAATGGAACGATAGGACCGAGCTGAACAAACCATTGAAATCATACGCTCGGTAATGAGTTGTGCAGAGCAGATGATATTAAAGCTATGTATATTTCTTTCCAAAAGAGACAGAGAGACGAGAGCAGGGGAAGAAAGATAAAAGAAAATAGTGGTAGTAGATATAGAAACAAATAATATAATGGCCAATAAAAGCAGAAAATGTTGGAAATACTCAGCAGGTCAGGCAGCATCTGTGGAGACAGAAACTCTGTCCACATATGATGCCTGACCTACTGAGTATTTCCAGCATTTTCTGTTTTTATTTCAGATTTCCAGCATCCGCAGTATTTTGCTTTTGTAATATCAAAGGTGTGCCAAGAGAACTCTGATATCACCATTTTTGCACCCATCGCCGTAAAAGCTAATGGCAAAGGATGCAGTAGTGCTGGTAGCAGAGTTATGATTATTATTTGGGGGGCATGGAAAGAATGAGCAGAGTGGTTAGTAAGTTGGTGCATATAGAAGCGAATTGATTGTTGAAAGCTGGGGCACTTGGGTGGAAAGAACGTATACAGGAAGGATGGTTTGCACATAATGAGATGGGAGCAATGCTAATGGTGCAGAACATAAATAGTATTAGGGAATCATTTAATCTAGATTTAGAGAGGAGCAAATGATAGAAGACGTTAAGTGAGTATTTGTAGCTGATCAAAAGGTAAGAATAAAGCATATAATTCAGGGTAGAAGAAGAAATTCAAATGGAAAGGTATTGGAGACTAAGATTAAATTATTTTGTACTAATGCAAAGCGCATTTGCATCAGACTTCTGAATTATAGATATATGCAGCTAAAGAAAAGATTGGTATGACTGGCATTGCAGAAACACGGCTGCAAGTGGAAAAAGGGATTGAGATTTGTCTACAAGGGTACAGACTATTTAGCAAAAGTAGACTTTTTAAGCTCAATGAAGCAGTGGTATCATTGGTAAGGAATGATGGCCCCGAAATTCCAGAGGAGAGAGTAGAAGCTCAATTTCCACCCAGAGGGCAATATGGGGCAGAACCTGGCTGTTTAAATTTTGGCTCTTTAAATTCCAGTGTCGGGGGTGGGGGGGTTGGGGGGTTGGTGGGTGGAGAGTGCTATGGATAGATTTTCCATTAAGGAGGCGTGTCGGAGGGGAGTCCCTGGAAATGTTCAACAGAAATCACTCCAGTTGAGGGCTAACCTTCAGATTGCCCCAAATCTTCACCAGGGTAAGGTAATTGATTCCAAAAGGCTGAAAAAAAAATTTATGTTCCAGGAGTAGAGCCTTGGGGGTGGTCTTGCGCTGGAGGAAGGACCCCCCCCCCAAGGAATTCCGGGGCCAATATAACCCTCAACAGGATCTAACAGTGGAAGGGGAGTGGTGTCAGGGGCAATACTGATAGACATTAGTAACTAGAGCAGCAAAATAACAAGTATTAATTCATTTTTATGCACCAGCTTAAGATGAATAGGTAGATAGAGAGCTGTTTAGGAAAGCAGGAGAGGCTCTAATCACAGCAGCTTTCACAATCCCAGTGGTATAAAATGAGCACTCAACAGCTAACTAGAAAGGAGATGTGAAAGTACAAGCAGTTTCATAGAGATAATTGCTGACTGCTTCTTAACACAATGTGTGTGACAGAGTACTATAGTAGATGGTCCATTAAATCTAATCCCCTAGAACTTGATAACCACAAAGTCAGTGAGCAGTTGGGTTGCAGTGAACATTGCATGTTTAGCTAAGGCCAAAAATAATAATAGGGGTACAAAACTGCAGGAAAGCAAATATCAGAACTAGAAGAGCTCTACAGAGATTAATTGGGAAACATTACTGGAAAGTAAAACAAGAGAAAATTTTAATTTTCAAGGACAATTTTAAGACTATAGTGTTAGATAAGCAGCAGTGTAAAAATACATCCCGGTTACAAATTTACAAATCTGCTCTCTGGTTCAATATCACTAATCTCTCATGCGAGTGGATCCCATATCCCTTACGATTAGAAATTTACCTTTACTGCTCATTATCTAGTCGTATGATTGAATGACCCAGGACCGCACAATAAAAGCCCCGTGATCAATCAGCAGGATACTGCAATCTCACACATGCCCCCACACGTGCTTCTCCTGTCTTCCAAAAGACGGACTGATTAACACTTTAGTGAGACGAGGCCATAGGGAAGAAAGTCAAGCAGCTGGTTTATCTTACAGATTACATATAACAGTGGTAAGTCCTTATTTTCAACTTATTCCATAATGCAACCTATAACATATAAAATAACGACACATGCCATACTATACCTTTTAATGAGCTCGAACACACTCTCGAAACGCGTCCCTTTTCTTCTAGAAGAGAACTTTGTCCCTCTAGTGCCATCGTCCCTTTTCCAGCTGTAGCAGGCAGCCTCTCCCAGACCGTGTGTTTTCCTCGTCTATTCTTGTCTGTACATAAAATGTGCTACGTGACCGCTGATCCTCTCCCTGGTCTGGGTTGGCCAGTAGGTTGCCAATTAAACTAACCCCTGCCCTCCCAGGAGTGGGTTTCTGCTGGACTATCTGTGCTGAGCTCACATGCAGAGTAGCCATTTCAGCATATTATGTGAGAATGTTAGCAACTTAATTATTTATCTTGATTTGATAAAGATAACAGTTTCTATTCAAGAGAGCACGAGAGAGTTGGGTCACCTATTGTTCAAATGACACCAACCTTTTTCCTCCATTAGGAATGAAAAAGGGCATTAAATCTTAGAATCTTGAAAAAGATTAGTGAAGACAAATGTAGGTCCCTTACAGTCAGAAATGGGGGAAATTATAACGGGGAACAAAGAAATGGCAGAACAATTAAACACATACTTTGGTTCTGTCTTCACAAAGGAGGACACAAATAACCTCCCAGAAATGTTAGAGAACCAAGGGTGTAGTGAGAGGGAGGAACTGAAGGAAACCAGTATTAGTAAAAAAAAATAGTGCTAGGGAAATTAATGGGGCTACAGGCTGACAAATCCCCAGGGCCTGATAATCTACATCCCAGAGTACTAAAGGAAATAGTGGATGCATTGGTGATCATCTTCCAAAATTCTTTAGACTCTGGAACAGTTCCTGCAGATTGGAGGGTGGCAAATGTAACCCCACTATTTAAAAAAGGAGGGAGAGAAAAAACAGGGAATTACAGACCAGTTAGCCTAACATCAGTGGTGGGGAAAATGCTAGAGTCTATTATAAAAGATGTGATAACAGAACACTTGGAGGGCATCAACGGGATTGGACAAAGTTAGCATGGGTTTATGAAAGGGAAATCATGCTTAACAAATCTACTGGAGTTTTTTTGAGGATGTAACTAGTAGAATAGATAGGGGAGAACCAGTGGATGTGGTGTATTTGGATTTTCAGAAGGCTTTTGATAAGGTCCCACACTAGTGTGCACAATTAATGCACATGGGATTGGGGGGAATATACTGGCATGGATTGAGAATTGGTTGACAGACAGGAAACAGAGAGTAGGAATAAACGGGTCTTTTTCCGGGTGGCAGGCAGTGACTAGTGGGGTACTGCAGGGATCAGTGCTTGGTCCCCAGCTATTCACAATATATATCAATGATTTGGATGAGGGAACTAAATGTAACATTTCCAAGTTTGCAAACGACACAAAGCTGGGGTGGAATGTGAGCTGTGAGGAGGATGCAAAGAGGTTCCAATGTGATTCCGACAAATTGGGTGAGTGGGCAAGAACATGGCAGATACAGTATAACGTGGATAAATGTGAGGTTATCCACTTTGGTTGTAAAAACAGAAAGGCAGATTATTATCTGAATGGTGATAGATTGGGAAAAGGGGAGGTGCAACGAGACCTGGGTGTCCTTGTACACCAATTGCTGAAAGCGAGCATTCAGGTCCAGCAAGCAGTTAGGAAGGCGAATGGTATGTTGGCCTTCATTGCAAGAGGATTTGAGTACAGGAGCAGAGATGCCTTACTGCAGTTGTACGGGGCCTTGGTGAGACCACATCTGGAGTATTGTGTGCAGTTTTGGTCTCCTTATCTGAGGAAGGATATCCTTGCCATGGAGGGAGTGCAACGAAGGTTTACCAGACTGATTCCTGGGATGGCAGGACTGACGTATGAGGAGAGATTGGGTCAACTAGGCCTATATTCACTAGAGTTTAGAAGAATGAGAGGTGATCTCATCGAAACATATAAAATTCTAAGGAAGTTCCCGATGGCTGTGGAGTCCAGAACCAAGGGTCACGGTCTCAGGATAGGGGGTATGCCATTTAGAACCAAGATGAGGAGAAATTTCTTCACTAAGAGGGTGGTGAACCTGTGGAATTCTCTACCACAGAAGGCAGTGGAGGCCAAGTCATTCGATGTATTCAAGAAGGAGATGGATATATTTCTTAATGCTAAAGGGATCAAGGGATATGGGGAAAAAGCGGGAACAGGATACTGAGTTAGACGATCAGCCATGATCATTTTGAATGGCGGAGCAGGCCGGAAGGGCCAATTGGCCTACTCTTGCTCCTATTTTCTATGTTTCTATGTTTCAACTTTGTATCAAAGCCATATCGTAAATTTAACCAAGAATCCCTCCCAGATAAAATAGAGAGAAATTCTGAAATATGACAGCCCATTTAGAGAAATTGGGCTCAAGTTTCTATCCCTTAACTTTGAATGGTGTCAGCCATGACTCAGTGGTAGCACTCTCACCTCAGATTCAGGTTGTGGGTTCAAGCTGTACTCCAGAGACTCAAACACACAGTCACATTTCAGTGCAGTACTGAGGGAGTGCTGCATTGTCAGAGGTGCCAGATGAGACATTAAACTTAAAAAGTACTTGGATGTGCACTTGAAGTGCCGTAACCTACAGGGCTATGGACCAAGTGCTGGAAAGTGGGATTAAGCTGGATAGCTCTTTTTCGGCTGGCACGGACACGATGGGCCGAATGGCTTCCTTCTGTGCCGTAACTTTCTATGATTCTAAACCAAGGCCTCCTTGTCTCAGGCAGGCTTAAAAGATCCCACAGCACTATCCGAAGAAGAGTTCTCCCCGTGTCCCAGCCAACATTTATCCCTCATCCTTGCTGTGTGCAAATTGGTTGCCATGTTCCCTACATTGTACCAGTGACTACACTTAAAAAGTACTTAGTTGGCTGTAAATCATTTTGGGACGTCCTGAGGTTGTGAAAGACGATACATAAATGCAAGTTCTTTCTTTCTCACTTTATCTACTGCCCAAAGAAGTGCCCAGGAAGAAGCTTCTGCTACATCTTGCACTGATGCTTCCAGCTGCTTAACAGTGAAATTATTGTTAATGGATGAAGGAATATTAATGTTCCAATAACCCGCTTCATATATGACACCCTTACTACAGTGAAACCTGTATAAACCTGTGGTCACTCCCAAAAAACAGACACCTGCAAAAAAATGGACATTTATTGACCATTTTGAAAATAAGGATACCTGCAAAAGAAAGGACGGTTGATGCCAATCCCTTTCGGTGTTTGTAATTTACAGTTTTCACTGTACTTCATTAGAATCTGTCATTTTACAAATTCCATGTATTATCTGTCACACTGAAGCGCTTGGATAGTCTAACAAGATTCTAGCTAACATAATCATATTGTTTATTTTTGCTCTTTGAACATTAAATTATGCTGTACACTTCAGTTCTTTGTTCAAATTACTTGGTGAAAACTTAGCAAGTTACTTGCTGATCAACGACAGCAAGTAATATTTGATAAAGGCAATTCGTACAGGAACTTCATGAAAGTGTGATGTGATGATATACCTAAAATAATTTAGAGCTATAGAGGACATTGAGGGATTATCTACCAGAGGATGGCTAGGTGGAAACAAAACTTAGGTAGATTATTTAAATGTGGATACACACAAGAAAAACTCTTCAAGCCCAAAATTCCTCTTGTAACAAAAAACACAAGAATACCTACTCCATCGTAATTGACAATCTGTAACCAAATTGCAGAACTTCATGCTTTGCAATGTGCTGTTTCTGAGAAGGAAATTTTATCAGTTTTTAAATTACAGATAAAACAGACATTCCTGTCTTTCCATTAAAAGAGGAATTTTATCCCTTAGTTCCATTGGATATTAATATTTTTGAAAGCTGGATATCGTGCTCATACATATTTTTGCTTCATTGGAAACTAGATTTTTTTCTTAATGAACATGCATGTTGAGAATTTTGACTTGTGTAAGTTGCTAATGGCCAAGAACGCTGAACTAGCACAAAAGAGGCATGTAAAATAGCATACAACTACTATAAAGAGCAATCATATTTCACAATAGAAAAACAGTTGTGTTTTTGAAAATTATACCCTCTAGCTTACAACAACATTTAAATGTCTGTGCACTTTCATCTCTGACATTTTGATAGCTTTTTATTTCCATCACGGTCTTCCCTATGAATGTTTTTCTGACTCTTGCTCTCCAGTTTACATTTCAATACATTTTATTAAAAAAGCCCACAGCCACTCTTTGTGCCTCTCTTACCCTTCTCCAAAAGGCCCATCGAGGTACCTGTCGTTGCCACCTGACAAGCAGCAACCCCAACTGCCCCATCCTCCTCTCTCGCCGACATTCCTACTGAGTGCAGCTTTATTAAAAATCAAGATCTGAAAGATTAGCCTGATTCAAATAGATGGTCAATAATGATGGCTCTCAAAGCATTCCACTCCACATTGTTCCTTCCACCTCCACTCCATAGCGTAAGAACCACACAATCTTTGTTGCCCACCAAGTTTCCCATTGCTGGTATTCAGACAAACAAGAGTTTATAAGACCTTGTAAATAATAAAAACAAAATGGTGCAAATATACAGCAGATTGATCAGTCTGACAGATGAAGAAAGGTTTGCCATTTTGGCTTCCACCCTTCATCAGACTGGCAAAACTAAAATTCTGAACATTTTTTTTCTGTTTCAGAGGCTGATTGATTTGTGCTTTTCCAGTGTCTTACTGTTTTTATTTCAGACTTCCAGCATTCTTTGTTTATGTTTTTATCTCCGCAATATATGGTAAAAGTGATGAGTATATTGAAGATTACAAGTGTGATTAGAGAAGTGTTCTGATTGGCGGTGACCATTTGAGAACCCCACAATTCCCTTCAATCCCCTCCATTGAGCCTCAGAAACTTTATTTGTTTGTTTCTTTCTGTATCCATTCACGTCTACATTTTGGCTGCGGTTCCAAACACAGGACCATTACTTCCATCTTACTTTTTCTTTCCACCTGGGCCCTTCTTTCCTGTCTCCTCCCCTCCCTGTCGCCCAGTCATACCACTTTTAATTTCCCCCCTCTCGAGTACCCCCCCCATCCTTGCCCCAATCCATCACTACTCTTCTACCTTCCTATTCTCTTGCTGCCATTGCTGGTCTGAATTCCCCCTTCAATAAGCCCACAGCCACTCTTTGTGCCTCTCTTACCCTTCTCCAAAAGGCCCATCGAGGTACCTGTCGCTGCCACCTGACAAGCAGCAACCCCAACTGCCCCATCCTCCTCTCTCGCCGACATTCCTACCGAGTGCACCTGCTGGAATTTAACATCACCAACTTCTTTACTAGCCGTTCCACCCCAACCTACACTACCCCATTGGATTCTGCCAAAGGATCAATCACCTCTGCATTTCCTTCCAGAAAGTCCTTACACTTGTGAACAAGGCCCTTGCAATGCACAGCCGTGTTGTTGATGATTGTGGCTGTGACTAAAACTTGGCTCATTAGTGGTGACACCTTGCCCCTTACTTAAGCCTCCCTGCCTGTTACACTTTGCATCACCTGCCCCACCCAAATCACCATGGTGGTGATGTGACCCTTGTCACCAAGTCATAATTTGACCTCTACCCCCAACTGCTCTGGCATCTTTTCCTCCTTTTTCCACCCCTCTCACCTCTTTTAAAATCCTCCATGTCTACAGCAGTGCCCAAGCCGTACCTCAAGTTTCACCCCAGATGTCCTCCCGCTGCACCGAGGGACTCTTTATCCTCGAGGATTTCAGTCTCCATCTCAGCTCCCCTTGCCCTCTCCCCTATGACTTCACTGCCCTCCTGTCCTCCCTAAATACCTCCCTTCATATAAACTCTCCTGTTCAAATTAAAGCCTCCCCCTCAGTCTTGCCATTTCCCGTGGCCTCTCTACTCTCATGGTCTCAATTACTGACAAGGCCATTTCTGACCAATTCCTTGTATCCCTCACTGCCCACATCCTCCCTTACCCCCTTTCAACCCCATTTCCCTCTGTTTCTGCCCTTGAAAAAACATTCCCCCCGCCACTCCCCCCCCCCCCCCCAAGTCATTTACAACTGTGTTTTCAATCTCCCAACTGCCTAGCCTTTGGCCTTCCATAGTTGAGCAAATCAGCAGCTGTTGATTTGCTCAACCACTCCCTCACTTCCACCTTTGATGCTCTTGCACCCAGCAACACCTTTACTTTCTCCTATCGTAGTCATTTTCCCTGGTATGGGCCCCATCTTTGCTCCCTCAAGTCTAAGGGACATACTCTTGAGCATATCTGGTGCACAGCTAGTTTAGCCATTCATCATCAGCTCTGGCTTGACCACATCAAATGCTATTGGGCCTCACTGTCCTCTGCCAAAACCACCCATTACTCCAGGATTATCCTGGAGAGCAAAGATAGTTCCCGCCTTCTTTTCTCCACTCCAACTATCTCCTTAAAACCCTCTCCCCTGGTCCTCCACCCTCTCCTCCAACTACAGGTGCGAGGAGCTCATGGACTTATTTCCCACTAAAGTTGAAACCACTGATTCAGCTGCTTCCCCCGCACCTCCCCCCCTCCCCTTTCATAGCAAGCCAAACTTTCCCCCCAGGCTCTCCCATTCCAGCCCTGAATCCATGCTGTTCTCTAGCTTCCCTCCCATCTCCCTTCTTGCCGCCTCTGAGCTCATCTTCTCCATGAGACCGAGCTCCTGCTCTCTTGACCCCGTTCTCACTAAACTGCTGACCACCTACCTTCCCTTCCTGGCCCCCTTGCTAGCTGACATTGTAAATGGTTCCTGTTTCTTAAGTACTTTCCCTCTCCCTTTCAAAACTGCCATCACCACCCCGCTCCTCAAAATACCCACCCTTGACACCTCTGTCGTTGCAAACTACCACCCCATCTCCAACCTCTCCAAACTCCTTGAACATGTTGTTGCCTCTCATACCCGTGCCCATTTTTTCCGAAACTCCTAATTTGAATCTCTCTAATCAGGTGTCTGCCCCTGGCACAGCATCAACACAGTTCTAACAAAAGTCATAAATGATATCCTCTGTTACTATGGCGCATTATCCCTCCTTGTCCTCCTCGACCTCTGACATGGTTGATCACACCATCCTACTCCAAAGCCTCTCCTTCGCTGTCCAGCTCAATGGGACTACTCTCTCTTGCTTCTACTCTTACCTATCCATTTGTAGCCAGAGCAGCGATAGATTCTCATCCCTTTCCTGAGTTATGAAGGATCTGTTCTTGGTCCCCTCCTTTTCCCATCTGCATTCTGCCCCTTGGTGACACCATCTGCAGACATGGTGTCAGCTTCCACATGTAAGCTCACGACACCCAGCTCTATCTCTCCACCACCTGTCTCGACCTCTCCACTGCCTCTGTGTTGCCAAACTGCTTGTTTGACATCCTTCCATCCTTAGATGAGCTACAGTTTCCTCCAGCTATCATCGGGAAGATCAAAGCCATTGTCATCAACCCCTGCCACGCACTCCATACCTTTGCAGTTGATTCCATCCCCCTCCCTGGCCACTGTCTCAGGCTGCACAGAATGTTTGCAACTTGGCGATCTATTCAATCCTGAACTGAATTTCTAACTCCATCTCAAAGAGTGCCTACTTCCACCTCTGTAACATCACCTGCCTCTACTCCTGGCTCTGCTCATCTGCTGCTGAAACCCTCATCCATGCCTTTGTCACCTCCAGACTCAACTATTCCAATTCACTCCTGGCCGAGTTCTTCCTTACGCCTCCCGACAACCTCAACCCCAGCACTCTGTTCTGCTGATTCTGGCTTCTTGTGCATCCCCCCTTCCTTTGTGCCACCATAGGCCCCATGCTGTGGAATTCCTTCCCTAAACCCCTCTGCCTCTCCTCCTTTAACACACTCCTTGAAACCCACCTCTTTGACTAAGCTTTTGGTCAGTCCTCCTAATATCCCCTTCCTTGGCTCCGCGTCCACTTTTTCCTTTCCTATTCCAAGAAGCGTCTTGGGAAGTTTTCCTATGTTAAATGCACTATTTAAATACAAGTGTTGTTGGAATGTGCCAGGACAGTGGCAGTGCAATCAAAAATACTCCCATAAGCAATGGAAAATACACTTTTAACAAGTTTATTTATAGAAAAATTAAAATTCATAGTGACCTAAAAATGAGAGCTCATTTAAGTTTTAGCAAAAGTCTGTGCATGCAAAATTTAATGACTAAAATGAACCCTACAAATATTTATGGCAAATCAAGTCTGGAGCAGTATTTCATGGAAATGGTGTTTGTAATACACACTGATGAAGGCAAGTAGCTCATCATATGACTCCATACCACTGTGCCTCTAAGGAAATGGATATGTACGTTAAGTTTTACTTTTTTACAAAAATAAATATTTGGGGAAACAATTATAAAAACCACAAAAGCCCTTTCATAATATTAGACATTGTAACAGATTTTGCCTCTCACGCTATGTGGTCCTGTCATCAATTGTTGAATGTAGGATTGCATGCCATAGAGGTTGAGATTGTGATGTAAACCTCAGGAGCCAAGTTTGAGTGGCTTGTTAGCGTCCTTTCAATCTCTGATGTATTATTTTCTTTGAACTCGCTCCAGCGTGTAGAGGTCTTTGTAATACACAGAAAGCTAGTGAAGATGCTCTGGCAGACATTAATAGATGGTCAGACTCCTCAATTAACATACATTATTTGACCAGCAGCGATATTGTATGATTTCAGATGCAATGGTGTGAGAATTTGTCTCACTGACTGATAGAGAGAAATGTTGTAACTTCTATATATTTAATATATCTTAATAGATATCTTTTATCCTTTACTAATTTGTTATGAAGCAAAGAATATATACTGTGACCCGTTTTACAGAAGGTAGATTTCTCATTTGTATTAATTCATATTTCTCTGTTCAGTTGCCTCAAAGCTGTTCACCTGCTGACGACCTGTCAATCCCACACCTGGCTTGTTGTACGGTGGAGGACTTGTACCTACTAATGGGGAAAGAATTAGAGAATGTACAAGAGGTACCTGTTGGCAACGTGCTAGGTAAGACTCCACTACTGACTTTCTGTCATCACTTTGTGGGTCTTTTTACAAATTTGACTGCTGGAATGGATGTTGGCACCATTGTCTGTGTAAAATGCCACTCGTATCTATCTCAAAAAAAAAATAGATATTGTTAATTTTATAGGTTATTTCCAGGTTCACGAAAGCCAGTATTTCATTCCTCCACTTCCTTCTTTTGCTATTCTGGTTACATAGATTACTTAATACCCCAGGACAACCCTACGGATGGGAGTAGATCCTTCATCTGGATTGGGGAACTGCTCCAGAGGTGATGCACTCTGGAAAGCCCTCTAACAGTTGAGTATGCAGCGGCATGTGGAGGTTGTGTCTGGGTTTCAGCAGCCCCATATCAGTATCCAAGCCATTCTGGCGTCCCAGCTCACATTAAATTGAATGGAACTACTCTGTATCCAGGAGATTTCTGTAAACTATGTCAGTAGAACGGTTGAGGAGGGAAGGGCTTATGTGAATGTTGGTCTCTGTGAGGCCGAAAATGATATTAGCAATTTCAGTCAAGATTCATTCGTATATGGGGCTTAATTATGTGTTCAAAATTAGACTTTTAGGCATAAAGTATACAGTAAAATTCTAAACTGCAAAGCAAAGTAACTTGAAATAATAGGAGCCATTAGGCATGACTGTGGAGCACAGAGTCTTTTTATAAAATTCAAATTCTTGTAGGTTTAAACTGATAAAACCCCTCCCTTCTCCTGAATGGAAAATTTTGAAATCCATGTTTATTTTTATAACACTGAGAACAAGATTTTTTAAAAAACTCAGCTGCATACTCTCCTGGGTATTTTGTTAATTTTGTGATTACAATGCCTTTACTCACCTCAACAGCAATACAGAAGAAGTGGACATACTCTGTCTGTCAAATAAGACTAAATTGAGTTGGAGACACCATTCTGGTACATTTTTTGCATCCCGTTTTAACATTTTTAACAAAATTAAATGGAAAGTACTGCTAAAACCTGGATTTGGAGCAACTGAGCTTAAATGGTTAAAATAAGCACAAAGTTGTAAAGAAAAACAAGAAACCACCATATCCATATAATTCAAATTCTTGTTTCCAGCGTGAGTCCTTATTGTTGCATCTCGAGATGTAACATTCCAAGGCAGCACATCTCCAAAGCATCTGCAGGGCAAAAAAATGTGATGAGTTCAAATAATCACTACTTGTTAAGTTAACCATGCTCATTTGATCAAAATCCGGTTGACCAGAAATTTGAAGCAATCAAAAATCAACTCCATTCACTAGGCAGGTAGGAGAGCTTCCAATCAACAGTAAGCAGGCAGCACAAAACCACTGAATCAAAATACTCAAACCCAGCAATCTGCAACCAGTACCTATCACCAAATGACACAAATTGCTCAAATAGTTCCTTCACATTGTTTTCAGCCTCCATTTCTTTTCAATCTGGTCCTTGCAGACAGCCAACAGTAATGATTTATAACATAACAAACTTAATTCTGGCAAACAAATCACTAAACTTACCCATGCCTGCAAGAAATTTCTCCTCACACAGGCCTGTCCTGTCGGGGGCCAGGAGCTCAAGTTCCGGTTCAGTCACAAAGTTGGAAATTTAATTTGGTCTTTGGGTACTGGTGACATCCAACCCTTCGGATAAATTGTGTGTGTGTGTGTGTGTGTGTGTGTGTGTGACGCATCGTGAGAGTTGCAGTTTTCACCCTGCTCCAGCGAATCTACAATACGCAGGGTATACCATAACCACTTGGAATTTCTCTCGTGCTTTTAACTTCATTTCACAGATTTTAAAAAATGGACGCCGAACCATAGAATAAGATATTAGGACAGGTGGCCAACGGTTTGGTCAAGGAGGTGGTTTTGAAGAAGGGCCTTAAAGGAAGAGGGGAGTGTGGAGCCTCAACGACTGAAGGCACAGCCACCAATGGTGGGGAGGGGGCGATCTGCAAGAGACCAGAGCCAGAGGAATGGAAAATTTGGGGGAAGGGGGTTTTAAGGCTGGAGCAGGTTACAGAGATAGGGAGGGTGAGGTCATAAGGGAATTTAAACACATGCATGAGAATTTTAAATTTGAAGCATTTGGGGTACTTGGAGCCAATGTTGGTTAGCGACTACAAGGGCGATGGGTGAGCGGGACTTCATGTGGGATAAGGTACAGGCAGTAGAGTTTTGTATGAGTTGAAGTTTATGGAGATGGAAGGTGGAAGTAGCCGATCTTTGTGATAGAGAGGATGTGGGTTTGGAAGCTCAGCTCGGGGTCAAATTGGATGCCGAGGTTGCGATCAATCTGGGTCAGCCTGACGGTGGCCAGGGAAGGAGATGGAATCGGTGGCAAGGTTATGGTGGTGAAGCTGATGGCTTTGGTCTTCCCAATGTTTAGCTGATTGAAATTGCAGCTCATTCAGGACTGGATGTGGCACAAGCAGTTTGACAGCACAGAGGCAGTGGAGGGGTCGAAAGAGGTGGTGGAGAGGTAGACATCCTATGTAATATGAAAG
The DNA here is from genome assembly GCF_035084215.1 of Heptranchias perlo. Lineage (NCBI taxonomy): Eukaryota > Metazoa > Chordata > Chondrichthyes > Hexanchiformes > Hexanchidae > Heptranchias > Heptranchias perlo. The sequence goes on from NC_090358.1 coordinate 24,429,537, forward strand.
CCAGATAAGAATTTATAGATAGCATTGGTGAGGTAAGTGCTGGAAAAAATGTCAAAAATAAAAAGATTGCATTTTTTCCCCAGTATTTTATTGTTTGAGCTGGTAATGGTGTTTCAGATGTGTTTTTTTAATGTGTCGCTGGAGAGGACTGATGTTTGAACTGAGGCCAAAGTGGGTATTTGTGATTTGATTCAGAGCTCAGGCATTGTGGCTGGAGTCGGTCAGTCAGCCAGGACTGGGCTAAGGCAAATGGCCACCAATTCAGCGTGCTGTTCCTTGGAGAAATTAACAGTGGGACAAAACTCCCTGGTGCAGCGTTACACTAACAATAACTTCAGCAAGAGCTATAATTCCACGGTGAGAATTGGAGGAGAAAAAATATATTTAGTAATCATGGGCTCTATTTTAGCACCCGCTATCGGGTGCGTTCCTGGCGGGGGGGGCTCCGAAAATCGGGGAAACCCGGAGTGGGTCGGGTGCTCGGATCCAACCCGCCCACTTCCGGGTTCTCCACAGACGCGCCGACGTGCGCGCGCAGCCCCCGCATGTGGGACTCCCGCAGGCAATTAAAGCCAGCGGGGTGCCACTTGAGAGTATTTACCTTGCTATTTTAGGTCATTAACAGACCTGATTAAGGGAATATGTCAGGAGGGGTGGGATTTTAGAAACAACTGGGACTGTTTCTCATACTGGGGGAAACACTCCCAGATGAAATGGACGTGTTGCAGCTATCAGCCTGTGGCAGCTGCAAAGGTCCATTTGACATGGGTGGGGGGAAGACCCTCACTCATTGCAGGAGGCCACTCTGTCACTTGGGACAAAGTTTGGCCTCCACCACCCTCCTCCTGACAGTGGAGCAAATTACAGAAAGATGCAGTAACTATAAGAGTAGTGATAATGGGGGACTTCAATTATCCCAATATAGACTGGGACAGTAACAGTTTAAAGGGCAAAGAGGGGGAGGAATTCCTGAAATGTGTTTAAGGGAACTTTCTGGAACAGTGTGTTTCCAGCCCAATCAGGAAGGAAACCGTGCTGGATCTAGTTCTGGGGAATGAGGTGGGGCTGGGGGAGCACATGGGAAACAGTGATCATAATATCATTACGCTTAGAATAGTTATGAAAAAGGACAAGGAACAATCAAATTTGAAAATACTTAACTGGAGGAGGGCAAATTTCAGTGAGTTACAAAGGGATCTTGCCCAGGTGAATTGGAATCAAAAATTGGTAGGCAAAACAGTAATTGAACAATGGGAGATCTTCAAGGAGGAGTTGGTTCGGGTACAGAGTAGGCACATCCCTACGAGGCGGAAAAGATGGGCATCCAAAGCTGGAGCTCCCTGGATGACTAAAGATATAGAAATTAAAAGGAAACAGAAAAAGGAGGCGTATGACGAATGTAAGGTTCATAATACAGGAGCAAACCAGGCTGAATACAGAAAGTACAGAGGAGATCTGAAAAACGGAATAAGAGGGGCAAACATAAAAGGGAACTCAAAAGTCTTTTATGAACAAAAAATAGTAAAAGGGTAGTCAAAGGAAGCGTGGGACTGATGAGGGACAAAAGAGGAGAACTCCTTGTGGAGGCAGAAGGCATGGCTGAGGCACTAAATGAATACTTTGCATCCGTCTTCACTAGAGAAGAGGATGCTGCCATTGTAGCAGTAAAGGAGGAGGTAGTGTCAATATTGGATAGGATAAAAATAAAGAGGAGGTACTTAAAAGATTGGCAGTACTCAGAGTGGAAAAGTCACCCGGTCCAGATGGGATGCAGCTTAGGTTACTCAGGGAAGTAAGGGTGGAAATTGCTGAGGTTCTGGCCACAATTTTCCAATCCTCCTTAGATATGGGGGTGGTGTCGGAGGACTGGAAGATAACCCCGGCAATTACAGGCCAGTCAGCCTAATGTCGGTGGTGGGGAAACTTTTAGAGTCAATAATCCGGGACAAAATTAATTGGCACTTGGAAAAGTGTGGGCTAATAAATGAAAGTCAGCATGGATTTGTTAAGGGAAAATCGTATTTGATTAACTTCATAGAATCATAGAATGGTTACAGCACGGAAGGAGGCCATTCAGCCCGTCGAGTCCATGCCGGTTCTCTGCAAGAGCAATCCAGCTAGTCCCACTCCCACGCCCTATCCCCGTAGCCCTGCAAATTTTTTCCTTTCAAGTACTTATCCAATTCTCTCTTGAAAGCCACAATTGAATCTGCCTCCACCACCCCCTCGGGCAGTGCATTCCAGATCATAACCACTCGCTATGTAAAAAAAAATTTCCTCATGTCGCCTTTGGTTCTTTTGCCAGTCACCTTAAATCTATGTCCTCTGGTTCTTGATCCTTCTGCCAACGGGAGCAGTTTCTCTCTCTTTCCTCTGTATAGACCCTTCATGATTTTGAATACCTCTACCAAATCTCCTCTCAACCTTCTCTGCTCTGAGGCGAACAACCCCAGCTTCTCCAGTCTACCCACGTAACTGAAGTCCCTAATCCCTGGAGTTATTCTAGTAAATTGTCTGAATTCTTTGATAAAGTAGCGGAGAGAGTTGATGAGGGTCGTGCGGTTGATGTTGTGTTTGTGGACTTTCAAAAGGCATTTGATAAAGTACCACATAATAGACTTATTAGCAAAATAAAAGCCCATGGGATTCAAGGGACAGTGGCAGCGTGGATACAAAATTGGCAAGCAGAGAGTTGTGGTGAACGGTTGTTTTTCAGACTGGAGGGAAGTATATAGTGGTGTTCCCCTAGGGTCAGTATTAGGACCACTGCTCTTTTTGATATATATTAATGACCTGGACTTGGGTATACAGGGTATAATTTCAAAGTTTGCAGATGACATGAAACTTGGAAATGTAGTAAAGAATGCGGAGGTTAGCAATAGACTTCAGGAGGACATACATAAACTGGTGAAATGGGCCAACACATGGCAGATGAAATTTAATGCAGAGAAGTGTGAAGTTATGCATTTTGGTAGGAAGAATGTGGAGAGGCAATATAAACTAAATGGTACAATTTTAAACGGGGTGTAGGAACAGAGAGACCTGGGGGTGCACATACACAAATCTGTGAAGGTAGCAGACAAGTTGAGAAGGTTGCTTAAAAAATCATATGGGAACCAACTAAGGAACAGGCTATTTTAGATCTAGTATTGTGTAATGAGACAGGGTTAATTAGAATTTTATAGTTAAGGATCCTCTGGGGCAGAGTGATCATAAATAGCATTTCATATAGAGTTTGAGAGTGATGTAGTTAAGTGTGAAACTAGGGCCTTAAATTTAAACAAAGCCAATTATATAGGTATGAGGGGGAAGTTCGGTAAGGTAGATTGGGAAATTAGATTCAAAGATATGATGGTAGATAAGCAATGGTGAGCATTTAAAGAAATAATTCATAATTCTCAACGAATACACATTCCGTTGAGGAATAAAAAGTGATCAACTGTGGCTAACGAGAGAAGTGAGGAACTTAAAGTAATTAAGATTAGTAAATAAAAAGTACTGGAGAAATTAATGGGACTAAAAGCCAACAAATCCCTTGGACCTGATGGCCTACATCCTAGGGTTTTAAAAGAGGTGGCTGCAGAGATAGTAGATGCTTTGGTTTTGATCTTCCAGAACTCCCTAGATTTTAGAAAGGCCCCCATGGATTAGAAGGTAGCAAATGTAACCCAGCTATTCAGGAAAGGAGAGAGCGAGAAAACAGTGAACTATAGGCCAGTTAGTCTGACATCAGTCGTAGGGAAAATGCTAGAATCAATTATTAAGGACATAGTAACAGGCCACTTAGAAAATCATAATATGATTAGGCAGAGTCAACACGGTTTTATAAAAGGGAAATCGTGTTTGACAAATCTATGAGAGTTTTTTTGAGGGTGTAACTAGCAGGGTAGATAAAGGGGAACCAGTGGATGTAGTATATTTGGATTTTCAAACGGCATTCGATAAGGTGACACACAAGAGGTTGTTACATAAGATTAGCGCTCATGGGATTGGGGGTAATATAATAGCATGGATTGAGGATTGGTTAACAGACAGAAAGCAGAGAGTGGGAATAAACGGATCATTTTCAGGTTGGCAGGTTGTAACTTGTGGGGTGCCGCAAGGATCAGTGCTTGGGCCTCAGCTGTTTGCAATATATATCAATGACTTAGATGAGGGGACCGAGTGTAATGTTTCCAAGTTTGCTGATGATACAAAGTTAGGTGGGAAAATAAGCTGTGAGGAGGATGCAAAAGGATATAGACAGCTTAAGTGAGTGGGCGAGAAGGTGGCAGATGGAGTATAATGTGGGGAAATGTGAAATTATCCACTTTGGCAGGAAGAATAGAAAAGCAGAGTATTTTTTAAAAAGCTGATAGACTAAGAAATGTTGGTATTCAGAGGGATTTGGGTGTCCTTGTACACGAATCACAGAAAGATAATATGTAGGTACAGCAAGCAATTATGAAGGCAAATGGTATGTTAGCCTTTATTGCAAGGGGGTTGGAGTATAAGAGTAAGGAGGCCTTGCTGCAATTACATAGGGCTCTAGTGTGACCACACTTGGAGTACTGTGTGCAGCTTTGGTCTCCTTACCTAAGGAAGGATATACTTGCCTTAGAGGGGGTGCAACGAAGGTTCACTAGATTGATTCCTGGGATGAGAGGGTTGCCCTAAGAGGAGAGATTGAGTAAAATGGGCCCAAATTCTCTGGCGTTTAGAAGAATGAGAGGTGATCTCATTGAAACGTATACAATTCTTAGAGGGTAGATGCTGAGAGGCTGTTTCCCCCGGCTGGAGAGTCTAGAACTAGGGGTCATAATCTCAAGGCAAGAGATCGGCCATTTAGGACCGAGACGTGGAAAAATTTCTTCTCTCAGAGGTTTGTAAATCTTTGGAATTCTCTACCCCAGAGGGCTGTGGATGCTCAGTCGTTTAGTATATTCAAGATTGAAATCGATAGATTTTTGGACACTAAAGGATTCAAGGCATATGGGGGATAGGCCAGGAAAATGGAGTTGAAGTAGAAGATCAGCCATGATCATATTGAATGGTGGAGCAGGCTCGAGGGGCCATATGGCCTACTCCTATTTCCTATGTTCTTATGGGCTTTATTAATAGAGGCATAGAGTACAAAAGCAAGGAAGTTATGCTAAACCTTTATAAATCATTGGTTAGGACCTGGAGTATTGTGTTCTATTCTGGACACCACACTTTAGGAAGGATATCAAGGCCTTAGAGAGGGTGCAGAAGAGATTTACTGGAATGATGCAGGAATTAGGGACTTCAGTTATGTGGAGAAGCTGGAGTTGTTCTCCTTGGAGAAGAGAAGGTTGAGGGGAGATTTGATAGTGGTGTTCAAAATCATGAACGGCTTTGACAGAGAAAATAAAGATAAATTGTTTTTAGTGGCACAAGGGTCAGTGACCAGAGGACACAGATTTAAGGTGATCAGCAAAAGAACCAGAGGCGACATGAGGAAACATTTTTTGACGCAGCGAGTTGTATTGTTCTGGAATGTACTGCCTGAATGGGTCGTGGAAGCAGATTCAATAGTAGCTTTCAAACGGGAATTGGTTAAATACTTGAAGGGAAAACATTTACAGGGCTATGGGGAAAGAGCAGGGGAATGGAACTAATTGGATAGTTCTTTCAAAGAGTCGGCACAGGAACGATGGCCCGAATGGCCGCCTCCTGTGCCGTACCTACTACGATAAGAACAAAATTACTTGCATCTTGAGCAAGGTTTATAAAGTGGTTGCTAACTACCATTAATATTATATCTGAGGCTTTGTATTTTTCAGCATCAGTAAGGTGTGTAATATCGTTACCACATCAGTAACGCAGTAGATGGCTTTACTAAATTTCCTGTACACAGTGATGAGCAAATGGGTGTTGCGTTTACAATATTTAATTTTGTCAGAAATTTTATTGCTTGAGGGGCTGACTATGCATTGCTGACTGTTCAGACTGAGAAAGCATCAAGTTAGATACAATTCAACTGGAAATTGAGTGAATCTTTTTAATTGGAACATTGCGTTGCATTATGCTGCAACTTTGGCTCATGAACCTGACCTGAACTGGCTGCGTGTTTTTTTGCCTAAAGATTGAGAGCTTCAGACAGATTGTTTACTACATCTGCACTGAGATGAACCTTTATAATCAAGTGATTTTGCTGATGTTCAGACAGCAGGTGCATTTCACAGTTTATTCCTATTAATTTGAAGTCCTTTTTTTGCAAACAAAATCAAATTATCCAGTTATTTGATTAAGCAAGTTAATTAAAACAGCACTTGCCTTCATTTGTGCTTGAAAACATTTTGAATTAATGGATAATTCAAATTAAGTGACATGATTAAAAGGAGTTGACTGTATTATATTCTGACATTTTATGCAATCCAGCAAGGTTAGAATGTGGACAAGGGGAGGGGAAATGAATGGGGGTTGTAGAGGGTGTAGCATTGATCTTCAGTCTCTGGATCTGAATCCAGTTTGGACTGTTTAAATGAAAGTCTCTTCTGTCTTTTGACTCTGGTTGTATGTGAACCCATTTTGGTAGTCGCAAACCAGTACCTGGAGGTTAGTCAGTACAAAATTGCTCTTGATATAAGTTTATGGAGACTCACGTAAGCACAGGGTAACAGGATAAGATAGTCACTAATAAATTCAATAAGGAGTTCAGGAGAAAATTCTTTACTCAGAGAATGTTTAGAATGTGGAACTTGCTATCACATGGAGTAGTTGAGGCGATTAGCATAGATGCATTTAAGGGGCAGCTAGATAAGTGTAAGGTGGGAGGAGGCTCGTGTGGAGCATAAGCAGTGGCATACAACTGTTTGGCAGAATTGCCTGTTTCTGTGCTGTAAATTCTGTGTAATTTTGCTAGAGCTTTGAAAAAGTGCAGTTAGTCTGTTCCTTAGTTAACAGATTGTATGCCCATACCATTCTGTTATTACAAGCCCCTTAGAGCATTCATTTGACAGCCAAGCTCTTTTGGATGGACACCTTATTAGCAAAGGTTTTACTCCTTCAGTAACGGATTGGCTCAATTGGTAGCATTCTTGCCTCTGAGTAAGAAGGTTGTGGGTACAAGCCCCATTACAGACTTGAGCACATAATGTTGGATAACAGTTCATTGCTGTAGAAGGGCAGTGCTGTATTGTCTGAGGTGGTGACTTTCAGATGAGACATTGAACCAAGAGCCCGTTTTCCAGCTGAAGTGGACATAAAATTTCTCGTGGCGCTATTTGAAGAGGAGCAGGGAGTTTACCCCAATGTCCTGGCCAACATTCCTACCCCAATCAATACTACAAAAACACATTATTTAGTCATTCATTTGCTGTTTGTAGGTTGGTTGCTCCATTTGTCTACACAACACTGTGTTTCAAAAGTAATCCATTGGTTGTAAAGTGCTTTGGAATGTCCTGAGGACTGGATAAGATGCATCTAAATCTTCCTTCGAATCCAGAAAAATGTCCACTTTCAAAGTTGCCATGCTTAATGGAAAAGGTTCATTATTTGCATCACGCCTTCTTTAAACCATGTGGATTGATTTAACGGCTGTCCTCCTTGTTTTGCGATACTTGTTTTAGGGTCTGTTCCTTGTTTGTTATGGCGACTGTCATAGGAAACCTTATAAAGCTCCCCTTGGCAGGAAAAACCCCATGGGAGAGCATCAAAAGTGCCATGGGAAAAGTAATATCATTCTGTTGGTATGCATGGACTGTTGACTTTCTACGTAGACAAAATTGAAAATGTTTCCCAGATGATACAAATGTCATAGAATCATACAAATTACAGCATCGAAAGAGGCCATTTGGCAAATCCAGCCTGGGCTGGTGCCAGTTCCTTAAGAATCATAGAATCATTAAATGGAGCTATCTGCTCTATTCTCATTTCCTTGTCCTTCCCTATTTCATTTTGCATTCTTCCTCATTGTTTGCCATGCCCCTAATTTGGTATCTTCAGCAAACTTCGTCATCGTTCCTCATGTGCCTATGTCTAAATCCCATAGAAATGGAAAACAAAAGAGGTCTGAAAATTCACTTGTACATTATTGCATTCGCTTTATCTATGTATTATGATTTCCTCAAAAATTTCAATTAATCAAGCACAATCTGCACTGTACAAAATCCATGCTGACTGTCCTAATTTCATCCTATACTATGGACTCTAGAAGTTTACCCACAACTGAGGTAAAACTAATTAGCCTTTAATATCCTCCCTCTTCTTGGTGTCATATTGGGACATGGTCCCACAGATGCAACAACTCTCCAGTTTGTCACCCAAATGGCCATTCTTTATTTGCAAGCCTAGAGAATGAGTATCAGACTATTTGATTGGGTGGAAGGACATGGATATCACAGTCAAGCTTGATTCTGTCTTCATCTGGTGTCCACAGATGTGCACCTTCCACCAGCAGTTGCAAGATAGAAATTAGAAGCGGGAGGCTAATTGATTCTCCTCCCCGCCCCCACTCCCTCCCCTCTTTGGACAGATGATTTATCGTGTTCACTGTATATAAATTGAGCGCGAATTGTTGAATGAAATTCTCCATGCTTAACCATTTACCAGCAGTTTCTGTTTAATGAATAATGCAGTGATGATAAATGTGGTTTTCATTTCCTGGTCTTCAGGATACAATGTACAATGATAGTTTTTTCAGATCTGTGGGTAAGGAAACATCTAGTTGGTGAGGTTGGGAAATTATAACCAGTTGTTAATGGAAATGCCATTGAGTGAGCCAACAACAAGCACATGTTTAACCAAGAACATACAAATGGGCATATGCCAGGTGATTTGGTTCAAATATTCCGAATAGCCATTAAATGAATTAATCACTTGATTAAATTGAATCCACTAAAAATATCTGTGACTGTTGGGCATTGTGTCAGATGTGAACCTATTTTAAATATTTAACTTTGAATAACTTTACCAAATGCAATTAGATTTGTACTGTATATATAGTCTGTCATTCTGAGGAAATTTATAGTACAAATAAACTTTTTTCATTAACAATTTACTTTTTATTATCTGAATAGATGAATATTGTTGGCTCCTGTAACTTTTTTACATTCTTACCCATGTTAAATTTCCTTCATTATGTTAAGATGTATGATAAATGTAGAATTTCAGATGAATCTAATTTAATAATGCTCTTTCTGTTAATTCTCTTTGTGTTTGCTCCTTAATTCCCATACTTGCATAATATCTGTTGTTCTGTCTAGAATCAGAAGCTAAGCTGTTTTGATGTGTCTGCCTGTCACTGATGCATCCATTATTAATTGAGTAACTGCAGTGGGCTTTTGCTGAGGCCGAGTCAGAGAATTCTTTTCAAACCTTGCAAATTTAGATTGATGCGCGGGTTACAATATAAAATGCCATTTAACATTGTATTAAAATATTTACGTCTTAGGATAATTCAACTTAACAAGGATGAGCTAGTAGCCTGGAAGAAATAATTTTATCACTCAGCTGTTGGCCAGCAGTCAGTTTATGTGCAGATAAGTTGGCACTATTTAAATTTGGCTGTCTCCTTTAAATAATGTCTATCAATGAACAATAGAATTGTTTAAGAGTCATAGTCTTGAATACTTTGGTTACTGGGAAAGTTAGCTGCAAGCAGTGTTTTGATATAGTCCAGACAATAAAGCTAAAAGAACAGAACATTTAGGTGGAAATACTGATGAAAATATGTTTTTTCCTGGATTTATTTCACTTAAGTAGTCTTACAATAAATACCAGATTATTTTCATGGCAAAGTTATGATTCCTCCTCTGAGAAGGTGGAGATCAAAGGACACTGTATCAATGGCAGAAGGTGTTCAGAGGGATTCAAACTGCAAGATTATTGCTTTTTGTATTTTAAATATTTGAGGATTTTGTTTCTTCATAGTGTAATCAATACCTATAATCTATTGTTTGATGCATCCCATATAACATCCCATATAGATGTGTTTTTTGATTAAGGGAGAAAATAGAATATGAGAGTAAACTAGCAAGAAATATAAAAACAGATTGTAAGAGCTTCTACAAGTATGTAAAAAGGAAGACAGTAGCAAAAGTAAATGTTGGTCCCTTAGAAGCTGAGACAGGAGAAATTATAATGGGGGAAAAAGGAAATGGCAGAGATGTTAAACAAATATGTTGTATTTGCCTTCACAGTAGAAGACACAAAAGGCATACCAAAAATAGTGGGGAACCAAGGGGCAAATGAGAGTGAGGAACTTAAAACAATTAATATCAGTAGAGAAAAAGTACTAGACAAACTAATGGGACTAAAAGCCGACAAATCCCCTGGAACTGATGGCCTACATCCTGGGGTTCTAAAAAAGGTGGCTGCAGAAATAGTGGATGCATTGGTTGTGATCTTCCAAAATTCCCTAGAATTTAGAACAGTCCCAGCGGATTGGAAGGTAGCAAATGTAACCCCGATATTCAAGAAAGGAGGGAGGGAGAAAATAGGGAACTACAGGCTAGTTAGCTTGACATCAGTCGTCAGGAAAATGCTGGAATCCATTATTAAGGAAGTAGTAACAGGGCAGTTAGAAAATTGTAATATGATTAGGTAGAGTCAACATGGTTTTATGAAAGGGAAATCGTGTTTGACAAGTTTATTAGAATTTTTTGAGGAAGTAACCAGCAGGGTAGATAAAGGGGAACCAGTGGATGTGGTACATTTGGATTTTCAAAAGGCATTCGATAAGGTGCTTAAATAAGATAAGAGCTCATGGGGTTGGGGGTAATATATTAGCATGGATAGAGGATTGCTTAACAGACATAAAACAGAGAGTAGGGATAAACGTGTTATTTTCAGGTTGGCAGGCTGTAAATAGTGGGGTGCCGCAAGGATTGATGCTTGGGCCTCAGCCATTTACAATCTATATTAATGACATAGATGAAGGGACCGAGTGTAATGTATCCAAGTTTGCTGACGATACAAAGTTAGGTGGGAAAGTAAGCTGTGAGGAGGACACAAAGAGTCTGCAAAGGGATATAGGCAAGTTAAGTGAGTGGACAAGAAGGGGAATATAGTGTGGGGAAATGTGAAGTTATTCACTTTGGTAGGAAGAATAGAAAAGCAGAATATTTTTTTAAATGGTGAGGAACTATTAAATGTTGGTGTTCAGAGAGATCTGGGTGTCCTTGTACAAGAAACACAGAAAGTTGGCATGCAGGTACAGCAAGCAATTAGGAAGGCAAATGGCATGTTGGCCTTTATCACAAGGGGGTTGGTGTACAAGAGTAAGGAAGTCTTGCTGCAATTATACAGGGCTTTGCTGAGATCACATCTGGAGTACTGCATACAGTTTTGGTCTTATCTAAGGAAGGATATACTTGCCTTGGTGGTGGTGCAACGAAGGTTCATTAGATTGATTCCTGGGATGAGAGAGTTGTCCTATGAGGAGAGATTAAGTAGAATGGGCCTCTACTGTCTGGAGTTTAGAAGAATGAGAGGTGATCTCATTGAAACATATAAGATTCTGAGGGGGCTTAACAGGGTAGATGCTGAGAGGTTGATTCTCCTGGCTGGCACGTCTGGAACTAGGGGGCATAGTCTCAGGATAAGGGGTCGGCCATTTAAGACTGAAATGAGGAGGAATTTCTTCACTCAGGGTTGTGAATCTTTGGAATTCTCTACCCCATAGGGCTGTGGATGCTGAGTCATTGAGTATATTCAAGGCTGAGATAGATAGATTTTTGGACTCTAGGGGAATCAAGGGATATGGGGATTGGGCAGAAAAGTGGAGTTGAGGCTAGAGGTCAGCCATGATCTGATTGAATGGCAGAGCAGGCTCGAGGGGCTGTATGGCATATTCCTGCTCCTATTTCTTATGTTTTTAGGTTCATCTCTTATCTGTGGATAGTTACATACTTAATGTAACATTTTATTAGACTTCAACCAGCCTTTACAAGTAACTTCCTCAAATGAAAATACATCCACATCCTGAGAACCAGATTATAAATATATATATTTTGGGGTATTCATAATCTTAAAGGTGTACTGTGCCTTTCTGCAAACATCATTCAATAGTAGACTAAAACTTATGCTTCTATTCTTTCCCCACATGAGAAAAAAAAAAGCAAAACTATATATATCAAATTTTGGGAGATATTTAAAAGCTGTAATGTCATTTCAGTTCAGGATTATATTCATAAATGACTCTAGTTTCACTTCATTGTAATGTTATTCAGACTTCTTTTATAGCTTTGTAACTTATACCCATGTATCTTTTATTTTTTTTAATTCATTCTCGAACTTTGGCCATTGCTGGCGAGGCGGGCAGTTATTGCTCATCCCTCGTTGCCGTGAGAAGGTGGTGGTGGTGGGCTGCCTTCTTGAACCGCTGCAGTCCATGTTTGCAGCGGTTTGATACAACTGAGTGGCTTGCAAGACTCTTTCAGAGAGCAGTTAAGAGTCAACCACATTGACGTGGGACAGGAATCACTTACAGGCCAGACCTGGTAAGGATGGCAGGTTTCCTTCCCTAGAGGACATTAATGAACCAGTTGGGTTTTTACAACAATCCAACAGCTTCCTGGTCACTTTTACTGATGCCAGCTGTTGATGTCCAGATTTTTTAAATTAAATTAAAATTCTCAAATTGCCATCGTGGGATTTAAACTCGCATTCTCTGGATTACTGTTCCAGGAACAGAACTACTACGCTACGATACCCACTATAATATTTATACCTATTATTTTTTATTTAATTCAGAATTGTTTTCTTAAAAACTAAACCAAGTCTTTGAAAGCTGTTGTCGGTCACATCATAAATTAAACAAAGGTCGAGATGTGGTGATTATGGTGTCGCCATAGTGCTTTTAATGGAAACTGAAGTTCCTGAGAGAAGAGGAAATTTCCAACTGTAGGTAGTTGTGACTGTGATGAGTCATGGCCAACCGTGATCCCCTGTGTTGCTTGTTTGATTGCCTTAAGGAATCAGAGAGGAATTTCCCAGAGTTTTTCCTGAATTGGCCACAGGTTTTTTTTTTGCCTCTCCCTGGTGTCAGCATGGTTAGGAATGGGTGAACAGTATCCCACATTGCACCGTTGCCTGGTTGGGACAGACTTGATGGACCTGATAATCTTTTCTTGCTCTTCTCTTTGTATCTTCATTTTGAAAATTCAAAGCAGCCAGTCTTTGAAAGCCATTGTAGGGCAGATCATAGATCAGTCATAAGGCCTCAAAAATTAAGAGCAGCTAAAGAATTATGTTAAACCAGCTTATGTGGACTCCCTGATTGCTCAGTGTGTAAATATGTTGCCTGGTGTGGTACTGACCTATCAGATCAGGATGGTGCCAGATTTGATTGTTGACCTTTGTTGAATTTGCTGATCGTTTGTGCCTCTGAGCCTTGAAGAGGCACAGTGAGGGTCTCTATGTTTGGAATCTGATAATCCCTTATGGAGCATTCCAATGTATGAACACTGGATGAAGACAGGATAAAACTTGACTGTGATGCCTTCTGTGATTGACCAACCGATTAGCATTGATTGTCCATGCTCACACAAGAGGTAATGGAGGACTCCCATCATCCATGGAACTGCACCCACCAATAGTTTAATCTTTGAGGGATGGAGAAAGAAAATTGGAAGAGAAAAGGAACGATGATTTCAATGATTTCCCTGATTGCAACGTGTGATGGCCCTTTAATTCAAAGTTGTCATATCGCCGGCGAACCAGTAGGAGCAAGTTCCGGATTTCCATATTTCACTGCGCATGTGCGAACGCCGGAACTTGCTCCTCCATTTCACTACTAACGGAGAGCGCTGTTGAGCTCACTGCTATTTCGCGAGCGATTTCTGCCCCGACATGTATCCCGTAAAATGTTGTTTCGAAATATATCTGGTTAATATCCAACTGTGCCTACCAGAAGAATATAAAAAGCCATTATCAATCTGTCAGTATGCAGATCCCCATCAACTCTATATTCCTTTTGTCATTTTTTTCCTGACAGTGATGATGTTTTGCTATTGCATATCATCCAGTAGCTCCTTTTCTGTCTTTGCCATATTGCAATAGTAAAATCCCTGAATACATATATGAAAGACTCCCTTCATTATTAATTACTACATTCAGGAGCAATGACTTCTGTTTCGAAATACAACTTAACTTTTGACTTTTTAAGGTTCCTGCATGCAGCCTTCTCAGGTGCAAGCAAGCTGCATACCGAAATTTCACAGAATTAAAAATTATATCTTAAAATTTAAGTAACTTATTTTCAATTAATAGTGTAAAGAAAAACATTTATGTCTGTCACCTATATTAATATTTAAATCATAGTTTTCTGATTTTCTTCTACTTAAATCATTGATTGAATCATAGAAATTGCAGTACAGAAGAAAGCAATTCAGCCAACCATGCCCGTGTTAGCTCTTTAACTAACCCATCCAGTCTAATCTCATTTCCCTGTATCTTTTAGCATCATAGGCTATTAAAGATGGGTTGTGTTTGAGCTTGTTTAAAGAAACAAGCTAAGTTGTAATGCCAGTCTTTTTATACCTATATTTACAATGCAACATACTATATTCATACAGTACTTCTGAATTATGTCTTTTGTCATTTTCATTTGCTCATTTACCAGCTGTACAATTTGCTTCAGTTTTGTGGAGAGGTCTCCTGGTTTGGTCACTAGGGGGTGCTGTAGTGTTGAGCATAGACATTTCTCTTTGCTCCTTTTAGTCTAACACCCGATGACCCAATCAAAAACTATAATTTCAAACCCAAGAGAGAAATCTGTGTATACGTATATCAGCAACGACAGAATCAGATGTTAGTCTCCTAGTTCATGAAAATGCTGCACTATTTTCAGTGAAAACAGGTTACCTGGGAGACCTGCTGATAGAGTGCATTCATCTTACTGTGTGAACGAGAAGCCCAAGTTTGACTTGCAGCCTCTATTGACATGGTAATGTTTGTGATAACGATGGTTCTTTCTTTATGTGAATGTTTTGTCACCGTGCCATATTTTAAAAAAGTAATTCTTACCAGTTTTTTCTTTGCATTCTTTTTACATTTTTTTTTCTTACGGTAACTCACAGACACCATAAGCCAGCAGCAGCTGCTCTACTGATTAGCCAGTAGGATGTGAACTGGCTCTGAATTCAGCAAACCATGGATTTAAGTCTTGGTCAGTCCCCTTCAAGACAGCCTGCATACAAACGGCCAAACAAAACGCACAGCTAACAGATTACGGGACACCATATGCTCGAGTCCATCTGTTAGGGAAAGCAGGAACATAAATTTTTCATTGATCAAATATGGTTCAGCTCAGAAAGTTAATATCCTTCCCTGGTATAACTGACTAGCTTATTATAATCAATCTCGAATTAAAGCTTTGTTACTCTGTAGTTACAGAATAATTTCTGATAGCTATTTAAACAGTGTGATAATTATTTGACGATGTGGATAAGTTGTAAATGTCTTGTATTTTCCCAAGAAAATATTCCTGGAGGTAACCAATTAGAATGTACAGCAAGTGAATCACTCCTGATTCAAAGCAGAACAGAAAGAAGCAAGACCATGCATTTATATAGCACCTTTCACATCCTCAGGACATCCCAAAGTGCTTTATAGCCAATGAAGTACTTTTGATGTGTAGTCTCTGTTGTAATGTAGGGAAATAAATCAGCCAATTTGTGCACAGCAAGATCCCACAAATAGCAATGAGGTAAATGACCAGAAAATCTGTTTTAGTGGCGTCGGTTAAGGGATAAATGTTGGCCAAGACACGTTGAGAACTCCTCTGCTCTTTGAAGAATGCCATGGGATCTTTTACATTTAGTTGAGAGGGCAGCCAGTATTGAGGGAGTGCTGCGTTGTCAGAGGTGAGTTCAGCATCTCACC
Organism: Heptranchias perlo; assembly: GCF_035084215.1. Classification (NCBI taxonomy): domain Eukaryota; kingdom Metazoa; phylum Chordata; class Chondrichthyes; order Hexanchiformes; family Hexanchidae; genus Heptranchias; species Heptranchias perlo. Next base: position 24,445,365 of record NC_090358.1, read on the forward strand.
ACTGACCCCGCAACACTCCTTCAATATTGCACTGAGACAAGGCTGACACTTAAAGCAATTGGAATCAAACTGAATGTGAAATGTCACTTTTTTTTTATTCGTTCATGGGATGTGGGTGTCGCTGGCGAGGCCAGCATTTATTGCCCATCCCTAATTGCCCTTGAGAAGGTGGTGGTGAGCCGCCTTCTTGAACCGCTGCAGTCCGTGTGGTGAAGGTTCTCCCACAGTGCTGTTAGGAAGGGAGTTCGAGGATTTTGACCCAGCGACGATGAAGGAATGACGATATATTTCCAAGTCAGGATGGTGTGTGACTTGGAGGGGAACGTGCAGGTGATGTTGTTCCCATGTACCTGCTGCTCTTGTCCTTCTAGTTGGTAGAGGTCGTAGGTTTGGGAGGTGCTGTCGAAGAAGCCTTGGCGAGTTGCTGCAGTGCATCCTGTGGATGGTACACACTGCAGCCACTGTGCGCCGGTGGTGAAGGGAGTGAATGTTTAGGGTGGTGGCTGGGGTGCCAATCAAGCGGGCTGCTTTGTCCTGGATGGTGTTGAGCTTCTTGAGTGTTGTTGGAACTGCACTCATCCAGGCAAGTGGAGAGTATTCCATCACACTCCTGACTTGTGCCTTGTAGATGGTGGAAAGGCTTTGGGGAGTCAGGAGGTGCATCACTTGCCGCAGAACACCCAGCCTCTGACCTGCTCTTGTAGCCACAGTATTTATATGGCTGGTCCAGTTAAGTTTCTGGTCAATGGTGACCCCCAGGATGTTGATGGTGGGGGATTCGGCGATGGTAATGCCGTTGAATTTGACCCCTGAAATTCCAGATCTTCCAGAAATATAGCGCCAGAATTTGCTGTAGCAGGGCATCTACCACGCCTGTACCCTTCAGCTCAAAAAAATTTTGCCCACAAAGTCGCTGAAAGCGTGAGCTGCTAATGGTTCAGCGAGGGAAACGGCATCTGGGCCGAGTGAACAGGGCAACCAACAGGGCATCTCCTTAACCAATGAGATTAAAGGATTGAGAAATAAACACAGGAAGGACTGAGCAGAAGGGTGAATTAAATATCAAATCAGGTACAGAAAGAGAAACAAAGAGAGGGAAAGAAAGAAAGATTGGATTAAGAGAGAGAAAAAAGAGACAGGAAAAGTAAGAAAAAATACATCAAATATAAAAACTCCCTGAAAAATTCAAAACCTGAGAATGAGACTCCACACTTGTAATGGTTAATTTTCTGTGCCAGAGAGGTTGATTCGTGGTCATTAACAGTTATCACATTGTTAAAAGGGTACTTACACTTGTAATGACTAGACTTCACTTTCTGAGGCGAGATTAATGGGCAAGTTCCTGCGCAACTTTTGGATATTCACATTCACATCTGCTCTTCGCCTGCAGTTACTGTACCATTTACCCATAAATAATGGTGAGCGCCATTAGCCTTGCTGTTATTTTGACAGCAAGTTCTGGCCCCAATGTATGTAAGGACATAGGACATTGTTTTTACAATTATAGAATGCTAATAACCCTTACTCTGTAGAAAATAATGAGTGAAGATCAAGGTGGAAGCTCACCGTTTTGCTCCCGTTCTATCATACAATCTTAATCTATTTGTATTAACCAGTGCAAATTGACAATCAGGATTTACCTTTAATAGTACTTGTTATGCTTTTTTTGAGCACTTTAATTGCCAATTAAATGATATAAATCACAATTAATCAATTTATCCAGCTGTAGAGTGCGCAAATCTTAGTGAAAATGAAGTGAAGAGTTCATAAAGACATTTTTATAGATCGTGACATAAAGATCCTTATTCTGAAATGCACTGTCTTCGGAGGTGGCTAGAAACCTGCTTGACTACGATAACTTAGTAATATATCAACAAATGGGTGAATTCAGGATCAACTGTGGGAGGACCTTCACCACACGGACTGCAGCGGTTCAAGAAGGCGGCTCACCACCACCTTCTCAAGGGCAATTAGGGATGGGCAATAAACGCTGGCCTCGCCAGCGACGCCCACATCCCATGAACGAATAAACAAAACTATTTCCTGCAATTAGGAGGAAGTATTAAAGGAGTTTATGATTTGAATACTGCATAAAGGTGCGACATATGAGGGGCATATGAGGGTGATAGCCTTTAACACTGATATTTTTAAAGCTAGATGTGAATGGAAGAAAAAGTAAATGCTCACACAGTCGCATTAATGATTTAATGCAAGTGGCACTTGAGGCTGCCTTATGGATTGGAAATTGGGTTTGGACACGTCCCAGTTCCTACTCAGTGCAGGGAGGGGGAGGTATTCTTGTTGATAGTGGGAGAGGAATTAGGAATGGCACAGGATGGGTTGTATTTTAACGAGGGGCCAAGGGGTCATGAGTTGCTTTTCGGTTGTAGGGGTGGTGACCAAAAGTTCTTCTCGGAGGTTGGGGGTGGGGTGGGGCAAAGTGGTGGTGGTGGTTGAAAGATACCTAAATAGATTCTTGGGGGACCAGAAAGTGACGGCAGGTGTGGGACTTCTACTCATCAAATAGGGCTGAGGCACGCTTGTGGGGGGGGGGGGGGTGCAAAATTTTATTTTTATTCGTTCATGGGATATGGGCGACGCTGGCAAGGCCAGCATTTATTGCCCATCCCTAATTGCCCTTGAGAAGGTGGTGGTGAGATGCCTTCTTGAACCCCTGCAGTCAGTGTGGTGAAGGTTCTCCCACAGTGCTGTTAAGTAGGGAGTTCCAGGATTTTGACCCAGCGACGATGAAGGAACGGCTATATATTTTTAAGTCGGGATGTTGTGTGACTTGGAGGGGAACGTGCAGGTGGTGGTGTTCCCATGTGCCTGCTGTCCTTGTCCTTCTAGGTGGTAGAGGTCGGGGGTTTGGGAGGCGCTGTTGAAGAAGCCTTGGCGAGTTGCTGCAGTGCATCCTGTGGATGGTACACACTGCAGCCACGTTGCGCTGGTGGTGAAGAGAGTGAATGTTTAAGGTGGTGGATGGGGTGCCAATCAAGCGGGCTGCTTTGTCCTGGATGGTGTCGAGCTTCTTGAGCGTTGTTGTAGCTGCACTCATCCAGGCAAGTGGAGAGTATTCCATCACACTCCTGACTTGTGCCTTGTAGATGGTGGAAAGGCTTTGGGGAGTCAGGAGGTGAGTCACTCGTTGCAGAATACGCAGCCTCTGACCTGCTCTTGTAGCTACAGTATTTATATGGCTGGTCCAGTTAAGTTTCTGGTCAATGGTGACCCCCAGGATGTTGATGGTGGGGGATTCGGCAATGGTAATGCCATTGAATATCAAGGGGAGGTGGTATATTTCAGGAATTTATTCGACAGAGAAAGCCTTGTTGCCATAAAAACTGATTTTTCTTACAATCAAGCAGTGTAACTTGTACAATTATCCACTCCATTCAAACAAGGGAATCACATTCCGTGAATCCTTCCAGATTCCTCATTTGGTAAAACAGAGCGTGCAGAAACCCGACCGACGATGCCACATTCCTCTTGTTGGCGATGGTCATTGCCTGGCACTTGTCTGACGCGAATGTTACTTTCCACTTATCAGCCCAAGCCTGGATGTTGTCCAGGTTTTGCTGCATGCTGGCACGGACTGCTTTGTTTCTGAGGCATTGCGAATGGAACTGAATACTGTGCAATCATCAGCGAACATCCCCATTTCTGACTTTATGATGGAGGGAAGGTCATTGATGAAGTAGCTGAAGATGGTTGGGCCTAGGACACTGCCTTGAGGAACTCCTGCAGCAGTGTCCTGCGGCTGAGATGATTGGCCTCCAACAACCACTACCATCTTCCTTTGTGCTAGGTATGACTCCAGCCACTGGAGAATTTTCCCCCTGATTCCCATTGACTTCAATTTTACTAGGGCTCCTTGGTGCCACACTCTGTCAAATGCTGCCTTGATGTCAAGGGCAGTCACTCCTACCTCACCTCTAGAATTCAGCTCTTTTGTCCATGTTTGGACCAAGGCTGTAATGAGGTCTGGAGCCGAGTGGTCCTGGCGGAACCCAAACTGAGCATCGGTGAGCAGCTTATTGGTGAGTAAGTGCCGCTTGATAGCACTGTCAATGACAACTTCCATCACTTTGCTGATGATTGAGAGTAGACTGATGGGCGGTAATTGGCCAGATTGGATTTGTCCTGCTTTTTGTGGACAGGACATACCTGGGCAATTTTCCACATTGTCAGCTAGATGCCAGTGTTGTAGCTGTACTGGAACAGTTTGGCTAGAGGCGTGGCTAGTTCTGGAGCACAAGTCTTCAGCACTACAGCCGGGATGTTGTCGGGGCCCATAGCCTTTGTTGTATCCAATGCACTCGGCCGTTTCTTGATATCACGTGGAGTGAATCGAATTGGCTGAAGACTGGCTTCTGTGATGGTGGGGATATCGGGAGGAGGCTGAGATGGATCATCCACTTGCCACTTCTGGCTGAAGATGGTTGCAAACACTTCAGCCTTGTCTTTTGCACTCGTGTGCTGGACTCTGCCATCATTGAGGATGGGGATGTTCACAGAGCCTCCTCCTCCTGTTAGTTGTTTAATTGACCACCACCATTCATGATTGGATGTGGCAGAACTGCAGAGCTTTGATCTGATCCGTTGGTCATGGAATCGCTTAGCTGCGTCTATAACATGTTGCTTCTGCTGTTTAGCTTGCATGTAGTCCTGTGTTGTAGCTTCATCAGGTTGGCACCTCATTTTTAGGTACGCTTGGTGCTGCTTCTGGCATGCTCTTCTACACTCTTCATTGAACCAGGGTTGATCCCCTGGCTTGTTGGTAATGGTAGAGTGAGGAATATGCCGGGCCATGAGGTTACAGATTGTGCTGAAATACAATTCTGCTGCTGCTGATGGTCCACAGTGCCTCATGGATGCCCAGTTTTGAGCTGCTAGATCTGTTCTGAATCTATCCCATTTAGCACGGTGGTAGTGCCACACAACACGTTGGACGGTGTCCTTAGTGTGGAGACGGGACTTCGTGCCCACAAGGACTGTGCGGTGGTCACTCCTACCAATGCTGTCATGGACAGATGCATCTGCGACAGGTAGATTGGTGAGGACGAGGTCAAGTAGGTTTTTCTTTTGTGTTGGTTCACTCGCCACCTGCCGCAGGCCCAGTCTAGCAGCTATGTCCTTCAGGACTCGGCCAGCTCAGTCAGTAGTGGTGATGGACATTGAAGTCGCCCACCCAGAGTACATTCTGTGCCCTTGCTACCCTCAGTGCTTCCTCCAAGTAGTGCTCCATATGGAGGAGGACTGATTCATCAGCTATGGGAGGGCGATAGGTGGTAATCAGCAGGAGGTTTCCTTGCCCATGTTTGACCTGATGGCATGAGATTTCATGGGGTCCAGAAACAACATTGAGGACTCCCAGGGCCACTCACTCCTGACTGTATATCACTGTACTGCCACCTCTGGTGGGTCTGGCCTGCCCGTGGGAGAGGACATACCCAGGGATGGAAGAATCTGGGACGTTGGCTGAAAGGTATCATTCTGTGAGTATGGCTGTGTCAGGCTGTTGCTTGACTGGTCTGTGGGACAGCTCTCCCAATTTTGGCATAAGTCCCCAGATGTTAGTGTGGAGGACTTTGGAAGGTCGACTGGGCTTGGTTTGCCTTTGTCGTGTCCGGTGCCTAGTGCTCCAATGCCAGACGGTCCATCCAGTTTTATTCATATTATGTCTTTTTGTAGTGAGATTTTCTAACTGAGTGTCTTGCTGGGTGATGAAGAATCAACCAGATTGCTTTGGGTCTGGAGTCACATATAGGACAGACTGAGTAAGGACGGCAGGTTTCCTTCCCTAAAGGACAAATGTTACAATCTGCTTTGATTGCAATCCAAAATATGGCAGAAGCCTAGCAGGGATTACAAAATAGTTACTCTATATTTGTGTTGAACAGAAGTTTGTGTTGCAGGCATTTAATTGCGTTTGTGGTTATGAGGGGCTACTTGCTCTTTTCAACATCGATTTTCCCAAGCTTGGCAATGGGGGTTGTGTAGCAAGTATTCATTTTGAGTGCTTACTTGTATTTGGGCCAACTGAACTGTGTTTATATACCATGTACTACTTCTGAATGCCAAGAAGGCGCTAGGAGAGTAAAGTGGGCCTGTCATGTAATGTTACTTCAACCCTGCTGTACTTAACTGTGCATAGAATATAACCTGAATCGTGGCACTTATATGTGCCCTACTTATAGAATGTTGTGGCCATTCACTATTTTCAATATATTATTGGGCAGAAATTGCTCAGAGCGGCGAAACAAACCCTGCTTGCAGCTCCATAGATTTATACCAACCCACTAACTTACTGCAGTCTTTTCTTTGGGCACTTCCTCGAATAGGAAGCGGGGAAGAGCCCAGCATCAGTTCAAGTGAAGCTAGGAACCTGGGGGAAGTGAGAGGATCGATCTCTCCCCTCGATCAATCAGATTGCAGCATTTTTGACACGATGCGTAACTCTCTCTGCAGGCTCCCAATGTTAAAACCGGGAAGTGAAAGGTACAACATTTTAAATCAATGTAAAAACAGTTATAGACAGTGGAAAAAAAAGAGAGGGTAAGAAATAATTGAATTAAATAGAACGGACAGAAGGGAAAAGTTTAAAAAAACAACTTGTAATTTTTTAATTTAATAAAAAAAGACATTTTTTAATGACCGAAAACTATTAAAATAAGGAGTAATGAGATTCCACATTTTTAAAAGTTAATTTTTAGTTGTTTGGCAGTCATCAAGACTTACTGCGCTGTTGAAACTTAGTTTAGACCTGGTATTTTTGAGTGTACCTCTTTTGTGGCGGCAATAGTTACTTTCCGGCTGGACAGATGAGCAAGTTTGCACTTTTTCAATGATTTTCCTGATTGTGACGTGCGATATACCTTTAATTCGAAGCTGTCATATCGCTGGTGAACCAGTAGGAGCAAGTTCCAGATTTCAGCGTTTGACTGCGCATATGCGAACGCCAAAACTTGCTCCTAGATTTCACTACTAGCAACGGTGAGCGCTGTTGAGCTCTCTATTATTTGCAAGCAATTTTTGCCCTTAAAAATTTATTTATTCCCTAACCTGCATGTTTTTAATTATTATCCTTTATCTGTTCTAAAGCTGAGGATACACTGCAAGTTGTACCGTTGGAGATGCGTATCTGGCATTTAGCAGTACGGGACGATGGTGGGGTTGAGTTGCGTGGCGAGGGGGTAGTTCTGAGCTTCCTTAGCACTGAGGGATTGCAATGAGCTTGATAGCACCACGTTAGGCAGAACTGGGCTTGGGGTTCTGCAGCCACTGGTTTGTAAGGTTTTAAAAGTTCTCTATAGACATTGGAGGTAATTCTGACTTCGGACGATGGTGTAAAACGGTTGATATCGGATCAGCCGCCCGTTATACGTCTTTCCTGACTTTCATTTTCATTAACATCTACTCAACAAATCATGTGCGATGGTAATATAACCATTCCTTTTGTTGAATTCATGGTTCTTATTTTGGGAAAACAAAAAAGACCTCAAATTAAGATGAAGAAAGTTGCTGTCTGTCTATCTCTTTCTGTCTCTCGGTTTAATGCGCTCTCAGAAGTAAAAATTAAATGGCTTTAATTTAAAAGTTTAGTTGAAAGCCTATTCAAATTCATTCTTCAGTTTGTATTCAGATCATTTTTACATAAACACATAAACTGAAGTATTGTTCTCCACAGAGACACAATTTGACTTTTCCACTGAGAAAAATGTTTATAATTTAAGCGTAAACAAAAGTTGCAACAGGTGTGTAATCAGTACAGTCCCTCATGTTTGAAAGGGGGCTTTGTTTCTCAGGCACACATACACAGCCTCTTTGTTTAAAAAATCCTCTCATTTTAAGTTTTGCATGAATTTGCATGAACTGCAGTTTATCTTCTAGCTTTTCTTCAAATAATTTTGAACAACAAGCAAACAGATCTTGTTAGAGACATTGAGTTGGGCTAAATAAATACTGCTGATATATTGGGGAATCATGCACATTGTCGATGTTCAGATTGCAAGATCTGTTTTCAGCTAACAGAGTCACAGGTCTGAGAAAAAGCATGGAGTCTATGCCCATGTTTTTGGAGCCGATCACATTCCTGAGAAAATGTTTTCCGGTTCCATTGAACAGCCATGTTGCTTCTCTGCCATCCCCAAAACAAATGATTTATGAAGGTTTATGAAAGAAAGAAAGAACTTGTTTCCACTTGCGGGGGAGACCAGAATTAGGGGCCATAGATATAAGATAGTGACTAAAAATCCAATAGGGAATTCAGGAGAAACTTCTTTACCCAGCGAGTGGTTAGAATGTGGAATTTGCTACCACAAGGAGTAGTTGAGGCAATTAGCATAGACGCATTTAAGGGGAAGTTAGATAAACACTTGAGGGAGAAAGGAATAGAAGGATATGCTGATGTGGTTAGATGAAGTAGGAAGGGAGGAGGCTCATGTGGAGCATAAACACTGGCATGGATCTCTTGGGCCGAATGGCCTGTGTCTGTGCTGTACATTATTGAACACCTTAAAAACTGAAATTTATTACATAATAAACATGCAAAAAAATCAACAGCTCTGAAAAATAATCACAAAACTTACTCACAGCATCTTCTATTTACTCCAATAACATTTCCCAATTTCCCAGCACAAGCACCTCTTCTCTCAGGAAACACTATTAAATGCTTTCAATGCAAATATAGAATAACTATTTTGGAATCACTTAACACAATTCCTTTTTAATAAAGTAGATAGACTTTTCATTTGAGATATGTTCAAAGCCACTAACTTGTCTAAGTTTCCAAGGCAAAATGTGGCAATGAGACATGTCCACCTCTTGCCCATTGTCCAGCACCCCTGCAGCTGAGAAGAGTTGTGGTTTGGCAAGGCAAGTCACTTAACGTTATGTACTCTGCCTCAGAAAAAGGTCAAGGTGGTAACGCTGACTGAGAGGCCAGTCACCACGTGTGAGCTTTTAAATTTAATCCACGAAGGAATGTGTCTTTAAAATGAAGAGCTAATGGTAAGGCCATTGTACAACCTTATCTTGGAGCATTTCTTTAAGTTTATTTCATTTGAAATAATTTATAATTTCATAGTGTAAGTTGTTTACTCCTGGAAATATATAGTTACAACAAATTTCTTAAACTTGAGGGATTTGCTAGTGTAAAAACATTTTGTTCAACATTTAAAAGGAACTGGCTAATATTTTAACTCTTAACATATATCTAATAATATTGTTCCTATTTATCAGTCTTATTAAAGAAAGAGAGTTGGCATTATTTATATATGGTTTTGAACATTGTACGACAGTGGTTGGGTTAGACAATATTCAATCATCTTCCACATTAACTGTACTGGATGTTTAATTCAAGCCTTAAATTAAGGCTTATTGCCAGATGAGAGCTAGATTTAGGTTAAGTATCTATTTGAAGGATTAATAAAGTGCAGAGAGAAACAGCGTTCACTGGAAGTTGCAGTCGAGGCCAATAATCCCCTAAGAAATAGAGCATTGTGCATCTTTTTATTAAATAACTTGTTTAAACAACTTCATTGTAATAATCCCTCCAGTTGTGGCATCAGGTGACACTCAGAAATGGGAGTTAATGGGTGAGGGACTGTGTCGTTAGTTCTACTCCCTGTACAACTAATGAACGGACCAGATAACTCTGAAGCGTCAATGCTATCACCAGTTATTGTACAAATGGGTCTTCCCAGCTGCAGGCCTCAATGAATTCTGGCAAGTTTAGTTTTGGATTGCACCATGCTGCGTGAGGCCCAAGTGTTGGGAACTGTTACCATTAGCATAGGTCTTAGCACAGTATGAAAGCAGCTTGTCCTATACATTTGTTTCTCCTGATCATCATCTGTTTCTTAATGAGTACCCATTTAATCTTGAGCAAGATGTGAGAGAGCCCGTATTACAGTTGCCCATTCTCGTAAGTTTTCTTGTCCTTATCATCCAACAAGTCATTCTCATAGTATGCAGCAGAAGGCCAAAAATATTGTATTATTAAACAAGCTTTTTGTCCTATGGATCTTCATAGTGCACAGTGCAAAAAGCATCTGAGTGCCTGGACCATTTAAAGGCTGACCAGAATGGTTTTCCAGGATTACCATCAACTAAAAAAGAAAGACTTGGATTAGTATAGTGCCATTCATGACCTTAGGATGTCCCAAAGCGCATTACAGCCAATGAATTCCTTTTGAAGTGTAGTCACTGTTGTAATGTAGGAAACGCGGCAGCTAATTTGCACATCGCAAATGTGATAATGACCAGATAATCTGCTTTAGTGATGTTGAATAAATATTGGTCAGGATACTGGCGAGAACTCCCCTGCTGTTCTTCAAATAGTGCCATGGGATATTTTACGTCCACCTGAGAGGGCAGACGGGACCTCAGTTTAATGTCTCATCCGAAAGACGACACCTCTGACAGTGCAGCACTCCCTCAGTACAGCAGTGGAGTGTTAGACTAAATTATGTGCTCAAGTCACTGTAGTGGGACTTGAACCCACAACCTTCTGACTCGGAGGCGAGAGTGCTACCTGCTGAGCCACAGCTGACACCCTAGTCTCAATTAGTGGCAATACCTCATCCTCTGAAAGCCTATAAACACCCCCACTGGTGTCCCATGCTTTCATTTCTGTGCAAGCATTTGGTGGTGTAATTCGACTCACTATATTGACAGCGTTGTTATGGCTATGATCTGTTTTTGATAATCTGTGCTGTCATTTGTTAGAACTTGGCCTCTTTGTTTCAAAGTAAGGTCTGTTGCAAAACCTTTGAGAACTCTGATATACCCATAATGTTTATTGCATGCACTGGATCCATGAAAACATTCCTGAAGGTTTATGTAAGTTTTTTTTTCTTATAACTAGACTATAGTCTAATCCTGATAATTCAAAGGTTTTTTTATGCTGAACAAAGTGACTTGTCCAATCATTTAAATTAAGCAATGCAAATAATTCAGCCATGTGGGAATTTAGTGCTGAAAAATAGTTGTTATCAAATTAATTTGAATTGAGCTGAGTAGACTAAACCAAACAAGAAAAAAAATAGAAATAATTTTGTAAATATATTTGAAATAGCTTTTGATTGAAGGGAAGCAAAGGAAATGTTAATGTTAATCAAGGACTGAGACTAGAAAACACCTGCTGCTTGACAAATAGGACATTGATATGGTCCCTTCAACATCATGCATCATATCTTTAACGAGCAAACATCTGCTTGCAGTTAACATAAATTACTTGCATTTTCTGTATATGATTATCCACTGGACACTGGAATGGATACTACGATACACTATCAATAGACTCAGGATGATTGTTGCAGTAAAAATAAAAAACAGAAAATGCTGTCACTGCACAGTATGTTAGTCAGTATGAAAAAGAAGGCTTCATGTTTCAAATAGCGTCCTTCATGAGAACTCACTGTCAAAGATATCTCTGCAGTAATAGGGCAGTAAGTACATCAAGGTGATGCTTCCCTCTTGGGACAAGAATGCCACCTTCTAATGGTCCTGGGCTAAAGACATGTCAACACAAGCGTGAGTTAATTGGCACATAAAACCTGGTGTTTTCCTGACCTAATGGAACTCTTGGCCTGAGAGCAGAAACTCCATACATTTCTTAATGTCACAGATTTATTTGGTGGGAATATTCTCTTGTCTGGGGAATATTATTCCCCTCAACAGTGGGACCCTGAGAGTGCTGGCCAGATCTTTAAAAAATAAATCTGTGGCAAAGTGGAAGAGTATGGCCAAGAAAGGAAAACATCTGCAAATGCTTGAAATCTTAAAGAAAAACAAAGAATTGCTGGAAATACACAGCAGGTCCATCAGCATCCGAAACAACTCCATCTACAGCTGAGATGTTAACCTGTCTTTTCTCTTCAGATCCTGATGGACCTGCTGTGTGTTCCCAAATGTTTCTGTTTTTACCTTGGGGCAGAATCCAGTTACATGATAAAAGTAATTTAAACCCATGGTACTTTATTGTTGCTGTGTTTTTTTTGACATTGGCATTGTTTTCCTTTCTCTGTGCTACATCATAAGATAACAAGGTACTCCAACTCTTCCCTCACAATCCAGATAGTGTCACTGCACCCAGGAAAAGGCAGAAGCTGATTGAGTGGGAGAAGAAATATTGTGAAAAGATTGGGAGATTTGCCTCCCACTCAGTCGGGTTTTGCCTGTTCAAGTTGCCAAAATGTTACCACTTACTCTCCACTGATTCAAAAGAACAGTGTCGCAGTACATAATGCTATGTAGAGTTGATTGGTACGCTCCTAAGGGGACAGGAGAGTGGCTGGCCAGTTCTTTAAGGAAAAAATTAGTGGCAAGATGGAGAGACTGGACAAAAAGAAAAACAGCTGCAAATGCCTGAAATCTTACACACCTAAAACATGGGCCTTGTTGGTTTGAAACCTCTCCATCCACCCCTCACCCTCCAATAATATAAAATACATGCAAAGATTGACATCCTGTGATAAATATTCTACCTTTTTTGTGGAAAACTGGTTATTTAAACGCACAAATTGACTGGATTTTGATACCGATTTTGCTGTGATGGTTTTGTGTTCCCATCACATAATTACTGCCCTGAAAAGGTACATTTGATTAAAGGGCAATGGTTGAGTAGTGAAGAAAAAATGTAAAAGCAATTTCTGCCTAACTGCTAACCAGCCCATCTTCTTCACACTGATTTTTATTTTGATGAGACGACAGCAGAAACACTTTTTGCACAGAATCTGTTGGCGAGTCATTAAGGTGTAATTTAATTTCATGCTTTTTACTTATTTAAGGCTGAGAATAATTACAGATAGTCTGAGAGAGAAAATTGTGTGTATTATGCAGTATATGTACAAGGGAGAACTGATGCTGAATTTCTGGCTTATACTTACTTGCCTTCCTTACAAGTTATATAAAGTACAATGTGAGTGACTGCCTCCGTAGCCATCTCTTGCGGGTGATGTCTAATATTGTGAATACTTTAACAACAACTTGCACTTATATAGCGCCTTTAACGTAGGCAAACATCCCAAGACACTTCACAGAAGTGTAACCAGACAGAAACTGACACCGAGCCATAGGAGGAGATATTAGGAGGTGTGATTAAACGCTTGGTCAGAGAGGCCGATTTTAATGGGGATCTTGAAGGAGGAGAGAGAGGTGGAGAGGTTTAGGGAGGGAATTCCAGAGCTTAGGGCCTAGGCGGCTGAAGGCACGGCCGCCAATGGTGGGGCAATGGAAATGGGGGATGTGTAGGAGGCCACAGATGGAGGAACGCAGAGTTCTCGGAGGGTTGTAGGGCTGGAGGAGGTTACAGAGATAGGGAGAGATCAGGCCATGAAGGGATTTGAACATGAGGAGGAAATTTTAAATTTGGGCATTGGTGCACTGGGAGCCAGTGTAGGTCAGCAAGCATAGCGGTGATGGGTGAACGAGACTTGGTGTGGCAGCTGAGTTTTGGATGAGATCAAGTTTATGAAGGGTAGAAGATGGGAGGCTAGCCAGGAGAGGATTGGAATAGTGAAGCCTGGAGGTGACAAAAGCATGGATGAGGGTTTCAGCAACAGATGGGCTGAGGCAAGAGCAAAGATAGGTGATATTATGGAGGTGGAAATAGGCAGTCTTTGTGATGGATTTGGAATTTCAGCTCAGGGTCATATAAGATGTCATAGTTGCTAACAGTCTGGTTTCAGCCTGATAGTGAGGGATGAAATCAGTGGCTAGGGAATGGAGTTTGTTGGGGAGGCTGGGGCGAAGACATCGGAGACAATAGCTTTGGTCTTCTCGGTGTTCAATGGGAGGAAATTGTGGTTCATCCAGGACTGGATGTTGGACATGCAGGTTGACCATGCAGAGTCAGTGGAGGTGTCGAGAGAGGTGGTGGAGCAGTCGAGCTGGGTGTCGTCAACATACGTGTGGAATCTAACGTCATGTGTTCATATTAAGTCGCCGAGGGGAGGAATAGAAGGGGTCCAAGAATAGATCGTTGGGGGACTCCAGAGGTAACGGTACGGGGGCTGTAAGAGAAGCCATTGCAGGAGATTGAAAACAGTGAAATGTTAGCCAAACTTTCCTAGTGCCAGTGCTTTTAGAACCAGTTAAATTATGAAACAAACTGTCTCAGATCCTCCCATAAGAGGTGGCTTATCAATATGTCTGGACAAGGAAAATTGATCTAACAACAATTTCGCTGTTAAGCAGCTACAAGCTTCAGTGTCAGTTGTAGCAGCAACAGCTTCTTTGGACGGTCGGTTAAGAAAGAAAGAACTTGCATTTATATAGTGCCTTTCAGAACCTCAGACGTTTCAAAGTGCTTTACAGTCAATTAGGTACTTTTGAAGTGTAGTTACTGTTGTATTATAGGAAATACAGCAATCAATTTGCGCATCGCAAGATCCCACAAACAACAATGAGGTAAACAATCAGATAATTTGTTTTTTTAGTGATGTTAGTTGAGGGATAAATATTTGCCAAAACACCAGGGAGAACTCCCCTGCTCTTCTTTGAAATAGTGCCATTGGATCTTTTGCGTCCTGAGACGTTTAACATCTCATCGGCAACACAGCACCTCTGACAATGCAGCACTCCGTCAGTACTGCACTGAAGTGTCAGCCCAGATTATGTGCTGAAGTCCCTGGGATGGGACTTGAACCCACAACCTTCCAACTCAGAGGTGAGAGTACTACCACTGAGCTGAGGTAGAAGCCTAATCTTCACACAGGAGAGTACCAACCTAGAAATGTGTCCAACAAAATCTACTGTCAATATGGTACACATATACTTGCACTTAAGCTATTAAAACATTTGTCTATCATCGTAACATCTTTGGTTTTATTTGGATAAAGATGCTACATACAGAAATATAAACCAGCAACAAAAAAAAATATTTATTGTCCTAAGCAGTTTTAGGCACCAGGAGAAGAGAATTTAATAAAAACCACAGCAGAGAGAGAGAGAGAAACAGCTGTCAAACACATCGAGGAAAAATGCATTTAATATAATTTGTATAGAAGCCAACTGTGTTGGTGGTTTGAAGAAATAGCTCTATGCTTGTATCACCACTAATACAGCATAGTGCCTAGTAATGAGAAAGTGGATTATGTGCCCTTACACTACTTGTGGGTTCATACAAGTTTCATTCTTTGCAGCTAGAAGGCTTCTAGTACCGGATCCTTATACATATGGCCCCCAAAATTCTGCCCATTATTTAACAATATTTAAGCATCTCCTAGGCCTCGAGCTCGCTGCATGACAACCTTGACTGTTAAGTTCCACCAGATGTCATTTATTTTATTTCTTTTGGAAACCAAATTTTTTTTTAATGTCTTTTAATGCGACACAAGTTCAAATCCCATGCTGCCTCTTGAATCACTACAGGCTGATGTTCAGAAGTTTACATTGTTTAGAGCACATCTTTTTTAATGGAAATCACGATACTTTAAATTGTATATTGTGCGTAAAATTAATTGATTTTAAATTTTTTTTATCTTTGTACCCTTTGAACTGGTCTAGCATGCAATTGGGTGATAAATATAGCCATACTAGCATCAACCATGTCCCGAGAACATTAAGAGTCAACCACACAGTGTGAATTAGAGCTATATTAGAGCCAAACTGGGTAGTTCCCTTTGACGAAGGACATTAGTTAGTTGGAATTTTGCGGCATTCGGACATTTGATTACTTTTTTTCTGATGCTAGCCACAAATAACCAAATTCACAACTTGCCATGCTGGGATTTGAGCTCCTTCACTGGGTTGATGGTCCAGTACCTTAACCACTACATTGCTGTACCCTTAATGATCATCTTGAAGTATATTTTTTACTACAGAGGAGACTGTTTGCTTTTAGAAGTGCTTTGGTTAATAAACTAGATAAGGATCATTCAAACGACCTCGAGGTATGTGTTTGATGTGGCTATCTTTGCAGTATGCTGTATGTTAGCCTTCTTTGTTTATTCTGTGTTTTTAAAAAGTATTTCAGACTGCATTGAAAGCATAAGAGATTGATCTAATTTACGATAATTCAGGTTAATAAAATTAACAGAATTCTTCCTCATTTTACTTTACCTCAACATATGGTTGTGAATTACTGTCATCCGGTAGAGGAAACAGTCAGCAAGGAACATTGGGGCCATGTTTCTAATGGTCTAATGATACCTGGAAACAGCTGTGCAGCGCACACTGAATCAGTTATCCATAGTGGATGGTCATTACAGCTTTATTATGTTGGAAACAGGATTGCAAACCTGCTGCAAAAGCAGCAATTAAGCTTATTAATGGGAGGTGGATTAAATTAACGTGATCACTTTATAGTTTTCGGACAGCGAAGGGGCTTGCAAATGTGTCATCCGAGCCAAGCTCATAGTTAATGAACCAAATCAAGAGGATGATTTCAGATTTCATTTATTTCAGATGATGTGTGTCAGTGTTGGCTCAGTGATAGCACTCTCACCTCCGAGTCAGTAGGTTGTGGGTTCAAGCCCACTCCAGAGACTTGAGCCCATAATCCAGACTAACACTTGAGTGCAGTACTGAGGGAGTGCTGCACTGTTGGAGATGCCTTCTTTCAGATGAAACATTAAACTGAGGCCCTGTCTGCCCTCTCTGGTGGACGTAGATGATCCCATGGCACTATTGGTAGAAGAGCATTTCATTGACTGTGCAGCGCTTTGGAATGTCTTTCTTTCTATGAGTTCAGGAATGTCCAATTGCCATGGGTTGGAGTTAAGGGAATCTCTGGAGCTACTGTGATGAATGCCATACAGAGGCCTTGCTGATACCAGGTGACATGTTCTGACCCTTTGTAACAAGCTGGCACCAATAGGAACCATTGCACAGACTTATACATTGCAATTACTGGATACAGTAAATCATTAACAATAGCTGAGCCTTTATTCGCAACCATTCCCATTACCTAAATTTCCTGTTGCCATATTCCTCATCGGAAATGTATTTAAGTGAGGGGATGGAAATTTTAAAAAAATGATTGTCCTTTTCGTGACTGGAATGGCCTATTCCTGGCATTTGTTGATCTTCTCCTTTGCAAGGTACTACTGCACAGCTTGTAGGTACATGTCTGTGGTGGGGCCTCTGCTTCCATTCTGGGAGGAGCACCATTGATAGATAGCGCTCCATCCAATTGTTCATTCCGATGGAATAGTAGAGAAATTAGTGGCATTCCCTGGTGGTTTAGTACTGGGGTAAGGAGTGCCTTGAATAATTTCTATGGATGGCTCATTGGTTCTTAGGGAGCCAGCAGATAAGTGACAATGGCTTCCTAAGATCAGACACAAGCTGCTGGCTTGAGCTACCAATGACTTCTCTGAAGGCACACCGTGATACCTCTCCAGGATCAGTGAATCCCCTGTGAATAATTACACCCTGACCCAGTGCAATGTTAGATCCCATATTGGAACATAGTACCAGGCCCAGCATTTTGATATATCCCCAGGTTGTTCAATTCCTGCAGTCCTGAGTTTTCCTCACGGTCACCGTATTGTTTGACATTGCCTCTAAAAATTACCCAAAAGGAGCTCTTTCCTGGAATCTTGCAAGGTTGCTGTCCTGCAGATCTTCAGCCCTCTTTAGAGCCTGGGCTTTATAGTCAACCTGGAGAAGCCCAAGTTACAATCAGTGCCTTATGGAATATTGTTTTCAAACCATATACAGCATGGTCGAGAGGTTCATAGGGATTCAGTCAGAACTCTTTCCGTTTCAGCAGGATACAGGCTCAGCGTTAGATGCAGATATTAAACTGTTGATGGTAGCGATATTGTGGGGCCTATTTAGAACTCTTTTCAATTGAATCTTATACAGTTTATCCTGAGAAGTCCTAATAAGCCAGGAGATGCTGAAAGCTATATAGTGGTGGCCTTAAGTCAAATGTGCTTGGCACGTTATGATTACAAATATCTCCCTCAGCTTAGGACTTCACATACTCCATGTTTGTCACAGAATAACAATGCTATTTGTGAGTGGCTTTCAAAGTGGGAAAAACAAAGGCCATAGAGCTTTTATTTAAAAGCTTCCTTTTGTCAAAATCCAGTTTGTCTTTTCAACCAATCGTAAACTCATTGCCTGAAAGATTTGCCCAAAATGTGGCATTCATTGCTGAGTAATAATTTGCTAGGTTCTTTTTCTATTTTGTTTGCTTTCTAGGAATATTTACCATGACATGAGACAATAACTCTATTTTCTTTGTTCGAATCAGTCATGGGATTTTATGCCCATCATCTGGATACTGATGTCATGAAGACCAAGAGAACTGATTTGGCTGGGTCTTGGCTTAGTTCTGTGTTTTGAGCAACTCTCACACCTGCATGTGTGCATCAGTTATTGTCTGTCTTAGTAAACAATGGGATGGCTCTTTGCTTCTCCTCTGGCCCAATGGCGGCAGCACTGCCTTATGTAATGCTGCTAATAAAATTGTTTCTGCTATTACTGGTATTGTTGTAATACAAAACTGACATTTGATGAAGTAGAACTATTCCTCAGTACAGTCAAGCCAAGTACAATATACAGTAGAATCATTCCTTAATCTTAATGTTGGAGCTGTAAAGACTATCCACCTCAGGGTGTACAAGTCAACAATAAGTTGAAAAGCTTATTGAATTATTGAGTATATGTAGCTCCTAATCACTGTGCAAAGTGAAGGATGAGCAAATTTAATTTGATTAACTAAGTACATCATCTACTTTTAAGATTGAGGAGTAGCCTTCAGATTTAACCACTGCACCCTTGGTGTTGGCCTGCTTCTTGTGTCTCTTTTTGGAGCTTTTTGTCTCCATTGTGTTGCCCCTTCATTTTTTATCTTAATTTCAGACCTGATCTGCTGGCTTTCTGTGCTTTCAATGTCTCCAATCTTCTCACCTCTCCTTGCCTCAGCTATTCACACATTCTTTGTTTCTGTAATTTGTTTAATGCTTCTTTCCCTTGTCTGATATTAAGAGCATCTCGATCATCTAATAAAATCTTTGTTTCTTTTAAGCAGGTTAAGGGTCAGTGTGCTGTTATTTCCCTCTCCCTCCTCTTTGTTCCAACTCTATTGCAATTCATCTTTCATTTCCTATAATGGGCTGAGCCTGTTCTCGGCACAGATGGTTTTTGAGAAGTTTTCTTTCCTGAAGATACAACGGTATTTCAGTTTTTTTCTTGTACTAGTTGATTTTCCCTAGTATTGTCCATGAGAAAAATATTAACTCAGAGCATTTTGTGTATTCGTCCTTCAGTTCTGTCAAGGAATGAAGAAAATTTTAATTAATCTCAGCGATAACTATGAAATTCCTCCATGCGCTATTTACTACATTTGTTTAACTGGGTTCATACATTATGAAATTGCACAGAGGAATTTCATCTGAATATGGTAATGTATTTTTTTATAAAATGTTGCTGAAAGTAATTTCATCCATTAAATGCTTGAAGGATTTTCTTAATTACAGTAGAATATAATCTTTCTCTCTGCTGAAATCTTTCCACCAGGCACCTCCTGCCTGCTAGGGAAAAGATAAATAACTTAAATAAAACAAAAGGGTAGATTTTCATTTCCGCTGTGCTTGGGGAGTGCTCAGTTCCAAAGGGGCAGTGGAGAGAAAATTGGACGGAGACCTGTTGCGTCAAGTCTTTGCCCCAACTACACCTTCCTGGGAATTTTGGGGTTTCCTGAAGTGGGTGGAGCGGGGGGGGCATGCACCTGAAGTAGGTACGTGTCCAGCATATGTATCACAAGGAGACAGGAGAGGGTGCTGTCAGCCTTTTACTTCAGCCTTCTACCTCAATCTTTGCTCAGTGGCAGCACTCTTGCCTCTGAGTCAGAAGGTTGTGGGTTCAAGCCCCACTCCAGGACTTGAGCACAAAATCTCAGCTGACACTCCGGTTCAGTACTGAGGGAATGCTGGACTCTTGGAGGTGCCGTCTTTTAGATTAACCGAGGTCCCGTCTGTCCCCTCAGGCGGGTGTAAAAGATCCCATATGGAAGATTAGCAAGGGACATTATTTATCATTCAACGAACACCACTAAAAGAGTTTAATTGGTCATTTATCTCATTGCTTTTGTGGGACCTTGCTGTGCGCAAACTAGCTGCCAGGTTTCCTACATTACAACAGTGACTACGCTTCAGAAGTAATTCATTGGCAGTCGTGAAAGGCAGTATAGAAGTGCAAGTTCTTTCTTTTGTACCTCAAGTTCCTCATAGTTTGTCTGTTGGTTGCTCTGGCAGATGCGAGCCCAAGGAAACCTGCTAGCACAAGGATTCTCTGTGAACTGGAGTCTGCAGTCCTGTCCAATCCTTCCCACTCCCAAAACCAAAAAAGGGAAAATAAATGAGAAAAAAGGAGGAGAGATGTGTGTGTGTGTGTCTGTAATAATAAATGTGTGTGAGAGAGATAGAGTGAAGGTGTATGTCTGAGAAACAGATTGAATGTCAAAGGGAGAGTGAGAGAGGTACAGACAGTAAGACAGTTCAAGAGAAAAAGACAGCGAGAAAGTGCACGAGAGAGAGAGTGATGGAGAGAAAGTAATATTTTGTTATTATCCTCTCTTAGCAGTCTGGCCTTTCTCTACATGGCCCATATTTAACTGCCATGCCATCTGTCCTGACCTACCCCATCTCTGCTCCCAACCATCATGCAACTCGAGGACCCCCACCCCCGGAATACCTCAGAGAGATTCTGGGCTGTTTTCCAAGATCCATGACTGACGCTGGGTTTAATACCGTATTTGCCGGCATATGGATGGCAAATACAGCAACACAGAGTTTGTGCTGATATGGTTTCAGGTGTGATTCAAATTGACAGCTGGGAACACGTCCTTGAAGGTCCAGGTCACATTGTCCTGTAGTTGTCCCATTCCCAATGATGCCCTACCCCTGCACCCACCGCAATGCTGCCATAACTTGGAACTTCCTCCCCCACTCTGTGCTACCACGCGATGGGATCCCTGGCAGATCCTTTGACTCACCAAGCGCAATGCCACAGAAGATCTACTAGTATATATGTATAACATATTACAAAATCTTGTAAGTAGTGCATGTTTTCTCTCAGTGCTCTTGCAGCAACTTCCTGTTATACTATACTGTCACGCCTGTTTTTCAGTTACACTTACCTATTTAATGTAAGGCAGTATGCAGGAAGGCCCACCCCTCCATTCTCCTGCACTACCCTCCCCCTTAATACTGCCTGACTCACCCAAAAGTACAACATCCTGTCCCTCCAATGCTGTCAGGTGCCTCTCTCTCAAATCCTCCTACACTGTAGAGCCCCTTCTCCCAGACTACAGGATTCCCCCTCCAATTCTCCCAAACCCCAGTGCCCGCCTCTCAGTAGTCCGAGATTTCAGAACTCTGTTCGCAGTATTCCCAGGCCCTCCCCCCCCCACCACTACCAGAAAGGCCACACCCAGTGCTCCCACAGCCCCCAAAACCTCCTCTCCGGGCTTCCAGACCCGGGTAATAAATTTAATTTATCACATAACTAGCATATAAAATATTTGCAAAAAATATTTTAACTTACCCACAAAATTTCCCAGCTCCTGTGGGAAATGCCTCTACTAAGCTTCATCCCAACCTTTTTCAGAGGTCTGAGTTTTGCAGCCCACCTGGACCCTGCGGCGACCTTTTCCCAATCTCCCAATGGCCCATTCTTCACATTATTCCCGGCCCCCTTCTCCCCGCTTGCCCCCACAATGTGTTCCCTGGCATATTCTTTGAATTGCTATTCCTGCTGTCAGTTGTTTTAAAACAAGCTCCTGGTTTGCTTTTTGCCTCCCCCACTCCAATATATACTGATGATTAGAAGGGAGGGATCCTTAAAATGCATTCTGGAGCCAAGCTTTGACACTTACGGGTGTGAAACCTTTGTAAGGGCTAGATACAAGATTTTTTAAATATGTAGGTAGCTACAGATCATTGGCTTAATACAGTCTTCATTTTCCCAGTAATTCCCTCTCCTCATCTCTTTCCTTTTCTGAAGGTAACAGTAGCAACTTCCATTTATATCGTGCTCCTCACGTGCAGGAGGCCCTAACCCTAACCCAGAGCACGTTACAATAAGGAATAAAGAGATACGACGAATATCGCGCAGGGAGAACAGGGAACAAATGGAGAGCTTCAGTGGGCACGTGAAGGACAAGAAGTCCAGTTTTGTAGGAACAGAGGACATGTGCCGAGACATAAGACAGGAGGAGATCATGGAGGTTTTGAATTAATATCCTTGGATATGGGGAGTAAGTAAAACCTGGAGAAGATGGGATGTGGGACTTAGTGTGGGTAAGGTGGTTCACTGTGGTGTTTTGAATGAGTTGGAGATGTGGGATGGTTAAAGCAGGGAGGCCAATCAGCAGGGCATTAGAACGGTCAAGCCTTGAAGCGGTGAAGACATGGACACTCACAGATGAAGGGAAGAGATTGGCACGAAGGCAGGCGGCATTGTGGTGGTGAAAATCAGCGATTTCAATAATGGAATGGATATGGATGAGGAAACGTGACTCAGATTGAGATGGTGGCCGGGGAGGTCGATGGAATCAAGGTCAGAGCCACGGAGGTGTTGGCAGCATTAACCAGAGAGAGGTTTGGCTCATCCAGATCTTGCTATACAACTGGAAAGTCTCCACGCTGGTGGACCCCCCCTTTCTTCTCCAAGGCCCACCCAATGTCGTCCATGTCCCCTACCACCGCCACCCCCCCCCCCCCCCCCCCCTCGATTTCTTCCAAGGTCCACAATCTCTCCATCCCTCCCTCCTCTCCGATTTGTGGCTCCTTTCCCTCCCGACAGGCAGCCAACCTGTCAATCTAGCTGCCTGGCGTGTGGGAAACCCGGAAGCACAAATACTTACCTTCAATCGAGTTGCGATCGCAGATTGCGACACGCTCATTTGGCTTCCGGGTTCCCCATGCAAATATCTATGCACGTGCTGGGTTCCTGGCTCCAAGCTAAAATCATGCCCCAGGTGTGGAAACCCTGGCTGGTTTTGTTCCTCCGCATTCTGACTTCAAGATACAGAGACCATTGTTCTCCCTCTGCTGCTCGTTTGAGACTAACTAGAGAGGTCCCAGATTCAAGTGCTAGTCAGTGGCTCAGATTTGTATACGTAGCACATTTAGCCGCTATATTGTTTTCTTATTGGCAGGCACGATGGATGATGATTGACATTGTGCCTCCTCTATTGAATTGATAAATTGCCATGTAAAACAGTGTACCAGACAATGTTACTTGAAGTCTAAACAATTTCATAACTGTCTGAAATTCAGAGAATATGCAGTGTTGTGATTTAAGGTGTTTACTGTTTCACAAAGCTCGATGCAATACACTATTTAAATTTATGCTGGAGTAACTTGGATGAGGAACTAAACATACATGTTTCAAATGGTTTTGATCATTTTGTTGATTGTTGAACCTATTGATGAAAGAGATGGTTTGTGGCTGCATCTGTAATTCTAACCTGTCTGAATAGTGAAGTGTAATTGATTACTGGGTTTTAACTGCAGTTGCCTGTTTTCACAGATACCGTATTGTTATACATACCTTCCCATGCAGCCAGCCGGGTTTTTTTTTTGTAAATCCAAACTTACAAATTGAAATCTATTTAAGGCAAAAGTTACCAGCAGTACAATTGGTACATAGTTGTCTGTTGGTAAGTAACGTTTTATTCAGAAACTAGGTACTTATGGAAATAAATGTATTTGCATACACTGCCTCCATCCTTAAACTTGTCAAGCTACGTCCACTGTAGACTTGAGGTGGTTGTTCCATTAGATGCAGAAGGTCACATTGAACTGGAAACACAAAGCTTATACAAAGTGTGCCCATTAGCAAAGCTAGCGAAGAAATAGGATCTGGATGTGATTATCGATCATTTACTGAATGTTTCCAGTCAATGCAAAGCTGTTATCGGCAATGCCAATCAAACATTATGATGTATTTTGACTGTAAGTTAAATGAGATTCTAACTTTGTAACTAGTGAGGTGAAATGGAAGATTTTTGTGCAGTTTTGAGCATCCAATTGTTTATCCTTCCACCAAGTTTCTTCCCTACTCTCCTGAAGGCATTGAATCCTTGCTGGGGTTTGGTTCCACGAATGTCAAGCACTCTCGAGTATCTTGCCTGATTGCACGTTGACTGTGACCATTGGCAGGCCGCTTTCTATTGGGAAGATTACACCTTTAGCGATCCTGTTTTTTTAGCCAGCCCTTCCATCAGGGATTGCTGAATGATGATCGGTATTGGGAACCCTGACTGTTGATTTTTTTTTTGTTGCCTCCTTCCATAATACTGGGGCAGCTGAGGCCAATTGTTGCAGCTTCACCACTGCTGAGAACAGGGTTCGAACCTGGGACCCTCAAGGCCTGAATAGCTCATCTACTCATGGGTTAAGTTCACTGAACCATTGAGGGAGCTGTGAGGGGAACACCCCAACCTCGAAAGCATGTTGATGCATAGAGACGGGTACAGGGAAGAGCAATGGATGACTCTGTAGAACTTGGGTTACCAAGTTATGAAGAGAGACTCTCAGAATTGTTTTCGATCAAGAAAAGAAAATTGAGCTTTTGAAGATGTAGATGTAAGTAGGCGTGTTGAGTTGGACTGTACTCACAGAACGAGTGGA
Source organism: Heptranchias perlo (assembly GCF_035084215.1). Classification (NCBI taxonomy): domain Eukaryota; kingdom Metazoa; phylum Chordata; class Chondrichthyes; order Hexanchiformes; family Hexanchidae; genus Heptranchias; species Heptranchias perlo. The sequence continues at coordinate 24,469,964 of NC_090358.1, forward strand.
CATTAATAATCCTCGAGCATGACTAGAAATTTTTTGTCCCACAGATTAATGGACTCCTGGCAAAAGCAGCTCATGATATTGGTTACCTCTTTCAAAAAAGAACTGAATGAATATTTGATTGGGAACAGATTTGAAATCTGTGGGAATAAGTATACACTGTGTTGATCAAGTGTGACAGTGATTCCATTGCTTCAGGGAGACAGGAGAGAGGAATGGAGCATAGGAACAGGAGTAGGAGTAGGCCATTCAGCCCCTCGAGCCTGTTCCGCCATTCAGTTAGATCTGTGGCTGATCTGAACCTCAACTCCATTTATCCACCTTTGTTCGCTTGATACCTTTTCCTAACAAATATCAATCGATCTCAGTCTTAAAAATTTCAATTGACCCAGCAGTCAGCTTTTTGTGGGAGCAAATTCCAGATTTCCAGTACTCTTTGTGCAAAAAAGTGCTTCCTGGTTTCACTCCTAAATGGCCCAGCTCTAATTTTAAGATTAAATCTTATTCTGGACTCCTCCACCAGAGGAAATAATTTCTCTCTATCTACCCTATTGAATCCCTTAAACATTTTAAATACTTTGATTAGATCAATCCTGAACATTCTAAGGTCAAAGAAACACAAGCCAAGCTTATATAACCTGTCCTCATAATTTAACCCTTTAAGCCCTGGTATAATTCTGCTGAATCTGTGCTCCAAGGCCAATATATCTTTCCTCAAGTTCGGTGTCCAAAAATGAATGGAGTACTCCAGATGTGGTCTGGCTAAGGCCCTGTACAACTGAAGCATCACTTCCTGATGTCAGTGTAGGGCAACTGGACAGAACAGAATGGTGGAGATGTGGCTGTGCCCAGATATTCTGGAGATTTTTTTGTTTACATTTGTGAATAAAAGGACAGACATATAGAGCCTTTTCCAGTTATTCAGATATCTCAAAATGTTTTACATACAGTGGATTACATGGAAGTGTTGTGATTGTTATGTAGGTAAATATGAGCTTTTGTGCCTGGTTTTTGCTCAGCAGGTTAAATGGACTGAGGGAAGGGAAATATAGATTCCATGATTGCTCATGACACAGATTGTGTGCAGACTTGATAGGTTTTTGATGGCCTTTTCTCATTCCATGTTCTCTGATAATTATTTGTTAAAATGCTAATATTTGTCAGCATCTACATAGAATGTACAGCACAGAAACAGGCCATTCGGCCCAACAAGTCCATGCCGGTGTTTATGCTGCACATAATCCTCCTCCCTCCCTACTTCATCTAACCCTATCAGCATACCCTTCTAACTGTGTAAGTAAACTTAATTTTACAACTTTGCCAAACAGAACATCACAACTGATCTTTTCCTGGAGACAAATGGCGATGTCTTTACCCATTCATAGTCAAGAGATTTAAAATCATGCTCCCAATTGACTGTTGCGATCTATATTGTTTTCAACAGAAAGTCTCTTATTTGAGTAGCCAGCAAAGGAGGATTGTTGCTATTTTGGAGCGGGAACGTGCCTGGGAAAACCTGCATGTCGCAGTGATATTACAAACCGATTGATCAGTGTTTGGAGAGCCATCTTAGATCAGTTCTATGGGGACAGTCATGTTGTTTAAATAACCCCTGTTGCACTTGGATAACTCGGGAGCTAACTCTTCCAGCATGCTGATGAGTTTAGCGATCTGGTCGCTTCCTGTTTGTGCGTTCCACGGATAATTGTACCCCAATGGTAGACCCCCTTTCTGGTTTCGATATGTAAAAATACATAGAAAGTTGACTTGCTCCCATTTGTAATCTGTGACAAAACCAAGGCAGTCCTCCAATTTAGGGTTTTTACTGACTGGCAAAACTCTCTTTATTTCTGGTTTTCAGCCAGTTGGATTTTTAAAATTTGCACCCACCTCCAAAACAGATGGTAGAAGCCAGGAGAAAATCAAAACAAGCAAATAGAAGATTTTAAACTTTTTTTAGGGGGAAAAGCGTTAGGAAAAATAGGTTAAAAATATAATAGATGATGGTAAAGAATAGATGGCGGAAAATAGAGACAAGCAGAATTGAAGTGTGTACATTTTTTTTACTTGTATAATTAAAATTGTGTTTTAAGTGCATATTTTGGACCTAAGTACGGTTAATATTACTGTGATAAAGTTACTCCTGATGTTTGAGCAGCTGTAATGGTGATATTTTAAACATCACAGTGTGCGATCTGAAAACAGAGAGGAAAAAATAATTGGCTAAGGGGGTGGAGAATTTCCCTAGGCTTTTCAGTGATCTAAAGGTTAATAATATAAATGTAGAGACATTCTGCTCTGAATAATTTCTTGCAGTCTTCTTTCTTATCAGTAAATTAAAGATTATAATTGAAAAAGGGCTGGAATCCCAGAGTGAGGCTGCAAGGTCCAAAAGATTAGCAGGCAGTTTGGTATTGTGTAGCCTGTAACTTTCTGTTGCATTCCAGAATTGTATGCCTAGTTTTATTCTACTATTATAACCTGTTTGTCAGGTTGTCACGGTGATGCAGTCACCTGCCCTGCCAGCTGTTAATGTTCTGAAGTAACTACTGGTCAAGACCCAAAGTGTGGTAGTGTTGAAGAACAATAACTGCGTACAAGCAAATGAAGGGCACTCGCATTACTTCATTCCCTTACAGGTTGTGCTCTCTGTCCAGTGCAGTTTATTTCACAGGATATCATAGATCCTTACACTTTACAAGTTATTATAGTTCAATACCACCGCAATATTAACCTCCCTTGGTATCAGGCTTTGTCTAACTCACTTTTATACCTTGAGGTTTGAATACCTAGACTGTCCTTACCAACTGATTTACGACATGGTAACTGCTTTGGTTGTCATTGTTCCTTGAATACAACAAGATTGGCAGTCTCAGTCTCATTCTCTCTCTTCTTGGCTTCCTCTCAGGGTTGCTCCCAGGCCTTTTGTCCTCTCCAGTATGCTTTCAGGGCACTCTCCCTCTCTGGGCTATTCTCTGGACTTGCCCTCTCTGGGTGCTATCAGGCTGCTCTTATTTGCACCTCTCCATCTCTGCTGTACTCTGCGCTCAGGCTCTCTGGCACTCAGGGATCTCTGCTGCACTTTCCTTCCTGCACCCAGGGCTCTTGCTGGCACTGTTCCTGACTGTGTCTGTTTGGTTCCGCGTACTCACTCTCACTCTCTTACACTTTCAACCTCTGCAGGTGCAGAGTATTGCCTCCTTTCAGTCTCTGTTCTAGACTCTCTTCATCCTTTGTCTCTCAGCAAGCCTCTTATGTCAGCTTGTGCCTCGGTTCCTGTGCTCAGCCTCAATGTCTCAGTCTCCCTGATTCCTACTTTCTTCTCCTAACTTTTCCCTAGGAGCAACCCTGAAGGAGGGACACTGGGGCTAAGCATGCAGTAAGCACAGTGCAGCACGCTCTGAAAGATATCTTGGATATTCCATTTCCCCAACTCACTTCAGGGGATCGGGCGGGAAAGTGGAGTTGAGGTTGAAGATCAGCGATGATCTTATTAAATGGCGGAGCAGGCTCGAGGGGCTGTATGGTCTACTCCTACTTCTATTTCTTATGTTCTGCACTTCCTTAGTTGCTTCTTGCCATGATGCTCCCCAATCTTTCAGTGCCTGTCTGCTCACTACACTAAGTCCTGCTGCTGCTTTTCACAGCTCTTTTTTTCCATGCCTACATCTCCTGCTAATTCTTCCTGCTCTGAGTCTTTCTCCTTCTCTTTCAGTCTCACCTTGCAATAGCTTGATCTCAGCCCTCCTGCATGTCACCCTCCTCGCTGCACACTTGCACAACTAGATCTACACCTGATGAGTCTGCTGCTGTTCAGCCATTCCCTGCTAGCTGTTGTGAAGATGCAATACAGTCACTGCTGCAGCTTTTGGAGCATGCTGCATCATGCTTGGGCCCTCTGTGGGTGTGCTCTGCCCAGATGTCCCACCTGAAGGATTATCACCTGTGTCCCTAGGCAGGGGGCAAGTGTCTGCATGTTGTGTATCTCCACTCACCTGGTCTGCAGCAGTTCCACTCTGGCTTTCCAAATCACCATTACATGCTCAATAATGAAAAGACTGTCATCATTTTACCCTTTCTCCTCTCTTCCCCCCCCCCCCCCCCCACCATCTCTTTTCACTGATCTGTAACCATTGGTGTATAACCTGTTTTGATTTTATGGTTAAACATTCCCTTCCCGCACAGCTTTACATCTAAGCAAGCACTTGAGAAAAGAACTGATACGTCAGCTTAGCGAGGAGTAATATTGTGCAACGATTCAGCTGCTATTAAGAGGGAAGATGCAATCTTTAAATATATTTTAAAATAAGTTTATTAAGTCTAAAGTTGCATGCTGAAATTGGCGAGGCGACACTACTTTTAGATTGAAATGTCAATTTTCTGCATCACTGCGAGAGGTCCCCTTTAAATCCTGCTGAGAAAATGATGTACTTTGTGCCCGTAAAAATATTGGCTGATGCTTTATTACACAGCAGTTTTGAGACCTAATATTTAGCTACATTTGAAGAATGCAGGCAGGCTCACTTAGAGATATTTGAAGTGTTTAAACTGCTTCTAGAAGATCCATTTGCAGCTATGTTTTTCTACGTGATAACTTGTAATGAATCATTCGTGTTGCAGCTTCACAGTCGTAAAATTGTACACATCTTTTTTTTAAAACTAATTAGCGCTTCCTGGCTGCTGGGGTCAAATCACTTATTCAGGTTCACTGTCCAACCAGTTTACGTTTGCATTCTGTACTGAAGTGATTTCAGTCAATGCAGTACAAATAAAGTTGTATGTTCTCACATTAATCAGAATGCTTGACTTGCTTAAAATACTGCTTGAATTATTTTGAACAACTGTTCCTGACTCTGTTTCTGTTTTTATTTTCCAACAATAGGTATTGGAGGCCTAGATGATTACGTCTTAAAATCGGCTACTTTGTCAACTTCTCCTGTATGTCCACCTTTTACACCTTTGAACTTCGAGGCAACTCCTATTGTAAGAGTTGCTGTGGAACCCAAACATCCAAGTGCGTGGTGACTTTATACATTACAGCCAATACAGATAGTCATGACACTATCTGGGTGGATTAGTTGAAATATATTGTTTGATAAAATAACATGCTACCCATCAGTAAAACAACATTTGCATAAGCATCCCTAGGATACTTGGTTGTCCTGGTATGAGTATAAGTTTGCCTCATTATTATTGTTAGTTGAGTGACCCAGAGCAAGCCTGTATGGAGTTCCTGGGAATAGGCTTTCAGGGACATGACCGAGCTTCTTAGTCCATGTTATTGCGATGTGTAGCCCTTGAAGAGGAAATAACATTTTCTTGTAACTGTGATGGTGAAGTGCAGCAAATAACCACCTGATTTTGTTTATGAACTGCACTGAACAGTTTATAAAACAGTTAGCTGCCATTGAAAGCATGTATTATCCACACAAGGTGAGGCGCAGCTAGAAGTGTGTTATAAAATAGTAACACGCTAAGTGGTTTAGATTTTGCCGTAATCTGAAACTAAAGCTTGAGCAAGTTACCAGTCCCACCTGAGCTCTCAGTTGTGTTGTTGCCTTTTTCTTTATAACTCTGTGTTCTTTATTATAAAACTTAATATACTTCTCACCTTATTTTCTCCTACCTGTATCTCCTGCAGGCATTGGCTCCTGCCGGTTTGGTTCCACAGTTGCCCAAGTAGGCATTATTTACGGGAGGGTATCCTGCCAGAGTGGGCATTATTCATGGAAAAACTTGGCAGTGAGTGTTGGCAGTTTGTCAAACGTAGGGAACGTGTGAACATGACAGCGAAATGGCAGAAAAATTAAATAATTGCTTTGCCTCAGTATTTACCAGAAAGACTAACATGGTGGGCATGACATTAGAAGAAGAGATCAAAAAAGATGTAAAGACATTTAAGATAGAAAGGGGGGAGATAAGTGATAAACTAATCAAACTTAGAGAGGATAAAACCCCTGATTCAGATGGATTGCGTCCGCGCATATTAAAAGAAGTTAGGGAAGAGATAGCAGAGGCACTATAACATATATATAAAAATTCATTAGAAAAGGAAATAGTGCCAGAGGACTGGCGGACAGCTAATGTGATTCCTAAAATTAAAAAGGGAGATAGAACAAGTCCAGGGAACTATAGACCAATTAGCTTAACATCGGTGGTAAGAAAACTAATGGAATCCGTACTCAAAGATGTAATAGAAAAACATGTAGAAAACGAAAATATAATAAAGAATAGTCAGCACGGATTTCAAACAGGAAGGTCATGCTTGACCAACCTTATTGCATTCTTTGAAGAAGTAACAGAAAGGTTAGACAAGAGTAATGCAGTAGATGTAATATATTTGGATTTTCAAAAGGCCTTCGATAAGGTACTGCATAGTAGACTCATAACTAAGGTCAGAGCATGTAGAGTCAGGGGACAAGTAGCAGAATGGATAGCAAGCTGGCGACAAAACAGAAAACAGAGAGTGAGGGTTAAATATAGTTACTCAGACTGGCAAAGGGTGGGAAGTGGTGTTCCACAGGTATCAGTGCTGGGACCACTGTTGTTCACCATTTACATAAATGATTTGGACTCGAATCAGAAATACAATTTCAAAATTTGTGGAAGACACCAAGTTGGGGGGTATAGTTTACACTGAGGAGGACTGTGGCAAAGTACAGGAAGACATTAATAAACTTGCACAAAGGGTGTGTATTTGGCAAATGAATTTCAATATCGCTAAGCGTCAGGTGGTACATTTTGGTAGGAAGAATAAGGAGGCCACATACTATATGAGTCTAAATAGGGCAGAGGAGCAGAGGGATCTAGGGGTACAGATGCACAATTCACTAAAAGTAATGACACAGGTTAATAAGGCCATTTTTAAAAAAGCAAACCAAGCACTTTCTAGAGGGATAGAATTGAAAAGCAGGGAAGTTATCTTAAACCTGTATAGAACCTTGGTTAGACCACACTTGGAGTACTGTGAACAGTTCTGATCTCCATATTATAAAAGAGATATAGAGGCACTGAAGAAGGTGCAAAAAAGATTTACTAGAGTTATACCAGAACTGAGAGGTTATATCTATCAGGAAAGATTGAACAGGCTGGGGCTCTTTTCTCTAGAAAAGAGAAGACTGAGGGGTGACCTGATAGATGTCTTTCAGATTATGAAAGGGTTTAATCGGGTAGATGTAGAGAAGATGTTTCCACTTGTGGGGGAGACCAGAACAAGGGGCCATAAATATAAGATAGTCACTAATAAATCCAATAGGGAATTCAGGAGAACATTCTTTACCCAAAGAGTGGTTAGAGTTGTGGAACTCGCTATCACAAGGAGTAGTTGAGGCGAATAGCATAGATACATTTAAGGGGAAGCTAGATAAACACATGAGGGAGAAAGGAATAGAAGGATATGCTGATGGGGTTAGATGAAGAGTGGTGGGAGGAGGCTCGTGTGGAGCATAAACACCAGCATGGACCTGCTGGGCCGAATGGCTTGTTTCTGAACTGTACTTTCTATATGATTCTATGAACAGAAGTAGGCCATTCAGCCCCTTGAGCCTGTTCTGCTATTCAATTAGATCATGGCTGACCTGTATCTTAACTACATCAAACCATCTTGGCTCCATAACCCTTAATACCCATGATGTGGAGATGCCGGTGATGGACTGGGGTTGGAATCTTACCACACCAGGTTATAGTCCAACTGTTTTATTTAAAAATCACAAGCTTTCGGAGGCTTTCTCCTTCGTCAGGTGAGCGAGTGACGAAGGAGAAAGCCTCCGAAAGCTTGTGATTTTTAAATAAAACAGTTGGACTATAACCTGGTGTTGTAAGATTCCTTAATACCCAGCACAGCAGTGCCTGACCCAATCTTCATCTGATGTCCAACTGAAGACCCTGAATAGCCATTGGGACTGAAAGCTCTGGCAGGTCTTCCCCTCCTTAACCCAAAAAGAGCAAAGCCGATGGCAGTGCCCCTACTTATAACCCCAGAGGAATTGAGCACTGATTGGGAATCAAACTTGGGGCAGTTCTGGTCTATATCGTTCTTGTTACTCACCAGCAAACTGGTTGAACCATCATGGGAGTGCATATAGCATTTAGCATGATCCCATTTAATCTGTTATGAAATAATTCCTTTTAAATGTACAACAGGGTTCAGCAGTTGTATTACTTGATCAAAATTGCATAAATGTGGATTTATTTCACCAGAAATTTCATAATACCGGTGCTTCAGGTCAGATATCACAGTAAGTAGTAAATACCCTTAGTTTTATGCTACAACATCACAAGTTGAGAACCAGTTGGGAGTGAGATTTTTGGAAACAGTAAAAAAAAGAGCAATTTGCATTTATTTTAATAAAACCTGGAATGAGTTGTGAAGCTGTCAAGGGTTCCTGATGACATTTGCAAACTACTTGAGCTTTGCTGTTGTGGCTAATGACCTGGATCCCTCAAGTCAATAACAGTCTTGGTGCTCACTCCCAAATATCTATTTTTAATCCTCTAATCCATGTAGCAAGTGCCTTCAAAAGGGTAAGATTTTTCACATTTTATTTTATAACTACTATATACATCAAGGCACAGCACTAGAACGGTCCAGTGTTCGAGATCCTCTCATGGCCAGCATCTGAAGTGCCTCCATAAAAATGTAGGTCCTAGTGGGACACGTAGAAACAGCACTGGCCAGCGCCCATTTACCGCACAAGATTCAACAAAGTCTGTTCAGCACTTCGTCTTCAGCAGTAGAATCCATGAAAAGAATCAGTTCACCTGGACCTCGGCCTCATCTTTCGTCTCTTACGCTTAAACCTGCACGTACACTTCTTTCTCCATCTAGCTCTCATGTCGAGAAAGATCTCAGAATCCCCGAGCTGAATGGTAAACATGAAGAGTTAGTAATTTTTGTAACCTTTATTGTTGCATCACGAGAACCTGGTAGTTGATTAAAAATGCCTACTGTAGTTTTTTTTGCTGCCTTACGTTCTGCACCATGAACAACTGTTAGAAAGTTGTTGGCTGTTTACAGAGCTTTGTTGCTGTTTGGAGTTATATGTTATGTTTTAGACTGCGAGGGAGAATCTTTGTAACCTGTGCTGCTGTTGGTGACAGATTGATGAGATGCCTAGCACTTACGCAAATACGAGTGTAGACTACAGGCTGACTAAACTGGGGATTTTGTAATGCCATCTGCTGAAATGGAAATGTTTAAAGCAATACTTTCAGGCACCCTTTTAAGGTCGATGAAGGTTTATTGTTAATTATTGATTCCATAATGGAAACCTGGAGGAAGGGAGAATGAAGGGGAGGATAATGTAAAGTAAAATTAAGAAGGAAAGAACAGAATTAAGTCCAAAGATAGCAGTTTTAAAAAAAAACAAGAGAAAATATAAAAGGAAATAAAAAGCAGAAAAAAAGAGAGGACTACAAAAAGAGTTAGGAAGTCAGCATACAAATGAAACTGAGGCATAACAGATAGGAAGAGAATTGGGTAAGTGACAAATTGTAGCAAATCACTGTTTTAGCTTTTATTCACCCATGTCCCAGTCAGTCAGACAGCCACCAGAGAGGGAGCAGGACTGAACGGCAAGGAACAGTTTAGAGCCAGGCTGTCTGAGCTTTCTCTTTGCGGGCTGCATAGGTGCAAACGTTGAAAATTTGGGGGCCGTATATAGAGTTTATTTCCATGTTAATTTGTAGCTATCTCAAGTTGCAGATATTGCTACAGGTTGGACACCTTTGTGTTGGAATAAACTGCAGTCAGGTCCAATTAGGGTGAATTGTTATACTGGTTCTGTTTATTGATGGTTTTTGTGGTGAAATAATGCCAGAAATGCAATTCCTCACTTTAAGTCAAGTAGTAGAGGGGAAATGTGTCACACATGTATTTTTTTAAAGTTTTTTTCCCCATTCCATGCTGGTGTTACTGGTTTTTGCTGCTTACTGTGATGAGTTTTTCCTTCCCAATTTTTCTTCAATTTCTCACCCTCTGGGGTGCAGATCCTGTGAGAAGTACCAAACCGGACACAGCAGCACTTCCACCCCAGTCAGGTGGGCTTTGGAAATAGACAACACTGGAAAGCCAAAGAATACTTCAACACGGGTCGAGCAGAGAATCAGTTACTTTGGGGAGATTGTTAAAACCAGTGTGTTACTGGTTCAACATATACTCCGCTAACCAACATAGGAGTACATCCAAGCAGATTGGGTGTAGCTGCATCTGTAGGCTCTGTTACGCTTTTAAATCAAGTGTAAGTTAAGGATGGCCTATAAACCCTTCTTCTTCCACTTTTCAGACCTACTGACCACCCCCCCCTCAACCTTATATTGGGCAGCCACTTGTAATGGGGAAAAAATATACTGCACCACAAAACTGGAATTTATAAGCATGGTGCCGGCATGGACTCACTGTGGGGTAATTTTAACCCCCAGGAATGGGTGGGTTGGGGGCGGATGGGTCTCGTCAAAATAGTTAATATTTGGAAAGCGACCACATCCCGGCTCCAACGCAGCCACTTCTGGGTTTAACTCAGGCAGGTTTGTTTGCGTGTGGACAACAGAAATCCCATCCCATTTGAAGCCGGCGGGCTGATACTTAAAGGGGCACTGTACCTCATTGAGATATTTGAGGTACTTAATATTTTGTGTATTTCAAAACTTAAATGAATTTTACCTCACCTGTTCAAGTTTCCCATCACTTCTGATCACGTCAGGTGAAAGCAGGTGAGAAGGGCTGGAACCATGAGGTGAGTGCCTGTATTGCATTGCTTGTGGGCCAGGAGGAGCAGGCCCAATGAGTTCACCTGGCCGACAGGACCTCTGCGATCGGCTGACCCACCCCCCTCCACCGAAATGGGTGGACCCCTCCTCCGATGCTGAACCCCCGATCCCTGATGCTGGCGGACTCCCCTGATGTCGTCGCTAGCTGATTCCCCCGATGTCGTCGCTAGCTGATTCCCCCCCTCCCCGAACTCCATTGCTGGCTGGACTCCCCGATGTTGTCGCTGGCTGACCCCCCCCCCCCCCCCCCTCCCAATTTTTTTCCAAGGCCGACAATCTCTTTCTCTCTCCCTCCCGCTCCCTCTCTGATTTGCAGCTCCTTACCCTCCCGACAGGCAGCCAGCCTAACAATCTAGCTGTCTGGCACGTGGGAAACCTGGAAACTCAAATAATCACCTTCAGTTGAGTTGCGATTGCAGATGGCAATGCTTTCAATTCACTTCCGGGTTCCCCATGCGAATATCTGCGGATGGGTGGGGTTCCCAGCTCTGAGTAAAAATCCTGCCCATAGTCTTCAGACAGGAATGCACAAGGTGGGGACCCCCAATAAGGGAATTAATAGGCTCATGGATGGAGTCCATAGTTGGCCTATGGGCTATGTACCTTGTATAGACGAATGGTGTGTGTTACTGATCTGCTGATTCTGAATGCCATGTATACCCTGTACCTCCTAAAGCTAGATCTTCATTTTTGGATTTGTTTCCTTTGCTCGTACAGGTGAAATGCCACAGCTGGTGAGAGGGATGAAGCTGCTTAACCAGGCCGACCCATGTGTGGAAGTGCTAGTCCAGGAGAGCGGAGAGCACGTATTAATAACTGCTGGAGAGGTCCACCTCCAGCGTTGCTTGGATGACCTCAGAGAAAGGTTAGAGAGTGAGCGAGGAAACACAGCCTAGTGGCTTCAGTACATTTCCTGTAGTGATTAGCGCAAACCACCACAATGAACGAATTCTTCAGGATGTGGCTCCATAACTTATCCCTGAGTATTTACTCATAAAATACACCCATATGTAAATAGTTAAAATAAAAAGTAAATTTGTAAATTAGATATATTTTCAAAACTCATCACGCAGTGACTGCCCTCCTGATGGGAACCACCATCTTCATGGCATTTCAGCTGCTAAACACTAAAACATGATGTTCCTTTGTTTAGCTTTAGATCCTAGCATCCCCTTCCAGCTGAACAAATCAGCAATAAGCAATTTGCAGTGAGTGAAGAAACATGTTTATATCCAGCCTCAGAAAGGCTCCACAGTTAGTGGATTAGGAGACCAGCCACGACATTTAAAGGAAAAACTTTTTTGCAGTGAATATCTAGCCATCATGTGTAAAGAAAAAGAAGATCTTACAACTAATGCATGTCCGTCACACTCCAAATAATATATGCTATACGTAACAGATACAAAGTAAAAGAAAAGTAATTGACTTGCAGCCTGAAATTTACAAACATTTACAACCAGCTTCTGATTGACCTCATCACACAAGCAGCTACAATTAACTGGCTTTGTCTATTTAGAGCAAGGACTGTAAAGGCACCAGCCAAATTAGCATATGAACATCACAACTGTACTTGGTCCCGAGGCTACCATTAGCAACAACGTAGGAGGTCAGCCAGTATAAATATATATATATTTTAATGAATCGCCTATTGCGTTGCTGATGGGACGTCAGAGGATATAGTATTTTATGAGGAAATGGTATGTTGGTAAGAGAGTGGATGTGGTTTTTGGGACAGGGGGTGATTTCAGGAGGCAATTGCGGGGGCGGGGGGGCGCTGAAAATCGCGGAAATCCCGTTCGGGTTTGGAAGTCGGCTCCAACCCGCCAACTTCCGAGTTTCTCAGACCCACCTGTGTGCGCGCGGGCAACCTGAAAACGGTACTTAAGGCACTTAACCTGTGACCAATTAAGTACTTAGAATGATTTTAACTTCCCCGGGCAGATGGCCCACCGCTTCTGATTCACGCCTGGCCGGATCAGGGAACAAGAAACTAAATAAATTAAATAAAAAACCATAGTCGGAAGTGGAAACACTAAATGAACCTACCTTTGCACCCTGCTCTGATGTCCGATGACCCCTCTTCACCCTCCCCCCCCACCCCGATGTCCCCCTCTTCACCCTCCCCCCACCCTGATGTCACCCTCTTCACCCTCCCCCCGATAACCCCCTCTTCACCCTCCCCCCCCCCCCCCGATGTCCCACTCTTCACCCCCCCCCCCGATGTCCCACTCTTCACCCTCCCCCCCCCCCCCCCCCGATGTCCCACTCTTATGGGGTAAGGATATTTGAGGTAGAGTACTGAGTAGTGTAGATGTGAAGTAAGTATCGTAGAAAATTTACGGCACAGAAGGAGGCCATTCAACCCATTGTTTCCGCGCTGGCCGAAAATGAGCCGCCCAGCCTAATCCCACTTTCCAGCACTTGATCCATAGCCATGTAGGTTATGGAATTTCCAGGTGCACATCCAGGTACTTTTGCAATGAGTTGAGGGTTTCTGCCTCTACCACCCTTTCAGGCAGTGAGTTCCAGACCCCCACCACCCTCTGGGTGAAAAGAGTTTTCCTCAGCTCCCCCCTAATCCTTCTACCAATCACTTTAAATCTGTGCCCCCTGGTTATTGACCTCTCTGCTAAGGGAAATAGGTCCTTCCTGTCCAATCTATCTAGGCCCCTCACCTCAATTAAATCTCAGCCTCCTCTGGTCCAAGGAAAACAACCCCAGCCTATCCCATCTTTCCTCATAGCTAAAATTCTCCAGTCCTGGCAACATCCTCGTAAATCTCCTCTATACTCTGTCTAGTGCAATCACATCTTTCCTGTAATGTGGTGAGTAGTTGAGAGGGAAGGAGTACCGTCAATAGCGAGTATTTTGTGGGGATTAGGGTAGTCAGTAATCAAGGTGAGCTGCATGGAGCAGGGAAAATTTGGAGTCCATTCACTCAGACACACATTAAATTTCAAATTGCAATAGGAAAAGGCAGGGAGGTAAGTGGGTTGAAAGCAGCAGCAGCTGGGAGATGGGAGGACCAGCGGGGAGCCGTGACTAGGCCACAGGCCTGACTTTGAAGCCTTACCAGCAAGTCTTAGTGAGGAACTGAGTTGAGGCTGGAGGTTCAAAGTTTAAATTTGCCTGAAACCAGAGGAGGTTAGAGTTAGGAGAGAAAATGTAAAGAAGATGTGCTGGGGAATGGAGAGGATGTACAGCTGGACCTGCTGGTGTGACTGGGACCACTGACAGCTAATTGGTGCTCATTTTACAATGGGAAATCCTATTTGAGGGGGAACCTGCAGGCACGGTAACAGGAAGTGGTGACAACCAACTGTTGGCATTTTAACGTGGCAAAACCCCGTAGGAGATGTTTAACTATCTCTATAATGGAGTGCACACACACATCACTTTTAATATATTGCATAGATGTGTCTTGTCTCTAGTATGTGTCCGTCACAATGAAATACACAAAATGTGTGTCAAACTTTCACCTAATTCACTTAACGTTTTATTGTAGATATGTTTGGTTTCCGTGTTTGCCTATTCTCGTAAGCGTTTTCATTTGCCCTGATATTTAGCTGAAGTTCAAGAATAACAGAGAATCCTTTTTTAGATTCCTTCATCTATTGGTTCTAACCTGTACCTCCACAGGATCCTGTTCGTCTGCCAAAGCAGAATAACACTACGCTAGACCTTATTTTAAGCTTTAGCTGCCAAAACAGATTTTTTAAACAGGAATAGAACAAGCGAGTAAGAGCAGAAACATAACCTGTACATTTACAGCTGTTGATGTATTATGCTAGATATTCCTATAGCAGGAAATAATAAATAGTTCTCAACCCCAGTGCTCAAGCCAAAACTATTTATTTTGTTACATAGTTTTCTTTTTTTAATTCTTTCCTCACTAACGTGACTTATCGTATTTCTTTTCAGAGGTTCAGGTCAAACCTTTCTTCAAGGGTCTCTGATCAAGCTCGTTGGTGTGAAAGAGGCAGGCTGAAAAGTCCCTCTGATACAGTAACTTGATTGAAGCTGAGTTTGAATAACTGTCTGGTTAACTGTTTGGGTGTAAAGGTCCAAACTCCCTGGAATTCAGACCTTTACACTTGATCTACACTACACAAGATTAGTGTTGAAATGAAACTGAAACCACTTCACATTGATGTTAAACTTGTGATGAAAGTGCACCCTTACAGTCAGGACGGGGAGGCACTGATCATAGTTGTACTAGAAGATGAATATGTACAGTTTTATTACTGCTTTATTTTAATTTTTCTAGCTGAAAATTTCATGTCTCTTTTAATTATTATCTACGTTGTGACCATTAAATCTTTATTGATTTTTTTTATTTCCTATCAGTTAAGCATTTAAGTTGCTGAGATGTTCTCTATTCTAATTGGCTGTTTTCTATTCATGTTATTCACCAATCATTTTTCTCCCTAACAATCCACCAAAAAAAACATTCTACGATTCACATTCAACCAAAAGAAATTGATACACATGCACCCTGGCATTTTCCTCCCTCATCCTATCATAAACATCTAAAAATAATCACACGGCAAACACACAGGAAAAAGAACCCAAATATTTACCCATAAACTTTGCTCCAACAATTTGCTCCCTGCTTCTATAAACATCCATGACACATGTTGCCCGAGCTCTGAACATCCTCATCTCCGGGGACACCCGTCCCTTATTCTCGGCAAACGACCGGTAAAAAAAATTGTTAAGTTTATCCATCGGTGTTCCCAGGGCCACAATTTCCAGGTGCCCATCACAACTTTCTTTAGCTGAGGAACTCCCAGGAGCCACTGAAGAGGAACGCATTTGAAGGATTTCAGCAGGTTTAATTTTATTTGTGTTGGATTAAAATCGCATTGTGTAATATTTGGGATGGCACCTCCATTAAAGCAGACGGAAGAATTCCATCTGAAAATATGAATGTTTCTAATATCACACAGCACTATGTGTTCCTGTGTTAAGAAGGTTTGCAGCTTAATTGATGTTTTTATCCTTTTTAATCCTGCCCACGTGCTGCAGCTCACAACCATTAAACTGGGCTTCTGAAAAGGTGAATGTAGATTAGAACAGCAGTTGGTTTAAGCAAAATAAAAAGTGCTGCGGACAGTTCAAGGTAGATCACTCAAGTAATTATTCGGGATCATTTTGTCGCATATTACTAACAGCCTACAAAAGATGAAACATCTATTACTTTAGTCTGTCTGCCATCCTGTGGAGGCTTTATAACTGTTTTACTAAGTCCAACACACATGTGAACATCAGAATTACAAGACGATAAAAGCCCAAGGTCCATCTGGTTCTCCTTCTACCATCCTGGGATAATACAATGAAATGGAGTTGTTGACTAATCATGACAGTTGTCTCAATCAATTAGTCTACATCAGACCCAGACATGAGGGGCACGATTTTGACCTTGAGCTGGGACGGGGCGAGGGGGAGATTTCCGGGTGCGAAACCCGGAAGGTAAGTTGGCGGGTCGCGATCTCAACAAATTTTACTTCTGGGCTTCGCGCCCGGCAGCCAGCCTGATTGACAGACTGGCTGGCTATAGGGCAGGAAGGCTGGGGATCGGAGCAGAGGGAGGATGGGATCGTGGGCCATGGAGGACATGGGGTGGGGGGGGTGCTGATCCCTGTCAGAAGCTGGGGGGAGGGTGTGCTGATGCCGGGAAGAGATCGCCGGGCTGATGGTGGTGGGGGGGGAAAGGGAGGAAGTGGGGAGAGAGTCGGTGGGGGGTGGAGGTCGGCTGATCGCAGGAGTCCTGTTGGCCAGGTGTGCTTGTTGGGCCTGGATGAAGCACTCTTGCTCCTCCGGACCCACAGGCAATGCAATAAAGGCACTCAACTCATGGATCTGACTCTTCCCGCCTGCTTTCACCTGACGTGAATCGGAAGCGATGGGAAACTGGAACAGGTACGGTTAAATTCATTTTACTTTTTGTGATGCACAAGATATAAATTACCTCAACTATTTCACTGAGGTACATTGCCCCTTTAAGTATTGGCACGCCGGCGTTAAGTGGGGGCGGGACTTCCGGGCGTCTGTTGTGCACACCCAAACAAACCTGCCTGGGTTAACCCAGAAATGGGTGCATTGGAGCCATGATGTGGGCCTGCTCTAAAAAGCTGTTATTTTAACCTCCGACCCACCCCCAGCCCACCCGTTCGTGGGGGTTAAAATTACCCCCCAGATGAGGAAAACCCTAGTGGTGGAACGCTTTGGGGAAACTTGGGTTTAAAATCACCTGTTCCTCACAAGCTACACTTACCATATGTCATGTCTCAAATTACTCATTTACTGTACTCCAAAATATTTTCTGAAAGAAATCTATCTAATTTGCATTTGAATGAATCAATACCAACTGCTTCCACCATTTCCCTAGCAAGTCTGTTCCATTGATTGACCACTCACTCACTGAAATACTGTTTTTGCAGATTAGTTTTGAATTTACCCCCCTTCAAGCGCAGGCCGTGTCCTCTGGTCCTACTGTTCTGGATAAGGTGAAATAGCTTGTCATGGTCGACATAATCTAGTCCCTTTAGAATCCTAAAAACAGCAATCATATCACCTCTCAACCTTCTCTTTTCCGATGGGAAAATGTCCAATTTACATAATCGCTCCTCATAATCCATTCACCCCATCCCATCAATTATTCTGGTTGCTCTCTCCTGTATTCTTTCAATAGCTGCGATATCCTTTTTATACTGTGGTGACTAGAACTGCACATAGTATTCTAAGTGCGGTCGCACAAATGATTTATAAAGTGGCAGGATTACCTCACTATTTTGGCACAATTTTGACCTTATAATACATCCCAAAAGCAGATTTGCATTACTCACTGCCACTGAGCATTGTTGCAATAGCTTCAATTTATTGTCAATCAGGACCCCCATATCTCTTTAATTTCCATTCACATTTTCTTTCCATTTAAGTAATGCTTGGCTTCCTAGTTGGCAATTAGCTACTCCCTTATGGCTAACCTCTTTAAACTGCAGCTCAATTATTACTCATGTGTTCATCTTCGACATACAGCTATTTTCCTGAATATGCTTAGTCCATTTGCAGTTGCTTTCATTTCTCCAGTAGTACCAGATTGAGTTCTGAGTTTTGCAAATGTTATCTTCTCTGTGAACACTTGTAATACCTAGGATTAAATTGTTGGAAATAATCCAGCAGCACTTTATTGTGCTACCTTGTAGAATGTAAGGGTCCTTTTGCGTTATAGTGCTGATTTGGTGGCAGTGCCTATTTTGTTGGTTCCATTTAATGTAAGTGAAGCAGTGCTGCTGCTTCTGGAGCAGGCCAGACACACCATGTAATATTGTTTTTTTTAAAAGAGGTGTCATGTTTGGGAGTTCTGATCATTATTTTCTTCATGCATGGGATTTTGGGATTGCACTGTGTTTAAGTGTTGGATTTTTAAAGCAAAGTGTACCAACAGAAGTTTAAAAAACGCACTGAGACAAAAAAGTGGTTATAATGTCATTGAGCCAGGCATTGAGGTTGTTTCTCTAAAGACTGAAAACAAAAAGCAATTCACTAGCCTGTCTTGGTAATTGATAAACACCTCACACCCATTGTTTTGGCAAGTCATTGACCCTGGGCATTCAGCAGGAGTGGCCTGGCATGGGCCCTCAGATGTGAACTCGGGGAGATAAAATAGGCACAAAAACATGTGCTGACAATAAGATTCTTAATCAGAATGCTGCTAGGGCAGCACAATATGGATAACAGTAAAGGAGTACTGGAAGATCTTTTTAGTCCAGGTGACTTAGATACATGATGCTAATGAAATAATGTTTAGTGAATACTTTAAGTAAACAAGGGGGCTGTAAAAAAACGCTGTATATATCTTTATATCGTAGTAATATTACATTTTAGCTTTTGCCTGTTAAGTGAGTCTCTGTTAGAAGAATGAAAGTTTAATCATAAGACAAGCTTGCTTTATTTTATTAATGTAGATGCAGTGAAAATCAATGGTCAGTTTAGACCATGTACCTAATTAAAAGACATTCCATCAGAAAGCTTTAGTTAATAACAAGTTATTGCACAGACACAGAACAGGCAGAGAAATTTTATTTGTTCACTCAAGCATTGAAAGATAAAAGGTCTGCCTGAGAAAGCTCAGGAGTGTAACAAGTTAGGGAGTTACATATCTGTGTGCTGAAAGATACAGGACAATCAAATCAGTGTTGAATGATAACTGTGTATTAGGTAATGGTATGGAACATGCAGATTGTCACGTACCAGTAGTGGAAAAAGGTATAAAGAGTAGGTGTTAGGACAGATACTTTGGAATTCGAAGGTTCGGCCAAGCAAGCACGCCGAGCTCGGAACTGCAACATGTTTTGAATTTCCCAGCTAAAATTCACAAGGTTTTGTCGTAAGTGCTGCTGTTAAGTGTATGTTTAACTATTGTCAGTAATAGTTATTATTGTATGGCTTAATAAATCTGAACATCTGACAATCGATGCTGTGAACCCTATTGTTTTGAGGAGTAACCTATAAGTAAGAACACCCACCCTCTAGCAATGCAATGGGTGTTCCAGGTGTAAGTGCACGAACTGCTGGGGCACTTTTTTTGTTGCCAAGTTTGACTGCAAATTTCTGGACTCCCTATAGAACTCGCTATTTGAGGTGTGTTTTAATCGATTGTATTGTAAAGCGGGAATCAATGGAAATGTTTTGCAATGGATACATAATTGGTTGACCAATAGAGCCCAGAGGGTACAGGGATTGCCATCATCCTTGGAGAATGCTACCAATGGGGTCCCACAGGGGTCTGTTTTGTTTAATATAGTCAAAAATGATATGGAGCCAGGAGTCACAAGCACAAGGGCTAAATTTGCAGATGATACAAAGCTAATGAAGATGGTAGACTCCAAAGCTGAACAAAATAAGCTATCGAACGATTTACATATACCCTGGGAATTGGGTAGACAGGTGGCAGACGAAATTCAATGTAGAGAAATGCAAAGTGCTTCACATGGAGACAATATCCAGGAAGGGACTATTATTTAAATGGAAAGAAAATAATGTGCATGGAAAATTTAAGGGATCTGGCAGTCCTAATTGACAATAAATTGAAGCTACCACAACAATACTCGGTGGCAGTAAGTAAAGCAAATCTGATGTTGGGATGTATTAAAAGGTCAATATTGAGCTGAAATAGTGAGGTAATCCTGCCTCTTTACAAATCATTGATCCTACTGTACTTTGAATACTGTGTACAGTTCTGGTCACTGCAGTACAAAAAGGATATTGCAGCTATTGAAAGGATACAGAAGAGAGGAACCAGAATGAATGATGGGATAGAAGGATTGAATTATAAGGAGCAATTATGTAAACTGGGCATGTTCTCACTGGAAAAGAGAAGGCTGAGAGGTGATGTGATTGCTGTTTTTAGAATTCTAAAGGCACTAGATAATGCACATCATGACAAGCTGTTTCACCTTGTCTAGAACTATAGAACCAGAGGACACGGCCTGCGCTTGAAGAGGGGTAAATTCAAAATTAATCTGTGCAAACATTATTTCAGTGAGCGAGTGGTAAATCTATGTAACAGGTCCCTAGGGAAATGGTGGAAGCAGATCATATTGATTCATTCAAATGAAAATTAGATAGATTTCTTTCAGAAAATATTTTGGGATACTGTATATGAATAATTTGAGACATGACATATGGTGAGTTTAACGGGCTTGGGAGGAACAGGTGATTTTGGATCTATGGTTCCCATAGCTCTCCAGCACTGGGGTTTCATTACTTCATGTTGTAGATTAACCAGTGGAGTTTGATTGCCATGATTAGTCAACAACTCCATTATCGTGTTATGTGACTCCCAAGGTGGTAGAGGGCGAACTAGATAGACCTTGGTCTTTTTTCGTCTAGCAATTCCTATGTATTCTGGAGAGGCTGCTTACTTATCAGGGTTCCTCCAATATATGGTCTTTTGTGATGTTTCTGGTTTAAATATCCCCATGTTTGTCTATTTTTACTCAAAGTACTCTACCCATATATCATGTGGTGTCTGGAACTAAAAGAAATGTGATTAGCTGGATTATGTAAACCTTGTGCCATCTTTGATTGCTGTTAAGACTGGGCCTGTCATAATGCTAGAGATGCAGCCCTCATCCAACTTTCTATCAGTTTCGGAACTGAAGGATTTGGGAGCTGAGCCTCAGCTGGCAATGCCTGCAGCCACGCTGCCAGAAGCTAAAGCTATCCGGATGGAAATTGCATACACATGCACTTCTTTATGGGGTGAGATAAAAAAAAGCTGTGAGTGGCTGCTCAAGTTGCTGAAGAGCAGATTGTTGCCCCTTCCCCACACCAACTGGATCCTGTTGATTTGGGAGAGGAATAAGGTGATATGCATGCGAGGCCAAATAATAGAGCCTAACACAGGCACAGCTTGAAACTTGGAGCATCGCTGCGGAATAGTACAATTAGTGCCACTGAGTTGTGGATGGAGCTCAAAGCATGTCAAGTGCAACACATGGTTTAAATACTGCTTCACTAATGTTTGTGGTGTTATAATGTTGCTGTTGTAGTACAAGAACAATATGAGAAATCTGTGGGTTTATCTCGCCCTCAAATGTTTCACTCCTTTAATGAAAGATCCTTTCCTTGTCCAGCTAAAACTCGTAATTCATCATGTATGAAATCATGGCAAAGACCTGTCCATCATACTATTTCTCAATGCAGTCATATGTTGCACCATTGGGCCAGACACTTCAATGTTTCTTTTACACAGCTTTGCTCATTTTGTCGTAAGTTAAAAGTTCTACCACATTTGTTCAACATCATCACTTAATACAGTCATTTTCTTTTCATGTTGCAGGTTTGCAAAGGTTGAAATCAGTTCATCAGAACCAATTGTTCCATTCAGGGAGACTATCATTCGACCACCAAAAGTGGACATGGTAAATGAAGACATGGGGACACAGCAAAAGGTTGCTGTCATTCATCAAAAGAAGGAGGACCAGAGTAAATATCCTGAAGGTGTCAGTGTGGATTCTGATGGACTTGTGACCTTGAATACGCCCAATAAGTTATCCATTCTCAGCGTGAGAGCCATGCCACTTCCTGAACCAGTGACACAGCTACTTGAAGAAAACAGTGATCTGATTCGTACAATAGAGCAGTTCAACCTTTCGGTAAAAGAAGGCAGAGAAGCTCTGGAAATCAATCTGACGACCCTGGAGGCTATCCAGACATTTAAGCAAAAACTAGAGGAGAATTTTGTAGGCCGGAAATGGAGAAATGCAGTGAATCAAATTTCGGCATTTGGACCACGCCGCTATGGGCCCAATATTTTACTAAATGGATTAGAAAATTATCATAGGCCATCTATGTGGCAGTGTCTTGACAAAACCAGTAAGGATTCGGGAGCATACAAGGATTTTGACAACAGTATAATCAGTGGATTTCAGTTAGCTACCCTTTCGGGTCCTGTGTGTGAGGAACCTCTTATGGGTGTTTGCTTCATTTTAGAAAAATGGGACATGAGTAAAGTACAGCAACTTGTTCAAACGCACACCCAATCATCCACTGAGGGGGAAACAATAAAGACTGAAGATTCGCAGCAAGAGACAACCTCAAAAGAAAATAGCCTTTCTGAATTGGAGCCCATATTGGAAAGCCCAGCAGGACAAGATGGTCAGATTCAGGGCAGTCAGACTCTAGCTGAGAGTGTAGCAGATGGCAAATGTAACTCTGAAGTGGTGCTTACAGATTGCTATGGTCCTTTCTCAGGCCAGCTCATTGCCACAATGAAGGAAGCTTGTCGTTTTGCACTCCAGGCAAAGCCTCAGCGGCTAATGGCAGCGATGTACACGTGTGAGATTATGGCAACGGCAGAAGTATTAGGTAAGAATTGTAAAGAACAGTTATCTCAATTTCAAATTAAATTCTTTTCAAAGAAAACTTGTCAACCGATAAAGAATAGCATGTATATACCCTTGCCAAGTGTTTGGTGTTTTTGCACCACAGCTAACATCTAAGCTTCCTTTTGCTGTAAATCCATAAGCATCTACCAGAAAAATTGATGGTGTAAAGCACACGAACGGTTATGTCTAGTTACAGCGTAGGCAGTCTAATCTGCAGTGTGTGCCAAGCTGAGCCTGCCACCTGACCTGTTCTTTTTTTGTTGTGTAATGTGCCTGTAACTTTCTTCTGTTTTCTTTCCCATAATTGTACCTGGGCATCCTGCTGCAGTTGTCCTGTCTTGAAAAACTAGATTTACACCAACTAAATGGATTTACTCCACTTGGGGAACTAAACTGCACTGTTCCCTTTGAATTGGAAAGAGCACAACACATGTGGAATGTTTGTCAAAGAAGTCCTTTACTAACATTGAAAGCAGAAATAGTAGCTGCAAGTCTGTCCCACTTTTCCGACTTAAATTTTTACCTGTCATGTCATACAACTGAGATGTTTAATCCATAGAATTATTTTTCTGTAAGCTTAATTGTCTCATCCTAAATTTACAATTGAGCTGATGTCTATTATATTGGTCTGGATTATGATGTTGAATATTGATCCAAAAATTAATAATACAAACCTAAGGCAGCAAAATCTTTAGTGGAATAGTCATGCCATAAACCTGTGTTGGCAATCATGGATCATTCCAGAACTTTCAAGGTAATAGATAATTTGAGAGTTAACAACAGCTTCCATAACTTTAGAAAGTAACAATGTAATGGCAATAGGGCAGTAGTTCAAAAGTATGAGGGATCACCTGCTTGAGAGCTGGGGTGAACACAAGCAAATTTCCAAGGAGTATGATAGATTAAGGACATAGGACAGGGATAAATTGGGGGCCACAAATCTTGAAAGGCAGAGGATTACTTTGCTTGCAGAAACAACAAACTCAAGCAGACCTGGTGTTGGTCATATTGATTGAACAAAGTGGAGCAATGAGTGGAATGTTGTTTGCTAAGATCATGGAAATGAACGTTGGAGGAGAACAATGGATTTTTTTCTTCAAGAAAGCCAATAGCTGTACCAGGATAGAAAGGAGATGTCACAGACATTGGGAGAGACAGCTTTGGCCAGTGACTTCTGGAGGGACAGGAAGAGAGTGGTTAACCCTTTTTGTGAATAAAATTGTGTTTTGCAGTTCTAATAATTGGTTTGCAGAAGTTAGGAGCAGAGATACAGTTAGCTAAGGATGGTTCAAACTCATCAAGGTATAGGTGCAAAAGCAGAATTTTTGCGATAGACAGAAAAACCAGCATGATTGAACCCAAGATATATTAATAGATCTGACTAAAAGGGAGCCTGAGGTATGAAACCTTCCATATCAACTAGAATAACATCAATCACTTCACTGGCACAGGTCAGAAGAGTGAAAACAGCAGGAAAAGGCAGTAAAGAACCTTTGAGGACTTCTGAAGGTAAAGTTTTCAAGGCTCCAGCTACAGCGAGCACCTTGCTTGATGGAAGAGCAGATTGGGGAATTGGACACGGTGGTCAACATGCGTTAGTCAGGGTGCTCCTGATTTTATGACTATTCATTTTAATGACCGGAAGAGGACTGCAAATTGGGAGCATTGGCCCCCTCAACCCCGTCCTGGAAGAGGAGCCTCGCAAAATTTACCTTCAAGTACCAAAGAAGATGGGATTTGTTTAGAGGTTATTCTGCAACATGTTGATGTGAGACAATATGAGATGGATTGGGTAGCCTAGTGATTATAGTACTAGACTAACAACCCAGAGGTCATGAATTCAGATCAATAATGGCAAAGGACTGGCAATAATGTTTCCCTGATCAGTAGAAGAGGGAAAGTGTGGCCAAAGCTGAAAATGAATATTGAAACCACTAAGAATGATGGTTTCAGCAGTGGGAAAGGTAGAGTTGATAGATTCGATTTTATTTGACAGAAAGTTGTAAAGTTTGAAAGACTGCAGATGAATTTAGTTCTTTGCTATATGGTGATCAATGACAGGTGATTGAAAGAGCTGAGGCCACCACCAGGGACAGGAGAAACACATTGCACATGGGCCTCTTTTGAATTGGAAGTTGGAGTAGAAAATGCAAAAGGAAAATTGGTAGGTGGAACAGTTAGAAAGAGGTGAAACTTGGGTTGTAGTGAGAAACAATGCGAGAGAATGGAATGACTAGAAATGGAAATGGACATAATCAAAATTTAAGCAGATGAGCATATGGTGCACAGTAAAGACACCCATCCTAATGGAAACTGAGAGTGCAGCTTTGCCAGGATTTTAACCTGTTGATGGATCAGCTTCCCAAGGCACAACCAGTGGGTTCATTTATCAAACGATAAGGTGGCTAACCTGAAGTTTTTCCTTTGGAAGTCTAAACCTCTTTTAAAGGCCTAGGGCTTGAGTTCATAGTCTTACTACAGCCATCACCCTGACAATTAAAAACAATTCCCGTTCCCGACTTGCCAAAGTCTGAGCATGTGCACTGTGGGGAAAACACCCAGTATGCTTCACTATCATTCTCTGCATGCAATCTGTACAACTGAACTTCCTTCTTTCCTCTGGTTATAACAGTAAACACGGTAAATTGTGAACTTTAGATCCTTTTTAAGGTAAGCTTTGACAGGAAAATATTTTCAAAGTCTTATTTTTGTAAATGGTGGGTATGGCGGTGTAGTGGTTATGTTAGTGGACTAGTAATCCACAGACCTGCACCTTTAATTCAGAGAACATGGGCTCGATTTTCAATGGGTGACGGGTTGGCAGCAGTGGGGTGAAGGTGCGCGTGGCAAACCCGCATGAACAAAACTTACGGTTTCCGACACAATCGCATGTTGATTGCTGATGATTAACGTCCCCTCCAGGTTTTGCGCCCGGCAGCCAGCCTGATTGACAGGCTGGCTGCAGTCAGGAGCTGCAACGGGAGTTGGCGGGGGGGGGGGTGGTGGGAAAGATAGAGAGCAAGATGTCATCCGGCGCTGGAACGGAAGACCGTGGGGGGGAGAGTGGAAGATCCGGTGCTGGACTAGAAGACTGGGAGGAGAGGGGAAGATCGGAGGGGGGATAGAGGGAAAGACTGGGGTGGGGATGGGGGGAGTGGAAGATCCGGCACTGGACTGGAAGTCCGGGGGGGTAAAGAGGGGGACATCGGAGAGGGAGACATCGGAACAGGGTGCAAAGGTAGGTTAATTTTGTGTTTTCACTTCCGAATATGGTTATTTATTTAGCTTCTTGTTCCTTGATCGGGCCAGGCGTGAATCAGAAGCAGTAGGCCATCAACCCAGGGAAGTTAATCTGTCAAAGGTAAAGTGCCTTAAGTATCGTTTTCGGGTTGCCCGCGTGCAATGAGGGTAATTTGGCTCTTTAACTGTCATCCTGCCGGCTTTAATTGCACATAGGTGGGTTCCTGGGAAACACAGAAGTCGGCGAGTTGGAGTTTTCCGAACTCGAACGGGATTTCCGTGATTTCCGGAGCCCCCCACCCTCAATGCACCCGCAATTGCTCCCTGAAATCGCCCCCTAAAATCACCCCCTATGAGTTCAAATGCTACCATGGCAGTTTTGAGAATTCTGGAAATACAAAGCTGGTACCAGTAAAAGTGACCATGAAGTTGACAGATAATTGCAAAATCCCAGCTGGTTCACTAATGTCTTGTAGGGAAGAAATCCTGCGGTCCTTACCCGATCTGGACTATATGTGACTCCGGTCCCACACTATGTAGTTGACTCTCAACTGTCCTCTGAAGAGTCCTAGCAAGTCACTCAGTTGTATTGAATTGTTCCAATGCAATGGTTCAAGAAGAAGGCCCACCACGAACCTTCTCAAGGGAAACTAGAGATGGGCAATAAATGCCGGCCTTGCCAGCGATGCCCACATCCTGAGAATGATTTTTTTAGAAGTAAAATGAATGATTGAGACTGTGGTGCGTGAAAAAGATACAGCTTGAAAAACCGAGAGAGAAAAGTGGAATCTTTATATTTTGAAATTCTTACTTTTTGGGTCTTTTCTAATCTTACCCTACATTGTTTCGACTCTCTTATCTTAGATCACTGTCATGGTTGAATCCCAACTCCCCATAGTTTCAAGAGTGTCATGCCTTCTTCAGATCTCATTTCAATCTTCCAAAGCAGTGGAACATCATATCGGGCCTTGTTTCGAGTTTAAATTATGAAGTGAATTTTCTAGATAAACAGTGAACAAGTGTATAATTGAACAATGATATTGTTACATGCTTACAATAGAATGTCTTTCATCATATTTGTCAAGTGAACAAAATGACAAAAGGTTACAAATCTAAGAATTAAAACCTTGCCACCTTTAGGAGTTATTTGTGTCAACATGATGACCCATCCATGAAGGCACTAAGGCCTTTGTATCATAGTATCATAGAATGATACAGCACAGAAGGAGGCCATTCAGCCCATCATGCCTGTACCGGCTTTTTGGTAGAGCAATCCATTTAGTCCCACTCCCATACTCTTTTCCCATCGCCCTGTAAATATTTCCACTTCAAGTATTTATCCAAGTCCCTTTTGAAAGTTACTATTGAATCTGCTTCCATTACCCTTTCAGGCAGTGCATTCCAGATCTTAATAACTCCCTGTGTAAAAAAATGTTTACTCATGTCACCTCTGGTTCTTTTGCCAATCACCATAAATCTGTGTCCTCTGGTTACCAACCCTTCTGCCACTGGAAACGGTTTCTCCTTATTTACTCTATCAAAACTGTTCATGATTTTGAACACCTCTATCAAATCACCCTCTTTGCTGTAAGGAGAGCAACCCCAGCTTCTCCAGTCTCTCCACATAACTGAAGTCCCTCATCCCTGATACCAGTCGAGTAAATCTCCTCTGCACCCTCTTCAAGGCCATGAAATCCTTCCTAAAGTGTGGTGTCCAGAATTGAATACAGTTCTCCTGTTGAGGCCTAACCATTGTTTAATAAAGGTTTAGCACAACTTCCTTGCTTTTGTACTCTGTGCCTCTATTAATAAAGCCCAGGATCCCATAAGCTTTCTTAACAGCCTTCTCAACTTGTGCTGCCACCTTCAAAGATTTGTGTATGTGCACCCCCAGGTCTCTCTGTTTCTGGACTCCCTTCAAAATTGTACCATTTGGTTTATATTGCCTCTCCTCATTCTTCCTACCAAAATGTATCACTTCACATTTCCCTGCGTTAAATTTCATCTGCCATGTGTCTGTCCGTTTCACCAGTCTGTCTATGTCCTCCTGAATTCTGTTACAAATCGTAAGAAAATCATTGGCTCTCTGGTGGTTGTGGACTGCTAGGCTATCCCATTACAACCGAGTTGTTGGTTCTTATTGACTTTGCCTTATTTAGGGAGTTGGATCTGTCATGCAGCATGTCCTATGGTTGCCTGGTACACTGTCTGAGTAAGGGGGCCACATTCTCCTTCGTTTCCTTGCGGGAGCGATGATGTCAGAGGGAAAAGCTCCTAAAGAGAATGTTGCAGACGGGCACGATACACATGCAAGCAGTGGTGGGTTCCGTTAGAGATACACACTTTGGTTATTTTTGGGAGGCAATGGTCAGTGCAGGTGTCATCTAATGCTGGTGAACAACCAGTTCTGTACTATGGTGCTGGTGTTTCCTTGGCACCAGATATGTGTGTTTCAGTGACGGCCAACTAGGAATGGCTGGATTTATGCACTTGTCTACCTTGTTTTGAATAATGCAGGAAACATGGCTCAGAGTTAGCTTATAAGTGAACCCAAGTCAAATCTGGCAAGCAGCACTGCACTTAGACAGTGAGCATTTCATACAATCATCGTGAGTGTCGGTGATCGTGTATGCATTACAGCACTCTGCACAGTATTTCAAGCCCTTGGCAGTCACTGGTGCTGACATGCTGACCCACCCATGGATCCACTTAGGTCTTGAAATTGCACCTTGCGAGTTTTTGAATGCTGAACACATTCAGATGAAATTCCTTTTGCCTGCTATTGTAATGGCAATTTAACCCATTTAGAACAAGTGATGTACCATCTCCCTTGATAATAGCAGGCACAAGGACTTCATATGAAAGAACCTTTAAATTAAGAAGTCATCTGGTGTACTGCACATTTGTACAATTTTTCTTTAATAATTGGGATTTAAATTTTACACACAGTTTTGCCGATAAAGAGTTGCAGATGTATAGGCAATGAGACACTAGACCCGATTTTAGGCGCAAGTGCAGCCTATTGGAGCGAGACCGTCGATAAACCGTCCTGTCCCCCACAACGTAAGGCCTAGGAGATTTCAACTCCCAGACCTCATTTAAATGATGCAAGCCGGACCTCGGCCTGAACCCTGTGGGAATCATTACCTGTCTGGCGGATAGAAGGAGGATTCTGGGTGGCAGCAGTCTACCGCCAGGGACTGAGGGAACAGTCCCCGGCATATGGTAGGCACTTGGTGAGGTAGGGGAGGCCCCAGAGGAGCATTACCTGGGCATCTTACGACCATGTTTCTGCTGATGGTTTCACTGGCAGCTCCAGCACTGGGCATCACTGCCACAATCGGCAGTTAAAATCGCATCGGGATCCAAATGACGTCGGGGGAGGGGTTAAAATTGGCCCTACTGACCTGGCCTGTATGATCTTATCACAAGCTAACACTGCATTTACACTGTCAAATGGACTGAATCTGGTTAACAGCAAGTTTAATGGAGCTTTCTTGCTTCTACTATAAACAAAGTATCAACAGCATTGGTATTGCAGTGGTGGACACGTGCTCATAAGCTGAATAAATGGTCTAATGGTAGAGAATTTAACATCCAGCTACAACAACACCAACTTGCCTTTATATAGCATCTTTAATATAGTAAAACGTTCCAAGGGTAATCAGACAAAAATTGACACCGAGCCAAAGGAGACATTAGGACAGGTGACCACAAGTTTGGTCGAAGAGGTTGGTTTCAAGGAGCATTTTAAAAGAGGGGAGAGAGAGGTGGAGAGTTGGAGCCTTTTAGAGAGGGAATTCCAGAGCTTAGGGCACAGCTGCCAATGGTGGGGCGAAGGAAGTGGGGGATGCACAAGAGGCCAGAGTTGGAGGAACGCAGTGTTCTTGGAGGGCTGTAGGGCTTGAGGAGGTTACAGAGATAGGGAGGAGCGAGGCCATGGAGGGATTTAAACATGAGGATGAGCTAGAAGGGTTGGACTGCAGATCCCAACTTCAATAATGTGAATTTGTTCATCTCCACTTGGCAAGTTTTAAAGTTCTCAGCTAAGCTGACAGATTCTCTGTTTCAGAGAGAGGAAACATTGGCAGGACCATTTCTACCTCGTAGGAATGTATTTTCTGATTGTAAGTAGCGATTGTAGTTGTTGATTCAGATTGAGAGGCAGATTTAAAACTACTTTTTCCCTTTAGAAACATAATAGATAGACCCAGGACAAGTATTTATTTAATGGGTTTTACTTTATAATATGATACAAACTTATACAGTGACTGCTATGCACTTTAAATGAAGTTATATTTCACTGACATGTGTTTTAATATGAGTCTCCTTGTGCCTTCATAGGTCGGGTCTATGCAGTCCTTTCGAAGCGTGCAGGCCGGGTGCTACAGGAAGAGATGAAGGAAGGGACAGAAATGTTCATTATCAAAGCCGTTTTGCCAGTTGCAGAAAGCTTTGGCTTTGCTGATGAAATCAGGAAGCGGACAAGTGGCCTAGCTAGCCCACAGCTGGTGTTCAGTCACTGGGAGGTAAAAAGAAAAATCATTCCATATGGTGTGGGTTTTAATGTCCTACAGAGGTAATAGAATTTTAGAGATACATATCTGACAGAAATGACTCAAAGTGCAGGAGTTAGTTAAACAATTTCTAATATTGAAGAATGAATCTCACCATTTAAGAAGAAAGACTTGCATTTATATTTGCACCTTTTACAACCTCGGGACGTCCCAAAGTGCTTTATAGCTAATGAAGTACTTTTGAAATGTAGTCACTATTGTAATGTAGGAAATACGGCAGCCATTTTGCACATAGCGAGGTCCCACAAACAGCAGTGTGATAATGACCAGATAATCCATTTTTTAGTGATGTTAATTGAGGGATAAATATTGGCCATGACACTGGGGAGAACTCCCCTGCTCTTCTTCGAAATAGTGCCGTGGCATTTTTTACATCAACCTGAGAGGGCAGACTGGACCTCGGTTAACGTCTCATCGTAAGACGGAACCTCTGACAGAGCAGCACTCCCTCAGTACTGTACTGGATTGTCAGTCTAGATTTTGTGCTCCAGTCTCTGGAGTGGGACTTGAACCCACAACCTTCTGACTCAGAGAAGGGAGTGCTACCCACTGAGCCACGGCTGATATCTTGAGAACATGTACTTTTCCTTAAACAGTGAATGTTGATGACATCATTTGGGGAACTGGTTTGGAGGAGATAAAGATCCAAACCATGTAAGGAGCTGATTTGTTAACAGTCAAAATTACAAATTGTTGATTGAAGTTGTTAGAGCACCTTGGAGTTATTGATGGAGTGAGTGACTTGCTCAGTCACTTTTGAAAACCACTTCTCATGATGGCCACAGCACTCCGTTTGAAAGAGTTTGTCAGTGTTCGCCTTTGTCACAGAAATTGCCACAGTGGTGGATAATGGGAATTTGAGAGATAATCGAGAATTCCCAAATTTTGGTCTTGTGTATTTGATACAGTTTGGATACTCAGGCTTGGGAATAAAAACAAGCAGAGAACAATAACACACAAATTTATCGGCAGATTTCTAGGGAACTCCCAGCACAGTGTTGGGTACAGCAGCCTAGTGGTTATGGTACTGGACTAGAAACCCAGAGGCTGAGAGTTTGAATCCCACCATGGCAAGTTGTTGGACTGTTGTAAAAACCCAACTGATTCACTGCTTTAGTCAGGGAAAGGAGCCTGCCACCTATGTGTGACTCCAGTCCCATACTTGACTCTTGATGTCCTTTGAAATGGCCCAGCGAGCCACTTAGTTTTTTAAAAATTGCTACAGAAAACTCACCCTCACTTTTTCCGGTTGACAGCTAGACAGACGGGCAATAAATAAATAAAAATGTTGGATGATTGCAGGCCCACAGCACATGATTTTCCATCTATTCAATTAAAGGGATGGAAATCAAGCACTGAGAGTGTCATTGCCTGATTAGGGAATCAGCCCTTTAATCTTTCTTGAGCTCTAAAATTGTTTTATGTCACACAGGACGAAATCGGTGTTCACGGACTGTGCACATGGCAATTTCTCACGCAAGGCTTGCACAAATCCTGGCAGATAATCTGCAAGAGGCAGACAACTGCAGTGGCGATAATGGGGGTTCCACTTTTTAAAAAATCAGCAGGGAAAAGGATATATTTAAAACGGAGTGAATATTGACACCACTGTATCAGCCAATGAGTTGGAGGCGAGGCGCGATTTGTGGTTTTAATTTAGAGTCTCCGAAACTACAGCAAACAGAGTCTCCTGAGTACAGCAGGATTATTTCTCCAGCAAATTGCAGTGAGTGGAGGATAGTTACATACTACAAATTATGTGCGTTAAATCAATCCCAGTCACAAACAGCAGTGATTGACAGAAGAATCACCCAATCACCTCCATTCTGGCTGGGACTTAAGGTGTCACTATATGCAGCCATTTAAAATCAACCATGTTTTTCAATGTTTGATTTTTAAAAGGGGCACTGAAAAGAAGCTCCTCCAAGTGAATTACTGAGTCGAACAGAAATTGATCAAACAGAATAATTTTCTTCATTCTAATATTTTTGTTAACTTTGGTCATTTCCTTATGCCACTAAATCTAATGTATATTCTAATGTATCGGTCACCCCAGTGTGTAGGTTATTTTAGAATATAATTGATGCCCAACATAACAAATGTACAAAATAACATTGAGAAACAATGAAATATACAATAGTGCAATTCAGTAGAGCTACAGAGCGAATTCGAATGAAAGAGAGGAGATTGTGAAAGATTCCAGGCCATGCACCAGAATATCAACTTTTCATAAAAGACCTTGCGTTTATCTGGCGCCGTATCACATTCTCAGGACATCTCAAAGCACTTCAGAGGCATTTTAGAGGCATGCAAGCCAGCAAAACCTGTTAGTACCGACCCACGCAAACATTCTATTCCATCTGCTAAACTGAGAACAGGTCAGTAAGGCTGAACTGGTAAAGGAGGTCAGTGCAAACGGAGATCACTTTTGTTAAAGTTCACCTTGTTGGAAATGGAATTTGAGCCTGCTTTACTGAGGTCATGCCGCCATTTTCCAAAACCTCCGGAACCAGCTGGATCTCACCTGGTACCGTGTGACTTAGGTGGGTTTGCCAATTGCCAAACAGCAAGATATTAATCAAATTACTCTATCCAAGGTAAAAGGAGATTTCACGGAAAATCCCAAGAGGCAGAGATCTGCATTGGATATATATAAGAACATAAGAAATAGGAGCCAGGAGTAGGGCCCCTCGAGCTTGCTTCGCCATTCAATAAGATCATGGCTGATCTTCGACCTCAACTCCACTTTCCCGCCTGATCCCCATATGCCTTGACTCCCCTGGAGTCCAAAAAACTATCTATCTCAGCCTTGAACATATTCAACGACTCAGCATCCACAGCCCTCTGGGGTAGAGAATTCCAAAGATTCACAACCCTCTGAGTGAAGAAATTCCTCCTTATTTCAGTCTTAAATGGCCGACCACTTATCCTGAGACTATGCCCCCTAGTTCTAGACGCTCCAGCCAGGGGAAACAACCTCTCAACCTTTACCTTGTCAAGCCCCTCAGAATCTTGTATGTTTCAATGAGATCACATCTCATTCTTCTGAACTCCAGAGAGTATAGGCCCATTCTACTCAATCTCTCCTCATAGGACAACCCCCTCATCCCCAGAATCAACCTAGTGAACCTTCGTTGCACTGCCTCCAATGCAAGTATATCGTTCCTTAGAAAAGGAGACCAAAACTGTACACAGTACTCCAGGTGAGGGGTCGCCAAAGCCCTGTACAATTGTAGTGAGACTTCCTTACTCTTGTACTCCAAACTCTTTACAATAAAGGCCAACGTGCCTTTTGCCTTCCTACATACCCATCAAAAAGCTTTCTACTTTACTTTTTTACTTCACTTTTTGTTTCACTCTTTCACTTTCTCTTTCTACCCCTTAGAATTATAGAACTACCAAAGTTCACAGCACCGAAGGAGGCCGCTGGCTCTTTGTGTCAGTGCTGACTTTTTGCTAGACAAATCCAAAACTAATCCCACTACTCTGCTCTCTCCAGAGCCCTTTTTTTTAATATTTGTCCTTGGGATATGGGCAATGCTGGCAAGTCCACATTTAGTAAACACCTGAGAACATGATAGAATCACAGAATGATACAGCACAGAAGGGCGCTATTTTGATATTGGGCCTTCTCGTTGTATCGCTGCAGGCATTTGATGACGGTAGGGAATTCCAGGATTTTGACCCAGCAACGATGAAGGAACGGAGATATATGTCCAAGTCAAGGTGGTATGTGACTTGGAGGGGAATTTGGATGTGATAGTGTTCCCACAACATTGCTTCTCTTGTTCTTCTTAGTGGTGGAGGTTGTAGGGAAGGGAAGTGCTGTTGAAGTAACCTTGGTGAGTTGCTGCAGTACATACTGTAGATCATACATACTGTAGATCATACATACTGTAGATCATACATACTGCAGCCACAGTGCGCCAGTGGTGGAGGGCATGGATGTTGAGTCCAGAGGCATTGACTCTATCAATGCCGTTCATAGTCCCAGTATTTCAAATTTCTCCACATAACTGGCATCATCCTGCTTTAAGAAGAGAACCTGAGATTGTGGAACAGAGTATTGTGGGAGTAAAATTTAATCTGGCCTAGCAGATTGAAATATAAATGTTTATTGTACACGGATCACAGACACATGCCCGTTTTCACTGCTGTTGGAAAACCACAGAACCAGCCATTGCTGCTCTAATCACAACAATGCAACTAGATTCTAAACCTTATTTATTTTCAATATATACGATGTTATAAAAAATTAAGAGCTGGCAAAATCAAAGTCCCTTCTGCAGCGAGTTTAATGGGCAATTAATGTGCAAATCCAGCAAGTTCTTAAGAATAACGGGGAACATAAGGACGAGTTGTCGTTTGTGCAAAACAAACAACGGAGCAGCGTAAATTGACCAGCACGTTCTGGAAATTCGCAACTTGTGGCATATCTCTTAATCCCCCTAACTTGCTGGCCGATTTGCGCATTAATAACGGTGTGCATCATTAACATGCTGTTATTTTTCCAGCAAGATTCGGCCCCGTGTGTTTTACTTTGCATTGCCTACATGGAGATAACTTTCCAAGAGAACTCTGCTTGCCATGCAAGTTGTTGGAAAATCTTACATCAAGCTGCAGCCAGATGGTCATGGTTAACTCAGTGGGTCATTTCACACCTCAGTAAAAAGAAATTCTAGGAGATAGAAATTCTGGTTGGATTGCTGAACAGTTTTCTATGGTCATTACAATCTGTGCATGTCATGAATTAAAATATTTTTGATCTTTTCAAATAATTGCTAACCCTTTTAAATCCTCACACAAAACCAGTAGTTAACCTTGGTTCAGTGTGCAAATATACTGTGTATAATAATGAGCAAAGACTTTAAGCAAAATGAATAATAAAGGAATGTTGAGCTGCCATTCCTGCCCCCATTTAAGCCATGTTTCAGTAATAGCTAAGATATAATACTTCCACGTGTCTATCCCTGCCCATAGCTCATCTGCCTTATTCACTATACTCCTTGCATTGAGGTATATACCATTAAGCACTGCCAAATTTCTTTGTTGTCTATTTTCTAACCTTTGTTTCCTCTGCCTTCCAAACTCACTTACTAATTTTCTGCCTTCTATTTCCAACCCTGCTTCTCTTCCTTCTGAATCTACTAGCAGAGGTGTTGGTGGCCTCCATGGTTAGACCTACAATAGTGGTTAATGTGACTGTCACTACTGCCTGTCCTCTGCTACTGATTCAACCTTACTTTTACTGGTTTTAATTGTGTTTTACAATTGAACTCATCTTCTCAATATAGTCGAGCAGAACTCAAAAAAGGAAAGAAGGAAGTTTGAGGGTTTTGTAAACTCTGCCTTTTTATGCTGAGAAAACAAACCCAATTGAAGACAGGCTCCATTTTGCCCTGATAGATTTTCTTTTCTCCCATTTGTGGTGAGATCATAAACAGCTTTGTTTCACCAACTGGGGTTAATGCATCCAAATGCTCAGTATTGAATTCCGCTAGGATTCTGAGTGAAAACAACACATGAAATCTAGATTCTCCATTTTATCATCTATGTATCCTCCTTTGGGTAAGTTGCACTATCAAGTAATCTCAGCGATACCTGTCCTGATGATAACCCCCTCAGTTTTCCAACATGGCTTCTCCTTCCTGATCTGCCTTCAGATCTTTTTTCCCTACTCTTTTTAGTTGCTTGCTTATCACGGTGTGAACTCATCCTGCAGCACTGCAACCATGAATTTGAGATCTATCGTAGCATAAGGGTGAGACATCAGACTTTGGGACTGACTTTAAACAAATATTGTTTGAATTATGTATTTCTACACTCCTCAATTCCTCTGAGAGCCCAATAGGCATTACTATTTCTATCTCCATATTACAGCCTTGATAATTTTAGCGTGTCACCTAATGTTGCCTACCTTACCAAAGGTCTGGTTGACCATCTATATTAGTTTCGTCTTGTTCAATTGAGAATTTCACTTTTAGTCTCATGCTTAGTCTCAATATTACTCACCCAAATTTTCAACTTAAACCAAGTACAAAATGTACATCAGCTCCAGAAGTCCTTTCCTAAATTGACAATCATAGATGATGTGTCTATTCCTTTCATTGGAGCATGATATATGAATTATCTAAGTGTTTTCAAGGAAAGAGAAACATGAAGTCATACCTTCGGAAGAATGTCACATTCAAGACCGAGACCTCAAATCCAGCACCAAGCTCATGATCTACAGAGCAGCTGTGGTCCCCGCCCTCCTATATGCATCAGAAACATGGACAATGTACAGCAGCTACCTCAAATCCCTGGAGAGATATCACCAACGTTGCCTCCGCAAAATCCTGCAAATCCATTGGCAGGATAGGCGTACCAACGTGAGCGTTCTCTCTCAGGCTAATATCCCCAGTATCGAGGAGCTGGTCACGCTCAACCAGCTGCAAAGGGCGGGCCACATTGTCCGCATGCCCGACACAAGATTCCCTAAACAAGTGCTCTACTCCGAGCTCCGTAATGGCAGGCGATCACTAGGAGAGCAGAGGAAACGCTATAAGGACACTCATAAAGCCTGGGCCTCACCTCAAGCGTCACCGTGTGGAGCACGTGGAGGCCAAGCGTAAGCAGCGGAAAGAGCGCGCAGAATCCAGAGCGTCTCACCCACCCACCCTATTAAACGCTACCTGCCCCACCTGTGACAGAGTCTGCGGCTCCAGGATTGGACTATTCAGCCACCGCAGAACCCACCCTCCCGGAGTGGAAGCAAGTCATCCTCGATCCTGAGGGACTGCCAAAGACATTCAGGTTGCGAATGCAGAAGTTCTTAAGCATCCGACATACTCGACTTCCTCTTCTCTTCACCACTCACTGTCCCACAGGGAGAAGTTGACTAAGAAATATCTGGAAAACCTGTTTTGAGTTCAGCATGTTGGACCAATTATTCTCATCAGTGTCTTAGTTGGAATTTTGCAAGTATACATAACAACGCTAAGCATTTTGAGGAAGGAACCTATAAAATCCTCCAGCTGGTGATCTGGCTTAGCATTAGGAATGAGGTAAAATAAGTCACTCATTAAGCTCATCAGTACTTTGGATGCTTGTACAGAGCATTCTTCAAATGTTCTATTGTATTAAGATAATTTGCCCTGCAGTACTGCAACCATATGTTGTAGCATAAGGGTGAGACACCAGTCTTTGTGTCTGACTTTAAAAATAAAATTCTTTGAGTGATGTATTTCCATGCTGCTCAATTCCTCTGGCATTAGTAGTTCTATCCCCATATGACAGCCTTGATAATTTTAATGTTGCCTACCTTACCATAGGTCTGGTTGACCATTTCACCAATTCCATGGGTAGCATTCATAGTCAGGCATCATGTTTAAGTCAAATAATCCACAGCACTAAATCACGTGGCAGTAGCCACATACAGGCGGAGGAGATCGTGTCCCAGTGTTGTCTCTTGGATTTCAGTAAAGTGTAATGTTTGATGTGTGAACTTTTAATGCTATGACCGATGAAAAATATCCAGCATTACAATAATAGGGTTTTTCTTTCAACATCTGAGTTTTGTCTGGAGACCGGCTTTTTGAGCTAAATAACACTTGAGTCAAGTGAAGTTGGTCTGCGAATGATGTGGGAGTAATTTGAAATGGTTAATTAAGAGTAGCACACAACATTAAAGTGTATTGTCTGAAAAGCAACTTATTCTACAGCATATCGACAGACTTGGACAAGGAGAGCTCTACTTTGTTTTCTATTCTAACAATTACCTTCTTGCAGTAATCTACTTACTGAGTTCAAGATAGTCTTGTACTCTACTATTTCTTTCAAATAGTAGGTAGTACCAGACTGAAGGTTTACAGACTAATGGGTCTATACTTACAAACAAGATGCAGATGTATATGTATACATATACACATATCCATGGCTTCTGAATTAATCAAGGTGCATCTGATGCCCGAAGTAGGTATATATATCACTAGGGCATACAGTGGCTTCTATAATGTCATTATTGAGTTTGGTGATGTCCGATGTGGCATTAGTTTTGGTTGACAATACTTTGTAGTAATGGAGAGAGAACAAAGAAGGAAGAAACTCTGGAGGGGGAGGAGAATCTTTCCAGAAAACCTATAGGCCAGGAAACCACTGCTTGGTACTAACAGAGAATGATGTGCTTACTAAAAACCTGGCCTGGATTCACCTGCTTTCATTATCATCATCATTCCTCCTGTGCCGTGGAGACGCATCAGGTAGTAACCAATCAATGCCATTCAATTCTATCTTGGGCTTTTGCCTCCAACTCCCGTAGCTGCAAGTGCACTGCAGCTGCATCTGCTGTTACTGTGTCGCGTAGTTCCTTTTGGTCGACCTCCAGCCCTTTTCCCTTGTGGCTTCCAATTCCATGTTTGCTTTAGAGATTCTTACGTCTGGCATTCACAGAATTTGACTAATGTAGGTCCATCTTCTCTTCGGTCTGTAATAGTCAGTGGTGGCAACTGTGCTCTCTGAAGTGCGCTTTCATTTGTCACCTTGTTAAACCATGATAAAGAGCCGCACAGGCATCTGCACTGGAAGCTTCTTTTCAACGGCTTTGTTGAACCTCCGCGTTTCTGATCTATACAGGAGCACAGCCAGCACATTGCTCTTAAAAATTCCCAACTTTGTTTTTTCTCCAATCACATTGGCCCAGAAATTGTGCTGAGCGGTGAACGAACGTCGCCTGCCGCTCGTAAGTAACTAACTCACCCACAAACTTTTTGCGGGCTTCTGGGCGCCAACTTGCTTCAGTGGAGACCTGCAAGAAGTGCAGCGGTCTCTCCTGGGCTTCTCTGAGCTGTGAGGGCAAGGAAAGGATCGCTCTCTCTCCCCTCAACCAATCAGCTTGAAGCATCCTTGACAAGCCACGCCAACTAAGATACAGGAAGCGTCAGATGGATTAGTAAATTCACTATAAAATCAGTTAGAGAGAGCAAAATAAAGACAGGGTGCAATTAAAAGACAAATTAAAAGAGAGAGACAAAGAATAAGTTTTTTTTTTAAAAAAGTAAATTTAAAAACTTTTTTTAAATGTCCCCAACAACAATTAATATCGGGAAGAATGAGACTCCATGTCTTTTAAAGTTAATTTTCGGTACCAGAGAGGTTGTTTGGCAATCATTAATACTTACCACGGTGTTAAAAGTTAGTTTAGATCTTAATAAAAAACAGCATACTTTTTCTATGGGGAGATTAGTTTGTTTCCAGCTGGGCAGTGCAGCATGTTCGCACTGGTCCATTCATTCAGCCGGTGAGATCTCTTTAACGCGATGCTTTCAAATGAGTGGAGCAAATGGTTGAGCAATTTCCGGATTTCTGCGCGTATGCGC
Organism: Heptranchias perlo; assembly: GCF_035084215.1. Classification (NCBI taxonomy): domain Eukaryota; kingdom Metazoa; phylum Chordata; class Chondrichthyes; order Hexanchiformes; family Hexanchidae; genus Heptranchias; species Heptranchias perlo. The sequence goes on from NC_090358.1 coordinate 24,509,798, forward strand.
TCTCCGGAACTTGCTCTTTCATTTGCCCTGACAAGTGAGCCCTGTTAGCTTCACTGTTATTTCATGAGCAATTTCCGGGCCAATAGATTTGCAGATTGAGTGAAGTGCTTGAAAAGCTCCACTAGTTTTTCCAATGCAAGCTTTGACAGCTGACGTGAAGTCTCCATCATCTTGCACCACACTGCCTAAAGAGGTGAAAGAATGCACAGTTTGTAGTTGTTCAACTTCCAGGTGTATTTCTTTGTCAGAGTCAGCGTTAACTTTCATGACCTGGGTTTCTGCACCATTGATGTATCTCAGCTTTTCTGGCTCCATATGCAAGATTGTTTGTCTTCTATATCTTTATTAATGACGTCGATGTTGTCTGCAATGTCTAGATCCACCAAGTTCTCTTCTGGTCCATATAATGCCTGCCTTGATGCTAGGTGACTGTCTCATCACAAAATCAATCCCAGCAGCAAAAAGTATAGGGGACGAGGTGTAGCCTTGTCTGACGTCAGTTTTTACATCAAACCAGTTGGAAAGCTGTTCTCACCACACACTGTGCTTCTTGATACTTTATCCTAATGATACTATTGACTTGCCTAGGTAACCATACACTTCAATAATCTGCCATAGTAAATTTCTGTCAATGGTATCAAATGCTTTCTGAAAGTCAATAAAATTCAGCATAATTGGTAACTGCTATTCTTTACTTTGCTCAATGATACGCAGAGTAAAGATCTGGTCAAAGTGCCTATTGTGCAGTGCTACCCACCCACAAACGAACACAGCAATGAAGTTAAAGACACATTCTACAACGCACTGCAGGACATAATTGTCCGAGTTCCACAACATATATCCTGATTTTGATGGGAGACTTGAACACCAAAGTTGGATCCTCACATAAGAATGTGTTAGCAGTTATGGAATTGATATGAGAAACGAAAATGGTGAAAGACTCATAGAACTATGTCAACTCAATCACTTGGTTATAGGAGGCTCCCTCTTTACCCATAAAGGCATCCATAAGGTAACATTAAGAATCAAATTGATCATTTCGGCTTCTGTAAAAAGTTAATGTTGTCTTTAAGCAATGTTTGGGCTTTTTGTGTCCCTGACACTGCTAGTGATCACCAACTGTGCATTGCTACCATGGAAATCAAATTGAAGAAGCTAATGAAAAAGAAGGCAGGAAGGAGAATCAATGTTGCTGGACTGAAAGACCCGGTTTTCAATGTGGAATTTAAACTGCAGCGATCGAACAGGTACTTTGGTAGTAATGGAACACCTGTTTGATAATGTGGAGGATGCATGGACCACATCAAGAGCACTGAGTTGATTCTTGGCCATATCGAAGGTAAAAATGAGAGGTGGCTTAGTTCTAACACTTGGCATGCAATTGATGAATGGAAAAAGGCCGAGCTCAATCCACTCAACGCATCTGATCCCGATGACATAAAGCGGAAGAAAGAATTCAAAGCAAAAGACAAGGCATTTTATCGATCAGCATGTAAAGACAAAAGAAACTACATTGGCAAACAAGCTCAAGAGGCAGAAATGGCTGCAGCAAGGAGAGATATGAGAGTAGCATCAGATCACAAAGAATCTTACAAGACTTTAAACACCACAGTGAAGATCCTGTCAAAACAAGCTTGGTTTGCTTATCACCAAACTGGAAGATATGAAGAGGTGGGCAGAGCACTTCTACAAAATCTTCAACATCCCACCCTCAGACAATAAGATTGATTTCAACTTCATTGAAAAGATGGCTGAATGGATTGTCAATTGTTGCAAAATTACAATGCATAAGCTGCGATCTGCCATAGCTAACTTAAAGAACAAGAAGTCACCCAGACAGGATCTGATTTGTGCGGAATTATTCAAAGAAAGCGGAAGTGAAAGCTTCACTACCATCATATGTTTGTTTAATTTAGTGTGGGGCAATAGAAGTAACACCAATCATTTGGACATAAGGAGTCATTGGGCCGGATTTTCCTGTGGGCCGCCACTCGTTAGACTTGCACTCGCCATAGTCTTTTCCTGGGCTTTTGCACGGCAAGTTCCTCTCATTGGGCGCTCAATCCGGCACGGCACCCTTTCCCAGGCATCTGGGACCTGTGTGAACGGGGCAAGCAACTGTGTATCCCCATAACCAATCAGATTGGAGCATGTCAATAAGCCACACAGAGACAACTGGGAAATGTAAGTTAGAATAGTGAATTCAATGTCAGATCAGGTACAGAAAGCGAAATAAAGATAGGGTAAGAAATATTGAATTAAGAGGCTGAGCTAAAAGAGACAGAAAGAAAAAGTAAAACGATTAAAAAATTTAAATGTCCAACAACAAGTAAAATCTGAAGGAATGAGACTCCGCACTTATAAAAGTTAATTTTCAGTGCCAGCGAGGTTGTATGACAGTAATTAAGACTTACCACGCCGTTAACAGAGTGCTTAGTCTTAAAGTGACAAAGCAACTTTTTCTAGCGAGATTACTTTGTATCCATCAGGTCAGTGCAGCAACTTCACATCGTTCCATTCATTTGAATGGAGAGCCAGGCGGCGAAGTGTCGTTTTCACTCAGCTTACGGAGGAGGATCTCATTTGGTAGAGCAACTTCCGGATTTCCACGTTTAACTGCGCATGTGCGGTCGCTGGCAGTTGCTCTACCGTTTGCACAGAAATAACGGTGAGCCATGTTAGCCTCGCCATTATTTTCACAGGAAAATTTGGCCCAATGTTAGGCTTCCCAAGAAGGTGAACAGAAGTGATAGTAACAACTGACGTGGTGTTACATTAATCTCTGTCTCTGGCAAACTCTTCTGTACCTTTATCCTCAATAGAGTTAGAGCAGCCATTGATGGCAGACACCGGGAAGAGCAAACTGGTTTTTGCCAGAACAGATCTTGCATTGACCAGATCACCTGCATTAATAGGCAGTAATAGCTATAACAGCAGCCATAAATTTGTATGCCACAGACTCCTGACAGGTGCCAGTACACAGTTAGCCACGTTCTCGCCGTTTACCAAGTTGTACTGCATCCAGGAGGTCACAGGTCAGGAGTGCTTGCAGATTTAAACATTTTCCAAAATCTGAAAAGCAAGAGGTAGCCACATTAGCAATGTTTTTTCACAATTGCATGGGTTCTGGGCCACCACTTCAGTGGTATTAAATCCCCAAGCTGTGGTTGTGCACCAAATTGTGGCTTATCCCTTTGTGTTGGAAAAGCGTTCCTCTTTTGTGATGTTATGAAGAGGGGTTCGTGGGTTGAGCTTCTACTGTTCCAGTTCGTGATGTTACTGGAATAGAATGACATAATTACAGAAAGAGGAGTTTGTCCAAAATGTCTGCTCCCAGACCTCCTTTAACTGGCAGTCCGAAAACATTTTTTTTTTATTTGTTCATGGGATGTGGACATCACTGGCGAGGCCAGCATTTATTGCCCATCCCTAATTGCCCTTGAGAAGCTCGTGGTGAGCCGCCGCCTTGAACTGCTGCAGTCGGTGTGGTGACGGTTCTCCCACAGTGCTGTTAGGTAGGGAGTTCCAGGATTTTAACCCAGCGACGATGAAGGAACGGCGATATATTTCCAAGTCGGGATAGTGTGCGACTTGGAGGGGAATGTGCAGGTGGTGTTGTTCCCATGTGCCTGCTGCCCTTGTCCTTCTAGGTGGTAGAGGTCACATGTTTGGGAGGTGCTGTCGAAGAAGCCTTGGCGAGTTGATGCAGTGCATCCTGTGGATGGTACACAATGCAGCCACTGTGCGCCAGTGGTGAAGGGAGTGAATGTTTAGGGTGGTGGATGGGATGCCAATCAAGTGTGCTGCTTTGTCCTGGATGGTGTCAAGCTTCTTGAGTGTTGTTGGAGTTGCACTCATCCAGGCAAGTGGAGAGTATTCCATCACACTCCTGACTTGTGCCTTGTAGATGGTGGAAAGGCTTTGGGGAATCAGGAGGTGAGTCACTCGCCTCAGAATCCCCAGCCTCTGACCTGCTTTTGCAGCCACAGTATTATGTGGCTGGTCCAGATAAGTTTCTGGTCAATGGTGACCCTCAGGATGTTGTTGGTGGGGGATTTGGCGATGGTAATGCCGTTAAATGTCAAGGGGAGGTGGTTAGACTTTCTCTTGTTAGAGATGGTCATTGCCTGGCACTTGTCTGGTGCGAATGTTACTTGCCACTTATCAGCCCAAGCCTGGATGTTGACCAGGTCTTGCACGCTGGCACTGACTGCTTCATTATCTGAGGGGTTGCAAATGGAACTGTGCAATCATCAGCGAACATCCCCATTTCCGACCTTATATTGGAGGGAAGGTCATTGATGAAGCAGCTGAAGATGGTTGGGCCAAGGACACTGCCCTGAGGAACTCCTGCAACAATGTTCTGGGGCTGAGATGATTGGCCTCCAACAACCGCTACCTTCTTCCTTTGTGCTAGGTATGCCTCCAGCCACTGGAGAGTTTTCCTCCTGATTCCCATTGACTTCAATTTTACTAGGGCTCCTTGGTGCCACACTCGGTCAAATGTTGCCTTGATGTCAAGGGCAGTCACTCTCGCCTCACCTCAGCAATTCAGCTTTTTTGTCCATATTTGGACCAAGGCTGTAATCAGGCCTGGAGCCGAGTGGTCCTGGCATAACCCAAACTGAGCCTCGGTGAGCAGGTTATTGGTGAGTAAGTGCCACGTGATGGCACTGTTGACGACATCTTCCGTCACTTTGCCTATGATTGAGAGTAGACTGATGGGGCGGTAATTGGCCGGATTGGATTTGTCCAGCTTTTTGTGGACAGGACATACCTGGGCAATTTTCCACATTGTCGGGTAGATGCCAGCATTGTAGCTGTACTGGAACAGTTTGGCTAGAAGCGCAGCTAGTTCTGGAGCTGTAAAAAGGTACAACTGAGAAAGAGTTTATGTATCTTGTACCGATTTACATTTATATAGTGTCTTTAACATAGAAAACATTTTATAGAGAGGGGGGAAGGAATATCATTTGGAATTATGGAACAGTTTAGCATATTTTTCCTCAATTTTATTGAATCGAGTTTGTGAAAATACAACTAATGATGGACAGGAAAAGACCCTCTGGTCCATCCAGCCTGTCCCACAAAATTGTGATAACCTTGTGCATCACAATATATGCGCTCCCCACCCCACCCCAAACCATGTGATCTCCTGGGAGAGATGAAAAAACATAAATACCCAGAACGTGTTTAGATTTTCTTCAAAATTGTTTATTAATAGACAACAGATAACAGTAATCTATCAATGCAGCTTTCGCGTGGATTTAACTGGTTTTGGGAGCACAGAAACAGTTGGAGTAATTATAATTTCATGCAACACTGCAACAAGGCAATAAAAACACAATTTTAGAAATATAGGAAAAGACCATTTGACCCAATAAGCTTATCCCATTTACGTCATTCCCACCAACCTGTCTTCTTACCATAACTGTCTATCCCTTTTCTCTCCAGAAATGCATTTGACTTACTCTTGAATAGGAATGCACAGGACCGGAAAAGATCATTTCATCCTTCTGGCTGACCTCATAATTTAAAACCAGAAAGAGAGGGATATTCCTGTAACTCGAATGGTTTTCTTGCCTATTCCTGTCCAACTCCCTCTTAGAATTGCTAATGTTTTCAGTCTCACTCGTACTCTGGCAGTCCATTCCAACGTACACCGCTCTCTCGGTGTGCTTCCTCTGTTAACCTGCTGAGGTAGTTTCTTCTCAAGGATATGACTGCAATCATTTCACCCCAATGGGAGCTATACTGTCTCATTTGTTCAGCACTGTCTTATGGTCTCCTGTGCACAGCCTTTAACATAGTGAGATGGCATAAGCCATTGACACACTCACTCATGACTCAGCCATTCACATGGGGCGAATTGACTCTTGGCAGTCAAGGACAAGTGGAACCAGTAGTGACGGCAACTCGAGTAAAAAAAAAATACACAAGATTCCTGGCTTTATAGAGGCATAGAGTACAAAAGTAAGGAAGTTATGCTAAACCTTTATAAATCACTGGTTAAGCCTCAGCTGGAGTATTGTGTCCAATTCTGGGCACCACACTTTAGGAAGAATGTCAAGGCCTTGGAGAGGGTGCAGAGGAGATTTACCAGAATGAAAAGGAGTAACGTTTTTAATTTTAGTATAGGCCGTTCTTGAACTGCCCATTGGAAATGGACACTTAGCATTTGGAGTGCCGCTCATGCACTCCAGCTGCAGGATGGGAGGATCTCTAATTTGCATCAAATGTGGGGCCTTTACATGTCTCCTGCACAGTTGGCGGAAAAACTTCTACCGCATTAGGTGCTTCCTGTTCATATTTGCCTCTGCTTATCACATCGTGTATGGGGTAGATCTCAGACCTCTGCATCTGATTATATCGGCACCAAAGTGCTATGGTACTTTGGGTACATCCCAACGTATTATCAGCTCAACTCTGTACTGAATTAATTTCAGTTGATTTTCTTCATTAGAGGTTTGATGGTTGGATAGTATACGCACCTTAATAGGTTGTGTTGAGAGCGAGGCACGCCAGGCCTAGATTATGTCTACGAGTTCTGTGATGGAGAATCCTGCATGAAGTCAAAGTGTCGGACCTCATGATTGATTCATTTTTTAATTTTGGGATGGAGGGTAAATTTTGTACTCGTGAAAATTCAGGTAAATGATGTCCATGCTGAGGGGTGGCACACTTTTCCACCCAGTGTCAGCATCAAACGTTGCCAGGTCAAGTACGAGCACTCTGCACTAAACCATTAAACACTACCTTTCTGAGCAAGATAGCCAACTTACTATCAAGCTAAGGGCACTTTTGTGTTGTGTGCCTTCATCCACTAAACCTGCATGGAGACCACTCAAACTGATTTCACATTGGACCCTTACAGCCAGAGGAGAGAGGAAACTTTTATCTCGTCTATCAGGACTGGATTTGAACCCAGGCCCCAGTGTTGAATATATGTACTTGTAAATAGTTAAACCATGCATTAATTCTACCAACCCTCACAAAGTAGAGATGTTTGAAAATAAGCTGTAAGTAATTCACAGTTTAATAGAAAATAGTATTGTTTATTTTTATTTGTGTCTGTAAAACCTGCCGCTTTGGGTTTTGTCCTTTCCACTTGCCATATAGAAGAAAGCATAATTAGTGAAGAGTATTTAAAAGACTTATCTTAATGTGCAATATGAACCCCATTTTATTCTATCAGTTCTGCTCTGTTTGATATTTTGTCACATGCTCCTTTTTAAAAGTAATAAACTGTCCTAAACTCAGCAGATCAACGATCAGAACACAGCAATAATGTAGGACTGTATTAGATTCAAACTTTGAAATGGCAATGTGCTTTACATTGACTACATATCCATGCTGTACAACAGTGGGATTTTTTCCAGATGTTCGGTTTTATTGATGTGAAAATTCGGAAGAGGCACGTTTTCAAAACCATCAGAGATCCGGTTGCATGCTTTGATTGTGGTATCCAATAGCCTAAACCATTTCCTATTCTGTTGCATTATTTCACTGTGGCATTGCAGTACTTAATAACTCTACAAGACAGTTTATTTTTCTACCATGTTCTGTGCCTTGAAACAGAAATACTTTCTTGTACAAATTGAAGTGAATCACTGATATTGAAAATCAAAGAAAACCTCTCAAAATTTAGTAAATTTTCACAAAGAGCAGACAGTATACCAAGGACAGCATTTAGGAACAGGAGTAGACCTGTTCCTAAATGTCCCTCGAGCCTGTTCTGCCACTCAATTAGATCATGGCTGATTTCTGAGTGACAAAGTTTTCAATATTTAATCTGAATAATATCACTGTTTTGTTGCATTACTTTGAAAAGCTCCTGATTGCTCATTACCTTTTGCAGGCATCACTGGCTGAGGATGTCCCTCCCTGAAATCATAGCCCTATTCACAATGTAACAATAACATTTAAAACTCTCAAGCAGCCCTACTGTGTATCCCAAATAAACCTCTGGCTATTTCTGCAGTGTCTGTGGCTATACACCTTGCTGGCATTTATGGTTGTGTGACATAAATAAGGCAAAGTGACTGTCACAATGGCAGCAGCCCCTGCCCCCTTGAACATATCGTTTCTTATGGACTTTTTACACATTGTACTTGGTTTTAAAAGAAAAAAAAATACACCCATGGAAATTCTGGGATGTTAGTTTGCTTTGTTTTTTGAGGGGAATCCCAAGGGAATTGCACCTCACTGCGCAGAGTATTGAGCTATTGGGTTTATTGCGGCATTAATATAGTTTACTACTAAAACAATATAGTGGATTTACTATGGGCTAATGTTTTTCCTACTTGACTCCAGAATATTCATGCAAGGGTTCCCTAATGGGTAGGATGGTCCTAGCTGGACAAACAGCAGGAAGACTACCAATAAACGGGTTAAGCTCGAGCATACCTTCAGAAAATTTGGATGTCCCGAAGTCTTGGCTCTACCAGCCTGAGCCTTTAACTTTCTGGACTTAGCTGAATTGCTTGTGTCCCTATGGGGAAAGAATATACAATCTGTATTAGGCAAATATAAAATTGATCAGTTTGGCAATGCAATGAACACAGTGATGGGTTTCTGCAAGTGTCATAGAAGCACAGCACAGAAGGAGGCCATTCAGCCCATCATGCCTGTGCCGGCTCTTTGAAAGAGTAATCCAGTTAGTCCCACAACTCTGCTCTTTCCCCATAGCCCTGCAAATGTTTCCTTTTCAAGTATATACCAATTCTCTTTTGAAAGTTACTATTGAATTGGCTTTCAGGCAGTGCATTCCAGATTATAACAACTCACTGCATAAAAAAAATTCTCCTCATCTCCCCTCTGATTCTTTTGCCAATTACTTTAAATCTGTGTCCTCTGGTTACTGACCCTTCTACCAGTGGAAACAGTTGACTCTATCTACTCTATCAAAACCCTTCATAATTTTGAACACCTCTATTAAATCTCCCCTTAACCCTCTCTGCTCTAAGGAGAACAATCCCAGTTTCTCTAGTCTCTCCACATAACTGAAGTCCCTCATCCTTGGTACCATTCTAGTAAATCTCCTCTGCACTCTCTCCAAGGCCTTGACATCCTTCCGAAGTAAACTGGACCAAAAGAAAATTAAAAGCAAACACAGATCTCAAATATGACCATGTTTTCACATTGCTATTTACTTGTAAATTGTATTTTCTCAACCTGAGACATGATGTACAAGAGGTTAATGGTGGTACAGACTCCACAAGCACATGAAATCAGTAACTATTTTCAAATTATAAAGAAAGACTTGCATTTATGTGGAGCCTTTCACAACCTCAACGTCCCAAAGTGCCTTACAGCCAATGAAGTACTTTTGCAGTGTAGTCGCTGCCTTAATGTAGGAAATGCGGCAGCCAATTTGCGCACAACAAGCTCCCATAAACAGCAATGAAAATTAAATGACCATCTGTTATAGATGTTGGTTGAGGGATAAATGTTGGCCAGGACACTGGGAGAACTCCTCTGTTCTTCAAATAGTGCCAATGGATCATTCACATCCACCTGAGAGAGCAGTTGAGGCCTCGGTTTAAAGTCTCATCCGAAAGACGGCACCTCCAACAGTGCAGCACTCCCTCAGTACTACACTGAGGTGTCGTATTTCATCAGCTGTAGATGGTGGAAAATGCTGCATGGTGCACAGTGTATTTTGTAACACAGAGTGGTAGGGAATTAAACATTGTGTGCAGTACAGTACTGCACTGGAGTGTCAGCCTAGATTATGTGCTCAAGTCACTGGAGTAGGGTTTGAATCCACGACCGTCTGATTCAGGCGAGAGTGCTACCTCTGAGCCAAGGCAGGCACCTTTTTAAAAAAAAAATCACCCCCTAGGATGCATGTGCTGATATATATGCAATGTGCTGCTTATACTGCTGGGGAAAGTGTCAAGGGAGATGCTGTTCGGTAGAGCTTTCCAGCATTTGTACAACTTCTCATTTTATGTTAGTTTAATAAAATTCAAACTTATTAATAACTAATTAATAATGGTGTGATAGCAACTAGCTTTTTAATTATACGACATGACGTATTGGAAATCTCAAATAAAATTGTAAACTGTTTAATGGTGCAGGTATTTCTTTTTCCAAAAGATTGTGCAGTATTTGTTTATGAAAATAATACTGGAACAAATCATTCTTCATCCAGAAAAAAGAGCATATTGCTTCAAATTGTTTGCACAGATGACTTTTTAAGCTTTAAAATAAAAAAGGAAAAGCTGGAAATCTGAAATAAAAACAAGAAATGCTGGAAACACTCAGGTCAGGCAGCATCTGTGGGAAAAAGAGACAAATTAACGCTTTGGGTGTGGACCCGTCATCAGAACAGACTGCACATGAAACGTTAGCTCATTTGTTCACTCCACAGTTGCTGGCTGGCCTGCTGAATGTTTCCAACATTTTCTGTTTATCTGTCGTTTCTCTTTCCAGGTGCTGAGTGACCTGCTGTGTGTTTCCAGCACTTTTTAGTTTTTTATTTCTAACTTTTTACATTTGTTTCTTGTTTTTGATAAGTTGAGGAGTTGACGGTTGCTTCTGCTGCTGCCTTGGGGAATGGATACGTATTTTCAGCCCAGCAAAGCAGTTGCAATATTACAAATTCTATAGCTGGCGCCCTTTTTATAATTTCTCTAAACTAATTAAATGCAACAAGATGTTATATGCTTGATGCATAGTAAGTAAATTCTTCTTAACCTTTTTTAAAAAGCCTTTACTTTTCACTAATCTCACGATTCACCAGCTATTTTTCCTTACCTTTCCGTGTTTTGTCTTGTGCCTTCTCCTTCTACATTATCTTCTAATTCTTGGATAGATCATTTCAGCAGAGCTGCTCTCAAAGTTCAGCAGTGAGATAAATGACTCGAGAACCTGTTTGTGATGTTGGTTGAGGGATAAATATCGGCTAGAAGAACTCCCCTGCTCTCCTTTGGATAGTGCCAGGGGATCTTTTACATCCCCCTGAGAGGGTAGATGGGGCCTCTGTTTAATATCTCATTCGTCAAGAAGGTGTGGAGAAACACGTTCCAACCTTTGGGACTGCCTTGAGTTGCACTGTTCCTGAAGCCCATAAAACAGGGAGGGACAAAGTTGCTGAGATGCTAAATATGATCTCTCATGATAAAGGGGCCTGGCAGTGTGAAAGAAAGCGATTCACTGGTGCCAAGAAGACTTCAGAGCAGCGGCTTACGTTAACCTGTCAGGCTGGTGGAGGCAACACCCACTCCGAGGCCAAGGTTTGGGAATTACATCAGGGTAAGCATTGGGCAGCAACCGTGCCGATCCCAAGGAGTTGTACTACAGGGAGAAGCTTGAATCCGTGGGGCTTCAGAAATGTACGTGACTCCTGATGTTTGGAATGTCACCATACAATGATATGCAGTTTCTATTTAAAGTTGGACAGTTGTTCGGGCCAATCACCATTTGAAGAAATAAAACAGACATAGGAACTGTGCCTTTCACTCTCACAAGGTGTAGGCTGGAGCTGTATTAATAGCTAGGTATCCAAAAAAAAGGGAAAAATCATTCCTTTCATTCTTAAAGGGGAGGTTGTTGGTATATCGGAACGCAGATTATAGCAGATCCTCTTCAGTAAGTGTTGAGCAAAGCCCAACAGCCTCCTCGTAATCTCGAGGATCAGTCAATGATGCTGAGCTAATTTCAGGAAGTTAGAGGCCAAGATATCCGTTGGATGATCCACATGCTTTTCAAGGACCACCCACCCCACTGCTAAAAATTGGTTCATCTCTGCCCTACAGGTCAAGCAAATGGGTTGTCCCTCTTTGCTGTGGGTGCTGATTTGAAAAGTGAAATTGATATGAATTCAGAAGAAGCAGGGATCCCTGCTTTCTATTTCAGATTTCCAGCTTTTCCTTTTATGCATATTTGTGTGTGCGTAAATTGATGTTTGTACATTTGTGTGTGCATTTTTATGTGTTTGTATATGGTGAATCAATTTTTCTGTTGATGGCATGACTGCTAGTACAGTATTTATTCATAATTTCAGCTTTACAAGCAATCCTCACTCCCTGAAATTAAATGCTGTATCAGAGTAGTTCTGCTGAGATTCCATTACATGCATGGAAACATACATGTTATTCTTCAAAGATGTTTGTAATGAGAATGGAGCATTTTTAATGGAGCTCTTCTTATTGGTATTGGAAATGTAAAAACTGCTTGGAAGTTCAGGGGATGGTATAATGTTCAGAAAAGAATTGTATATACATTTTGAAAATTTGCATATAAGCGGAACTCTGTAGGTCTACAAAGAGGGAAGCTCCAACTTTGATCTGCTATAAAACTTCAACACATGGTTTTCATTAAGTGGATGGATCAGAATATTTGAGCATCTGTTTTGTTGTAAAGACCATCTATTTTCACTATCGGGTAAATTCAGTGATCCCGCACTCAAACAAAGCACAGGTCAGAGAATTGGAACTGAAATATTACAGTCATTTCCTCAACCCGTCCTTTCTTCAAGTGTGGCTCACTACTGGGAGCACTGAATTTACCCTTATGCACGTTCATTATTTTGGTTCAAACTTAATCTTAAAATAACTGGTTATTGCAGATAAAACTGTTTTAATATTTTTGTCTTTGACTTTAAAGATTATTGAGAATCTGCTAACATTTGCTCTCCCTCCCTTTTCTTCGCCTCTAATGTTCTCCACTTGCCCTCCTCTCAGAACACAGTGATTCATATTGGAGTACAGTTCAAAGGGTGCTGAAATGCCATACCAACTTAGAAAACTAGCAGAAACTGGCCAACAGCTCCAAAAAAGCTGATACCCTAAAAACAGCAATGAATAAAAGCCTATAATTTGTGAAAAAAGTATCTGTAAAGAAAGAACTTGCATTTTTATAGTGCCTTTCATAACCTCAGGACATCCTAAAGTGCTTCACCGCCAATAAAATACTTTTTGAAGTGTAGTCACTGTTGTAATATAGGGAAACGTGGCAGCCAATTTGCACACAATTTGCACTGCAAACAGCAGTGAGATAAATGACCAGACAACCTGTTCTTGATGGTGTTGACAGACAAATATTGGTCATGACTCTGAGAACTCCCCTGCTCTTCTTCGCATAGTGTGGAATCTTTTATGTCCACCTGAGTCGAAGCCTCACTTCAGTCTCATCTGAAAGACAATGCAGCACTTCTTCAATACCGCAATGAAGTGTCATAGAATCTTACAGTGCAGAAGGAGGCCATTTGGCCAGTCGTGCCTGTGCCGGCTCTTTGAAAGAGCTATCCAATTTAGTCCCACACTCCAGCTTTTTCCCCATAACCCTGAAAATTAGTCCTCTTCAAGTACATGTCCAAATGCCTCTTGAAAGTTCCTATGGAATCTGCATCCACCACCCTTTCAGGTAGTGTGTTCCAACCCACTGTGTGAAAACATTTCTCCTCATTTCCCCTCTAGTTCTTTTGCCAATTATTTTAAATCTATGACCTCTGGTTACTGACCTACTTGCCAGAGGAAACAGTTTCTCCCTACTTGCTCAATCAAAACCCCTCATAATCTTGATTAGGTCTCCCCTTAACCTTCTCTGCTCTAAGGAGAATAATCCCAGCTTCTCCAATTGCTCCACATAACTGAAGTCCCTCATCCCTGGTATCATCCTGATAATCTCCTCTCCACCCTCTCCAAGGCCTTGACATCCTTCCCAAAGTGTGGTGCCCAGAATTGTACACAATACTCCAGCTGTGGCCTAACCAGTGATTTGTAAAGGTTTAGCATGACTTCCTTGTTTTTGTATTCAGTGCCCGTATTTAGAAAGCCAAGTTTCCCATATGCTTTCTTAATGGCCTTATCAACTTGCTCTGCCACCTTCAAAAATTTGAGAGTTCAAAAACCCCCAGGTCCCTCTGCTCCTACACTGCCCTCAAAATAGTACTATTTAGATTACACTGCCTCTCCATGTTGTGTCAGCCTAGATTATGTCCACAAGTCTCTGGACTGGGGCTTGAACCCACAGTCTTCTGACTTAGAGGTAAGAGTACTACCACTGAGGCAAGGCTGACACTTGAATTGAAACTGCAGTGGGACATGAGGTTAGAACTTAGGCTATAGGTGCATCCAACTTTTATCGATGTGTATTGGAAGAAAAAACACTTAAGTACACGAAAGACTGAAGAGGGATATAAGTATTGAAGGCATGGTCCCCTAGAAAATGTTCATATTTTATTCGTGCATTTTGTTATTTTTAGAATCTACAATAAACGTGAGGATTGCATTTTTAATTTTAAAAGGGGTAATTGTTCAGTTTTATTGAAAGCTATTCTTGGTTAGTCATTTGGAAATGAATTACTTTTCTTCATAAATTGAATCTTTTTCACAGTAGCAACAGATAATCTGACTGGTAGAGAAAAGTTTTAATTGATTGTCTTTTTTAAAATGGCATTATCCTAAATGGATCATTTGAACCTGATCCTATTGATGGTGGATCATTCCAGTCAGGTCCGTAGGCAGCAAATGTAGAATTGTATACCCTCCTCCTCCTGCCCACCCTCCCAGCCAGTGCTGGCACTCTCCTCCCTCCTCTCTGCTCAGTTAATACTGGCAGTCTTTCCTCTCCAATTCTAATTGGCATTCAAATTCCACCCACATCTCAGCCTGGTACTCTGCTTCCTCTCACTCTTCAGTTAATGCTCCAGCACCCTCTACCAGTTATTGTTCGTACTCTCCTCCCTCCCCCAGTTATTGCTCACACTTTCCTCCCTCCCCCAGTTATTGCTCACACTTTCCTCCCTCCCCCAGTTATTGCTCGCACTCTCCTCCCTCCCCCAGTTATTGTTCGTACTCTCCTCCCTCCCCCAGTTATTGCTCACACTTTCCTCCCTCCCCCAGTTATTGCTCACACTCTCCTCCCTCCCCCAGTTATTGCTCGCACTCTCCTCCCTCCCCCAGTTATTGCTCGCACTCTCCTCCCTCCCCCAGTTATTGCTCGCACCCTCCTCCCTCCCCCAGTTATTGCTCGCACTCTCCTCCCTCCCCCAGTTATTGCTCGGACCCTCCTCCCTCCCCCAGTTATTGCTCGGTCCCTCCTCCCTCCCCCAGTTATTGCTCGCACTCTCCCCCCTCCCCCAGTTATTGCTAGCACTCTCCTCCCTCCCCCAGTTATTGCTCGCACTCTCCTCCCTCCCCCAGTTATTGCTCGCACTCTCCTCCCTCCCCCAGTTATTGCTCGCACTCTCCTCCCTCCCCCAGTTATTGCTCGCACCCTCCTCCCTCCCCCAGTTATTGCTCGCACCCTCCTCCCTCCCCCAGTTATTGCTCGGACCCTCCCCCCTCCCCCAGTTATTGCTCACACTTTCCTCCCTCCCCCAGTTATTGCTCACACTTTCCTCCCTCCCCCAGTTATTGCTCGCACTCTCCTCCCTCCCCCAGTTATTGTTCGTACTCTCCTCCCTCCCCCAGTTATTGCTCACACTTTCCTCCCTCCCCCAGTTATTGCTCACACTCTCCTCCCTCCCCCAGTTATTGCTCGCACTCTCCTCCCTCCCCCAGTTATTGCTCGCACTCTCCTCCCTCCCCCAGTTATTGCTCGCACCCTCCTCCCTCCCCCAGTTATTGCTCGCACTCTCCTCCCTCCCCCAGTTATTGCTCGGACCCTCCTCCCTCCCCCAGTTATTGCTCGGTCCCTCCTCCCTCCCCCAGTTATTGCTCGCACTCTCCCCCCTCCCCCAGTTATTGCTAGCACTCTCCTCCCTCCCCCAGTTATTGCTCGCACTCTCCTCCCTCCCCCAGTTATTGCTCGCACTCTCCTCCCTCCCCCAGTTATTGCTCGCACTCTCCTCCCTCCCCCAGTTATTGCTCGCACCCTCCTCCCTCCCCCAGTTATTGCTCGCACCCTCCTCCCTCCCCCAGTTATTGCTCGGACCCTCCCCCCTCCCCCAGTTATTGCTCGCACTCTCCCCCCTCCCCCAGTTATTGCTCGCACTCTCCTCCCTCCCCCAGTTATTGCTCGCACTCTCCTCCCTCCCCCAGTTATTGCTCGCACTCTCCTCCCTCCCCCAGTTATTGCTCGCACCCTCCTCCCTCCCCCAGTTATTGCTCGCACTCTCCTCCCTCCCCCAGTTATTGCTCGCACTCTCCTCCCTCCCCCAGTTATTGCTCGCACCCTCCTCCCTCCCCCAGTTATTGCTCGCACCCTCCTCCCTCCCCCAGTTATTGCTCGCACCCTCCTCCCTCCCCCAGTTATTGCTCGCACCCTCCTCCCTCCCCCAGTTATTGCTCGCACCCTCCTCCCTCCCCCAGTTATTGCTCGCACTCTCCCCCCTCCCCCAGTTATTGCTCGCACTCTCCTCCCTCCCCCAGTTATTGCTCGGACCCTCCCTCCTCCCCCAGTTATTGCTCGGACCCTCTCCCCTCCCCCAGTTATTGCTCGCACTCTCCCCCCTCCCCCAGTTATTGCTCGCACTCTCCTCCCTCCCCCAGTTATTGCTCGCACTCTCCTCCCTCCACCAGTTATTGCTCGCACTATCCTCCCTCCCCCAGTTATTGCTCGCACCCTCCTCCCTCCCCCAGTTATTGCTCGCACTCTCCTCCCTCCCCCAGTTATTGCTCGCACTCTCCTCCCTCCCTCAGTTGTTGCTTGCACTCTCCTCCCTCCCCCAGTTATTGCTCGCACTCTCCCCCCTCCCCCAGTTATTGCTCGCACTCTCCCCCCTCCCCCAGTTATTGCTCGCACTCTCCCCCCTCCCCCAGTTATTGCTCGCACTCTCCCCCCTCCCCCAGTTATTGCTCGCACTCTCCCCCCTCCCCCAGTTATTGCTCGCACTCTCCTCCCTCCACCAGTTATTGCTCGCACTCTCCTCCCTCCCCCAGTTATTGCTCGCACCCTCCTCCCTCCCCCAGTTATTGCTCGCACCCTCCTCCCTCCCCCAGTTATTGCTCGGACCCTCCCTCCTCCCCCAGTTATTGCTCGGACCCTCTCCCCTCCCCCAGTTATTGCTCGCACTCTCCCCCCTCCCCCAGTTATTGCTCGCACTCTCCTCCCTCCCCCAGTTATTGCTCGCACTCTCCTCCCTCCCCCAGTTATTGCTCGCACCCTCCTCCCTCCCCCAGTTATTGCTCGCACTCTCCTCCCTCCCCCAGTTATTGCTCGCACTCTCCTCCCTCCCTCAGTTATTGCTCGCACCCTCCTCCCTCCCTCAGTTGTTGCTTGCACTCTCCTCCCTCCCCCAGTTATTGCTTGCACTCTCCTCCCTCCCCCAGTTATTGCTCGCACTCTCCCCCCTCCCCCAGTTATTGCTCGCACTCTCCTCCCTCCCCCAGTTATTGCTCGCACTCTCCCCCCTCCCCCAGTTATTGCTCGCACTCTCCTCCCTCCCCCAGTTATTGCTCGCACTCTCCTTCCTTCCCCCCCCCCCCCCCCCCCCACCGGCCCCAGAGTTCTGCTTCCATCTTCTCCCCCTTCCCTCAGCAGGGATGGGGAGGGAGGAAGGAGAGTGCATGAATCCCCTGAATGGTGAGCTGAAGGAGAATGTCAGAATTAACTGGGGTGTGGGGGAGATAGAATGTCTGAATGAATTGTGGGGAGAGGGAAGAGAGTGCCAGGCTGAAAGAGTGAGAATCGATGAATATTGGGGAATTTTAGTGCCCACATTCAACACCCATCACCCTGACAATTAAATCAAGGTGTTGTGGACTACAAGGAGGGTGAGGAAGCCTGTCTAATTATTGTTTCATCGCCCTAGGCTGGGGTGATTGAAGCTGGTTGCTGCTTCCCCCACCACCTCAGCTGTGACTAACTAACTCAGCATAGACCAAAACTGGGATCTTTCTGGTCACTATGGTTCAGTGTCAAAGTACATTTACCCACTGAGCCATCTGGGATTTGAGTTTGCATTTTTTTTCGGAAACATATTAAAATAGCAGCACAATTTGTCCCAGAAAAGGCACTGTATTGCTTTTAACAGTAACAGATTTATTCTGACAGCACACAGATCAGCAGATTAGCTCAAGACAGTTAACGTGACCTGGAAGCCATAGTTTTCCCCCCCAGCAGCTTGCATGTCTTGTACAGCCATCACTGGTGACGCAATTGCTTCCAGTCCCACAATAGCACCTTGTAGAAGCGGAAACTAACACCCTAGGACACCAACAGACACACACTTAACACTTCTGTAAGAAATTCCTTATCCTGCTATTTTAGAAATAACTCTACTAAATTAGTGGAGAAAGGAATTGCAAAAGACATTTAAGTGTTTGTGTGCTGGTGTCTTACAGCCTAATTTCAGAGTTTATGTTTTGTTTTCTTAAAAATCAACAGAGCCCACGGTATATCACATGAGTTTCTTGTCACAGATTTGGTGTTTTCTCACAATCTTGAATTAGAGCAACTCACAAACTCTCTGCCAGTAATGGGTGCTAAGAAAAGACGTGACATTATACTTCATGTAATTCAATCTCTTGTATAATGACTTTTCCTTGAAAAACTCCATCACACAAAATAGTTTTCCGAACATATGGACATCACTGGCTGGCTTCTTATTACACTGTAAAGTGAGTTCTGCAATTTCCACTGAGGTCAGCGTTAGAAACAATGAATTTGAGAGCAGCTCAGGTTTTATAAAATTACTAACGTTGCTCAGCTTCATGTTCAGGCTCAGCAGTATAGCTAGTCCCATTTCTTGTAACTGTGAACTGAATATGTCCTTGAGGCAGATGGAGCTATAACGACTGAAACAAAAGGCAAAATGCTGAAAATGCACGGCAGGCCTGACAAAGGGGAAACCTGAAATGTTATCCTGCCTGTTCCTTTTTCATAGGCTGCTGGAGTTGCTGTTATCTCCTGGCTTTATTTTTATTTCAAAAGTGGTAATGAATAAGAGTTCTTATGTAGTTCATCCAAAAATCTTGCAGTAATTTCACTGCCACTGAGCTGGAATAAGCCTGGAATCTGTGCTGTTTTGCACAAATGTCTATATTTTGAATTCAAGTTAGCTTGTGTGTGAAAATACTATGGAAATGGTACATCAATATTAGTAAACTTCGTTAAAAATAAGAAGTGCAGAACTATCAGACGTTGGGCAAAGTAGTACAGTGACATTAAAAGAAATAGTGTTTGGAGTGCAGTTGAATTTAAACCATAGAATGTTACAGCACATAAGGAGGCCATTCGGCCCCTTGTGTCTGTGCTGGCTGTGTGCTAGAGCAATCCAAAACTAATCCCACTGTCCTGCGCTCTCCCCATAGCCCTGTATCTTCCTCTGCATTAAATACTTATCCAAATTTTCCTTAAAAGATGCAATGCTCTCCTCCCCTCCCACTCCCTGTGGCAAAGCATTTCATGCTCTAAACTTTCCATGTAAAGAAATTTCTCCTAACCTGTCTACGGACTTGAAGATAATGGCGGAATACTTTCAATACCGGAAACTCCAGCCTAACGCCTCCTATTCCACGGTAACAGCTTTTCATCTAAACAGCAAAGCATTTTGCGGTTAACGGGTTCAAAGTGAGCCCTATCCAAAATACTTGGGTGTAACCTTGGACAGAAGCTTGACTATTAAACCTCATCTTGAAAAGACATGCAAAAAAGGAAAACCAAGGACTAGCCTCGTCCAAAAACTTGTGGGCACAACACGGGGTGCCGACGCGTACACACGTCGAACATCCACTCTACACAGAATTTTACAGCACAGAAACAGGCCATTCGCCCCAACAGATCTATGTCAGTATTTATGCTCCACATGAGCGCTGGTATATTCAACCACTGAATATTGCACACCAGTATGAGGTAGGTAGCTCACATACCAAATCTCTACACAGACAGCTTAATTCTGCAATGAGAATTATAACTAGAACATTAAAATCAACACCCGTTCAATGGTTGCCCACGGTGACAAATATAATACCACCCCCACCCCCCAAACAAAAGCCAGAGAGCGACATGTATAGCCCGTGAGTAGAATCAAACCACAGCCAACCTGAATTTATCCAATTCACGAGGATCTCCAGAACCTTCCATAGACACGACTGAAGTCTCGCAAGCCTTTTTGGGATCAGGCCAATGCTCTCAAAATGTCCTCATTCAGTCCTGAGACACACTGGAGAGAGTTCTGGGATAATGCTAATGTCCCAAACAAACACCTGATTGCCGTCACCACAAAAGAACTTCCAGGTTTCAACCTGGATGCTTCAGAGCATCGCATGGCAGACCGTATTGTAAATCAGTGCCCTCTTCGATTGTGTGCCTGCAGCATCTCAGACTTGCACCAAGCCATTTCTGAAACTACCCACTAGCTCGCCAATCTGTACTTGGTTATTTGAACGTTGCTGATCACCTCTCTTGCATACGAAAGTAGTAGTGGAAGTCCTAACCTCACTCCTCACTCTCTCAGTGACAGTTTTAAATTGATGACCTCTCGTTAGTGAGTAAACCAACCAGAGGAAACGGCCATTCCCTATTCACTCGAGTAAAACATGTTATCTTACGGTAGCAGAATGGCTATGTTACTAGACTAGTGATCCAGAGGCATGGACTAATAATTCAGTAAACAAGAGTTGAAATCTCACCATGGCAGTTTGAGAATTTGAATTGTTTAAAAATAAATCTGGAAATATAAAAATCAGATACCAGTAAAAGTGGTCATGAAGCTGTTGGATTGTCGTAAAAACCCAACTGGTTCACTAATGGTCTTTTAGGGAAGTAAACCTGCCGTCCTTATCTGGTCCAGCCTATATGTGACTCCAGTCCCACACCAACGGAGATAACTCCTAACTGCTCTCTGAAGTGGCCTAGCAAGCCACTCAGGTATATCAAACTGCTAGGGATAGGCAATATATACCAGCTTTGCCAGTGATGCCCACCTCCTGAGAAGTAAATCTCCATTAAATTTCCTCTTAGCCTTCTCTGCTCCAGTAGAAATAAATGTGATTGGGTGTTGGTGGCGATAACTGAGGTTAACTTAATCATTGAAGGGCTCCTAACTGTTTCATTTTTAATTTATAAGACACAACTGTAACTTTCCTAAAAGTTGGTCCTTAATAAAGTACATTGCATACAACAACAAATTTCAAGCCTTTGAAGACAGGAACTGCCAAAGAGATTAAGTTGTGGTAGATTTTTCCTGCTGATGAGAAAAGAGGAAAATAAAATTATTTATAGTATAGTTTAGCAAGCAGTTGTGAACTATTTATTATTTTTTACTACAATCTATAATAATTCAGTCAATTTTGTGCTAAAAATTTGAAATATCCAATAATCTGAATTCAGCAATATAGCAAAGTAAAGATTTGGTGCTTAAAAATGTTGAATCATCAAATGATTTGAATTAAGCAACATTGAATTAAGTGGATTGGACTATACAAAGAGCTAGCAAGGATTAACAACTATTGTAAAAATATATATTACTAGTTAAGGCATTGCAAGTGTAGTCCTCAGATGCAAGGAGATTTTAGAGCCTGGGGTTAGGGTGTGCAAACATAACTCCGTCTCTATTTCAAAGTCATATGTTCTGTCCTTATTGCTATGTAATACTTTTATAGTTAAATAGCAAAACTCATGGCAGTTTGGGAAGTAGAGTTGGTTGGAGCGTAGGAGTTATCTGCAGTGCAGGCAGTAATTTTTTTTTTATTCGTTCATGGGATGTGGGCGTCGCTGGCAAGGCCAGCATTTATTGCCCATCCCTAATTGCCCTTGAGAAGGTGGTGGTGAGCCGCCTTCTTGAACCGCTGCAGTCGGTGTGGTGAAGGTTCTCCCACAGTGCTGTTAGGAAGGGAGTTCCAGGATTTTGACCCAGCGACGATGAAGGAACGGCGATATATTTCCAAGTTGGGATGGTGTGTGACTTGGAGGGGAACGTGCAGGTGGTGTTGTTCCCATGTGCTTGCTGCCCTTGTCCTTCTAGAAGGTAGAGGTCGCGGGTTTGGGAGGTGCTGTCGAAGAAGCCTTGGTGAGTTGCTGCAGTGCATCCTGTGGATGGTACACACTGCAGCCACAGTGCGCCGGTGGTGAAGGGAGTGAATGTTTAGGGTGATGGATGGGGTGCCAATCAAGCGGGCTGCTTTGTCCTGGATGGTGTCGAGCTTCTTGAGTGTTGTTGGAGCTGCACTCATCCAGGCAAGTGGAGAGTATTCCATCACACTCCTGACTTGTGCCTTGTAGATGGTGGAAAAGCTTTGGGGAGTCAGGAGGTGCATCACTTGCCGCAGAATACCCAGCCTCTGACCTGCTCTTGTAGCCACAGTATTTATGTGGCTGGTCCAGTTAAGTTTCTAGTCACTGTTGACCCCCAGGATGTTGATGGTGGGGGATTCGGCGATGGGAGATCGCCGAATTGGGAGATCCAAAACTGAGGTGCTACCATGCCACCACTGGCAGGACAATGTAATTATAGTGTGACAAGTTTACATAGACAGTTTCCATTATAAACGTGGAAACAGAAATTTATTATTGAAAACATTGGCATAAAAGTGCCATAAAAACATGACACAGAAAGTACAGTTTTATAGGCAGGAAATGCACACAGATATGAAATTTTTAATAAATCTGTTTGGCAGTTAAATTCTAAAACAAGGTCTAGCATAGCGTTGTCCTGGCAAAGATAAGGATAGAGCCAGTAGGTGGAGGAATCTAAAAAAGAGTTCTCTCTTGATTATCCCGAGCATGCTATACTATTTTACCTAGATATCAGGGCAAGTGAAAACACTCTTGGGGACATATAACTGAGGGCTTGTCCAGGAGAATGGGCTGAAACGCAGAAGCTAAAACATTTAAGTAAAAGATTTTCAAAAATGTAAGTCATCACACAACGTAAACATGCTTAGAATGATGAGTGATGCTCAATAACAGAGTGAATGAAATAAACTTTAATTATGCACATCCTCAAATGTTGGGAAGTAATGAGGCTGAGTAATCTCATCAAAATTGTTATTTGTTTGCATCCTTTCAATGAGAACAAAATCTTATTAAGAAAGTAAACCTAGTTAAATCCACCACTCATTGTACTACTGAGCCACATTGACGAAGAAGTCCCCAGGATTGGTTCCAGGTCTGTGCTGAGTTAGCTAACCTTAACCAAGGCAACAGAAGGGATACTACAGATATCAGTAATTTTGAGCTAAGGAGGGGAAATCAGCTAGGTTCCCACGACTGACCACTGTCCAGTGATCCCTGGTGGAAAGTGTGCTTTTATGGACTTCGACTAAGGGCAGGATTGGGCTTGGCAGTGATGACCCACATAGCTGAATAGCCAGCCAGAACCCTAACCCCTCACTTCCATGAAGAATGGGCCACATGAACAAGGTACTGAGGGTTGCAGACCCCCTCACCCAGTGCCTTCAGGAGAGGAAAAGAAAACAGATGATCTATCGTATGGAAATAATTCATCTCGGAGAGCAGAGCCCCTTGACTGGCAGGATAAATGGATATTTTTTTTCAGTCTTGCTATGCCTTCACAAATTCTGTATTGCTAAACAGAAGCAGATGTATGGTGACATATGCCCCTCCGGCACTGCCCTGAATTCTCTGTGCAGAAAAGGGTTTTGTTTTGCAGTGAATCTTGCCGTTGGTTTCACTGCCATCTGTGTTCTCTAAATTAGACATCTCACTAGCTTAGATCCCCAACCAGGTGCTAGGACTTGCCTGTGCTGGTGCAGTAATTATGATTTTTGACTGCTGCGCAAGTGTTGGGTCATGCTATTAGCAGCATAAATCCTAAGTGGCATTCCAACCCAGTGGCTTGAAGGCTAAAGTTAATAAAAAAAAGGTAATCTTGTCATAATTGTCTCCTGCGAAAGAGGCTTTATGTTTTACAGAAGTAATTTTTGAGATTTCCTGTCGGTGTGGTTACATTTTTTTTCTTAGTTGTTGAAGGGATACTTCTGTCAAAAGATTTGCTGAACAAAGCAGCTTATGTTTAACTTTGCAAAGCTCAGTTAATGCAATGCTTTTGTTCCCCCTCAAACTGTCAAAATAAAAAATAAAAATCTGAGGAACGTCGAAATTCCAAGTGCTGTAAACTCTGGTGTATATTTTGCATCTTCATGCAGTATTACCAGAACTGAGGGGTTACGGTTATGAAGAGAGACTGAGAAGTTGGGACTCTTTTCACAGGCACTGAGTAAGTCAAGAGATGCCCTGATTATTACATAGAATTTTACAGCGCAAAAACAGGCCATTCGGCCCAACAGGTCCATGCCAGTGTTTGTGTTTCACCCCAGCCTTCTCCCACCCTACTTCATCTAACGCTATCAGCATGTCCTTCTATTCCTTTCTCCCTCATGTACTTAACTAGCTTCCACTTAAATGCATCTATGCTATTCGCCTCAGCTACTCCTTGTGGTAGCAAGTTCCACAGTCTCACTACTCTGAGTAAAGAAGTTTCTCCTGAACTCCTTGTTGGATTTATTGGTGACTATCTTATATTTACGGCCTCTAGTTTTGGACTCTCACACACAAGCGGAGACATCTCTCCATCTACCCTATTATGAATGAAAGCTTTAAAGAAGATAACTAGTGATGGATTGTTTCCATTGGTCAGTCAGCTATAACAAGAGGATACAAATTCAAGATGATCACACGAATTAAAGGGGAAGTTAGAAAAAAAGATTCTTTACACCGAGGGTGATTGGAATGTGGAGTTCTCTGCTCTAAACTATCGTTGAAGCAGAGTCCATGAATTCTTTCAAAAGGGAATTGAATAGTTGCTTGAAAAAGAAGCCTTAAGATGCTTGGTGAGAGAGCAGGAGTGTAAGATTGGACCAGGTGGAGAAAAGCACCACTGCAGACTTGATGGGCTGAATGGCTTCTATTTCAAGCAATTCCCTTTTAAAACAAGATGTGATTCTACTTTCCCGCGAGTCCATGCTGCTTAGTATTTGTGCTGGCAACCTACGTACCAATACGATCACAGTATTTACTGCTGGTTGGTTGGCATTCAAATTATAAATGTACCTTATATCTTTATAATTAGTACACTGGGTTTTAGGGAGGAAGTTTTACTTGTCGGTGCCCCTTTAAAAAAAAAATCAACCAGCTTAAAAAGGACTAGAATCAACTAAAACAACCTTTTCCCCCTCTCTTTTCTTTTGTTTCTTTTAAATAATAAGCACTGCTGATATAAGGGGGATGGTTTGAAGGAGTTGATGAGCCCTGATCGCACGAGGAGACTGAATGATCATCTGCACAACTGGTGCCGAAGCACACAGAGCCACTGGCATTAACTAATATTAATTCAGCCTCTCGCACTCGTAATCAGTAAACCCTGCAAACCTTGATGTTGGCATTGGGCTTTGCGTTTAAATAATATTGTTTTAAAAATTGTAATTTGTTGACTGAATACAAATAACGTTTAGGAAATGTAATCCCCTGTGGGCTTGAAATCATGGGGAGAATAGGTACAAAAGATTTAACACATTCATTTGAAATTTCTCCCTGTCTGCATTTATATTAAATGAGTTAACGCTCCACTAAAAAAGAAGAGGCATTTCAGAAAAATGCATTAATCTGTTATCCCACAGCATAGTTTCAAGACTCACAAATCCATGCTGGAGGGAAAACATCATGTTCGGCATCTCTGCTGGCTATTCAATGAATGCCTACCTATTTTGGAAATAAAACAAAAATAAGTTTTTAACAGAGAGAATTGAAAAATAATTATAAAAAGAACAAAAGCACAACTGAAAAAGGTATTAGAAAAATATATATATTTTTTAGATTGCACAAAAACGTGTCTGCCCGTTTAAGAGCTCTTTCACACTTCCTAATTCACGACTGCAGATGGGCAGTCTGAGCTCATGGTGCAATCCTATCCAAGACAGGCTGGAAAATTGCACGGTGCCTTATTTAAATGAATTTGAATATTGCAGTTTAGCTCTGGCACATTTTGTGCATCAGCCGAAAAACTGAATGCTGCACGAATAAGTTGGGGATCTTGTGAAAGGGCTTCACCTGCCGATTTCCCCACTCCTTGCTCGCGTGTTCCACGCCAATAGGTTGACCCCTGGAAAATATACCATAGAACATGTTATATTTCTTGTACTTGGTGGAGACCATCAGTAATCCACCTAGGCCTATTGAACGGCTAGCAGACCTGCCCCAGGCCTTCGCCAATCCTGTCTGGAGCAGGGAAGTGCACTAGGGCATCCTGCAGCATCTCCGCACTGATGGTTCTCTCCCTGCTTTATTGAGGGGAAGCACTTCTTCATTCAGTAGTTCCCCAATTACCCAATGGGTGTGCTACTCCGAATTTGGGGTTACAGTTTGTATTTGGAGCCAAGAACACCTTTGCTCTGCATTTGTTCTTCCTTTCGTTGCCTATGTGCAGGTGGTGAAAGTATTTTGTTCTGCAGCACTAGCATTCGGATCTTAAAGGCTCAAAAGTGCACAAACCCCCTTTTTAATACTGTGCTTAATTACACATAGCTTCGCTGGTCACGCACTATTCATATACTGACTTGACGGAGAAGGTTATTCTCATGTCAAATGTTACTCCCGCCTCTGATCGTAAACAAAGCAGGGAACATTTTAATCTTCCATCCATAGTTGTTCGTTCCCTCTACCACACCCCAAGATTCTTTGTAGTGCTGAGGTTCAACTCCTTTGTAACTGTTTCTGTCTCTTTTGTGATGCAGGTAATTCCCAGTGATCCCTACTGGGTTCCCACAACAGAAGAAGAGTACTTGCACTTTGGAGAAAAGGCAGATACAGTAAACCAGGCACGCAAGTACATGAATACCGTGCGCAAACGGAAAGGGCTGTATGTGGAAGAGAAGATTGTTGAGCATGCTGAGAAGCAGAGAACTCTCAGTAAAAATAAATAATTGCTTCAGGATATAAACTTTTCCAAGGATACTTATTCATGTGTAAAGAATAGTCAGAAGGTTGGAGATGAAATTCAAAATTTGCATAATTGAGGGTTGGCAAGATATATTAATTTATTTGATACGATTACATTCAAACTCAAATCAAACCTTCTGTATTTTGATCCCTTGTACTTGTTGAGTACAAAATGCCAACAGCTAAAGTTACAATCTGACCAAAACACGATAGAGTTATATGTGATAGAATTTTTAATGAATGAAAACCTGCTACAGTTACTTGAAACTGAAATTACTGTGGCTAATGAACTCAGGTGTTTGTGTGGCTTCCTGTGCAGTTGATAGATGTTTTGCATTTGACGTTGATCTGGTCTGTTTTGAATTACTCCCAACAAACCTTAGGGTTTCAAGCAACAGCGTCAAGTCCTTTAATCATCCCTAATCCTGATTCAGACAATCAAGATTGAGATTTCAAGAATGTAGTGCTTACAAACTCTCCCTGTGGACTAATCTCGCCAGGTTAAAATTAAAACTAATCAGCCACATTTTGAAATAATGCTGCAGGAAGAAATGTGCTATATATTCCAAAATGGAACGAGTGTTTTAGCTGCACTGTACTATGGGTTTATATGGGAGATGTCAACAAAGGTCACACTTTCAGGAAGCTGACATCTTGTTGAGCATTGCAGTATGTTCTCGTCCCTACAACAGATTCAATTAGCTTACAAAAACATTTTAACCCCATTGAGGCTTTATGGATGGTTCCACTTGCTGTCAATATTGCAATCTCATTAATATGTTACAGTTTTAATTCTTACTAGTACCGCCACAGATTTTGATTGTAGAGTGGAGGGAAAATGAAAAGCAATCTTGAAAGAAATTAATCATTTTATTTGTACATATATATCCCACCTCACATACCCCCAGCCTCGGATGTGTTTGGTATAAATGTAGATTTTTGCTTGCATTTTTCTGCCTTAGCCCAAAGCACATAGTAGCAGAAGAAAGTAATCAGCTTTTATGAGGGTTCCAATTGGTTTCGGGTTCCACCTCTTTCATTTAGCACCAAATGGCAGTCGTACTGTCTACTCCTGATAATTCTAGGCTGTTTTTTGTACTAAAAAAAATTGGATTATCCAATTATTTAAATGCAAATAACATAGCAAAGTGGGAATTTAGTGCTAAAAAAGTTGAATATTTGAATTAAGAATAGATTGTAATTATCTCAAGTCTGACATTTGTACATTGATACTGATGTAAGATCAGCTCTGATTAATAATTTGTGATGCATAAAACTGTCAGTTCCCTGTATTGTAAAATCTGATTAAACATTGTTATTATAATGTGAAATGTTGCTTAAGATCACATTTTTAGTACCATCATTTTGTACAAAGGGACTTCTGCATGACACTCAATCAATAATCAGGCAAGAGCCAACCAGTTTAACAGTCATGCACATGCTGTCCACAAGCTTTGATGCAGGTTTTCTGCCCTCTTGGCAGCGGAGGGGTCTGTAACAGAGGAGGAAGAGGTAAAAATTGTAGCCAAATAATATTAATGCATTTTTAAAACATTCAAGTACATTTGCAAATCATAAGGAACAAATTGGCCATGAGTGCAGGAGTTAAAAACAGACTTTTCTAACACAACTGATATAATTTAATTTCTTCCGTGAAATGCTGCATTAATAAAGAAGTTATATTTTAAATCACTCACGATGCCTCAATATATCTTTTTAAAAATCTTACATCTGTGTATACTTCCTGTCTATAAAACCTCACCTCCTGTTGTCACATTTTTGTCTCACTTTTTTATCAGCTTTTCTTATTATAAATTCCTATATCCACATTTATAATGGAAATTATCTGTGTAAACTCAAAATATTAGAAGACACTTCCTGTTATTCTTAATCATTAACACCTCACAAAAGAAAAATACTTTTTATTGTAGATTGTTGTAGCACAAAGTAGCTCTTGTTTTTTGATTTGGATTTTGTTTTTTCCTGTGTCTTAATGTACCATTTCTTCTGGTTCACACTTAAGGATTCTAAATAGCATCGGTTTCATCTTTTCAGAGATCAGTTTTCAATTACAACACAGTATATTATAGGCGGAGATTTCAGTGACTGTACTAATCATATCTTAAACCGCTTCAACAACATTCAAGAAGCTTGACACCATCCAGGACAAAGCAGTCTGCTTGATCAGCACCCCATCCACTGGCTTAAACACCCACTCCCTCCACCATCAGAGCACCGTGACTGCTGAGTGTACTGTCTATAAGATGCACTGCAGCAACTCGCCAAGGCTTTTTCAGCTGCACCCCCGAAACCCACGACCTCCACCACCAAGAAGGACAAGGGCAGCAGGCACATGGGAACAACACCACCTGCACGTTGCCCTCCAAGTCACACACCATCCCAACTTGGGCATATTTTGGGCATTCCTTCATCGGCGCTGGGTCAAAATCCTGGAACTCCCTTCCTAACAGCACTGTGGGAGAACCTTCACCACACGGACTGCAGCGGTTCAAGAAGGCGGCTCACCTCCACCTTCTCGAGGGCAATTAGGGATGGGCAATAAATGCTGGCCTTGCCAGTGATGTCCACACCCCGAGAATGAATATTAAAAAAAGACTGAAAAATTGAATATTAAAATTAAGAAACTAAAAAAAAAACACAGCTCCTAATAAGACCAGCCTGTCATGTTGCAAAGCACAAAGAGAGCCTTAAAGTAGCGGTTAAGTTTACAGAATGCACTAAGGCTGAAAATTTGACGGGTGACCTCTACACTTGCAACTGATGCACAAACATTGCAAAAAAATGTTTTATTTAAAATGTTATCTCTCTCCTATAAGCATTAATCTTATGAAGTTGTGCATGCAACAGGTTTTTGGTAATCTATGTGTCAGATTGGTAATTGGTACACTCTGGTGATAATATACAGGCTGACAATTAGATGCTAGCTGTTAATAGATTTTATCATATGGTATCTCAGATTGGGCTATGCACTTATCTGTAATCATATTGATTTAATATGCAGAGAGGAGTGCTAATTACTGCATCAGCATCTCCTTTTTATTAATGTACTTGTTCCATTCATGACTATAAGGAGCTTCTAAAATTACTGCTAAAGTGCATATTTGCACGCAATCTTCAGCACGTCATTATAGATTTATTTTACTGGCCATGAACATTATTCTTGGCTGGGTGCAGTACTCCCACCCAGTATCCTTTGGGCCATTAATTGACAACAGGATTTAGTGAACGTTAACTGCGAGTGAGGGGCTGCCGAGCTGAGCCTAAAGGTAGATGTGGGACAATCTTCTGCTCTGGAACTTAGCTGACAACTTAAATATGGGCTGATATTAAATGGTACTTGAGAGCGATTATATTTCAGGTAGTGGGGGTGGTTACCCACGCCTCAAAGGCAGTCCTACATTGGAAGTTTATCTATTGGCCCACAAGTCTAGGAAGAGAGGCAGCCAGACGGATGAATTTAAGGGCAAGATTAGATCTCTGGCTGAAGTACGCCCAGAAAAGACAAATTATCTGGGACAAATTGAAGAAAAATGTTGTTCTAAAGGTCATTAATAGTTGGGAGGCTGCAGTCTATGTTGATGCATGCGAAGGCCATGTCTTTTTTTATTGTGGTAGGGAAGCTTCTGCATACAGAGGAGCCAGTTAGGTTATTCCAGTGACACAAAGGGGTAATATTACGGGCCCAGTTAGAGATGGAAAGAGAAGGTGGGCGAGTACTTTCAATATAAAGGAGTTTCGCACCATTGCCAAAGTATTAGAAAGAATGAACTTTATATAGTGTACTCAGGATTCCCCAAAGTGTTTCACTTTTGAAGTGCAGTCACTGTTTTTATGTAGGCAAACACAGCAGCCAAATTGCATATAGCAAGGTCCCACAAACTGCAATGAGACGAATGACTGGTTGATCTGTTTTTGGAGGTGTTGACTCAGGAATAAATATTGGCCAGGACACCAGGAGAACTCCCCTGCTCTTCTCCGAATAGTGCCGTGGGGCCTTTTACGTCCACCTCAACAGGCAGGCAGTGTCTCTGTTTAACATCTCATCCAAAAGACCACACCTCTGATAGTGTAGCACTCCCTCAGTATTGCACTGAAGTGTCAGCCTAGATTATATGCACAAGTCCTACAATGGAGCTTGAACCCATAACCTTCTACTTCAGTAGGACAGTGCTACCACTGCACCAAGTGGGCACATTACTGTGAAAAAATTAGTACAAATACCTGGTAGCAGATAACCTTCATTTTAATCTTCATTTCCCTCACCATGGAGACCCTCTACACTAAGGAGCTGTACTGGTAAAATTCGAGTCATTTTCTGTTATGCCTGATGAATTATTCAACTGTGTGTCTCAGAATGGCACAGAATGGAAAATATTTCAAAGAACATTGCTAGAGAACGTGGTCCTTAATGTAACAAGTGGCTAAAACTGTCACGCTGGAAGGATCTTTCACCTGTGCCTTGGTCCGGTTCACCCAGTTTCACTCCCAAATTGTAAGAAGTCATGAAGTACCCACACCTGTTACAAGCTATAGATTTGTGAAAACAAAGAGTTGCAGCACCATATGTTGTACTTGTAGAACTAAAGGCTGGCAGATGTCGCTATAAACTTCTCTGTTTTGTCCTCAATGTTGTGCAGATTGTAGCCATATGCTTCTAGGACTACACTTCAAACTCTAGAACTAACATTTTTTTAGAATCTCTTGCTTCAACAAATTGTCACAAGTAGATTTTCTGGATCCCAATTTCATATATGCAAAACATAGAGAATTCTTTATAATGATGTAGCTGTATTTCCAACTGTCGGAGATTTTAAATATCTCAGTCGGATGTTTCTCTCTGTATAATACTTTTCCTTTCAAGTGCTTGTTTTTTGTCTTTTTTATGTTTATCAATGGAACCATTACTAGTTTTATGACTTGGAAGTCTGAAGGATGTTTCGTGAAAATCTTCCATCACAGGGCTGTCTAGTACTAAGTTCCAAGAGTGACCTAGAGCCAGTTCTTATGGTATGGCCTTAAAGCTTGCACTTCTCCATGTAATGATGTTTATTAAACCTCCTGTGGCCTTCTATAGTTGGAGGAAATGGTATATTATCTGGCTGTATTTATAGTAGCTGGCTGAGAGGTTACAGTCCCACCTCGAGCAAGTAAGATCAAGAGGTATTACCATTATAGCATTACATATTTACATATACGCACTGTTGATGCAAAAGACATTGGGTTAATGTTTTAAAAATCAATTGTTTTGTCAATCTGAGGCATATTCAGTATTTTTGATAATGTGAATATCGTGTAAGTATTTGACATGCTCTCTTCCAATATGTTGATCCAATCTATTGGGCATCTCGTGTAGGCCATAAGATTCAAATTGGAATCCCATTCTGGGGAGAAAACTGGTTGGACGATCCCTTCTATCACTGCGACAGCATCAACGCAGATTTCCATAGTCGTTTTCCTCAAAGGGATGGTTTGGATGTGGGAACTAACTAAAGTGAAACTGTACATATACAAAATATAATGTGATGGCCTTTACTGGAATTGGGCAGAAGGACAAGAGATGAGCAGAAATGGAAGTGACACCATACATTTATAAAGTGACATGGTAATCAAGCAGTAATTTGTTAGATCACATGATAAGTTGGAAAACATTTAACAATTCTCAATTTGTTGCAAAATTGTAAATGAAGCAGAAGTACAGATCACTGTATGACTCAAAGTTCTGATGAAAGGCCATTGATCTGAAATGTTAACTCTGCTTTTCTCTCCACAGATGCTGCCTGACCTGCTGAGTGTTTTACAGCATTATCTGTTTTTATTTCATACAGATTACTACGATTATCTGGAATAAAGCTGGAAATTCCTTGAGATAAGCACATTTTTACCAACTCCCACTTTGTAACTGGTAGTGAATTAATCTAGTCTGTTATATCTAAGTCTGCAGGGCTGGATATAGAGAACCATTTGGCTGCTTTAACCACTTGAGTGTAACAGTATGCACAAATATACATATTGCCTTCACACATACAAATTTGTGTTTTACTATTTAAACACAAGGTGTTGTTCACAGTACTTAAACAAGATTCAGATAATCCAACTCTAAAAATAAAGCAGTCCTTTAGTCCAGTTGAGGAGAGCAGTCTTAAAAGTCTCAAAAAAAAAACAAACCGCTCTGTTTTCACATAGAGTTTCCATTTGCCTGATATGGAGTGCACATTATCTTCCCGTAGGCTAAGAGCTAAAGCTTAGGACCACGAAATGTGCAAAGAGTTTAGCCAGCTATAAATGTACAGCTGAGCAGCACTAGTGAGCTTATCCAACCAGGACCACTCTATTTGTTACAGCATCAGCTTGAATGGTTATCTGGAGCTATGGGTTAAATGCCAGCTCTGTTGGCAGCTCCTCCCCTCCAGACTCCATCAATAACCAACAGCAGATCAGCCTGCCTCAAGTTTCAGATTACCAAGGCTGCCTCAGGGGATTGTCTTGGTTCCAACCACCCATCACTAGGTACAATCAACCCCAAAGAGACCCTGCCTACCTCTTCCCTCCCCCCAAAAGATAGTCATTAGCTGGTCATTGGGCACCTGACAAGTGAGGGCATGCGCTATCGCTGGGCGGATTGCAAGGACTAGAAACTCTTCCTGCAAAGCATGGTCAGTACCACAACTCACCAGAACATGTGAGTTGGATGCTGAAATCCTCCATAAGAGATAGAAGCAGGAGTCGGCCATTCGGTCCCTCGAGCCTGCTCCAGCATTCAATGAGATCATGGCTGATCTGATTTTTAACTCAACTCCACTTTCCCACCTTTTCCCCATATCCTTTGACTCCCTTGCTGATCAAAAATTTGTCTAACTCAGCCTTGAATGTATTCAATGACTCAGCCTCCACAGCTTTTTGGGGTAAAGAATTCCAAAGATTCGTGACCCTCTGGGAGAAGAAATTCCTCCTCATTTCCGTCTTAAACGGGCGACCTCTTATTCTGAGACTATGCCCCCTAGTTTTAGATTCCCCCATGAGGGGTAACATCCTCTCAGCATCTAGCCCATTGAGTCCCCTCAGAATCTTATATGTTTCAATAAGGTCTCTCATTCTTCTAAACTTCAATGAGTATAGACCCAACCTGTTCAATCTTTCCTCATAAGACAACCCTTCCATACCCGGAATCAACCTAGTGAACCTTCTCTGAACTGCCTCCAATGCAAGTACGTCCTTCCTTAAATAAGGGCACCAGAACTGTACACAGTACTCCAGATGTGGTCTCACCAGCACCCTGTACAGTTGTAGCATGACTTCCCTGCTTTTATACTGCATCCCCCTAGAAACAAAGGCCAATATTCCATTTGCCTTCCGGATTACCTGCTGCACCTGTATGTTGACTTTTTGTGTTTCATGTACGAGGACACCCAGATCCCTCTGTACCGCAGCATTTTGTAGTATTGCTCCATTCAAATAATATTTTGCTTTTTGATTTTTCCTCCCAAAGTGGATGACTTCACATTTTCCCACATTATATTGCATCTGCCAAATTTTTGGCCATTCGCTTAACCTGTCAATATCCCTTTGCAGACACTTTGGGCTCGATTTTGGCATCGTGTTTCTGGCGGGTTCCCAGCGGGGTGGCCCCGAAAATCCCGATATACGGTCACGTGACCGGATCGCGACGAAATCCCGGCCACTTCCGGGTACCGCGCTGACGTGCGGGGCTGCGCGCGCAAGCCCCGCTGGTGGGAATCCCGCAGGCAATTAAAGCCAGCGGGGTTCCACTTGAGAGTACTTACCTTGCTTGTTGAGGTCAGTTAATGAGCTGAAGCAGCTGTCAAAAGAGGAAGTGTGGGATTTTAGGTTCAAGGCAGTGAGTTTCCCACACTGGGGGAAACAGTCTCTCTCCAACCAGGCGTGTTGCAGCCAGCAGCCTGTGGCAGGTGCCAAGGTGCACTCCACGGGGGAGAGCCCTCACCCACGCAGGAGGCCACCGCGTCACATAGGGCAACCCCTGCCCTCCACCACCCCCCGCCAAGCCAGAGGACAGACCGACACGAAACCGCAGCCCCAGTCCGAGGAAACACCCACCTACCCTGCACAACCCCTCAGACCAACACCTGCCAGATGGGTGGTGCGTTGACATCGTCGGAGGACGAACAGGATGACCAGCCCCAGCAGCCTCGCGGTCCACGCCGTCCGCCTCGGAGACGTGGGGCCCCCCAACACGGTGCGGTGGCACACCCACCTGCACAGCAGGAGGGAGGGCAACCGCAGAGAGAGATGCGTCGCAGGAGGCACTACCCTCCGCACAGGGTGTACAGAGCGAGGCTCAGCTTCATGGACCTCTCCGAGGAGCAGTGCATACGTCGGCTCAGAGTCAATCGCCAGGTAGTCGCCGACATCTGCAGCCTCCTTAACGACGAGCTGCTCCCTGATGGACCAAGCAGCATCTTCCTACCTGTCGCCGTCAAAGTCACCACTGCCCTCAACTTCTTCGCATCCGGTTCCTTCCAGGGTGCCACCGGGGACATCACCGGGGTCTGTCAGTCCTCTGCACACAAGTGCATAAGGCAAGTCACCGATGGGTTGTTCCGCAGGGCCTCCCACTACATCAACTTCGCCATGGACGAGCGCAGCCAGATGGAGAGGGCGGTTGGATTCCATGCCATGGCCGGCTTCCCACGGGTGCAGGGTGTAATCGACTGCACCCACATCGCAATACGGGCACCTCCGCATGAGCCAGGGCTGTTCATCAACAGGAAGGGGTATCACTCCATGAACGCCCAGCTCATCTGTGACCACCGCCAGAGATTCCTACACGTGTGCGCCAGATACCCCGGCAGCTGCCACGATGCCTTCGTCCTCAGGGAGTCCGCCGTCCCGCCCATCCTGCAGGCACCCAACGCCGGCAACGGCTGGCTCCTCGGCGACAAGGGGTATCCCCTACACACGTGGCTCATGACACCTCTGAGGAACCCCATCACCGAGCCGGAGCGTCGGTACAATGACAGCCACACTGCTACCAGGTCTACAATTGAGCAGACCATAGGGCTTCTCAAGATGCGCTTCAGGTGCCTTGATCGTTCTGGGGGAGCGCTGCAATACACACCATTCAGAGTGGGACGAATCATAGTTGTCTGCTGTGCCCTGCACAACATGGCCCAACAGAGAGGGGTGCCGCTGGAGGAGGCCCCATCCACACCCGCCACCCACATTGAGGAAGGCGAGGGCGAGGAGGAGGAGGAGGAGGAGGAGGCGGAGGAGGAGGACGCGCCAGAGGATAGTGGACGACCCATGCGCCGAACCACGACTCACCGGGATGGTCGCCGGGCCAGGGAGGCACTCATACGTCAACGGTTCTCCTAGAGTCAGACACTGCGAGGCGCTCGCATCTCCTCACCTGCACATGCGAGCAGCCATACCAGCCCCCTCCACTGAAGAGTGTTGCCAGTAATCCGGCACCCACAGCAGTGTGCCCAATGGGCGGCAGCAGGTGTTCGCCGTCATGATGGCCTCCACGGAACGCACCTATTGCACAGGCCGCGGAAGAATGGACGAGAGGTGGCAGGAGTGGTGAGAATAGAGTATTTAATATCTCCAATGTGACATGATATAAAAAAAAATGTACAAATTAATAGACACCCTGGTGTATTCCCTTTGTGATTATAATGCCTTTGCATTTCTTTTCCGGGTACCCCTACGTGGTGCTACCCCTGTGGCTCCAGCAGAGGTAGTGGCAGGTTGCTCGTGTTCTCGCCTTGACCGGGTAGATGCTTTTGGCGGACGGCCCCTGGGTTTCGGTGCCCGTGAGGGCACCTCCACAGACTGCTCCTCCTGCACCGGGGCAGGGGCAGACTCGGCCACCTGGAGAGGAGGCACCATTGTGGGTACTGGTTGAGAGGTGGGCGACGGGTGGGATGTGGGGGCGCCTTGAGAAGCGTCCCCGCTTCCATGTCCCCGGTCACCATCATCCCTCTCGTGGCCTCGGCCCACATCACCCCTTCCACCCTGCTGGACGGCAGTTTGGATGGCATGTGTGAGGCCTTGCAAGGCCACCCCTAGTGTATCCGTCAGCCTGTTGATGGCGGCGGAATGTTGCTCACCCTGAATCCATACAGACGTTGTCAGGGCCTGCAAGGACTCGATCTGGAGCTGTGCGTGACGCTCGAGGGAGGCCAGCCTGTCCTCCACCGCAGAAAGTCCCGCACCTACCCGCGACACTGTGTCGCCGGTACCCTCCTGTGCCTGCGCCACCAATGCCCGCATGCAGGAGTTGGACTCCTCCATCGCCTGCGCTATTGTGGACAATGCGCACGGCACCTCTCCCAGTACCTCAGCAATTAGCTGGTGCCCCTCGATGACTCTCCTTTTCACTGGTGGCCCCCTGGGTTCAGCATCTGGGTCCGGCTGAGCAGAGCCTGGAGATGAGTGCTCCCTCCATCGCGGACCCTCCGCGGCTGCCCCTGCCACCAGGGTCTGCTCATGCTCACTCGTGCGCGGTGACTCACCAAGTGCTACCCCAACTAGTTGGCGAGGGGGACCCACCGAGGTGCGTGTCTCTGCGCTGGTGGATGGTTGGCTCTGATGTGACGATGCACCTTCAGAGACCGCCATGTCCTCTGAGGAATCGCCCTCCTCGATCGCTTCACACACAGACGGACCTGCAAGAGAACAGAGGGCACTTTGAGGCATGTGGACCAACTTGACAGTGCGCCTGATGGCAGGTGATGATACGGTCACTCGTGATCATGGGTGTTGAGTGTCAGCTTTCCCTTACCGGCCGTTTCGGCAGCGACACACTCGCCATCAGCCACCGACAGGCAATGTCGCGTGCGGGCGAGGTCGAGCGCCTCCACCTCGGCGTCGGTGAGCTCCACCACTTGCGGCGGCCCACCTCCGGTGCGTGCCCTTTCGCGATTGTTCTTGCTCCTCTTCTCCTGTGAAGGCAAAACACAGATGTGTGAGTGGGTGCGTATTGCATCGTGAGACGCATCGAGCATCGGTGTGGTTGGGTTGAGCGTGGCGCAGATGGATGGGAGGATGCGTGGGCCACGTGCCCATCCCATTGCATGGGGATTGGGGTGTGTGGTAGTGTTCGGGTGGGGTCAGGGACGGTGGGTACTTGCGTGCACGGCGAGGATGGTGAATGAGTGGCTGTGAGGATTGCTGATGGAGCGCAGTGGTGGCTGTGCAGGAGGGGTTGTGATCTGTTTGGCGTGATGGTGGGGACGGGATGTGGGAGGGTGCGTTGGTGTACTCACCTTGCCAGACCTAGTCAGGTCATTGAAGCGCTTGCGGCACTGCTCCCAAGTCCTTGGGGTGTTGCCCCTGCTGCTCACCTCCGCCGCCACCTCTGCCCATGCCTTCCTGGTGGCGGCGGCAGGGAACTTGCGTCCATCTTCTGGGAAGAGCGTGTCCCTCCTCCTCCTCACGCCCTCCAGCATCAGCTGCAGTGCTAGGTCTGCAAAACGGGGCGCAGCCTTTCCCCTTGGCTGAGCCATCGTCAGAAACCTATTGATTGCAGCAGGAGGAGCTTTGGGAGACTGCCCCTTTAAGTGGAGCTCCAACATCGCGTCGATGGCACTGCGCATGCGCAGCCGGCCGGCACGCAGCTGGGGAGCGGAGAACCCGGAAGCAGGGCTTAATCGGTCCAATTATCCCGCGATCGCGTGGGGGACGCACACGATTAGCCGTCCGCGTTTTCCACGCTCCCGGAGGACCACCCGCTGGGAACCCGCAGGCCTGCTAAATTCGAGCCCTTTGTGTCCTCATCGCAACTTGCTTTTCCACCTATCTTTGTATCATCAGCAAATTTGGCTCAAGACACTCTGTTCCTTCATCCAAGTGATTGATATATATTGTAAATAGTTGAGGCC
This sequence comes from Heptranchias perlo, assembly GCF_035084215.1. Taxonomy (NCBI): domain Eukaryota; kingdom Metazoa; phylum Chordata; class Chondrichthyes; order Hexanchiformes; family Hexanchidae; genus Heptranchias; species Heptranchias perlo. The sequence continues at coordinate 24,548,470 of NC_090358.1, forward strand.
CCAGCACTGATCCCTGCGGCACCCCACTAGTTACAGACTGCCATTTTGAAAATGACCCTTTTATCCCGACTCTTTGTTTTCTGTTAGTTAGTCAATCCTTTATCCATGCCGGTATATTACCCACAACACCATGAGCTCTTATGCAGTAATCTTTTATGTGGCACCTTATCGAATGCCTTTTGGAAATCCAAATATACTGCATCCATTGGTTCCCCTTTATCCCCCCTGCCCATTACTTCCTCAAAGAACTCTAATAAATTTGTCAGACACGATTTCCCCTTCATAAAACCATGTTGACTCTCCTTGATTGTATTATGAGTCTCCAAATGTCCTGCTACTACTTCCTTAATAATGGATTCTAGCATTTTCCCAGTGACAGATGTTAGGCTAACTGGTCTATAGTAACCTGCTTTCTGTCTCACTCCCCTCTTGAATAGGGGTGTTACGTTTGAGGTTTTCCAATCCACTGGGACCTTTCCAGAATCTAGTGAATTCTGGAAGATTACAACCAATGCATCCACTATCTCTGTAGCCACTTCCTTTAAGACCCTCATATGCAAGCCATCAGGTCCAGGGGACTTGTCAGCCTTTAGACCCATTAGTTTACCAAGTACTTTTTCTCTGGTGATAGTGATTGTTTTTAGTTCCTCTCTCCCCTTTGCCCCTTGATTTTCTACTATTATTGGTATATTATTAGTGTCTTCCACTGTGAAGACAGATACAAAATATCTGTTCAATTCCTCTGCCACTTCCTTGTTTTCCATTATTATTTCCCCAGTCTCATCCTCCAAGGGACCAATGTTTACTTCAGCTACCCTCTTCCTTTTTATATACTTGTAGAAGCTTTTACTGTCAGTTTTTATATTTCTTGCTAGTTTACTCTCATAATTTATTTTCTCCCTCTTCATTATTCTTTTAGTCACCCTTTGCTGATTTTTAAAGTTTTCCCAATCTTCAGGCTTACCAGTAATCTTTGCCATGTTGTATGCTTTTTCTTTTAACCTGATACCATCCTTGACTTCCTTAGTTAGCCATGGTTGGTTCACCTTTTTGTGGATTCTTTCCACCTCACATGGATATATTTTTGTTGCGAGTCATAAAATATCTTTTTGAATGTTTGCCACTGCTTATCCACCATCATACCATCTAATCTGTTTACCCAGTCCACTTTAGCCAATTCCGCCCTCATTCCTTTGTAATTGCCCTTATTTAAGTTTAATACAGTAGTTTCAGACCCAAGATCCTCGCTCTCAAATTGGATGTGAAATTCTATCATGTTATGATTGCTGCTTCCCAAGGGATTCTTTACTTTGAGATCATTAATTAATCCTGCTTTGTTACCCATTACCAGATCCAAAATGGTCTGTTCCCTGGTTGGTTCCCCGACATATTGGTCTAAGAAACAGTCCCTAATACACTCTATGAACTCCTCCTCAGGGCTATTTTTGCCAATTTGGTTTGTCCAATTTATGTGAAAGTTAAAATCACCCATAATTATTGCATTACCTTTTTTACAAGCCCCCCTTATTTCCTGATTAATATTTTGCCCTTCAGTGTAGCTACTGTTCAGGGGCCTGTATATTACTCCCACCAGTGATTTCTTTCCCTTGCTATTTCTTAGCTCCACCCAAATCGTTCGACATCTTGATCTTCTGAGCCAAGATCATTTCTCACTATTATTCCAATTTCATCCTTTATTAACAGAGCTACCCCACCACCTTTACCTTTTTTCCTATCCTTCCAAAATGTTAAATAACCCTGAATATTTAGCTCCCAATCTTGGTCACCTTGCAACCACGTCTCTGTAATGGCCATGAGGTCATACCCATTTGTTTCTGTTTGTGCCGTCAATTCATCTATCTTATTAGGAATGCTGCGCGCATTCAGATAAAGAACCTTTAATTTTGTCTTTTTACCATTCTTTCCTACCCCGGCCCCATTTGCTAGTGCACTCTTATGTCTGTCCCTTCCTGACACACTCTGTTTATCATTACCCCCATCACTTTCTTATACTACTTCCTTGTCTTTTCTCTTTATCAATCTAAACCGCCCCACCTGAGCCCTCTCCCCCCCACCCCCCCCCCCCACCTTTATTTAGCTTAAAGCCTTCTCTGCAGCCCTAATTATTTGGTTTGCCAGAACACTGGTCCCAGCATGGTTCAGGTGAAGCCCATTCCAACGGAACAGCTCCCCTCTTTCCCTGGTACCAGTGCCCCATGAATCAAAACCCACTTCTCCCACACCAATCTTTGAGCCACGCATTCATCCCTCTGATCTGATTTACCAATTTGCTCGTGGCTCAGGTAATAATCCGGAGATTATCACCTTTGTGGTTCTGCTTTTTAATTTAGTCCCTAGCTGCTCAAACTCCCTCAGCAGAACCTCTTTCTTAGCCCTACCTATGTCGTTGGTACCTACGTGGACCACGACAACTGGATCCTCCCCCTCCCACTCCAAGTTTCTCTCTAGCCCTGAGGAGATGTCCTTAACCCTGGCACCGGGTAGGCAACACAGCCTTCGGGACTCTCACTCTTGGCTGCAGAGAACAGTGTCTATCCCTCTAACTATACTGTCACCTACTACAACCACATTCCTTTTTACTCCCCCCACTTGAATGGCCCCCTGAACCACGGTGCTGTGCTCCAGTTGGAGGTCCAGAACTTCACCAGCAATTCCTGGACTTTCTTGGGCACCGAACGCTGGGTATACGCGAGGGTGCGTTTGCATGCCCGGTCTCCACGGCTGTAATCCTGAGCCTCATGAGTTTCCTCATCAGCTGTATGACATGCATCTGCCTTTGGCATGGTGGGAGGACATATGCTCGTATATTAATACTTTCATTAAAGGGACAAGCCATCTGCATTTGGGGTAATGTTTTTTTAAACTATATCTGAATTTCAGCCCGATTTGAATTTAGCATTTGCCTCATCACCTGTTTTACACAGACCTGCACTAGTCATGGGTTAAGTGGGCAGTTGATAAGCGGATTATTGATTATAATACTTGGCATTAATTGTCGCACCAGATGTTAAATAAAGGAAAATGACCAAGGAAGGTGTTTGTTACATTTTCAAGGAACATCTTGCCCTCTTCAGACCACAGCCTGATCCTAGATGATTGACGTTTTCTCGTCATGTCCTGAGGCTAGTGTAACCAAAGTTAGGCTCTTGGATACTTGCACAGAAAGGCTGTGATTCAGGCAGCTGAAATATTAGCCTTGCTCAGATAGCTCATACATTATTTATGAAACTGCTGAGTGCTGCCTTCAGCTGAGCTTTATAGGAAATGATCATATTGCACACCTTCTAAGACCCCAGTCACGTGAGGTAAAGAATGTTAACAGCTCAAAGCCATGATAATGAATAAATTTCAATTATAGCTCTTTACTTAGTAATGTATGTATTTCAGATCTTGGGTTCGATTTCGACATTCAAAAAGAAATATCTAGTTTAGTTACTGAAGTCTACTATCTGTCTAACGAAAGCACTAAATGGAGACCATGAAACACTGTGCTGGACTGTTGGCAGAAAGATCACTGTTGCAGCAGATGCTAGTTTCAGACAAAGGCTGCCTTTTTTGTCTGTCGCTCTCTTCCCTCTTAGGAACCAACCTTTGACCCTTATCTCAGCCTGCCTGCCTCCTGGCTTGATTCGGAGAGCTCTATTAATCTCTATTACATTGTTATTAGTTTTGTAAATTATTAAATGAAGATGATAATTGTAGAATTTTGGGAAATTATTGATGCTGTGCATAAGGATGTTAGATCTGATGTGTTGTTATTGGGACTATGTTTTCTTAAACTTTTTGTCTGTGGTTTCAGTCGTTTTTTTTAATTGTTTTCTATTTTTCAACCTCAGGCTGCTGTAATTTATTAAATATTTAATGTCCAGTCTAAATTGGGAGCTAAATGCTAAAAATACATTTTCAAAGTTCGATTAAAATTACATTGTTAGAGCTTACTCACTTGTTAGTGTTAATCATGCATCAGCTCTGGAATACACTGAAAATGTGTGTGTCAGTCATATTGCGTACAAAATATCATGTAAAGCACAGTTAGGACTGGTTCAGATCCGACACTGGTGTACAAGTATAATGAAAGAAAGAAAGAATTTGCATTTATATAGCGCTTTTCATGACCTTGGGACATCCCAAAGTGCTTTACAGCCAAGTAAGTATTTTTTTAAAATTGTATTCACTGTTGTAATGCAGGAAACACGGCAGCTAAATTGCGCACAGCAAGGTCCCACAAACAACAATGTGATAACGACCAGATAATCTATCTTAGTTTGGTTGGTTGAGGGATAAATAAGCCTGGGGAGAACTCCCCTGCTCTTCCTTGAAATAGTGCCACGGGATCTTGTACGTGCACCCGAGGGAAGATGGGGCCTCGATTTAACGTCTTATCCGAAAGACGACACCTCCGACTGTGCAGTACTGCACTGAAGTGTAGTATTTCATCAGCTGTAGATATGGAAAGTGCTACATGGCACACCGTGTATTTTGCAACACAGAGTGGTAGGGAATTAAACATTGTGTGCAGTTTTGGGCATCCCATTATAGGAAGGATATAAAAGCAATGGGAAAGGCGCAGCATTGATTGACTAAAATGTTACCAGGAATCAGGGGTCACAGTTATGAAGAGGGACCTAAAACATTAGGGCTTTTTTCACTGGAGCTGGGAAGGTTGCGGGTTGAGCTGATAGAGGTCTTCAAGATTACAAAGGGTTCCCATATGGTAAATAGTGAGAGAATGTTTCCACTGGTCAGTGAGAGGGCAGAAATTTCAGATAATCACAAAAAGAATTAAAGGGGAAGTTAGAAAAAATGTCTTTGCGTAGAGCGTAGTTAGAATGTGGAATTCTACAAACCACTGTTGAAGCAAAGTGCACAAGTACTTTTAAAGAGAAATGAAAACTTAAAAAAGAGGAATATTAAAGGACTCCAGGAGCAAGCAGGAGAGCAGGTATAAACTGAACAGCTTGTGGAAAGATACTGGTGCATTGTTGGGTTAATGGCCTGTTTCTCTGCTGTAACAGTCTATAAAATGTCTTTGCCCCAAAAATTTCCCAACAGAGTGAGGTCCCAGTCTGAGAAACTCCATCAGGAGGAGGCTGGGCGTCCCCCTTCCTCCCTCCGCACAGGAATGGAGAGAGAATTAGTGAATAAGACATTCATAGCTTCTTTTGCACACTGAATATCTCAATCAAGGGTGATACTGTCAGAAGCCTGAAAGCAGTTTGAAAGATACCTCTTCAGGCGGAGACTGGAGTACAGTCCACAACAACCATAAGAAGAGATGAAAATAAGATAACTTGAAACGGAAGATAGAAAGTTACATGATGGGATATTTTAGATTGGAAAAGATGAATGTTGAGGAAGCTGAATATGGAATCTATATTGTCTGCATTTATCAACAAGATCACAAAGGGAAACGGTAACTGAACGTAAGGGGGCAGATCACAGATCAGCCATGATCTTATCAAATGGCGGAGCAGGCACGAGGGGCTGAATGGCCTACTCCTGTTCCTATGTTCCTATATGTAAAGCAGTCAAATGGTTTCCACTAACGAGTGATGGGAAAGTGACCAAACAGTGGAATCCTATAGGTCCTGGTTTCAATATAACTGTAGCTTAAATTAAACAAGAACAAAATTTGAACAGAAAGATTCTTAAAAAGTTACAAAAGTGATTAGGTCATACCTAAAAAAAGAGTTTTTTATGCAAATACCACATTGGTTTATATTCTTTTCTTTAAAAAAAAGGTTTTATTGATAGTTTCGTATCACTGTGCGGTTTGAGTAGAATTCCAAATAAGTGATTGTGTAATATTTTCACACATTACAATGTATTTGGAAAATATTAATGCAAAATTCTAAACAAAATTTACTTACATACTTTAGCTGCATACAAAATAATTTGGCTTCAGATTGCTTTGAATCTTGTCTAAATAATTAGCTACTACTGTTCTGTTATTTGGGTAGTGTATGGTAGCGAATAAATTATTGTTGGATAGCTGGCTAACTTTAACACTTGAATACAAGCGAGCAATATTTTGGTAGGGCTTTAAAGATAACAGGGTATAATGGTGTCTTGACTCTTATTGTTCTGGTTCATTGGTTGTATTACAAGGGTCATTTATCTTGAAGTCAGAGTCAACATACTCAACGAGTCTCTCTGCTCTGTACAGGCAGAGTGCTTCAACACAAACAGCCTTTGTAACTCTTAATGTGTGGTAATGAACTATGTTACTATATTACATCTATCAAACAAATCCCATTAAATAACATGGAAATTGTCATTCTATGTAAGGATAAAATAATCATTAAATTCAAAGCGCACTGCTATATTTCAGATATAGTTTATAAACTTATATGAGCTTGCTATCCCCATATATATAATATATAGATAGATTATGTATTTTTTATATATAAAATTTCTAGTTTAATTGTACATTGACAAATCAAAACTCTACACGTGTGTGCCCAGTTCTATATTTACACTGTAGGTGTTGATTAAGATAATGTGATAATGAAATGGGACTTATATTTCTTTAATTTCTCTCATTATTGCAAGGTAATTACAAATCTCTCACTCGAGAAAATGTCGTTTAATTTTGCTGTAAGTTCTAGTTTTGTATTTAAGACATTTATCTTACTGTAAAATAAAAGAGGCTCCTCAATCCTTGTGTTGCTTTTGTTTGTAATGGGTGATATAGAGGGGTAAATCAGCATGGTGCAGCCACAGCATTACTTTCACTTCTTGATTACAAAATGATTGCAGGTTTTGCCCAGGATTCATAATGTGACAAAAGCAAAGCAGACTGGCAGTGAAATTCTCTTTCAGTTTTTGCGCATGTACAAATCCACTCAACCTGTTCTAACCTATTCTCATTAATACTCTGCATAGGATTGGAATAACCTACAAATGTCATCATTAATTAATTTGATTTTTTTTCTCCAGTTATTATGTCTAAAACTCTCGTGTGTTCCATGGCTAAGCAACGAGCGGCTGCCTTTGACCTTTTTCACCATACTTTCCACAGCAGGCGTTAGAGATTAAACGCGCCTGTCTTTGCTGAAGGCTAAAGAAACAGTTTAACAAAGGGACCTATTGACAATTGTCATCTGACTCCACGTTCTGTTTTGATTTCCTCCAGGCCACCTAACAAAAAGATACTGTAAAAAGTGGTAAAAGTTAGATGTACGTGGAGCATTCATAACCCACCTTTAAAAGCAGACATTGCTGGTAAGCAGAACCTAGACCATAAATCATACCTGGCTATTGTGTTTGGGAAAGAGTTAAATGACAAATATCACAAACTCCAGAAATAATGCGAATAATTGACAGAGCTATAATTACATAAGTATTATCATGTTTTATGCAGGCATAGCATTTTGCTGGCCAGAAGTGTCGGTGCCGGCTATATTGTACTGGCACTCCATTCTTGGAAGCAACTTGGATGGTAATTCTATTTAATTTGGCACAGGCCGATAGGTTTCAGTAACACTGTACTTTATGCAGCCCAGATCATTGAGATCTCAAACTTGTAATAAATGATTATTAGTTGATAAACTCTAATACAGTGCATTAATTGTTTTATCTGTATTACTTTAAAACCACTTAAATTACTTGTTTGTTAAACTCTTTGAAAGTTGCCAGAATAGTTTCCTACCCATTAGTTGCAGCATTGCATTACCAAGGTCAAAGGGACAAGTCAGCACATACTCTGTGAGAACGTGAAACTTCAGAGATTGGATCTGCTATTATCATTCAGTTTTTACTCTGTTGACTCTTGCTTTATATTTTACTATTCTAATATGTTACAAGTTACAGTTATATTGCACCTTTGGCAAGGTGGTGATTTCATATTTTGCCACACTCCAAGTTTGAAATTTGCATTGGTTTATATTTTTTTAAAAAGGACTTGCATTTATACAACTCTGTTCATGACCTCAGGACATCCCAAAGTACTTTACAGTCAAATAAGCACTTTTAAAGTGTAGTCACTGTTATAATGTAGGAAACGCGAAAATCACACGGCAGTCACTTTGCACACAGTAAGATCCCACAAACAGCAATGTAATAACGACCAGACACTAATGTTCTAGTGATGTTGGTTGAGGGATAAATATTGGCCAGTACACCTGGGAGAACTCCCCTGTTCTTCTTCAAAATAGTGCCAGGGGATCTTTTACGTCAACCTGAGAGGCCAGACAGGACCTCGGTTATACATCTCATTTGAAAGACAGCACCTCCGACAGTGCAGCACTCCCTCAGTACTGCACTCAAGTGTCAGCCTAGATTTTGTGCTCAAGTCTCTGGAGGTGAAAGTGCCACCACTGAGAAGGTGGGCCTGGCCTGCTCAAGGCTTATGTAAATGCTGCTCTATTGCTAGTCAATGAGGTGTACAACAGGGGCTTCAAGTAACTGACTTTCCAATATTCCCTTACTCCACTTGGAGAAGGATCTTGTCTCAGCTCGCTGCCTTCACCTAACGGCACCTTAACAATCGGTGAGAGCTAAAATGAGTAAAAAGCATTTGCAGACTGTTTGGAGTTTAAATTTAAGTAATTTATCAGAAGCAAACAACAGCAGCTTTCATTTATATAGCACCATTAACATAGAAAAACATCCCAAGGCGCTTCACAGAACAAAGAAGGAGGTATTAGGAGGGATGACCAAAAACTTGGTCAAAGTCGTGGGCTTTATGGGGAGTCTTAAAGGAGGAGAGGGAGGTGGAGAGGCTTAGAGAGGGAATTCCAGAACTTAGGGCCTAGATGGCTGAATGGTGGAGTGAAGGGAGTGGAGGATGCTCCAGAGGCTAGAGTTGGAGGAACACAGAGGGTCATAGAGCTGGAAGAGGTTACAGAGGGGGAGGGGTGCAGCCACGGAGGGATTAGACATAAGGATGAGAATTTTATAGTTGAGGCTTTGTGAGACCAGGAGCCAATGTAGGTCAGCGAGGGCTGGGGTGATTGGTAGGTGGAACTTGGTGTGGGATAGGCTACGGGCAGCAGAGTTTTGGATGAACTGAAGATAGGAGGCCAACCAGGAGAGCACTGGAATAGCTGAGTTTCAGAAGCAGATGGGCTGAGTTGTGGTGGAGACGGGCAATGATACAGAAGTGCAAGTAGGACCGCGGTCATTGTGATTGAGAGAGTATGGGGTCCGAACCTCAGTTTGCGGTCGAACAGGGCACTGAGATTGTGAACAGTCTGTTTCAACCTGAGACAGAAGCGTCTGTGGCTCTGAGAGCCCGTGTACCAGCCTAGCGCTGTTCCCATTACAGACCGACTAATATTCAGATTAGAGGGTAGTGTTTTTTGGGTGGCTGATCAGTGCTCCAGGCGCCCAGTGCCCATGTGAAGCAGGCTCTTCATTAGATGCCATTTCGCATATGCTGGGTCATTTATCTTAAAAGTGCTCGAGCTCGCTTCCAGCAGCTGCTGTGTTAGTTGTGACCTGTTTCAGTGCTTCTCTGGTGTTTATCTGCTCACCTATTTTGCAAGAAATAAGCTTGCTGAGAGCTTCTTAGAGTCAGGCACTCCCTGTTCACAATGCCTGTTTCCCCAGGGATATTGCATTGTATGTTTTCTATATAGTAGCTATTGTTATTCCTCCGGACATCCCTTTGTATTTGCAGCTTGTTGGTGAGGAGGAGGATCACAGGAGGAATGCCAGACAGATGCTTTAGTACCTTAGCAGATTACTTACAATCCATCCTTATACCTCCTCCCGTGTTTACAGGCAGACAATTATACCTGCACCATCGCCCAAGAACATTATTGTGCCTGTTCCTGCAGTCTGACCTAGATACCTCTTGGAGGACAGGGAGGGGGCTCCAGCTATCAAGGTCACTGTTGCAGGAGGTATCTGCAATGACACATTAAGGTTCCAGTTACTCCTAATGTTATTGACTCCTACACTGTGTGGTGCAGGGTGTGTTTTACACTTACAAGTGTTCAAAAGTGAGCTGGGTGAGTTGCTGGCTGTAGCTGATATGACAGTGCACAAAGCTAGGAGAGGGAGTGGGTGACGTGGCTCGTGGTCACTGTGGTCTCCTGGGACTCAGTTTGATCGCCTTTGGGGCTAGGAGAGGAATTTCCTAGTTTTTCTTTCCCTGAATTGGCCCCGGGTTTTTTTTTTGCCTCTCCCAAGGGACTATGTGGCTGTTGATGGGGAGGGAGGGTGGTGATGGGGAACATGCTGCTTAGTTGCACCGTGACAGTATGGGATATCTCCAAGCACCTACACAATAAATTACTTTTTGAAGAATAGTTGTCAGCTGTGGCTCAGTGATCGCACTCTCGCCTCATGTCAGAAGGTTGTAGGTTCAACTCTCACTCCAGAGATTTGAGCACATAATCGAGGCTGACACTCCAGTGCAGTACTGAGGAAGTGCTGCACTGTCGGAGGCACCGTCTTTTGGAAGTTAAACTGAGGCCCTATCTGCCCTCTTAGGTGGATGTAAAAGATCACCAGGCACTATTTGGAAGAAGAGCTGGGGAGTTCTCCCCGGTGTCTTAGCCAATCCCTCAACCAACATCAATAAAAAACAGAATATCTGGTTGTTATTGCATTGCTGTTTGTGGGACCTTGCTGTGCACAAAATTGGCTGCCACGTTTCCTACATTATAACAGTGGCTGCATTTCAGAAGTATTTCATTGGCTGTGAAGTGCTTTGGGACGTCCTGAGGATGTGAAAAGCACTGTATAAATGCAAGTTCTATCTATCTAAGAACATTGACTATTGTTGTGGAGGCAAATTCTGCAGCAACAATGTCTGGCAAGCAGTCATGAGCTGAATAACCAGACTATCTTCTTTTAACTGGTATTGTTAGAGGCAGGAACGCTGACCTGACGAGGCGTCAGGAGCTGCTCTGCCCGGAAACAGGACACGGGCTGTGAGGCCTCGCTCGCAACTTGAGAATGAACGATGTCGCGGGAAGGAACTAATCACATGACAGAGCGTCTTTCCAAAATGGTCATGGAGCGATCTCTCTGCCATTTTTGGCAAGTTTTCAGTGCTGGAGATCCTTTGTTATAATATCACACACTTCACTACAGATCTGCTGTGATCTTTTGTTTCACAATTGTTTGAGAGTTCCAGCGGTGGCTTACAGGTGTGACTGAAAAGATTATGGCCCAGATTTTGCTGACAAAACAATGGCCAGTTTAATGGCGCTCGCCGTTATTAAGGTGTAAATGGTCCAGCGACTTGTGGCGAGGAAGAGATAGCCCGTGAATTGTGAATCGTCACATTTAATTTTTTTTTTAAAGTTTAAAACGTCTTCCTATCTCTCTTTCCTCTCTCTCTTAATTCAATCTTTCCCTCCCTTATTTCTCTCTCCTGTACCTGATTTGACTCTAAATCACCTTATTTCCTTCACCGTCGTTCCTCTGTTTCTCTCACTATTCTTAAATCTCATAGGTTAAGGAGATAGACTGTTGTTCCTGCCGTTCACGAAGGTCCCAGATGCCCTGTTGCCTGCACTGCCCCGTTATCAGCTCGCACTTCCAGCAAGTTCCAGTGCTAAAAAATTTCGAGCTGAAGGCTGAGGGAAAATGTCTAATTAACAGGGTTCGCCGTGAGATGCCCCACTCCAGAAAAATCTGGGCTATTATTAATGAGTAAGACCAAATAGAGAGGCCCAGAGAGAATGCTGCATGGACACAGAGCATCTCGCCTCAGGACAAAATTAACAATTTGTCTGTTTTGTCCTGCAGCAGGGACAAGGCTGTCAGAACAACATTCCAATCAAAAACTATGTAAATGTTCAAGACTGAGTTGTAAAGGTTCAGCTTCAGCTTTGGCCTAAAGCCAGATTTTAATCAGAGCATCGGGTCTGCTTAACTGATTTAGCCGTCCAAAGCAAGCATTTAGGATGTGAGATGGTGCAAGAATTAGCTGGAGCTGAAGTCACAAACGTTCAATGGCAGTGACTGCACTTCCTCACAGGAGGGCAGGTGAACCTAACTCAATGGCCATGATGGAAGAGGTTAAAGAAAATAGCAAACACAGGACTGCAGAGCGAATGAAAAAGGCATTGGAGCCCTTTGCTAGGGAGTTGCTTTACTGTACCAAGAGCCTCATTGTGCTGGATAATTGAGCATTACTCAATGACAATTTGATAAAGTGGAAAAAGCAGCAGACTCTAATTCTTCAACTGGCTCCCTGGCACATTCGTAGAAACCTCGCGACCCTGAGACCCTTCTCTGAACTGCAGTTGATCCCGAACTCACTGCGTTTCTGCTTCATTGCCTTATAAGCCCCCGGCCTGCAGCTGATTGCTTGTGTTTCACACAAAATGATATTCGGCCTGACTGTTCCACAGATAAACTGGTTGGAGCACTTTTTAAAGGTGTAATTAAGAGATCCAGTCAGTACGCAGATACATTACTATATGACTTTCAGAACCCACATTCTTTGAGCTGTGACAGATTCAGCTACCTCTTATGGGCTAAATAATGACACATGAAAAGAAAGAAAGACTTAAGAGCAGGAGTAGGCCATTCGGCCCCTCGAGCCTGCTCTGCCATTTGATAACATCATGGCTGATCTGATTGTGACCTCAACCCTACTTTCCCGTCTACCTACTATAACCTTTGACTCCCTTGTTAATCAGGAATCCATCTAACTCAGCCTTAAAAATATTCAATGACCCTGCCTCCACCGCTCTCTGGGGAAGGGAGTTCCACAGACTCATGACCCTCTGAGAGAAAAAATTCCTCCTCATCTCCATCTCAAATGGGAGACCCCTTATTTTTAAACTGTGGCCCCTCGTTCTAGTCTCTCTCACAAGGGGAAACATCCCCTCAGCATCTACCCCTTCAAGTCCCCTCAGGATCTTTTATGTTTCAATAAGATCACCTCTCATTCTTCTAAACTCCAGTGTATACAGGCCCAACTTGTCCAACCTTTCCTCATAAGATAACCCCCTCATCCCAGGAATCAGCCAAGTGAACCTTCTCTGAACCGCCTCTAAAGCAATTATGTCCTTTCTTAAATAAGGAGACCAAAACTGCACACAGTATCCTAGATGTGGTCTCACCAATGCCCTGTACAACTGTAGCAAAACATCTCTACTTTTATATTCCATTCCCCTTGCAATAAATGACAACATTCCATTTGCCTTCCTAATTACTTGCTGTAGCTGTATACTAACTTTTTGTGATTCATGTACTAGGACACCCAAATCCCTCTGTACCTCAGAGTTCTGCAATCTCTCGCCATTTAAATAATATACTGCTTTTCTATTCCTCCTGCCAAAGTGGACAAGTTCACATTTTCCCGCATTATACTCCATCTGCCAAATTTTTGCCCACTCACTTAACCTATCTATATCCCTTTGCAGACTCCTTATGTCCTCATCACAACTTACTTTCCTACCTACCTTTGTGTCATCAACAAATTTAGCAACCATACATTCGGTCCCTTCATCCAAGTCATTGATATAGATTGTAAATAGTTGAGGCCCCAGTAATGATCCCTGTGGCACTCCACTTGTTACATCTTGCCAACCTGAAAATGACCCATTTATGCCAACTCTCTGTTTCCTGTTAGCTAACCAATCCTTTATCCATGCTAATATGTTACCCCCTACACCATGAGCTCTTATTTTGTGTAGTAACCTTTGGTGTGGCACCTTGTCAAATGCCTTCTGGAAATCCAAGTACACCACATCCACAGGATCCCCTTTATCCATGCTGCTTGTTACTTCCTCAAAGAACTCTAATAAATTAGTCAAACACAATTTCCCTTTCACAAAGCCGTGTTGACTCTGCCTGATTGCATTGAGATTTTCTAGGTGCTCTGCTATAACCTCCTTAATAATAAATTCTAGCATTTTCCCTATGACAGATGTTAAGCTAACTGGCCTGTAGTTTCCTGCTTTCCGTCTCCCTCCTTTCTTGAATAGAGGAGCTACATTTGCTATTTTCCAATCTGATGGGACCCTTCCAGAATCTCGGGAATTTTGGAAAATTAATACCAATGCATCTACTATCTCTGCAGCCACTTCTTTTAAGACCCTAGGATGAAGTCTGTCAGGACCTGGGGACTTGTCAGCTTTTAGTTCTAATAATTTTTTCAGAACCCTTTCCCTGGTGATTGTAAATGTTTTAAGTTTCTCCCTCCCTTTCACCTCTTGATTCACAATTATTTCTGGCATGTTATTTGTATCCTCTACAGTGAAGATGGATGCAAAATATCTGTTCAATTCACCGCCGTTTCCTTATTCTCCATTATTAATTCCCCAGACTCACTCTCTAGAGGACCAACACTCACTTTCTCACTTCACTTACTCTTTTCCTTGTTAAATACCTGTAGAAACCCTTACTATCTGTTTTTATATTTCTAGCTTGCTTTCTCTTGCACTCTAATTTCTCCCTCCTTATTCTTTTAGCCATTCTGTATTGTTTTTTATATTCTGTCCAATCTTCTGACCGGCCACTAATCTTCACAAAATTGTATGGTTTTTCTTTCAATTTGATACTATCTTTAATTTCCTTAGTTAGCCACAGATGGTACGTCCTTCCCCTAGAGTCTTTTTTTCTCACTGGAATGTATCTTTGCTGAGTGTTATGAAATATCTCATTAAATGTCTGCCACTGCATCTCTACTGACATATCCCTTAACCTAAGTTCCCAGTTCACTTTAGCCAGCTCTATCTTCATGCCCTCATAATTGCCCTTATTTAAGTTTAAAACACTAGTCTTAGACTTACTCTTCTCCCCCTCAAACTGAATGTGAAATTCAATCATATTGTGATCACTGCTACCTAGAGGCTCCTTTACAATGAGGTCATTAATTAATCCTGTCTCATTACACATTACCAGATCTAGAATAGCCTGCTCTCTGATTGGCTCTAGAACGTGCTGCTCTAAGGAACTGTCCCGAAAGCACTCTATGAACTCATCTTCTAGGCTTTCTTTGCCAATCAGATTCTTCCAATCTATATGTAGATTAAAATCACCCATGATTATCGCTGTTCCTTTCTCACAAGCCCCCATTATTTCTTCCTGTATACCCTGTCCTACAGTGTGGTTACTGTTAGGGGGCCTATAAACTACTCCCATAAATGACTTCTTGCCTTTACTATTTCTTATCTCTACCCAAACTGATTCTACATCTTGGTCTTTAGAACTAAGGTAATTTCTCTCTGTTATACTCATGTCATCCTTAATTAACAGAGATACCCCTCCACCTTTTCCTAGCTTCCTGTCCTTCCGAAATGTCAAGTACCCTTGAATATTCAGGTTCCAGCCTTTGTCATCTTGCAGCCATGTCTCTGTAATGGCTATCAGATCGTACATATTTATTTCTATTTGAGCTGTCAATCCACCTATTTTGTTACGAATGCTACGTGCATTCAGATACAAAGCCTTTAGTGCTATCTTTTTACTACTTTTGCAACCTCTAGTCTTATCTGCTGGTGCACTCTTAAGTTTGCATGCTCTGTCCCTTTCTGCCACTCTCTGATTATCATTTCCCTTATTGTTACCTTGCTCTCTTGCCTTGTCTTCTTTCTTTAATTTACTACATCTTCCCTTACTTGATCCCTTGCCCTAGTTATACGATTTGCCAGAACACTGGGCCCAGCATGGTTCTGATGAAGCCCGTCCCAACGGTACAGCTCCCACTTTCCCCAGTACTGGTGCCAGTGCCCCATGAATCGAAACCCACTTCTCCCACACCAATCTTTGACTTGCATTTATATAGCGCCTTTCACGACCTCAGGATGCCCCAAAGCGCCTTTCAGCCAATTAAGTAATTTAGAAGTGTAGTCACTGTTGTAATATAGGAAACGCAACAGCCAATTTGTGCACAGCAAGGTCCCACAAACAGCAATGAGCAGATAATTTGATTTTTGTGGTGTTGAGGGATAAATATCGGCCAGGACGTTGGGGAGAACTCCCCTGCTCTTCTTCAAAAGAGTGCCGTGGGATCTTTCATGTCCACCTGAGAGGGTAGACGGGGCCTGAGTTTAATGTCTCATTGAAAAGATGGCACCTCTGAGAGTGCAGCACTCCCTCAGTAATGTGCTGAGGTGTCAGCCCAGATTATGTGCTCAAGTCTCTGGAGTGGGACTTTGAACTCATAACTTTCTGCCTCAGAGGCAAGAGTGCTATCACTGAGCTACGGCTGTCACCGTTTATAGGACTACTCGGAATTTCATTGGAAGTGTTTCTGTGAGAGGAGTGTTGTTCTGTTCTAACACGTCATCAGTGCTGTTGGAATTTGTTCACAATAGGTAGAATTTTGATGCATTTGAATAAACTACAATCAATTGGAATTTTTAAAAAATCGGCAGCATTTTTCCCAAATGAAATTTATTGTGAGCTGTTTTGAATCCTAATAGTTTCAGGTACATTTATGTGGCATATTGGAACCTTGGACAGAATGAGAAACAGTCTGCACTTGGAAACAAAACGGCTGATTTTCTGAAGATGAGCTGGTGGCAGAAAACCTCACGGCATCCGGAGACCACGAGCAGTGACAATATCACAACACCCACATCACGGGAATGCTTCCTCGCCACCAGGACATACTCTGAGAATGACCCCCAAAATATATTCTCAACCTGTACATACCCTGTAAATCACTCTCCTTTTAACAAGGCATTGTATGTACAAGAGCTAGAATGTAACGAGATGGTTGTGTAAAATTAACTTTGAATATATGTATGAGATCACTGACATGTTTCACTAATAGAAGCTAAATCGATGAAATAAAAAATTGTAATCCGAATATTCACGCTTTTAGTAAACATTGAATTTGTATAAATTAACATTGAACTATCTATTTAGCGTGTATTGGAATGTTAAAGAGGGACCTATTTAGGTGGGGTGGGGTCTGCTCCTCATGCTTGGAGTGCGACTTACGTGGCAGTTGCCAACCAGCTACTAGCAGTGTGTTGGGATCAGATCTCAAAGGATTTCCTAAAAGATTCAGAACCCCCTCGGAGCGTAGAATAAAGTACATTTGAACACCTTTCAGATGAGACGTTAAACCGATGCCTCATCAGTATCCCATGGCTTTATTTGAAGAAGAGCACGGCGTTCTCCTGGTGTCCCAGCCAACATTCCTGACTCAACCAATACCTCCAAATCAGACCATTCATTAATTTGCTGTTTGTGGGACCCTACTGCGCACGATTTCGCTGCCATGTTTGCCTGAATAACAACAGCGACTGCACTTCAAAAAAAAAATCAGTAATTCATTGGTTGTAAAGCACTTTGGGATGGCCTGGGGACATAGAGGAGGAAAAAGAAAAAATCGGATAAGGGCCGTTTTTGGGCGCGGGTAGCGTGATGTGCTGTTACCCCACGCCCAGTGACCCCTGCACGGGCAGGACGCGAGTTTTGGCCGGCCTGAGGACTGACCTGCAATCAACGTTCCATTCTGGGCCTTGCCCAAGGCAAGGAATCAATGCAATTCGCACTTTCCACCAGCAGGGGGCTCCCAATCTCTTAAAGGAAGGATGTTTCTTAGAAATCTCTTAAAGGTAGCTGGTACCTGTTATTTGCTGAAAATAATATTCTACTGTCTGCACAAAGTCTGAATGGAGATCAGACATCGCACACGTAAAACACAGATGCAGGTCCCATCCCTATGTTTACACACTGATGAGTTATGTTAAAACATTGAATAAAGGTTGCACACTACTAAATCCCACATCTTCCAATCTGCACGCCAGACCTCACCAATCTGCCGATCTGAGTTGGTACCAGGCCTGCGAGGGTGCATGCACCAAGGTTCTCTGCTGATGCACTAGAGACCTTGGTGCAAGAGGTTGACAGAAGGAGGGACATCCTTTATCCACAGAGGGTGGGAAGGGGGCAAGAGGCCCTCCAGACATATATCCAAAAGGCAGTGGGAGGCAGCAGGGGATGAAGTCAATGCCAGGCTCACAGCATCATGAACATGGATGCAGTGCAGGAAGAAGTTCAATGCTTTGATATGAGTGGTCAAGGTGAATGAGGTCAACTGTCAAGTGGCATCTCCTACCAACTGCACCACACACTACACCCCCCATCACCCACAAACCAACAAACTCTTTCCATCAGTACGCAACTCTTCCAACCAGATGCTTCCTCTCACCCTTACGCATTACCACTGTTGCAAGCTGCCCATCCACAACTCACAGGCCACACATACTGGCAGCTATTCAACCATGACAGGCACATCACCCAGAAACACATCCCACTTTCTTGCAGGAGAAGGTGGCGCATATCAGGAGGCAGCAAGTGGCCGTGGCATTTCGCCCCTCAAGCCTGTTCCGCCATTCAATGAGATCATGGTGGACCTGTGACCGAACTCCATATACCCGCCTTAGTCCCATATCCCTTAATACCCTTGGTTCACAGAAATCTATCAATCTCAGATTTAGAATTCACAATTGAGCTAGCATCAACTGCGGTTTGCAGCATTCCAAACTTCTCCCACCCTTTGCATGTAGAAGCATTTCCTAACTTCACTCCTGCACATCCTGGCTCTAAATGTTAGGCTCTGCCCCCGCGTCCTATTATTCAAATATAGGAGACCACCAAAAACAGTTACAAATGTCTCAGCAGCCAGAAGCAATAATCCAGCCACTAACCTGTAAATCCTGCATGGTCCCTTTAAATAGCTCTAGTGGGGGTCCTCCAGGCACTCTAATACACATTCAGATAGTCGGAGTTAAGACTGTGCATTGAGTTGAGCGTTAAGTCCTAAAATGGTGTCTATCACTTTAAATCAGCCTTGCACACTGATTGAAGCCATTTTCTCTCTATTTTACATGATTCCAGTGTTCGTTATCTGCATCTGCGCTAACTCCTATACCAAGATGGCGTCCGGTGCACGTCAAGCTGGAAAAGTGCGAGCGCAGCCAAGACGCCATCTTGGATGTCGGAGAGGCCGTGTAGCACCGAAACAACGGGCGCCACACGGCCCAATTTAGCGCCCACCAAAAGGTTCTATATAAATGCAAGTTATTTATTTCTTCTTTACATGAAAACAGAATTCATGCAAGTAGACACACAGTAGGCAGATGGATTCCCCCCTCTCTCTGGTCAATGTGGACTCTATGAAGGACAGCCCAGTTCAAAGCTGAATCAGGATAAAGTGCCAACTAAGAAGGGAAGAACTTGCATTTATACTAATTTGGAATCATGCTTATCGTGGTTATTGTTCGGAATATGCTGGCATACTTTCTTTCCATGAGAAGCCTCCATAACCTATAGAACACTAAGTAATTGTCATAAAACTAATACATGATAATATAACATGTCCACTGCTGGTGATGGTACAGCAGTTAAGTTGCTTAGAGCCAGCACTATGACCAGGGATTGGTAACAATCCAGCCCTGTTAGCAGCACAGAACAGTCACCTGTGGAATGCAATTGGTCAGGTCCAAATAGTTTCAGTTGTAACGTTAGTTTGACATCCTGGAGGTTTTACCGGAGAAATTTCAGTGTTTCACCCTGTTAGAATTCCACGTCTGACAGTTGATGGGAGAGCAGGCTGGTCAGGGTCAGCACGACCAAAGAGGTTAAACTGGTTCAAAGACCTTTTCTCTTCCTGTATTTTCTCAGCTTATTCATATTGATAAACATATTACACATAGAATATTTTGCTATAAAGGAAATTTGACCTCAAATTGTGTGCAATAAGTATACACACACCAATTTATTTTTGGAATTATTCTTAATCTTTATTCTCAGCTATCCAATTGTTTTTTTCATTACTTTCTCGGATGTTGCTTTTGCAACTGATTTTCCCCTGAATGTCGGTCTATCTTTGTGAGTTGCGATCTATAATGTTGGATCCCTGCCCAATTTAGCCCCCTGCCCCTCCCACCCCACCCAATTTTTCACTTTTTTGCAGTGGATGATGAATGCCTGGCCTAAAAGGGGCAGGTGCATGTAAATGAGATGGTAATAATGTGATGATGTCATGTGTTACGTAATTACCGCCTCACTGGCAGTCAGCGTTGCTGGGCACTAGATAAAAGATGGACGTCGATTTAAAGGGCCCAGTGGATACATTCCAAGGACTAACAGAAAGCTTATTAATTGAGCAGGTTTGGGGCTCTCCCCCACCGCCCTCCCACTGCTTTATCATCTGCCACTGTGCCTTTTCCTATGGGCCCCCACTGACCTCCTCTTCTCTCCTAATTCATAGGAGCCCTCAACAGGTTTTCCAAGGGAATTCCCATGTACCTTTGTCTATTGTCAGAAGAGAGTAAAAGCCAGGGGAAGGGGCAGGCCAGGCTTCTCAGGCAGTATTGGAGACACAGGATGCCCAACCACCACTACCCCCGCAGCAGAATCTACAAACTCAAGTCCTCCAACCTTCAGCTCACCCACAAGTAGTGCTTGTGAATGCCACGTACTGCAACCTAACCAACAACCACATGCCCCAAACCTGTTCAGGCAATAAGCTTTCTGTAACCTCTTGGAATGTTCCTGCTGGGCCCTTTAAATCAGCCTCCATTTTGTTCTGTAGTGCTCAGCCACACATCGAGCTCCAGTGACAGCCCCACGCCTCCAAGTTCTATTAATGAGTCAGGCTGGATGGTCATTTGGCAACAGGTGTACAGGTATACTGCAGACCTGCCTAGCAGAGCACTGAGACTACCTCAGCATGCAGTAACCTCAGTTGTACTCAAGGGAGATCCCATCATTCATGTAGCTTATAGTCTGGTGCCTCGAGATATGCCTAACAGGCTGGGACTCTGAGCCGTGTGAAGGATAATGGGCAAGATATCATAATTTTCATTAACAGGTTAATCTAAGGACCAACTTGCACAGGCCAATGTCTCCAGTTGTGTGCTTCAGAATGTATACCCTGGTGCATATTGATCAGGAGCTCGAACCAGTCTGAAAAGCAGCGTTAACCTCTTCCTCGGCTAGAGCTCTCTGAGCCATAATTTCCTTTGACTGTTTCAGGAGGTTTTGAAGGCTTTGAATGGACAACCTTTGACCAATATGGCTTATTTCACCCCTACCCCCCACTCCCCAACCCCACCACCGTTGAAGGTTTGACATTGGAGAGGTTTTTCCTTTCAGTTCCCTAGAAGGATGTTCCTTCCAGCTGGCTGCTGGCATTTCTACGTTGGCAGATGGGTGTATTTTATCATGTCCACTTCCTCTGACGCCATGATAGTGGCTTGGTGGGACATCTCCTGATGTTGAACAACGGTCTCAGTATCATCTGCATGGAACGTTGATGAAGGATTTTAATGTGGATAATAATCTGTGTGGTCGATAAAGGAATATAGGAGCAGGAGTAGGCCATTCAGTCCCTCGAGCCTGTTCCGCCATTCAATTACATGGAATTACATAGAATGTACAGCATGGAAACAGACCATTCGGCCCAACATGTCCATGCTGGTGTCTATGCTCCACACGAGCCTTCTCCTGCCCCTCTTCATCTAACCCTTGTAAACAATTTTACAACACCAAGTTATAGTCCAGCAATTTTATTTTAAATTCAGAAGCTTTCGGAGACTTCCTCCTTCCTCAGGTAAATGTTTACCTGAGGAAGGAGGAAGTCTCCGAAAGCTTGTGAATTTAAAATAAAATTGCTGGACTATAACTTGGTGTTGTAAAATTGTTTACAATTGTCAACCCCAGTCCATCACCGGCATCTCCACATCATCATCTAACCCTATCAGCATAACCTTCTATTCCTTTCTCTCTCATGTGTTTATCTAGCTTCCCCTTAATTAAATCATGGCTGATCTGTATCTGAACTCCCTTTATCCGCCTTGGTTCCATATCTTCTAACATCCCTGCCTAACAAAAATCTACCGCTCTCAGTTTTGAAATTTTCAATTGGCCTAACCGCAACAGCTTTTTGGGGGAGAGAGTTCCACATTTTGAATGATATCTAATGAAAAGTCTCACGTTAAGGCACTGTTTTGCTCTAATGTGGGTCTAAAGATATGACTGGAAAATTGTTACCAACTTGCAGAAAGGAATATCAAAAGATTGTACAAAAACAAAGACACTTATTGGAATGTAAAGTACAGCATCAGCCGATTTGGTAAGTTTTGCACTAAAATTAAAATTGTTCCATCTTCAAACAGTTACGGAAATATTTATGTTGCCTGTTTATACGAACCACGAGTCCTAGTCGGTGGCCGTTTGCCCACACACTTGCGTAAATATTGATAACTGATTCTACGCACACCATCAGATAAAACCACTCTGCTTCTAGATGTATATTTGATCCTGGTTCAACTATTCTTTTAATCATTCTAACTAATTACACTGCAGTGCATGAAACAATTAAAGCAGAATTAGGAAGGAATGCTGGTAAAATGGTTACTGCCTTATGTCAACTGAGCATTAATGTTCAATAAAATAAGAGTTATTACAAATGGGGGATTCAGTGGGATTAGTATCTTTCACTTGTCAGCGCCATAGAGTTTATGCTCATTGACGTTTCTAAGGCATTGCTTTTCTCAAGTTGGCAGATACAACCACTGTATGGGCTGAGCTGCAGCCAATCAACTACTCAATTATAAACAACCCTTTTGACTTCAAATGAAAGAGAGAGGATGTCAGTTGCTGCCTTTCTCCTGTGGTCACACCACAAGTGCACCTGCACCAAGTAACTGGCGTTCATCCTCTCTGAGAATCCCTATGAAGCTATTGTTAGTACAAAGCTAACCTAGCAATATTAACCTAGCTTCCATCAACCGATAAGCACGGAGATAAACTGAGATAAAATGATAAAATGTCAACCCGCGCACGGGTTCCTTACTATTCTAGAAAGTATGAGTGTTTGGCAGCTAACCAGGAGTCCAGGAGTTTGAGGAACTATTGGGCTTGGCTGGGTGATCTTTGCCCATTCTTAACTAATCCACAGGGTGGAATGCCAGTGAGATCATTTGACCTGAAGTATGATCACTGACGGGGAAGAAAAATTACTAGCATTGGCCGACATTTCATTCAAATTGTGCTAACTGCTCCTGGTGTAACACTAACTAACATGGAGGAGTCCTTAGCTCAAACCACTAGGGTCCCCTTGGCTAGAGAACATGTCCACAGCTCAGAAATGCCCTTCAATGACATTAAATTCATCCGTGGTCATACTCGGCTTTCCATTGCAGATTTCTTCACCAATTTAAGGATGAACAGTTTTCAAATTTAGGCTAAAACTTGAAGGGAAAAAATTCACAGGGCTACGGAAAAAGAACAGGGGAATGGGACCACTTGGATAGCTCTTTCAAAGAGCCGGCGCAGGCACGATGGGCCGAATGGCCTCCTCCTGTGCTGTACCTACTGTGAAAATAAAAAACGGAGAGTAAAATGACTCTGCGTTAGAGCTGTAGATACATTAGAAGTATAACACATGGCCCATGAGATCCCCTGGACTGGTTTCGATCACCTGAGGGGGTGGGAGAGGAATAAGAATAAGAAATGAGTATTTGTTCCTTTATTGGCTCTGGGTTTTCCTCTGTTTCTTGGCATCTCTCAGGAGGTTACGTGGCTGCTGGAGGGTTGGGGAAGGAAGTGTCCAGTCATGATGTTCCGGCCATCATAAGTGTGAGGTAGGCTTGCTGGACCAGCTGGCTTTTCCTGCCCGTCATTTTCACGTGTTCGTATAAATACGTCTTTGGGCGGCAGCGCAAAGTGGGCAATAGCGAATCGGCAGCCCGTTTTACAGTCCGTCCGATTTTCTTTTCCATAATGTTTTGCCCATTTTGCCTGACTGCCCAAAGGTGAATTTAATGGAGAGTCACTAGGGTGGAAATTGGTCATGGCCATTTTTGGGTCCATAGCCAGCGTCGGCCGACCGTGCGTGCCCCAACCAGGAGGCCCGAGGTCCGAGGTCCCCCCGCCCCCGTCCCTCCCAATATTGACCCATGAGCCTGATTTGCTGAATTTGGGGTGGTCGCGTTTACACAGGCAGCTCGCCCTCTTACCAAAGATGGCTGTCGGGCTTTTTGCCTCACCAGCAGCGACCCCAGGGTGCTTGGGGAATGCACCATGATTGATGTCAAGTTATGTTTCTTTATTACTGAACATCTACATATGAGAACAAAGAGCTAAAGAATAATATTATATAATTTCATAAACCCATTAAAATTGTGTTGTGCACGATTGTGTACACAGGAATACTTGCATGACTAGTAACATTTACTCTACCTGCTAACATTCAATCTGTTATTAACACAGCACCATTAGCACAGATGGATTTATAGTCTGTGCTGTGACTTAGTTTACTCTTTCTGAGCCAGAGGAGTTGGTACTGCCGCAGGTTTGGGAATGCTTGCACTCTTTGTCATTGCCGCTCACAATGTAAAATAATAAATTCACAAATGTCATGATTATGCATCCAAGCTCACAAGACATTTCCAAAATGACACACTACACTGAATTGCTATCTTCCATGAATGACAGAGTAACATTTTACACCTCTAACACATGAGGTCTGTTACATGATTTTATCCTCACAGTTCTGCAAACTTGCTGACTGTTCCAAGAGTTGCTGGATTTTATTCTCATAGCTAGTGATAAGCTTTCAACACCATCATCATCACCTCCCCCTCAAGATACCCACCCTCTTGACATCTGTCCCCACCAACCACTGGCCCAGCTTCACTATTCCATTTTCTCTCCAAGGTCCTTAAACATGTCGTTGCCTCCTAGATCCACGCCCACCTTTCTCAGAACTTCCTGTCTGAATCCCCCCGAACAGGCTTCCACACTTTCCACAGCACTGAGATGGACCTAACTGAAGTCACTGTGACGGTAGTACACTATCCCTCCTCGCCCTCCTGAGCCTCTCTGCAGCCTTCGATATATTTGATCACACGATCCTCCTCCATTGATCAACACCACGGGACTGCCCTCACTTGGTTCCTCTCTTAGATATCCAATTGTAGTCAGAGCATCTCCAGCATCTTCTCATCCCATCGCCACACCGTCACCTCCACACAGGAATCTATCCTTGGCCCTCTCCTCTTCCTCATCCACATGATGTCCCTTGCAGACATCATCCACAGACATGAGGTCAGCTTCCGTATGTACATCAATGATATCCAGCTCTACCTTTGCACCACTTCTCTTGACCCCTCCACTGGCTCTATGCTGTCAGACTGCTTGTCCAACATCTGGCCTTGGATACCTGTAACTTCTTCCTGCTAAGTAGTGGGAAGACCGAAAATATCATCTTCAGCTTCCACCGCAAACTCCGGACCCTTGCCACTTTTTTTTTTATTCATTCATGGGATGTGGGCGTCACTGGCAAGGCCAGCAGGGACTTATTCTGTCCCTCTCCCAGGCCCCTATTTCAAGCTGAACCAGACTGCTGGCAACCTCACCATCCTATTTGACCTGGAGCTGAGCTTCCAACCTCACATCCGTCACAAAAACTGCCTACTTCCACCTCCGTATCATCGCCTGCCTTCGTCCCTATCTCACCCCATCTTTGGCTCAAACCCTCACACTTGCCTCTGTCACCTCCAGATTCAATTACTCCAATGCTCTCCTGGCTGGCCTCCCATCCTCAAATCTCTATAAACTTCAGTTCATCTGAAACACTGCTGCCCTTACCCTGTTCCACACGGGTCACGTTCGCCCATGACCTCCGTCCTTGCCAACCGACATTGGCTTCTGGTCTCCCAATACCTCAAATTATATTGTTTTATAAATAAACAGCAAAATGATTGACATTATGGGCTTGAGCTAATGCAGGGCTTTCTGGGTTCATCAGGTTGCCCAAACTTTTATGAAACCAATTAAGGACACTACACAAAAGACTTGTCCAAACTTAGCAGGTTTGAGCTCATTAAGTGCATGGTTAGCGTATTACACAGAAATTAGAACACAGAAAAACTCTGCTCGGCCCAACCAGACCATGTTGCTGTTTATCCTCCATACACGCAGTAGTCTTAAATCTATGTACCTGCCCTGTTACCATGGGACCGATTTTCGGATGGCTGAGTAGGTGTTCCGAAAATGGTGGAATTCCGGAGCGGGTTCGGAGCCCAGCTCCAACCCGCTCACTTCCGGGTTCCCCAATGACACGTTTGGGCGCGCGCGCAGCTCCCGCATGCAGGACTCCCACCGACAATTAAAGCTGGCGGGATGATCATTTAGATTGTTATTTAGGTAGTTGAGGTACTTGACAGACCTCATTGAGTGGAGATTTTGGCAGGGGTGCAATTTTGAAGGATCCTCAGCGTGTTTCCCGTGCTGTGGGAAACACTCCCCGTTGGAGCAGACGTGTTTCAGCCAGCAGCCAGTGGGAGATGCAAAGGATTTTTTGACAGTTGGGGGAAAACCTCATTTATTGCAGCAGGGCACTCTGTCACTTCAGACTAAGTTTTGGCTGCAACACCTTTGTCTTTCCACTCAAAATTATTAATTTATACCCTAAACTCTGCTGTGCAAACACATTTACCTACTTTGCGGACCCCCTCAAACTCACACCATCAGGATGGGGGGCGCCATAGCTGCATTCATCACTTCATCGGAGGACGAGCAACATCACCAGCCTCGCCAGGCACGCCGTCCACCTCTGCCACGTGGAGCTCCACAACACAGTGCTGCGTCACAGGCACCTGCACAAAACAGTCGTGCAAATACACATACACCCACTGTAGGGTGACCCAATGGGTGGCATCAAGTGTGGGTGTTCATGGTGAACCTCATGAAAGGGACTTATTACACAAGCCAGTCAAGAATGGCCAAGACGTGGTCGTAGTGGCGACAATAATAATATTTAATGTGCCATTAACAAAAATCAAATATAAATTAAAAAACGACAAATCGTCGAACACCCTTGTGCATCCCCTTTGTGCTCACAAAACCTTTGCCTTACGCTTCCGACTAGTCCTACATGGTGCTTCCCCTGTGGCTGCAGCAGAGGTAGTGGCAGGTTGCTCTTGTTCATGCCCTGACCGATTAGATGCTTTGGCCGTCGCCCTCTGGGTTTTGGTGCCCGTGAGGGCCCCTCCAAAGACTGCTCCACCTGCACCTGTGCAGGGGCAGACTCGACTACCTGGAAAGGAGGCAGCATTGCGGGTACTGGTTGAGAGGGGGGCAACGGGTGAGACGCGGGAGCGCTTTGAGTGGCGTCCTCACTTCCATGTCCCCTTTCGCCATCATCCCTCTCCGGGCCAGGACCACATCCCTCCTACCACCCTGCTGGACGACAGTTTGGAGGATATGTGTGAAGCCTCGTAAGGCCAGTGCTAGTGTATCTGCCTGCCTGTTTAAGGTGGCAGACAGTTGCTCACCCTGAGTCCAAAGGGCCATTGTCAGGGCCTCAATGGACACATTGGTGAGCCGTGCTTGAAGCTCGAGGGAGGCTAGCCTTCCCTCCATCGCAGACATTCCCACACTTACCCACGACACTATCTCAGAGATGCCCTCACATCCCTGTGACAGAATCTCAGGGATTCCCTCCTGTACCTGTGCCACCATTCCACTCATGCAGGAGTTGGACTCCTCCATCCTCTGCGCTATTGTGGAGAGTGCGCGTGGCACTTGTTCCAGCACCTGGCAAATGTGCTGCTGCCCCTCGATCATTCTCCTTTTAAAGGATGGCCCTCAGGGTTCAACATCTCTGTGCAGCTGAGCAGAGCCTGGAGAAGAATGCTCCCACCGACACAGACTCTCCACAGCTGCCCCTGCCACCAGTGTCTGCTCGTGCTCACATGTGTATGGTCACTCACCATGTGCGACCCCAACTAAGTGAGGACGGGGACCCACCGAGGTGTGTGTATCTGCACTGGTGGATGGCTCACTCAGATGTGACGGTGTCCCCTCAGAGGCTGGCAGGTCCTCTGAGAAATCGCCCTCTGCCGTGACAGTGGTCGCTGAAGGCCCTGTAAGAGAACAGAAGGCAATAATAAGCATGATGACAGATGTTGAGGTGCTGAAGATGGCGAGGCATGTTAACATCATTTGCTATTGTGAGTGCTGAATGTTAAAGTTCTGTCACCAGCTGTTTGTCGGGTGGCAGTCTCGGCGTCCCTGATGGACAGGCACTCGAGGGTGCGGCTCACTTCAAGAGCCTCCTGCTCCGCATCCGTGAGGATGACCTGATGTTACTGCCCCACTCCGGTCTTCGCCCTCTCCCGTGCATTTTGGACTCTCTTCTCCTATAAGGGGAGAAAGTAGAGAGGTGTGAGTGAGGGATGGTGACGTGGCCAACCGCTGAATGCATTGGTTTGGGTGCGGCTGACCGTGAAAGAGCTGCATCAGAGGGTGAGTATGAGACAGAGCCATGACATTGTATGAGGATTGGGTTGAGTGGTAGTGGTGGGATGAGTACTGGGGAGGTGAGTAAGTGCAGGTAAGTTGAGGATGAGGTTTGAGTGGGTGTGAGGAGTGATGTGATAGAGTGGTGTTGGCAGTGCAGAAGGAGATGTGGGGTGGGGGCGGTGATGTGGGTAAGACGGAGTGTAGGAGAATGAGTAAGTGTACTCACTTTGGCTGACCTAGTTAGGTCATTGAAGTGCTTCCTGCACTGGATCCATGTGCGGGAGACCTCCTCTGCCACCTCGAGCCAGGCCTTCTTGGTGGCAGAGGCAGGCCTCTTCCTCCCGTCCGCCGGGTAGAAGATCTCCCTCCTCCTCCTCGCCCCATGCAGTAAGACCTGGAGTGAGGCATCAGTAAATCTGGGAGCAGCCTTTCCCCTGGGCTGCTCCATTCTATCATTTTGGTTCTTTGCTGCAGGAGCAGCATTCGAGGACTGCCCCTTTTAATGGAGCTCCTCCAGCTGACAGCCTGTGATGTGGGGGCGCAGTCCGCCCGCTGCGCAGGTTGACGACGGGAAACCCGGAAGCCACGGTAAGTGGCATCAATTTACCCGCGATCACGTGGGGAACGGACGGATTTCACTGGGCCTATCTAATCTACTCTTAATGTTGACATGGTCTTTGCTTCAATCATTAACTATGGGAGTGCATTCCACAGCCTCACAACTCTGTGTAAAAGGGTTTCTCCTACTCTCTGTCTTAAATCTCTTACATTTAATTTGATATCTATGTTCTAGATCAATCACTGGAAACTGTTTGTTTCCATCTACTCTGTCCCAGCTCTTCATAATTTTGAACAACTCTATCAAATCACCCTTAATTCTCCTTCAAACAGGCCAAACTTTTCTATTCTTTCTTTGTATTTGTATCACACCAGACAGCATCCTGGTGAATCTCTGCTGTACCCTTTATATTGCCTCAATATCCTTCCTAAAATGCGGAGCCCAAAACTCCACACAATACTCCAACTGTGGTCTTAGTACGGTTTTGTACAGATTGACCTCGGCCCTTATACTCTATATTTCTTGCCATAAAACCCAATATTCCATTAGCTTTTTTATGGCCTGATCCACTTGAGGTGCTGCTTTTAATGTCTCGTGAACCAGAAACCCCACATCCCTCTGCTCTTCCACATCACTCATTCTTTCACCATTCATAGTTGGTGCTTTTTTTAACCAAAATGTACATTTACTGATATTGAATTTAATCAGCCATTTTTTTCCCATTCCACCATCTTATCAATATCCCCTTGCAACTTCTTTTGCTCCTCAGAATCATTTACTTTGCCTCCCACATTAGGATAAGATGCAAATTTGGAAACCACACCCTCCATCTCTCCGTCCAAATTATTGATGCACGCAGTGAATAGAAACGTTTCCAGAACAGAATCCTGTGGGTCACCATTGCCCACTTCCAACCACTCTGAGAAACTGCCCTTAACGCCTTCTCTCTGTTTCGTCCCTTCCAACCAATTTTTAATATATATCAATAGTCTCCTGTGAGACACCTTGTCAAAGACTTTCTGAAAGTCCATGTACACCACATCCACTGCATTTCTCCCATCCACCATATCTGTCACCTCCTCAAAGATCCCTACCAGCTTTATACATTGTCCAGCTGTGCTAATGCAGGTATATTCTGATAAGTTACGCGATTAATAGCGTAACTTATCAGAATATACCTACAGTCGCGCGACTATAATAGCTTGCAGAATGGTTCTGTGTTCCCTACAGAGTGTTAGCAAGAAAATGAACTCCCATTTCATGGTTTGTTTGTGCGCTAAGAACAATTTCACTCATAAAGAGGCTTTGTCCACATCATAAACTGGGTGTGCTTAAAACTAATTAACACTATATTCCTCAGACACATCTGAGTTTGGGGCCACAGTTGGCCATGGCTCAGTTGGTAACACTCTGAGGCAGGAGGTTGTGGGATCAAGCCTCACTCCAGAGACTTGAGTACAAAATCTAAGCTGATACTCTGAGGGAGTGCTGCATTGCCAGAGGTGCTGCATTTTGGATGAGACGTTAAACTGAGGTCCCGTCTGCCCTCTTAGGAGGATGTAAAAGATCCCATGGCACTATTTTGAAGAAGAGCAGGGGAGTTCTCCCCGGTATCCTGCCCAATATTTATCCCTTAACCAACATCATTGAAACAGGTTATCTGGTCATGATTCCATTGCTGTTTGTGGGACCTTGCTGTGCGCAAATTGGCTGCCCCATTTCTTACATTACAACAGTAACTACGCTTCAAAAAGTACTTCACTGGCTGTGAAGAGATTTGGGACATCCTGTGGTCGTGAAAGAGACTATATAAATGCAAGCTCTTAAAAAATTTGCAAGGAGGATTTTCAGTAAGAAAAATTAATGATGTCTAGAGGTGCTGAGCTGCATTGAGGGAGGCAGCTGTTCGGCTAGCAGAGGTGCCCTGTTTCCTTGTATGTACCATGACAGCTGATGAAGGATCAGGCAGTTAGCCTGCAGCTGTTGTAGGAGGCCCACCTCGTCCTGCACTCAGAGCTGGCTCCTGCATCACTCTTCACCTGGCATGTCTTCAGTTTTCATCACTGATAATAATGCCCTGAATTCCTCTCAAACTAAATAGTCATACTGTTCCCTTGTGCGTTCGGTTTGTGGAGTTACTTTGACACCTTATATCACCAGGAATTAGACTCGATCGAGAACGCAGGAAGGAGAAATATTTTTTTTTTCTCACTGCCAATTTGTTGTGCGGGACAAGAATAGCTTCATGAAAGTGACGTCCGTATTATCACATATTAATTTGCAGGCGGGCTGACCTCGATGCAAAGAGAACAAGAAGTTTATTCAGAGTTTGCAGGCCGTGCTGAAGCAGCTTATTATTGGCAGAGGCAGGAGTCAGAGTATGCTTTTGGCCATCTGCCAAGCAGCCAATCAATGCAGACCAGCGTCAAAGGAACTGAAAATCTGATCCCTTTATTTCTGTCTGGGTCAGAATGTCAGTCCTCAGTGCAGAAGGCAGATGATAGGCACTCCTTTCAAATGATACAATCTGTGCAGTGCCGTGGTTTTAAGACAAAAAATAAATAAACTGCCAAAGAAATAAGGCATGGATGAATCCATTCTGGCGTGTCGAAAATCAGGAGCATTAGCGAGCTAGCAAGCACTGACTAAACCGAATCACACCCGGGAGAAATTGCGAGTGGTCCATTTTAGCAATCGACCTGATTCTGTGATGAATGAAAATTATCTGCAAGAACCTTCTCAGGCCAATCAGCTTCTTCTGAACACTCAGGCATTTAATAATTAGTGCAAGACATAATAGATCAAAAAAAATTCCAAAAACGGACACATTCCTGGTAGCTTGAAATTACAAGTTAAGGAAAGGACTGTGTTATATTGACACTGCTTTAATTTTTTTTTGAAGTGCTGGGGTTAGCATATTTATTTTAAGGTGCCCACGTCATAGATACCACTATCCCAGGTACTGTGCTGGCAATGGTCGGCTCCAGACAGATTCAAAAAAAGACCCAGAAGTCATGTGCTTCAATCTCTGTTTCAATGTTTCAATGACCTTTGAGCTTGATTTTCACCCTTCAGACTTGTACTGCTAAAGCTCAGCCGGGTCACTAGATGGAGCACAACAGGTCAACTAAACCACTTCAGGACTCAGGTAACCTGGCAGGCCCATCCCCATCCCGAAACTGTCCTTAATATCAAAGACAATGAAAACCTAGTTCAGGAGGCACTCTATCCTGTAACAACAACATCAACATTGACTTGTATTTATATAGCAATTTTAATGTAGTAAAACGTCCCAAGGCGCTTCACAGAAGCATTAACAAACAAAATTTGACACCGAGCCACATAAGGAGATATTAGGACAGGCTCGGTCAATGAGGTAGGTTTTAAGGAGCGTCTTAAAGGAGGAGAGAGAGGTAGAGAGGCGGAGAGGTTTAGGGAGGGAATTCCAGAGCTTAGGGCCTAGACAGCTGAAGGCACGGCCGCCAATGGTGGAGCGATTAAATTGGGGATGCACAAGAGGCCAGAATGGGAAGAACGTAGCGAGCACCTTCAGTAACCAGTGGTTACCTGCCTGGGCTGAAGAGCATTATTTAATATTTCTCAAAACTAGTCCAATTCTCTCATGAATGCACTTGAAGTTACAGATTTTTGCAGACATTACACATTCTTGTATTTATCGCATTTTTGTGCATATTTTTCTTTGTGCTTCATTTATTGCAATCTACTCTTAATTCAAAGTTGTTTTATTCAAACGATGTAATCATTTGTTTTTTCTTTAGCACGAAATTCCCACTTATCTGTGTTACTTATGTTGCTAAATTCGAATTATTGAACCCTTCAATTTTTTTAATGACTTTTGGGTGAGGGTTGTCAACCTTCCAGGACTGTCCTGGAGTCTGCAGGAATTGAAGATTAATTTCCAGGACACTGCTGAGAGCAATCCAGGAGAAAAATCATAGGGACAGTAAAAAAAATTGTGTGTTTTCATTATTTCCTTTCAACAGTTTTGCTTCTAAATTATAAAAATATTGGAGATTGGGAGGGAAAAATGCTGGTTGATTGGGTGAGGCATGGGAGGCGGGAGGTCACATGATGAAATCTCCAGGAATATGTCCAACTAGAGTTGGCAACCATGTTTGGGGTCCATTTTAAATTTCCCGGTTAAAGAAATCGCCCGATTTTCATTCCTTTGATTGTTAGTTTGATTGTTGTGATTGGATAAGATCAGTTTAATCTCAGCCAGCGGTGTAGATAAGAGGGCAACTTGGAGGTGAGTGTCCTCCATATCAGGGTGAGGGAAAACCTCAATGTTTTGTTAACCTACTCCCGGCTGGGATTGGTAACTTTACCCAGCCAGTCTCGCTGTTGTTTCCAGCACGATGAGACCATGTGCTAATGACCTAATGAGGTGCTTCAGTGTGATTTCCCTCCAGTGCTGTCGTATGCAACAAACACTTTCTCTTGAAGATGATGCCTCTTTAACAACTGTGGATGCAAAAATACCATTGGGCAGTGTTCTGAATTCAGAGCAATGTTGTTACTAGCATAGCTCATAGAATCTTACAGCATAGAAGGAGGCCATTCGGTCCATCGTGCCTGTGCAGACCCTTTGAAAGCGCTGTCCAATTAGTTGCACTCCCCCTGCTCTTTCCCCATAGCCCTGCAAATCTTTCCTTTTCAGATATATATCTGATTCCCTTTTGAAAGTAAGCTAAAATGAACAAAAACACCAAGAAAAGAATTGTTTCTAATGATCAAAACTGAGCAGCTTTGACTTGCCACACGAGTGGACACTGTGTATAAACAAATAGCCTGTCCGTCAGCCTTGTGTTCCCATTAGATAATCCTTCTTTATGCTGACTCTGTAAAGTGACTGAGTGCTGTTTCAATAAGCATAAATCGATATAAAAGATGAGTTTGGAGATCAATAATGGCACTGTATTCTTACAAATTACTGGTGTAACATTTTTGACATTTCTTAAAACAAATCCTGGCTTTTGGCAGCAGGTTTATCAGAAAATCTTTCAAACATATGTATGTTTTGTTGTCGTCGTTTAACTCCAGAATTAGTTTGAGTTTCAGCTCTGACTGGAAACATACTTTGGTCTTTAAAGAGTAGCAGGGAAATGATGCAGTAATGGAGTGTTTAAAGGCAGACTTCCATTAAAAGCCTATTCCAGTATAATTCTGTTCCTTTTTTAAAACAATAAAATCAAGTGAGATTTTTCGACATGAAGTAAATTATAGTTCTGGACATAAGTAGTTTTCCAAATGTGATTTTGAATGGGATTTATTTTATGGAAAGTTGACGTTATGTCTAACCTGCTGACCCTCATAAACCCACTTGCTAGACTGGGAAATCAAAAATTGCAGACTCCCAGTTGCATTCAAATTGTTTACAGTGTAAATGAGCCAGTTGGAGCATGTGTCATACAGGACACAGCACAAGGGGTTTCTAAAATAGCTTTAGGGTAAATGGTTACACAGGAAAAGAAATATGCAAGGCCTTTTACAGACAACCAGCTCCTTAAAATGATATCCACTTTAAATATAGCGTCACACAAAAGGACTTGCATATTATTGATATCTTAGTTAAAGGAGTGATGTGGATTAACCGGGATTGGCAATTCTACCATTGGTTTCACAACTGTTCCGGTTGGATGTTGGAAGCATTTTGGCAGCTGGATTATTATCAATGGATCAAGAGAATGGCGAAAACATAACACCTACTCAGTGAGTCCGCTAACAGCCTTGAGGCCATAGGCACTGCCTGATGTAGTACCTGTAGTACCAATGCGGACCAGAGGCCCACAGTTCAAGATTCGGTCTGTGCTTTGTCAGCTGATCTCAGCAGAAACAGGGATTGGGGGGGTGAAATTGACCTTAGTGCCCTGGGGGTAGGGATAAGAGAAATGAGCCTAGGTTCCATTTCTGATTGCTTTGCAGTGAACCCTTTCTGGAAAATTGTGTGTGTGTGTGTGTGTGTGTGCGAGTGTGTGCACAAATGTATGTGTGTGCATGTATGCATGTGCGCTTGTGTGTGTATGCATGCTTGTGCGTGTATGTGTATGTATGTGCGTGCGTGTATGTAAAACCCAGGTGGGAACAAGAGTGTGCTCGGCTACAAAGCTCACTGTCGAGACTCATACATGAAACATTGCCACTGGGCATGGCACGAATGAGGGAAACAAATCTACCATCAATTTCAAATTGAAATACAGAAGATGAATTGGTTTAACGAGCTGGAAGTAAGACATTTGGCCACTGTGAACGGATCCATTGGTGTAAATGCAGGTGGCAAGCAACTGGAGGACGCGGCCTGCCAAACAGTTCAGGCAGCCCAGATTCCAAGAGCTGGGGCTAAGCCTCGTAAGCAGATGAAATCCTGACGTGATGCTTGGGACCAAACCAAACCTTTTAAAGCCCAGAGAATGAAAGGCTGTCTTGGGAGTTCATAACTAGTTTTTTTAAAAAAAAGGTAAACAATGCCATGAAATTTGGAAGCCCCGTTGCCATTTAACTGGCAAACTCAAGAGGATAATTTCCCAGTCCCACAGAGCCTTAAGCCCTGCTGAGGAGAGGGTAACTTGGTTGCTTATTCCTGAAGCCAAGGAGGAAGATATTCACGATTCTTCTGATGCTGGCTACCATTTAAAGGAATATTTAACTAACGAACAGCCTGTTTTTCAAAGAGCATGGTTTGATCGCAGTGCTGCACAGTTACTATTTATTGATGTTAATTAGTCTCTCACTTGCCATCCTGAGTTGCCCCGAAAGCATTAAGGGTCAATCACAAAGGGGGTGATTATTATCTAACCCGCCCGACAGGAAACTCACAGGATCAGATGCCTGATTTTCAGGTGGGGGGGGTAAAACCTGCAGCCGATCCTGTCATTGTGGGACTGGAGTCACGTGGAGGCCCAGACCGGGTAGTGGTAGCAGATAGCCCAGATTTATTAGACTGAATTTCATAACATGCTCTGGGTGGGGGGAGGATTTGAACTCTTCACCTCTGGGTTGCTAGTCCAGTGCAATAACCACTACGTAGGGCGCGTAACGTCTTTCTGTCCCCCCTTGTGTACACTGCAGTCAGACAGACAACTGTGAGCAACACAGAAACCACCGCCAGCAGGGAAGTGATTGCCAGATGCAGCATCTTTCCCACCAGATGTTGCGTTCACACAGCAGGTGGGCGAACAGCCCCAGGAGCACCCAGAGGGCCACATGGGCACCGCAGGGCACAGGTGGTGTGATCAGGATGGCAGCAGAAACTGGACAGCTTTCCAATTCATGTTTGAGGCCACCGTACAGGTTGCCATGACAATGAGTGTGATTGGTATGGGATTCAGTCAGCCAACTGTAGGGCATGTCGAGGCTGCGCCTTTGTATCTGATCTACGATAGAATTTGACATCAAATAGGAAAGCACAAGGCCTGCAACTTCTCTGCAGTCCGTCTGGGCAGTCCGAAAATCTAAAACCCCCTCAATTGCCCACTCCCTCAAATATCCACCCCATTCTCCCGTAAATGTTTTCAAACTATCTACCTCCCTGTGCAGTCTGTTCTACACAGTTCACCATCCCCTGCATAAAGTTGTTAAACGTAAGCTTCCCTCTTCTAAGCTCTCCGCCCATGTCCCCCAGTTTATCTATTCCATTAAGGATCTTGAATATTTGAATACAATAAATAAAGACTTATATTTATTTCGCACCTTTCACAACCTCAGGATGTCCCAAAGCGTTTTATAGCCAATGAAATGCTTTTGAAGTGTAATCACTGTTGTAATGTAGGAAACATGGCAGCCAATTTGCGCACAGCAAGGTGCCACAAACAGAAATGTGATAATGACCAGTTTTAGTGATGTTTGTTGAGGGATAAATATTGGCCAAGACATCGGGGAAACTCCCCTGCTCTTCTTAGAAATAGTGCCATTGGATCTTTTGCATCCGCCTTGGAGGGCAGACGGAACCTCGGTTTAACGTCTCATCCGTAAGGCGGCACCTCCGACAGCGCAGCACTCCCTCAGTACTGCACTGGGAGTATCAGTCCAGATCTTGTGCTGAAGTCTCTGGAGTGGGACTTGAACACACAACCTTCTGATTCACAAGCAAAAGTGCCACCAACTGAGCCACGGCTGACACAATCCCTCCGGTGCTCCCTCCAGAGTAAACAACCCCAGGCCCTTGAGCTTCACCTCAGTGCCCAGGTGCCTTAGGCTGGATATCGGACTGGTTGCCCTTTTCTGCACTGCCTCTGGCGCTAGGATGTTCTTGCTGCAGTACTGCAATCTGAATTGTACATCGTACTCCAGGTGTGGATGTATGAGAGCCCTGTACGGACTCATTATTAGCGGCTGGGACTTGTGCTCCAGACATTTAGTTAGCTTTCCTAACCAATGCCATACACTGTGCTGTTGGTTTCACAGAGCTTTCTCTCCTGAGTTGTGTGCTGTAGCCTAGAGCTATTTAGTTTATATTCCCAGTGTTTATTTCTCTTTCCTAGTCTCATTACTTTTCATTTGCCCACACTACATGGCATTTTCCACGATGCTGTGGAACTGGGGTCCTCTCTGTCGTCTTTTAGTGATTGCTCTACCTAACAGCTTTAGCCTAATGACCATCCAAAAATCCCAGAGTATACATACTTGTATGTAAAGGCTCACTCAGGCACACCACGCACTTTAACTTTTTGAAATATTACATTTGTCTCCTCTCTCTTGCCTTTTCCTTCTGTGGGTGTTACCACTTCCCACATCTCAACCTGCTGCTCTAGAACAAGCAGAACAGAACTGTTGGTGACAGCAGTTGAACGGAAGCAAAGACACTGCCGCCTGCTCAGTGAATGCCACATGGACAATTTTAGCACTAAACTACAGGGCCAGTTCTCTGATTTCAGGGTAAATATGTCATACTCCTTGAGTTGATAGAGAGAGGTGCTGACCTCAGCAGATTTGACAAGGTCATTTATTTAAATATGCCACCCTCTCCCCCCGTCACACACTATTTACACCTGCGCAGTGTTTGCTATGGCAACATGTGGGTGTAAATAAGGAGTGCAGCAGCTCTTAAAGTGCTGCTCCTGTTAAAGGGCCGCTGTTCATTTTTCACGCAAGCTAACTATTCCGACACACGGTGAGATGAGAGATGTCTATGCACCCTGGAGCAAGTGGTAGAGCTGGATCTTTCAAGAATGAGAGCCTGGATGTGTTGGAAGGTCACAATTGGCATCAAGCATGGCAGGAGGATCCACCTGAGCAAATGCATCTCCCATGTCCACATCGTGGGAGCAAATGAGAAAAGAGTTCTCTGGCCCGAGGACGAGTGAATTGACTAAAGCGTGCCCACTCAACGGAAAGGAATGCACCAACTACTGTGTCCACAATGAGTTGGCACATCAGCAATGCAGCCTGGAAGGCACCACACTTGCTCTTCCTCTTGAAGTGGCTCTTTAAAGGATCAGGAGACTGCGTAGTAGACAACAGGCAGCTACACTCTCACCGAGCGCAAGTACCGGGAGAAAAAACTAAAGAAGCTGAGACACAACTTGAGTAGCGAGATAAACTGATTGTACCTTTTGTGTCATGTACTGTGTAGATTTATTGTCAGAAGGGATACATAAATGTTACAGGTGGTGGGATACAGGTTGGGAGCACCAAGTCCCATTCACTCATCACCCCCGTGCTCGTTGACCTACATTGGCTCCCGGGCCACCAACGCCTCAAATTTAAAATTCTCATCCTTGTGTTCAAATCCCTCCATGACCTCTGTATCTCATAATCTCCTCCAATTCTGGCCTCTTATACATCCCCCCATTCCCTTCGCCCCATCATTGGTGGCCGTGTCTTCAACTGTCTAGGCCCATTGCTCTGGAATTCCTTCCCTTAACCTTTCTTTCCTTTATTAAGACCCTCCTTAAAACCTATCTCTTTGACCCAGCTTCTAAGCACCCGTCCTAATATCTCTTTCTTTGGTCTCAGCGTCAATTTTTGTCTGACTACACTCCTGTGCAGCACTTTGGGACTTTTTTTTACATTAAATGTGCAATATAAATGCAAGTTGTCGTTGTTATGGGGCCGAGACACCCTTTGAACCCTGCTTTTAAGCCAGTGAGGAGCCCCTGAACAGCAAGCCTCCACCCAATTTCTGTTGGAACATACAGCCAGCCTGTTGACACTGAGGTTCCAATGTCTGGACAGATCAGGTGGGTATTGTCCCACAGCACAGAGAAGGTCTCAAAAATTATCTGCAAAATTTATCAATGCAGAGAAGGGGAACCCATTCAGACAAGAGAACCAGGAAGGTTTACCTGAGTTGTAGGAAGGTGGAATGGGAAGGCTTGGTACATCAATCACAGGACCTTCAGTTAAAAGCTGCACTTGTAGCCCTGCACTAAGAATCCTATACTTCTCCCTGTGTTACACCAGTCACATTAATGACATGCTTTGCCTAATTTCCACTCCAATACTATCATCAACAACAACTTGCATTTATATAGTGCCTTTAACATAGTGTAACATCCCAAGGCACTTCACAGAAGTGTAATCAGACAAAAAAACTGACATCGAGCCAAAGAAGGCGACATTAGGACAGGGGTCGAAGGGATGGGTTTTAAGGGGCATCTTAATGGAGGAGATAGAGGTAGAGAGGCAGAGAGGCTAAGGTGGGAGTCCCAGAGCCAAGGCCCTAGACAGCTGAAGGCACGGCCGCCAATGGTGGGGCAAAGGGAATGGAGGATGTGTAAGATGCCAGAATTGGAGGAGTGCAAAGTTCTCAGAGATTTGAAGGGCTTGAGGAGGTTACGGAGATTGAGAGGGGCGAGGTCATGGATGGATTTGAACAGAAGGATGAGAATTTTAAATTTGAGGCATTGGTCGACCGGGAGCCAATGTAAGTCAGCGGGCACAGGTGAATGGGTGAGTGGGACTTGTTGCGAGTTAGGATAGCAGCCATCCATCCAATCTGCCTGCTGATTGAAATAGTGCTGGCACATGATGAGACACTGTGGCTCTGGGGGGTTATTGCATCTTCACCCATATTATTCCTTCCCTGTGGTCTGACGCCACGAGGGTGATTTTAAACCCCAAGAACGGGTGGGTTGGGGGCGGGTGGGAGTTGAAAATAGTTGTTTTTTGGGTCGCGACCGCAACCCGGCTTTATTTCCGGGTTTAAAGTCGACGCGGAAAACTACAGGCTTCCCACTGGGAATGCAAAGTCCGAAAATTTTACGGTTGCGACTCAAAAAAGCAACTATTTTCAATTCCCAATCGCCCCCAACCCACCTGTTCTTGGGGTTTAAAATCACCCCCCACCTGTCTGTTTGAGGATTGACAGCCGTGGGGCTGTTCCTGGGAGCCTTAATCATAGAATCATGCAGCACAGAAGGAGGCCATTCGACCCACCATGCCTGTGCCACTCCTCTGCTCTTTCCCCATAGCCCTGCAAATTTTTTCTTTTCAAGTATTTATCCAATTCCCTTTTGAAAGTTATTATTGAATTTGCTTCCACCGCCCTTTCAGGCAGAGCATTCCAAATCATAACCACTTGCTGCATAAAACAATTTATTCTCAGTTCCCCTCTGGTTCTTTTGCCAATTATCTTAAATCTGTATCTTCTGGTTACCAACCCTCCAACCAGTGGGTTCAATTTCTCCTTGTTTACTCAAAATCCCTCATGATTTTGAACACCTCTATTAAATCTCTCCTTAACCTTCTCCAGTCTAAGGAGAACAATTCCAGTTTCTCCAGTCTCTCCACATATCTGAAGCCCCTCATCGCTGGTATCATTCTGGTAAATCTTCCCTGCGCCCTCTCCAAGGCCTTGACGTCCTTTCTAAAGTGTGGTGCCCAGAATTGAACACAATACTCCAGCTGAGGCCTAACCAGTGATTTATAAAGGTTTAGCATAACTCCTTTGCTTTTTTAAGCCAAGCTATTAATAACTACACATCTGCCATCAATGAGACCTGCACTTTAGAGAAGCTTGCCAGCTGGTAAACATGCTCACACTATCATGCTGTTGCCTCTTCTCCATGGGGAAAAATGGGAAATAAATGGCAGACAAACTTTCTGTAACCTTCTGGATTCATCGGTGGACT
The DNA here is from genome assembly GCF_035084215.1 of Heptranchias perlo. NCBI lineage: Eukaryota > Metazoa > Chordata > Chondrichthyes > Hexanchiformes > Hexanchidae > Heptranchias > Heptranchias perlo. The sequence continues at coordinate 24,589,333 of NC_090358.1, forward strand.
GAAGCCTGATCAATGTGGCAAATCTCACCAGGGGATGTTTTGAAAGGATCTGAAAGTTTAATGCTGCATTCACTTTCACAGCAATGAGCAGGCCTATCCCTGCGTTAAATCTTGTCTCCACTCCCGGATCCAGTAGATGTCAGAAGTCTGCCAATGTACCGTTGGTCAACGGAGATGACCGATGCTGGTCTCCTCAGACGTGGCCAAGTTAGCGTGTCGGGGTCTTAAACACATCCTGAGCTGATCCTGAGTGGGTGCTGGATTCCTGAGCAGCAAGCACTCCTGTGGCTTCTTCCTTCTGCCTGAAATCCTCTTCCTCCTTCAAATCCATGACAGCCATCGGCAGGCCCGATGGAACGACCACGCTGAGCAGGTTAGAGCTGAGGTCAGCAATTGATGGCAGCAACGGTCCACAGGAGTCTCGATTTGAAGGAAATCAACAGCAAACAGCGAAAAAAGATAATGCATCATCAATAATGCAGAAAGAGCAGTGTGACAAAAAGAAAAAGAAAAGAAAGACTTGCATTTATATAGCACCTTTCACGAACTCAGGACGTCTCAAAGCATTTAACAGCCAACTATTGGAGCATAGTCATTGTTGTAATGTAGGAAACACAGCAGCCAAATTGCACACAGCAAGGTCCCACAAACAGCAACGAGATAATGTCCAGATCATCTGTTTTAGTGATGTTGGTTGAGGGACTCTGGACGAACTCCCCAGCTCTTCTTCAAAATAGTGTGATGGGATCTTTTCCATCCGCCTCAGAGGGCAGACAGGGCCTCAGTTTAACAGCTCATTGAAAAGTCGGCACCTCCAACAGTGCAGCATACCCTCAGTGCTGTTCTGGAGTAGTCCAACAATTTTATTTTAAAATCACAAGCTTTCGGAGATTATCCCCTTCGTCAGGTGAATAACAGGGATAATCTCCGAAAGCTTGTGATTTTAAAATAAAATTGTTGGACTATAACCTGGTGTTGTAAGATTCCTTACATTTGTCCACCCCAGTCCATCACCGGCATCTCCACATCATGCCTGTTCTGGAGTGCCTGCCTAGATTTTATGCTCAAGTCTCTGGAGTGGAACATGAACCCACGACCCACGGCTGACACCGTGACAAGTCAAAAAAGCAGCAAAAAATATCTTTCCAAATGATAGTCCCAGCTTTAAAAATGGATATTCTCAGACACAGTATGGAAGCTGCTAAAGGCCCATTTTAAACAGGCACGTGGCCAGTCCAGAGGCTACAGGCCAGAAGCCACAGGGAATTCATTGTAGGACATTTTTGAATTAATTAACATAAATTTGCAAGTTATAATGAGGCCCACGCATGCTGTCCCCACAGCCTCAAAAGATACCCTAAAGCTTCTGTGCTCTCTGACTCAGCATGCAGCACCATTGGCTCAATCGGTAGCACTCTCGCCTCTGAGTCCGAAGATTGAGCACATAATCCAGGCTGGCAGTTCAGTGCAGTACCGAGGGAGTGCTGCACTGTCGGAGGTTCTGTCTTTTGGATGAGATGTTAAATCAAGGTCCTGTCTGCCCTCTCAGGTGGACGTAAAAGATCCCACGGCGCTATTTCGAAGACGAGCAGGGAGGTTTCCCTGATGTCCTGGCCAACATTTATCCCTCAACTAACATCACTAAAGAACAGATTGCTGTGGGCAAATTGACTCCCGGGTTTCCCTATATTACAACAGTACACTTCAAAAGTACTTCATTGATTATAAAGCGTTTTGGAATGTCCTGAGGTTGTGAAAGTTGCTATATAAATGCAAGTTCTTTCCTTTCCTCTCCTATATCTTTACTGGTTGTCACATGGCATTTATGTACTGTCATTATTCATCATAAACATTCAAGAAGACTTGTGCCAATTTGGGGAACTGGGAATATTTACTTTAAACATTTTATTACTGGGAGAAAAGTGCCAGCAACAGAGCTATGCCAAGTGACCTTTGCCCTTTTACAGCTCCAGATAATGCAGGTGTCACTACAGATTGATAATGTCAGAAATTACAGAATGACTTACAAGATCAATCAGCAATTATCTGCTGAACTCAACTCTCTTTAGGCACAGCCTTTCAGGAAATGATGCAGGTAATTAGCTCCTCGTCTGTAAATTCTGTGTCAGGGTAACTTGCCTTCCTCGTCCTGTGTTGTGCTAAAGCAGCTGTTGCTTCAGATGAATTAGTATTCAACATGCTTATCTCAACCCAAAGCTGCTCCAAGAGCCAGTGCTGTAATCAGACCAGTGGGCGGGTGTGTCTGAGTACATTTTTATCCTGATCCGGAGGTTACCAATCTTTAACCTTGGCTCTGTTGTCTAAAAAACATGGCTGGCCAATTTTCCCTACTGTTCCAATCCTTAATTATTGGTTTAATTAGACCTTAATGATTCTGGAAGTAATCATTACCCAGTTCTTAATGCGGGATGGAAAATGTGAAGTGGTGGTAATTTGCTTCAAATTACTGTTTAAAAGACATTTTCCAGGCCAACATTGAACCCACTCAGATTCTACTGCGAGAAAGGGAAAAAAGAACTTGCATTTATATAGAGCCTTTCATGGCCACCTGAGAAGGTAGACGGGGTCTCGGTTAAACGACTCATCCGAAAGACGGCATTTCCGACAGTGCAGCATTCCCTCAGAACTGCACTGGGAGTGACAGCCTAGATTTATAACCTCTGCCCTCTCAAGTGGACATAAAAGATCCCATGGCACTATTTTAAAGAAGGACAGGGGAGTTCTCCCTGGGTGACATGACATATATTTATCCCTCAACCAACACCTGAAACAAATTATCAGGTCATTTATCTCATTCCTGTTTGTGGGACCTTGCTGTGCGCAAATTGGCTGCCCTGTTTCCTACATTTCCTACACAAGGGCATTTAGGGATGGACAATAAATGCTGGCCTTGCCAGCGATGCCAACATCCCATGAACGAATAAAAAATAAAATTACACCAGTGACTACATTTCAAAAGTGCTTCATTGCCTGTAAACGCTTTGGGACATCCTGAGGTCATGAAAGGCGCTATAGAAATGCAAGTCTTTCTTTCTTTACTGACACGGAGCTTCACATTGATGGGCACAAATGGTGGGCAGCATGCCCGAGATGTCCGAATACGTAAACCCCATCAATAGCTCACATTGATAAAATCGGTCTTTAGATCTTGGGTTTATATTTTGGACATTTTCAGACAGCCTGCTCAAAATCTGTCCTGTTAGGTTTAAAATCAGATAGTCAGCATTCCCTCAGTCTGATCCCCAGATGACGGGCCACCATCAACAGACCTGATAGACTCACTATCTGTAACTCAAGCTAATTGGGAGCGAGATGGGGAATCAGGTGGCTTGAGGCATGGCTACAACTACAGACTAAAGGTAACTGTGAAAAAATGTTTGGAAAAATAGATGTAACAAGTAAAAAAAACATTTTCATTCAGAAGGTTGAGCATAGGAATATCGAGACAGGAGTAGGCCATTCAGTCCCTCAAGTGTGTTCCGTCATTCAGTTAGATCATCAGCATCCACTGCCTTTTGGGGGAGAGAATTCCAGATTTCCACTACCCTTTGAGTGAAAAAGTGCTTCCCGATTTCACTCCTAAATGGCTTGGCTCTAAGTTCAAGATTGTCCCTTTGTTCGTGATTCCACCAACAGAGGAAATAGTTTCTCTCTATCTATCCTATCGAATCCCTTTATCGTTTTAAACATCTTGATTAGATCACTCCTCAGCCGTCGAAATTCAAAGGAATACAAGTCAAGTTTATGCAACCTGTCCTCATAATTTAACCCTTGAAGCTCTGGTATCATTCTGGTGAATCTGTGCTGTACCCCCTCCAAGTCCAAAATATCTTTCCTCTGGTGTGGTGCCCAGAGCTGAATGTAATACTCCAGATGGGGTCTGACCAAGGCTCTGTACAACTGAAGCATCATTTCCTCCCCTTTCTACTCCAGGTCTTTTGAGATAAAGGCCAATGTTTCATTTGCCTTTTTTGATTAACCTTTGCACCTGTGCACTAGCTTTTAGTGATTTGTGTACCTGGACACCCAAATCCATTTGATCCTCCATAGTTTCTCTCCATTTAGAATATATTACGATTTGTCTTTCTTGCATCCAAAGTAGATGACCTCACATTTCCCCACATTGAACTCCACGTGCCACAGTTTTGCTCACTCAATTGATCTGTCCATGGCCCTTTGTAACATCCTGCTCCCATCTACACAGCTTACTGTGCCTCCTAAATTGGTGTCATCTGCAAACTTGGATATATAACTCTCTCATTTACATTTCAGTGTCATTTTTTGAAAATAAGGCATATATCCCTCTAAGTTCCAGCCCCTACAAATGCCATATGACAAAAGCGTTGTTTGTAATCTCTTCAAATTCTTGAATTTACCTCTTGCTGGTAGAAAAGCTTAGAGGAGTATATAAAATGCAGGGGTGAAGTTAAAAAGGAAATTAGGAAAGCAAAGAGAGGGAATGAAAAAATATTAGCAGGTAAAATCAAAGAAAACCCAAAGATGTTTTATAAATACATTAAGAGCAAGAGGATAACTAAGAAAAGAGTAGGGCCTATTAGAGACCAAAAGGTAAACTATGTGTGGAGGCGGAAGATGTGGGTATGGTTCTTAATGAATACTTTGCAACTGTCTTCACAAAGGAGAGGGATGATATAGTGATTGAAGTTAAGGAGGAGGAGTGTGAAATGTTGGATGGGATAAACATAGTGAGAGAGGAAGTATTAAGAGGATTAGCATCTTTGAAAGTGGATAAATCACCAGGGCCGGATGAGATGTATCCCAGGCTGTTAAAAGAAACCAGGGAGCAAATAGCAGAGGCTTTAACAATCATTTTCCAAACTTCACTGGATACAGACATAGTGCCGGAGGATTGGAGGACTGCTAACATTGTTTAAAAAGGGATTGAAGGATAGACCCAGTAATTACAGGCCAGTCAGTGGGCAAATTATTGGAATCAATTCTGAGGGACAGGATAAACTGTCACTTAGAAAGGCAAGGACTAATCAAGGACAGTCAGCACGGATTTGTTAAGGGGAGGTCGTGTCTGACTAACTTGATTGCATTTTTCGAGGCGGTGACAAGGAGGATCAATGAGGGTAGTGCAATTGATATAGTCTGCATAGATTCTGACAAGGTCCCACATGGCCGATTGGTCAAAATAGTAAAGGCCCATGGGATCCAAGGGAATGTGGCAAATTGGATCCAAAATTGGCTCAGTGGCAGGAAGCAAAGGGTAATGGTCGATGGGTGTTTTTGGGACTGGAAGGCTGTTTCCAGTGGGGTGCCGCAGGGCTTGGTGCTAGGTCCTTTGCTTTTTGTGGAATACATTAACGATTTGGACTTAAACGTAGGGGGCATGATTAAGAAATTTGCGGATGACACAAATATAAGCCGTGTGGTTGATAGTGAGGGGGAAAGCTGTAGACTGCAGGAAGATATCAATGGACTGGTCAGATGGGCAGAAAAGTGGCAAATGGAGTTCAATCCGGAGAAGTGTGAGGTGATGCATTTGGGGAGAGCAAACAAGGCAAGGGAATACACAATAAATGGGAGGATACTGAGAGGTGTAGAGGAAGTGTAGAGGGACCTTGGAGTGCATGTCCCTGAAGGTAGCAGGACAGATAGATAAGATGGTTAAGAAGGCATATGGAATGCTTTCCTTTATTAGTCGAGGCATAGAACATAAAAGCAGGGATGTTATGCTGGAACTGTATAAAACACTAGTTAGGCCACAACTTGAGTACTACGAACAGTTCTGGCCATCACATTACAGGAAGGATGTCATTGCACCAGAGAGGGTGTAGAGGAGATTTACGAGGATGTTGCCAGGACTGGAGAATTTTAGCTATGATGACAGATTGGATAGGCTGGGGTTATTTTCCTTGGAACAGAGGAGGCTGAGGGGTGATTTAATTGAGGTGTACAAAATGATGAGGGACCTAGATAGAGTGGATAGGAAGGACCTATTTCCCTTAGCGGAGGGGTCAATAACCAGGGGGCATAGATTTAAAGTGATTGGTAGAAGGATTAGAGCGGAAATGAAGAAAAGATTTTTCACCCAGGGGGTGGTGGGGGTCTGGAACTCACTGCCTGAAAGGGTGGTAGAGGCAGAAACCCTCAACTCATTTAAAAAATACCTAGATGTGCACCTGAAGAGCCGTGACCTGCAGGGCTACGGACCAAATGCAGGAAAGTGGGATTAGGCTGCATGGCTCGTTTCTCAGCCGGTGCAGACACGATGGGCTGAATGACCTCCTTCTGTGCCATAAATTTTCTATGATTCTATGATTCTAAGCTATGTAGTAGGTATTGTATCAGAATAGTATTAGCATTGACTTGCAATACACCTAACTTACCATAATCAAAATAGAATGAGCAATGCCAGAACAGACAATTGTCCTCACCCCCTGAAATATCATGTCCCATGATTCCTCTCCTACCCTTCTATCAAATTTTTCTCCAGGTAGTTGTCCAACCGTCTCTTGGATTTGCTAATACAATCAACCCCAATGCCTCCCATCAATCCACAGAATCATACAGTACAGAATGAGGCTATTCGGTCCAGCGTGCCTGTGCTAGCTCTTTCTAAGAGCTATTAAATTAGTTCCACTTCCCTGTTCTTTCTTCATAGCCCTGCAAATTTTTCCTTTTTAAGTATTTATCCAATTCCCTTTTGAAAGTTACCATTGAATCTGCTTCCACCACCCTTTCAGGCAGTTCATTCCAGATCATAACAACTTGCTGCGTAAAAAAAAAATTCTTCTCATCTCCCCCCTGGTTCTTTTGCCAATTATCTTTGGTTACTGACCCTCCCACCAGTGTTAAACTGTGTCTCCTATCTACTCTATCAAAATCCCTCATAATTATGAACACCTCTATTAAATCTCTCCTTAACCGTCTCTGTTTTAAGGAGAACAACCCCAGCTTCTCCAGTCTCTTCACAAAACTGAAGTCCTTCATCCCTAGTATCATTCTAATAAATCTCCTCTGCACCCTCTCCAAGGCCATACCATACGCTCACCATATTCTATCTAAAGTAGCTAAATGTAAACTGTATACGTTTGAGGCTTTTTTTTAATTCATTCATGGGATGTGGGCGTCGCTGGCGAGGCCAGCATTTATTGCCCATCCCTAATTGCCCTTGAGAAGGTGGTGGTGAGCTGTCTTCTTGAACCGCTGCAGTCCTGTGTGGTGAAGGTTCTCCCACAGTGCTGTTAGGTAGGGAGTTCCAGGATTTTGACCCAGCGACGATGAAGGAACGGCGATATATTTCCAAGTCAGGATGGTGTGTGACTTGGCGGGAAACGTGCAGGTGGTGTTGTTCCCATGTGCCGGCTGTCCTTGTCCTTCTAGGTGGTAGAGGTCGCGGGTTTGTGAGGTGCTGTCGAAGAAGCCTTGGCGAGTTGCTGCAGTGCATCCTGTGGATGGTACACACTGCAGCCACAGTGCGCCGGTGGTGAAGGGAGTGAATGTTTAAGGTGGTGGATGGGATACCAATCAAGCGGGCTGCATTGTCCTGGATGGTGTTGAGCTTCTTGAGTGTTGTTGGAGCTGCACTCATCCAGGCAAGTGGAGAGTATTCCATCACACTCCTGACTTGTGAATGTAGATGGTGGAAAGGCTTTGGGGAGTCAGGAGGTGAGTCACTCACCGCAGAATACCCAGCCTCTGACCTGCTCTTGTAGTCACAGTATTTATGTGGCTGGTCCAGTTAAAATTTTTGGTCAAATGTGACCCCCAGGATGTTGATGGTGGGGGATTCGGCGATGGTAATGCCGTTGAATGTCAAGGGGAGGTTGTTAGACTCTCTCTTGTTGGCGATGGTCATTGCCTGGCACTTGTGTGGCATGAATGTTACTTTCCACTTATCAGCCCAAGCCTGGATGTTGTCCAGGTCTTGCTGCATGCTGGCACGGACTGCTTCATTATGTGAGGGATTGCGAATGGAACTGAACACTGTACAATCATCAGCGAACATCCCCACTTCTGAACTTGTGATGGAGGGAAGGTCATTGATGAAGCAGCTGAAGATGGTTGGGCCTAGGGCACTGCCCTGAGGAACTCCTGCAGCGATGCCCTGGGGCTGAGATGATTGGCCTCCAACAACCACTACCACTAGGCTATGCCCCTCTTGTAGAATCTGTGACTGTGTTAAACGTATTGACCTTTATCTTGTCTTTAGGATCTTGAATCCTTCTGTGAGATAGCTCCTGAGCCTTCTCTCCTTAGTTTTATTTCGCCATCTGAAAACTTGTCCTTGCAAACTTATGTATCTAAAAATATTGCAGCTATGTAGACTTGTGCACAGTAGGAAATGTTTTTATAGGGATTGATGGTTCCTTAGAGTAAACTATCTTTGAGACTGAGACTGACACTCCTGGTCACTTGGTCCTACAGCTGTCCAGTCTTTCACATTACTGTAGCACATTGGGCCTCTAACTCCAGCTTATCTAAATAAATACTTTATCTGCTGTGGTTATTATACGATCGTGTAAGAAATGGTAAAGCCAGATTGAAAATTTGGTTTTTATTCTAAGGTATTTTTGTTATTTTCTCCTCTCAGATTGCCCTCCCCCCATTCCAGGCTAGCCCAGGCCCAGAGAGAATTCCAAATATAAAAGTTTAAAAATGCTCACAAGCATCAAAAAAAATGCAAAACAACAAAAAAATATAAATTAAAGCTTTGCCTTGCGACTTGCAGTCTCTTAAAACCTATAACCCAGCCTGCTCCAAACTTATGCCAGGAGTACTCCATAACCAGCCTCTAGGAGATGTGTGAAAGTGGCTCACAGCTGATTATAGGAGTACCCCTCCCTCCTTATTTCTCCTCGGTATTCCCTGCAATGTTATGACTGAGATCAGTAACACCCGGCATGGGGTGCATTGAAGCACCAACACACTGTCTCACCGTGACAACCAGGTTTATATCTGTTTATTGCATTCAAAGTATAAACAAATATATTAGTAATAAACAAGTATTAAGACAAATTTAAGAAGAACGCGGTGAACTGCAGAAAACAAAAGTGGGTAAGGATACCCCTTTCAGGTCCAGTCGATTTGAGCCTCTGCCATCAGAAGATTCTCCACAAAATCGTTGCTCTATCGTTTACTAGAATGATTCCAGGGATGAGGTTACGCGGATAGACTGGAGAAGCTGGGGTTGTTCTCCTTGGAACAGAGAAGGTTGCGAGGAGATTTGATAGAGATATTCAAAATCATGAAGGGTCTCGACACAGGAGAGAGAGAGAGAGAGAGAAAAACTGTTCCCATTGGTGAAAGGGTCAAGGACCAGAGGACATCGATTTAAAGTGTTTGGCAAAAGAACCAAAGGTGACATGAGGAAAAACTTTTTTACACAGCGAGTGGTTAGGATCTGGAATGCACGGCCCGCGGGAGTGGTGGAGGCAGATTTAATCATGGCCTTCAAAAGGGAACTGGATAAGTACTTGAAAGGAAAAAAATTTGCAGGGCCATGGGTTTAGGGCGGGGGAGTGGGACTAGCTGGATTGCTCTTACATAGAGCCGACGCGGACTCGATGGGCCGAATGGCCTCCTTCTGTGCTGTAACCTTTCTATGGTTCTATGATTCTTTGGAATCTTCAAGAAGAAACAGACAAACAAATGCACTAGAGGAATTTACCTCAAGTTCACATGATGCAGGCGATCCAACTACTACTAATTTATATATCGGTAACATTAATCCGAAGATGAACACATGCAACAGGTTAATTATGTGCTCAGTATCTGACCCCTTGCTGTATTTAAAATGAACCATCAGTCAGTTCTAATGTATGATAAACAATGTTGATAATATCATTTGAAATTTCTGGGGTTTGCATTACATGGACTATCTCCTTACACTCAAGAAGAATATAAGTAAGACTGCTTTATATTTTGTCATCATCAAAAACAGTTTCTCGCTATTTTTAAACTGTTTTTATTGGATGGTGACCAAAATATTGAGGCCAGTAGGTGTTCTGACGAGGAGCATGTTTGCCAAGTGCTTTCATCTCAAAATCAGCCCAGAGGAAGCAGCAGCAGCAGCAGCAGCACAGGGATGTAATCCTCTCCTTTAGTCAACAGTCGAGGTTAGGTTTGAGAAGTAAATTGCGTTCTTACATATGTTAGAAGGACACAGCCTTAATGGTTTATAGAATCACATTCTGCGTCACGGCAAAGTAAGGCATGGGTTTGTGGCTACAGGGTCTTTACAAAAGGCTGGGAAATTGGGAAAGGAGGGGAAGTAGCAATATTGATAAAAGACACAATCATTGTGGTAGAATGGAAGGACTCAGACTTAATGGAAGGACTCAGACTTAATGCTTTATAGAATCCCAGTTGCATTCCGGCAGTTTTTTGTCCGTTCTGCAGTAAATTTAAGTCACGGGCGAGAAATGCTTCCAAACTGGTGCGGAGAACTGTTCACAGTGAATGGATGCTTGACCTTTAACAGTATATTTTTAATATTTAATGGAATTCTGTCTGTAGTGAAAGCCTGTGATGTTACGGTTGCAATGATATTATTATAACATGTAGCAGAGGCTTCAGAATACATGGCAAAACGTCCTTTGCCTTTGTCTAGACATGCGGATTAAATAATAATGTCTACCCCACTCTACTTCTCCAAGGGGTTTGATCAATGATTTTTTTTTATTTAGCAGGTTTTCTGTGCTTTTCCCACCGAACAATTCAGAAGCCAGAGGAAGGAAAATGTGACTTTCTTCACAAAAGGATCAACGATTCATTCTCTCAATTGTCCAGTTTTCTTGGCATGTTGAAGCTATTTGCTACTCTGCCTATTTATATTTTCAGAGTAATCAGTTGCTGCAAATAGTAGAACAGCAATATGAGGTAATGACTCCGGCTGGGGTACCTTCTTTAAATATGTATTCGGGTCTCGATGATGTCATCAGGACCTGACCGCAATTTTAACTGAGGCCTGAGCGGAGAAACCACTGCAGCTTTTCCACCAGGTGAAGGCCAGTCAGGACTTGCCGGGAAGAAAAGGAAGCCAGAAAAGGAAAGTTTTATTCTTTCTTTCATGGGGTCAGAAGGAGCAGGAATTCTCCTCCAGGCCCCACAAGGAAAGTTTAGGCCTCCCCCTGCCAAGGATTTCCCCTTCTCGAACAGACCCCGCCACCTACTTTGTGTCAACCAGCGATTTTCCAACACTTCCCAATCCGGGCAGGAAGTCAGCCAACAGGAATTAAATGAGTTAAGATAGTCCAGGCCTCATTTATGCGAGAGCGGCTGAGTTTCACTCTCACCTCACTACTCATCTCACAACTCATCTCACTACCCACTTAACTACTTACCTTACTACCCACCTCACTACCCAGCTCACTACTCACCTCATTACCCACCTCACTACCCACCTCACTAACCAGCTCATCACCTACCTCACTAACCACCTTACTAACCACATCACTACCCACCTCACTACCCAGCTCACTACCCACCTCACTACCCAGCTCACTACTCACCTCATTACCCACCTCACTACCCACCTCACTAACCAGCTCATCACCTACCTCACTAACCACCTTACTAACCACATCACTACCCACCTCACTAACCAGTTCATCACCTACCTCACTAACCACCTCACTAACCACCTCATTACCCACCTCACTACCCACCTTATTACCCACCTCACCACCTACCTCACTAACCAGCTCACTACCCACCTCACTAACCACATCACTACCCACCTCACTACCCACCTATTACCCACCTCACTAACCACCTCATTACCCACCTCACTACCCACCTCACTACCCAGCTCACTATCCACCTCACTACCCAGCTCACTACTCACCTCATTACCCACCTCACTACCCACCTCACTAACCAGCTCATCACCTACCTCACTAACCAGCTCATCACCTACTTCACTAACCACATCACTACCCACCTCACTAACCAGTTCATCACCTACCTCACTAACCACATCACTACCCAACTCACTACCCACCTCACTACTCACCTCACTACCCACCTATCACCCACCTTACTAACCACCTCATTACCCAACTCATTACCCACCTCACTAACCAGCTCACCACCTACCTCACTAACCAGCTCACTAACCACCTCACCACCCAGCTCACTACCCATCTCGCTACCCAGCTCACTACTCACCTCACTACCCACCTCACTAACCAGCTCACTACCCACCTCACTAACCAGCTCATTAACCACCTCACTAACCACATCACTACCCACCTCACTACCCACCATGCAAACCTCGCCTGGAGTTAAAATTGGGCCCTAATTGGTTTTGTACTTTTTTTTAAAAGTCCACGCACCATGAAACCTCCTAAGACTTTCCTCCGTTACATTATTTTTAGCTTTCATCCCCACTCTCTTCATTATAACCAGTTCTGTGTTTGTACGTCATCCCACTAACCCCTTCTGTGCTCTGCACTTGGCACAATATCATTCTCTCGCACCCTTCCCTTCCCTTCCCTTCCCACACCTTTCAGCTCTTCGTGCCACTCAACTGTTACTATCCACTCACAACCTGTTTTCTGCTCACTCTCACCAACCTCTGAACAACCCAGTTTCTTCCTCCTGTAATGTTTCATTGCTCCCCCGTGTTACTCCCCAAATGATCCCCTCCAACTGTCCTTCAAATCTTCAACTAAAGTTGCCATCAGCGAAGGAAGTGACACTCAGAGAAAATATAAAGGGCCGGATCTTGTCGTGAGTAGTGAACGAAAGGGGCCAGCCCTTCGTTAGACTTGCACTTGCCCATAGGCTTTCTGTGGGGTTTTTCACGGCAAATTGCTGTCAATGGGACACCCAAATGGCGTGGTGCCCTCTACAGGGCATCTGCGACCTGTGTGAACAGGGCAAGCAACTGTGTACCTCCTTAACCAATCAGATTGAAGAATTGTTAATGAGCAGCTCAGAACCAGGAAGTGTAAGTTAGAATAGTGAATTCAATATCAAATCAGGTACAGAAAGCGAAATAAAGAGAGGGAAAGAACGATTGGATTAAAAGAGAGAGATAAAAGAAGCAGAAAGAAAAAGTTAAAACAATGTTTAAATCTCCAACAATGACAAAAAGCCAAAGGAATGAGACTCTACACTTGTAAAAGTTAATTTTCAGTGCCAGAGAGATTGTTTAGCAGTAATTAAGATTTACCATGCTGTTAAAAGGGTATTTAGACTGGAATGGGCTAGCCCTGAATTTTTGTGGTGACTTTAGTCCGTATCTATGAGGTATGTACAAGAACTTCACGTCGTTCAATGTGTTTGAACGGTGAGTCAGACGGCGAGATGCCTTTTTCGCGCAGCTTACGGAGGAGCAGGGCATCTGGTACAGCAACTTCCGGGTTTTTGCGATTAACTGTGCAAGTGTGGTCGCCAGAAGTTACTGTCTGATTTGCACATAAATAACGATGAGCACTGTTAGCCTCACCATTACTTTTACAGCAAAATCCAGCCCAAAATTCTTCAAATAACTTTATTGTACACTGGCGGAATGGTGCAATTCTAGTGTGACATGTTTACATAGCCAATATCCATTATAAATGTGGACATAAGAATTTAGAATTGAAAAAGTTGGCAGGAAGTGCACATAGATGTAAGATTTTTAATATATTAAATAGATAAAAATGGATGGATTATATTATATTTAAAATCTGATTTTTATATATTATATATGTATAATTTTATTATTACTGCACTTTAAGGGAATTCATTTGGTCTTTGCTCTCCATGGGCGATGCCATGGAAGATCAGCTACATATAATATATAGGAGTACAGGTGTATAATATATAATCTAGGCTGACACTTCGGTGCAGTACTGAGGGAATGCTGCACTGTTGGAGGTGCTGTTTTTCTGATGAGACATTAAACCAAGGCTCCATCTGCCCTCTCAGGTAGATTTAAAAGATCCCATGGCACTATTCAAAGAAGAGCAGGGGAGTTCTCCCCAGTATCCTGGCCAATATTTATCTTCAACCAAAATCACTAAAACAGATTATCTGGTCACTATCACATGCTGTCTGTGGGACCTTGGCACATCATTGGCTGCCGCGTTTCCTACATTACAACAGTGATTACACTTCAAAAGTATTTCATTGTCTGTAAAGCGCTTTGGGACATCCTGAGGTTGTGAAAGGTGCAAAATAAATACAAGTCTTTATTTATTGCATTCAAATATTCAAGATCCTTAATGGAATAGATAAACTGGGGGACATGGGCAGAGAGCTACATTACAACAGTGACTTCTCTTCAAAAGTACTTCATTGGCTGTAAAGCACTTTTGGACATCCTAATGTTGTGAAAGTTGCTAAACAAATGCAAGTTCTTTCTTATTAGCTTATTTACTGTTGTAGCACTTGCAGCAAGTTGAATATTTTGAATACGTGGTTGACTTAATTCAGTTCTAAAAGGAGCTGAATTATATACAGTCAGGTACTCTGAATATTCATTGACTTGGCATTAGAAATTCCAGACAGAATATTGGAATTATTTACCACTAACAACTGATGAGGAGACTTAGAATTGGTTAATTGCCACTTGCAGTTTTAGGCAGGCAGTAACCATGGTAATTGATTCTGTAGTCAAGTCTCCATTAATACTCTGCTCTGCATTACGATGTTGTTGATCCTTACTATAAACCCTGTAGCAGTTTCTTAGTGAGACTAATTCACTAGTAGCGAAAATGTTTCTGTTTATTACACACCAGAGAAAAAAATCAGGATGAGCCAAAAATATGTTTTATTCTAACCTGCTTCTTTTGCTCATGGTCAGAAGTGACTATATTGAGTGAAAATGATTGTAGTTAGTCTGTTGATATTGATTTGAAACTAATTCAAAATGAAGGTGCTCTTGAAGATATATGTAGATGCCTGCATGAGGAGCTAATCACTTGTCTTCTATTATGTGTATACATGTGTAGCATCCTCTGTGTTTTAAGTATTGTAACTTTTGATTTAAGTAGTCTTTTTGATGTGTATTCTCATGCAGAGCAATA
This sequence comes from Heptranchias perlo, assembly GCF_035084215.1. Classification (NCBI taxonomy): domain Eukaryota; kingdom Metazoa; phylum Chordata; class Chondrichthyes; order Hexanchiformes; family Hexanchidae; genus Heptranchias; species Heptranchias perlo. The sequence goes on from NC_090358.1 coordinate 24,604,344, forward strand.
TTAAAGAAAGAAAGAGCTTGTATTAATTTTGTACCTTTCACAACCTCTTTTGAAGTTTACTCACTATTGTAATATAGGAAACAAGGCAGCCAATTTGCACGCAGCAAAGTCCTACAAACAGCAATAAGATAAATGACCAGATAATCTGTTTTTATTGAAGTTGGTTGAGGGATAAATATCACCCTGGACACCAGGGAGAACTCCCCTGTTCTTCTTCGAATAGTTCCATGGGATCTATTCCATCCACCTCAGGGGCAGACGGGGCCTTGGTTTAGCATCTCGTCTGAAGGATGGAAAAATGTGGTGTCTGCTTTTTTTTAACGTCCTTACACAGCATAGCCAGGAGCCCAGACTTCACACCATCCTATGCAGATTTCGGAAGGAAATGAGAAGGAAGCCCCGATGATCCTGAAATTCAAAGAAACAAAGGATCTATTCCAAAAAGTGAGAAGCATCCTGAACAAGCTCATCCAAAAATGCTTCAACAGTTAATGAAGCAGGTTCAGGAGCTGACAATTGATACTAAGGAAGTAGCTGTTACCACTCATCAGGAAGCTTCAGATGTTTGACCTTTCCCATGGGTGATGAATCAACCATCTCCCAGGACGTTGTCTGTGCTCCTGATCCTGGTATGAACTCTCCAGGATGATCTTCGAGGGAAGTTGTGAACCTCGACTATTCCAATGCTCCCCGGCCAGCCTCCCACCTTTCACCCTCCTTAAACTTGAGCTCATCCAAAACTCTGCTGCCTGTATCCTAACTTGCACCAAGTCCCGCTCACCCATCACCCCTGTGATCCCGGTCCGGCAACGCCTTGATTTTAAAATTCTCATCCTTGTTTTCAGATCCCTTCATGACCTCGCCCCTATCTCTGTAACCTCCTCCAGCCCTACAACCCTTCGAGATCTCTGCGCTCCTCCAATCCTGGCCTCTTGCGCATCCCCGATTTTTATCATTCCATCATTGGTGGCCGTGCTTTCAGCTGCCTTGGCCCTAAACTCTGGAATTCCCTCATTAAACCTCTCCACCACTCAACCCAATCCTCATACAATCTCATGGCTCTATCTCATACTCACCCTCTCATGCATCTCTTTCACGGCCAGCCTCACTCAACCTGCCACTACCTGTACTGCAGCCGCAGGGCATGCATCACATATGTGCAGTAGGCAGCTTAAGGCAAATGTGTCGTGAGCATGAAGGGGATGCACAAGGGTATCTGAGGGTTTGTCATGGTTGTTACTTATATTGAATTTCTGACCAACTCACATTACATATTATATTGGCACCACTACTGCCATGTCTCCGCGAATCCTGTCTGGTTTGTGCAATAATGCCCGCTCCTGAGGATCACTATGAGGACCCACAACTGATGCCACCCATTGTGTCACTGCAGAGTGGGTGTAGGTGTATTTGCAGGGCTCTTTTGCACAGACGACTGAGAGACATCGGCGATGTCCCCGGTTGCACCCTGGAAGGATGCGGAGGAGAAGTTGTTGAGGGCAGTGGTGACTTTGACAGCGACAGGTAAGAAGATGGTGCTCGGGCCAGCCAGGAGCAGCTCGGCATGAAAGAGGCTGCAGATGTCCACGACTACATGTTGAGTGACTCTGAGCCTCCGTGTGCACTGCTGCTCAGAGAGGTCCAGGAAACTGAGCCTCGGTCTGTGGACCCTGTGGCGAGGGTAGTGCCCTCTGCGACGCATCTCTCTCTGCGGTAGCCCTCCCTCCTGCTGTGCAGGTGGATGTGTCACAGCACTCTGTCGTGGAGCTCCATGTGTCAGAGGTGGACGGCGTGGCTGGTGAGGCTGGTGATGCTGTTTGCCCTCCGAGGAGGTCATGAGTGCAGCTACGGCGGCCCCCATCCGGAAGATGTACATCTGAGGGGGTCCGCAAGGTAGGTACATGTGTCTGGACCCCAGGGTAAGTGTACAGGTTGGTGACTTTGACTGTCAGGAGGAGGGTGGTGGAGGCCAAACTTTGTCCCAAGTGACAGAGTGGCCTCCTGCAATGAGTGAGGGTCTCCCCCCCCCCCCAACCTGTCAAATGGACCTTTGCAGCTGCCACAGGCTGACAGCTGCAACACGTCCATTTGACCTGTGAGTGTTTCCCCCAGTGTGGGAAACAGTCCCAGTTTGCTCTAAAATCCCACATAATCCTTTAATCAGGTCAGTTAATGACGTGAAATACCTAAATAAATACCCTCAAGTGGCATCCCGCTGGCTTTAATTGCCTGCGGGATTCCCACCAGTGGGGGCTGTGCGCGCACGCCGGCGCGTCAGCGGGGAACCCGGAAGTGCGCGGGTTCGGGGCGGGCTCCGGTACCGCTCCGGGATTCTCCGATTTTCGGAGCCCCCCCGCCAGGAACGCACCCGATAGCAGGTGCTAAAATGACGCCCAATATCTCCTTATGTGGTTCACTGTCACATTTTGTCTGATAACGCTCCCGTGAAGTGCCTTTGGACATTAAAGGCTCTATATAAATGCAAGTTGTTGTAGTTGACAGTGTTGAAACCGAGCCCGGGAAGTTCCCATTGACTGCTCCTGTTTTTAGTCCCATCTCATCCATTGACCTTCCTACTCGAAGATATCCACAATGGTCAAGGAAACCTCCCAATTGTTCGAACTTGTAGATAGTTATGAGTGTAGTGGTTTTCACTGTGGTTCTAGTGTTGGCATAACCTATGAGTACTTTGCATCTGTCTTTACCAAGGAAGAAGATTCTGCCAGAGTCTCAGTAAAGGCAGATATAGTTGAGATCCTGGATGGGCTAAAAAGAAGAGGTACTAGAAAGGCTAGCTGTAGTTAAAGTAGATAAGTCACCCGGTCCGGATGGGATGCATCCTAGGTTGCTGAGGGAAGTAAGGGTGGAAATTGCAGAGGTACTGGCCATAATCTTCCAAACATCCTTAGATACAGGGGTGGTGCCAGGGGACTGGAGAATTGCAAATGTTACACCCTTGTTCAAAAAAGTGTGTAAGGATAAACCCAGCAACTACAGGCCAGTCAGTTTAACCTCAGTGGTGAAACTTTTAGAAACGATGATCCGGGACAGAATTAACAGTCACTTGGACGAGTGTGGATTGATTAGGGAAAGCCAGCATGAATTTGTTAAAGGCAAATCATATTTAACTAACCTGACAGAGTTTTTTGATGAGGTAACAGAGAAGGTAGATGAGGGCAATGCAGTTGATGTGGTGTATATGGACTTTCAAAAGGCATTTGATAAAGTGCCACATGGCAGGCTTTTCATCAAGATTGCAAACCATGGATTAAAGAGGGCAGTAGCAACATGGATACAGAATTGGCAAAGTGAAAGGAAACAGAGAGTAGTGGTGAACAGGTGTTTTTCGGACTGGAGGGAGGTGTACAGTGGTGTTCCCCAGGGGTCAGTGCTGGGACCACTGCTTTTCTTGATATATATTTATGACTTGGACTTGGGTGTACAGGGCACAATTTCAAAATTGCAGATGACACAAAACTTGGAAGGGTAGTAAACAGTGAGGAGGACTGTGATAGACTTCAAGAGGATATAGATAGGCTAGTGGTATGGGCAGACACATGGCAGATGAAATTTAACGGAGAAAAATGTGAAGTGATACATTTCGGTAGGAAGAATGAGGAGAGGCAATATAAACTAGAGGGCACAACTCTAAAAGGGGTACAGGAACAGAGAGATCTGGGGGTATATGTGCACAAATCGTTGAAGGTGGCAGGGCAGGTTGAGAAAGTGGTTAAAAAAGCATACAGGATCCTGGGATTTATAAATAGAGGCATAGAATACAAAAGTATGGAAGTCACGATGCACCTTTATAAAACACTGGTTTGGCCACAACTGGATATTGAGTCCAGTTCTGGCCACCGCACTTTAGGAAAGGTGTTAAGGCCTTATAGAGGGTGCAGAAGAGATTTACAAGAATGGTTCCAGGGATGAGGGACTTTAGTTACGTGGATAGACTGGAGAAGCTGGGGTTGTTCTCCTTGGATCAGAGAAGGTTGCGAGGAGATTTGATAGAGGTATTTAAAATCATGAAGGTCTAGACAGAGTAGATAGAGAGAAACTTTTCCCATTGGTGGAAGGATCAAGCACTAGAGGACATAGATTTAAAGTGATTGGCAAAAGAACCAAAGGCGACATGAGGAAATTTTTTTTTTACACAGCGGGTGGTTAGGATTTGGAATGCACTGCCCGAGGGGGTGGTGGAGGCAGATTCAATCATGGCCTTCAAAAGGGAACTGGATAGGTAGTTGAAAGGAAAAAAAATTGCAGGGCTACGGGGATAGGGCGGGGGAGTGGGACTAGCTGGATTGCTCTTGCATAGAGCCGGCACGGACTTGATGGGCTGACTGGCCACCTTCCATGCTGTAACCTTTCTATGATTCTATGATTCTATCTTTCCTGTGTACTACTGGGAGTGTGCTATGGTTATTTATTTTTTGTCACGTTATTGTAAGATGTAGTTGCTGAATTTCTTTACTTAGTGTTTTTGTTTAGCTGTTAACCAGGCTGATTCTTGGAGATGATTACTTTCACCTTGTAATTCTGAGGGGGGAAAGTGATATGTGCTTGAACCTGCATATTGTTAACCGAACACTAGATGGTGCCCTGATGGGAGTATGGACTTTACACTTCTTCACCAATAGAGTGCTTATTCACTCTCTGTAGCTGATGAATATTGTCAGGAAACAATATTCAGTTCTTCTGTTCCTGTTACGTGACGTTCATATCGAGATCACTTCCATCGTAACTGGTGTTAAAGGAGAAGTCTTTGGTCACATGAAGACTATCAGAAAGTGTGCACTAACTGACGAACCAATGGTGGAATTATGAGCTTGCACTGAGAGACAGTGGAATCACACAAAAATACCCCAAAATCAACATCAGGGCAGCTTCTGAAGTACACCTTACATGAAATAAAAGGCATGTACAAATATATATTACTGAAAATATATTCAGTGAAAATAACATGACACTTGATCTTGGCAATAAAAGAGCATTATCGCTATAAAAGGGTTCTGACAACTCCTTGGAGTAAACTCTCTGAGACACGATGCTGTCTGGGCCTTGCACACAGCCAGCACGGATTGGATTCTCAGAACTGACCCGTGCTGACCCGCACTGACCTGCATTGGCCTGCACTGACCTGCACTGACCCGTGCTGACCTGCACTGACCCATGCTGACCCCCGCTGACTACCGCTGACCCGCATTGACCCGCTCTGACCTGCGCTGACCCGCACTGACCAGTGCTGACCCCCGCTGACCCGTGCCGACCCACTGTAGTGTAACTGGCCTGGCTCCGATATTTCAAAAGGTTTTTTTAAAAACTCCCCATTTTTTAATAGGTTGTTAGTAGGGAAATTGGCTGTTTAAACTTTACACCCCTTGATGGCCCTTAGCAATGCTGCATGAGGACAGGTTGCATAAACTTGGCTTGGGGTTAAGGGTGATCTGATCGAGGTATTCAAAATGATAAATGGGGTAGATATAGAGAAACCATTTCCTCTGATTCTAATAATCCTAATATTCCTGGTTGCAAGGTATTCAGGAAAGATAGGGAAGGAAAGAATGGAGAGGGTGGCAGTATTGATCAAAGAAACTATTGTAGCACTGGAAAGGGATGATGTAGTTGAGGGGTCAAAGACAGGATCTATTTGGTTAGAATTAAGGAACAATAGAGGAGCTATTACGCTACTGGGTGTATACTGTAGGCCACCAAATAGTGGGAAGGAGATAGAGGATCACATTTTCAGGCAAATTACAGAAAGATGCAAGAACAATAGAGTAGTGATAATGGAGGACTTCAATTATCCTTTGTAAACAATTTTACAACACCAAGTTATAGTCCAGCAATTTTATTTTAAATTCACAAGCTTTCGGAGATTTTCTCCTTCCTCAGGCAAATGTTTCAAGATCTCCTTGAAGCCTACGCATTTAGGAGATCTTGAAACATTTGCCTGAGGAAGGAGAAAATCTCTGAAAGCTTGTGAATTTAAAATAAAATTGCTGGACTATAACTTGGTGTTGTAAAATTGTTTACAATTGTCAACCCCAGTCCATCACCGGCATCTCCACATTCAATTATCCTAACATAGACTGGGACAGTAACAGTGTAAAGGGCAAAGAGGGGGAGAGATTCCTGAAATGTATATAAAACAACTTTCTTGATCAGTGTGTTTCCAACCCAACCAGGAAGGAAGCAGTGCTGGATCTAGTTCTGGGGAATGAAGTGGGGCAGGTGGAGCCTGTTTCAGTGGGAGGGCATTTGGGGAACAGTGATCAAAATATCATTAGGTTTAGAATAGTTATGGAAAAGAACAAGGAACAATCAAGCATAAAAATACTAAACTAGAGGAGGGCTAATTTCAGTGAGTTAAAAAAGATTAGAATCAAATATTGGTGAGCAAAACAGTAATTGAAGGTGGAATTGGTTCGGATACAGAGTAGACACATTCCAACGAGGGGGAAAGGAATGACATCCACAGCTAGAGCTCCCTGGATGACTAATGATATAGAGACTAAAATGAAACAGAAAAAGGAGGCTTACGACAAATGTAAGGTTTATAATACAGTAGAGGACCAGGCTAAATACAGAAAGTACAGAAGAGATCTAAAAAAGAGAATAAGAGGGGCAAAGAGAGAGTATGAGAATAGATTAGCGGCTAACATAAAAGGGAACCCAAAAGTTTTTTATAAAATATAAAAGGGTAAAAAAAGAGATCTTCTTATGGAGGCAGAGGGTATGGTTGAGGTACTAAATGAATACTTTGCATCCGTCTTCAAGTGAGAAGAAGATGCTGTCATTGTAGCAGTAAAGGAGGAGGTAGTAGCGATATTGGATAGGATAGAAATAGATAAAGAGGAGGTACTTAAAAGGTTGGCAGTACTCAAAGTATAAAAGTCACCCGGTCCACATGGAATGTATCCTAGGTTACTGAGGGAAGTAAGGGTAGAAATTGTGGAGGCTCTGGCCACAATCTTCCAATCCTCCTTAGATATGCGGATGGTGCCGTCGGACTGGAGGATTGCAAATGTTACACCCCTGTTCAAAAAAGGGGAGGGGGATAACCCCGGCAATTACAGGCCAGTGAGCCTAACGTCGGTGGTGGGGAAACTTTTAGAGACAATAATTCGGGGCAAAATTAATTGACACTTGGAAATGTATGGGCTAATAAATGAAAGTCAGCATGGATTTGTTAAAGGAAAATCATGTTTGACTAACTTGATTGAGTTCTTTGATGAAGTAACGGAGAGGGTTAATGAGGGTAGTGCGGTTGATGTTGTGTGTATGGACTTTCAAAAAGCATTTGATAAAGTACCACATAATAGACTTGTTATCAAAATTAAAGCCTGTGGGATTAAAGGGACAGTGGTAGGGTGGATACAAAATTGGCTAAGGGACAGAAAGCAGAGAGTAGTGATGAACGGTTGTTTTACAGACTGGAGGGAAGTATACAGTGGTGTTCCCCAGGGGTCAGTATTAGGATCACTGCTCTTTTTGATATGTATTAATGACCTGGACTTGGGTATAGAGGGTATCATTTCAAGAAGTTTGCAGATGACACGATACTCGGAAATGTAGTAAACAATGTGGAGGATAGTAACAGACTTCAGGAAGACACAGACAGACTGGTGAAATGGGCAGACACATGGCAGATGAAATTTAATACAGAGAAATAGGAAGTGATACATTTTGGTAGGAAGAATGAGGAGAGGCAGTATAAAATAAATGGAACAATTTTAAAGGGAGCACAAGAACAGAGAGACCTGGGGGTGCACGTACACAAATCTTTGAAGGTGATAGGACAAGTTGAGAAGGCAGTTAAAAAAGCATATGGGATCCTGGGCTTTATTAATAGAGGCATAGAGTACAAAAGCAAGGAAGTTATGCTAAACCCTTATAAAACAATAGTTAGGCCTCAGCCGGAGTATTCTGTTCAATTCTGGCCACCACATTTTAGGAAGGATGTCAGAAGAGATTTACTAGAATGGTACCAGGGATGAGGGACTTCAGTTATGTGGAGAGACTGGAGAAGCTGGGGCTGTTCTCCTTAGAACAGAGAAAGTTAAGGGGAGATTTAATAGAGATGTTCAAAATTTTGAATGGTTTTGATAGAGTAAATAAGGAGAAACTGTTTCCAGTGGCAGAAGGGTCAGCAGCCATAGGGCACAGATTTAAGGCAAAAGAACCACAGGCGACATGGGGAAACATTTTTTTACGCAGAGAGTTGTTATGATCTGGAATGCACTGCCTGAAAGGGTGGTGGAAGCAGATTCAATAATAACTTTCAAAAGGGAATTGGATAAAGACATGAAGGGAAAAAAATTTACAGGGCTATGGGGAAAGAGTCGGTGAGTGGAACTAATTAAATAGCTCTTTTGAAGAGCCAGCACAGGTATGATGGGCTGAATGGCCTCTTTCTGTGCTGTAACATACTATGATACTATGATACAATGGTGGGGGAATCTGGAACAAGTGGGCATAATCTTAAAATTAGAGTTAGGCCATTTAGGAGTGAAATCAGGAAGCACTTTTTCACACAAAGGGTAGTGGAAATCTGGAACTCTCGCTCTCAAAAGGCCATGGATGCTGGGACAATTGGAGCTTTTAGGACTGTGCGCGATAGAATTTTGTTAAGGGATATGGAGCAAAGGAGGTTAAATGGGGTTGAAGTACACATCAGCCATGATCTAATTGAATGGAAGAACAGGCTCAAGGGGCTGAATGGCCTTCTCCTGTTCATGTGTTCCTATGTTCAAATGTGTGCCAGGGACACACAGCATTGCTAGGACACAAATGGAAAAAATACATTGTATGATAAGAACATAAGAAATAGGAGCAGGAGTAGGCCATACGGCCCCTCGAGCCTGCTCCACCATTCAATAAGATCACGGTTGATTTTCTACCTCAACTCCACTTTCCCACCCCATCCCTATATCCCTCGATTTCCTTAGTGTCCAAAAATCTATCGGTCTCAGTCTTCAATATACTCAACGACTGAGCATTCACAGTCCTCTGGGTAGACAATTCCAAAGGTTCACAACACATCGTCGCTGGGTCAAAATCCTGGAACTCCCTTCCTAACAGCACTGTGGGAGAACCGTCACCACACGGACTGCAGCGGTTCAAGAAGGCGGCTCACCACCACCTTCTCAAGGGCAATTAGGGATGGGCAATAAATGCCGGCCTTGCCAGCGACGCCCACATCCCGTGAACGAATAAAAAAAGAAGTGTGGTCTCACCAGAGCCCTATATAATTGCAGCAAGACCTCCTTACCCTTATACTCCAAACCGCTTGCAATAAAGGCTAACATTCCATTTGCCTTCCTAATTGATTGTTGTACCCACATGTCAACTTTCTCTGATTCGTGTATAAGGACACCCAAATCGCTCTGAATATCAACATTTACTAATGTCCCACCTTTTAAAAAATATTCTGCTTTTCTATTCTTCCTATCAAAGTGGATAATTTCACATTTCCCCACATTCTACTCCACCTGCCACCTTCTTGCCCAATCATTCAACTTGTCTATATCCCTTTGCAGCTTTTTTTAGTCCCCCTAACAGCTTACTTTCCCATCTAGCTTTGTATCGTCAGCAAACTTAGATATATTACACTCCGTCCCTTCATCTAAGTCATTGGTATATATTGTAAACAGCTGAGGCCCAAACACTGATCTTTGTGGCATCCCACTAGTTATAACCTGCCAACTCGAAAATGACCCGTTTATTCCCACTCTCTGTTTTCTGTCCGTTAACCAATCCTCAATCCATGCTAATATATTACTCCCAATCCCATGAGCCCTAATCTTTTGTAACAAACTCTTGAATGGCACCTTATCGAATGCTTTTTGAAAATCCAAATATACTACATCCACTGGTTCCCCCTTATCTACACTGTTAGTTACACCCTCAAAATCTCTAATAAATTTGTCAAACACAATTTCCCCTTCATAAAACCGAGTTAACTCTGCCTAAACATATTATGATTTCCTAAGTGTTCTGTTACTACGTCCTTAATAATAGATTCTAGCATTTTCCCAACTACTGATGTCAGGCTAACTGGTCTATAGTTCCCTGTTTTCTCTCTCCCTCCTTTCTTGAATAGCGGGGTTACATTTGCTACCTTCCAATCCACGGGAAACATTCTAGAATCTAGGGAATTCTGGAAGATCAAAACCAATGCATCCACTATTTCCAGGGTTACCTCTTTTAAAATCCTAGGATGTAGGCCATCAGGTCCAGGGGATTTGTTGGCTTTTAGTCCCATTAATTTCTCCACTGCCTTTTCTTTACTAATCATAATTACTTTAAGTTCCTCACTCTCATTGGACCCTTTGTTCCCCACTATTTTAAGTATATTTTGTGTCTTCTACAGTGAAGACAGATACAAAATATTTGTTTAACGTCTCTGCCATTTCATTATTCCCCATTATAATTTCTCCTGTCTCTGCCTCTATGGGACCCACTTTTACTTCTGCTAATCTCTTCCTTTTTACATGATGTCCTTCCCTCATTTGCATGTTGTGATAATACACCCGGACATTCTGTGAGTGGAAAAAAGGGTGAGGCCTTGGCGTAATCATCCCCAAATTCTGCCCAGAAAGCACTTCATTTACGTGGAAATTCAAGGCCTTTGGTTTTAATTCTTCTGCCTTTAACTGTGTTGATTAGGAAACAAACAGCAAGAGGATCACTTTTAACTAAAACAGCCTAGCTTGGTTTAATGCGGCCCATTTAAAATGAGATGATGTCACCTGGCAGGGGCAATCGAGCAGTTTAATTTAATTTGAAGCATATGTTAAATATAGAATAACGAATACCTGGGAGTAACCTACGGGACTGGAAGATAATCAAGGGGTTCAGACGTGATGGCAGGGTGGATGCCCAAGGGGCTTACGAATGTCACCTGAACTCGGAGATCAGATTGCAACCTTTCCCTCACTTTCCATAACCTACACTGCTGGGGGGAGTGTGCTGATGTCAGCATTGTGCTGAATGGCATTCGGAAAAAAAGAGGTGTTCTATTCCTTGGTGCTATCATTATTACCGCTCCGTTGAAAAGTAATTTTGATTGAACGCAGGAAAACCTTTTGCAATAAAGCACCAGCAGCTTTAGTTAAAGAAATATCTTAAACATGACATGCAATCAAGACGCTGGATTGCTGTTTTAACGATTTTTTTTAATCCCGATTTTTTTAATAACCTTGGTTGTTTTAGTTAGAGATATTTCCTGCATTAAACCTGTGGCCAGTGGAGAAAGTGATTGGAAAGGAATAATAATGAACTTTGCCAAGTTTCAAACGGGAAGCAGTGAGGGGTAGATTATTTAAATTGTCCCACCCCGGGCGTGAAACTGACGTCGCGTTATCCAAACCGTTCGATTTTCACTTCCATCAATTTCAGCGGAAATGAAATTCAGATGGTTTCTGGAATGGGAGGGTGATCCGTTACGCCTGCAAGTTGAAAACCTACCCCGGTGTGTAAGTTCTATGAGGTAGTATTCAAAAGAAGGCAGGGGCCACTCTACAGGGTCAAATATCAGGAGCGTCATAATAATTAAAAAGGCCAATGGAATGTTGGCCTTTATCTCAAGGGGGCTGCAATACAAAGGGGTGAAAATTATGTTACAGTTATATAAATCTCTGGTTAGACCCCATTTAGAGTACTGCATTCAGTTCTGGGCACCGCATCTCAGGAAGGATGTATTGGCCTTGGAGGGGGTGGAGCCCAGATTCACCAGAATGATACCGGGGCTAAATTATGAGGATGGCTTACATAGACTAAGCTTGTATTCCCTTGAATATAGAAGATTAATGGGTGATCTAATTGAGGTGTTTAAGATGATTAAGGAAGTTGATAGGGTAGATAGAAACTATTTACTCTGGTGGGAGAGTCTAAAGCATTGGGGGCATAACCTTAAAATTAGAGCTAGGCCATTCAGGGGTGATGTCAGGAAGCATTTCTTCACACAAAGGGGAGTGGAAATCTGGTACTCACTCCCACAAAAGGCTGTTGAGGCTGGGGGTCAATTGAAAATTTAAAAACTGAGATTAATAGATTTTTGTTAGGCAAGGGTATCAAGGGTTATGGAACCAAGGCAGGTAGATGGAGTTAGATACAGATCAGCCATGAGCTAATTGAACGCTGGAACAGGCTCGAGGAGCTGAATGACCTCCTCCCATTCCTATCTTCCTAAGAAGGTGCTCTGCATCTCACCCACCATTTTAAATTGCCTTTTACTTGTTGCTCTATTAGTTGTTCAGTTCTGGTTCTGCTTTGCTGGTCCATATTTTGCTGCATTTTGAGCACAGGTGGCCGGAAAATATAATTCTGCTTCATCTCCTTGTAGTCAATCTGCATCTTCAAAAGAGCAGACGGCCATGAAAAATTTCACTTATGAAATCTTATCACTGATGAGTGCTCAGGCACATCCTTCAAAAATGTTGTCACCTACACTCAGCTGCATTAAACTTTAATGCACGTTTATGTAATGTTAAATTATCTTGTCATTTTGTATTTGTCATGAGGAAATGCTCCTTGAACACTGATGTCGCAAATAACCTGATCTTTTCCTATTCTTGTTGTTTTATGTTGCGCCTCAGCTCCATTGCTGTCAATAACAAATTGCAAAATGTGAAAGGAAGCTTTGCTAAATATTATTGCCCGCCCTGCACATCCTCTCCCCCCACATAAGAACATAAGAATTAGGAGCAGGAGAAGGCCATACGGCTCCTCCAGCCTGCTCCGTCATTCAATCAGATCATGGCTGACCTTCACCCTCAACTCCACTTTCCCGCCCGATCCCCATATCCCTTGATTCCCCTAGACCCCAAAAATCTATCGATTTCAGCCTTGAATATACTGAGCATCCACAGCCCTCTGGGGTAGAGAATTCCAAAGATTCACAACCCTGTGAGTGAAGAAATTCCTCCTCATCTCAGTCTTAAATGGCTGACCCCTTATCCTGAGACTATACCCCCTAGTTCTAGACTCTCCAGCCAGGGGAAACAACCTCTCAGCATCTACCTTGTCAAGCCCCCTCAGAATGTTTGTATAAGATCACCTCTCATACTTCTAAACTCCAAAGAGTAGAGGCCCATTTTACTCAATCTCTCCTCATAGGACAACCCTCTCGTCCCAGGAAGCAATCTAGTGAACCTTCGCTGGACCATCTCTAAGGCAAATACATCCTTCCTTAGATAAGGAGACCCAATTACATAGGCAAAGTGTACATTCTCCTAAATCCCTTTCACACCTAGACTGGTGTTTGATTAACCAGATATTTTAAATAAAAGCTCACCGGAGAAATTTAAAGCTAATGAAGGTGACATGCCTCCTTCTCACCAACACTTACAGAATTTTGGAAGTCAGTAAAGAAAGAATGTACTTACATTTCTATAGCACATTTCACAACATCTCAATGTGCTTTACTGCTAATGAAGGACAGTCACTGTTGTAATGTAGGAATCACGGCAGTTAATTTGCGCACATCACGGTCCCACAAACAGCAAAGTGATAAATGACCAGATAATCTGTTTTGGTGATGTTAGTTGAGTGGTGAATATTGGCCAAGACACCGGAGAGAACTCCATTGCTCTTCTTCGAATAGTGCCATGGGATATTTTACAACCACCTGAGAGGGCAGAAGGTGCCTCGGTTTAACATCTCATCCGAAAGGTGGCACCTCTGACAGTGCAGCACTCCTTCAATACTGCACTGGAGCATCATCCTAGATATTGTGTTCAAATCTCTGGAGTGGGGCTTGAACCTACAACCTTCTGACTCAGAGGTGAGAGTGCTGCCCACTGAGCCTCGGCTAATACCCATTAATACCAGATAACAAATTGGACAGGGTTTGATAACTGTCGGCTCAAGCACAATGGGTAATAGTGATCATCTCCAGCACTGCAGCTAGAAGTAGGAAACTAAAGATGGTGATTTTGTCGGACTGATATAATCTTTGTGCGAGGACTCATTTCACAAAGATGCTTTAACACCAACCTAAAGTGGGAAAAGTCTTACTTTGAGCAATGATCATGTTCAGGTTTGAGTGTTGGATTTTTGGATGTAGCTGAGATATGGAAGTCAAGGGCTGATTTCCTTGATGGTGCAGTCAGGGAGTGGTCCCACACACTCAGTGAAACCCGCTGACCGGGCAAAATGTCAAAATGTGATGGTCACAGAATCAATTTGTGACCATCACATTTTGACATTTTCTTTTCGGAAAGGTGTGTGTGGTCTGGCGACAAAGGTCCACGTGTTTTCTGGGCTCCTGACTGTGTGCTGCTCGCCAGTTTAACATAAGCTTTTCTCAGGTTCCATGCTGATCACACCAGAACTTTTGTCCTTAATGCTGGGACTGACTACCTTTTGGACTGCTTTTTTGACTGGTCACCCTGCTCTCACTCCAGAGACTCGAGCACAAAATCCAGGCTGATACCCCAGTGCAGTAGTGATGGAGTGCTGTACTGTCGGAGGTGCTGTTTTTTGGGTGAGACATTCAACTACCCTCTCACGGCGCATTTTGAAGAAGAGCAGAGTTCTCCCTCAATGGTCCCTCAAGCAACACCTCTGAAACAGATTAACTGCCCATTATCTCATCGCTGTTTGTGGAACCTTGCTGTGCGCAAATTGGCTGCCACGTTTCCTGCATTATAACAGTTACTACACTTCAAAAGTACTTCATTGGCTGTGAAGCGTTTTGGGATGTCCTGAGGTCACGAAAGGGGCTATATAAATAGCAAGTCTTTCTTTCTTTTGCTCTTTCTGCATTATTGATGTTGCATTATCCTTTTCTGCTGTTTGCTGTTGATTTCCTTCAAATCAGGCCTCCTTTGGACTGTAGCTGCCACCAATTGCCGACCTCAGCTCTAACCCGCTCAGCGTGGTCGTTCCATCGGGCCTGCCGATGGCTGTCATGGATTTGGAGGAGGAAGAGGATTTCAGGCAGAAGGAAGAAACACAGGTGTGCTTGCTGCTCAGGCACCTGATGGGCTAGGAACCAAGTTTTCAGACCCTGGCAAGCCTGTTTGGACAAGTCTGAGGAGATCAGCCTTTGCCCTCTCCACTTAACAAAGGAAGCCATGACTGTACGATGCTGTTGACTGGAGCCTGACCTCCAGACAAGATCAAGCACAGGAAGTATCCTGTCGGTCGCTGTGAAAGTCACGGCAGCATTGAACTTTCGCACAACTGGATCCTTTCAAGCCACCTCTGGTTACATTTGCCACATTAGTCAGACTTCAGTCCACCGATGCACCCAGCAGGTTACAGAAGCTTTGTTTGCCAGGGGAAGTACTATTGTCCATTTCTTGGTCAAAGAGGTGGGTTTTAACAAGGGTCTTAAAGGAGCAGAGGGAGGTGAAGAGATGGAGGGATTTAGGGAGGTAATTCCAGAGCATGGGGTCTAAATGGCTGAAGGCACGGCCGTCAAAAATGGGGCGTAGTCAGGAGGACTGCACAAGAGGCCAGAGCCAGAGGAACAGAGAATTCTGGGGAGGGGGGGGTGGTGGCATTGTAGGGCTGGAGGAGGTTACAGAGATAGGGAGGGACAAGGCCATGAAAGGATTTGAACACAGGGATGGGAATTTTAAATTGGAGGCATTGGGGGAACTGGGAGCCAACTGGGAGCGAGGACAGGGGTGATGGGTGTTCGAGACTCGGCGTGGGTTAGGATACGGGCAGCGGAGTTTTGGATGAGCTAAAGTTCACGGAGGGTGGAAGATGGGAGGCCGGCCAGAAGACCATTGGAACAGTTGAATCTGGAGGTGACAAAGGCACGGATGAGAGTTTCCTGTTATACTGCTGACCCGCCCTGTGTCAATGACAAGCTATTTGGGCGAGATATCGGAGGGCTGCTGGCAGCCTACAGAAGGGCACTTGCTACCATTGAGGGGCAAGGGAGAAAAGGAGAATATTGGGAGGGAACAACAGAAAACTCCCTCTCAGGACGTTCAGTGAATTACTTTTCAAGTAAAGTAACCCGACGGAAGTGGGTAGGAAAAGTTCAGGTGTGGAGGTCAGCACTCTTGTAGAGTTTTCCATCTATTAATCATGCAGGGTGTACTGAACTCCACGCCCGAATCCTCAATCTGTGGTCCTTCGCGTGAAGCTCTGCACTAGGAGCGGTAATTCATGCAATCTATCCCCATACCTCGTTACTGTTGGATTTTATTCTAACGCAAGCAAATACAAATGTAATTTTGTTGGAAAGATTTTCATTCAAAGTGCGTAAATTAGCAGCAATGATATTTAATGGTTTAGAGGGGATCACTCGTAAATCTGTAATTATTACTAGTAAGAGTCAACATAGGCTTTACACACCATGGATTTTAATGACTGCCTCAGGTGTAATCAAAACAAATTGTAGCATCTGCACTGAACGCTTTAAATTCTATTCCATCTGGCGTACTGCATCTTTCAGTCAACTTCAAGTTCGTAAAACGTTAACAGCACGCGAAAATAAAAATGACTATGACTTGAGATTCTTTTTTGTAATATAACAAACCTGAGCCAATGAAACCAGGAGCTCATTTGCACCCACAACTGTAGGGTCAGAACCAATAGGTTTCACTTTGCACTGATACAGTGTAAATAGTGCAAATGCAGTCTGAATCCGGAGTCAGGGGACAGCCTGACGCAAAGTGGGATGAGATTCCCTGGAGGAGAGAATCTCGCTTTGCTTGGTTCCAGATCCACTTTGGGCCTCAACGCCCCGATTTACACTAAGAAGCTTAGCGTTGGTGTGAAGCCAAAACTGCTTCACACGTGACTGTGAACTGTAATGCAAACACACCCCTATTCTTTCTTCAAGCCTCGACAGCAAATGTATTTTGCTTCTCTTGCTTTTGAAGATCCCAAAAAAAAAGATCCACCATTAATTAAGGTAGGGCTTTGGGGAAAGAGCAGGGGTGTGGGAATAATTGGTAGCTCTTTCAGAGAGCAGGCACAGGCACGATAGGCCGAATGGCCTCCTTCTGAGCTGTATGATTCTAATGCTTCTGTGGCAGGAATGGCCTTTCTCCAGGTGCATTGGAATGTCATGCCAGTAATTTTCCAATAGCGACAGCTCCCCTTTCATCTCACTGATTCCATAACCTCTCATTGGCTTTTATAATGAATGGTAGTTAGTGCCATTGAAATTTGAACATATTAAAAGAAGAGTGAGCAAGATCGCCAGGCCGTTCACTGCTCAACCAATCTATTAGTCAGTGCAATGTTTTTGGGGAGGCAAAAGGAAAGAAAATCTCTGGTTAATTTTCAGGAAAACTTTGGGCAATTCTTCCCCAATTTACAAAAGCAAGGGTTTAAATGACAACCCCTTTCCTCTACCCAAAATATCCTTAGGAACAAAGATTTGCACCGTCTCCATCCATCACGCCAGACTCAGAGGTCACAGGTCCTCTACTGGATTTAATCTCTGATCACCTTCCATATCCCAGTCTGCCAAAAATGTATCCATCACCCTCTTGAAATTGATAGCGTTCTCCACTTGCACTGCTTCTTGGGCAATTCCACGTGTTCACCACCCTCTGTGTTAATCAGTTATATCTTAACAGTGCAAACACCTTTTCTCATCTACATTTGAATCCATGTTCTTGTGTTATGGAGCAGACAGGGTTGATTATCATGGTCTCCACCCAGTGGAACGGGCAGAAGGCCAAAAATGGCAGTGCACCACTTATCCACACTCTGCCCTTTGGCACCAGGTGTAGAGGGGCCTAACCTGAAACAGACAACTGCAGGCCGCTCTGAAAAAGTTAAGTACCAAGTTTATTTTTCTGGGGCCATGAATGATCCCCAAAGATCTTCTGGCCCACTGTCAGACCACCCGGGCTCCCCATCCCACTTTAACTCATTACCTCTGGCTTGGCTCTAGGGTGGAGCCACTGCCCACCCTGATTGGCGAGATGACAGTGAGCATGGGTTCAGCACTCACAGCTCGCTGATCAAATATTAATGAGGCCCAGCCATCAAAACAGTTCAGGCTGAGGACATTGGTTGGGTGGCTTGATTATAAAAAAAAGACTTGCATTTATATAGCACCTTTCACGACCTCAGGATGTCCCACAGCGCTTTACAGCCAATGAACTACTTTTGAAGTATAGTCACTGTTGTAAGGTGGCGAACATGGCAGCCAATTTGCACAGAGCAAGGTCCCACAAACAGCAATGAGATAATGACCAGATCATCTGTTTTTAGGTATTGATTGAGGGATAAATATTGGCCAGGACCCTGGGGAGAACTCCCCTGCTCTTCTTCAAAATAGTGCCATGGGATCGTTCACATCCATCTGAGATGGCAGACGGGGCCTCAGCTTAGCATCTCATCCGAAAGACGCCTGCCGGGGCGGTAATATCACCCCCTGTGTGTCCATTGAACATCTCTCCACAATCCAGTCCAAGTAGCCTCTTTAGGATTTTGCTCATCCCTCCTAATATCGCCTTCTTTGACTCTGCATCCATTTTTGTCTGATTACACCTTTGTGAAGCGGCTCGGGACATTTTTCAGAAGGCACTATATCCATGCCAGTTGTTAAATCTGAGCTTGCCTTCACCCAATGTCTACATTTGCACACTTTCCAGCAAGCCACTGGACAGTGATCAGGAGGGGGATCCCAGCCCAGGCCTCCCAGGACACTGATGTCTCTGCTGAGATCGGCTAACTCAGGGCACACCAAGGATCAATCCTTGGACTGCCCGGTTTGTTTGGCTCTGCAGTACTTTAAGCTGGTGGGTTATGTAACTACACATGGAGCTACTGGGGTGCTCACTGCATACAAGTCATTGCCGAGTCTCCGTTTTGCTCCTGATTAGAAATATAACAGTTGCCTTGTTCTGTGGAATGTTTTTTTATTAGTGTTAACCTATAACATATAACAGAATTAAGCTGCACATCTTGCTGCCTGAATTTTCATGGTAGTTGGATAGATTGATCAATGGATAAATACAGAGACAGGTAAGTCTTATAATGTGGACACACAACAGGAATCGCCATTTTACGTGGCATCTTTATTATGGACAAATCTATGTTTAGAAGCAATTTCTAAAGTCATGACTTGATTTTTAGGTGCTTTGCTTTGTTTACACATAACCCCAATGATTCCAATTCCTGCTGTATGATCTGATATAAGTGCCTGAAGTCTGATTATATTCAATTAAAAGGTTTGAACAAGCATCTGCCGATCTAATGTAGCTGAATAAGTTGTGACTGCACTGCAATTATCCTGGTTCAATGGTATTTTGCTGAATATGTATTGGAATGGAGTGTGAATCTTTGCTAAGTATGGTCTGGTTGAATCTTTGCTCTGGAGCAAGCCTTTAGCTTACTGGTAGCATTTGTGCCCCTGAGTCATGAAGGTCTAGAGTTCAAATCCCACTCCAGGTAGTCCCAGAGCTCTGGCTCTGAATTCTGGATTGACAACCAGCAGGATATGTGTGGGTGTAGATACCCTCCCCCTCATTGTATGGGTTGTGGGAGCCCATAAAACCCTCCTGTTGTATCAGACTAATCAGCTGATATAAAGATGGTTATAGAAGGAGTGTTCATGTCATGGCCTATCAACCTGAGAGTACTTCACACTATTCTCTCCAAGTAGGAAGATATAAATAAACAAAATCTTTGTTATGTATGTTTTTTTGCCATTGCCTTAGAATCAAGCAGGGATGGTTGTTCTTTGCATCGTTATGGCAATTTTTGACAAAGTATTTGTTACCATTTTAAAATATTTTACATCACTTTTTTACGTCGCACAGTTTTTACTCTATGTGAAGATTTCAATCGAATAAAAAAAAACCTTAAGACTGAATTGATTTTCTGTGTACAATGTGGTACATACCAAATGATCAATTCACTGTAATGAAGGCAAATAAAATGGTGGTTATCCTGCTTCACAAAGTATCTACTCTGTGAACATTGTATGAGCAGAATATGCCAGAGCTGCTGAGTTTACAAGACAATAAATAGCTCTTACATGCTGAATAAATGATGAGACTGAGTCATCTGTAAGTCTGCAGGAATCATTGTTGTGAACTAAACTTGGCATCTCTGATTTCTAATGCTGCAGGGTTTTATTTTTAGGTTCTGAGTGGGTCTTTTGGTATCATTTTAAAGGTGGAAGGACGTAAAGATCGGGTTGAAACTTGGTGAAGGTCATTGGAATTGCTTTAGCCTTTGTTTGTTAGGGAAGTATGGTTCTTAAATTGTAATATCTTAAAATAGTTATAAGTGTACAGCAATTCTAAGACGGTGACCATTGAACTTTTGAACTGAGGCTGACCCTTACAGCACCAGTTTTAATATGAAGTAACCATCTGTTTAATGAGAGAAGTTCACTGGACACGTGCCATTGCACACTGGTTCCCAAATTTCAGCGAGATTATAATCAATGATATGGGTGCAAAAATGACAATTAGTCCTGCAAAAGGAAAATATCTAGGTAAAACATTATCCTTTTTAAGTAGAGTTTAGAATCAAACCAGTGCTGAATGATACGGAATCAATGCAGAATTATAATTAACAGTTTTACTTGATGGAATAGCAACTATATGTAACAAGAGAGAATTTTGTGATAAGGTAATGAAATAGGGAGTTATACAGATCTCATTAGCCCAACGGAAAGAGTGTTCGTTAATAAGGAAATCAGCTTATTAACTGAAGTTATTGATAAGGTATGGGTTTCAATTAGTTCTCCTTATATTGAGTTGCTTTCACCTTTTGATGTAACCATGTAATGTAGAAATGTGGGAATGGTCACGTATTAGGGGTTAAAGGGAAAGTATAAAAGGGGCAAATTGCAATAATGATTTGTGTTCTAAGGGTTCGATCAATCTGAGTACTGAGCTCAAAACTATAATGCATTTGAGTCCCCAATCATTAGTTGTGGTTGTAAGTATTATATTTTAAGTGTATGCTTAAGTACTATTGCATGTATGATATAATTAATAAAACTATGGACTCTTGACCTCAATGTTTCAAGAACCTTATTGATTTTGAGGAATAGACTTATCATAAATAAAAACCGTCCTCTAACAATCCACTTTGTAAATCCTGATTGCATATCAAGAGAGAGCTTTGGAGACAATGGGCATGGAGGCAGCAATGGGTCTCGGGGGGGAGGAGCTAAATACGATTAAAATCACTCAGGAGATGGTACTCAGTAAAATAATGGGACTCAAGGCGGATAAATCCCCTGGACCTGATGGCTTCCATCCTAGGGTCTTGAGGGAAGTGGCAGTAGGGATTGTGGATGCTTTGGTGATAGTTTTCCAAAATTCCCTGGACTCAGGAGAGGTCCCGGCAGATTGGAAAACTGCTAATGTAACACCGTTATTTAAAAAGGGTAGTAGGCAGAAGGCTGGAAATTATAGGCCAGTTAGCTTAACATCTGTGGTGAGTAAAATTTTGGAGTCTATTATTAAGGAGACAGTAACGGAACATTTAGATAAGCATAATTTAATAGGACAAAGTCAGCATGGCTTTATGAAGGGGAAGTCATGTCTGACAAATTTGCTTGAGTTCTTTGAGGACATAACGTACAGGGTGGATAAAGGGGAACCAGTGGACATAGTGTATTTAGACTTCCAGAAGGCATTCGACAAGGTGCCACATAAAAGATTATTACTTAAGATAAAAAATCACGGGATTGGGGGTAATATTCTGGCATGGGTGGAGGATTGGTTATCGAACAGGAAGCAGAGAGTTGGGATAAATGGTTCATTTTCGGACTGGCAACCAGTAACCAGTGGTGTTCCACAGGGGTCGGTGCTGGGTCCCCAACTCTTTACAATCTATATTAACGATTTGGAGGAGGGGACCGAGTGCAACATATCAAAATTTGCAGATGATACAAAGATGGGAGGGAAAGTAGAGAGTGAGGAGGACATAAAAAACCTGCAAGGGGATATAGACAGGCTGGGTGAGTGGGCAGAGATTTGGCAGATGCAATATAATATTGGAAAATGTGAGGTTATGCACTTTGGCAGGAAAAATCAGAGAGCAAGTTATTTTCTTAATGGCGAGAGACTGGAAAGTACTGCAGTACAAAGGGATCTGGGGGTCCTAGTGCAAGAAAATCAAAAAGTTGGTATGCAGGTGCAGCAGGTGATCAAGAAAGCCAACGGAATGTTGGCTTTTATTGCTAGGGGGATAGAATATAAAAACAAGGAGGTATTGCTGCAGTTATATAAGGTATTGGTGAGACCGCACCTGGAATACTGCATACAGTTTTGGTCTCCATACTTAAGAAAAGACATACTTGCTCTCGAGGCAGTACAAAGAAGGTTCACTCGGTTAATCCCGGGGATGAGGGGGCGGACATATGAGGAGAGGTTGAGTAGATTGGGACTCTACTCATTGGAGTTCAGAAGAATGAGAGGCGATCTTATTGAAACATATAAGATTGTGAAGGGTCTTGATCGGGTGGATGCAGTAAGGATGTTCCCAAAGATGGGTGAAACTAGAACTAGGGGGCATAATCTTAGAATAAGGGGCTGCTCTTTCAAAACTGAGATGAGGAGAAACTTCTTCACTCAGAGGGTGGTAGGTCTGTGGAATTTGCTGCCCCAGGAAGCTGTGGAAGCTACATCATTAGATAAATTTAAAACAGAAATAGACAGTTTCCTAGAAGTAAAGGGAATTAGGGGTTATGGGGAGCGGGCAGGAAATTGGACATGAAGCTGAGTTCGGATCGGTCAATGCCCTGTGGGTGGCGGAGAGGGCCCAGGGGCTGTGTGGCCGGGTCCTGCTCCGACTTCTTGTGTTCTTTAGATTTGTGGTTGGGATCAGATCAGCCATGATCTTATTGAATGGCGGAGCAGGCTCGAGGGGCCGATTGGCCTACTCCTGCTCCAATTTCTTATGTTCTTATGTTCTTAATGGGTGTGGTAGAGATGTTTCACCCACAGGCATACACTGCAGTACAGCAACCTACTACACTGCAGTGTCAAGCCTTACTGTGAAACATCTTCTTTCTTTCCTCTTGGTGGACCAAGAGGAGATGGTTTCATTGCTCAAGCACCTCACAGCATTCTCCATCACCTGTTCAGACAGAGGTAAACACTAGATTTCTCCACTCTGGAGGGATCAGTTGGCGAGTTTCCCGGAGGAGCAGGAGCAAGTGCAGATGGAATTGAAGGAGTCACAGTCTGCTGACCAGAGGGAAACCTAGGGGGAGGCTTCTTCAGCTGTTGAGCCCAGGGATTCAGGCCTTGCAGGGCCAGTCTACAAATACAGTTTGGTCACATAACGTCAACACTTCATGGATCTTTTTGAGCGTATACCTAGTAACATGCACAGTTTGGATGCATCTATGGAGGCATCTACAGCCTTCATCTGTGCAGTGCTGCATGACCGTCTGACCAAACCGCCGGTGCTCAGGAGGCCTTGAGCTCCAATTACATAGAATTATATAGAATGTACAGCACGGAAACAGGCTACTTGGCCCAACAGGTCCATGTTGGTGTTTATGCTCTACACGAGACTCCTCCCGCCCTGCTTCATCTGATCATATCTGCATATCCTTCTATTCCTTTCTCCCTCATGTACTTATCTATCTTCCCCTTAAAGGCATCTATGTTATTCATCTCAACTACTTCATGTGGTAGCAAGTTCCACATTCTAACCACTCTCTGGGTAAATAAGTTTCTCCTGAATTCTTTATTGGATTTATTAGTGACTATATTTATGGCTCCTAGTTTTGGATTCCCCACAAGTGGAAACATCTTTTCTACATCTGCCCTATCAAATCCCTTCATAATTTTAAAGACCTCTATTAGATCACCCCTCACCCTTCTCTTTTCTAGAGAAAAGAATCATAGAATCATAGAAGTTACAACATGGAAACAGGCCCTTCGGCCCAACATGTCCATGTCGCCCAGTTTATACCACTAAGCTAGTCCCAATTGCCTGCACTTGGCCCATATCCCTCTATACCCATCTTACCCATGTAACTGTCCAAATGCTTTTTAAAAGACAAAATTGTACCCGCCTCTACTACTGCCTCTGGCAGCTCGTTCCAGACACTCACCACCCTTTGAGTGAAAAAATTGCCCCTCTGGACCCTTTTGTATCTCTCCCCTCTCACCTTAAATCTGTGCCCCCTCGTTATAGACTCCCCTACCTTTGGGAAAAGATTTTGACTATCGACCTTATCTATGCCCCTCATTATTTTATAGACTTCTATAAGATCACCCCTTAACCTCCTACTCTCCAGGGAAAAAAGTCCCAGTCTGTCTAACCTCTCCCTGTAAGTCAAACCATCAAGTCCCGGTAGCATCCTAGTAAATCTTTTCTGCACTCTTTCTAGTTTAATAATATCCTTTCTATAATAGGGTGACCAGAACTGTACACAGTACTCCAAGTGTGGCCTCACCAATGCCCTGTACAACTTCAACAAGACATCCCAACTCCTGCATTCAATGTTCTGACCAATGAAACCAAGCATGCTGAATGCCTTCTTCACCACCCTATCCACCTGTGACTCCACTTTCAAGGAGCTATGAATCTGTACTCCCAGATCTCTTTGTTCTATAACTCTCCCCAACGCCCTACCATTAACGGAGTAGGTCCTGGCCCGATTCGATCTACCAAAATGCATCACCTCACATTTATCTAAATTAAACTCCATCTGCCATTCATCGGCCCACTGGCCCAATTTATCAAGATCCCGTTGCAATCCCAGATAACCTTCTTCACTGTCCACGATGCCACCAATCTTGGTGTCATCTGCAAACTTACTAACCATGCCTCCTAAATTCTCATCCAAATCATTAATATAAATAACAAATAACAGCGGACCCAGCACCGATCCCTGAGGCACACCGCTGGAAACAGGCATCCAGTTTGAAAAACAACCCTCTACAACCACCCTCTGTCTTCTGTCGTCAAGCCAATTTTGTATCCAATTGGCTACCTCACCTTGGATCCCATGAGATTTAACCTTATGTAACAACCTACCATGCGGTACCTTGTCAAATGCTTTGCTGAAGTCCATGTAGACCACGTCTACTGCACAGCCCTCATCTATCTTCTTGGTTACCCCTTCAAAAAACTCAATCAAATTCGTGAGACATGATTTTCCTCTCACAAAACCATGCTGACTGTTCCTAATTAGTCCCTGCCTCTCCAAATGCCTGTAGATCCTGTCCCTCAGAATACCCTCTAACAACTTACCCACTACAGATGTCAGGCTCACTGGTCTGTAGTTCCCAGGCTTTTCCCTGCCGCCCTTCTTAAACAAAGGCACAACATTTGCTACCCTCCAATCTTCAGGCACCTCACCTGTAGCGGTGGATGATTCAAATATCTCTGCTAGGGGACCCGCAATTTCCTCCCTAACCTCCCATAACGTCCTGGGATACATTTCATCAGGTCCCGGAGATTTATCTACCTTGATGCGCGTTAAGACTTCCAGCACCTCCCTCTCTGTAATATGTACACTCCTCAAGACATCACTATTTATTTCCCCAAGTTCCCTAACATCCATGCCTTTCTCAACCGTAAATACCGATGTGAAATATTCATTCAGGATCTCACCCATCTCTTGTGGTTCCGCACATAGATGACCTTGTTGATCCTTAAGAGGCCCTACTCTCTCCCTAGTTACCCTTTTGCCCTTTATGTATTTGTAGAAGCTCTTTGGATTCACCTTTGCCTGATCTGCCAAAGCAATCTCATATCCCCTTTTTGCCCTCCTGATTTCTCTCTTAATTCTACTCCGGCAATCTCTATACTCTTCAAGGGATCCACTTGATCCCAGCTGCCTATGCATGTCATATGCCTCCTTCTTCTTTTTGACTAGTGCCTCAATCTCCCGAGTCATCCAAGGTTCCCTACTTCTACCAGCCTTGCCCTTCACTTTATAAGGAATGTGCTTACCCTGAACCCTGGTTAACACACTTTTGAAAGCCTCCCACTTACCAGATCTGTTCAGTCTTTCCTGATAGTTATAACCTCTCATTTCTGGTATCATCCTTGTGAATCTTTCTTGCACCTTCTCCAGTGCCTCTATATCCTTTTTGTAATATGGAGACCAGAACTGTGCACAGTACTCCAAGTGTGGTCTAACCAAGGTTTTATACACGTTTAACATAATTTCCCTGCTTTTCAGTTCTATTCCTCTAGAAATGAACCCCATTGATTTGATGGCATTTTTTATGGCCTTGTTAACTTGAGTCGCTACTTTTAATGATTTGTGAATGTGCCCTAGATGCCTCTGCTTCTCTATCCCATTTGGACTTGTATACAGACCAATGTATTACAGTCTATTTTCATCATGTTAGGGAACCAGCTAACACAGAGCAGGAACAACCTCATTGCTGCTGTGTGGTCAGCTCCCTCACAGACCTTTGGCCACTCTGAAGGAGTGCGCAACAACGAGGCAAAGGAGGAGCTGACAAAGATAAAAGGATTTGTCTCACAGGTTGACGCCACCTCCATAATAGCCAATCACCCAGCTCAAATGACTATAGATGTCTTTGAGAGAGAGTATTCAGGGCCAGATATTCATTATCTCCAAACCTTTATCACTTGCAGTTGTGGGGCCATCTACTGACCCAGCAC
This sequence comes from Heptranchias perlo, assembly GCF_035084215.1. NCBI lineage: Eukaryota > Metazoa > Chordata > Chondrichthyes > Hexanchiformes > Hexanchidae > Heptranchias > Heptranchias perlo. Next base: position 24,630,903 of record NC_090358.1, read on the forward strand.
AAGGAGGTACTCAACCACCTCTATCCCTACAGGCATGTGCTGACACAGAGCCACCATTCACCTCCCTCCCTCCTCTCACCGGAGAAACACTTCAAGAAAGTACAAGGAAATATGCGCCAACACTCTCACAAAGGCAAGCACCGGGGTGAAACATACTGAACATATCCACGCCACACACAGATGGCATCAATAATATCTGGCATAGTCCTGATGTATGGCTATGGACAATGAAAAGAAAGGCTTGCATTTATATAGCGCCTTTCACAATCTCAGGATGTCCCAAAGTACTTTACAGCCAATCAAGCACTTTTTTGAAGTGTAGTTACTGTTGTAATGTAGGAAACCCGGCAGCCAATTTGCGCACAGCAAGGTCCCACAAACAGCAATGTGACAATGAGCAGATCATCTGCTTTTTAGGTGTTGGTTGACGGATAAATATCGGCCAGGTCACCGGGGAGAACACCCCTGCTCTTCTTTAAATAGAGCCACGGGGGATCTTTTGCGTCCACCTGAGAGGGCGGACAGGGCTTTGGTTTAACATCTCAGCCAAAGGATGGCACCTCCGACAGTGCAGCATTCCCTCAGGACTGGACTGGAGCGTCAGCCGAGATTTTGTGCTCAAGTCTCTGGAGTGGGATTTGAATCCACAACCTTCTGAATGGTTCACAATTTCTATATTAAGCTAGATATTTTATAATTAACGTTGTCATGCAGTTATTCTTTTCTCATAATCAAACCAACTCTGGGAGCTAACTGGCCTGGTCTAATTTCCACTAAAGCTCCAGATCAATCGAAAGATTGTTTCAACAACTCAGGCTCAGCTTCTGGAGGTTTTGCATTTGAGAAACAGTCGCCCAAGTTCAAAAAGAGCTGCCAGTTATGCACATAACTGAACAAACCAATCAGTATATTTTTGTTTGAACTGTGTGGTTTGGCTCCTCCGTTAAATCAACAACCTTGAAGAAAAACGAACGAAGATCTTCGCAACATTGTATTGACTTGAGCTGGGGATATAATTCTGAATGAAGCTGGTTTTTAATTCCTTAAGTCTTGTGACTGGATTAAAGGAATCACTAACAAGCTAGAAACACAAAAAGGACAGAACCATTCCTGTATTGGAATTGGTTATTGGCGTGGCTGTAGCAGTGTGCAAACTTATGTGATGGCTTCATTGGGGAATCATTGCCTTTGCATGTAGGTGCCTTTCTGCATGTTCAAGTAGGAATGTGTAACAGAGTATAGATGGATGACAACTTTAGAGTCGATCCACATAAGTGCAGAAGGTGCCAATGTACTTCGCTGGCATTACACTTCTCATCGTCCTCCTCCACCAAAAACAGAGGCACGCTCAGAGGAATAACTATGTTGGCAGCACAGTATGAAATATCTCTGAGCAAACAGGCTGTGCTAGCAGATGTAATGTAGCTTTAGGAAGATGACTGTAGAAATTCAAGGACCTCGGGAGTGAAACTTGCCTTGGGCAGGAGTGCGAAACAGGCAATCGTGAATTGGAAGCCCGTTTTACACTCAGCCCAAATTGTCTTTTAAAGAAAATCAGGCGGAGTGTAAAACCTGCTGCCAATTCCCTATCGCCTGATTTGTACTACTGCCCAAGACAGATTTCACCGTCCTTGTATCTGAGCACCAGAATAAATAAGCAGATAAATAAATGTCATGTTCTGCAGCAATGAACCAGTATAAGAGGAGGAAAAATAATGAGAAGAAAATGGCCATAACTTTAAAAAGCCTACTTTAAGAACCCTAGACTAAACATTATTGAAGGGACTTCCATTCAAGGCTCATTTGAAACAGGCACTGAGTGTCTGCAGCACTGTTCAGGCATTTCAGGTGCATTAACGAGTTTCTCCTTAATTTAAATGAAATTGGAGGCCTTAATGAGCCTTTGCGCACAACCTGTACACTGGCAGCAAATCTTGGAAACTTTAATGTGCCAGATAAAGTGGGTCTGTAAGGAGTGATGCTGTGATCTGTCCCTCCCAGTGAGGAGCAAGTCCTGGGAAATGATGACCTCACGGCTCGAGGTTTCCAGGATGTGCCTGCTCAGTGTGGGGAATTGCCCTTGCAGTGTTACGGGCTGTTCAAATGGGCTTCACCTGTACTGTGCCAAAGAACCAGGAGCAGCTGAGCACGGAAGAAAGAAAGACTTGCATTTATATAGTGCCTTTACAGCCAATGAAGTACTTTTGAAGCGTCATCACTGTTGTAATGTAGGAAATGTGGCAGCCAATTTGTGTACAGCAAGATCCCACAAACAGCAATGAGGTAATGACCAGACGATCTGTTTTAGTGATGTTGGTTAAGGGATAAATATTGGCCTGGATTCTGGGGAGAACTCCCCTGCTCTTCTTTGAAATAGTGCCATGGGATCTTTTATGTCCACCTGAGAGGGCAGACAAGTCTTCGGTTTAACGTCTCATCCTAAAGACAACACCTCCGATAGTGCAGCACTCACCCACCGACAGTGCAGCACTCCCTCACTGGAGTGTCAACTTAGATTTTGAATGTGGAAGGACTCTCCTGGCAGTCTTGGCCTTCAGACTGAAAGTGCTTGTTCACAGTTCCCTGTAGAATAGTGCCTCTTTTCCACTATTACTTATAGGAGTAAGAGCTTATTAGGTCACTGTATATAATGACGTTATAAATAAACGGATGAACATTTTCTCTAAAGAAGAACCTGTTTCAGCTTTGCTGGTAACACTAAACAGACGGGTTATTCACCAATGTATTTACAGTGTTGCTACACACAGTGAGCAGCTCAGTTCTCATCACAGGGTTTTAACATGCAGCATTCTGATTGGCTGAACGCTCTCAATTAAATGCATGGGGTTACCCCATGAGACTCCTCGTCATGTGACCGAGGGTCAGCCTTCGGAGTATCAATGACAAGTTACTCACACGGTTTGACCCTGGGCTGCATATTTGAAAGAGAACTGGGAAAACGAGGATTCAGCTTGTTTTATATCCTGTATATCCTGATTTTTCTGGTATAATGCGGATTATTATTTAACCTGGCCCTCTGAATTCATACTTGCAAAAATAACAGTCAGTTGACATTAAATCACAGATTAACTTCCTGTCCATTATTTTGCAGTGCTAACTTTTACAATAAACTGCAAGCAGAATTTTAAAAAATTGTAACTGGACACTCTCTGTGTGTCCAGTTACAATTGTGATGGCTAATTTTTCAAAATACTTTTGTTTACAATTTCTCAGACTAATCTGTTTAACAGAGTTGAAATAAATGGTGCTAAAGAGCACTTAAAAAGTTTCAGCATTAATTTGCTTCTTAGTTTCCCAACATTAACCATTCATTTTGGTATAAGCATTAAAAATATGAATACAGTTATTGGGTCTGACGGCTGAGCATCCATCCATCCATTGGTCCATGTAAACCATGTGACTAGTATCTCACACTAGTGATTGGTCTCTGTATTAACGTTTGTGGGATATGACATTCCAGACACCTCAGCGACTTTGTGCCTTTTTTTTTATTCGTTCATGGGATGTGGGCGTCGCTGGCGAGGCCGGCATTTATTGCCCATCTCTAATTGCCCTTGAGAAGGTGGTGGTGAGCCGCCTTCTTGAACCGCTGCAGTCCGTGTGGTGACGGTTCTCCCACAGTGCTGTTAGGAAGGGAGTTCCAGGATTTTGACCCAGCGACGATGAAGGAACAGCGATATATTTCCAAGTCGGGATGGTGTGTGACTTGGAGGGGAACGTGCAGGTGGTGTTGTTCTCATGTACCTGCTGCCCTTGTCCTTCTAGGTGGTAGAGGTCGCGGGTTTGGGAGGTGCTGTCGAAGAAGCCTTGGCGAGTTGCTGCAGTGCATCCTGTGGATGGTGCACACCGCAGCCACGGTGCGCCGGTGGTGAAGGGAGTGAATGTTTAGGGTGGTGGATGGGATGCCAATCAAGCGGGCTGCTTTGTCCCAGATGGTGTTGAGCTTCTTGAGTGTTGTTGGAGCTGCGATCTGAGGGTTTCCTCTCACAACCTGGCCTGCTGTCTCACTTTGCCTCCTTGGTTTCTGGCTCCACTCCTGCATGTTTCAGGCTCCTCTGATCCCACAGATCCTGGCCTCCTTGCTGCCAGGCTTCCGGCCCCCCAACAATTAGGCTCCAGCGTCCCCAACCTCTCCTAGCCTGACCTCTCTGCCCAGAGAAGCTGTGAGCTCAGCGGTAGAGCCCTGCTTGTGGTCTCAGCATTGGGCCTTATAGCCTAAGCCCCACGCTTGGTGTCTCAATCACATCAAGAGGGATGCTCCCTCCGACAAGCAGAGACTTTAAATATTCTAGAACACAGCACCTTAGGCATATTTGTCCCTACCTCATCCTGCAAGTCTTTCTATTTTCTCTTAATAACTGAGGATGAAATAAATCTGTATGACTATATCTCCATGAGTACATGAGCATAAGATAACTGCATCGTCTCTATTATTGCAACCAATTCTACTCCTTCACACCATGCTTCCCCATGGTATCTAAATGTTTCTTTCTTTCTCCTATTCTAGTGCTTCTCCTAGGTACAACCTGTAGGACAGTGTTCTGAAAGGTGGTTTGATGCTCTTGTGCTACAAATAACTCATGGGATTGAGGTGACCCTCCTCCCTTTGGCAGGTTCTTGAAATCTTGAGTCCTGAGAAACAGCAGCCTCATGCAGGTTGACTCTATCCGTTGGCCTCTACTGTGCCCTGGGTCTGTGTGTCCACTGATCATGTGGAAAGGCTAGTCTGATGGCAACTATCAGATCCTGAAAGCCCTGAGAAACAGCAGTCTGCTTCCTGGTTCCAAGTGTCTGAAAGCCAGACTAATCTGTCCTCAATTGCCACCATGTCTGCAGTCTGTACTTCCATGGAGAAAGAGGCACCAACTGGTCCTAGGCTACTTCTGAGGCTGCTGTAGACTCCAATTAATCTGCCACATTGATACTGGCAATGAGGGCTATAGACTTCAGGGTCACATCTGTCAGTTGTTGCACATTCTCAGAGACTAACCTCACCGCCTCCACATATGTGTGATGTTCCTCAAACATCCATCTTTTCAGGCGAGTACCCATGAGGTGGTCTCACGGCTCTGAAGCTGGGCAGCCTTCTCAGCAACCTCTGCTGCTAAGGTGACCCACTCCTCCTGCTCCCTTGTGCTCTGTGAATCACCCATTGCCACATCCTCAATTACAGTGTCTACTTCCCCTGGGTGAAAATATCTGAGCTGATTCATTAGAGTGAGAAGGCAGGTGATGCAGGGGGTTGGGGCAGAAGAACATGGAGACGTCTCGTGCTCCAGGGACCCGTAAGTGGCCTGGTCATCCTCATTCTCCTCCATGTCTTTATCATCATCATCATCATTGTCATCATCGTTATCATCATGGTCCTTCAAAAATGTCTTCCTTCCACCACCACCACAACAACAACAACAACAACAAGCATTTATATAGCGCCTTTAACCTAGGAAAATGTCCCAAAGTGCTTCACAGGAGCGTAATCAGACAAAATTGACATCGAGCCAAAGAAGGAGGCATTAGGACAGGTGACTAAAAGATTGGTGGAAAAGGTAGGTTTAGGAGCGTCTTAAAGCAGGAGAGGTGGAGAGATTGGAGAGGTTTAGGGAAGCAATTCCAGAGGTTAGGACCTAGACAGCTGAAGGCATGGATGCCAATGGTGGGGCGAAGGAAGTGGGGGATGCAAAAGAGGCCAGAGTCGGAAGAACGCAGAATTCTCGGAGGATTGTAAAGCTGGAGGAGGTTACAGAGATATGGAAGGATGAGGCCATGGAGAGATTTGAACATAAGGATGAGAATTTTAAACTCGAGGAGTCAGTGAACTGGGAGCCAATGTAGGTCAGCGAGAGCAGGGGTGATTGTTGAGCGTGACATAGTGTGGGTTAGATTATGGGCAGCAATGTTTTGGATGAAAGTCAAGAGTTCCTCCTTGTTTTCATCATCATGTGCCTCCTCTTCACCGTTCTCTAGCTCCTAAAGTCTGGGTCTGCAAGAAAGGAGGGCATAAGCTAAGAATGGGAGAATATAACCTCTTGAGATTAAGGAGACAAAGTTGAAGAAACTTGTGGCTGTTCGCTATTGCACAAGGACACCATGGTGATTGTCTGGGTTTGCAGCCGACCCTGTCCCATAGGGACAGGAGAAGGTCATTCAACCTCTCGAACCTGTTCTGCTATTCAATTAGATCATGGCTGATCTGTACCTCAACCTCATTTATCCGCCTTGGATCCATATCCCTTGATTCCCTTACCTAACAAAAATCTATCGACCTCAGCCTTAAAAGTCTTAATTGACCCAGCCAATTGTCCCACCAATCTCACCATCTCCCATGGCTAGAGTGGAATGCCTCCCCACCAGCTCTATGGCTTACTCCTCATAGGGAATCAGCTCGCTAGCATCTGGTATGTCTCCTCCAGTCCCCTGCTTTCATTGTGCATTAGTTTCTCATGTACCAAAATTGAGTTCATAAAATCATAGAACCTTACAGTGCAGAAGGTGGCCATTCGGCCCATTATGCCTGTGCTGGCTCTTTGAAAGAGCTATCCAATTAGTCCCACTCCATTACTCTTTCCCCATAGCCCTGCAAATTTTTCCTTTTTAAGTATTTATCCAATTCCCTTTCAAAGTTACTATTGAATCTGCTTCCACCACCCTTTCAGGCAGTGCATTCCAGATCACAAATCGCTGCGAAAATTATTTTCCCCCCACTTCCTCCCTGCATTTTTTTCCATTATCTTAAATCTGTGTCCTCTGGTTCCTGACCCTCCTGCCAGTGGAAAGAGTTTCTCCCTATCCACTCTATCAAATCCCCATAATTTTGACCACCTCTATTAAATCTCCTATAACCTTCTCTGCTCCAAGGAAAACAATCCCAGCTTCTCTAGTTTCTCCACATAACTGAAGTCCCTCATCCCTGGTGCCATTCTAGTAAATCTCCTCTGCACCCTCTCCAAGGCCATGACATCCTTCCTAAAGTGTGGTGCTCAGAATTGAACACAATATTCCAGCTGAGGCCTAACCAGTGTTTTATAAAAGTTTACCATAACTTCATTCCTTTTGTACTCTATGCTTCTATTAATAAATTGTAAACAATTTTACAACACCAAGTTATAGTCCAGCAATTTTATTTTAAATTCACAAGCTTTCGGAGATTTTCTCCTTCCTCAGGTAAATGTTTCAAGATCTCCTTGAAGCCTACGCATTTATACATATTGAATAATACATGGTGTTTACAGACTGCCCCTGCAACTGCCCGTTGCCAAGGCAATCACCGTGTTCAGACAGAGAGGTGTCATCTGCAGAACCCCCGAATACACATTCAACAAAAAAACAAACAGGGAAAAAAAACAGAGAAAAAAAAACACAGAGAGAGGCAGAAACATCCGGAAGGCAGAGAGAGCCAGCAAATGACCCATTATATTAAAAACAGATAACATTTGTTCGCTGGTGGGGTAACGTGTAGCGTGACATGAACCCAAGATCCCGGTTGAGGCCGTCCTCATGGGTGCGGAACTTGGCTATCAATTTCTGCTCGACGATTTTGCGTTGTCGTGTGTCTCGAAGGCCGCCTTGGAGTACGCTTACCCGAAGGTCGGTGGATGAATGTCCATGACTGCTGAAGTGTTCCCCGACTGGGAGGGAACCCTCCTGTTTGGCGATTGTTGCGCGGTGTCCGTTCATCCGTTGTCGTAGCGTCTGCATGGTCTCGCCAATGTACCATGCTCTGGGGCATCCTTTCCTGCAACGTATGAGGTAGACAACGTTGGCCGAGTCACAGGAGTATGAACCATGCACCTGGTGGGTGGTGTCATCTCGTGTGATGGTGGTATCTGTGTCGATGATCTGGCATGTCTTGCAGAGGTTACCGTGGCAGGGTTGTGTGGCGTCGTGGACGCTGTTCTATTAATAAAGCCAAGGATCCCATATTTTTTTAACAGCCTTCTCAACTTGTCCTGCCACCTTCAAAGGTTTATGTACAAACACCCCCAGGTCTCTCTGTTCCTGCACGCCCTTTAAAATTGTACCATTTAGTTTATATTCCCTCTCCTCATTCTACCAAAATGTATCACTTCACACTTCTCTGTGTTAAATTTCATCTGCCATGTGTCTGCCCATTTCACCAGTCGGTCTATGTGTTCCTGAAATCTGTTACTATCTTCCTCAGTTCGTTAATTGAAGGTTAGCATTTGAGGGATGTCTCCCAGACGGCATCAGACAGCTGATGTAATAGATCTGCTGGTAGCATCCTATTTAAAATGGAGGAAGGTGTTTGAAGGCCCGCAAATAATTCCTGCTGAAGGATATTGTCAGTGAAGGGTGTATTGTGCAGCTATTAATCTTAGAGGGTGAACATTGTGCTGATGCCCATGGAAAGGGGACAGTGGCCAGCCTGTTACCTTGTCAGCCCTCATCAGGTCATTGAACTGTTTCCAGCACTGACCTGCAGTCGTAGGGGAGAGGAAAGGTTCACGCAGAGCCACTGCCCCTTCCTTTACATGGCATCCAAGACACTTTTCTGAGCTTTTTTAACCAGCATCCAGCAGTCTTTATCTCCTTTGCTGCTTCTCAGTCAGAAGTGTCTGATGCTCAGCCTCATTGAAATGTTGGGATCCTCTTTTCTGCTTCTTTCCAATGCCTTGCTCCCACACCTCCACTTGAAGACACCTTTAAAAGTGTCATAAAATCACACATCTATCATTGTTACCTGATAGTCAACTCAATATTGCAAAAGGTTTACTGTTTACCTGCTGCTCCCCCAGCCTGCTGCTGTAATCTTCAGCCATGTTAGCCTCTTTTTTCACTCAAAGGGTGGTGAGTGTCTGGAACGAGCTGCCAGAGGCAGTAGTAGAGGCGGGTACAATTTTGTCTTTTAAAAAGCATTTGGACAGTTACATGGGTAAGATGGGTATAGAGGGATATGGGCCAAGTGCAGGAAATTAGGACTAGCTTAGTGGTATAAACTGGGCGACATGGACATGTTGGGCCGAAGGGCCTGTTTCCATGTTGTAACTTCTATGAGTCTATGATTCTATGATTCTTTGAAAGGTTATACTTTACGCGGTAGATGTTGATTCTGTGTGATAGTGTTTTTTTTTCATTCGTTCATGGGATGTGGGCGTCGCTGGCGAGGCCGGCATTTATTGCCCATCCCTAATTGCCCTTGAGAAGGTGGTGGTGAGCCGCCTTCTTGAACCGCTGCAGTCCGTGTGGTGTAAAATGGGTGACAGCGAGTCAATGGAAATAAAACCAGGGAGAGATGTAAAACGGGCTGTCGACTCATTATCACCCGTTTAACACAATCTCACAAAGTCAAGATCTACCACTAAATTTCCAAGCAAAGCACAGCACTCTCATACAAAAGCAAAATGCCGCAGATGCTGGAAATCTGAACTAAAAACCAGAAAATGCTGGAAACACTCAGCAAGTGAGGCAGCATCTGTGGAGAGAGAAACAGAGTTAACGTTTCAGGTCGATGACCATTTGTCAGAACTGGAGGTAGTTAGAGATTTAACAGCTTCTAAGCAAGTACAGAGGCTGGGAAAGGAGGGGGAGGAAAGAACAAAAGGGGAAGGTCTGTGATAGGGTGGAGAGCAGGACTCATTAAATGACAAAAGAGATGACAGTGCAAGGCAATCTCATGTTACACAGGAGATGTACCAACCAACACCAGTGGGTATCCAGATGAGCTGACCTCATGATCTATGGTGGATGGAAACCCCAGATCAGCGAAGGGCCATGTAGAGTGTCAGGGATCCTTAACATCCGCCTGAGCCACAAGAACAGGCAGACAGGACCTCGCTTTAACATCTCATCCAATCGATAGCACCTCAAATGCAGCACCTTCTCAGTACAAGGCAGGACAGAACTGGAGTTTAAGAACATAAGAACATAAGAAATAGGAGCAGGACTAGGCCAATCGGCCCTTCGAGCCTGCTCCGCCATTCAATAAGATCATGGCTGATCAGTTCCTAACCTCAAATCTAAATTCATGTCCAATTTCCTGCCCGCTCCCCGTAACCCCTAATTCCCTTTACTTCTAGGAAACTGTCTATTTCTGTTTTAAATTTATCTAATGATGTAGCTTCCACAGCTTCCTGGGGCAGCAAATTCCACAGACCTACCACCCTCTGAGTGAAGAAGTTTCCTCTCATCTCAGTTTTGAAAGAGCAGCCCCTTATTCTAAGATTATGCCCCCTGGTTCTAGTTTCACCCATCTTTGGGAACATCCTCACCACATCCACCTGATCAAGCCCCTTCACAATCTTATATGTTTCAATAAGATCGCCTCTCACTCTTCTGAGCTCCAATGAGTAGAGTCCCAATCTACTCAACCTCTCCTCATATGTCCGCCCCCTCATCCCCGGGATTAACCGAGTGAACCTTCTTTGTACTGCCTCGAGAGCAAGTATGTCTTTTCTTAAGTATGGAGACCAAAACTGTATGCAGTATTCCAGGTGCGGTCTCACCAATACCTTATATAACTGCAGCAATACCTCCCTGTTTTTATATTCTATCCCCCGAGCAATAAACGCCAACATTCCGTTGGCCTTCTTGATCACCTATTTCTCTTTACTTTCGGGGAAGCTAGATAAGTACATGAGAGTGAAAGGAATAGAAGGATCTGCTGATAGGGTTAGATGAAGTAGGGTAGGAGGAGGCTTGTGTGGAGCATAAACACCGGCATGGATCAGTTGGGTTGAATGGCCTGTTTCTGTGCTGTAAATTCTATGTAATTCTATGTACTATGTAATTATATGCTCAAGTCTTGGAATGGAGCTTGAACATACAGCCTCCTGATTCAGGAGCTACCAACTGAGCCAAGCTGACACCCTAAAGTACACAAATATATATGATTTATTTAATCTAAAAGCAAATCTTTGGCCTTGCTATAAATGTATCCATGTCTTCATAAAAATATTAACTCATGTATGGGTCTGCACAACTAACCAGGTTCACATATTGAAACCATACTTTTCATCAATGAACAAAAGCACAATTCTTCGATAAGATAGTGCGGCAGCAGGATTTTAAAAAATGATCTTTTTCATATTATCTCTATTTATGTCAAAATTAAACAATATTAATAACAAAAACGTAATCGGTGCCTTAGTGCTAACTAATCCCTGCCGTCGCAAACAAATGAGCCTCTAAACCTATTGAGTGTGAAGGAGCCATCTTGCCGATGAAATGTCTCGTACCTTGCTGTAGTGCTCAGAACAGACCACATAAAAGCTGCAACTACTTCTCCTTGTTTCCACAGCCATGAATCTGCCACACTCGGGTGCTCCATGACATACGTGTGGATTGAACTTCAATGGCAGTTTCTTTCTGTTGAGTTGCCAACATCCAATTTGTTTATGTATTCTAAAGTGTTTTATCTTTGAATGTAATTATTAAGACAGGCACTCAAACGAGCAGCATGTCTCCCCAGTGATATCTGGGACAAACTGAGTGAATGGCCCATTCTAGTTACAATGGAGCGAGAGGCAGTGAGTATTAAAACGCCTTTTATGCTTAAACAATGGAAAAATATGAACCTTAAATATGTAACAATATAACTTGCATTTATATAGCGTCTTTAACATAGTAAAATGTCCCAAGGCGCTTCACAGGAGCGGTTTAAGACAAAATTTGACACCATAAGACCATAAGAGATAAGAGCAGGAGTAGGCCATTTGGCCCGTTGAGCCTGCTCCACCATTTAAACAGATCATGGCTGATCTGATTTTTAACTCAACTCCACTTTCCCGCCTTTTCCCCATATCTTTTGACTCCCTTACTGATCAAAAATTTGTCTAACTCAGCCTTGAATGTATTCAATGACTCAGCCTCCACAGCTTTTTGGGGTAAAGAATTCCAAAGATTCACGACCCTCTCGGAGAAGAAATTCCTCCTCATTTCCGTCTTAAACAGCTGACCCCTTATTCTGAAACTATGCCCCCTAGTTTTAGATTCCCCCATGAGGGGTAACATCCTCTCAGCATCTACCCCATTGAGTCCCCTCAGAACCTTCTATGTCTCAATAAGATCTCCTCTCATTCTTCTAAATTCCAATGAGTATAGACCCAACCTGTTCAATCTTTCCTCATAAGACAACCCTTCCATACCCAGAATCAACCTTCTCTGAACTGCCTCCAATGCAAGTATGTCCTTCCTTAAATAAGGGCACCAGAACTGTACGCAGCACTCTAGGTGTGGTCTCACCAGCACCCTGTACAGTTGTAGCATGACTTCCCTGCTTTTATACTCCATCCCCCTAGAAACAAAGGCCAATATTCCATTTGCCTTCCGGATTACCTGCTGCACCTATATGTTGACTTTTTGTATTTCATGTACGAGGACACCCAGATCCCTCTGTACCGCAGCATTTTGTCGTATTTCTCCATTCAAATAATATTTTACATTTTGATTTTTCCTCCCAAAGTGGATGACTTCACATTTTCCCACATTATATTCCATCTGCTAAATTTTTTGCCCATTTGCTTAACCTGGCAGCTGGCGAATTTAAATTCAATTAATTAATTAAATTCAATTAATTAATTAAATTCAATTAATTAAAATAAAAATCTGGAATTAAAATACTAGTATCAGTAATGATGGCCATGAAACTACCGGATTGTCGTAAAAACCCATCTGGTTCACTAATGTCCTTTAGGGAAGGAAGCCTGCCGCCCTTACCCGGTCTGGCCTATATGTGACTCCAGACCCACAGCAATGTGGTTGATTCTTAATTGCCCTCTGAAATGGCCTAGCAAGCCACTCAGTTGTAAAATCTCGCTACGAAAAGTCATAATAAGAATAAAACCGGACGGACCACTAGGCACCGGACACGACAACGGCAAAACACCAAGCCCAGTCGACCCTGCAAGGTCCTCCTTACTAACATCTGGGGACTTGTGCCAAAATTGGGAGAGCTGTCCCACAGACTAGTCAAGCAACAGCCTGACATAGCCATACTCACAGAATCATATCTCTCAGCCAACGTCGAAGACTCTTCCATCACCATCCCTGGGTATGTCCTGTCCCACCGGCAGGACAGACCCACCAGAGGTGGTGGTACAGTGATATACAGTCAGGAGGGAGTGGCCCTGGGAGTCCTCAACATTGACTCTGGACCCCATGAAATCTCATGGCATCAGGTCAAACATGGGCAAGGAAACCTCCTGCTGATTACCACCTACCGTCCTCCCTCAGCTGATGAATCAGTCCTCCTCCATGTTGAACACCACTTGGAGGAAGCACTGAGGGTAGCAAGGGCACAAAATGTACTCTGGGTGGGGGACTTCAATGTCCATCACCAAGAGTGGCTCGGTAGCACCACGACTGACCGAGCTGGCCGAGTCCTGAAGGACATAGCTGCTAGACTGGGCCTGCGGCAGGTGGTGAGCGAACCAACACGAGGGAAAAACTTACTTGACCTCGTCCTCACCAATCTACCTGTCGCAAATGCATCTGTCCATGACAGTATTGGTAGGAGTGACCACCGCACAGTCCTCGTGGAGATGAAATCCCGTCTTCGCACTGAGGACACCATCCAACGTGTTGTGTGGCACTACCACCGTGCTAAATGGGATAGATTCAGAACAGATCTAGCAGCTCAAAACTGGGCATCCATGAGGCACTGTGGGCCATCAGCAGCAGCAGAATTGTATTCCAGCACAATCTGTAACCTCATGGCCCGGCATATTCCTCACTCTACCATTACCAACAAGCTAGGGGATCAACCCTGGTTCAATGAGGAGTGTAGAAGAGCATGCCAGGAGCAGCACCAGGCGTACCTAAAAATGAGGTGCCAACCTGGTGAAGCTACAACTCAGGACTACATGCATGCTAAACAGTGGAAGCAACATGCTATAGACAGAGCTAAGCGATTCCACAACCAACGGATCAGATCAAAGCTCTGCAGTCCTGCCACATCCAGTCGTGAATGGTGGTGGACAATTAAACAACTAACGGGAGGAGGAGGCTCTGCAAACATCCCCATTCTCAATGATGGCGGAGTCCAGCACGTGAGTGCAAAAGACAAGGCTGAAGCGTTTGCAACCATCTTCAGCCAGAAGTGCCGAGTGGATAATCCATCTCAGCCTCCTCCCGATATCCCCACCATCACGGAAGCCAGTCTTCGGCCAATTCGATTCACTCCACGTGATATCAAGAAACGGCTGAGTGCACTGGATACAGCAAAGGCTATGGGCCCCGACAAAATCCCAGCTGTAGTGCTGAAGACTTGTGCTCCAGAACTAGCTGCGCCTCTAGCCAAGCTGTTCCAGTACAGCTACAACACTGGCATCTACCCGACAATGTGGAAAATTGCCCAGGTATGTCCTGTCCACAAAAAGCAGGACAAATCCAATCCGGCCAATTACCGCCCCATCAGTCTACTCTCAATCATCAGCAAAGTGATGGAAGGTGTCGTCGACAGTGCTATCAAGCGGCACTTACTCACCAATAACCTGCTCACCGATGCTCAGTTTGGGTTCCGCCAGGACCACTCGGCTCCAGACCTCATTACAGCCTTGGTCCAAACATGGACAAAAGAGCTGAATTCCAGAGGTGAGGTGAGAGTGACTGCCCTTGACATCAAGGCAGCATTTGACCGAGTGTGGCACCAAGAAGCCCTAGTAAAATTGAAGTCAATGGGAATCAGGGGGAAAACTCTCCAGTGGCTGGAGTCATACCTGGCACAAAGGAAGATGGTAGTGGTTGTTGGAGGCCAGTCATCTCAGCCCCAGGGCATTGCTGCAGGAGTTCCTCAGGGCAGTGTCCTTGGCCCAACCATCTTCAGCTGCTTCATCAATGACCTTCCCTCCATCATAAGGTCAGAAATGGGGATGTTCGCTGATGACTGCACAGTGTTCAGTTCCATTCGCAACCCCTCAGATAATGAAGCAGTCCGAGCCTGCATGCAGCAAGACCTGGACAACATCCAGGCTTGGGCTCATAAGTGGCAAGTAACATTCGCGCCAGATAAGTGCCAGGCAATGAACATCTCCAACAAGAGAGAGTCTAACCACCTCCCCTTGACATTCAACGGCATTACCATCGCCGAATCCCCCACCATCAACATCCTGGGGGTCACCATTGACCAGAAACTTAACTGGACCAGCCATATAAATACTGTGGCTACGAGAGCAGGTCAGAGGCTGGGTATTCTGCGGCGAGTGACTCATCTCCTGACTCCCCAAAGCCTTTCCACCATCTACAAGGCACAAGTCAGGAGTGTGATGGAATACTCTCCACTTGCCTGGATGAGTGCAGCTCCAACAACACTCAAGAAGCTCGACACCATCCAAGATAAAGCAGCCCGCTTGATTGGCACCCCATCCACCACCCTAAACATTCACTCCCTTCACCACCGGCGCACTGTGGCTGCAGTGTGCACCATCCACAGGATGCACTGCAGCAACTCGCCAAGGCTTCTTCGACAGCACCTCCCAAACCCGCGACCTCTACCACCTAGAAGGACAAGGGCAGCAGGCACATGGGAACAACACCACCTGCACGTTCCCCTCCAAGTCACACACCATCCCGACTTGGAAATATATCGCCGTTCCTTCATTGTCGCTGGGTCAAAATCCTGGAACTCCCTTCCTAACAGCATTGTGGGAGAACCGTCACCACACGGACTGCAGCGGTTCAAGAAGGCGGCTCACCACCACCTTCTCGAGGGCAATTAGGGATGGGCAATAAATGCCGGCCTTGCCAGCGACGCCCACATCCCGTGAACGAATAATAAAAAAATAAAAAAAACCTGTCAATATCCCTTTGCAGACACTTTGTGACCTCCTCGCAATTTGCTTTTCCACCTATCTTTGTATCATCAGCAAATTTGGCCACAATACACTCTGTTCCTTCATCCAAGTCATTGATATATATTGTAAATAGTTGAGGCCCCAGCACTGAGCCCTGTGGCACCCCACTAGTTACAGATTGCCATTTTGAAAATGACCCTTTTATCCCGACTCTTTGTTTTCTGTTAGTTAGTCAATCCTCTATCCATGCCAGTATATTACCCCCAACACCATGAGCTCTTATGCAGTAATCTTTTATGTGGCACCTTATCGAATGCCTTTTGGAACTCCAAATATACTGCATCCATTGGTTCCCCTTTATCCACCCTGCCCGTTACTTCCTCAAAGAACTCTAATAAATTTGTCAGACACGATTTCACCTTCGTAAAACCATGTTGACTCTCCTTGATTGTATTATGAGTCTCCAAATGTCCTGCTACTACTTCCTTAATAATGGATTCTAGCATTTTCCCAGTGACAGATGTTAGGCTAACTGGTCTATAGTTACCTGCTTTCTGCCTCACTCCCTTCTTGAATAGGGGTGTTACATTTGTGGTTTTCCAATCCGCTGGGACCTTTCCAGAATCTAGTGAATTCTGGAAGATTACAACCAATGCATCCACTATCTCTGTAGCCACTTCCTTTAAGACCGTGGAATGCAGGCCATTAGGTCCAGAGGACTTGTTAGTCTTTAGGCCCATTAGTTTAGTACTTTTTCTCTGGTGATAGTGATTGTTTTTAGTTCCTCCCTCTTCTTTGCCCCTTGATTATCTACTATTATTGGTTTGTTATTAGTGTCTTCTACTGTGAAGACAGATACAAAATATCAGTTCAATTCCTCTGCCATTTCCTTGTTTTCTATTACTATTTCCCCAGTCTCATCCTCTGAGGGACCAATGTTTACTTTAGCTACCCTCTTCATTTTTATATACTTGCTTTTACGGTCAGTTTTTATATTTCTTGCTAGTTTACTCTCATAATTTATTTTCTCCCTCTTTATTATTCTTTTAGTCACCCTTTGCTGATTTTTAAAGTTTTCCCAATCTTCAGGCTTACCAGTAATCTTTGCCATGTTGTATGCTTTTTCTTTTAACCGGATACCATCCTTGACTTCCTTAGTTAGCCATGGTTGGTTCACCTTTTTGTGGATTCTTTCCACCTCACATGGATATATTTTTGTTGCGAGTCATAAAATTTCTTTTTGTATGTTTGCCACTGCTTATTCACCATCATACCATCTAATCTGTTTACCCAGTCCACTTTAGCCAATTCCGCCCTCATTCCTTTGTAATTGCCCTTATTTAAGTTTAATACAATAGTTTCAGACCGAAGATCCTTGGTCTCAAACTGGATGTGAAATTCTATCATGTTATGATTGCTGCTTCCCAAGGGATCCTTTACTTTGAGATCATTAATTAATCCTGTTTCGTTACCTATTACCAGATCCAAAATGGTCTGTTCCCTGGTTGGTTCCCCGGCGTATTGGTTTAAGAAACAGTCCTGAATACACTCTATGAACTCCTCCTCAGGGCTACTTTTGCCAATTTGATTTGTCCAATCTATGTGAAAGTTAAAATCGCCCATGATTATTGCATTAACTTTTTTACCAAGCCACCAAGCACTGGGGTTCATTTCAAGAGGGATAGAATTGAAAAGCAGAAAAGTCGTATTAGACTTGTATGGAACCTTGGTCAGACCACAGTATTGTGTGCATAGTTCTGGTCTCCATATTATAAAAAGGATATAGAGGCATTGGAGAAAGAGCAAAAAAGATTCGCAAGGATGATACCATAACCGAGAGGTTATACTTAGCAGGGAAGGCTGAGCAGCTGGGGCTCTTTTCTCTAGAAAAGAGAAGGCTGAGGGGTGACCTGATAGAGGTCTTTAAGATAATGAAATGGTTTGATAGGTTAGACGTAGAGAAAATGTTTCTCTACAAGATAGTCATTAATAAATCCAAAAGGGAATTCAGGAGAAACGTCTTTAGCCGGAGAGTGGTAAGAATGTGGAACTCGCTACCACAAAGAGTAGTTGAGGCAAATAGCACAGATGCATTTAAGGGTAAGCTAGATGAGCACATTAGGGAGAAATGAATAGAAGGGTATCCTGATAGGGTTAGATGAAGATGAGTGGGAAGAGATGCATGGAGCATAAATGCTGGCATAGACCAGTTGGGCCGAATGGCCTGTTTCTGTTCTGTTGACTCGATGTAACACATAAGGTGATAGTAGGACAGGTGACCAAAAGCTTGGTCAAAGGGATAGGTGTAAAGGAGCGTCTTAAAGGAGGAGAGAGAGGTAGAGAGGCGGAAAGGTTTTGGGTCAGAATTCCAGAGCTTAGGGCCTAGGCAGCTGAAGGCACAGCCACCAAATATACTGCAAATGAGAGATACAACAGTGTTAGTGACCATCGTTAACTATGGTTAACTTGTCATTAACTTATTGTTGACTATGGTCAACTATCGTTGACTTGCCACCTCTTGGTGATTTTGCAGTTGCTAACGGTGTTGATATACTAGCTACCTGTCAATCACGACTAACAAATCATGTAGTGAATAAGACCAGACTCGTCCGTGCCTATGATCTCTTTTGGTCGGATCCAGGCAAAGTTGTCCTGGGTGCCAAGCATAAATTGTGAATCTCTATCCAAAAGGGAAAGAAGCATCTTTGAAATTCTTTGAGCTGAAATATTTCTTAAGGAGACAAATTGAACCAGAATTTGCTGTCAAAATAATAGCAAGGCTAATGGTGTCACCATTATTTATGAGTAAATGGTACAGCAACTTTAGGCGCTGAGCAGATGCGCGGTTAAATGTGAAGAACCAAAAGTTGCTGTCCGAGTTGCGCTGCTCCACTGTTAGCTTTGCAAACACGGCATCTCACCCTTAGCCTCCCCATTTTATTTTGGGATTTGCCCTGAATTGCCCATTAAATTTGCCACAGAAAGTTAAGACTAGTCATTAGAAGTATAAGTGCCCTTTTAATGATGAGATAAGTGTTAATGACTGCCAATCAACCTCTCTGGCACCGAAAATTAACTATTACAAGTGTGGGGTCTCATTCCTTCAGGCTTTGACTTTTTCAGGGAGATTTAAAAAATATCAAATTTTAATCGTACATTTTTTTTTCTTACTTTTCCTGTCTGTCTCTTTTTTTTCTCTCTCTCTTAATCCAATCATTCTTTCCCTCTCTTTATTTCTCTTTCTGTACCTGATTTGACATTGAATTCACCCACTCTAATTCACCCCCCTTCCCAGTCCTTCCTGTGTTTATTCCCCAATCCTTAAATCTAATTGGGTTAAGGAGATGCCCTGTTCTTGGCCATGTTCACTCAGGTCCCAGGGTGCCATGCTTCCCTCGCTGCGATGTGATCAGCTCGCACTTTCAGCAACTTTGCGGGCAAAACTTTTTTGCGCTGAAGGGTGCAGGGGCAAGTCTAACTAACAGCAGACACTGTTAGATGCCCTGCTACAGCAAATTCTGGCCCAAAGTTGTTTTGTCAAGAAAGTTATAGTTCACCATTTACTGATGATTCTGCATTTGCCTTTCTGTCAGGTCTCATCAACAGCACTCCCTAATTTTTTGGCCAGTAATAAAGATTGGCTAAGGAGCAAAAAGACTGATGTCATGGCAGTGTTTGGGTTCCCTTTCAGAGACTAAAGCCTCACCAATCTGTTTCACTTCCCAACTAGAGGTGTTGCCTACCCGTACCTGGAATTAATTGACGCTGCCGAATATCTAAAAGCACCTGACAAGGTACTAGTTGGCAGAGCTCACCACGACTTGATCCGCGTCCTGGTGACTTGAAAGGAATAACTGCCGATCCCAAAGTTTGGCTGCAGGACAGGACGTACTGGAGCAGTGACAAGCAGGAAGTTGCTGCCTTTGACTGGTGACCCATTTATCACTCGAATCAACCAGATTTTATTCCAACGTATCCAGTGCCGCAGAATATCATCTCAAGCAGCTGTGCTTCAGCATTGGCTCATTGCCCCAATTCAACAAAGGTTGTGATGAAACACAGGCCAATAACTGAGACTGCTTTGATAGATGTGAAAGTTCAGATGATCTCGGGGACAGAGAAACTCGTCTTCATTCTGTATCAATTAAGAAAAACCATAATCAGCTTGCCAGTGGTGCAAGTCTGAGCTCAGTTCGAAACTGCAAGATTATCAGACAGGCCAGTAGTCCATAGACCCATCCAGTTCTACCTCTCTACCACCTCTCTCGATCCCTCCACTACGTCTGTGTTGTTAGATTGCTTGTCCGACATCCAGTCCTAGATGAGTCAAAATTTCCTCCAATTGAACACTGGGAAGACTGAAGCCATTGTCTTTGGCTCCCACCACAAACTCTGTTCCCTAGCCACGGATTCCATCCACCTCCCTGACCACTGTCTCAGGCTGAACCAAACTGTTTGCAACCTTGGCGTCTTATTTGGCCCTGAGCTGAGCTTCTGGCTGCATAATTTCTCCATCACCAAGACAGCCTACTTCCACCTCCGTAACATCGGCCGTCTCCGCCCCTGCCTCAGCCCATCTGCTGGTGAAACCCTCATCCATGCCTTTATAACCTCCGGACTTGACGATTCCAATGTACTCCCGGACGGCCTCCCATATTCTGCCCTCCGTAAACTTAAGCTCATCCAAAACTCTGCCGCCCATATCCTAATTTGTAATAAGTCCAGTTCACCCATCACCCCTGTACTCGCTGACCTACATTGGCTCCCGGTCCAGCGACACTTTGATTTTAAAATTCTCATCCTTGTGTTCATATCCTTCCAAGGCCTCGCTCCTATCTCTGTAACCTCCTCCAGCCCTACAACCCTCTGAGAACTCTGCATTCCTCTAACTCTGGTCTCTTGGGTATCACCCACTTCCTTCACCCCACCATTGGCGGCTATGCCTTCAGCCGTATAGGCCCTAAGGTCTGGAATTCCCTCCCTAAATCTATCCACCTCTCCATCTCTCTCTCCTCCTTTAAGATGCTCCTTAAAACTTGCCTCTTTGATCAAACCTTTGATCACCTGCCCTAATGTCTCCTTTGGCTCAGTGTCAATTTTTGCCTGATTACACTCCTGTGAAGCGCCTTGGGATGTTTTACTGTGTTAAAGGCGCTATATAAATGCAAGTTGTTGTTGTTGTCAATCTGTTTCCAGCGTTGGACCTATCCCTAATTCACATTGGCATAGAATTTGATGGAGCAGAAGATCTCAGTTAGACTTTTTCCCTCGCCCATCAGCTTGAAAATCTTTTGCCCTGTAGGTTGCTGGAAGTGCGAGTGAGGGCAATAAGGCATCTGGGACCTTGGTGAATGATGGGACCAATTGTCTATCTCCTTAACCAATGAGATTTAAGGACTGTGAAAGAAACAGAGGAACAACGGAGAAGGAAATAAGGTGAATTCGAGTCAAATCAGGTACAGAAAGAGAAATAAGGGAGAGAAAGCTTGGATTAAGAGAGAGCAAAAAAAAGAGACAGGACAGAAAAGTAAGAAAAAAAATTTAATTTTTAAAAAAATAGTTCTTACTTTTCTTTTCTGTAATGTTCACAAGTCTCGTAGTCCTGAAATGGAGTGATTTTCATGACTGCTGCTGAGTTAGAACAATTTCCACATCATTTGATACAGTGTAACACCCTGACCTAATTGAGAAGTCAAACTTTTCTTACATATCTAATCATCTGTTAATCTCAATGTGTCATTTCCTCAGAGGATGTGAACAATGGGTTAAGATGGATGTTCTTATAACAAAAACGAGGGAAGGTTCCCCTCTCCTGGGGAGCATCATGTTCCTCACATTCACCAATGACCTCTGAACACCACCAAAGGTGATGATGGCAACTGTACCTTCTACCAAATGGTTCATTCTCCATCTGAATCAATGTAAGGAATCTTACAACACCAGGTTATAGTCCAACAAATTTATTTTAAAATCACAAGCTTTCGGAGATTATCCCCTTCGTCAGGTGAATGAGTGAAAAGGTTCTCAAATCGCATATCTTATACTAGGCTGGGACAGCATCACACCAATCAAAAGGTGTCGTTGTTATTCAAACAGGCCAGTCACGGAGAACAGCACGTCCCAGTACACTGGATATACATTGTGTCAATTACACAGACAGACAGAAAGAAACCCAAATGGCAGAGAGAGAGAGAATATTAAAAACATAATTTTTTTCCCCCTTTTGCTGGTGGGGTTACGTGTAGCGTGACATGAACCCAAGATCCCGGTTGAGGCCGTCCTCATGGGTGACGAACTTGGCTATCAACTTCTGCTCGACGATTTTGCGTTGTCGTGTGTTTCAAAGGCCGCCTTGGAGAACGCTTACCCGAAGATCGGTGGCTGAATGTCCTTGACTGCTGAAGTGTTCCCCGACTGGGAGGGAACCCTCCTGTCTGGCGATTGTTGCGCGGTGTCCGTTCATCCGTTGTCGCAGTGTCTGCATGGTCTCGCCAATGTACCAGGCATCCTTTCCTGCAACGTATGAGGTAGACAACGTTGGCCGAGTCACAGGAGTATGAACCATGTACCTGGTGGGTGGTGTCCTCTCGTGTGATGGTGGTATCCGTGTCGATGATCTGACGTGCTGTTCTCCGTGACTGGCCTGTTTGAATAACAACGACACCTTTTGATTGGTGTGATGCTGTCCCAGCCTAGTATAAGATATGCGATTTGAGAACCTTTTCACTCATTCACCTGACGAAGGGGATAATCTCCGAAAGCTTGTGATTTTAAAATAAATTTGTTGGACTATAACCTGGTGTTGTAAGATTCCTTACATTTGTCCACCCCAGTCCATCACCGGCATCTCCACATCATCTGAATCAAGACATGGTAGGTTAAGAATCCCTCTGTTTGCCACATGTAGTGAGGTGAAGGGTTGTTTCCTGCTGTTAAAAAGTGTGGAATAAAGCTCCTGTGTTTTTGATCTTGCTAAGAGGTTAAAATCCCACAGCACCTGGCCCTGGCGTGCTGGGGGTGCATATTACAAAACTGCACGTTCCCAGACCACGAGTTTGCACCAATTAAAGTGGAGCAATTTGATTGCTTGGCTTTGAATGGATTCCTGACTGGTAGTGGCAGTTACTCCTGTCAGGAACCAGGGCACAGCTGCAGAGCTGGTGTACAACGAGAGCCATACATCACTGGAAACATCACTGAGCAGCCATTCAGCATGGTCAATCGAGGTGTTTAAGGTGATTAAAGGAAAATAGGGAGAAACTATTTCCTCTGGTGGGGAAGTCCAGAACAAGGGTGTATAACCTAAAATTAGAGCTAGGCCAGTCAGGGTTGATGCCAGGAAACATTTCTCCATGCAAAGGGTAGTGGAAATCTGGAACTCTCTCCCCCAAAAAGCTGTTGAGGCTGGGGGTCAATTGAAAATTTCAAAACTGAGATTGATAGGTTTTTATCAGGCAAGAGTGTTAATGGATATGGAATCAAGGCGGGTAAATGGAGTTAAGATACAGATTAGCTATGATCTAATTGAATGGTGAAACAGGTTCGAGGGGCTGAATGACCTTCTCCTGTTCCGATGGGACAGGGTAGGCAACCTAGACAATCACCATGGTATCCTGGTGAAACAGCAAACAGCCACAAGCTTCTTCAACATTCACTGTGTGCATCTGAGTCCTCTGCAGTAGAGCCAGTATGTGATCTCGCTCTCCGGTGAGCTGGCACCTGTGGCATCCTGTGCCCCCTGCTTTAACTCCTGCACATTGCGCCCGGTGATTCACCATGTGAAGACCCCCTCCTCCAGCCTAGCCTCTAAAGTACACCTGGTGCCAGTCTCTGAGCTGGCGCTTGTGAGGGTGAGATTGAGTGACGTGCATCTTCAGGAAGGCTGGCCTCCTCTTCCTCCACTGGCAGAGGGGTGTCGACATTTTCAGTGCCTGAAATGAAACAGAGGGACAAGGGTTAGCTTGTGGTGTGAAGGGAGAATAGAGAGAGAGAGAAGTGGCTGCAGTTTGTCATGTAGAGTGTGTCGGGTGAGATAGAAGTAAGAAGGGAACAAGAAGATGAGGATGTGAAGAAACCTTGTGCGATGTCTCCTCCAGCGTTGCCGCTCACCACGGCCATGACTCTCCACCTGCCTGTGATGGCCAGCATGCTTTCTTCCCCAGGGGAGAGGGTGTGGAGGCAGGCTCGGCCTCCTTCGGTGCCAGCCTCCTGGCACAGATTGTGGGCAACTTTCTCCTGCAAGAAAGGAATGTGTTAGTGACATCTTTATGAGGTGTTTAGAGAATGTGCCTGACATGGCCAAATGGTTGGTATGCAGTGTGTAAGATGTGTTGTGCGAGGAAGTGAGGGTTGCAATAGTGGTGAGTGTGTGAGTGTGAGGAGAAATAAATGGAGTGAAGTGTGGTGCAGCGATTATAGGAGAATGAAGGGAAGTGGGAGAGGGGAGTTTTGTGAGGCTGGAGGTGGTGGTAGTGGAGGGTCTTACCTTAACAACTTCGGTGAGGTCATTGAACTTCTTTCAGCATTGCAGCCATGTCCTGGGGGCTGAGCTCCCGGCATTTACCTCCTCAGCAATCTCTTCCCGTTGGCGGTGGAGGTGTTGGCTGGAGACTTTCTGTCCCCTGGGGAGACCAGGATCTCCTTCCTCCTGTCCACCGCCTGGACCAGGGCCTCGAACGCAGCATCGGAGAACCTGGGTACCCTGTCTGGATCACGTCCAGCCACTTTTTAAATTTCTGAAGTTTCCCTGTTGTCTGCAGCCAGAGTGCACCTCCCCATTAAGAGGTGCTGGCTGCCTTTTAGTGGCTTCAGAGGTGTCTGATCTCCTACTCCTCCCAAATAGGCATGCAGCCAATGAATAATGCAGGTTTATAATGAGGTCCCAGCACCAATTTTGCGTGGTCCCAGGGACCATGTGAACAGATGCATGCAGTATGTACATCACAATCGATACCAATGTATCATAAACACAGTGAGATTTCCTGTGTTCACTATTTCCAAGTAAATCATAAAAGTGTTCTGAAAGTGCGTGCTGAAAACAGGAAATCTTCTTGTTATGTTCATGATGTCACTATCAACAACAAAGACTTGCATTTATATAGCGTCTTTAACGGAGTAAAATGTCCCAAGGCGCTTCACAGCAGCGTTATCAAATAAAATTTGACACTGAAGCACATAAGGAGGTATTAGGACAGGTGACCAAAAGCTTGGTCAAGGTACCACGGACAGTCAAGAGAGGCTCAATTTCCTCCAACTGCAAAATATTCAAAATGAAAGCCAATCAAGAGTGGTCAGGAGAAGTAAAACATAGAGAGAAGTGAAATGAATAAACAAGAACTCCATATAGGGATGACTATAATAGTAATAAACATTATGTTAATTCCAGTGATCTCCTGTGGGTTCACCCACAAAAAGTAAAGACAAAGCAAGTTTCACTCAGAATGCACGTGTATGGGGATCTATGGCTTCTGGAGCATACAAAGCCCCATCTACTGGTAGAAGTGTGCAGACAAAGCAAATTAGTTGCTGGAGCTTGACGGTTGTGAGTGGGAAAAGATATAGTGGATATAAAACAGGTGATTCTGGGCTCCTACACTCCCACAGAGAAGCTGCACTCGAAAGGCACATGAGTCAGGTGCAAAGGAAAGGAAGGTTGGCCCTATCGTGTCTCTCCAAAAGAGCAAAATATACGCCGCGACTTTTTAGTCAAAAGATACAATTCCACGTGGAATGGTGTGGGAGGAAAAAAGGAACATAGGAATTGCTCGATGAAAAAGACCAGGGTCCATCTAGTTCGCCTTCTACTATCCTGGTAGTTACTTGATACAATGATAATGGAGTTGTTGACCAATTATTGCAATCAATCTCTATTAATTAATCTATAACAGACCCAAACATGACATGTGGAAAACCCCAGAGCTGGAAAGCATTGGGAACCATAGGTCCAAAGTCTCCTGCTCCTCCCAAGCATGTTACACTTACCCCATGTCATGTCTCAAATCACACGTATACTGTATTCCAAAATGTTATTTTTTGAAAGAACTCTATCTAATTTGTATCTGAATGAATCAATACTAACTGCTTCCACCGTTCTGGCTAGGGAGCCTGTTCCTCCCGACTTGCACCGCCCATGGTTTGTGGGCAGAATGAGGAACTGATGGTAACAACATGGGCAGAGATGGAAATAGCATTGGGAGTCCTGGCTGGATCGTTTGACCTCTGTTTGTATTTATTGATTGGGCCCCCCACCCCACTGCCTGTTACCGACGGGAGTTCTGGCTGCCTAAACCGCCCAAAAATCTCAACCGGCAGGCAACTAGCAGTAAGCCATCTGTTCTCCATGCGATTTTTCATTTCGTTACACCCCATTTTTAGGTATAAACGGGGCTACAGCGAGACTAAGGTCACCTCCATGATGTCTAGGTGGTTAGTCCAATACTATAACCGCTCCATGACCATACCCTGCGTAATAATCATTTCGTGGAGATGCCGGTGATGGACTGGGGTTGACAATTGTAAACAATTTTTACAACACCAAGTTATAGTCCAGCAATTTTATTTTAAATTCACAAGCTTTCGGAGGCTTCCTCCTTCCTCAGGTGAACGAAATGAAATCCTCGAAATGAAATCGCATTTATAATTCACAGATATTATGAGACCTTATGAGTATATTCTGAGACCTTGCAGGTAACACCTGTCTGTCTGCACACTGATTGCCTTGGCAACGGGCAGTTGAAAAAACTGTCTGTAATCACCAAGCATTGTTCTGTGAATTATAAATGCGATTTCATTTCGAGGATTTCATTTCGTTCACCTGAGGAAGGAGGAAGCCTCCGAAAGCTTGTGAATTTAAAATAAAATTGCTGGACTATAACTTGGTGTTGTAAAATTGTTTATAATAATCATTTCAGCAGACTTGTGACAAATTCTAGACAAAGGCAATCTTTTAATAAAGTCTGGAGTTTATACTACACAACCTATCTAGCAATAATCACATAGCTGTCATGTTCTACTAAAAGGCTGGTTATAAGCAACAATACATGGGAATATGACACAACGCATCCCATACAGTGAATTCAGGTATAAATAAAGCCAAGAACGAAAGTGTAAAATATTTATGTAAATAAAACATTTTAAAGAAAAAAATCATTTATTGCCCATTAACTTAATCTTGCCAACTCAGATTAAATATTTATAAGATCGCCGCGAGATTGAGACCAACACTGTGATTGGCTAATGAAGGGTTGTAAACCTTGCTATGCTCTCCAGGAACCTCACATTGGGATTCGGCCCATCAAGTCTGTGCCAGCTCTATGTTGATGGAAAAATGAATCTTTTGATCATTAACAGTTAAGTTTTGGGTCATAAAACCAATTGTCAATGGGTTCGTACAAGTAAATTTAGCAAATGCGTGTTCAGGACTCAGTTCAAAATATAGGAAGGCCAAACAGTAAATGGGAATCAAAGGCTTATAGCGAATACTTACAGGGCATTGGCTAACAGCGGGAGTCACCAATAAACAGAAGGAAGGAGAAAGGGTTTATTGAGTAAGTTGAGGGCTGGTAAATTGCCTGTAAATTCCACTGTTAATTTGGGGCTTATCTCCTTTGGAGACTGATCAGTGATTGCCTGAGCAAATTCGAGCACTGTTCTGTCAAATTTCTACTAAAGCAAATTAAAAATTGTTACTTCTTGAAAAACATTAACATTTTTCAACTGTTTGTTTTTGATTTAAGAAAAAGTATTTCCTTCCTCCTCTGGGTCCTCCGTCACTGTGTACCTCAGTTTCTGAAATCATTCCTTTGTGTTGGGAAAAATACATCTTTGCTGAACTGTGAGCTTCAAGCTTTTTTTTTGCTCTGCTGCTTCTTTTCTAGAATGCTGTGTCTGGACTTTCCTACAGCTTGGCAGGTGAGTCTTATTAAAAAAGACTAATTCCACCGTTTTTCAATTTTCCTCTGCCAAGGGAATCCGGCGGAAACCCAGTTTACACGAGGCGGAGCAGGAGAAGCCCTGACGAAATTCGCCCCTATATCTTTAGTAAGACCCTCTAAGGCAGAAGATTGTGGGTTCAAGTCCCACTCCAGAGACTTGAGCACAAAATCTAGACTGACACTCCAGTGCAGTACTGAGGGAGTGCAGCACTGTCGGAGGTCCCGTCTTTCGGATGAGGCGATAAACCGAGGCCCCGTCTGTCCTCTCAGGTGGATGCAAAAGATCCCATGGCACTATTCGAAGAAGAGCAGGCGATTTCTCCCCGGTGTCCTGGCCAATATTTATTCCACAATCCACATCGCTACAAACAGATTATCTGGTCATTATCTCATTGCTGTCGGTGGGAGCTTGCCATGCACAAATTGGCTGCGGCTTTTCTCTACATCACAACTTTGACTACACTTCAAAAGTACTTCATTTGTAAAGCGCTTTGGGACGTCCTAAGGTCAGGAAAGGCACTATATAAATGCAAATCTTTCTTTCTTTATTTAAGTGACTATGGTAACATTATGACTCCATGTTTCTGGTGGGGCCAGACCGCTGTTGGTGCAAACTGGTAATTTGGGCAGATACTTTCCCCGATTTTCCAACCCAATAGTTGGAAATTTAGTGTCAGTGTGTGGCAGGATTTCCAATTTGTGTTGCTGGCGGAATGCATTTGGTAGAATTACCTCCAAAGTCTGCTTCTGGGCCATTCATAATATGAGCACTTAAGGCCTGTTCAATGTTTGTTAGTAATTTATGTCATTTTAATGAGATTCCACTCTCTTAATTTTTTTTAAAGTAAAACTCACTGGGATTACGCCAGTGGGTAATCATTTGCAGCTGTTATCTCTGGCAACTACTGCAATTAGTGTCATTGTACCCTCCACCATTGGCGCACTGCGGCTGCAGTGTGTCCTGTCTACAAGATGCATGGCAGAAACTCGCCAAGGCTTCTTTGACAGCATCTCCAAACCCATGACCTCCACCACCTAAAAGGACAAGAGCATGGGAACACCATCACCTCTAAGTTTCTCTCCAAGTCACACACCATCCTGACTTGGACATATATCGCCGTTCCTTCATCGTCGCTGGGTCAAAATCCTGGAACACCCTACCTATCAGCACTGTGGGAGAACCTTCACCACACGGACTGCAGCGGTTCAAGAAGAAGGCGGCTCACCACCACCTTCTCAAGGGGCAACTAGGGATAGGCGATAAGTGCCAGCCTTGCCAGAGACGGTCACATCCCGTTCACATGGATATAAAACAAACCCTTAACGTGCTCTTATCGAATTCCTCTCTCTGCTGTTTTAACAGAGGGGCGTTAACCCAAGTTTATTGGATTTAATTTTTTTCATTTTCTCCCAGCAGCAGTCACTCACTGCCAGCTTCCTCTTTCAGAGGGGAGAACGGGACAGCCTGCCCTGCACAACCCTGCACAATCACTGTCGACAGAGTTCTACATTGACCGTGTGGATATAGGAGGCCTGACTTTTGAGATTGCTGTTGGCAAAGCATGGTCGGAAAATCAGCCCTACTGTTAAATGGGAAAAATTGAAAGTAAGACTTGTATTTATATAGTGCCTTTCACGATGTCCCAAAGCCAATTAAGTACTTTTGAAGTGTAGTCGCTACTGTAATCTAGGAAACACGGAATCCAATTTACACACAGCAAGATCCCACAAACAGCAACGTGATAATGACCAGATAATCTGGTGATGTTGGTTCAATGATAAATGTTGGCCAGGAAACTGGGAGAACTCCCCTGCTATTCTTCAAAATAACAATCATGTGATCTTTTATGTCCACTCAAGAGGGTAGACAGGGCCTCAGTTTGAATAGCTCATCTGAAAGGCAGCACCTCCAACAATACAGCACAGTCAGCCTAGATTTTACACTGTACTCCCTGGAGTGGGACTTCAACCCACATCCATCTAACCTCAAGAAGGCTGAGAGTGTTATCACTAAGTTATGGCTAACATTGGGAATAGAGCACCTTGTACAATGCTATCTGATGGTTCAAACATGAACATGAACGTGCAAAATTTGCTTGATACCAGAAGTAAATTTAAGCGACAGAAATCAAACCATTGAGCCAACCTGTCTCTCAATTGCGCCTGTTCATGTTAAAATTCTAATAAGAATAGATGGGATTAAATGATGCTGGCTATCTCAGTTCACAAATGCTAGGATATGCAAGCATCATCACAGGCTGTGTGACTATAAATTTAAATCGTAAAAGGACAAGTGAGAGACATAAAGCTTTATGGCATGTTCAGTGAGGAATGTCAACTTTTCTCAACTCAGGGAGGTTTTAGTGTCACTTGGTGCTGTACTAGACGAACCCCAATACAAAATTAGCATCCATTTGTGAAGATCAGCCAGTTCTTCACTGAACACAGTCACAATGTTTTTACAATTTTACAAAGGCGTTTGGGCGTAATTAACCTCTGCATTGATAGTGTCTTTCTTAGGTTCCCTCCTATGCTCTAGTGCTGTAAATCATTGATGTCACAGTCCTACTGTGAAAGAAGGAGTCAAGAGAAGCTACTTACAGTTAACTGGTTTCCAGAACCATTCTAACATTTTTATAACCGTCCCACAACCCAATGGAGCAGGGTTTCTGTGGTTAAGAACACGCGTTTCAGATACCTTGGTCTATTGAGATGGTTGTTTGAAGACTACAATGAAGCACTACAGTTGCTCAAGTGGTTGGTGACATTTTTACTTTAATTTCACTAGTTTTTGTTCTCAATAAAAAAGATGAGAGCACTGTTGATGATCTAGAGGTTAAAACAGAATGGAACTCTCTGTTTGGTGTGGTGCTAAACCGTATAAAGCAGAACCTCCTGATCAATTTGGTTCAGTATTAAACCGGGCAGGGCTAGTCTGTGTTGAGTTAGTTGACCTCACTGAGGCAGCAGTAAGGGTGTGACAGGTAGCTTCAATGTCCCTGGATTAAGGATCGGGGGAAAAAAATCACTTCTGAACACTGTCCAGTGACCCCTAGTGGTAAGTATAGATGTTGGCTAAAAACAGCTTGATCCTGGCTGTGATGTCCTCCACAGTTGACTAGGCTTATACATGACAAATGACCATTTGGGCAAGATAATGGAGGGTTGCCAATGCCCATGGAACAGCTGAAGTCAGTGCCTTGAGAAGAGTAGGGGAGAATATAAATGAAACAGAATGGTTGCTTTTTCTCTTTGCCTCCAGCAATAATGGCCTCTTGTGTCCTTAAAATCTTATCTATCTTTTTTAAGCAAGTAGCTTCACACCTGGCACTTCAGGTTCATGTCCTTGAGTCTCAGCTAATACTTTTCTCTCATGACCAAAGAGCTTCCTCGGTGTGGTGTCCACTTCCCATTAGTGACTGGAGGAATGTTTCATACCAGGTAACCTTTTTATGAAGCAGCGATAACAAAGCTCAAGTCTGACAGAGCTCCTTGCCTTAGTAGGTGTTTTCCGTGTTCAGAAGATAGATACAGATGAAGGAGACCATTTAGCTCATCTCATCTTTCACCAGGATAAAAGAAATTAAGTTTCTCCCCACCACAATGTCCAACTGAATCTTGAGTGAGTCCAGGGATTTTGTCTCCGCTACCTTACCCAGAAGATCAAACCAGGTATATGTCATTCCTTGTGTGAAGAAGTTCCTCCTTGCAATTATCCTAAATTTTCCTTTCACCAGTTTTAATTGTTCTAGTATCCTGATATAGCTCGAAGCAGTGCTCTGGATTTATCAAATCGATACCTTGGAATATCTTGCATACCTTCTCCTTGCTCCTTTCTCAGTCCCCTCCTTTCAAGGATAAAGAACCCCAGTTTTTCCAGTCTTTCCTCCTAACTCAATCCTCCGATGCTACCAATCAGCATTATGTCTTTTCTCTACTCCATCTCCGTGGCTTGAATGTTTTACTTCAGTCCTTGGTGACCAAAACTGAACACAGTATTCGATGTAGTCTGACCAGTTTTAGCATGACATCTTCTGACTGATACTCAACTAACCTGGTAAGATGATGAAAGGGTTTGATAGAGTAGACGTAGAGAAGATGTCTCCACTTGCACGGGAAACCAGAACTAGGGGCCATAAATATAAGATAGTCACTAATAAATCCAACAGGGAATTCAGGAGAAACTTTTTTATCCAGAGAGTGGTGAGAACGTGGAACTCGCTGCCACAAGGAGTAGTTGAGGTGAATAGCATTGATGCATTTAAAGGGAAGCTAGATAAACACATGAGGGAGAAAGGAATAGAAGGATATGCTGATAGGGTGAGATGAAGTAGGGAGGGAGGAGCCTCGTGTGGAGCATAAACACCAGCATAGACCTGTTGAGTGAATGGCCTGTTTCTGTGCTGTGCATTCTATGTAATTCTATGTGAGCTTTCTACTTATTTTGTTTATTGCTGCTCCACAGTGATTGATATGTTGGGGGTGAAATTAGTCTTTGCCAGTAGTGCAACACACGCTCATAGCGAATCAAAGCCAGTTTTACACATGCCCAACTTTGACTTCCATTTCTAGATCCCTGGCTGCTTCCTCCAACTCACTTCTCCCCCCCCCCCCCCCCGCCCGCCCCCGCCCCCCTCCAGTTCAAATCATCTACAGATTTGCATTGGGTTTCTGAATCTAACTTGTTAATGTGGATTAGGCACAGTAAGGGCCTTAGCACTGATCCCTAGCCATTCCACTCAATCCTTCCCCTCAAGCCCTGCTATCATTCCTCTAACAATGACCCACTGTTTTCTTTCCATCAGCCACTTCCTTATCCACACTTTACCTCAAATTCCCACTGCTCTCAGCTTCATTAGAGACTTTTTGACAGGAACTTTATCAAACTTTTTAGAAATTTAAACCACATCAGACGGTTTTCCATTACCCACTGAGGTTGTTACTTCTTCGGAAAACTCAAGTAAGTTCATCAGGCAGAAACTTTCATTCCTAAAGCCGATTGGCTGTTATTTATTCGATTATTCTCATATAGGTAATCCTCAAGCTTGTTCCTGATAATTGGTTCCATCATTTTACCAGATATATTGATGTTACACTTGCCTTTAGTTGCCTGGGTTAGATTCGTCTCCTTGTTTCCGATCTCGTGGCACATTCCCAACATTCAGGAACTCCCTAATGATGATTTTCAACATTTCACTCATTTCATCCTTAGCCTCTCTCTTGGTATCTTGGAATAGATACCATCTGTCCCCAGGGATTTGTTGACGTTGAGCCCTATAACCCTATTGGGAACTTCCATCTTATTGATATAGAAGTCCATAAATCTTCATGGATTCCTTCAGGATATGTTGCTGCAGCTTTCTCTATTGAATGTATAAAGGAAGTATTCACTGAATGTATGAAATATTTTCCGCTGGTCCTCAGTTTCATCCCCATTGGGATTCTTTAAGATTCTCATCACTTTGTTGACTGTCCTCTCGCTGTTATGGGACTGGAGAATTCATCACTGCAGCTGCACTCATTTCCAGTTCAGTGTTGTCCCTCTGATTATCCTTTAGACAAGTGTCTGGAATTTCCTGTGATCTTCCCAGTGGAGTCCTCCTTCACCTTTCTCTCTGCAGGCTTTGCAAAATTCATTTTCTTTCTTAATTCTCTTTAGATTGTCTTGTTGATCCATTTGGAGTTGTGTTTCTTGAGTCTACCCTTGCTGATATTAGATATGTATTTTCCTGCATGTTCCTCAGTTTGGGCCTTTGAAAGTATTCCATTTGTCATGTACTGAGGTGTTAATAAATAATTTTCCGCAGTTGGTCAGTTTTAGATTCCCCCTCATACCCTTTGTAAACTTGTATATCTGGGTGTTAGTCCTCGGCCGACCATATCGATCTCAGTCATGTCCTGGTCGCTATTACCCACGGTGTCACAGCTTCCGTTCGCTGTGTACCATCGCGGTTTCTTACCATTACCAAACTCCTCCGAGAGTTTTCTCCTGTGGCTTCCCTGATGCACTGGGCAATGAAGCAATCACACATTCCATTTACCAATTCTGACTCTGGGTCCTTCAGCATCCCACATTTAGGTTTGGTTGATTGAAATCCCTCCGTAAAGTAACCTCCCTGTTTTACCAAATATTTATCACCTCTTCGTAAGATATTCTGCCCTCCTCCCTACTCTGAGCCGTAGCCTGTCACAAACCCTTAGTGTTGTTTTCACTTTCTTTGTGTTAGAAACCTCCAGACAGAGTTTTTTTGCCTGAAAGTCTTTCTCTTTCCTACTTCCTTTAATTCCCACATGCTCCTGATGTATAAAGGCCCCTCCTTTCCTTTCTATTGTATCCTTCCTACACCCAACCGCATTCATCTTCATTTACTGGAGCAAGTCGTCCTTCTGTTATTCCTATTATACCATAGTCCCTCACTGTTACAAAGGCCTTGAATTAAGGCCTTTTATTACAAGTGCTTCTAGCACTCATGTATTTGCATCTTAATAAAGATATTCCTTCTCCTGGTGCCTGGCTGTTGCTGAAAGTTGCATCCAATATTTCCCCTGAGTGAGTCTATTGGTTATCGTTCTTTCGTAGATCAGTCTCCTATAGGATGCATTTAACTCCCTGCCCTCTTCTCACCATCTCATTTCAATGGTTTACAATGGCTGCCTCTATGATACTCGCCAGTCTCGTAGCTGCGGCTCTGTTAAGATGCAGTCTGCCTTTCCAAAATCAGTTTCTTCTATCATGAAAACAGTCCTCATTACTTGTAATAATTATGTCATTACACTGATTAGCCAGCCATTTGTTTACAGCCTCTATTTTTGTGGTAAATTCATTTGCCTTACCAAACCTGAAGTATACCAGAAAACATTACCCTAGACCCCCGATTGTTAGGTTTCAAAGTGATCCTCACATCCTTTGTCTTGAGTGCCTCTGTAAGACTCCTTTCCATGCCCCTAACTCCTGCTGGACCACCTCTGGCTCCATTCTCAGAATTCCTTTGCCCTACCATTGGCGGCCGTGCCTTCAGCTGCCTTGACCCTGAGCTCTGGAATTCCTTCCCTAAACCTCTCCGCCTCTCTACTTTTCTCTCCTCCTTTAAGATGCTCCTTAAAAGCTACCATTGTGACCAAACAGCTGTCCTAATGTCTCCACATGTGGCTCGGTGTCAAATTTTGTCTGATTACGCTCCTGTGAAGCGCCTTGGGACATTTTACTACGTTAAAGGTGCTATATAAATGCAAGTTATTGTTGTTATTCCTATTCCCTTCAATAGTGGTTCTATCCCTTCCTCAATGTGCACACTCTAGTCCCACGTAAGCAACTCATTGCCTGTGGGTTTTATCTTTGTGTCATATGCAGCGATACACTATTCTTAGCAATGAATCCCCTACAACTACTGTCTCTCTGTGTCTCTCGCTCTGTTCCTTTCTCACCTCTTTTCTCTGCCTTCCTGTCAACTTCTTCCCCTACATCCCAATCTGTAGCTGCAGTGACAGACAAGGCCTGATATCTGTTTGTTCCAGTAACCACCTGAATGACCATTGTGGCATTCTCTCCTCTCTTGAAACCTTTACCTTTGATCCGTTTGCATTTCCTTTATTTCCCGGCTCACTGCGTCAATCTCATCAAAACCACCAGGAGCCGAGAAAAGCAGCCAGAGATTCGTTTAATTTGTACAAGAGAATCTGAATCTTTCACTGTGGCTTGTTTGGTCTACCGCATTCAACATGAAATATCCTGAGTCATCAATCTGCTTTATCAAGACACAATGGTTTAGAAATTGGATTGTGCTCGATTTTGGACATGATGCAGCGCCCAAAGAGACCGGTGGCAGGACCACGAGAA
This sequence comes from Heptranchias perlo, assembly GCF_035084215.1. Classification (NCBI taxonomy): domain Eukaryota; kingdom Metazoa; phylum Chordata; class Chondrichthyes; order Hexanchiformes; family Hexanchidae; genus Heptranchias; species Heptranchias perlo. The sequence continues at coordinate 24,666,440 of NC_090358.1, forward strand.
ATTGATCCGCTGCCTCATTTGCATATTATCCGCGAGCTGCGGGCACCAGTCGTGGCACCAGAGTGGTGGCCGGCAGTGACCTGCATTTTTATTATGGACCCAGGAGGGGCACTCCTGCTCCCCCGGCTACACATTTGGGTCAGTATGACATTTTCTACTTTCCTTTTTTTGGACGGTCCCTTTAAGGAACGCTAGTATGGCTGCCGTATGCCAGAGAAAACTGACTGACACTCACGGCGCACGCTGTGTTTAGTCATGACCCAATTCAGCAAAGGGGCTTGACCAGCACCTGGATGATTACAGGACGTCCTAACCAATATGGCCTGCAGCACACTTCCAGCATGGATGAGTGCACGCACGCCGTATTGGACACTTCAGTGTGCATTTCCCACCCAAGAAACGGGCACTGTTCAAACGAATTTATCAGAGGAATGTATCAAGTCCACTCTGTTAATTGTATCATGTGATTTATATCAATTAGTGTTAATTGTATTCAGGTGGTGTGTGTCAATTGGGGGCTCTCTTGTATCCTTTTTATATGAGAGTTTATGTAGGGTAAGGGGGATCTCTGTAAATAAAGGTTTGGAAGCAACTGAAGATCAGGCTCCAGTGTTCTATCCTTCAGCAATTGGCTATCCAATTTATAACACTTTACAACTTGCATTTATATAGCGCCTTTAATGTAGTAAAACTTTAATGTAGTCCCAAGGCGCTTCATAGGAGTGTTAGCAAAAAAAATTTGACATAGAGCCATTAGAAGATATTAGGACAGGTGACTAAAAGTTTGGTCAAAGAGATAGGTTTTAAGGAGTGTCTTAAAGGACGAAAGAGAGGTTAAGAGGCTGAGAAGTTTAGGGAGCGAATTCCAGAGCTTAGCGTCTTGGCAGCTAAAGGCACGGCCACCAAATCAGCACTCCGTGAACTCTGCTGTCTCTTATTGTTACCTATGTACCTTTGTTTTTTTATGGAACTGGAACATTTATTCGTGAAGTGTGTGCACACAGGCACGTCTGTAGCAACTCTGGAAGTCGGCGGGTTGGAGCCGGCTTCCGAACCCTCTCGGGATTTTCCCGATTTTCGCAGTCCCCCCGCCCCCAATGCACCCGCAATTCCATTTTAAAATCGGCCCCCTAGAGACTGGAGGAAATCTCCCTCCCCACTCCCCTCCCCTCCTACAATTCCAGCTCAGTGGTAGCACTCTCGCTCAAAGGTTGTGGGTTCAAGTCCCACTCCAGACATTTGAGCAAATAATCTAGGCAGACATGGCCAGTGCAGTACTGAGGGAGTGCTGCATGGTCGGAGGTGCCGTCTTTTGGATGAGGCATTAAACCAAGTCCCTGTCTGCCCTCTCTGGTGGCAGTAAAAGGTCCTATGCCACTATTCGATGAAGAGCAGGGATTTCACCCTGGTGTCCTGGCGAATATTTATCCCTCAACCAACATCACTAAAACAGATGATTTGGTCATTTATTTCATTGCTGTTTGTGGGACCTTGCTGTGCATAAATTGGCTGGTGCATTTCCTACATTACAACAGTGACTACAATTCAAAAGTACTTCATTGGCTGTAATGCACTTTGGGACGTCCCGAGGTTGTAAAAGGCAAGTACAAGTGCAAGTCTTTCTTTATTTATCCGGCGGAGGTACTGCATGGATGCCAAGTGCTTTCGTTTAGGAAGAAAGGGCAAATCCGGGGGATGTTCTCAGCGAGGAAAGAATAATTTAAAAATTCAGGAAATACATTTTTTAAAATCCTAAATGTCGTCAGGAGTAAAATGGTGCCTTTGTGAAATTGACATGTGAGCGAGCAATTTCACCCCAACCAAACCAAACGTTATGTAACTAAAGAGAATCCATCTGTCCTGAACATCAAGCAGTACATATCCTGGGTATGTGGCGAGTGCCCAACATTATAAGATTAATCTGTACCTTTTTCTTATGAGGCCATTTAATGCGCAGATTCTACTACAAGAATTCGATTCCAAGACTGTGACAGACACTCTAGTGTCTGCCAAGACAATGAGTAGGGGGTTTCTGTACAGACTAAACAATGAGCCCTTTTACTCCTGCTGAAATTTGATCCACGAGGCTGGCTGCTCGGTTTCCCAGCCTCTCCAGACATTTTCCTGGGATGGCTGTTCAGCTAATTTTCACACAAGCTCTGTGATAGTATCCCTTCATCTCACATTGATTACACCTCCCTTCCACTGCGCTCGCTGTGTCACAATGTGTGCCTTTTCATTTCCCAGATCTGTATTCCCCTCATTCCTGAGGCAAGTGTCTCATTTCTTCTAAGATGCTCTTGATTACTTTTAAAAGGTGATCTTCAGTGGCGTTGCCAGGGGCATCAAACACTCGAAGGGCCATACATTTTGGACAGTGTCTCCACCGGTTGGCTGGCAGGACAGACTCACACTTCAGCGCTCTAAAACATGGATCGTTGAGAATCTTAAACCTTGCCTTTTTTACTACTCTCTCTGGCCAGCAGCCGAGAAGCATTTCCAGCTAATATCTCGGTCACATTTGATGGTTGTAAACAATTTTACAACACCAAGTTATAGTCCAGCAATTTTATTTTAAATTCACAAGCTTTCGGAGATTTTCTCCTTCCTCAGGCAAATGTTTCAAGAGCTCTTGAAACATTTGCCTGAGGAAGGAGAAAATCTCCGAAAGCTTGTGAATTTAAAATAAAATTGCTGGACTATAACTTGGTGTTGTAAAATTGTTTACAATTGTCAACCCCAGTCCATCACCGGCATCTCCACATTTGATGGTGTCATGGGATATGATGTGGAGATATGTCATGGGATATGTCATGGGATATGCCATGGGATATGTCATGGGATATGTCATGGGATATGTCATGGGATATGCCATTGTACCATTGTACTCAGGGGTGACCTCATAGAGGTCTTTAAAATTATGAAGGGGTTCGCTAGGGTAGACGTAGGGAAGGTGTTTCCGCTTGAGGGGGAGTCCAAAACTAGGAGTCGTAAATATAAGATAGTCACTAATAAACCCAATGAGGAATTCAGGAGAAACCTCTTTACCCAGAGAGTGGTTATAATGTAGAACTTGCTACCACATGGAGTAGTTGAGGTGAATAGCATAGATGCATTTAAGGGGAAGCTAAATAAGTACATGAGAGAGAAAGGAATAGAAGGATATGCTGATAGGGTGAGATAAATGTGGAGGAAGCTCATGTGGAACATAAACACCGGCATAGACCTGTTGGGCCGAATGGCCTGTTTCTGTGCTGTAAATCCATGTAATTCTATGTACCAATTGAATTAGTTCTTGGGCTACTAGCTCAGGGAAAGCATTTTAATGTGTTATATTCCTCATTGAGCCCTGTGCGCACTTCTTGTTTTTTGGAGGTCCAAAACTTCCTTTGCAGATGTTGCCCCGGAGACATTTGCACTACAGGAATTGCATGGGTGGGAAGCGGTTTTGGGTTTGTACCCATGTCAAACTTGTGGGGATAGATTTTGACTTTGTGCGACAGTGTAAAACGGGTGATAGCGAACCGGCAACCCATTGAAGTCAATTGAAATAAAAATCGTGAGAGATGTACAACAGGCTACTAATTCTCTATCACCTGTTTTACGCTATCGCAGACAGTCAAAATCTACCCTGTGGAGTGTAAACCAGGTATCAAGACTTGAAATGATTCCGAAGAAAAGAGGAATGAGGTTCCTTGCTCCAGGGAGTCTCACTCATCTTGTTCCAGTGCCAGGCAGGCGCTGACTCCAGATTCAGGCACAATGAGGTTGATTTTGAATTTTGGATTCCAACCACATGCCCTTCCCATGGTGAAGAGGCAGTCATGATTTTGAGGCAGCGGTCATAATTTACATCGGTGTCCCTAGGCAGCTTGCCAGGTTGAGGCTGGCCAATATTGGGCAGACTTGGCTGTCATCAAAGTAAACATTCCTGCTCCTCTGAGCCCCACAAAAATACACTCAAACTCTTCCCTGGGCTTGGTCTCTGTCGCCTGTGGAAATGATTGGAGCCTCAATGGTGCACGCTCCAACCGAAAATAGCAATGAGGATCCTAGGACCCCAATTTGTATATTGAAATGGGCCCACCGTCCGGAACAGGTGGGCGCTTTGGCCGGCCAGCGGTAGCCCCCCTTTCAAAATGGCGGCAGCAGTATCGTCGGTGTTAACTGAGCGGTGAGGCTACCGACCCCATTTTGAGGTTGTTACTGCCCTGTTAATGCTAGGCAACGCAAGTTAAAATTGACCCCAATATCTGTAGCCACAGTGCAAAGTGGATCCACTGCACAGCAAAGCTACAGTTGTAATTCTAGGACACCGCGGTCTTCTTGCACTGTGAGATGCAGGTTTTCCAACACACCATAGTCATTGTTGTAGACTAGTTGCTGGCAGACTGTCCTTGTTCAATTATCCCATCAGTGGAAGCTGGGTATTATCTCTAAATTGACAAATGGTTATCCCATTTTTGTATGTATATTGCAACTTGCAATCCACCTTCTCTACTGGGAGAATCACATTGCTTGAATTATTTTATTAGCTGTGGTCCAGTGGGTAGTACTCTCACCTCGGAGTTAGATGGTTTTGGTTCAGATTCCCATTCCAGAGACTTGAGCACGTGATCTTGGCTGACACTTCAGTGCAGTACAGAGAGAGTGCTGCACTGTCAGAGGTGCCATCTTTTGGAATTAACATTAAACCGAGGCCCTGCCTGCTCTCTCAGATGGACGTAAAAGAGCCCATGGCATTACTCAAAGAAGAGCAGTTAGTTCTCCCGATGTCTTGGCCAACATTTATCTCTCAACTAACATCTAAAACAGATAATCATATCATTTATATGCTGCATTTCTTTGCTTCCTCTTCCATCCTTTACTCAATTTACCTCACATTCTAAGAAGTAATGTTTAGATGACAATAAGGTTGAGTTTTTAAGGCCTCTAGATTGTAGCTATTTTAAGTATACAAGGTATTTTGAAATAACAAATCTTGGTTCAAGTGAAACCACAGTAAAGAAACTGTCTTCTTCCTCACTATTAACTTTCAGGTTGTGCGGAGTATTCGAGGAGGATAAAATAACGAGGGACGCAAAGAGACAGGGAACAAACTTAAGGAGTGATTACACCATCCGGCACTCCCAACGGGGAGCTGCGCTCAGCGGGAGAATGGATCGAAGGATTGGACTACCGTGTTGCAGCTCTAACTCCTTTTGAGTGTGGCTCCCCGTTGTCATTGTGGGATGTGCACCTCCGTGAAGAAAGAGAAAATGAAAGTTAAGAAAGAGAAAGCAAACCTTGACAAAAAGTAGTAAAAACGTAAAAGAGTTTGGACTTTCAGGAATAGTAAGTAATTGGTGCATTATTTTTTTAAAAAAAACATTAACCCAGAAATTACACAGTGTTCCCAGTGCAATTCCAGGGTAATTCCTGCAAGGGGTGGTGTAGTCAGAAAATGGGGATAGAACCCAGATCAGCCAGGTTTCCACCCCCTTTTTAAATGGCTGCATATAGTGACACCGCACGTCAGAATGGAGAGGATCGGGTAACTCCCCTGTCAATCATGCCTGCAGTCCGCACTGCTGTAAGTGAACTGGGATTGATTTTACGCACATAATTTGTATTATGTAACTATCCTCCACTCGCTGCATTTTGCTGGGGAAATAATCCTGCTTTTGTCGGGAGACTGTTTGCTGTAGTTTTTCGGTCATGAGTTCGGAGATTCTCAAGCCCCGCCCCGCCTCCAACTCATTGGCTGACACAGTGGTGTCAATGTTCACTTTGTTTTTAAATTCCCGTGAGATTATGAGCGAGGGGAGGGGCATTTCTTCAGCGCACCCTCGTTACGTTGCAGCAGCGGTTTGTGGCTGTGTGAGTTACTCTGGAATCCTGCCTGAATCACCTCTGTCAGGTCTAGCAGGGCCGATGTCTGCTGAGAGCAGGTGTCGGTTCTATTTCTGGGCCTGAAGTGGGGCTTAATGTTCAACAGGCAAACGGCAATCAATCCCAGAAAAACTCTGCTGCCCGTATCCTAACCTGCACCAAGTCCCGTTCACCCATCACCTCTGTGGTCATTGACTTACATTGGCTCCCGGCCCAGGAAAGCCTCGAATTTAAAATTCTCATCCTTATATTCAAATCCCTTCATGGCCTCGCCCCTCCCCATCTCTATAACCTCCTCCAGCCCTACAGTTCTCTGCATTCCTCCAATTCTGGCCTCTTGTGCATCCCTGACTTTCTTCACCCCACCTTTGATGGCCCTGCCTTCACCTGTCTAAGCCCTGAACTCTGGAATTAGCTCCCTAAAACTCTCCGCCTCTCCACCTTCTTTAAGACTCTCCTAAAAACCTGCCTCTTTGACGAAGCTTTTGGTCACCTGTCCTAATGTGGCTCGATGTCAAGTTTTGTCTGATATCGTTCCTATGAAGCGCCTCGGGTTAAAATAGCCGATTGGGCCCCACTGAGGTCATCGGAGCCCGATCTGCATATTTAAACAGGAGCTCGCCAGCTGGGATTGGGTGTCCTTGCCTCCTGAAATTTAAATTTGCAATCGGCCAGATCAGGGCAGGAAAGGAGTAGGCAAATTCCCCCATTCCATTTTAACTGCCTCCCCTGCTTAGTTTCTGCCAGACGGTAGAGGGGAGAGGTGGGAGGGGAGCCTCGTAGACTGAGAATGTGGGAGCACTAATTCAAATAATATAGCTTTTGCTGGAAAAATTTTCAACAATATTTGTTAAACTCCACTTCCACTGGATACAAAATATATTGCTATTTTCCTATAAAGTTATGTCTTCGTGCTTTGATCACGACTCCTCGTAATCCAAAGCCATTGACAAAAATTTGAAGGATCCAATAGTTGAAATTAAGTGACTTTGAATTATGCTCCACAAACCACTATTAAAACTAATAAAAAGAAACTCTGTGCAGTGAGGGAGTCAGTGGGGAAATAGCACAAGTGCATTGTTTTGTGAAGGGAAGCTGCAAGCACTCGCTTCTGATTCCCTTTACGAGACAGCAGATGTGTGCCTGAAATGCAGAGCCTCCTGCATAAACTGGGAGTTCTTTAATTCTCATAATTTCACAAAAAAATGATCATTCTACAGCTGGATTAACAAACTTCCCGACATTTAAAGCGATTAAGTGACTTATTAGCTGCTTGAGATGTCGTTGAGGGATTATTTATTGCCAATGATATTTTTTTCGTTCCCGCTAACAAAGAAAAATAAACTTTCCAACACACCATAGTCATTGCTGTAGACTAGTTGCCCCCAAAGGCAAATATGAGCCTCGGTGTTTTGGTGAGCTGACTGCTACGGCTTTAATTAAGAAAGGGAAGGGGACTCACCCAGTGTTCTACTCAACATTCCTCCCTCAACCAACATCACCCAAAGCACATCAACTGGTCTTTGCTTCACTCAAAAAAACAGCTGCCATCTTTGCCTATAGAGCCGTAACCAATCCATTTCAAAAGTAATTAATTGAATGTTAAGCACTTTCTTTCTCAGAGATGTGATAAAATGCTTTATAAATGTGCCTTTCTAATTTATTGGTGCCTCATTCTACGCTGAAAAAAAACTTGTTCCCAACTGATGTGACTGTCGCTTTTTACTGGTTGAGCCTAAACGTTACAGTTCACTCACACGTGCAAACACAGAGGGCAGGGTTTTCCGTGTCACACGGCAGAAGTGCCCACTGTGAAATGGACGGGTGTAGTCAATGAGGTGGTAATGATGTGGGCACCTCTCACCTCCAATTTTCCATGAATGTAAATCCTGCCTGTACAAACAGGTATCCAAAAAGAAGAGGCTTGCATTGATATACCGCCTTTCATGACGTCCCAAAGTTCTTTACGGTCAATGAAATACTTTTGAAGTGTACTCACTGCTGTCATGTAGGAAACACGGCAGTCAATTTGCACACAGCAAGGTCCCACAAACGGCTATGAGATAATGACCAGACAATCTGTTTTAGTGATGTTAATTGAGGGATTAATATTGGCCAGGATACCAGGGAGAACACATTTGCTCTTCTTCGAAATAATTCCATGGGATCTTTTACGTCCACCTGAGAGGGCAGAGAGGGCCTTGGTTTAACATCTCATCCAAAAGACTGCACCTCCAACAATGCAGGGCACCCTCAGTACTGCACTGGAGTGTCAACTTAGATTTTATGCTCAAGTCTCTAGGAGTGGGGTTTGAACCCCATTGAACCCACCAACCTTCTCACTCGGAGGCGAGAGTGCTACCAACTGAGCCACAGCTGACACTTGTAACTGGAACAATCTAAGATTGCTCAGCGGTGAGGAAAGACAGAAATCAGTTTAAAGGACCCAACGGGTACATTCAAAATCAGGAACAGCTGATTTTCTTCATTTATTTTCCATTTTTCACTGACTACTGCTTTACCATCCATCCTTGTGCCTTCTGCTGCAGGCCTCCATTCCATAGAAGCCACAATGGGTTTCCCATGGGAATACCCCTGTATCTTGTTTTTGTTTTGGAGAAAAAAGAGGAACAACGGATGGAAGCCAGGCTGATCAGGTTACACAGAAGGCTCAGGAGACCCACCTGCTGGTACCCAACACCAGAATATGGATGGTAAGCTGCTCCTTCCGACATCTGACACAGGAACATAGGAATTACTAGATGAAAGAAGACCAAGGTCCATCTCGTTCTCCTTCTACCATCTTGGTAGTCGCTTGAATGGAGTTGTTGACTAATCATGGCAATCAATCTCTATCAATGAGTCTACAACAGACCCAGACATGAGGTGAGGAAAACCTCCAGTGATGGAGAGCTTTGGGAACCATAGATCCAAAGTCACCTGATTCTCCCAAGCCCGTTACTCTCACCACATGTCATGTCTCAAATTACTCATATACTGTATCTCCAAAATGTCATTTTCTGAAAGAAATCTATCTCATTTGCATTTGAATGAATCAATACTAACTGCTTCCACCATCTCCCTGGGGAGCCTGTTCCATAGATTGACCACTCACTCACTGAAATATTGTCCCCAATGTTAATGGGGAGGTGGGGAGGGCATGGGGGAACGCAGTAACGTGTCGAAAACCTGGCAAGGCCTCATTTAAATAACATTCTGCAGTCTCCTGCCTGATAGCTGGCCAGATTGACAGCCTGGCCGACGCACAAGCAAATGGCAGGAGGCCACAGCTAGGGACCCATGGGGACAGTCCCCGGCAGTTAGTGGGGGAGGGGAAGCTCAGGGCAGTGATCGGGGGTGGGGGGATAGCCCGATTCAATGGTTCAGTTGTACAATCTCGCTAAATAAAAGTCATAATAAGAATAAAACCGGACGGACCACCCGGCAACGGACCACGAGGCACCGGACAGGACAAAGGCAAACCAAGCCCAGTCGACCCTGCAAGGTCCTCCTCACTAACATCTGGGGGCTTGTGCCAAAATTGGGAGAGATGTCCCATAGACTAGTCAAGCAACAGCCTGACATAGCCATACTCGCAGAATTATACCTTTCAGCCAACATCCCAGACTCTTCCATCACCATCCCTGGGTATGTCCTGTCCCACTGGCAGGACAGACTGACCAAAGGTGGCGGTACAGTGATATACAGTCAGGCGGGAGTGGCCCTGTGAGATGTGAGTGGCCCTGGGAGTCCTCAACATTGACTCTGGACCCCATGAAATCTCATGGCATCAGGTCAAAAATGGGCAAGGAAACCTCCTGCTGATTACCACCTATTGCCCTCCCTCAGCTGATGAATCAGTCCTACTCCATGTTGAGCATCACTTGAAGGAAGCACTGAGGGGAGCAAGGACACAGAATGTACTCTGGGTGGGGGACTTCAATGTCCATCACCAAGAGTAGCTCGGTAGCACCACTGCTGACCAAGCTGGCCGAGTCCTGAAGGACATAGCTGCCAGACTGGGCCTGTGGCAGGTGGTGAGCGAACCAACATGAGGGAAAAGCGTACTTGACCTCATCCTCACCAATCTACCTGACGCAGATGCATCTGTCCGTGACAGTATTGGTAGGAGTGACCACCGTCTTCGCACTGAGGACACCATCCAACTTGTTGTCTGGCACTATCACCGTGCTAAATGGGATAGATTCAGAACAGATCTAGCAGCTCAAAAGTGGGCATCCATGAGGCGCTGTGGGCCATCAGCAGCAGCAGAATTGTATTCCAGCACAATCTGTAACCTCACGGCCCGGCATATTCCTCACTCTACCATTACCAACAAGCCAGGAGATCAACCCTGGTTCAATGTAAGTGTAGAAGAGCATGCCAGGAGCAGCACCAGGTGTACCTAAAAATGAGGTGCCAACCTGGTGAAGCTACAACTCAGGACTACATGCATGCTAAACATCTGAAGCAACATGCTATAGACAGAGCGAAGCGATTCCACAACCAATGGATCAGATCAAAGCTCTGCAGTCCTGCCACATCCAGTCGTGAATGATGGTGGACAATTAAACAACTAACGGGAGGAGGGGGCTCTGTAAACATCCCCATCCCCAATGATAGCGGAGTCCAGCACGTGAGTGCAAAAGACAAGGCTGAAGCGTTTGCAACCATCTTCAGTCAGAAGTGCCGAGTGGATGATCCATCTCGGCCTCCTCCCGATATCTCCACCATCACAGAAGCCAATCTTCAGCCAATTCGATTCACTCCACGTGATATCAAGAAACGGCTGAGTGCACTGGATACAGCAAAGGCCATGGGTCCCGACAACATCCCGGCTGTAGTGCTGAAGACTTGTGCTCCAGAACTAGCTGCGCCTCTAGCCAAGCTGTTCCAGTACAGCTACAACACTGGCATCTACCCGACAATGTGGAAAATTGCCCTGGTATGTCCTGTCCACAAAAAGCAGGACAAATCCAATCCGGCCAATTACCGCCCCATCAGTCTACTCTCAATCATCAGCAAAGTGATGGAAGGTGTCGTCGACAGTGCTTTCAAGCGGCACTTACTCACCAATAACCTGCTCACCGATGCTCAGTTTCAGTTCCGCCAGGACCACTCGGCTCCAGACCTCATTACAGCCTTAGTCCAAACATGGACAAAAGAGCTGAATTCCAGAGGTGAGGTGGGAGTGACTGTCCTTGACATCAAGCCAGCATTTAACCGAGTGTGGCATCAAGGAGCCCTAGTAAAATTGAAGTCAATGGGAATCAGGGGGAAAAACTTTCCAGTGGCTGGAGTCATACCTAGCACAAAGATGGTAGGCCAAACATCTCAGCCCCAGAACATTGCTGCAGGAGTTCCTCAGGACAGTGTCCTAGGCCCAACCATCTTCAGCTGCTTCACCAATGACCTTCACTCCATCATAAGGTCAGAAATGGTGATGTTTGCTGATGATTGCACAGTGCTCGGTTCCATTCGCAACCCCTCAGATAATGAAGCAGTCCGAGCCCGCATGCAGCAAGACCTGGACAACATCCAGGCTTGGGCTGATAAATGGCAAGTAACATTTGCGCCAGACAAGTGCCAGGCAATGACCATCTCCAACAAGAGAGAGTCTAACCACCTCCCCTTGACATTCAACGGCATTATCATCGCCGAATCCCCCACCATCAACATCCTGGGGGTCACCATTGACCAGAAACTTAACTGGACCAGCCACATAAATACTGTGGCTACAAGAGCAGTTCAGAGGCTGGGTATTCTGCAGTAAGTGTCTCACCTCCTGACTCCCCAAAGCCTTTCCACCATCTACATTCACAAGTCAGGAGTGTGATGAAATATTCTCCACTTGCCTGGATGAGTGCAGCTCCAACAACACTCAAGAAGCTCGACACCATCCAGGACAAAGCAGCCCGCTTGATTGTCACCCCATCCACCACCCTAAACATTCACTCCCTTCACCACCGGTGCACCGTGGCTGCAGTGTGTACCATCCACAGGATGCACTGCAGCAACTCGCCAAGGCTTCTTCGACAGCACCTCCCAAACCCGCGACCTCTACCACCTAGAAGGACAAGGGCAGCAGGCACATGGGAACAACACCACCTGCACGTTCCTTCATTGTCGCTGGGTAAAAATCCTGGAACTCCCTTCCTAACAGCACTGTGGGAGAACCGTCACCACACGGACTGCAGTTGTTCAAGAAGGCGGCTCACCACCACCTTCTCGAGGACAATTAGGGATGGGCAATAAATGCTGGCCTCGCCAGCGATGCCCACATCCCATGAACGAATTAAAAAAAGGGAGGCCCAAGACTTTGTGAGGCCCGGATGAGCATTCCTGGCCCACAAGAAAACCTGAAAATTTTTTTTTAACCGTACCTTCTCGGCCGCCTATGGCCCAGGATCCGTCTCCCGGCAGGTTTTGCCTGATGGGGGAGCTGATGCTGTTCCCCCTCCCCTCCCTGCTTCGCTCAGGCCTCTGGTTGATATTGCAGATCTGTTCCTGATCAGCGGACCCGATCTGCATATTTAAAGCGGGATCCCGCCTCCTTCCTGTGGGTATCCTGCTCAGCTGCTCAAAAGATTGGGTTAATATGGGGACATGGCGGGAAGGGAAGAGGGATCGGTGGGGGTAAGTGACTCTCGTTATTTTAACTGCCCCTCCGCCGAGTGGGGGCCATTGTTTCCACAGATTAGTTTTGAATTTACCTCCCTTCAAGCGCAGGCCGTGTCCTCTGGTTCTGCTGTTCTGGATAAGGTGAAATAGCTTCATGGTCGACAGGAGCAGTGCTTGTCGAGACTGTGCTTCACAAATGAATTATGTCTGCAATCCAACCCACGGCCCATGCCATCTCTACCATAGGTCCTGCACTCCCAGTGGATGCAAAAGGCATAACGTTTATGCTATGGGGCCATTCGAGGCTGCCACTGGGGACATCAGTTGCATTGGTCGATCAGCTGCACAGACGCATAAAGCAAGTCACAAATACATTGGGCTCAAATTTCAAAGTTTAAAACGGGTGGGTTGGGGGCGGACGGCCATTGAAAATTACCATCATTTCAGACCCGCCCCCAACCCGCTTCCAACCCGCCCATTTACGGTTTTCACTGGGACAGGATGAGGGGCGGGTAACCAACCCACTCCCAGGAGGTGGGTGGGGGAGGCTTCGGGCCTCCATTTTTCTCGAATTCCTGATTTCAACCCCGGGGTAGGGGTGGGGGGCGGCATTCCTGGGCCTTCTGTTTTACGCCTCATGAAAGGAGGTGAGCAGGTCCGAGACTAACAGGTAGGTCCCTAGAAAGGCACAGCTTGTGGGCTGGGAGGAGCAGGAGTGCTTCCACCAGGCCCAACAAGCCTACCTGCACTGACCCCCCCCCCCCAATGATTGTGGACACCTGACCCCCGATCATGGATCCCCCCCCCCACTGATCGCGGACACCTGGCCCCCCTATTGCGGACCCCCCTCCCCGATCCTCTCCCTCCAACCCCTGATCCCAATCCCCCGACCCCGATTCTCCCCTCCACTCCGATCCTCCCACCCCCGACCCCCGACTCTCCCCACCCCACTCCAATCCTCCGAACCCCTGATCCTCCCCCTCAACGATCGCGGACCCCTTCAATGACCCCGAAGCCCGACACCTCCCCGTGACAGACCCCCATCCCATCTCCCATGATTCACGACACCCCACGATTGCCCATGACAGCCAACCCATGCCAACCTATGCCCGCCTGTGCCCACCCATGCCCCTCCCGGGCACCCCCCCCACCCCGATCCATACAAACAAAGACTTACCTGCAGACTTACCTGAACACGCTCTCTCCCTGGCTACTCTCCCGTCCAACTGAGACCAGCCTGTCAACCCATACTAATGGGTTTCCTGACCTCAATTTGACCCCCTCTGCCCCCTTCCCGGCTCGGTTTTAAAATTGAGTCCGTTGTTTGCTCGAGCAAGCTAGTTCATTCCCTTCCTCGTGGACAACCTACTGCATCATGTCCGGGGACTGTAATTTTACAGAGTGTCAGGTTTCTTCACTGTCCCTGGAGTCATGGATTATTGTCGTTCTGCCAACCTATCTGCCATCTTTTGCTGATGAGCTTTCGGGGCTGCTGCTCGTTTCTATTTTTGGTGTGTTGTCCCTTTAAGCTCTCGTAGGCCTTTAAAGGAAGAGAAAAACATGTGTTTATTATTGTGTCTTGTCAAGTCCTCAAAATGTCCCATGACACTTCTCAACCAATGAATTACTAACTGTTGTTATGTAGGCAAATACAGCAGTCAATTTGTACATAGCAAGATCCCACAAACAGCAAATCAATGAATGATCAGTCAATCTATTTTTGGTGTTAGTTGAGGGAAGAATGTTGGCCAAGATGCTAGGAGAAATCCATTTGTCTTATTTGAATAGTGCCAAGGAATCTTTTACATCCACCTGAACTTGGTTTAATGTCTCATCTGAAAGACAGCACCTCAGACAATGCAGCACTCTTTCAGGAAAGCACTAAAGTGTCACCTAAGTTATAGGCTCAAGTTTGTAGTGAGGCTTGAAGCCACAACCTTTTGACTTGGAGATAAAAGTGCTACTCACTGAGTCAGGCAGCACGCAAGTTTCCTTCCCAGCAATGGTGAGCGCCCAATGACTGGCATTCCTGATTCTGGGGGTTCGCCCTCATTATGTAAATTTGTCTGACTTGGAAACTCTGGTGGGATCAGCCCAGTTCTTGTTGGGCAAGGGCGAATCACGCTCTGCCAGTCTTCCACTCAGGTTTTCGCTAGGCTAGGCTGCTCCAGAGACTTGAGCACATAATCTAGGCTGAGACTCCAGTGCAGTACTGAGGGAGTGCAGCACTGTCGGTGGTGTTGTCTTTCGGATGAGATGTTAAACCAAGGCCCCCGTCTGCCCTCTCAGGCGGACATAAAAGATCTCCCGCCACTATTTCGAAGAAGAATTTACCTCGGTGTCCTGGGCCAATATTTGTCCCTCAACCAACATCACTAAAACAGATTATCTGGTCATTATCACATTGCTGTTTGTGGGAGCTTGCTGTGCGCAAGTTGGCTGCCATGTTTCCTACATTACAACAAAGACTACACTTCAAAAAGTATTTCATTGGCTGTAAAGCACTTTGGGTCATCCTGAGGTCATGAAAGGCGCTATATAAATGTTTTTAATGCTGAACTATATACCCTTCCTGGGCAGTATTTCATAACTCACTTCAAATAACATAGCCTAACCTAGACGGAACACTTGAGGGGTCCATAGGCCATCTCCTCGCTGAAAGTCCAATGACCTAACATTATAGCTACTAGACCTTCCTTACTTGATTTGTATTTCAGGCAGAAGCTGTAGAAAAAAACTGTTCTTCAAACTATTTCAATAATGTAATAGTGCTTTGCTGACTTTATGAAAAATATGGTTACACTATTGACCTTCTAAATCTGTTACTGTTCACATTGAGGGTCTATTTAGTGCATCTGGAAATCATTCAGCCACATAGTTGTTAAATCAGATGCCTCCCCAGACTAGGCCCAAAAGATTTTGAATGTCAAAGTTAAAATATGTGGGATTCTACCTCTCGAAACATGCAGGCAATGAATGCACCTTGTATCAATATGAACTGAGTTCGACATTTTCTTAGTGTTTGTCTGGAATCTATGAGAAGGGGTTAAAAGGCAAGTCCATAAATCATGCTCCCTGTCACCTAAATAAAGGAAATAAAATCCCCATTTCCCCATCTGCCTTGTGAGAAGCACCTCTGCTTTACCCTTTCCCGCAGAGACCCAGCTGAGATTGGGAATTTTGTGTATGGAAGATTGTAACAGTGAGTATGTAACTCATCACTCATAACATAGAGAAATTGGGTAACATTAACTCCAGGATGTTTAAAATGTTTGGGGGTGACATTTCTCTGCGCATTAGAGCTAACAAACATGCGACTCGTGTATTAATGTGAAAATAATTTGGTGCATTGGCAATAGCGGAACAGGAGACTTGGCAAGGGTAAGTCAGTGTGCAATAAAAACAGAAAATGCTGGAGAAGCTCAGCAAGTCAGGCAGCATCTGTGGAGAAAGAAACAGAGTTAACGTTTCAGGTCGAAGACCTTTCGTCAGATTTCCAGCAGTATTTTGCTTTTGATTAAGTCAGTGCGCAGTTCACCACTGCATTACCCTGGTCACAGATGTATAAATGCAAACATAGGAGGGCAATGAGAAGGCTGTGTCTTTCCAATTTCTTTTAACATGTATTATGTCCCTGTCTGCCCCCCCCCACAACACTCAATACCCAGAATTGTTCCTGATCTTCCCCCCCCACCCACCCCCCTCCAGTCTTAATAACGGGATGCACCTCTGCATAGACACACTGGTGAATCCATTAGGACGAGTACCAGCCTGCAGTGGCAGGAGGGATTGACCGCGTGTTGTTAAAAGATGTTCCATTCATGCCAACTGGATCTATTCAAGTACCTGTGCAGCAACCCTTGGCATTCATCAACATAAAAGGGCTATCACTCAGTGGACATCCAAATGGAGTGTGACCACTACCAAAGAGTTATGTGTGTGAATTACTGGCTTCCAGGGAGTTTGCACAGTGCTTGTTTCTTAAATTGATCCTGGTTTCCATTCTTATACCCATGATGAAGACAAGTTGGGTGGTTGGTTCCTTAAAATAAGGCTCATGCCCATTGCTTTGCAAACTCTGGTGAACAACATAAAGCTGAAGCACATTCAAGAAACAAGAACATCTTCAAGCAAATACTTGCCCCGAGAAAAAAGAAAAGAAAGACTTGCATTTCTATCGTGCCTTTCACAATCTCAGGATGTCCCAAAGTGCTTTCCAACCAATAAAGTACTTTTGAAGTGTAGTCACTGTTGTAATGTAGGAAACACGGCAGCCAATTTGTGCATGGCAATGTCCCAATTACAACAATGAAACAAATGACCAAGTTCTTAAATGCTTATCATCTGTTTTTAGTGATGTTGGTTGAGGGATAAATATTGGCCAGGACACTGGGAGAACTCCCCTGCTCTTCGAAATAGTGCCGTGGGATCTTTCACCTGTGAGGGCAGATGGGCCTCGGATTAATGTCTCATCTGAAAAACGGCTCCTCCGCCCGTGCAGCACTCCCTCAGTACTACACTGGGAGTGTCAGCCTAGATTTTGTGCTCAAGTCTCTGGAGTGGAACTTGAACTCACAAATTTCTGACTCAGAGGTGAGAGTGCTACCAGTGAGCCATGGCTGACACATGGGAATTTCCATCGCGAACGTCCTCGGGGCTTTTTACCGATCGGCCACTGTACCTTTGGCGGAAACTGTGGATAGAGGTGTAAGCAGAGTTTGCGCTGACCATTCTTGGAAGTTACGGATACCGGTCAGGAGGACTCCCCGAGGAAATTGCCGGCGTTGGTGTGAAATGGTGATTACAATGGTTGAACCCTGCCGGGGTTGCCTCAGAGAGGATTGGCGGGATTGTACCGTTATGCTGCATGCTGTATCACGTGTAAGATGAGCAATAACAAGCCATGACCCAGAGGGGGAGAAGATGAAGGATGAAGATGAAGACGAAGAGTTAGTAGTAGTCCAGCAGCCATTCCAGGAAGTAGCATGGTTCTGATTGAACTGCTTTTTTTTCTTGACATCTGCCTTTATATTTAAGTGGACCATTTAAAAAGAACATAGCCATTCGTTAGGAATGATGCTTTTGTAGAAACCATCTATTTTGAAAGTTAAAAATGATTGTAATGCTTAAGATAATGCATTGCATCTTTGTATTGAAAATAAGAACTGTGTTTAACGTGCTTTTCTGCGCTGCTACGTGAACTAGTGAACCATCCACTCTATTACGCCTCTATAACGTATGACTGGAAAGAATAGCTTCCTGGGAGTTATGCTGTAGACCTGTTTGTGATTTAGCCGGACATTTGCCTTGACAGATGGTAGATCTAGACAGTCTTTCCTCTGTCCCAGGAATAGTCTGTCCTATTCCAGCTGTGGAGCCTGGCTTTCTTTTGAAGGCTGAGCCTGTTACTTGTCCAAAAACAGCTGCAGGCAGACTTAATAGTCATCTGCTTGATCCTGTACTTCAGGGTGCGTGCTCCCTGCTTGAGGTCCATTCCTCACATTGGTGACTGTTGGAGCATTTACCATGGCTCAACAGGTGGCTGAGCCCCTCAGTCTTGGTTCTCTAAAGTCTGTCTCTAAGTGTGTTGTTGCTGACCATTTTTGCACCATCGAGTGTGGACCTGAAACCTCAACATCGTCAGTTGGAATGTCGCCGAGAGACTCCAACTGCATGTATGCCTGAGGTCTCCACTGATCACACCATTGATGCTCAATGCCAGTTTGCAGAGCTGGTGTAATAAATTGGATAGCCAGGTAGTGAATGATAAAATACTGGAGCCTGGTCTTCAGTTGCTTCCAAGCCTTTATTCCCAGAGATCAACCTTACCTCTCCACACCCTCAATCAGCTCTCATATAAATGGATACAAGAGAGTCCCCAATTGATACGCACCATCCGAATACAATTAACACTAATTGATATAAATCATATGGATATAATTAACAGCAGGTACCCTCGGATTTGAACAGGTACCCTCAGATTTATGACAATGCCCAACTGGGTAGTAGGGTCCGCAACAGTAGCAAACCCAAACTGGGCCTTCAAGAAGGCACGTGGCTCCTGAATTATTCTCCATTTCATAACTGGCCCCCCGAGGCGAGGATCACAGGGTTTGTAGCTATATTCCACAGCAGTGTGACCTTCTTCAGCCTCCACCTCTGCCACTTCCATACACCTGTGAGCTGTTACTACCCGGTAACTCCGTCTGTAAAACCCTGCGGCATGCCTGTCACTTGGCTGGTGAGGAGGGGATGCTGAGTGCTGTGGTGAGGCTTGATGCTGGTTTGCTGTCCTTGGGGCTCTGACACATTTCTAACAAAAAGAAATGAACGGGTCAATGTGCACAATTAGGCTTGTTGTTTCCATGCAGACAGTACAGGGCACAATACAATCCCTGCTTTACACTTAACTGAAATACATTTGCACGGAGAAGTTAAGCAATTGTAATTGGAAAATATCACACTTCAACACATCATCCATGCATGTGCAGCTATGCAGCGATGACCTCCATGATAGCATCTTTGAAGGGGTTGAAAGGTTCAGTCTACTTAGTCTCTCCACCAAATTCTATTCTGTGCTTCTTGTTGAAGGAAGCCTTTTGCCATAAGGAATATGAATTGAAAATGTGGCAAATATTTTGTGCTGTGTGCTTTAGCCAGTGGCAATGTTTAATAGCTTACCTGAATGCATAGTATCTTGTCTCTTTTGAGAATAGTTGACCGAGTGCATTGCAATTGTCAGCTGTAAGTGTGAATAATTATAGGTCAGTCCTCGATCATTCTCGGCTGCATCATTCTCAGTTTTGTTTTGATCTGGCTGGGGTAGTTCTCAATCATGTTCATCGTCCCGCTTCTCCGACACCACCAGTTTCCTGGGTCGGGTCTCGTCGCCCGTACCTGGTGGGCTCCCGGCGAGATTCCCACCACCAAGAGGGAGCCAACCAGTGCTTGGCTGTAAAATCCTGCTGCTGCAGCACCAGAAGAGGAGCCCGGTAATTAAAAGGGCAGAAGAGCCCCGAATATTAGGGAATCGGGAGCCTTGTAGGCTTCGGCAGGGATGGTTAGGTTACTGGGGGCCAGATTGGAAGGAGAAGAGGCTGCTACAAAGCCGTCTCCCTCCACGGAGAGCCTCTGAGCTGCTACAACTGCATTTGGGGCTCTCAGTGGAGGGAGACGGCTTTGTAGTGGCCTCCTCTCCTTCCAATTTGGCCCCCAGTAACCTACAGTTGTACAGGGCATTGGTAAGGCTACATCTAGGATACTGTGTGCAGTTTTGGTCTCTTTATTTAAGAAAAGACATAATTGCTTTAGAGGCGGTTCAGAGAAGGTTCACTCAACTGATTCCTGGGATGAGGGGGTTATCTTATGAGGAAAGGTTGGACAAGTTGGGCCTGTATACATTGGAGTTTAGAAGAATGAGAGGTGATCTTATTGAAACATATAAGATCCTGAGGGGACTTGAAGGGGTAGATGTTGAGGGGATGTTTCCCCTTGTGGGAGAGACTAGAACGAGGGGCCACAGTTTAAAAATAAGGGGTCTCCCATTTAAGACGGAGATGAGGAGAAATGTTTTATTTCAGAGGGTCGTGGGTCTGTGGAACTCCCTTCCCCAGAGAGCGGTGGAGGCAGGGTCATTGAATATTTTTAAGGCTGAGTTAGAGAGATTCCTGATTATCATGGAAACAGGCCCTTCGGCCCAACATGTCCATGTCGCCCAGTTTATACCAATTGGGACTAGCTTAGTGGTATAAACTGGGCGACATGGACATGTTGGGCCGAAGGGCCTGTTTCCATGTTGTAACTTCTATGATTCTATGATTCTATGAGTTAAAGGTTATAGTAGGTAGATGGGAAAGTAGGGTTGAGGTCACAATCAGATCAGCCATGATCTTATCAAATGGCAGAGCAGGCTCGAGGGGCCGAATGGCCTACTCCTGCTCTTAATTTGTATGTTCGCATGTACTTCCACCTGGCGCTGAAAAGCAGCAGTACCTCGGCTGGACTCTAAGAAAATCCATCAGGGACCCAGGCCCCACCTCCCGAGCATGTGGCTGTCCTGGCAGGGCAGGGCAGGGGCAGGGATGGAGGGAAATTTAGGCCGGGGTGGAGAGGTGGCACTAGGCCTTACTGTCCAATTCCAACCCCCCCTCCCACCCCTGCCTTCTGCTGCTATCCTGTCTGATTTTGGGAAGAATAGCAATGGAAAATCCAGTCCCCTGTGTAAAGGCCTCCCATGCATGCTTCGCCCTTCAGCATTGGCGGCTTGCCCCAACGCCCACATAAGGCACTTGGCCAAGCGCTCACCCATTCCACTCTTTCCATTTCGCGGAGAAATCATGCACTCTGAAGCTGGATTGGCCAGCAACGCACCATGCACACTGGCTAAGTGGCTGTTCAGCTAATTCAGCAGCATTCTTGCAGATCCTCAGCTGTAACTTTTAATGCATCTTAACGCATCAGAGATTCCAGTAAGCGCACAGAGTAAACTTGTGCGATTGTGTTAAAGAAAAGCATAAAACTTTCAAATCCCATTTAACACACTGCCTGTGCACTAAGCAATTTCACACCTTTTAATAGTCCAACAAAAAGGGAATATTGTGCTGCACCATATTATGAATAACCATGACTATATACTCATCATAATTGATTATATAGCCTGCGGTATAAGCTATAGTTTAGAGATGCACTGTCAGAATATGAGAAAATATTTGCTCTGTGCTGGAGATCAGCCCATTTATATCACAACTGGTGTAACCAATACAAATCGAAGAAGCGATACTGAGTCCCTCTTCATATGTAATAGGAATGGTGTGAAGTTAACAGTGTTGATTTTAAGCAGCACCCAGGGAGTAGAGGTGAACAATTTGATGAATGCCTAACTCAACAAGAATTTACAGTGTGGTTTTAGGAACTGCCAACTAATCCAAATAAATGCCCTTCTCCTGGCCCCCATGTTAGCTGATGTTGTAACCCTGTGTCCCTGCAAACTACCACCCCACCTCCAGCCTTCCTTTCCTCTTCTTGAATATTTTGACGGCCCCCCAGGTCCATGCCCATCTCCCCCTCAACTATCTATTTGAATCCTTCTGATCAGGTTCCTGTCTCTCTCACAGCACTGAAACAGCCCTAACCAATGTCACACATTCTCTGTGACTGTAACCGTGGTGCAATATCCTTCCTCATCACCCTTGACCTCTCTGCAGTCCTCAACACCATCCTCCCTTAATGTCTTTCCCCATCTGTCCATCTCATTGGGATTGCCGTCACTTTGTTCCATTCTTACCTATCCCACTGTAGCCAGAGCATCTCTAGCAGTGACTTCTCTTCCCACCCCCACACCATCATCTTGGGAGTACTTCAAGCATCCATTCATGGCCCCTTTCTCTTCCTGACCTGCATCCTGCCCCTCGGCGATGTCATCTGCAGATATGGGGGCATCTTCTATTTGTACACTGATAGCACCCAGCTCTAGTGCTCCATCACCTCTCTCAAGCCTTCCACAGTCTCAGTGCTGTCTGACTGCTTGGCCAACATCCAGCCATAATGTCCTCCAGGAAGAGCAAAGCCATCATCTTCAGCCCTGTTAAGAGTAGTAAGGTAGAATAGTAATAGTAGTACTGGTGATTATAAGGTTAACAGGGGGGCTTTGAGTATTGTTGAGTGAAATGTTAGGCGCCAGCATGTGTGAAAACTCAGGGTCGAGCAAATGCTTGAGTTTGTGAAATGTCTGGAAAGATAAGGGCGTGCTGGCCACTCAAGGCTGGCCTAACTCCTCGAGCATGTGGATTGTCTGAAACAGCAAGAAACAGCTTGAGCTCCAATGCACATGCGCTAAAAAGGGAAGTGGCCATCAGACTGCTGGCGCACTAATCTATACAGCATTGAACTAATAAAGATGAGGCGCAACGGGAAACTGTAGCGACTCGGACGTGGTCTTGCTGAAGGGGCTATCGTGAGCGGTCAGAGGGTTTAGTTCACAAATTCCCGATGAGTCTGTTGCTTGTGACAATGCTGGCGCTTATCTCATGAGTATTGCTAGTGCTGGGTTTTATATTCATTTTGATAAATAAAGATTATTGATCAGAAGACTCTCTGTCTCCTGGGTCCATGTGCCTGTCATTTAAGTTGAAGGAAAAGGATTATCTTAAGAGACCCCCTACTACAAACTCCATACACTCACCACCAACTCTATTTCCTCCCTGGCTACCATCTCAAGCTGCACCAGAGTGTTCACTACCTCAGTATCTTCTTCAACCCTGAACTGAGCTTCAGACCCCATATCCTCTCCATCACAAAGATTGCCTACTTCTAACATTGTCTGCCTCCATCCCTAACCCATCTGCTGCTGAAACCCTCATACATTTCTCACCACCAGTCAATTACTTCAATGGCCTCTTGGCCTGCCTCCCATCCTCCACTCTCATTCAGAACTCTGCTGCCCGTACCCTAACCCGCACCAAGTCTCGCTCACCCCTGTCCTCACTGACCTACATTGGCTCCCGGTACCCCCATGCCTCAAATTTAAAATGTTCATCGTTGTGTTTAAACCCCTCCATGGCCTAGCTCCTCCTCATTTCTGTAACCTCCTCTGGCCCTCCAACCCCCTCCCCCAACTCTTCAACTCCTATGACTCTCGCCTACTGTGCAATTCCCCTCCCTTCGATCCAATATTGCCGACTGTGCCTTCAGCCTCCTAGTCCCTATGTTCTGGAGTTCCTTCCCTAATCCTCCCTGCTTCTCTACTCTCTCTCCTACTTTTAGATCCCCCTTAAACCTACCTCTGTGACCAAGCTTTTGGTCATATCTCCTAATGTCTCCTTCTTTGGCTTACGATCCATTTCTTTTCTTACGTCTCTGTGAAATGACTTAGGATGTTTTTTCTACGTTAAAGGAGTTATATAAATGCAAGCTGTTGTTGTTGTCTTTGTTGTTTTAGGATCAAAACAGATTACTCAAGGTGCCAGTGAATTTTGACTCCCCAAAGCCATTTACAAGGCACAAATCAGGAGTGTGATGGAATACTCTCCACTTGCCTGGATGAGTGCAGCTCCAACACTCAAGAAGCTCGACACCATCCAGGACAAAGCAGCCCGCTTGATTGACACCCCATCCACCACCCTAAACATTCACTCCCTTCACCACCTGCGCACTGTGGCTGCATTGTGTACCATCCACAGGATGCACTGCAGCAACTCGCCAAGGCTTCTTCGACAGCACCTCCCAAACCCGCGACCTCTACCACCTCGAAGGACAAGGGCAGCAGGTACATGGCAACAACACCACCTGCACGTTCCCCTCCAAGTCACACACCATCACGACTTGGAAATATATCGCCGTTCCTTCATCGTCGCTGGGTCAAAATCCTGGAACTCCCTTCCTAACAGTACTGTGGGAGAACCGTCACCACACGGACTGCAGCGGTTCAAGAAGGCGGCTCATCACCACCTTCTCAAGGGCAATTAGGGATGGGCAATAAATGCTGGCCTCGCCAGCGATCCCATGAACGAATAAAAAAAAACATTGTTCATGAGCACTCTAACCTGGCGTGCTGATTATCAATGGCTGACCAATCTGGTTTCGTCTGAATGGCTAAATGTTGGCAGTGCGACATGTCTTTGGCTACAGTTCAGGAATGGAAGGAGACACAATTTGAGAGATCATCCTCCTTCTTTATGAATAACAGTGAGTCATGGAGGTTTCTCACCTTATCTATGGAGGCCTTCAATCCATGCATGCTTTGTTGAAGTTGGTGATGTATGAGAGCTGCCAAAGATAGCTATTCAAGTAATCCTTCAGTGGATATGCTTGTGCAATATCGAGCACTTTGTAAAATTTAGCTAAAGCTTAATTAATCCTCCGGAGATTACCAGGTCATCTGCTGATTCCAACTCTGCATTTTGGTTGTTTCCCTGCTCTTGATGTAGCTGGTATCCAAACAGATAACTTGGTTTTGTTTCCATGCTTGTAGCAGTGCTGTGTGATGAACAGTAGAATACTCTATAGTAGGGCGTTGAGTTCTTTCTTCATTTAAGGTAGTTCATACAGTACTCATCTAGCCTTAAGGCCATTGTACCTTTTCTAATGCAGAGGTTTGCATCTCCTGTTACATACATAGAATTACATAGAATTTACAGTGCAAAAACAGGCCATTCGTTCCATGCCAGTGTTTATGCCCCACATAAACCTCCTTCCACCCCTCTGCGTCTAACTCTATCAGCATAACCCGCTATTCCTTTCTCCCTCATGTACTTATCTAGTTTCCCCTTAAATGCATCTATGCTAGTTGCCTCAACTACCCCATGTGGTGGTGAGTTCCACATTTTAACCACTCTCTGGGTAAAGAATTCCTTATTGGATTTATTAGTGACTATCATATATTTGTGGCCCCTAGTTTTATTTATTTATTCCTATTTGATTAGCGATACTGTCATCCTTTTAGAATAAGTGTCTGCTGGAACATAACCTTTCAAGAAACTCCCTCACAGTTTCCTACATCAGCAATATCCAACGTCCAGGAGAACAATGGTTTGCTGAAGAGTTCTCACTTTTCTTTAAAGTTCACAGATTTTAGGCTACCCTAATAGGAAGATAGTGAGATGACACGACAATAACCTCAGAAGATTGTTCCTGACTTGAAATGTTACCATCACAGGCACGTAGCCTGATATTACAAATAAAGCACTGGGATGCTCTATTCAGCTGCAGATTAAAACAACAAGACCATGAATTGTTGAGCATGAGCTATACATTGGGGGATAGAAAAGAAACTTGCTGCTTACATTCTGGTGGGTAACTGTGCAAAATTACAAGGATCGGTATTTATTTGTCTAATTGCTAAGGAGATGGTCTAGGATGTATTTAAGGACCATTCCCACCATTAGTGGTCTAGAATGATTTTGATTTAAGTAGACCAAACTCTCTGTAAACAATCTTTGGGATCGTTGTTCTCCAAAAATGGTTCCAAAAACCAACATTTTCTTAGTGGTTATCCTTCCTCGATGATCAAAGCAGAGGTTTTTGTTGGTAAATGTGGCAATAGCTATTTTTTCTGGAGAAGTTGAAATGAGAATTTAACTAACTACAGTATTTCTAGAATTTAGCACACTCTGGAGTTGAGTTTGAAACCTGGAAGCAACAGTGCTGCATGGATCAACATTTAAGGGGAAGCTAGATAACTACATGAGGGAGAAAGGAATAGAAGGTTATGCTGATAGGGTTAGATGAAGAGGGGTGGGAGGAGGCTCATGTGGAGCATAAACACCAGGCATAGGCCAGTTGGGCTGAATGGCCTGTTTCTGTGTTGTGAATTCTACGCCCATTGGGGGAAAGAGGGGATGCGAAAACTGCCAGATTCCAGCATCAGTTTTTGGTATTGGAAACGGGATGGTGAAGATGTTGTGAAATGCCAATTAACGTTTATTAATGCAGGCTGTGCTGCAGCTTTCACAAACTTCAGAGCCCTGTGAACTTGTCATTTAGACATCCAGCTCACAGCTGGAGCTGACAGGCTGAATGCTTTGTGAGACTCAAAAAGAGAACAGCAACATGAATTTTTCATGGCTGCTATCATCTAGTCAGACAGGGAGCAGGACAAATGGGAAGTGAAGGCAGGGAGGGCTCGTAACAAGACTGTGGTTATGATATTCCTCTCCATGACTCCTGAGGAACATTCATTTTCCAGGTACTACAGAGAGGTAACCCAGCACATCAGGTCTCTGGTCCTTTGACATTGCACCACGATTCCCTGGGACAGAGCCTGCAGCACACCCTTGGAAAAGAGACTGAAGAAGGTATTCCAGCCTTCCCGCCTCAAATTCATCTTCTTATAACCAAAGGGTGTCTCTGGAAGCTTCTGGTGGATCTTGCACCTGAGACCCATTCAGATCATAAATTCCAAAGGGGCCAGGCAGAAAGCCAAATTGAGCCCAAAGGGCAAATCTGACCTTTTTTTTTTTAGCTACACACTGGATCTTCAGGCCTTGGGGCCTTCTCACTGCTGTTTTCCAACAGAAGTCAGAATACTCTGAGCGTGATGACCAGGCTAGCAGCTGTGTCTGTGCTCCTGACCCCATATCCTGGCACTGCTTGAGCCAGTGGTGCAATGCCCTCCAACAAACTTCAGCTAATCCAAAACTCTGCTGCCCCTATCCTATTCCACACCGAGTCCCACCATCGCCTCTGTCCTCGTCAACCTACATTTGGTCTTGGTCCCCGAACGCCTCAAATTAAAAATTCTCATCCTCGCATTTAAATCCCTTCATGCCCTCGTGGTGGAGTGAAGGGAAAGGGGGATTTACAAGAGGCTAGAATCAGAGGAATGGAGAGTTCAGGGGTGGGGTTATAGGGCTGGAGGAGCTTACAGAGATAGTGAGGGGTGAGGCTATGAAGGGATTTAAATGTGAGAATTAGAATTTTTAATTTGAGGTGTTGGGGACCTGGGAGCCATCTAGATTAACAAGGACAGAAGTGATGGCAGGACTTGGTAGGGCACCAGAATTTTGATGTTTATGGAAAGTGGAGGATGGGAAGCCAGCGGGGAAAGCACTGGGTTAATTGAGTAGGGGGCCGACAAAGGCATGGTTGAGGATTTGAACAGCAGATGAGCTGAGGGTAGGTGTTGAAATGGACGATGTTATAGGGATGAAACCAGGTGGTCATTTTGATAGAGAGCTCAGGGTTGAATAGGACACCGAGGTTGGGAATGGTGTGCTTCAGCCTGAGACACTGGCCGGGGAGGGAGGGTGAGGACCGAGGATGACGGCTTCACTCTTTCCAATCTTTAGCTGGAAATTGCGGCTCATCCAAGACTAGGGGGGTGATTTTAAACCCCAAGAACGGGCGGGTTGGGGGCAGGTGGGAGTTGAAAATTGTTGGTTTTTTTGGGTCGCAACCGTAAAATTTTCAGACTTTGCATTCCCAGTGGGAAACCTGTACTTTTCCGCGCCGATGTTAAACCCGGAAATAAAGCCGGGTTGTGGTCGCAACCCAAAAAACAACCCACCCGTTCTTGGGGTTTAAAATCACCCCCTAAGTGTCAGACAAGCAGACTCACAACTTAAGAGGCAGTGGAGGAGCCGAGCGAGATGGTGGTGAGGCACGGCTGTGTGTCGTCAGCGTACACGTGGAAGCTGCCCCCACATCTGCAGATGACGTCGCCAAGGGGCAGCATGTATATGAGGAAGAGGAGGGGGCCAAGGATAAATCCTTGACCGACTCCAGAGGTAATGATTTGGGGCGGGAAGAGAAGCCATTGCTGGGGATGCCCTGGCTACATTGAATAGGAAGGAGTGGAACCAAACAAGGACAGTCCCACCAAGCTGAACAGCGGAGGAGAGGTGTTGGCAAAGTGTGGTGTGATCGATTATGTCAATGGCTACAGGGAAATGAAGAATGATGAATAGGGATAATGCAGCATGGTCACAGAGAATGTTGTTTGTGACTTTGTTTAGGGCTGTTTTGGTGCTGTGGCAAGAATGGAAAACTGATCAGAGAGACTCAAACAGTGAGTTGCGGGAGAGATGGGCACGGATTTGGGAGGTGACAACAAATTTAAAGACTTTGGAGAGGAAAGGGAGGTTGGAGATGGGGCAGTAGTTTGCAAGGTCAGAGGGGTCTAGGGTGAGATTTTTGATGGGACTTGATGATGGCAGATTTGAAACAGTTGGGGCCAGTACCTGAGGTGAGGGAACAATGTCAGCTAGCATGGGGAACAAGAAGGAAAATTGAATAGATATAGATAAGTGCGAGGAAGAATAAGGAGGCCGCATACTGCTTGGATAATAAGAGTCTAAATGGGGTACAGAAGCAAAGGGATCTAGGGATACAGATACACAAATCACTAAAAGTAGTGATGCAGGTTAATAAGGCCACAAAAAAAACCATGCACTGGGGTTCATTTCTAAAGGAATAGAATTAAAAAGGAGAAAAGTTATGTTGATTTTGTATCAAACCATGGTTAGACTACACTTAGAGTACTGTGTACAGTATCAAAAGGACATGGAAGCACTGGAGAAATGCCAAAAAGATTCACAAGGATGAAACCAGAAATGAGAGGCTATGTTTGTCGGGAAATGCTGAATGGGCTGGGGCTCTTTTCTCTAGAAAACAGAAGGCTGAGAGGTGATCTAATAGAGGTCTTTAAAATTATGAAGGTGTTTCATAAGGTAGTGTAGAGAAAATGTTTCCACTTGTAGGGTAGACCAAAACTAGGGGGCGTAAATATAAGGTAGTCACCAATAACTCCAATAGGGAATTCAGGAGAATCTCCTTTGCCCAAAGAGTGGTAAAAATGTGGAACTCACTACCACAAGGAGTAGTTGAGGCGAATAGCATAGGTGCAATTAAGGGGAAGCTAGATAAGCATACGAGGGAAAAAGGAATAAAAGGATATGCTGATAGGGTTAGATGAAAAGAGGTGGGAGGAGGCTCGTGTGGAGCATAAATGCCAGCATGGACCAGTTGGGCCGAATGGCCTGTTTCAGTGCTGTAGACTCTATGTAATATAGATGTAGCAGTCTCTTCCATTCTAAACAATGACAGAGACAACAACAATTCTATGTCACTGCTGGCTTCCTTATCGCTTTGAACGCCATTGATTGCACACACATAGAGATCACAGCACCCACAGTATATCCCATAGCCTATATCATAGAATCATAGAATTATAGAATGGTTACAGCACAGATCGAGGCCATTCAGCCCATCGAGCCCGTGCCGGCCCTTTGTAAGAGCAATCCAGTTAGTCCCATTCCCCGCTCTTTCCCCATAGCCCTGCAAATTTTTTCCCTTCAAGTATTTATCCAAATCCTTTTTGAAAGCCACAATTGAATCTGCTTCCGTTCAGGCAGCACATTCCAAATTATAACTACTCGCTGCGTTAAAATGTTTTTCCTCATGTTGCCTTTGGTTCTTTTGCTGTATCAGCTGTAAAATCTTCAAAAGTTTCAGTAAAATGTGATTAACACCCAGTTCACTAAAGGGATTTCTCTCTGACAAGGCAAGAAGCTTCAACCACCAGTCTGGCTGATACAGGGCACATGTATGTAACAACCTGACATCTCTGAGAAGCATTACCAAGACTTGTTCATAAAGATTACCAGATACATTAAGTTGTTAACTGCTGTTGTACAACTTGTCTTATTCCAAATGTTAAGTAGCAACCATTCCCAGAATTGGATTTTTATGTTGCCCTATGCCTCATCAAAAGTACATGCAATAGAGAGGAGAAAGGCAAGAAGATGTGATTTTAAAACATTTATTGTGTCTTTGCAACGTGCGGTAACTGAGGCAATTCTATAATTAGTTCTATTCCTCTGTGAAAATTGAATGCTTCACTCCTGTAGCTTTGTGTTGTTTGTGGTATCCTCTATGCTCCCTTTCTGGTAGCCGTATCATTAGTGGCTTATCCTACTGCGGACTTTCAGGTTGTGGAGGAGTCAGCAATCACTAATGGTGGATCAGAGTGAGTACTGCCCTGAAATGTTGTGGTGGAGGGCCCACTGATTTCTAATGGACACCAGAGGAAATGTGGCCTGGGCTGTCTGACATCTGAAATAGGCTGTGGTTGTGGGTTTCAACCTCTTGCCTCTGCAGTGCCCTACTTAGGCCATTGGGCGTTGACACTTCCTTATATGTGCCAATAATTTGTCTGAGAACACAACAACGCGTATCTATAAGGATAGTGCAAAGTGCCCTAATGGCTGACTTTGCTTTCTATCTCCTTGAATACAGAGCTCCTTGGATATTAAATTCTATGTCAGATATAATAGCAATCGGAGCATTCTGCGGTGAAGTCCCATGTTGATTAGCACATGGGTCAACAAACTTTCCATTGCAGCCACTGTTTGGTGTGACAATCTCTCTATGCTGGACAGCAGTGCAGCGAATCACTGAGCCAACACATGATTGACGTCCAACATGGTGATATTCATCTGGGAGATGGAGATATTCATCTCTGATAAATTGCTCCATCTTTTTCACCTATACCATAGTGTGCCTGGTGGCCGTAAGATTCTGCATATGTGCTAGTGCTCTACCCTCTTCACTTTGCAGTTACATACCTAACACTTCCTTTGTTTGGATCTCAAGCTTATATTCTAGCTTTGTCCTTTCCAAACCACCCTCAACAAGTGGAGATGATACTTCCTCTGTACTCAGTAAGTATTTCTTTATTGGTGACGTACTAATGCCCTATGTGATGGTTGTCACTGTGCTCCCCTGGCTATACTGTGGAGCAATTCATACATATGTAGTTTTTCCAAACTCATGAATGCAACTACTTATTCTATGAGCGATTGACATAGTGTTCACTCAGCAAGTGATCTCCTCCTGGTTGTGTTTTCTGGTGAAAGAATTTGGGGCAGGAGTTACGTCAGAAGGCATATTGCTGGCGTCCTGGCCAAAATATTATTTACAATCAGGGACACTTTTGGACATCCCTAAGTTATTTAGTCTCTGGGTCATCAAGGTTTCCATTGCAGTTGGTTGACAATTGCTCTTGGTGATCCTAGAGTGCAAGGTGTTAATACTCTTGTTACTACTCCATTCCTATCACTCCTTCTGACCTTTGGGTTCAGGATGCCACTGAGCTCTCCTTGATGTCTCTAAACTAGCCTCAACCTGCAGAGATGCTACATCCTCTGTGCCCCTGTGCTGTTAATTCACCAAGCTGTGGAGGTACATATCCTTCTGGCTCTGTGCTGCTGCCTGGTTTATGTAGTGGTGGCTATGCGAGTGGGTTGTGGCAGTAGTGCTCTGCCTCTCAGATTATCCATCATTTTCTGGGGAGATAAAAAAGGGCAGATATTAATATAATACAGCAGAGGTCGTAGTCCAGAGCAGGTGTAGACACTGCAAAGTAGATAATCATCTATCCATAATGCAAGTGTGATAGTTGGTAATGTCTTTATTGCATCGAATTACATAGAATGTACAGCACAGAAACACACCATTCGGCCCAACTGGTCTATGCTGGTGTTTATGCTCCATATGAGCCTCCTCCAAAACCTCATCATCTCACCCTATCAGGGTTAACCTTCAATTCCTTTCTCCCTCATGTGTTTATCTAGCTTCCCCTTAAATGCATCTATGCTATTTGCCTCATCTACTCCTCGTGGTACCGAGTTCCACATTCTCACCACTCTGGGTAAAGAAGTTTCTCCTGAATTCCCTGTTGGATTTATAAGTGACTATCTTATATTTATTCCCTCTTGTTTGGTCTTCTCCACAAGTGGAAACATCTTCTCTACATCTACCCTATCAAACCCCTTCATAATCTTAAAGGCCTTTATCAGGTCACCTCTCAGCCTTCTCTTTTTTTTAAGAGAAAAGAGCCCCAGTCTGTTTAATCCTTCCTTCTAATAGCATCCCAGTAAATCTTTTTTACACCTTCTGAAGTGCCTCTATATCTTTTTTATAATATGGAAACCAGAACTGTGCACCATACTGTAACTGTGGTCTAACCAAGTTTCCATACAACTTTAACATAACTTCTCTGCTTTTCAATTCTATCCCTCTAGAAATTAACCCCAGTACTTTGTTTGCTTTTCTAATGGCCTTATTAACCTGCATCGCTACTTTTAGTGATTGGTGTATCTGTATCCTCAGATCCCTCTGCTCCTCTACCCCATTTAGACTCTTATTATCCAAGGAGAATGTGGCCTCCTTATTCTTCCTGCCAAAATGCTCCCTCTCACACTTATCTATATTGAGATTAATTTGCCAATTACACACCCATTCTGCAACTTTAGTAATGTCTTCTTGTATTTTGTTGCAGTCTTCATCAGTATTAAGTATGCCCCCCTATTTGGTGCCATTTTAGGCTACACTTTCCAATCAGCTAAGGTAAGATGGACAACATGCAATACTTCTGTTTCTGGCTCAGTCACCTCCTCCAAGGTATACAGTCTGACCTGTTCTGTAATGGCTTCTTCTGCCATTGTGAAGGCTTTAATCTCTGTGATCCATCTCCCATATTCTTGTATGCCTGGTGGTTGAAGGCCAGTTTCTGTTTAGTTGGTCTTCTTACGTCCTGACTTTCTGTCATGTTCAATGGGCAATGATTTGGCCCAAGATGCTCCTTTACTCCCATACATGTTGGCTAGTGTAGCATTTTGGGACTTTAATCTTTCTGGCCTGGAAGGGATTTTGTTTCGTTTATGTTAGGTTATTGCCAGTAAGGATAGATTTGGCGTGCAGAAGTGTTAACTCCAGAGGTAAAATATTTTTCAAGTGGACATTTAAAGCCACTTAGAATATTACTTAGGCAACTCTGGGTGGAAGTCTGAGTGATAGAAGTGTTAATGAGCTATCTCAAAGAGGGATGGGACAGCCATCAAACCGTACATTAAGTTAGCTTTGAAATAATGAAGTTCATTAGGTTCGGACCTAGGTAATTTCTCACCATCTTGATAGAATGGTTTTCATTCAGTGCACCTGGCAAAGGGTTTAGCTGAATCAACATATAGGTGCTGTAATCTCCCACATCACAGGGGCACCATTTCATTCAAGGTGGCAACTTTCATTGGCAGCTCAGCAGGCCACCTGAACACATTTAGTTGAGGAAGGGGTCAGAGGGTTGTTGTTGCTTCTTTCTCTCCCTCTCTCTATCTCTATCTCTCTCATATTCACCAGGTAGCATGAGTCAGTCAGAGAGAGAAAGACACCAGACTCAGGTACTGTAACAGAGAAAATATGCTAGTTAACTTAGGGACAGCTAGCTTGAAAGTGAATTTTGCCTAGAATAATGACAGACTCACATTTTGTTTTATTTTATGGAATGTGGAGTGGCAAAAAATATAGACATCTCACTGAAAATCAGTATTCTGTTCATATAAAATAAACTACTTTGTTGATTTCTGAACTTCATAGAACACAACACTAAAGCTGCAACACGTGTGTAATCAATATTCTGGATTTTCAAAAACACACACACAAAGCAACTCTCTTAAAAACACACACTGATTTTCAACATGCCACCCGAGTGTAAGACTAGCATTGCAAATTGGCCGCCTGTTATAGAAACTGCCTCATTTTAATTTCCAGTGATAGTTTTACACCCTAGCGGCAAGTTGAAAATCTAACCCTCTGGTTTTTTTAAAAACTCAACATAAACTTTCCCTGAATAAAGTTTTTGAAATTTATCCTCTCGCTTTTCTTTAAATAATTTTGGAAAACAACTATGCATAAACTGTTGGAAGCTAAAGAAAAATAATCCAGTATTTCAACTACTGAATGGTACGGAAACATTCTGCAAAAGAGGGTCTGCAAAAGAGGGTACACTACACATTAACAGATTATATCAGCTGTGGAAAAACATATCAAGTCCAAGCCCAGGCTTTTTGGAGAGGCTAGGCCTTTGGGGAAAAACAGTATCAGCTTGACTCTCGCTACTAGAAGGTCTTGGGTTCAAAACCTTTTCTCAGAACTTGGGCATATAATCTAGGCTGACACTTCAGTACAGTATTAAAGGAGTATGTCTGCGTTGTCAGAGATGCTATCTTTAGGATGAAACATTGAACCAAGGCGGTGGATATATAAGGTCCCATGGCACTAATCATAGTAGAATGTGGGAGTTCTTCAGGTGTCCTGACCAACATTGTTTTTTTTTTATTTGTTCACGGGATGTGGGCGTCGCTGGTGAGGCCGGCATTTATTGCCCATCCCTAATTGCCCTTGAGAAGGTGGTGGTGAGCCGCCTTCTTGAACCGCTGTAGTCCGTGTGGTGAAGGTTCTCCCACAGTGCTGTTAGGAAAGGAGTTCCAGGATTTTGACCCAGCGACGATGAAGGAATGGCAATATATTTCCAAGTCGGGATGGTGTGTGACTTGGAGGGGAACGTGCAGGTGGTGTTGTTCCCTTGTACCTGCTGCTCATGTCCTTCTAAGCGGTAGAGGTCGCGGGTTTGGGAGGTGCTGTCGAAGAAGCCTTGGCGAGTTGCTGCAGTGCATCCTCAAACAACACCAACAAAACAGATTTTTCAGTCTTATTGCTGTTCTTGAGAAGTTGCTGTGTGCAAATTGGCTGCTGTGTTTGCTTATATAACACCAGTGACTACATATCAAAAGTAATTAATTGGCTGTGGAGCACTTGGGGTACACATTTAGGGACACATTTAGCAGCAATGGCTCTGATCTGATAACGTGGGGCTGGATCGCAGTCTGTATGGACAGAATGTCCAGGTTGGGTTTAATTTGATTGCTAAGTTTGTAAAAATATAAATCACCATCAAGGAGAGCCTCGTATGTGTAGGGTTGTCTCCCAAATGATATGTGAGCCCTAGCCATATTTCATCACCAGTTGCAATCCACACCTAGCGCACAAGCTCAATAAATATTAGTATAAAAATAATGGGCTCGAGCTTGCTGTAGTGGGACATCTCGCGACGGGCTCTATTAGACTTTTTTTCTGCACCCTTCAGCTCAAGCTTTACTTGCGCCTTACCTTGCTGGAAGTGCAAGCTGATAACGAGGGCAATAGGCCATCTGGGACCTCAATGAATGGCGGGACCAACAGTGCTCCTCCTTAATCAATGAGATTTAAGGATTGAGAAAGAAACAGAGGAAGGACTGCGAAGGGGGTGAATTAGATTCAAATCAGGTGCAAAATGAGAAATAAAGAGGGAAAGATTGGATTGAGAGTAAAAAAGAGACAGAAAGGAAAAGTAAAAAAAAATAAAATTTGACATTTTAAACATCTGTAAGAACAATTTACCACTTGAAGGAATGAGACTCCACAATTTAAATTGTTCAATTTCTAGGCCAGAGAGGTTGATTGCCACTACATTAAGAATTATCACATCCTTTAAAAAGGTACTTACCCTCTTAATTACCAGACTTAACTTTCTGTGGCGATTTTAATGGGCAATTAATGTGCAAATCCAGTAAGTTCTTCAAATTAATGGAGAGGTTAAGAGTAAGATGCCGTTTGTGCTAAGCAAATGGCGGAGCAGTGTAAATCGACCAGCAATTTCTGGAGATTCGCGACTCACCCCATATCTCTTAATCCCCTGAACTTGCTGGCTGATTTGCACATTAATAACGGCGTGCACCGTTAACACGTCATCACTTTTACAGCAAGATCTGGCCCAATATCAGTCGGGGGGGACATCAATAGATATCAAAACACTTATTGTTTTACTTAATTCAGGTTTTGAAGTTCCTAGAACAAAATCAGTAAAGATGTTACCCTCAGGCAACCTGCTGAGCGACTGAATATTTCACTGATTCTACGCCCTCCAACCCCATTCTGCAATGGTCCAAGAGGCTGTGACGATCACGGTGACGTTAGTTCAGCAAACTCGATCTTTGCCATTGATTTTAATAAGGATGTGGAGATGCCGGTGATGGACTGGGGTTGACAGCCTGAGGAAGGAGAAAATCTCTGAAAGCTTGTGAATTTAAAATAAAATTGCTGGACTATAACTTGGTGTTGTAAAATTGTTTACGATTTTAATAAGGTGGGCGGAGCTATGATAATGAGCGAGTGTCTGTGGAGCAGCGCAAAACTCCCTGGAAATTGCACCCAATGGCACAAGTCACTTACACCATAATTTCTTGCAATTTTTGCACCATGATAATGGCGTACGCTAAATGGCACAAGTTTTCAGCAAATTCAAGCCCTATAGATATATCTATATATCTGCACTATATAAATATATATTTAATAGATTTATTATAAATGGTAACAGCCACACACAAGATGAGAATTCCATAATGCACGACTCTTCATTCAGATTTGAAGAAATCTGTAAATAGACGATCTAAACGTATATATCTAAACAACCATTCTATATATCCATATATATGACAGTTCTTCCTTTCAATCTTAAATGATTTCCTCCTCCATTTTCATGGGATCATGAACTTGCAACTAAATATTTTTCTGCACCCATGTGGATTAACTAATAGTGCTCGCATTGAACACCAATTAGCCCAACTGCTTACGCCTTTAGTGTGCAGCTGCACTCTGGCTGCACGTCTTTACTCTAGGTTCTCAATTCATAATTCAAAAAAAAATCTTATTTAAAATGCCTGCACTGGTAAGTTTGATTGGAACAAGCAAACAGAGAAATGTAAGATCATAGCTTGGTTTATAGGGCCACAGCGGAATGAACTCCTGCTACAATCAGTATTTTATGAGGTGGGGGATGATGCAAGCCAGGATCTCTGACTGTGTGTATTAAAATTCACCAACAACATTTTAAGCACACGTGCTCCTGCACATTCCCCAACACATGCCACCACAGACTGGTTTTTTTTCCCTAAAAATGTCTAGGACTAAATCGAACAAGAAAAATCTGCCCAAAGTGAGTAATGAACCATTTAAAACGTGCATTTTGAATCAGCCACGGTGCTGATATAGACAATGCACTTACAATATATATTATTTTTAAAAATGCTTAAATATATGGAGATGTTTTTTAAAACGTTTAAGTGATTCACAGTTTGCGATGATAACACAACTATCAACAGTAAACTGTTAAAATGGTCATTTAAATTAGAATAGACATTCGATATTTTCAGAAAGATTAAAATTGGTGAACTAAACACGTATGGAGAATGGTGTAGAACATGAGGTGGGTGTGAATATAATAAATTATTAACAAGACCTGGCTCCCACTAATGACCAAAGCCTGCTGCATTTCCCCCTATAATGTGTATATGATTATATCTGCTTACCAGATTGTATTGGCCTTCCGAGATAAACATTCAGCAATCGTGATTAATATCAAGTAATGAGGCAGTTTACCACCAGGACGAGAATGGTACAAATACTGGGGTCGTTACTCATCTTATTGATGTGTTGTGTCTTTTTCACTCTTATTGACAATGCTTTTGTATGCTGATTTACAACTTTAAATAAACTAAATGCAGGCAGATGAACATGATAGCTACACTGCAGAAAAATAACGACTGTCTATATTTACGACGTTTAAAATTGGCAGTGTGGGATTTTTCAACACAAGACACGTGAAACGTATTTTGTTTTGGGTTTTCATAATCCACAGTATTTTATAATCAAATCAGACTACATTAACACTCGACAGCCAACAAACACGCTCTTATGAAGCATCCAGACGCTACAATGAACTTTCCATAATGCTGAGATACTGCTTTACAACACCAATAAAAAAGGGAGACGTATTTCCTTTTCTTTTCTGTAAGCGTCTCTTGATTCCCGAGCAAAGGAATATCATCTATGGGAAATGTCCTTGGGAACAATTGACTTTTAGTCCTGCATAATCTTGCGGGGTGCGACGCATTGTCTGGCTTTTCGTGCTTTCACGTGAGGCACACAATAACCTTTCAACTTAGGAGGACCTTAAAAAATTGAGTGGATTCTTATTTATCTTTGCGTTTATAAACATCGCCAGATAGCGACAAGGACTTCGCTAAAACTCGGATGAAGGCAACGTTCGGTGGAAATTAGCTTCTTGCAAATGCTTAAAGGGGTATTTCGAGGAAATAATTTAAGACACACAAACGCAGCTTAATGTGATTATGTTAACTAGACAGGCAGAGGGAGATGGACAAAGAAAAAGCTTCCCCATTGAGGGGTTTTAAAGCAGTCCATATTAACATAAGCATTGTGGGGGTAGAGCAGGCACTTTCCGTCCCAGCGATTTCGAACTGAGCAGAAATGTCTTTTGTGATCGAGGAGCTGATCCATCTCCCTCCCGAAGCTCACGTCCACAAATAGCCTTTTCTTCAAATCTGAATGAAGAGTCGTGCATTATGGAATTCTCCTGTGTGTGTGGCTGTTACCATTTATAAACGGTGTGTTCCCCCCCTCCATTTCCATTTGTCGCACAAATAGCTATTATTTTTAAATGTTATATTGTAAACCCATACCTCTTTAATTTAACTACTAGTTATCATGCATGCCTGACTTTGTGATTCTCTTTTATGATGCTTCTTTATAGCTTATTTATTACATTTGAAGTTGCACATTTTTGGAGGGGGTTAAAATCATAACAATATAAAGGATTAGCACATAATCCAAATGGTTTGATAATAAAAAATGTGATGACATTATTGCTATATCATCATTTGGTATAGCAGTTAATCACTAGTAGAAAATAATGTTTATTGAAACAGATTTGAACCAGTTATTTCTGTTAAAAGTGATGTTGGAACCTTTATTCTCTGATAATTGATATTAAAAAAACTAATTAGACATATTTCTTGACCGGCTGTGTTTGCTTA
This sequence comes from Heptranchias perlo, assembly GCF_035084215.1. Lineage (NCBI taxonomy): Eukaryota > Metazoa > Chordata > Chondrichthyes > Hexanchiformes > Hexanchidae > Heptranchias > Heptranchias perlo. The sequence goes on from NC_090358.1 coordinate 24,705,136, forward strand.
ATCGCTATTGAATAAACCACTCTCGAAATCTCAGTGGAAATGCCACATTCCAGATATCAGGAGTGAGTAAACACTGTGCGGAAATGGATCGTGTTTACCTGTATTGCTCATCGGCACTGGGCTGTTATTATTTGATAGCAAGTGTTATCAAAAAACTGGCCCTCCTTGACACATGAAACAAAGAGAGAGAAAAAAAATGCAATCATGTCTTTGGTATCAAACTGGATGACAATGTACCCAAGTGATGTTGCCAGTAGTGTAGATATTTCTAAAATAAAGAGCTGTGTCTGTAGTGACATTGTTCAGGAATCTTACCGGCATGGTGCACTGCAATGGAAATTGCACCATAAATTCAAAGCCATCACGTATTGTCTTAAATATAAGATGAAATGCAGGAGACGTATTCTCTATTGTCTGTGTGTGTTGGGGGAGGGAGATCTGACTTGCAATTCTCCAACTCGCAGATTTGGGTTCTGACGTAATTACACACAGTGCAATGCAATGCCCGTTTGGCTTTAAAAATATAAGACAGCTATTTCTTCAATAACTGACAAAAAAATATTTTCCATTTTATTTGGTTGGTGGTTTAATAATTTATAGTTGGAGAGACACTAACAACCCCCCCCCCCTCCACGCCCCCCACAACCCTCCAAAGAGAGACTGCATCGGCGCCGAACGGAATAACAGTTACAACAAAGGCAGGTTTGGGCATGTTTCTAGAGAATCGGGGGCTACCAGCTTTTGCTGTGGTAAATATCATTGGACAACACAGTTACATTCTCAGTGCAAATTTTGCATGGCGGATACAAAAGATATCCTGATGTTTCTCCTGGATTTCAGTTTGCACCGTTCAGATTTGTCAAAAACACCGTAAGGCAATAAATCAATCAGAAAACAATCGCAAAAAGGTCCGAGTAAAATGATTACGCCCATTGTTCGCATCCGGTTACAAATATCGTGTGATATATGCATGGATAATTAATATTAAGAGCATCGATATAATGCAGTGTTAGTTTGTGTGCACCCTACAGGTAGTGTGCTCCCAAAGGGACTATTAAGCACAGCAGAAAGTACATTCTTATCATATTTTACCTTAACAGCATCGTGCAATAGCGTTAGTATGACAGGAAAATATCCATTATCAGCATTAGCTATTTATAACACTATATGCAGACGATAACACTGATTTGGTGATTTCCTCATTAAAATTGCACTACTTACACATAATGACGGTAAATTAATATCTGGGGGGGGGAAGATACAATACTCGCAACCCCAAAAACCTTTGATTGTTTTTATATTTCGAATACCTGCTTAGTGTAAAATAAAATACCGTCTCCATGCTGCAGAACGCATTGTTTCATTGTTCGAGTTGTAAAAAAGGGAGAGAGGGAGGGAGAGGGAGGGAGAGGAGGAGAGGCCGGTCCCATTCACTCGCTGCTGTCTCAGCTCCCTCCTCCCTCGCCGGGGAAGGAGGGGACCAATGAGGCGGCGCGCCGCTTAACCTCTGGCCGCCGACCCCGCCGTGTGTGGCTGATGTCATGGGGCCGCATTGCTCGGCAGCGCTGCCGGGGCTGAGGCTGGAGCAGGACGCGGTGAGACGGTGCTGAGTGAGAGAGAGAGAGAGAGCGGGCGGGCGGGCCAGCCCTTAAAAGAAAGAAAGAGAGAGAGGGGAGAGAGGGGGAAGCCAGCCAGGCCGGGGAGGGAAGGAAGGAAGGAGGGAGAGACACACACACACACACACAATACCACCAACCCAGCCACCTCCGCAGCCGGCTCTGGGTCCCTGCTCCACAGCCTCGCTGGCTCCCCGGCTCCTCCCACTGGCCCCGCGTAACCAGAACACAAAGGGAGGGAGGGGGGGGGGGGGGACCCGCGGCGTCAGACCGGGTCCCAGGAGCCGGGCACAGGCTCGGGCTCACACCCGGAGCGCCTCTCCTGCGCTGCTTCGATCTCACTCCAGCTTTTCCTCTCTCTTGTCTCTCTCTCTCTCCCTTCCCCCTCCTCCCTCCCTCCCTCCCCCTCCCCTTTCTCTATACCCTCCCCTCCCGTTTGCTTTTGTCTGATTCCTTCCTGCTTCTCTCGGGCTCAGCCTCTCTTCTTTTCTCTCTCTCTCTCTCTCTCTCCCCTTTAATAAAAGATGCCGAGCTCGCTCTTCGCCGACATGGAGCGGAACCCCGGCGGCAGCAACAACAACAACAACGGCGGCGGCGGCGGAGGAGGAGGAGGGGAGACACTGGATGACCAGAGAGCGCTGCAGATCGCCCTGGATCAGCTCTCGCTGCTCGGTCTGGACAACGACGAGAACTCCATTTACGACAACGAGCCGAGGAAGAAGAGCGTCAATATGACCGAGTGCGTGCCCGTGCCGAGCTCGGAGCATGTAGCAGAGATCGTGGGGAGACAAGGTAAAGAGGAGCCGGGGTCTGTGTGGCCCTGCAATCGCTTCCCTGGGTTTAAAATGTTGCAATTTGGCGGTGACGTTAGCTGATAGAATACAGTGTATCTTTATACTGTGTCTAATACAGTGTATCTTTGTAGAGTATCTTGATACAATGTATCTGTTTATATTGTGTATCTAGTATTATCTTTATTCTGTAACAATGTATCTCTTTATTCTGTGCATCTTATACAGTATCTCTTCATACCATGCATCCTATACAGTGCATCCTATACAGAACCTCTTTATAACATGCATCCTATACAGAACCTCTTTATATCATGCATCCTATACAGAACCTCTTTATATCATGCATCCTATACAATATCTCTTTATACCATGCATCCTCTAATGTGTATCTCTTATATACTGAGTATCACTTTATACTGTGCATCCCACATACCGTGTCTTTATTCGGGAGCTGATCAATTGTACACAGTTTAAAAAAAATCTAAGTAAGGATCACAAAGGAAAGTTCAGATCTGTAAAAGAGGCACAATATAGAAAGAAATGTTTGCAGCGAAAATCTTACACACTGTTTTCGGACTGCTGCCTTGTGCGTCTCCCCCCCCCCCCCCCTCCCTCCTTCTTGAGTAATGGTGCTGTAACTGATGACAAAGGAAAGTGCAGACATGCGAGAGGAGCGCATTGTGCGGGGAGAAATGCGTCAGATCGCCTTGTTTTTGAGTTTCCGTTTTATTTTCATGCTGTTTTTGTTTGTTGTTAAGAGCTGGAAACGGTTTTTTATGACTAAACGATGGGGTTTGTTTTTCTTGTGTGTCTCTCTCTCTCTCGTTTTAAGGTTGCAAAATCAAAGCTTTGCGGGCAAAGACCAACACCTACATCAAGACACCGGTGCGTGGGGAGGAGCCTGTGTTTGTCGTGACCGGTCGGAAGGAGGATGTTGCCATGGCCAGGCGGGAGATCATCTCGGCGGCCGAACACTTCTCCATGATCCGAGCTTCTCGCAACAAGAACACGGCGCTGAACGGCGCGGCCCCGGGGCCTCCCAACCTGCCGGGACAGACCACCATCCAGGTCCGGGTGCCCTACCGGGTGGTGGGACTGGTGGTGGGTCCCAAGGGGGCGACCATCAAACGGATCCAGCAGCAGACCCACACTTACATCGTGACGCCGAGCCGGGACAAAGAGCCGGTCTTCGAGGTGACGGGCATGCCGGAGAACGTGGACCGGGCCCGGGAGGAGATCGAAGCTCACATCGCCATGAGGACCGGGGGGCTGATCGAACTGACCGACGACAACGACTTCCACGCCAACGGCACCGACGTCGGCTTCGATCTGAACGGCCCGGGCAGCCTGTGGAGCAAACCGACCCCGGGACGCAAACCTTTCTCCAGTTACCGGAACGACAGCTCCAGCTCTCTGGGCAGCGCCTCCACCGACTCCTACTTCGGTACCACCGGGAGGCTGGCGGACTACAGCCCGCCCGGTCACTTCAGCAGCAACGGGGTCAACAACGGCGTAAACGGCAACGGCTTCGTGTACGGCGACCCGCTCCCCGCCTCCCTGCAGGGGGACCCGGAGCGCGACCTGGGCTTCGAGTCTCCGAGCTTCGACCCGGCCCCCGCCCCTCCGGCCTCGGCTATCATCTGGTCCCAGTTCGAGCGCCCTAACGTCGGAGGAGGAGGAGGAGGCGGCAACGTGGTCTATCCAGCCAGTGCTTCCAGCAACGGCGTATCATCGTCGCAACAACGGCGGGCCAACAGCGTGGGCTCCGGCGGCCCCCCGCCCAGACTCTCGCCCCCACCTCCGCTGCAGGTCAACGGCGCCCCCGAGCACCATCCTCTGGCCAGGCGGGTGCGCAGCGACCCTCTGAACGGCGTAGGTTCGGCGATCGGTCTGGTCCCTTTCAGCAACGGCGGGGGAGCCGCCGCCGCCGCCGCCGCCGCCCACCTCGCCGGCGGGATCCCCGCCGACCCCAGCGGCTCCTGCTCATCCTCCTCCTCGTCCTCCTCCTCCTCCTCCTCGTCCGGCATGAGGCGGAAAGGCAGCCGGGACTGCCTGATGTGCTTGGAGAGCGAAGTGATCGCCGCTCTGGTCCCCTGCGGTCACAACCTCTTCTGCATGGAGTGTGCGAACCGCATCTGCGAGAAGAACAGCCCCGAATGCCCTGTATGTCGCAAAGCTGTTACTCAGGCAATACGTATATTTTCTTAAAAACAGAAACAAAAAAGTCCTTTGTAATACTGCAAAAACCAAGATCCAGAAGAATTATGTTAGCAAAAACTACATATCGCGTATATTATGTGAAATCCGCAGGTTTAAAAGAAAATTCTAAAGGAAAAATTGCATTACAGATTGAAGTATTTTATTCTTTTTTGACTTGAAAAATTATATTTCGTATGGCAGATGTTTACAAGTATTTTAATTTAATTTCAGTGAAACTTTTTTGTAGCTGGGTTAAATCTTTTTATTTTCGAATGGCCTTAACTAGGGCACAACGAACACTGTATGGTTTTGTTAATATCACACAATCCTGTTGTCTGACTCTGAGACCACACCGTGTGTAATACAGGCAGTATTCAGTTGGGAAGGAGGTTCAGCAAAAAAAAAAGACGATAAAAGAGACTTTTAAAACCCGTTTGACCCAGCATATTTTCTAGTCAATGATATAAACATATTTTATTCTATATTATTACGAAAATAAAATTATAAAAGTAGCAAAAATCAATGAAAGGAAACAAGTTAAGCTTTCTAACATTTGTACAAGTAGAAACCAGTGAAAAATTACAAATTCTGTTGCACCACTATAGTTTTTAGTATTTCTATTTTAATACATTTGTTTACCACTTGTTTATGTATATGTAGGTGAAGTTACTTGATCGTAAATGTACTTTATTGAGCAAAGTTTAAAAACGAAATATATTTTATTTTATGATAAAGGGCCTTTAACCTCATGGTCAAATACTAATATTATATTTGCTGAGACGAGAATTGAAATTGTATCAAGAGTTTTATTTTTCTGACATTTAAAGTTCTACATAATAAAGGTAAAACTTAAGTAATGGTGCTACTTCATGTTTTTTTTAAGTATTTCTATATAAATAAAATTGGTACATGGAATCAACAATTCTTGAAGCATCTGTTGGTCTTAATATACTACACGCACTTATTATAGACACACTGTAGGCCAAAATGGTATTAAGTACTTTTAAGGAAAGTTCCAAACCTCTCACATTCATGAATGGGATAATGAGATAAGTAAGAGCAGCAGATATTTGCGTCAGAGCAGAGTACCTGGTTCTACTATGTATGCACACTATAGACCTTTACAACCACTTAGAATTTGTATTAATGTCATGCTTAGATACTGTGGATACAACGGTGTACTACAGCTGCATTAATAGTTGCTGCACGTGCTGTTTGGCTTGTAGTTCAGACTGTTGTTAATTTGCATTAAATGCCAATTGCATTATCTTTAAACTATTGTGGCTTTTTCAGAATATTGGGTAGGAGAAGCACGATTTGTTATTTAACCCTCTTTTCCGAATGCTTTTTAAATGAGGTGCACCCTCATTAATTCTAGTGCTTGGTGTGGTTGTGAAATGGCTTTGGGTCTTTGGGTACCTTGGTCTCACAAACAAACGTACACTCCAGCTGTCATTACAATAATGGGCCCGTAGCAGACTTGGCCTTAGGTGGCTCGTGATTTAATGAATTGGAAATGTTTCCTTTTCACTAGCCTTGCATGACCTGTCTTCTGTTACAGTGAATTTGCCGCTTGGACCTTTTCCAGACGACATGAAGCTGCAGCTGCTTTTGAAAAGTTAACTGTTATTAGGTGTGGTCTGAGTGCAGTTCAGAGGGGAAAAGTTCCTAAAACTGTAAAAGCAGATGTTCTATGGGGAGAGCTTTTTAAAACAAAACACTTTTCCTGTTAATTGGACTGGCGAGAACAAGATTCAGCCACGTCTGGAGATTGTTATTTATGATATTCAAAGTGCTCACTGCAGGTAAGAGTGAGAGCTGAGGGAAGATGGCCATAATTGGTTAGCTTTTAAGATGAGGGGTCATTCTGATTTGATTTGTACTGCTGTGCAATTGGCACCACAGTGCAATGAAACCTCTTTAGAGGTGCGTTTTCATGCACTATATGGTTTGCTAAGTTCAATAAAACAATCCATGGACCCACATGAGCAAGATAACATACTGTGTATTAATTTATAATAAAATTCATTTTCTTGTTGGATATTTGCATGAATAAAATCCAATGGAATGCAATTTCCTCGTAACCACAACTGAAGAATTTTACATTCGCCAAACTCTGCAGTTTGTTTTGGTAGGTTTGGCTATGGTTTCAACGTAGATTGCAGTTGATACACTGCACTCAAATGATGTCGATGTTTTAAAAACGGCAGCATTGCTCTGTCTTCTCTCCCGTTATTTAAATGGTAAATACAATAACAACAACTTGCATTTTTATCACGCCTTTAACATAGTAAAACATCCCAAGTTGCTTCACTGGAGTGTTTTCCAACAAAATTTGACACCGAGCCACATGAGGAGAGATTAGGACAGGTGACCAAAAGCTTGGTCAAAGAAGTAGGTTTTAAGGAGTGCCTTAAAGGAGGAGAGAGAGTCGAAAAAGTTTAGAGAGGGAATTCCAGCGCTTAGGGCCTAGGCAGCTGAAGGCACGGCAGCCAGTGGTGGAGTGATTAAAATAGGGATACACAAGAGGCCAGAATTAGAGGAGCGCAGAGATCTCGGAGGGCTGGAGGAGGTTACAGAGATAGGGAGGGGCGAGGCCTTGGAGGAATTTGAAAACAAGGATGAGAATGTTAAAATTGAGGTATACTGTTCCACATATAAGCTGTTTGTTTTCTCCTTTCATTTCCAACACACAAAGTGATGACCACAAGTCCAGGACTGAGTGAAACACCTAACTGCTAATACAGACTTTTTTGTAGTGTTTAGGAAGTTGCTATAATTTCAAGCTTGTTTTATTCCTAATTACATGACATGTACTTAATGAGCTATTTATCTCTTTACATCAGTTGTGGGACCCATACTAATCACTCCCATTAGAAATTTTCTCGTTAACATGAAAGGAATTAACCATACAACCATAAACTTTTTTTTAAAGAGAAGGTAGGATTTAATTTATATTATGAAACCTTCGATCGCAGCCAAGGCCATAAGAGATACCAATGCCGTAATTTCTTATATATCGCCTCATATATATCGAATTAATTTAGTTATTACCAAAGATCAAAGTGCACAGAATTTGTAAGCTCTCTGAGAACTTTAAGGGCCGATTGTATTTTTTCTGTTCTCCAAGGCAGATCAGTGTTTAGATTCTCCCTTTTCATTGTGCAAACGTTTGTTAAAAATTATGTCGGGCAACTGTTCATCACGGGCAGGCAGCTGTGGGATCTGTTCAACCCGGTACAGTGGTACTTGTTAAAGCATGGATATATTTTGGCATTACTTCTCATTCTGCATTAAAAACTTCTTTTGTTACTTTATTTAGGTCCCACTTGAGCGCGTACACTACGATGGTCTTAAGGGACACAGCAGATCTCTGGCGAGTCAATGCTGCTCTTTGACCAGTCACTAGTGGGTGTGTAACAGCAACATGGGGGCCACTCTGCCTCTGATATTTTCCCTCTATGGGTGTCCAGCTGGATTGTGGGTGTAAATCTGTGTCCTACCCATTGTGGGCCAACACATTATAAGTGTTTCCCCACCTCCTCCCCTCCTCTCCTGATTATTCTTGGACATTGGCTGCATTGGTAGCCCTCCATTGTCTTGGTTAAATGCCTATTCTTCATCCATGAGCCTAGACGGTGGGTGTTAGCAGGTTATTCTGTGGAGGGAATCACAGTCTAACCAAAACCTGGCCTCACCCACCACCCGACAACAACTTGTATTTATATAGCGTCCTTAACGTAGTAAACCGTCACAAGGCGCCTCACAGGAATATAATCAGACAAAAAAATTGACACGGAGCCAAAGAAGCAGACATCAGGACAGGTCACCAGAAGTTTGGTCAAAGAGGTAGGTTTTAAGGAGTGTTTTAAAGGAGGAGAGAGAGGCGGAGAGGGTTAGGGAGGGAATTTCAGGGCTTAGGACCCAGACAGCTGAAGGCACGGCCGCCAATGGAAGTGCTTTTGTGTGGGTTAGTGAATAGCAATCAACTGTTGGCTGATCTTCACCCTAGACCAGGGGCCACTGAAGCGAAAGGTAGCACCCCAATTGAAGTCGTCATTGAGTGATTTAGTTCAGCACAAACCAGCTACTAATCTCCATATGTCTTAGTCCTATACCAGATGGTGTCTTTGCTCACTGTGCCACAGGGAGTTCTATTACAGAGTTTATGGTAAACATATTTACACAAACTAATCTATTATTCATTTTGCCAGAGGCAATGAACTGATGAATTGTGTCACTGAAACCACTCATTGATCATAGATACAAATCATCCTTCATTTGTCTCTGGCCACATGTGCTTGTGTCTGACCATGCAATTGTAGGTTCCAAACCAATTCAGAAAATAAGTCATCACCATTGGGGGAAGAAAAGTCAAGGAGCGCGGGTTGTAGGGGGAGGGGGTGGCGGTTGCATGGGGAGGACGACTAATCGGATAGTTGTTTCAAAGAGCCGGCACAGGCACGATGGGCTGATTGTCCTTCTTCTGCGTTGTAAGATTCTATGCCCTTTTCTGTTTAATCCATTGTCTAAGTTAACTTATTGCCATTTTCCTTTTCTCAATTGGCAGATTAAAGGTAGCATACAGTATCAAGTGCGTACAGTATCTCCTGGATCATATATGAACACAGTTCAATGGCTTCTTGCCTCTGCATTTTTCATCCATGACCCAGATTGGATTTTGGCTTGGTCCAATTGGCGAAAGCCAGCTGCTGACTGTAGCTGGAAACCCATATATAAACATGTACAGTATTTAGCAGTTCCAAAGCTATGGGGACACTGTTTTTATGTCAACAATAACAATACTATAAGATAATTATAGCACTGAAAAGTGATTTGTGGCATTGAGCATCTAATAGCTAAGTCCGAATGCTTATTATTCAAAATGTTTACATACACAGTGTGCTCATAATAAATGAGGTAACTCAAGGAGAGCAGAAACCCGGATGTGAATCCCAAGTTTGTGCTGACGTTTTGACTGGGCCTTGCTCCAGATGGTGAGTAGCCAATCCCAGCCAAATTTACTTGGCAGAGCACCGAGCAAAAGGCAGGCCCCTGAAGCGATGGAGACGGAAGGAACTTGGCAGGAGTTTCAGCACTGGTCACACTTCAGTAATCCCTACTGGTTGGCTGGAAATACAGCGCTGGTAACGGCAGTGAAAACTCTCCACAGTTGCCTGCCTGTCTCTATCTCAGCCTGAGTCTTAGGATATGTGAGTGATCTGGGAGCGTATGAACAAGATAAAAACACTGTACATATGATTGATGCTGAAGGAAATGTCTTGTGTGCTAATAGAAAAGTCACATGAGTAGCACACACACTATTTGGAAGAGACAACAAAGAGAATGCCTTGTCCTATTTAACAGACATAAGGCTCTGAATTATATTTGGAAGCTTGGCCCTTTAAGTTGAAGTAGCGTGATTTCTCAGATGAAAAAGATTTAAGACCCCTTAATTAACTTTTTCTTTTATTTTCTTTTGGAGGGGGAATTAATAAATAATAATGCATTTTTGTTTCTGTGGCTGTTGCTTCCATTCATCATTTCTGCAGGGAGGGAATCAAAGGTCCGCATTTTTATTCTCCGCTTGCATGATGGAAGTGGGGAATCAGATTAGTCAGTCTTTCTCTGCAACAAGGTAGATAGTCTCACTTGGCCGGGAATTTCTTCGGAGCTGCTCCAACTCCGCTGCCGTAACTCTGCCAAAATTGCTGGTTGAATTTCCGCCACACTTCCGGCGAAGTTACGGCGGCAGAGGGGGCCGGGGGGGAGCAGAGCAGCTCCAGGAAATTCCCGGACTATTGCACCACAATCCAGTCTACTGGCTTGATGAAGAATTGATAGACGTCACCCAACTGAGGCAAGGACGTTCTAATGACAGGGAGCCCAGGGTCTGCGATGTGGGAGTTTCTGGATGGCAGACAAGTACACAATCATGGTAAAGATACTCGGTCATTTATGAGAAGGCAACCTGTGGTCATTTACAATGTGTATATGTTTCTGATTGCAGTGATACTTCTGTTACTTGTTTTTACAGACTGGTCACACAGGCCCACTAGCTGACTCAAAAGACTTGTGCTGAATGAAGACGGTAAATTTTGCAGTCCACTCGCAGTCCACATACAGGCGTGGTGCCGGAGGATTGAAGGACTGCTAACGTTGTACTGTTGTTTAAAAAGGGAGTGAGGGATAGACCCAGTAATTACAGGCCAGTCAGTCTAACATTGGTGGTGGGCAAATTATTGGAATCAATTCTGAGGGACAGCATAAATCGTCATTTGGAAAGGCACGGAGTAATCAAGGACAGTCAGCATGGATTTGTTAAGGGAAGGTCGTGTCTGACTAACTTGATTGAATTTTTTGACGAGGGTCGATGAGGGTAGTGCATTTGATGTAGTCTACATGGATTTTAGCAAGGCTTTTGACAAGGTCCCATGTGGCAGTCTGGTCAAAAAAGTACAAGTCCATGGGATCCAAGGGAAAGTGGCAAGTTGGATCCAAAATTGGCTCAATGGCAGGAAGCAAAGGGTAATGGTTTTTGTGACTGGAAGGCTGTTTCCAGTGGGGTTCTGCAGGGCTCAGTACTAGGTCCCTTGCTTTTTGTGATATATATTAATGATTTGGACTTAAATGTAGGGGGCATGATTAAGAAGTTTGCAGATGATACAAAAATTGGCCGTGCGGTTGATAGCGAGGAGGAAAGCTGTAGACTGCAGGAAGATATAAATCTACTGGTCAGGTGGGCAGAAAAGTGGCAAATAGAATTCAATCTGGAGAAGTGTGAGGTAATGCATTTGGGGAGGGCAAACAAGGCAAGGGAAAACACAATAAATGGGAGGATACTGAGAGGTGTGGAGGAAGTGAGGGACCTTGGAGTGCATGTCCACAGATCCCTGAAGGTAGCAGGACAGGTAGATAGGGTGGTTAAGAAGGCATATGGAATACTTTCCTTTATTAGGCAAGGCATAGAATATAAGAGTAGGGAGGTTATGCTGGAACTGTATAAAACACTAATTAGGCCACAGCTTGGATACTGCCTACAGTTCTGGTCACCACATTACAGGAAAGATGTGATTGCACTAGAAAGGGTACAAAGGAGATTTATGAGGATGTTGCCAGGACTGGAGAATTTTAGCTATGAGAAAAGATTGGATAAGCTGGGGCTGTTTTCCTTGAACAGAGGAGACTGAGGGGTGATTTAATTGAGATGTACAAAATTATGAGGGGCCTGGATAGTGTGGATAGGAAGGACCTATTTCCCTTAGCAGAGAGGTCAATAATCAGGGGGAATAGATTTAAAGTGATTGGTAGAAGGATTAGAGGGGAGCTGAGGAAAAAAATTTCACCCAGAGGGTGGTGGGGGTCTGGAACTCACGGCCTGAGAGGGTGTTAGAGGCAGAAACCCTCAACTCATTTAAACAGTACCTGGATGTGCACTTGAAGTGCCGTAACTTAAATGGCTACGGACCAAGTGCTGGAAAGTGGGATTAAGCTGGGTGGCTCATTTTCGGCTGGCATGGACACGATGGGCAGAATGGCCTCCTTATGTGCCATAACTTTTCTATGATTCTATGTTGTAAACTACACCAAGGGAAAACAGAAATTACTTTTTATCTAGTAATTGTTTGTCCTTTCCTCCTCTGAAAGCATTGACTCCTTAAACCAATATTACTAAAAGAAACAGATTAGCTGGTCATTAGTCTCATTGCTGGTTAAGGGACCTTGTTGTGCACAAATTGGCTGCCGCGTTTCCTACATAACAACAGTGACCACACTTCAAAAGTACTTAATTGGCTGTAAAGCATTTTGGGATGTCCTGAGGTCATGAAAGGCGCTATATGAATGCAAGCCTTTCTTTCTTTGAAGGGCCTTGGGGGCCAGTTGCCTTTCAGCCTTTCACTCACCTGGCCACTATTCATGAGCCAGGCCTGATAGCGAGCATCAGCAGTCTAAGTGAACATGACATGAGAGCTGAGCCCAATCCTATCCTCACTCGACATCCACACACGTTCTTCCAACAGGGGTCACTGGATACTAATTGAGGCGGTAACCTTGGCCTAAAGCAGGCGAATTTTAACCCTCCCTCCCCCATCCCTGCTGCTGAGTTTAGCTAATTCGCACAGACTGGGGACTGCCCTGTTATGTATTGGAAGAACAATCAGTCCAAGTACGGTCACAGACAGTTTTAAATAAGTTGCTTTGGTTACTGCCGTCTAATTCCTTTACTAAATACACAAGCTACTGCCTCACGACATTTACACGTTTGGGCTGATTTTCCCATTTGCTGCTGCTGGGCCCATTTTCCATTTCGTGCTGTTGAGCCAATTTTCCCAGTTCCTTCTGTTGGGCCAATTTTCCCAGTTCCTTCTGCTGGGCCGATTTTCCCAGTTCATTCTGCTGGGCCCATTTTCCCAATTCGTGCTGTTGGGCCCATTTTCCCAGTTCATGCTGCTGGCAGTCGCTCACCAGCCACACACCTCAGGAAATGCCAGGAGACGGAGGCCTTACTGGGAGCATGTATTTGGAAAATCAGCCCCGTAGAATAATGATGAGATGGATGATATTAAGCAGTGTTTAAGAGAGTTTGGTTTTTGATTTCTTATCAAACAATGGTCTATTATGGATTATGAAATGATTAATAAACAGATTTCATAAAGTAGTTTTACTGAATTTGAAGAAAATAATTTAGCTTTAACAAAAAAACACACACATGGCAAAAAGCAACATCTGGTGTTGTGTCTGCTCCTGGGTGTGTTTTCTGCAATTGTACTGGTGTGAAGTTAGGATATGTTTAAAACCTATTGGTGAGCCTAACAGTGTGACTTGAACGGCCATAAATCTAATAGGTCATAACAGGCACAATACTGTTTTGAGATAAATTTGGAACAGTGTTTATAATTAATTGTTTTATAGCGTGGAGGGAATCTCTAGTTGAAAAGGTTTGGATGTCCTGTTAGTTGTAGACAGATCAAAGAAGAAAGCAATGTTCACCTTTAAGCATATATGAACAAAAGTTGTTCCTGTTAATTATGGTTGGAAGGACCATTTTATTAAAAAACTCATGAATTTTAAATAATTGTTCACTTTTTTTTCCAATTTTCTCCCCTCCTTTCCAAAGGCATTTACTGTGGTGACATCCCATGGGCACTGGGCACCTCTCCTTACTTTACCCAACCAGCTGGTCTTCATGTGTGAGCTTAGACAATGGATGTTGGCAGCCTGTCTGGCTGTGGGGAGTATTACAGTCAAGCTTGATCCAGGCTTCATCCAGCATCCACACACATGCAGCCTCCAGAGACTTGAGCACATAATCTAGGCTGATACTCCAGTGCAGTGCTGAGGGAGTGTTGCACTGTCGGAGGTGCCGTCTTTCAGATGAGATGTTAAACCCAGGCCCCACCTGCCCTCTCAGGTGGATGCAAAAGATCCCATGACACTATTTCAAAGAAGAGCAGGGGAGTTCTCCCCAGTGTCCTGGCCAATATTTATCTGTCAACCAACATCTCCAAAAACAGATTGTCTGGTCGTTATCTGATTGTTATTTGTGCGAGCTTGTTGTGCGCAAACTGGCTTCATTGGTTGTAAAGCGCTTTGGGACATCCTGAAAGGTGCTATATAAATGCAAATCTGTTTTATCTTTCTTTCTTTTTCTTTCCTTTCTTTCAAGGAGAAGTGACTGGACAGCAATGAATCATTAGAAATGTGGGCTGATGTTTTTCATCTCTCTAACCCAGGGGCACTGTCCCAACTGTCGACCTGCTGAGATTAGTTACATGGGAATTGTAGTGAATCAAACCCGTGACTTATGTATGTTATTGCTACACTGGCTGATGCTTTTTCCCACTACACCATCGGGGCGTGGGTCTAATTCATTGTTAATTTTATTGTATCCTGGATACAAACTATGTTCACAATGGATAAAGAAGGATTTTAATCCATCAGTGTTTTTTTTTAGGAGTGATTTACTAAAATTAAATACGGATGATTGTTCTCTACTTTCCTCAACCACATACACACCTGTTTTTAATATAGCATCAAGCTTGGCTCAGTGGTAGCACTCACACCTCTAAATCAGAAGGTTGAGGCATCAAACTCCACTACAGACTGGAACACACAACCTAGGCTCATACTTAAGTATAGTATTGAGGGATTGTCAAAGGTGCTATCTTTCTGTTGAGACATTAAACAGAGGCCCTTTTTAGGTGGATATGAATGATCCCATGGTACGATTCAAAGAAGAGCAAGGGGTTCTCGGTGTCCTGGCCAATACTTCTCCCTCAACCAGAACCATCAAACCAGAATGACGGGTCTTCGTCTCATTTGCTGTTTGTAAGAACTTATTGGGTGCAAATTGACTGCCACGATTTCCTACGTTACAACAGAGACTGCAATTCGAAAATAATCCATCACTTATAAAGCACTTTGGCACATTCGGAGGATGTGATGAGGTGCTGTATGAATGCAGATTCTTTACATAATTCCAAACTATTTCTAAGAAATGTCATCTCGAAACTCCTCAGCTCTGACAATGACATATATCTGTTTTACCTCTAGAATGATCAGTCTGCTGCAGCCTAAGTCCTGCTGTCCATGCTGGAGCTGATGGAGTTTTAGTAATAACCACATGGCTAACTGACAGCTTTATAGATAACTGAATAAAGCAAATTTTACATTACTATGCATTGATAGTTAAAAGGAACATATAGTTATTTTTGGCTCAGTGGATAGCTCCCTTGCCTCTGAGTCAGAAGGTTGTGGGTTCAAATCCCACTCCAGAGACTTGAGCACATAATCTTGGCTGACATTCCAGTGCAGTACCAAGGGAGTGCTGCACTGTCGGAGGTGCCGCCTTTCAGATGAGACATTAAACCGAGGCCCCGTCTGCCCTTTTAGGTGGACGTAAAAGATCCCATTGCACTATTTCAAAGAAGAGCAGGGGAGTTCTCCCAGTGTCCTGGCCGACATTTATCCCTCAACCAACACCACGAAAACAGATTATCTGGTCATTTATTTGATTGCTGTTTGTGGGAGCTTGCTGTGCGCAAATTGGCTGCCGTGTTTCCCACATTGCAACAGTGACTACACTTCAAAACTACTTCATTGGCTGCAAAGCGCTTTGGGACATCCAGAGGGTGTGAGAGGCACTATATAAACTCAAGTCCTTTTTTCCCCTGTTTTAACGTTACAAGTGGGTCATGTTGCTGGAGATATGGCGGGGGCCGGGTTAAACTATTGCATGTGCTGTGCCAGTGCACTAAAATCAAACCCTTCTGGACCAAGGCAATGGAGCCTGTGTTCAAGGTGGCCGGGACGAATTGAGAGCTGGACCTTAAGGTGTGCCTGTTGGGTTCCATGCCTGATGGGGGCCCTTCTCATCACTGCTGACAGCATGATGGTGCCAGCTGTACTGATGAGAAAGTGCCTGATGAGTTTAGCTGGCCAATCCCAAGATCCTCCTTTCAAGCTTGGTTGGAGCGTGTTGCTGTGGTGCACCTAAACTTGGAGAGAATGTTTGACGTGTTGAAGCGGATGGAAGAGATGCTCTCTGAAATTTGCTCGGAGGAGGTGGGGCATTGCCAAGGCCCATTGATGATCCCTGCTTCAGCTTTGGGGGTGGGGGGGGGGTGGAATTGGAGTATTTTAAGAGTTTGCATTGGAACCAAAACTTGAGGGGAGGGGGGATGGGTTGGGTTGATCACAGGGCCCCATTTCATACCTTTGTCAGTTAAAGCGCTTTGTTTTTATTAACCTCGGGTGTTCCTAAGATAATTTTGTTGTGGGGGGACATTTCATGCTGGCCGCCCACCCATTTGTAGTGATAAAGTATTAACATCCCTTGCTGATCTATTATTTTGACTTATTTATAATCTTTTCTACTGGTTTTAACATCATGTCAATTTGTAGGCACCGGTGCTATTTTGTTCAATGTTTTATTATTACACGTCAGTAAAATCTTACTCTGTTGGTGTTACGCTAAGTACTCTGGAATTAAATAAAGGGATGATGGGGTTAGATATCCACTTTAGCCTGCAGTTACATCATTAATATAAGGATCACTTGCACAAGTTGTAGACTGTACTGCACACTACCCTTTAGCGATTAGTTGAGGGACAAGCAATATTTGATTACAAATCACATCTTGTCCAAACTTAGTCAATCACTAGCTGTATATCATTGGTGAGCAGCATGCTTCAGGGATAGATTATTTTACAAAATCAGCATGAACTACTACTTACAATGGTGCCTTAGTAAACTCTTTTGAGCATTGTTTATATGAATGGTTTCATGGGGCTCGATTTTAGGGTCGGGTTTCCGGCGGGTTCCCAGCGGGGTGGCCCCGAAAATCCCGATCTCCGGTCACGTGACCGGATCGCGACGAAATCCCGGCCACTTCCGGGTACCGCGCTGACGTGCGGGGCTGCGCGCGCAAGCCCCGCTGGTGGGAATCCCGCAGGCAATTAAAGCCAGCGGGGTTCCACTTGAGAGTACTTACCTTGCTTGTTGTGGTCAGTTAATGAGCTGAAGCAGCTGTCAAAAGAGGAAGTGTGGGATTTTAGGTTCAAGGCAGTCAGTTTCCCACACTGGGGGAAACAGTACCTTTCAAACCAGGCGTGTTGCAGCCAGCAGCCTGTGGCAGGTGCCAAGGTGCGCTCCACGGGGGAGAGCCCTCACCCACGCAGGAGGCCACCGCGTCACATAGGGCAACCCCTGCCCTCCACCACCCCCCCGCCAAGCCAGAGGACAGACCGACACGAAACCGCAGCCCCAGTCCGAGGAACCACACACCTACCCTGCACAACCCCTCAGACCAACACCTGCCAGTTGGGTGGTGTGTGGACACCCTCGGAGGACGAAGAGCATGACCAGCACCAGCAGCCTCGCAGTCCACGCTGTCCGCCGCAGAGACGTGGATCCCCCCAACACGGTGTTGTTGCACGCCCACCTGCACTGCAGGAGGGAGGGCTACCGCAGAGAGAGACGCGTTGCAGAGGGCACTACCCTCGCCACAGGGTCCACAGACCGAGGCGCAGCTCCCCGGACCTCTCCGAGCAGCAGTGCACAGGGAGGCGCAGATTCGCTCGACATGTAGTCGTGGAGATCTGCAGCCTCTTTCATGCCGAGCTGCTCCTGGCTGGCCCCAGCACCAACTGCTTACCTGTCGCTGGCAAAGTCACCACTGCCCTCCACACCTTCTCCTCCGCATCCTTCCAGGGTGCAGCCGGCTACACCGCCGATGTCTCTCAGTCGTCTGCGCGGACGAGCCCTGCAAATACACCTGCACCTACTCTGCAGTAACACGATGGGTGGCATCAGTGGTGGGTCCTCATAGTGATACCCAGGAGCGGGCATTATTGGACGCAACGGACAGGATTCGCGGAGACATGGCAGTGGTGGTGTCAATATAATGTATGCTGTTTGTTGCTCTGAAATTCAATATGGGTAACACCCATGACAAACCCTCAGACACCCTTGTGCACCCCCTTCATGCTGACGAGACGTTTGCCTTACCCTGCCTACTGCACATATGTGATGCATGCCCTGTGGCTGCAGCACAGGTGGTGGCAGGTTGAGTGAGGCTGGCCGTGAGGGAGATGCACGAGAGGGTGAGTATGGGATGGAGCCATGAGATTGTATGAGGATTGGGTCGCGTGTTAGTGGCAGGATGAGTACTGGCAAGGTGAGTAGGTGGAGGTAAGATGAGGATGGGGTGTGAGTGGGCATGAAGGGTGATGTGACAGAATAGTGTTGGCGGTGCCGAAGGAGATTTGGGGTGGGGGCAGTGTTGTGGCAGACGGAGTGTAGGGGAAAGACTTCGTGTTCTCACTGTGGCGGACCTACTGCGGTCATTGCACTGTATGCAGGTGGGCCATATGTTGGTGGCGCAGGTGACCCCCTCTGCCACCTCGAGCCAGGCCTTCTTGGTGGCAGAGGCAGGCCGCTTCCTCCCGCCCGCCGGGGGGAAGATCTGTGTCCTCCCCCTCCTCCTCACCCCATCTGATGATAGCTGGGGTGAGGCATCATTAAACTGGGAGCAGCCTTCCCCCTGGGCTGCTCCATGCTGCAATTTGTCCCATTGGTTGCAGCATCTGTCAGTGGAGGACTGCCCCTTTAACTAGAGAGCCTCCAGCTGACAGATCGTACTGCGCATGCGCAGCCCGACCGACGCGCAGGCCAGCGCCGTGGACCCCGGAGGAGCAGGTAATTGATTCCTATTAGTGGGTTGCCTGCTATGATCGCGTGGGCAACCCACTAATTTCGCCGTTCGCGTTTTCGACGCTCCCGGAGGACCACCCGCTGGGAACCCGCAGGCCTGCTAAATTCGAGCCCCATGGTAACTAACCAGTTTCCTGTGTTACCTCTTTCTTGCTGTTATCATGTCCCAGTAGAGCAGTTTGACAATATATTCATGGTGTATATTTTGGACAGCTGGGCAAGTGTAACACAGCTAAAGGTTTTAAGCAAACCAATTCTATCTACCTCCTCTCCTCTAGTTTCCTCTTTGTCTGCTGTTGTGCCCTAACCATTGCTGTCTGTTTGGGTGGCAGTCTCACGAAACATTATTGAAATACAAGAAATGACGACAAGGGCACAAAATGTGTAAGAAAGATGGCCACAGAATTAGGCAGCTTACAAACACGGGGGCAATTTTAACCGGGCGGGAAACCCACGGGATCGGGTGGAACACTGGTTTTACACCCCGCCCAATATTACTCTCTATTTGACTTAAACGGGGAGTAAAATCGGGTGTGGTGTAAAACCAACGTTGCACCCGATCCCTTCAGTTTCCTGACGGGTGGGTTAGGTTAAAATTTCGCCCAGACTGTCAGTAAATTAGATGCACAAAAGATCGCCAGAATCCATGTTGTATTCACTGCTTGATTTTGCTGCAGGTTCTTTTTCATTAATGGGTTAAGCTGTGTGTGTGGTTAATATGTATGTAGGCTTTAAAAACATGCATTTTAGCATTTTCTAGCATAAGTTTCTAAACGTGATAATCAGTGAATGCTAAAAACAGTGGGCCTGAACAACATGTGGAATAAACTTCCAGATAGAGGATTGGAGGCAAAACCCCTGGAATCATTTAAGAAAGCAATTGGATGCAACAATGGGGGGATGTTAGGATCTCTCTGGATGGATGAATGGCCTTTCTCATCTGTAATCTTCTGGTAATCTTGTAAACTTCCATTTATATAGAGCCTTTCACATCCTCAGGACGTCTCAAAGTGCTTTACAGCCAATGAAGTACTTTTGAAGTGTAGTCACTGTTGTAATGTAGGAAACGCGGCAGCCAATTTGCGCACAGCAAGATCCCACAAACAGCAATGTGATAATGACCCGATAATCTATTTTAGTCATGTTGGTTGGGGGATAAATATTGGCCAAGACACTGGGGAGACCTCCCCTGCTCTTCTTCAAAATAGTGCCCTGGGATCTTTTACATCCACCCCTCCAGAGTGTGCAGGATCAAAGTGGGGCTGCCTGCTTTTAAAGATTTCTGGCAGGCGCCTGTGCCATTATGAGTCCATCTCAGATGCCCGCCAGGGGATGAGTGGATATTGCAGCGGAGGCCCGCTGCTCCAAAGCGCCCGGCAACACCAGGCCCAGCAGCTTTTTGGTTGGGGCCAATCAGTCGCCTTGTAAGGAGGGCCAATTCCTGTCGTGTTCTTCATTTTGACTTTGAGGGCTGAAGCCAAAACCCAGGTGTGGACCCACAGGTGGGTTTTCCTTCTGCCAGCCTAGAGGCCAGTACGGTATGCCTCCTCTCACTCGGCATACCGGCTGCTCGGGAGATGCCAGGCCAAGGCCCGAAGAGACTCCCGGCCTGGGAGTCCCTCCTCCTGATCACAACCACCTCTGATGCTTGGGGCCGGTGAAGGTTCCACCCCAAACAAAGGCTGATACCACGTTGCCACAGTTTCAGTGCATCATGGGAAATCATGGGTGCACAGGCTGTGACCTTTCACCCATTAAAATTAATGGCTGGGAGCTGGGGACCACAGAATCGGCTCTATTATTTTCATCCTAAGGCACTGTTTTTCACAGTATCAATATTTTTGCACTGCTGCTGTAACACAATAGGACCAATGTATGATTGAGCCCTCCTGGATTGGAGTCTCACCTAAGGGGAGCACACATCAGAAAATTGCAGGTGCAGTCCCACTATTTTCCATCCATTCTTAATATGCGCTCTTGTTGGCAAGGTTCTGGGGCATTGAGTGATGTCGTAAAATTTAACTTGATGGCTTCAAGTGGGATATCTTCTTGCTCCCATTATAATGTCCTGTTAATCCCAGAAACAATGATGTTGCCAAACTTCTTCAGTCGGTTGTTCAATGGGGAAATGTGATGTCCTCCCATAATTGCGCTATGAAGCCTGTTGCAGGTTTCATTCATTAGACTTACCCTTACCTGGGTGTACAGTGATGCACAAAATAATTGCTGACCAGAAATTTTAGCAGTAAAAATAATATTTGCGGGGATAGGGCGAATTGTGGAATTTTCAATTTATTGTGAAAATATCTAGTTATACAGTATTGGGAGGTTGAATTAGGTGCACAAAGGCACTGCCTTGTCTAGTGCCAAGTCAGACAGATCAGAAGTTCTCAGCTTCGGTTTCTGGTCCGTGTTGAGTTAGCCAATTTCCGTTGGCTCCAACCCACTTGGGCTGCGGAGGGGATATATCAGCTTTCTTGCTCCTGATTGCTAGTTTGTGATGTTCTAACTTGCCTGTACTTCCTATCCCAATTTACTTCTCCGATCCTTCAATAGTCCGCTAAAAAATTGCCAATCACCCTGTTGCAAATTATACCATTTTCTATTTGCACTCCCTCCCTTGGGTACGCTACTCCACATATTTGCCATTGTCTGCTTGAAGTAATTATATCTTAACTGTGTATTCACCTTTTCTCATCTATGTTTGAATTTCTGTCCCCTTTGTCTTAGATTATGTTAATATTGAACATCTCTCCGGGATCCAGTTTATTAATTCTCTTTACAATTTTAAATACCTAAATAAGATCACCTCTAAGCCACCTTTTTTCCCAAAGTAAACATTCACAGAGACAAACTGCACACAAGACTGTTAATTTTATAGATAGATATGGTTTTATAGATAGATATGGCAGTTATGCCCTACCCACAGCTTACCAGAATAATCAACACTGCCAGAACTGAACTGAAAGAGACATTCTGGATCTCCCCCAACAAACCAATTCCTCCCGCGGTCCTGCCAAGTTGCTCCCACATCTTAATTCATGGTGTAGATCTTCCATTCTCCTGTGAACTGACTCCATTTACCAGTGTTGGTTGGGTCACATCAGAATCATCCCACTCAACACTGCAGATAACCACCACACACTCAGAAATCATAAACTGACAATTCTGGACAAATTTAAAGGAGTTTCGCATCCTTGGTAAGGGCTTTTACTCTTAGTAAATGATAGTTGCCATTTTAATTTTTAATCTGGATTATTTAGCAATGGTATCCTTTCCAATCCCTGACACTCCAGTGCAGTACTGAGGGAGTGCTGCACTGTCGGAGGTGCCGTCTTTCAAATGAGGCCTTAAATCAAGTCCCTGTCTGCTCTCTCAGGCGGGTGTGAAAGATCCCAGGGAACTATTTTGAAGAAGAGCAGGGGAGTTCTCCCCGGTGTCCTGGCCAATATTTAAAAAACATAACTAAAAACAAATTATCTGGTCATTATCTCATTGCAATTTGTGGGATCTTGCTGTGTGTAAATTGGCTGCCGCATTTACCTACATTACAACAATAGCTACACTTCAAAAGTACTTCATTGGCTGTAAAGCGCTTTGGGACGTCCTGAGGTTGTGAAAGGCGCTATATAAATGCAAGTTCTTTCTTTATTTAATCCACTGAAATGTTAATTGTTTTCGTAGTAGAATAACATTCTAATAAGTAGGCACGTGTGGACTTTAGTTGACGGCAAATTTAAGCTAGGCAGTGATGCTCCCCATGGTAAAATTGCATGCCAATGCTCACTGTCCAGGCTTACACGTGAATAATGGACATTTAGACTGTGTACGAGAGGGGGACTAGTGGCTGTGGAACCGTGTCCCAGCAAGGAGAGCGAGGAGGGGTAAAATTGACAAAAACACACTCAGTTAGTTTAAACATACTAATATATAAACATAATTCTTCAATTCAGTTTTAATTTCTCACATTCACATAAAGAATTAAAAGTGCTTTTTTTAAAATGAAATTTGGATCCAATTGGATTAAAAACAGAAAATGCTGGAAACACTCATCAGGTCAGGCAGGATCTGTGGAGAGAGAAACAGAGTTAATGGGCTCCATTTTAGCACCCGCTATCGGGTGCGTTCCTGGCGGGGGGGGCTCCGAAAATCGGGGAATCCCGGAGCGGGTCGGGAGCCCGGCTCCAACCCGCTCACTTCCGGGTTCCCCACAGACGCGCCGGCGTGCGCGTGCAGCCCCCGCAGGTGGGAATCCCGCAGGCAATTAAAGCCAGTGGGATGCCACTTGACAATATTTATCTAGGTATTTCAGGTCATTAACAGACCTGATTAAGGGATTATGTGAGGAGGGGTGGGATTTTACAAACAACTGGGACTGTTGAATGGACGTGTTGCAGCTGTCAGCCTGTGGCAACTGCAAAGGTCCATTTGACAGGTGGGGAGGGGGAGACCCTCACTCATTGCAGGAGGCCACTCTGTCACTTTGGACAAAGTTTGGCCTCCACCACCCTCCTCCTAACAATAAAAGTCACCAACTTGCACACTTACCCCGGGCTCCAGACACATGTACCTACCTTGCGGACCCCCTCAGATGTACATCTTCCGGATGGGGGCCGCCGTAGCTGCAGTCATGACCTCCTCAGAGGGCGAACAGCATCACCAGCCTCGCCATCCACGCTGTCCACCTCTGACACGTGGAGCTCCACAACCCAGTGCTGTGACACATCCACCTGCACAGCAGGAGGGAGGGCAACCGCAGAGAGAGATGCGTCGCAGAGGGCACTACCCTCGCCACAGGGTCCACTGACCGAGGCTCAGCTTCCTGGACCTCTCTGAGCAGCAGTGCACACGGAGGCTCAGAGTCACTCGACATGTAGTCGTGGACATCTGCAGCCTCTTTCATGCCGAGCTGCTCCTGGCTGGCCCGAACACCATCTTCTTACCTGTCGCTGTCAAAGTCACCACTGCCCTCAACAACTTCTCCTCCGCATCCTTCCAGGGTGCAACCGGGGACATCGCCGATGTCTCTCAGTCGTCTGCACAAAAGAGCCCTGTAAATACACCTACACCCACTCTGCAGTGACACAATGGGTGGCATCAGTGGTGGGTCCTCATAGTGATACCCAGGAGTGGGCTTTATTGCACAAACCGGACAGGATTCGCAAAGACGTGGCAGTAGTGGTGACAATATAATATGTAATGTGGATTGATCAGAAATTCAATATAAGTAAAAACCATGACAAACCCTCAAACACCCTTGTGCATCCCCTTCATGCTCACGACATGTTTGCCTTACGCTGCCTACTGCACATATGTGATGCATGCCCTGTGGCTGCAGCACAGGTAGTGGCCGGTTGAGTGAGGCTGACTGTGAAAGAGATGCACGAGAGGGTGAGTATGAGATAGAGCCATGAGATTGTATGAGGATTGGGTTGAGTGGTAGTGGCGGGATGAGTACTGGTGAGGTGAGTAAGTGCAGGTAAGATGAGGATGAGCTTTGAGTGGGTATGAGGGGTGATGTGACAGAGTAGTGTTGGCAGTGCAGAAGGAGATGTGGGGTGGGGGCAATGATGTGGCAGATGGAGTGTAGGGGAATGAGGAAGTGTACTCACTTTGGCTGACCTACTTAGGGCATTGGAGCGCCTCCTGCACTGTATGCAGGTGGGCGATATGTTGGTGGTGCAGGTGACCTCCTCTGCCACCTCGAGCCAGGCCTTCCTGGTGGCAGAGGCAGGCCGCTTCCTCCCGCCCGCTGGAGGGAAGATCTCTGTCCTCCCCCTCCTCCTCACCCCATCCAATGACACCTGGAGTGAGGCATCATTAAACTGGGAGCAGCCTTCCCCCTGGGCTGCTCCATGCTGTAATTTTTTCTATTTGTTGCAGCATGTGTCAGTGGAGGACTGCCCCTTTAAATAGAGCTCCTCCAGCTGACAGATCTGACTGCGCATGCGCAGTCCACCCGACGCGCAGCTCAGCAGTGGGGAACCCGGAAGACCAGGTAAGTGGATCCAATTAGGCTGCGATCGAGCGGGGGGCAGGCTGATTTCACCAGGCGCGTTATCCACGCGCCCAATAGCCGCCCCCGCCGCGAACCCGCAGCCCTGGTAACATCGAGCCTACTCAGTTAGTTTAAACATACTAATATATAAACATAACTCTTCAATTCAGTTTTAATTTCTCACATTCACATAAAGAAATAAAAGTGTTTCTTTTTAAATGAAATTTGGATCCAATTGGATTAAAAACAGAAAATGCTGGAAACACTCATCAGGTCAGGCAGGATCTGTGGAGAGAGAAATAGAGTTAACGTTTCAGTACGATGGTCTTTCATCAAAACAATCAGGTTATCGACCTGAAACGTTAACTCTGTTTCCCTCTCCACAGATGCTGCCTGACTTGCTGAGTGTTTCCAGCATTTTCTGCTTTTATTTCAGATTTCCAGCATCTGCAGTATTCTGCTTTTGTTTCTGTATTGGATTGCTGAACAGAAGATGCTGTGACACAACAACAAATTCTATAATACCGTCCTGTAAAAACTCACACCAGTGATAAGAACACACACTCCTGATCAATGCCTGGCATTTAGGAATCAAAACTTTGTGACCAATGTTGACTGGAATGAGTTGGAAGTATTCTGGAGACTGATTTGATTAACAGCTACAACAAGTCAGGTAGGAAACAAAAATATGATGGATTTAAGTAAAGTTTGGGCCCATTCACAATGCTACTGCAAGAATTGACAGCATTACCGAGAGAAATGATTTGGGCGAGCACTCTTTACAGCCATACATTGCTGCGATGCACAGCGCAATTTAAATGACTGAACACATTTATTGGCTCTAAACACTAAAACCAGTCTTCCAATAAATAGAGAGTAACAGCTGCTT
Source organism: Heptranchias perlo (assembly GCF_035084215.1). Classification (NCBI taxonomy): domain Eukaryota; kingdom Metazoa; phylum Chordata; class Chondrichthyes; order Hexanchiformes; family Hexanchidae; genus Heptranchias; species Heptranchias perlo. Next base: position 24,730,846 of record NC_090358.1, read on the forward strand.
AGCAAGGAGTTATAAAGCCATAACTCAGCCAAGGGATTCAAATGACAATATAAAACATATGAGCAAAGTTCGTGAATGTCCGCATAGCTCTGGGATGGAGCTGTAGCTGGTAACTCCCTTCTTAGTATGAGTTCTTTTTTGAGGACTTGCTGATTCTATTGACTGTCTGATGGTGTGGGAAGCTGTAGCGTGCCCTGAACATACATGTCAGCACGCTGAGGTGAAACAGTGTCAAGCTCATGAGGGCTGTGTGATTAAGGGACTACAGATATTCATAGCTCGTGTTCAAAACAAACCTCATTAGCAGGTCGAGGAGGGGTGTCATCATTTCCCCATATTTGCCCACATCGGCCATCGGATCTGGGGCAGAAGAGCGAAGGAAAATCCAGGCCGCTGTTTCTTTGAAGAATTGGAAAAAAAACAAGATTTTTGTGGCCCGACTGAAAAGTACGCGAGAGATCCAGGCACGGGGATTCAGCCATTGCACTGCAAGAGGAATCGAGGTTGTGGACACTGAGAGTTGATGAATGTAGAGTGGAAGCAATAGCAAAGGGATGGGTAAGATTGGGCAACTGTGTCAAGGAGCTCGTTAATATGGAGAAGGAACAGACTGGAGGAGAAAACCCCAAATTAATAGAAAAGTGTCATAGTTGAGCCTACAGTTACAGCACAGAGCGACTTAAGGGGAAACTAGACAGCCGTGAACATAATTCTAGTGAAAGAAAGAAGAAGAAAATGTGTGTATTTATGGAATGGTAAGTTTCAAAGCACTTCACGCAAAAAATTACCTTGGAGTAAAGTGACTGTTGTTATGTAAGCAAACAACCATATAACGGTAACGTGTTCAGAAGTGCATTGTGTCAGACCATGTCAAAGACCTTGAAGATGTTCAAAGCAATGACAAATGAATCACCAGTACAGAGGGCAAGATGACAAATAGTGGAACAGACATATTGCAAAATACTAGCAATCCTCATTTTGATGGTGATGATTAATGTAAGAGTTAACAGGAGCTTCCTTGACTAAAAATGACAGATATAAGGGCAGTAGGGTGATACTGAAAGGGTAAAAGGGATTATGTAATCTAAATTGACACTTCAGCGCAATACTGAGGGACTGCTACATTGTCAGCAGTGATATCATTCAGATGAGATGTAATAGACTACGGTCTCATCTGCCTGTTCAAGTAAACATATAGACCTAGAAAACTGATCACGCCCGAAAATGACAAAGTGAACTTTTCAGAGTGATAAAACACACCAAAAAATGCCCAAACACCAAGCGGCAGCCTGAAATAATAAACCAGCAACTACAGCAACAACTTGCATTTAGATAGCGCCTTTAACATAGTAAAACGTCAGACGGCTCTTCACAGGAGCGATTATCAAACTAAAATTTGACATCTGTAAGTACTGCACGATCCCTTTAAATAGCGCTGGTGAGGGGGGCCATTCCTGCTGGTTGGTGTCATGTTGCGCTCTGCGAGTTCAGCTCTCGGTGAGTGAAGTGCTGGGGTGTTTGAAAATCGGAAACAGATCCTGCAAGATGTGCAGGATCCTAATTTACATAAAATATTCCGCACTTTAAATGTTCCCAGATTGCGCTTCTGCCGCCAGCACATCTGCCTTATCCAACGTGGCGGGCGGTGCACTTCCGGCCGTGAATGCGCGGGCACTTCCTGCCTGCCATGTTGGGAGCTTAATGGGCCATTTTGCGGCTGATAAACGGGCGCTGCGCGGCCAAATTTCAAGGCCAAAAGATCCCGTTAGTATTAAAAGAAGAGCAAGGAGCTCTGCTGATGTTCTGACCAGCGATACTCCCTCAACATCAATAAAAACGGAATAACTGCTCATTCACTTGTTGCTGTTTGTGAGGCCTTGCTGTGGGCAAATTGGCTGCCACATTTGACTGAAAGGCAAAAGTAATTTCACTTCAAAAGTAATTCGTCGAATCATAGAAAGGTTACAGCATGGAAGGAGGCCATTCAGCCCATCGAGTCCGCGCCAGCTCTTTGCAAGAGTAATCCAACTAGTCCACTACCCCGCGAACTGACTGTGAAGAGTTTTGAGTTCCTGAGGATGTGAAAAGTGCCATATAAATTTGAGTTCTTTCTTTCTTGCAGATTTCCAAGAAAAATATCCATTCCCTGTTCCGACATGGGTTAGAATTTCACCCGTGGTTTTCCAATCAAGATGTTCAAGGCCGTTATTAAACATGGGGCCTGCACATAAATGAGGGCCTGGAGAAAAACCAAAAAGAATTACCACTCCATATTAAGGATAGACTTGCATTTACATAACACCTTTCATATTGTCTCAAAGCATTTACAGGCAATTAAGTACTTTCAGCTTTAGTTTCATGTCTCATCTGAAAGGCAGCACCTCCAAAAGCACAGCACTCCCCCAGTACTGCACTGGGAGGATCAGCCTAGATTATAGGTTCAAATCTCTGGAGTGGGGCATAAACACACAACCTTCATAATACAGAGGTGAGAGTGTTACTAACTCAGCCACAGCTGACTCAGGTTTACTTGCTAAAGCATCACACTACCTTTGAGACGTCCATGGGGCAAAAATTGGTAATTAGCTGAAATGAACACTTATCTGCTAAGATATCAATTATCCAAATAATCAAATGTCAATTAAATCAAAAACAATTTGATGTAATCAATATGGCGGAACCAGCTGAAAACCTAAGTGTCAGCCTAGATTATTATACAGAATTGCATTGAATGTACAGCAGAGAAACAGGCCATTCGGCCCAACTGGTCCATGCCGGTGTTTATGCTCCATACGCGCACCTTTGAATCAAAGATTACAGATCATTGCACTTGTACCAGTATATTTCTACCAGGAACAAAAAAAAATCACAAGGGATTTTGATCCCATTAGGACATTTTGATGTGATGACTGTGTGATATTAGGAATATTGTCAATGTTTTTCTCACACTTCCACATAGTATTCCCGTTTGGTTTGACCAGTGTATAAAGGGTATCTAAGCACCCAATTGTACATAGTCTCTGGAGTGGGACATGAACCCACAACCTTCTAACTTCAGAAGCAAGAGTGTTACTAGTAAACAACAGCTGACACCTAATCTACCCACTGTGGCATTAATGGTGAGCTGTATGTGGAAGGGAACTCTTAAAGGGACAGAGGAGCTTTTGTTCGATTTTACATTTTGGAGATTTTTTTTCTCTTTCTTCCTAATTGGAATGTGTGCAAAATGTCTACATTAATAGAAAAGCAGATGAATGTCTCCAACAAAAAGCCTTCAGGATCAGTTATGGGGGAATTGCTCTTTTCGAGGTGGATTAATGATTTGGAGAAATGAGCAGTGGCAAAACTCTTCAAGTTGGCCAATGACACAAAATTGTAAATAGTAGGGAATGACCAATGACAGAGGGACCTGTACAGGTTGGGAGATCGGGCCAAAAAGCAGCAGCTGTTTGCAGAGAAACAGAAGGTCGTGAAACTGAGAGAGGGAATAAAACAGAGGGAGCACCAAATAAATGGGAATAGTCCACAGGAAGTCACAAAGTGGGTGGTGTGGTGGTTTTAGCAGAAAACATCAGCACAATTTGCATGGTTGGTGATAAAAGGCAAACAGGGCCTCAGGGTATATAGCTCAAGGGACAGGACGCAAGACCCAGGAAGTATTATTTAACTTGTAGAAAGCACTTGTTCACCCCCTGCTTTGAGTATTGTGTACAGTTCTGGGATATCCTGGTCTTGGGGAGGGTATATAGAGAAACAAAGCATCCCCCACTTCCTACACCCCACCACTGGCGACTCTGCCTTCAGCTGTCTAGGCCTAAAGCTCTGGAATCCCCTCCCCAAACCTCTTCACCTCTCCACCTCACTCTCCTCCTTTAAGAGGCTGCTGAAAACCTACCTCTTGGATTAAGCATTTGATCACCTGTCAAAATATTTCCTTCTGTGGTTCGGTGTCAAATTTTGTTTGATAATGGTCCTGTGGACATCTTGGGATGTTAAAGGTGCTATATAAATGCAAGTTGTTGTTGTTGTTGTCGTCACGTCATGCCATTCTAAAGTATCACACTTGGACTTTGAGATGTCCGTAGGGTAAAAATTGGTGATTAGCTGAAATGAACACGTATCTGCTAAGTTATCAATTATCCAAATTATCAAATGCGAATGAAATCAATGATAGGGAGAGAGTGTATGTGTGTGTATGAGAGCGAGAGACGGAGAGCGATGCATTACAGGAGCCATAGTTTACATCTCGCCCCTGTGAAGTTACAAATTCTGTCTTTTGCTGTGACAATCGGACAGAAAGTTTACAAATAACTGACAAAAAAGAATAGATTTTACTTTTCCTACAATTTTATATTGTCTAAACCATGAAAACTCCATACTGTTTGTTGATGAGATTCTTTTGTGTTGCTAAGGGGACGGTTGTGCTGGGGCCAGAGAAGAACATTTCTGAGGTATTTTGATGCTGATCTCAGACATTACAGTCGGAGTTAGTCAGTCATGCTAAGGGTCGGACGATGGTGAATGATCACTTGTTCAGATCCTGGTCACTGGAGACTTGGCTACGGGAAAATTTTTGCTACACCGATGACAGCTTCAGCCAGGACTACACGTCCACAGTGGAGCAAAAAATCCTTTATAATCATGTCAGCAATTCAGAAAAAGAAACCAAGTTCTGGAGGGAGAGAGGAGGGAAGGATGAACAAATAAATAAAGTGGTGGCATCTTAAACAAATACTGCAAGTACGCGATGAGAGCGAGGGTGAACAAAGTAATGTAAATAACTCGGAAATAAGAGGTTTTAGGGAGGAAAGAACAAAGTTATATCTTAAGCAACCTTTGTAAAGTGACCGTAAGTAGAATTACAAATATTTTATCTGTGAGGCCTTGTATCAGTACCAATAAGATGTGCAATATTTTCCCCTTGAGTCAGTCAGTGATATATTGCTTTAACAAATTTGCAGTATTAGAGATGAATAAACCATATTTTGGCTGCAGCAGCACCATAGTGAACACCAGAACCTGCACTCCAGGTTCTGGACTAGCCAAGAGCAATGCCGCAAAAGGTCTATGAGTGATTGCATCAAGAAATTAATTGACTTGTATAAGGAACTTCATATTTGTACTGTAAAGATTAGTCCTCTACCACAGAGAGGGCGTCATTTACTTTGTGTGAGTGCAGCTCATTCATTATAACTAAGTGCTATGAGAATGTCCTTTAGGGAAGGAAACCTGCTGTCCTTACCCGGTCTGGCCTATATGTGACTCCAGTCCCACACCAACGTGGTTGACTCTTAACTGCCCTCTGTAGTGGCCTAGCAAACCACTCAGTTGTATCAAACTGTTACCAGTGGTTCAATCTTCTCAGGGCAACTAGGGGTGGGCAATAAATGCCGGCCTTGCCAGTGACCCCCACATCCCGAGAACGAATAAAGAAAAGAAAGCAATGGTGGCAGGTGGACTCCTATCCATGATTCTGGGCATTGCTGAGTTCCCTATCTCCAAGAAACTGCTGTAATACAGCAAACTTATTGAAGCATTATATTGCTGACTAATTCAAGATAAGAATCTTACACATGTCGCTGAAACAGAAAGATCCAGGTCCTCACAGATATAATATTTGTAATACCATTTAACTACCACTTGATAAAACTTGCTTAAGATGCAAATAACTCTGTTATTGATTATTTTAGTTCAGAAAGAATTATTTATGATAAAATTATAGCAGAGTTTTTTTAGTTAAAATGCCAAGGCCTAAACTTCCCTGATAAGCCCAAAGATGGCTGTAACAAGAATGTTCCAGAACATTAGCAAGTACTTTTTAAATACTTCATGTGTAGTGGTATCCCTGCACACTGTGGGAAGTTTAAACAGCATGGCTTAACTTCTTAACTATGTTATTAATCATTAAAATACTCCTAACAAGATCCCAATTACAGAGAATCTTTCTCGAATCCAAAGATGCACCGTAGGTGAGGAGCTGCATTCTGTTTCTCTGGTGTTGTGCGTATTCAATTAAAACCCTTTCCCTCACCCACATTTCAATGCAGGTCGTCCAGTACGACTGTGATTTTACCAGTGGTTAAAAGGCTTCAACTATCACTCAAACACAGTCCCTATAGAGGAAAAGGAACAAACAGCTGTCAGGAATAGCATTCACCCATAGAAAGGCTATCATTTACTGTGTGTGAGTGCAGCTCATTCATTTCAGTTCAGCAGGAACAGTGGCATAATGTCCATGACTCTGCGTCTTGCTGGGTCTCCACTCTCCAGGCCATGTGCTTTCCCTGACAAATGGCTGCAAATCAGAGGGTGAAACCTCCGGGTCACTCTGTGCAATGTCTAATGGCCAGTTTCAGAGCAGCAACGGTGGAATTCTAGGAACAGAATATCTGCCCTTTCAGATGTGGGGTAGTTGATCCAAAACACCTTGGGGGCAATTTTAAATTTGGGCGATGGTGTAAAATGTGCAAACTCGTAACTACCACCCATTATACCTACAATTTTTTTTCCCTAGTTGTCAGCCATGGCTCAGTGGTAGCACTCTTGCCGCAGGGTTAGAAGGTGGTGAATTCAAGTCCCACTCCAGAAACTTGAGCACCTAATCTAGGCTGACACTCCAGCGTAGTGCTGAGGGAGTGCTGCACTGTCAGTGGTTCTGTTTTTCAGATGAGGCGTTAAACCGAGGCCCTGTCTGCCCTCTCAGGTGGACATAAAAGATCCCATGGTACTATTTCAAAGAAGAGCAAGGGAGTTCTCCCCGGTGTCCTGGCCAATATTTATCCCTCAACCAACATCACTAAAACAGATGATCTGGTCATTATCACATTGCTGTTTGTGGGAGCTTGCTTTGCATTAATTGGCTACCGTGTTTCCTACATTACAACAGTGCCTACACTTTAAAAAGTACTTAATTGACTGTAAAGCACTTTAGGATGTTGTGAAAGGCGCTATATAAATGCAATTCCTTCCTTCTTTTTCCTTTTCATTGACTTCAATATAAAGGGAAATCGGGCGGGGCGTATAATGAGCGGCTAATCCAAGTTAAAATGCCTCCTTCCTTGAATGAAAAAAGACAGGGCAACTAATTTCTTTGAGATTCTCTCTTTGAAAGCATCTCTAGCCCTGTACATTTCAGTGGAATTTCAGTTTGCCTCATACTTCACTCGTGGTGAGGCACAGAGATTGGAATTGATGTACAGGATCACCTTTCCACCGGCAGTCAAAGGAGCTGGAGCTTCTCTTTACTGGTATTTATGCTGTTGACGGATTTCGTTAGCATTCTGTAAACGGGAGAGTGGCCTCATACCACTGGGAGATTTTGATCTCCCCAAGCATCTAAAGGCAGCACTGGATCCTAGTGTGTGGTGGGAGTGCTGTTGGCATCTGATGCGGCAGTAACTGGCTTTAACATGGGACATATATCACAGCCCTGCCCCTGAGACGGGTTGTCAAACGCAGTAGGAGACAAGCGTAAATGTCAGACCCCATTATAGCGCCAAAACCACTGGCTACCATTTTCTTTTGGCTGTGGGTGGGCTAAGAGCTGGGACACCATCAGGAAAAAACAACTGGGGGTAATTTTTACCCTTAGTGTGGGTGGTATAGATCTTCAGGCACCCGGAGTGCATGTTGGGAATTTAATGGGCCGAAAATCATGGGGGTGGGGAACACCCAAATTTCATTTGGCACTGGGAGTGCAAGATTTTCCCCTTGGAGTCATGAAATCCAGATTGGATTACTCAGCAAAACCAACTGAGCAGAGAGAGATCAGCGGGGCCTGAGTATGGAGGGGAGAGCAGGGGGGCCTGAACATGGAGGGGAGAGCAGGGGGGCTGAACATGGAGGGGAGAGCAGGGGGGCTGAACATGGAGGGGAGAGCAGGGGGGCTGAACATGGAGGGGAGAGCAGGGGGTCTGAACATGGAGGGGAGAGCAGAGGGGCCTGAACATGGAGGGGAGAGCAGGGGGGCTGAACATGGAGGGGAGAGCAGGGGGCCTGAACATGGAGGGGAGAGCAGGGGGGCTGAACATGGAGGGGAGAGCAGGGGGCCTGAACATGGAGGGGAGAGCAGAGGGGCTGAACATGGAGGGGAGAGCAGAGGGGTTGAACATGGAGGGGAGAGCAGGGGGCCTGAACATGGAGGGGAGAGCAGGGGGGCTGAACATGGAGGGGAGAGCAGGGGGCCTGAACATGGAGGGGAGAGCAGAGGGGCTGAACATGGAGGGGAGAGCAGGGGGCCTGAACATGGAGGGGAGAGCAGGGTGCCTGAATATGGAGGGGAGAGCAGAGGGGCTGAACATGGAGGGGAGAGCAGAGGGGCCTGAACATGAAGGGGAGAGCAGAGGGGCTGAACATGGAGGGGAGAGCAGAGGGGCTGAACATGGAGGGGAGAGCAGAGGGGCCTGAACATGGAGGGGAGAGCAGAGTGGCTGAACATGGAGGGGAGAGCAGGGGGGCTGAACGTGGAGGGGAGAGCAGGGGGCCTGAACATGGAGGACGGGGAGCAGATGTATCTATACGGATGTATCTATATTTTTTTTAATGTTCTGTTTTACTTATTTTCAAATATAAAGTGTGAGACTGGGATTTACTGAATAAACTCACATATACTGTCCCATTTAAATTAATGCTTTATTACCTCATACTGGAGTCTTGAGTTTCACTCTAACCAGAGACCCAGACTCCTCCTGTATAAAGTTAATTTTTGAATGCAGAATATCTTCACTTTTGACCCCAAGGTGTAACAAAAGCAAATGTTGCCTCCACAAAAGGGTCTTTGATAAAAGTATATCCATCTCTTTCAATCAGGATAGAGTCTTGCTCTTGGTCCTATGGGTAGATTTCACTAAGCAGAATAAGTCTCCTATAGTTGAGTGTACTTTACAGCATTGTACAATACTTGTACATACTAAAGCTCTGCATTGGTTAATAATATTGAAGCTTTAAGAGAATGGAGTGTTTTAATGTTGCACATCACAATGTGCGTCATCTCTTTATTCCTCACAGAGGTGTTATGTGAGAGAATTGGGCCACGTTGTAATTTCAATGATCAGCTTTCAGTGAATGAAACAATGTTCCAATCTGCTGTTGGAGCTCGTCAGATCATCGCACAGATTAATAAACCCAGATAAACCCAGGACGTTAAAAAGAAAACCACTGTCCCCGGTTACCATACAATTCCCTCGTTCCCTTCCTATCCCAGCCTCACAACTGCAGCCGGCCTCTTCTTCCTCCAGCCTTCCTCCAACAGGGGCAGAGAGAGAGAGAAAGAGAAAGAGAGAGATTGAGAGAGACAGAGAGAGGCAGAGAGAGGATAACAGATACACACAGAGACAGAGAGAGAGAGAGAGAGACAGACAGAGAAGGAGAGAGAGAGAGAGAGACCTAGAGAGACAGAGCTGGAGAGAGAGAGAGGATATCAGATACACACAGAGACAGAGAGGCAGAGAGACCGAGAGAGAGAGCGACAGAGAGAGAGAGGATAACAGATACACACAGAAACAGAGAGAGAGAGAGAGAGGCCGAGAGGCCGAGAGGGAGACAGGGACTGAGAGAGAGAGAGAGAGAGAGGATAACAGATACACACAGAGACAGAGACTGATAGAGAGAGTGACGCTCGACTCATCGATCGACAGTTCCGACGGGCCACAGCAAAAAATCGCATAGACCTCCTCAGGAGACTAACACGGGACGCAACCAACAGAGTACCCTTTGTCGTCCAGTACTTCCCCGGAGCGGAGAAACTACGCCATGTTCTCCGCAGCCTTCAACATGTCATCAATGAGGACAAACACCTCGCTATGGCCATCCCCACACCTCCACTACTCGCCTTTAAACAGCCACCCAACCTCAAACAGACCATCGTTCGCAGCAAACTACCTAGCTTTCAAGAGAACAGCGTCCACGACGCCACACAACCCTGCCACGGTAACCTCTGCAAGACATGCCAGATCATCGACACAGATACCACCATCACACGAGATGACACCACCCACCAGGTGCATGGTTCATACTCCTGTGACTCAGCCAACGTTGTCTACCTCATACGTTGCAGGAAAGGATGCCCCAGAGCATGGTACATTGGCGAGACCATGCAGACGCTGCGACAACGGATGAACGGACACCGCGCAACAATCGCCAAACAGGAGGGTTCCCTCCCAGTCGGGGAACACTTCAGCAGTCATGGACATTCATCCACCGACCTTCGGGTAAGCGTACTCCAAGGCGGCCTTCGAGACACACGACAACGCAAAATCGTCGAGCAGAAATTGATAGCCAAGTTCCGCACCCATGAGGACGGCCTCAACCGGGATCTTGGGTTCATGTCACGCTACACGTTACCCCACCAGCGAACAAATGTTATCTGTTTTTAATATAATGGGTCATTTGCTGGCTCTCTCTGCCTTCCGGATGTTTCTGCCTCTCTCTGTGTTTTTTTTTCTCTGTTTTTTTTCCCTGTTTGTTTTTTTGTTGAATGTGTATTCGGAGGTTCTGCAGGTAACACCTCTCTGTCTGAACACGGTGATTGCCTTGGCAACGGGCAGTTGCAGGGGCAGTCTGTAAACACCATGTATTATTGTTCAATATGTATAAATGCGTAGGCTTCAAGGAGATCTTGAAACATTTGCCTGAGGAAGGAGAAAATCTCCGAAAGCTTGTGAATTTAAAATAAAATTGCTGGACTATAACTTGGTGTTGTAAAATTGTTTACAATTGATAGAGAGAGAGAGAGAGAGAAGGAGACTGAGAGAGACAGAGAGAGGATAACGGATACACAAAGAGACAGAAAAAGAGAGGGGGACAGAGGGAGAGAGAGAGAGACAGAGATGCAGAGAGCGAGAAAGAGAGAAACAGAGAGGAGAACAGATACATACGGGGCAGAGAGAGAGAGACTGAGAGAGAGACAGAGACTGAGAAAGCGAGAGAGAGAGAGAGAGAGAGAGGATAACAGATACACACAGAGACAGAGAATGAGAGAGAGACAGAGACAGAGAGAGACCGAGTGAGAGACAGAGAGAGAGAGAGAGAGAGAAGGGGTACAAAAGATACACACAGTGATAGAGAGAGAGGATAACATACACACAGGGGCAGAGAGAGAGAGAGAGAGAAAATCAGAGACTAAGAGGGAGATAGATGGGATAACAGCTACACACAGGAACAGAGAGAGAGAAAAAGAGAGAGACAGAGGATAGTAAGTACACACAGTGACAGAGGGAGAGAGAGAGAGAGAACATAGCAGGTAAATACAGGGACAGAGGAAAAGAGAGAAAGAGAGAGAGGATCACAGATACACAGGGACAGAGAGAAAGAGAAAGAGAAAGAGAAAGAATACAAAGGGATAGAGAGAATGAGAGAAAATGAAAGAGGGAGCAGAAGTGGTGGAGACAGGTCCAGGTAATGTGGGTCCTGGATAGTGACGGGGAGGACAAAACACTCCAGCTATCATTGACCGCATTCATCGACCATTTACAAACAGATCCTGCATCGCATTGGGAATCCGTAAAGGAATACCCATCCTCAGCACTTTGTACAGTGCAACTTAAATGGCAACAGCAAGCAAAAATAATAAAGGACAGTATTTACAAGAGGAAAAAAAGAAAAATGCAAAATTGATGGGCCACCCTGCAAAACCAACTAATGCTCGGTGCAAAATATCATCAAAAAAGTCAGAAATAAAATTCCACTAACTGAAAGGTGTCAGTGCCTTTATGAAGCTGACTTGAGCAGGCCTGGTCCCAGGACTCCCCAGAGACCTGGTTTAACTGGGCGAGTAGCACCATGTCTGCAGTCACGACATTCAGCAACATTTTCATATTAATGGCGTGTTAATCAGACCTGTGCACGCTGTTGATGCAGCCTCTTTCTTTTGGCCAAAAACGTGTGCTGGAAAATTCGCAGAGAATTACGTGCTAGACCACTGCAATTTAACAAGGTGAGGTGTGGCACTGTTGGGAATGGCATGGTATAGTATAGTCCAGATACACATGATCAACTGAGGTGATGTAGCCAATTTCTAAATTACAGAATTGGATTTAGAAGTGTCTCAGCCTCGGCTCATCTGCTGCTGGATACCTCATCCATGCCTTTGTTACCTCCAGACTCGACAATCCCAATGCTCTTCTGGCCGGCCTCCCACCTTGCAACCTCCATAAACTTGAGTTCATCCAAAACTCTGCTACTCATATCCTAACTCGTACCAAGTCTCGTTCACCTACCCTGTGCTCGCTGACCTTTGTTGGCTCCCGGTCTGGGAATGCCTCGATTTTAAAATTCTCATCCTCGTGTTCAAATCCCTCCATGGCTTCGCTCATCCCTATCACTGTAACCTCCTCCTGCCCTACAACCCTCTGAGATCTCTGCTCTCCTCCAATTCTGGCCTCCTGCGTATTCCCGATGTTCTTCGCTCCACCGTTGGCGGCCGTGCCTTCAGCTGCCTTGGCCCTAAGCTCTGGAATTCCCTCCCTAAACCTCTCTACCTCTCTCTCCTCCTTTAAAAAGCTACTTAAAACCTACCTCCTTGACCAAGCTTTTGGTCACCTGTCCTAATATCTCCAAATTTTGTCTGATAACACTCCTGCGAAGCACCTTGGGACGATTTACTACGTTAATGGCGCTATATAAATGCAAGTTGTTGTTGTTAGAAGTGAAGAGATTTAATTGCCCTGTTTAGCACAGATTGGGCCCAGTCATCAGTCTCCACAAATATCCCCTCAGGTATGGAGGGTGACACCCCTCACATCTCAGATGGTCTCTCAGAACTCAAATCGTTGGGATTGATTTTCACTGCCTTTGCCATGTGAAGGGGTGGTAATGGCCTCAAAATAAGGTCGGAGGCTTTACCCCCCCCCACCGTTAACACTGGCAATGCAGCCGGCGCCATTTTGAAAATGGCCTCCCTCCAGGTGTCCAAAGCGCATACCTGTTTCAAGTGATAGGCCCATTTTAATATGAGAATCGGGGTCCCCTGATGTAAGTAGGACCCCGATTGCCATTTTACGGAGGAACTGGTTGGAGCTTGCACAGGCCTTCTAAAGGTAAATCTTGAATTATTTTGCGGGACTCCCACCCTCCCACAACTTACCTTGCTGGCTTCAACTTTCAGTGTTCAATCTGGACGCCTGTTTGGTGTCCTGCAGCTCGCCTGAAATTTAAACGAGGCCAGGGCCTTAAAATCACCGGGGCCTCTTCACCACCCAAAAATCTACCCCATTGTTCCTTCATCGTCGCTGGGTCAAAATCCTGGAACTTGCCAGCGATGCCCACATCCCGAGAATGAATATCAAAAAAATTAATACAGTAACTCAAATTACAACAGTTATTGGTTTAAATAGATCAATGGACACTGTGCGATACCTCCCGGTGCTGGGGGCCCTCCGACAAACCATGGGCACCGTATACCTTTACTCCATTGTCACAGGGAGCATATCTAAAGTCTGAAGCTTGGCAAAATCCTGGAACTCCCTACCTAACAGCACTGTGGGAGAACCTTCACCACACGGACTGCAGCGGTTCAAGAAGGCGGCTCACCACCACCTTCTCAAGTGTAACTAAGGATGGGCAATAAATGTCGGTCCTGTTGGCAATGCCCACATCCCAAGAACAAATAAAAAATTGCACAAGGTAAAAATATTATTCCAAATGATAATGAAACTCATGGCAATGTTTTAATATAATTACCATTTATTTTGCATAGAATGTTGGAACATGGGAATAAAGGGACAGGAGTAGGCCATTCAGCCCCTCGAGCCTGTTCTGCCATTCAATTAGATCATGGCTCATCTGTATCTTAACTCCATCTACCCGCCTTGGTTCCATATCCCTTAATACCCTTACTTTACAAAAATCTATCAATCTCAGTTTTGATATTTTCAATTGGCCCCCAGCCTCAACAGCAATTTGGGGAGAGAGTTCCAGATTTCCACTACTCTTTGTGTGAAGAATTGCTTCCTGACATCACCTCAGTACGGCCTAGCTCTAAATTTAAGGTTATGCCCCCTTGTTCTGGATACCCCCACCAGAGGAAATAAATTTCTCGCTATCTACCCTATCAAATCCTTTAATCAACTTAAACACCTCAATTAAATCACCCCTTTATCTTCTACACTCAAGGGAATACAATAGTCTCTGCAACCTGTCCTCATGATTTAATCCTTTTAGCCTCAGTATCATTATGGTGAATCTGCGCTGCTACCTCAGTTTTCCCCGGTGTCCTGGCCAATATTCATCCCTCAACCAACACCACTAGTACTGATTATCTGGTCATTATCTCATTGCTGTTTGTGGGATCTTGCTGTGTGCAAATTGGCTGCTGCATTTCCTACATTACAACAGTGACTACACTTCAAAAAAGTACTTAATTGGCTGTAAAGCACTTGTGAAAGTTGTGGAAGGCGCTATATAAATCCAAGTCCTTTCCTTTCCTTTCTTTTCTTTCTTTCTTTCAAATGATGTCATTTGCCCCAAATTTACTTGGCCGTTCAAGCATTCTCCCGCTGTAACTCCACTGGGAGTCCAGCGGTACGGTGAGATGCTCTGCTAGAACCCAGACACTCTGGGCCTTGGCCTTATACGGGAGGGTCCTGTGGCCCTGTTTGGGGTCAGAGCTTCCACATACCCCAAACAAAGCCACTGAGGTGCAGGGGTGGGTGGGGGGGTGGGGGAGCAGTGGCTGAGGATGGGGAGTCCCTATGCTGATGGTTCCCATTTCTTCAGTCTTAATAGGACCGGGCATACGTTTGGAGGCCAGTATTCTGAGTGCCTTTTGGCTAACTGTCACTGGGAGGGAGGGAAATTCAGTAGTTCTGCAGAACAGTGCGGCAATGAGGATAAAGGGTCAGCCATTTAGGACCGAGATGAGGAGAAATTTCTTCACTCAGAGGATTGTGAATCTTTGGAATTCTCTACCCCAGAGGGCTGTGGATACTCAGTCGTTAAGTATATTCAAGACTGAGATCGATAGATTTTTGGACTGTAAGGGAATCAAGGGATATGGGGATTGAGCGGGAAAATGGAGCTGAGGTCAAAGGTCAGCCATGATCTTATTGAATCGCAGAGCAGGCTCGAGGGGCCGTATGGCCTACTCCTGCTCCTATTTCTTATGTCCTTATGTTCTTATCCCTCAACCAACATCACTAAAACAGATGATCTGGTCATTATCACATTGCTGATTGTGGGAGCTTGCTGTGTGCAAATTGGCTGCCGTGTTTCCTGTATTACAACAATGAATACACTTCAAAAGAACTTGATTGGCTGTAAAACGCTTTGGACGTCCTGAGGTCACAGAAACATAAAAACATAGAAAATAGGAGCAAGATTAGGCCATTTGGCCCTTCGGGCCTGCTCCGCCATTCAAAATTATCATGGCTGATCATCTAACTCAGTACCCTGCTCCTATTTTTTCCCCCATATCCCTTGATCCCTTTAGCATTAAGAAATATATCTATCTCCTTCTTCACTACATCTAATGACTTGGCCTCCACTGCCTTCTGTGGTAGAGAATTCCACAGATTCACCACCCTCTGAGTGAAGAAATTTCTCCTCATCTCGGTTCTAAATGGCATACCCCGCGTCCTGAGACTGTGACCCCTGGTTCTGGACTCCCCAGCCATCGGGAACATCCTCCCTGCATGAAAGGTCATGAAAGGCGCTATGGAAATGGAAGTCTTTCTTTTCTTCCCTCGCCCAATCTGGGCAGGAAGTGGACCGATGGTGTTTAAATGAGGCCTGGAGGTTAAAATTGCCGTGGTCTCCTGCTGCCACTGGCGGGTGGGGAATTGACTCGCTGCAACGGTTTCCCAACCTGCTCTGAGTTAAAATCCAGCCCAAGGACCATAAAAGAAGGTCTGGGGACTTAGCAATCGCCGTAAAAGTACGGTCCAGACTTTATGGAGGGAGGTGGCAGAGGCAGTGAGTGCAACTTCCACCACCCCGAGAACTGCCTCACAGTGCAGGAAGAGGTTTAATGACCTCACACGGTGGCCTAAGGTGAGTGAAGGCACTAGTCCCCATGCACATCCAGTTAGAATGTAAGAGGCATCACTCACCTTCTTACCCCTCAGTTCCTCTCAGTCTGGATGACTTGAAAACTGATCTATTCACTCAAGGAATGTCTGGAAACAATAATGCACCATGTTAGCTCCAAACACTGGGAAAACCCACACTGCCTGCCATGATGGGTTTTGCTAATCTTGAAGGAGAAGTGTTCGAATGGAGCCTATACCTGTGAGTCTGATAACAATTGTATGCATGGGTGATAAGGAGTGATCTTATCAATCACACTCCTTTAACTGTGCGTCCTCTAAGTGCACAGAATCAGTGTCAAGGAACTGCTACTGGAGGAGGAACACCATTCTTGAAAATGTTAAGACCACACAAGGAGGAAACTTTGCAACGTGTCGAAAGTCAAACGGGAGAGACTGTAGGAGGTGGGGAATGGGACGTGAGGTGCCAACATCAGGTTGGTAAAGGCAGGGCATATCAGCTTCACATAGATTATCAAAGTTCAGCAGTGGCCATGTACTGAGCTGGTACTTCATGGAGTCATGTGAGTGTTAACAGAACTAAAGAAGCTTCTGTATTTTTGAAGTTCCAGGGGATGAATTGGAGGAAGAGGTGATTGCTCAGATGCACAGCTGGGTTCATCAAGATCCACAACTGTTGCCCATCTTCACCAACTCCATCATGTCATTTTACCACCCGCATTTAAGTCTGCCATTTAGGACTGAGATGAGGAAAAATTTCTTCACTCAGAAGGTTGTGAATCTTTGGACTTCTCTACCCCAGAAGGCTGCGGAGGCTCAGTCGTTGAGTATATTCAACACTGAGATCGATGGATTTTTGGACGCTAAGGGAATCAAAGGATATGGGGATAGGGCGGGAAAGTGGAGTTGATGTAG
Source organism: Heptranchias perlo (assembly GCF_035084215.1). Lineage (NCBI taxonomy): Eukaryota > Metazoa > Chordata > Chondrichthyes > Hexanchiformes > Hexanchidae > Heptranchias > Heptranchias perlo. The sequence continues at coordinate 24,747,741 of NC_090358.1, forward strand.
CAGATCAGCCATGATCCTATTAAATGGCAGAGCAGGCTCGAGGGGCCGTATGATCTACTCCTGCTCCTTTTTCTTGTGTTCTTATGGTCTTAAGTACCAGCCCACATATATCCACTCAGGAGGAGCTAGTTATTGAGTTGGAAAGGTTTTCATTAGGTGAAGCACCAAGCACTAGTGAGCGTGAGTGGAATAAGGGGAGCGTGCCTCGCCTCCATGGAGGGGGCAGAAATGACCACCCTCAATTGGGGAGGCTAGAGACACAGATCTCAGGGCCCTAGTCTTCAAAACAACAGTGATTTGGAAGCAGAAATCTCTTGTGCAGGAAGTGGAGACGATTACCATACACGTGGTTGAGAAAATGGAGAAATGGAAAGAATCTGCTGGATCATCCACAACACATTTTAGGAGGTTTCTCGTGACCTGCAGAACACTCCAGAGAGAGTAGCAATCCTGAAGGTTTCAGCAGAAACAACGACCCAAGTGAGGCTGTAAGGACCTTGAACATTGGCTTCTGGAGTGACCATTGCAAATGCTTCAAAAGATGCTTTGAGGCTCAGCCTGAGCACAAAACTTTCACAGAGCTTCCAGATCTTGATTAGTGCTATTCGATCTATAATGACACTGAACAGCAGCACTTCTGAGACTGTGCTCTGCACCAATGGGTGGTCACAGATGTTGCTGCCTCTCATGATGGTGGCAATGTGCCTGCTTCTTTAAGGACTCCTCCAATGCCACGACCTGTCGGAGCTTCAGACCTGGGCCTGGCACTGCTTAACATGCAAGAGAATGGCAACCGGAAGTGGGGCCCTCAGGGACATCAGCTTCACTCAGACACCTCAGACCTCGAAGACTCCAGAGGAATCTTCCCAACTCTCAACCTCACATCACTTGGGGAGCACCTCATAGAAATAGGAACTTAGGAGCTCGAGCAAGCAAGGTAGTTATGACCAAAGGTAGACATGGTGGCAAGAAATAATTTGCAGTTAGAGTGTAGAAAATTGTTGGAACACTTATATTGTGGAAAGTAGCTTCAGGAAGTAGCGACTCTTCCTGCATAATGATATAATGTAGCAAGCAACAATAATTCTGGAGACTCCAGGGCTCCATCAGATTTATCCAGGCATCTACAATAAGACTTCAGAATGTCTATCGTCGGCTCTTGTAAAATTCTTGTAGTCCCACCGGCCTCATTATATTTGTTCCCCATCTCTGGAGCCATTAGATTGCCCTGGTCATCAATCAACCATCTTGATGCATGTTCCGAGTCATCAAAGCAACTTTCATGTAGTAATGTAGAAAAACGGCCCAGAGAACTTCACAGAGATTTAATCAAGGAATGGATGCCAAGCCACAGAAGGAGATAATAGGAGGGGTGACCAAAAGCTTGGTCGAAGATGTGGATTTTAAGCAAGCCCTTAGAGGAGGAGAGGGAGTTGCGCAGGCAGAAGGGTTTAGGGAGGGAATTTCAGAGCATGGGGTCTTGGCGGCTGAAGGCACAGCCACTGATGGTAGGTCAAAAGGAGGGGGTATACACAAGAGAGCAGTCAGAGGAACAGAGCGTGGGGCCAAAGTGGTGAAGGCACGGCCACCAGTGGTGGGGTGAAGAGGGGATTCACAAGAGATCAGAGTCAGAGGAACGTTCGGTGGGGGGGAGGGTTGGGGTGGGGGTGGCGGGGATTGTAGCAAGGTTACAGAGATAGGAGAATCGGAGGTATGGAAAGATTTAAACACAAGGATGAGAATTTTAAACTTGAAGTGCTGCGGGCAGGAGCCATTAATAAAAGACTTGCTTCTATATAGCTTTCATGACCTTTCATGTCCCAAAGCACATCACAGCCAATTAAGTACTTTTGAAGTGTAGTCACCGTTGTAGGAAATGTGGCACAGCAAGGTCCCACAAACAGCAATGTGATAACGATTCTTAGAGATGTTGGTTGAGGGATAAATATTGACCAAGACACCTGGTAGAATTCTCCCGCTCTTCTTTGAAATAATGCCATGGTATCTTTTTCTGCCTACCTCAGGGAGCAGAGAGGTCTCAGTTTAATATCTCATCCAAAAACAGCATCTCCCTCAGTATGGCGCTGGAGTTTCAGCCAAGAATTTTGTACTCAAGTCTCTACAGGGGCGCATGGAACCGATAACCTTTCTCACTCAGATTTCCATCACTGAGCCACGCCTGACACACAGTTTCTTATTCCTCCCAGTTTGTTATGTTCCCCATTTTGGCATTAGCAGCAAACTGCAATATCATTCTCCTTGTGCCCATGTCCAAATCATTTATATAAATGGAAAACAAAGGAGGTCCAATCACGGACACACGAGCCACATCATGTTGACCTGAAAGACATGCATTTATCCTTCATCTCTGCTTTCTGCCCCCGAGCCATTCCTCTATCTGTGCGCTTACATTCCCTTGAATCTCACATGCCTTAATTTTCAGAACAATTCATTTATGTGGCACCTTATCAGACGCCTCTTAAAAATCCATATCTACAATATCCATCGCATTTCCCTTTGTGATTTCCTTGAAAAATTTCAATGAAGCCTCGGAGTGGAAGGTTTCAGGGAAGGAGGCCTGTGAGCAGGTTGTCTCTCTTTCCTGCCGGCGACAGACAGTGCTGAGATCCATGAAGGGGAGAGATTAACATAATAAAAACAGGATGTCCAGCTTCCTGTTTGAGGCCTTGATTTTCACCAGCCCAATCAGTTCTTAAAATTACTACCAGTTGACAGTTTTAGTACAGTGGCTAGTGATTTTAATAGTATTTGTTGAAACCTTCAGCGGGTAATAAAGAAATGTGGCCACGACATTGCCAGTTCACTAAGAAACACAACAGATGACTCTCATTTGGCCTATCTCATGCCTCCTTTCATAAAAAGCACACAATCCCTCAGCAAAACCTCTTCAATGATTCCAGAGTTTTTCTTTCCTCCACTGCCCTACCCGACTGTCATGTATTAATCACTCGGTGTGAAGGAAGTGCGTCCTGACATCGCTCCTGAACTTTTAGCAGTTTGTACCTATGTCCCTTTGCCCTGCGATCTTGGGTTTGAACTTTGAGATAGTGTTTGGGATTAACCTGTTCCACTTAATGGTCCAGAATTTGCTGTCAAAATAACGGTGAGGTTAATGGCGCTCGGCGTTATTTATGCGCAAATCGCACAGCAACTTCAGGTGCGGGGCAGATGCCCGGTTAAACGTGGGAATCCGAAAGTTGCTGTTCGAGATGCGCCGCTCCATCATTAGCTTCGCGAAAGCGGCATCTCGCTGTCTGCCTCGCCAGCGAAATACATTGAACGGCGTGAAGTTCCTGTATTTGCGCGGTAGAAACAAACTAAACTCGCCACAGAAAGTTAGGGCTAGTCCATTTCAGTCTAAGTACCCTTTTTAACGGCGTGGTAAGTGTTAATTACTGCCAAACAACCTCTCTGGCACTGAAAATTAACCATTACAAGTGTGAAGTCTCATTCCTTCAGGTATTAATTGTTGCTGCCGATTTAAAACAAAAATTAAATTAACTTTTTTTAACTTTTTCTTTCCATCTCTTTTTTTTCTCTCTCTCTTAATCCAATCTTTCTTTCTCTCTCTTTATTTCTCTTTCTGTACCTGATTTGACATTGAATTCACCCACTCTAATTTACACTTCCTTGTTCAGTCCTTGCGTTGTTAATTTCACAATCCTTCAATCTGATTGGTTAAGGAGATACCCAGTTGCTTGCTCTGTTCACACAGATCCCAGATGCCCTCTAGAGGGCTTTGCGCTGTTTCCATCTCCCACTTCCAGCAACTTCCAGTGCAAAATATCATGGAGATTAAACAGACAAGGGCGAGTCGAATTAACAGGGGGCGCCATTCGTTGACCGATTACAGCAAATTCTGGGCCAAGATTTTCTATAAGATTTGCTCTCATTTGCCTCCTTGAAGAGTCTCATAGAATCATAGAATCATAGAAGTTTACAACATGGAAACAGGCCCTTCGGCCCAACATGTCCATGTCGCCCAGTTTATACCACTAAGCTAGTCCCAATTGCCTGCACTTGGCCCATATCCCTCTATACCCATCTTACCCATGTAACTGTCCAAATGCTTTTTAAAAGACAAAATTGTACCCGCCTCTACTACTGCCTCTGGCAGCTCGTTCCAGACACTCACCACCCTTTGAGTGAAAAAATTTGCCCCTCTGGACCCTTTTGTATCTCTCCCCTCTCACCTTAAATCTATGCCCCCTCGTTATAGACTCCCCTACCTTTGGGAAAAGATTTTGACTATCTACCTGGAATATCACTATCTGAGGGAATAATTTTAACCTCACCTGCCCGGCAGGGATTTGATGGGATGGGATTGGATCAGCCGCCATTTTGCACCCATTGCTTTCCATTAAAATGGGGCGGGGTGTTAAACAGGCAGCTGATCCGATCCTGTCAGTTTCCCACCGGGCGAGTTAGGTTAAAATGACGGCCTGTGTTTTCCTTAGCCTTTCTTCATGACTCAGTCCCTGTGACACCAGAGATCGGTATTGTGACCGGTCTCCGCATTGTCTCCAGGGCTTGGAATGTTTCCCTTCTGTCTCAACGGCCAGAACTAATCTCAGCATTTGAGGTACCGCTTGCCCAACCACAGTTAAAACTGTCAACCAGCAACTGGTGGCACTTTAAAAGCTGGCCAGGTACTAACTCTAGCTGTGGGTGTCAGCCTGGGCTCAGTGGTAGCACTCTCACCTTGTGGGCTGTTGCCTTACTCTACTGACTTGAGCACCTAATCCATATCAGTGCAGTACTGAGGGAAAGCTGTGCTGTCGGAGGTGTTGTCTGCCCTTTCAGGTGGATGCAAAAGATCCCATGACACTGTGTGAAGACAAGAAGGAGCGTTCTCCCCAGTGTCCTGGCCAATATTTATCCCTCAACCAACATCACTGAAACACATAATCTAGTCATTACCTCATTGCTGTTTGTGGGCCTACATTACAACAGTGACTGTACTTCAAAAGTACTTCATTGGCTGTGGAGCGCTTTGGGACATCCTGAGATCGTGAAATGCAAATCTTTTCTTTCTAATAGAGCAGTGAAAAGCTGACTCTACTGTTAGCTTTTTCAGTCTTATTATTTGAGGTGAACTCTAAACAGCCACGAATAGAATTGTCCTGACTGTGGCCATTTGGTCATTAAATGGAGGATATGTACAACAACAACTTGCATTTATTTGGCACCTTTCACCTTTCCCAAGGCTCTTCAGAGATGTAAGGAAAAAACAGACATCAAGCCAAAGAAGGAGAGAATAGGGTGGGTGGTTAAAAGCTTAAAGTTGTTGGGGGAGGATTCCCATGCAGCGAGTTGCACCTATTTTATGCCAATGAGAAAATATTTGTGCCCACCGGTTACAAGCTGGATAGCCAGGTGATGAAGGATAGACTACTAAAGCCTGGTCTTCAGTTGCTTCCAAGCCTTTATTCACAGAGATCAACATTACCACACCCCACACCCTGGGTTATCTCTCATATAAATGGATACAAGAGAGTCCCCAATTGACACACCATCTGAATACAATTAACACTAATTGATATAAATCACATGGATACAATTAACATGGTGGTCTAGATGCACGAGAGTTTCCTGGGTCAGCTCATTAGCGTATCCATTGGAGTTGTGATTGGTGTAAATCCTGTGTAAAACGGGTGTAATCCACTGGGCCACATGGAAATTAGAGTGCAACCTTTAAAAAGAAATTATTTTTGGTTGAAGTGCTGGTCTAACTCTCTCAACTGTCCACTAGATTGACTGCATGGGGTTGAATTTTCCTGAGGTTTCTCCTGATCGACTGCAATAACTTTGGCAGAAGGTCCATGGAAATCTCAGAGAAATAATGTAAATGGTGTTTATGCCACTTCTCTGGGGTTTCCACGGATCTTCTGCCAACATTGTCACCATGTTGTCAGATGGGCACTGGATTAAGGAAATGCCCCTTTATTTGAAAGCAGGGGAGAAGGGAGTCATGTGCTGGGTGTCAAAGGCAGACAGTGATACACGGAAGCGTAGATGAGATGTGAACTGATGCCCCTGCAGCAGTCACTGAGGAGTCATCTGAATGCAGGTCATCGTGATGCCCTCCTCCATGTAGCTCAGACTACAACTAAGCTGGGGCCACCTCGCCAGCAATGGCAAAGTCCAGCCTTTTATGAATGGAGAACTTGTGCAGGACACAGCAGGCTGCAACTATGCATAACATACGATCTGGAGTGTACTGAAGAGCCTTTCCTGACCTGTCCAGGTAGCAAAAGCGTGCCTTTAAGGTCCCGATTGTCCTCTCGATGACCGATCTCGTAGAGGTACGTGCCTCGTTGTGACACTTCTCTCCTGCTGTTCATGCTACTCTTAGTGGGGTCATTATCCATGGGAGGTGGGGGGGGGAGTGACTTTGTCACCCACAAGTCATCCATTGACCTGATTTTTGTCCCTGAAAAGGTCCGAATTTGGAAGGATGAATGCTTTATGACAACTTGTAGCATATCTGGCATTGTCCTCTGCGTGTTGTTGCACACAATCGGTACATTGAGGAAGTGGACACCCTTCCTCTTGAGGAAGTTGAGAAGCTTTTCTGTCAGAACTCACAAAGTAATATGGGATCGATCGATTGCATCCAGGACCTTGGGGAAGCCAGCAGCCCCATGAAACAGAATGGTCCCAATCTCGCCGCTGCCTTTCTGTGTTGCCAAAGGTGATGAATTCGCCAGCTCTCCTTAAAAGTGTGCATCAGCCATTTGGTGAATGTGTGCCCGTATTGCTGCCTGACTGATATTACAGAAGTCACCTGTGGCTGCCAAAAATGAACCTATGCCACAAAAGTTGGGTGCGATGGTCATCTGTATAGCCACAGGTGACCAATGGACAGATGATCATGGCTGCAGTCCTCGTACAGTAGGTGAGAGGTCAAAGAGGTGGGCATCAAGGAGGGTCTTAAAGTAGCAGAGGGAGGTGGAGAGGCAGAGAGTTTTAGGGAGGGAATTCCAGAGCGTAGGACCTAGGCGGTTGAAGGCACGGCCGCCAATGGTGGCGCAGCGGGAGGTGGGGATGCACAAGAAGCCAGAATCGGAGGAATGCAGAGTTCAGGGGTGGGTGGGGGGGGTGGGTGGGGGGTGTGGGTTGTAGAGCTGGAGGAGGTTACAGAGATGAGGAGGGGCAAGGTCACAAAGGAATTTAAACACAAACATGGGAATTTTAAATTTGAGGTGTTGGGGGACCAGGCACCAAAGTAGGTCAACGAGGTCAGGAGTGATTGGTAAGTGGGACGGTGCGAGTTAGGATAAGGGCAGCAGAGTTTTGGATGAGCTCAAGATTATGGAAGGTGGAGACCGGCCAGGAGAGCATTGGAATAGTTGTGTCTGAAGGTGACAAAGGCATAGATGAGGGTTTCAGCAGCAGATGGGCTGAGGCAGGGATGGAGGTGGAAGTAGTCGGTCTTTGTGATGGAGAGGATATGGGGTCGGGAATCTTAGCTCGGGGTCAAATAGGATATCGAGGTTGCCAACAGTCTGGTTCAACCTGAGGCAGTGGCCATGGTGGGGGCTGGAGTCGGAGAGGGTAAAAACACACAATTAGTGCCCAAAGTGATGGAAAGTTATTAGTGGGCATTTTAATGTGTTGTGCTTCTCAGTATTGATTTAATGGTGATTCATAGCTTGAGTGATATCGCATTACATCTGTGTTTAACAGTGATGAATGTGGCTCAGTATTAATAACAGCCAAAATGATGTTAACACAAAATCATAATTTTCACTGAACACTAAAACATTACCGCAGACCGATGGCCCCACCCTCGCCCGTACAAGGACCTATTGAATGAATCCCTGGTCACCGATACTTCAGGCCTCTGAACAATATCCCCTTTGTCTTTTCTGCAAATGCAGGATTTAATACATTAACTAATGGAAATCACATTTACCTACACATGCCGGAATCTTGGAGCCCTTCCAAATGACCTTATTTCATTTAATGGAATGGTGGGATTAACCAAACATTATCTTCACAAAATCTGAGCAATGCTCGCGACTATTGTAGGGAACTGTGGGAGCTGTTAAAGGAGCCGTGTCGTTTTAGTTTGAAAATGCAGCATTTTTGAAGCTGTAAAAGAATGTTTGTGACCGATTGAGCAGTTGAGTTACTGATTGGCAGGAACATGGACAATTTAACTAGTACACGGCTTCCAGATTGGTATTAGTGCCCAGCAATGAATGGGGAAGGTTGCGACTGCATTATGTACAGTACACTGCATTTAGCAGTTGATGACAGCTGAATGGTGATAAAATGTGCTGTGATGCAGCCGTTAATTACAATCCTGTATATGTGATTTACTGCAGAGCAAAATAATCATTTGCCGCTTTCAGATGTGAGGCAGGAAAAAATTAAGCTGAGGCAGATCAGCTCTTAGCTGTTACAGGAGCAGGTTTGAGTGTTTTTGGAGGTGCTCTTTAGGGAAAAGGAGGTCAGTGCTGGGATTTGGAGCTGCCCCTAACACCTTTAGCATTGTGTTTAGTGTGAAGCATTTATAGGGCAGATAGACGCAGGGTGAAAGCGTCTTTGAATATTAATGATGCTTAACCCTGAGCACCAGCAAGTGTCTCCAACATCACCATTCTTAGCAGCCATCAATCTCTCTGAATGAGACTGCCGTATTAAGCATGTTTTTGGTGAATTATGGTCAGTTATGGGCATAGACTAACTGGGAATTGGTCTGAAAGTGACCAAATTAATTCTTGTGTAACCCTTATCACAGTGTCAGCCTTGGCTCAGTGGTGACACTGTCGCCTTTGAGTCAGAAGTTTGCGGGTTGAAGTCCCACACGAGAGACTTGAGCACATAATCCAGGCTGACGCTCCCAGTGTAATGCTGAGGGAGTGCTGCACTGTCGGAGGTGCTGCATTTCGGATGAGGTGTTAAACCGAGGCCCCTTCTGCCCTCTCAGCTGGATATAAAAGATCCCATGGCACTATTTCGGAGAAGAGAAGGGGAGTTCTCCCCGGTGCCCTGGCCAACATTTATCTCTCAACCAGCATCACTAAAAAATAAGATTATCTGGTCATTATCACATTGCTGTTTGTGGGATCTTGCAAATTGGCTGTCGTGTTTCCTACATTACAACAATGACTACACTTCAAAAGTACTTCATTGACTGCAAAGTGCTCTGGGACATCCTGAGGTCATAAAAGGCGCTATATAAATGCAAGTTCTTTCTTATAATTAGCAGAGGAAGAAGACCTCCAGCGGTCTGAAGTGGATTCACCCTATATCTTAGAGGTGAGAGGATGGTGCTCCAATCATTGTACCACCAAGTCGGGGGGCGGGGGGGGGCGGGTCAATCTCCTCTCAGCTGCTGAAACTTCGGCAGAGGTTCGGCAGAAACCTCGGTTATAAGTGGATTTCTGCTGAAGTTACGGTGATGGAGTGGGAGAAGGCCGAGAAAATTCACCCCTCCAGTCTCTTTGAGTTAAAATGCTGGGTGGTCTAAGGCAGAATGAAAACAATACTTTCCTTGGACTTTCCCTGCCCTGTGTCAAAGAAATAAAGGGAGCTATTGTCAGAGGACATCGAAATCAACTGAAAATGTCAGGAAAATCTTTGGGACTTTGCACTCCTTTTCTGATCAGTAAGAAATCCAGAAATGTCAATATATATTTTTTAATCAAAAAACATACAAAGTCTCCTAGTTGGCTTGGTGAGTTTAGGCAGTGAGTAGGAGTGTGATGGAATACTCTCCACTTGCCTGGATGAGTGCAGCTCCAACAACACTCAAGAAGTTCGACACCATCCAGGATGAAGCAGCCCGCTTGATTGGCACCCGATCTACCACCCTAAACATTCACTCCCTTCACCACCGGCGCACTGTGGCTGCAGTGTGTACCATCCACAGAATGCACTGCGGCAACTTGCCAAGGCTTCTTCGACAGCACCTCCCAAACCCGCGACCTCTACCACCTAGAAGGACAAGAGCAGCAGGCGCATGGGAACACCACCACCTGCACGTTCCCCTCCAAGTCACACACCATCCCGACTTGGAAATATATCGGCATTCCTTCATCGTCGCTGGATCAAAATCCTGGAGCTCCCTGCCTATTGGCATCGTGGGAGAACCTTCACCACACGGACAGCAGCGGTTCAAGAAGAAGGCTCACCAAGGGCAAAGAGGGATGGGCAATAAATGCTGACTTTGCTAGCGAGGTCCTTATCTCGAGAATGAATTTTAAAAATCTAAGCTTAACATACTAGAAGGAACCCAGCAAAAATCTTCCGTCTGTAGTGAGTCAGCTGATCTCCAAATGAGGCATTGGTGGAACTGCAACAATTGGTCTAGGCGCTTTACCACTAATGAAGTACTTTTGAAGTGTAGTCACTGCTTCAGTGTAAGGAAAATGCAGCAGCAAGGTCCCACAAACAGCAATGATATAAATGACCAGATAATCTGTTGTAGATTTTTGTTGAGGGATAAATGTTGGTCAGGACACTGGGAAGAGCTCCCCTGTTCGTCTTCGAATAGTGCCAAGGGATCTTTTACGCGCGCCTCAGAGGGCAGACGGGGTCTCGGTTTAACGTCTCGTTGGAAAAAGTGGGAGGGGAAAATCAGCCAGGATACGTGCTGCTGATTATTATCCAGTGACCCACCCCCCTTCTATAAGTGCACATGTTGGGTGAGTGCAGGATTGGGTTCTGGTGTGATGTTCCATGGTGGAAGAGCCTGTCGACACTCATTGTGAAGGTGCACACAAGAACCAGATGGCCATCATCCAGCTGGGTGTCTGGCAGCCAAGGAATAGTGCCCCAGATAGGAGTCAACGCCTCAGGAGAGAAGGGGAGGGGAGAATATTGTCAAGGAGCAAAACCCACAAAGCAAGTCTAGCTTTTGGAGACAAATGTTGCAAACATTAGATGCTGGGAGACAATAATCATAGAATTTTACAGCACAGAAGGAGGCCATTCAGCCCATCAGGCCTGTGCTGGCTCTTTGAAAGAGCTATCCAGTTAGTCCCACTCCCTTGCTCTTTCCCCATTGCCCTGCAAATTTTTCCCCTTCAAGTATATATCCAATTCTCTTTTAAAAGTTACTATCTGCTTCCACCACCCTTTCAGGCAGTGCATTCCAGATCATAACAACTCGCTGTGCAAAAAAAATCTCCCCATCTCCCCTCTGGTTCTTTTGCAAATTATCTTAAATCTGTGTCCTCTGGTTACCGACCCTCTTGCCACTGGAAACAGTTTCTCCTTATTTGCTTTATCAAAACGCCTCATAATTTTGAACACATCAATGAAATCTCCCCTTCACCTTCTCTGCTCTAAGGAGAACAATCCCAGTTTCTCTAGTCTCCAATCTTGCCATTTAAGGGTTTTATTAAGCAACAACATCCTTAAGAGGAATCAAATTAATTTGCCATCTATTAGTCAATTCTTGAGTTGGGCACAAGACAATTCAAATCTTTATTGGTCCATGCCCAGTTAATGACAGATGGGTTTGACGTTATACCGAGGCCCTGTCTGCCCTCTCAGGTGGACGTAGAAGATCCCATAGCATATTTCGATGAGCAGAAGGGGAGTTCTCCCTGGTGTCCTGTTCAATATCTATCCCGCAACCTACATCACTAAAACAGATTATCTGTGCATTGGAGTTTGTGGGATTTTGCTATGCACAAATTGGCTGCCGCATTCCCTACATTACAACAGTGACTACACTTCAAAAGTGCTTCATTGGTCATGAAAGGCGCTATATAAATGCAAGTCCTTTCTTTCTTTTGCAAATAGCCTGCTGGAAACCACGGAACCTGCAGAGGCAGTTTGAGTAAGGAGGGTGATTGGCACATTCATTTGGCTATTATTTTCAAGTTTCACTGGGACGTGTCGTGTTGGTAAATTCAATAACACAATAACGACAGTGCAACCACTGTCAGAAAACACAACTGGCCCCAACCTCACTTCTGGATCCCCCCTTTTCCTTCCATCCTACTGGGCATGTTTGGGCTTCTTAAAGCAGCAATGCACCAGACTACGTCTTGAAGCAAGATGATCCTAGTGTTAATGAGCAGCGCTGTCTGTCATGGCTGAGTAATACCTGGGTAACAGCAATTTCAAATCTGCGTTTGCAACTAGATACAATTCAAAATGATAAGTCCAAGTTCATTGTTTCTTTTTTACATAATCTTGGGATTTGACTAATTCATTGGAAAAGATGATGGCCCAAACCTTGCCTGAGTGGAGCATCTCACGGCGTGCCCCGCTAATTAGTTCGATAATGTTTTGCCCCATAAATTGCTGGAAGTGTAAATTGATTACGGGACAGCGAGGGAAACGGAGCATCTCAGACCTTGGTGAACGACAGGAGCAACAGTCTATCTCTTTAACCAATGAGATTTCCGGATTGAGAAAGAAATGGAGGAAGTGCAAAGAATGGAATAGGGTGAATGAAAGTCAAATCAGGTACGGAAAGAGAAATGAAGAGAGGGAAAGAAAGAAAGAGAGAAAAAAAGAGACAGAAAGGAAAAGTAAGAAAAAAAAAAGTAAAATAATTTTTAAAAAAATCTCTAAGAACAATTTGCTACCCGTAGGAATGAGATTGAACAGTTTAAATTGTTCCCTTTCTGGGCCAGGGAGGTTGATTGGCAGTGCATTAACGATTATCATGTTGTTAAAAGTGTACTTGCTCTGTTAAGTACGAGCCCTAACTTTCTGTGGTGAGTTTAATTTGAGTTTAATGTGCAAATCCAGCAAGTTCTTAAAAATAACGGGTAGGTTGAAGGCGAAATGTCCTTTGTGCAAAGCAAATCGCGGAAAGGCGTAAATTGACCAGCAAGTTATGACGATTCACAACTCACGGCATATCTCTTAATCCCCTGAATTAATGGCTGATTTTCACACTAATAAAGGCATACCTCGTTAACATGCCATTAATTTTCCAGCAAGATTTGGGCCAATTAGTTACTGAGTGGTGTCTAAATCGCAAACACATTTATTAGTAATATTTAATTATTGACCTGTAAATTCCCTGTGACATTGTCCGTTGAAAAACATATTCTTTTTATTTAATAGGTAGTAGTGAAGTTCGACAAGAAGCTTCAGAAATTCTCTCCACAGAGCCACCAACTGGCATTAACCTGTGACATTGTGAGAGTTGACATAGCGAAATTGAATGGGTAATGTTGACAAAAATCATGACAACGGGAAGTAGCGCTTGTAGACAGCAATTGTGGCCTACCCAAGATTTTTAATAATAGATAGATAGATATATGTCCTCTACATTACAGATCAATTTGCATAAGTCAGTTCAGAAGCTGGTTTCTGGCACAAACGGGTTGTCAGTTATCCCATTTACAGTAAAGTCCCACCGAGATCGAATTAGCTTTGAATTAAAATGTCCTGATCGAACGTGATTCCCAAAGTTTATATAAACGACTTTTTAATTCATTCTTGGGATTTATTGCCCATCCCTAGTAATACAACTGAGTGGTTTGCTAGGCCACTTCAGAGGGCAGTTAAGAGTCAACCACGTTGGTGAGGGACTGGAGTCACATATAGGCCAGACTGGGTAAGGACAGCAGGTTTCCTTCCCTAAAGTTTTTATAACAATCTGACATCTTCATGGTCACTCTTACTGATACTAGCTTTTCATTTCCAGACTTTTATGTAATTGAATTCAAATTCTCAAGTTGCCTTGGTGGAATTTGAACTCATGTTCTCTGGATAGTCCAGGTTTCTGGATTACTAGTCCAGTAACATAATCACTACACCACTGTATTCAGAAGCTGACTGACCTACTGTGAATTTCCAGTATTTTCCGTTTTTTATTTCAAACATTCCCATTCATTTTAGACAGTCGGGAACTAATGTTTAATAAAATGCTCGTAGGCTGATATGCTGACTTCAAGACTTTACAAAATGGAAAACATCTGATGTCAGTGAAAAGATCTTAAATAATAATAAATGAAATGTGATATTGTACCGCAACTAATAATTATTTCTCCACATGTGACTGACTTTCTTTTTTCTCTTCAGTGTAGGTTCTTTAGATTTGCTTAGAAGTCTTAAAGCAGGGCTGTCCAACCACATCTGCCCTAGGACCACATCTAACTCTGGCAATTTGGCCCTCAAACCCTGGCAACTCATCTTTTGCGCATATTTCTCATTTAAGGGATTGTCCTGTTTGATTTCTGTGGGGCTGGAGGTTTGGAAATGGCTGTTTTTAGCACTGCTACCTCATCAGGGTGCTCACAAAGACATAGGGCATGATTTTAACCCCCAAGATCAGGTGAGTTGGGGGCGGGTGGGAGTTGAAAATAGTTGTTTATTGGGTCGCGACCGCAACCTGGCTTCATGTCCGGGTTTAACGTGGGCGCGTTAAAGTTCAGGCTTCCCGCTGGGAAGGCAAAGTCCGAAAAATTTGTGGTTGCGACCCAAAAAAACAACTCTTTACAACTCCCATCCGCCCGTTCTCGGGGGTTAAAATCGCCCCCATAATCTTGGACTCTCCAACCGTAAAACTTTAGAACATACGAACATACAAGAATGACAGGAAAAGGCCCATTGGTCCATTCAGCCTGTTCCACACAACAGCGATGCCTTGTGCATTACAATATAGACACTCCCCACCATGTAATCTCTTGGGAGAGGTGAAAAACCAGATCAAAACCCAGGCCAATTGGGGAAAAAATCTGGAAAATTCCTCTCCGATCCCTTTAGGTGATCAAAACTAATCCAGGAGGTCACATAGACCCTGATTCGCATTACAGGATCCCTACCTCTTGTACAAGGTGATCTCCACCCCAGCCAGAAACAGGTTCAGCTCTCTCTTGAAGATATACAGCGAATCAGCCTTCACTACAAGAGCCAGCAGCCTGATCCACAGGTCCATTATTCTCTGGGAAAAGAAGAACTGCCGAACATCCAACCTAGATTTGCCTTTACATAACTTGTAAGCATGACTGTTGGTCCTCCCTAACCTATTCAGTTGAAATAATCAGTCCGCATAAAAACAATATATGCCAACATTATTTTATAAACCTCGATCAAATCTGCTCTAAGTCTACACTTTTCTAAATTACAGAGACCCAGCTCTTCAAGTCTATCTGGGTAACTAAGGTATTTTAAACTGGGAGTGAATCTTATGGCCCTCCACTGCATCCTTTTCAAAGATATGGAGATGCCGGTGATGGACTGGGGTTGACAAATGTAAGGAATCTTACGACACCAGGTTATAGTCCAACAGTTTTATTTAAAAATCACAAGCTTTCGGAGGCTTTCTCCCTCGTCAGTGAGTGTCGAGATTCATTGAAAATTACCGCATATATAGTCATAGAACAATGCCTGGTGATTACAGATAATCTTTCCAACTGCCTGTTATCAAGGCCATCAAATTAATTGAATAGTGTTCAGACAGAGAAACCTTAGATACCCCAGACAACTGAATATACAAAGAGCCAGAACCAAAGAAAGAGAGAGAGAGAGAGAGAGAGAAACATCCGAAAGGAAGAGAAAGAGAGAGAATGACCAGTTGTATTAAAAACAGATAACTTTTTTTTCCCCCTGGTGGGGTTACGTGTAGCGCGACATGAACCCAAGATCCCGGTTGAGGCCGTCCTCATGGGTGCGGAACTTGGCTATCAATTTCTGCTCGATGATTTTGCGTTGTCTTGTGTCTCGAAGGCCGCCTTGGAGAATGCTTACCCGAAGATCGGTGGCTGAATGTCCTTGACTGCTGAAGTGTTCCCCGACTGGGAGGGAACCCTCCTGTCTGGCGATTGTTGCGCGGTATCCGTTCATCCGTTGTCACAGTCTCTGCATGGTCTCGCCAATGTACCATGCTCCGGGGCATCCTTTCCTGCAACGTATGAGGTAGACAACGTTGGCCGAGTCACAGGAGTATGAACCATGTACCTGGTGGGTAGTGTCCTCTAGTGTGATGGTGGTATCTGTGTCGATGATCTGGCATGTCTTGCAGAGGTTGCCGTGGCAGGGTTGTGTGGTGTCGTGGACGCTGTTCTCCTGAAAGCTGGGTAATTTGCTGCGAACGATGGTCTGTTTGAGGTTGGGTGGCTGTTTGAAGGCGAGTAGTGGAGGCGTGGGGATGGCCTTAGCGAGGTGTTCGTCATCATCGATGACATGTTGAAGGCTGCAGAGAACATGGCGCAGTTTCTCCGCTCCGGGGAAGTACTGGACGACGAAGGGTACTCTGTTGGTTGCGTCCTGTGTTTGTCTTCTGAGGAGGTCTATGCGATTTTTCGCTGTGGCCCGTCGGAACTGTCGATCGACGAGTCGAGCGTCATATCCCGTTCTTACGAGGGCGTCTTTCAGCGTCTGTAGGTGTCCATTGCGTTCCTCCTCGTCTGAGCAGATCCTGTGTATTCGCAGGGCCTGTCCATAGGGGATGGCCTCTTTGACGTGGTTAGGGTGGAAGCTGAAAAAGTGGAGCATCGTGAGGTTGTCCGTGGGCTTGTGGTAGAGTGAGGTGCTGAGGTGTCCGTCTTTGATGGAGATTCGTGTGTCCAAGAAAGAAACTGATTCTGAGGAGTAGTCCATGGTGAGTTTGAAGGTGGGATGGAACTCGTCGATGTTATTGTGTAGTCTCTTCAGTGATTCTTCGCCATGGGTCCATAGGAAGGAAATGTCGTCGATGTATCTGGTGTATAGCGTTGGTTGGAGGTCCTGTGCAGTGAAGAAGTCCTGCTCGAACTTGTGCATGAAAATGTTGGCGTATTGGGGTGCGAATTTGGTCCCCATGGCTGTTCCGTGTGTTTGGGTAAAGAACTGGTTATCGAAGGTGAAGACATTGTGATCCAGGATGAAGCGGATGAGTTGTAGGATGGCGTCTGGAGATTGACTGTTGTTGGTGTTGAGTACTGAGGCTGTTGCAGCGATGCCGTCATCGTGGGGGATGCTGGTGTAGAGTGCTGAGACGTCCATCGTGGTGAGAAGTGTTCCTGGTTCAACTGGTCCGTGGGTGCTGAGTTTTTGTAGGAAGTCTGTAGTGTCGCGACAGAAGCTGGGGGTTCCTTGTACGATGGGTTTCAGGATGCCCTTGACGTATCCAGAGAGGTTCTCACACAGGGTTCCGTTGCCTGATACGATAGGACGTCCGGGTGTGTTGGCTTTGTGTATCTTTGGGAGGCAGTAGAAGTCTCCCACGCGGGGAGTACGTGGGATGAGAGTGCGTAGGATGCTTTGAAGTTCTGGGTCGAAGGTCTTGATCAGTTTGTTGAGCTGGTGGGTGTGTTCTTTGGTCGGATCTGCGGGTAACCGTCTGTAGTGTTCCTGGTTGTCCAGTTGTCGGTATGCTTCTTTGCAATAGTCCGTTCTGTTCTGTATGACGATGGCTCCTCCTTTGTCCGCTGGTTTGATGACGATGTTGCGGTTGGTCTTGAGAGCGTTGATGGCGTTGCGTTGTGCTCGGGTGACATTCTGGACTGTCTTCTGAGTGCGGCTGATGAATCTGGCATTGACGCATCTCCTGACAGCTTGAGCATACATGTCAAGCTGAGGGTAGCGACCCTCCGGAGGAGTCCAGTTTGACTCTTTCTTCTTCGGTTGCTGTACCGCAGATCCCTCTGTCTGCTGTTCTGGATCGTTGATTGTCTCATTGGGTTCGCTGCTGAAATCTTGGGATTTGTGGTAGAATTCCCGGAGCCTCATTCTCCTGATGAATTCCTCTGTGTCCGCAGCGAGACTGATGGGGTCCATTCTGGTGGTGGGACAGAAATTGAGCCCTCGGCTGAGAACTTCGATTTCGTCTGGTTGAAGGGTGTGGTCGGACAAATTGACGATAGACTTCCCTGTGGTTGCAACCGTGGTACCAGGGGAAGCTTGGTCGATGCTGGTGTTGATGCCGAGTTTCTCAAGCTTCCTGCTCTTGGTTTTCATGTAGGCGGCGTAGTTCCGTTGCCTCGTCTGTTTGGCGGTGTCTCGTAGCTGGTCTGCTGTGTCCTGAGTACAGGTTGAGAGTATGGACTCTATCTTGGTTTCGAGGTTGCGGCGTCTGCTGTAGAGTTGGTGTACGAGATGGTTGCGGAGTGTGCGAGAGGTACGACGGCAGAGTCTCTCAGCGTAATCCGAGTTGTATGTCGACTTGAGTGGGTTCATGATCTGTAGCTCTTTCGGGATCTTGTCTGCTTTCTTGCAGCTCTGTAAAAACTTGATGTCTGTGTCGATATGCGCGATCTTCTTGGCGATCCTCTCCACTGTGAGCCGGCAGTTTGTGGTGTCGATAGTAGCCATGATGTGGAGATGCCGGTGATGGACTGGGGTGTACAAACATAAGGAATCTTACAACACCAGGTTATAGTCCAACAGTTTTATTTGAAAATCACAAGCTTTCGGAGGCTTTCTCCTTCGTCAGGTGAGTGTCGAGATTCATTGAAAATTACCGCATATATCGTCATAGAACAATGCCTGGTGATTACAGATAATCTTTCCGACTGCCTGTTATCAAGGCCATCAAATTAATTGAATAGTATTCAGACAGAGAATCCTTAGATACCCCAGACAACTGAATATACAAACGGCCAGAACCAAAGAAAGAGAGGGAGAGAGAGAGAGACTCCTGTGACTTGGCCAACGTTGTCTACCTCACACGTTGCAGGAAAGGATGCCCCGGAGCATGGTACATTGGCGAGACCATGCAGACACTGCGACAACGGATGAACGGACACCGCGCAACAATCGCCAGATGGGAGGGTTCCCTCCCAGTCGGGGAACACTTCAGCAGTCAAGGACATTCAGCCACCGATCTTCGGGTAAGCGTTCTCCAAGGCGGCCTTCGAGACACAAGACAACGCAAAATCGTCGAGCAGAAATTGATAGCCAAGTTCCGCACCCATGAGGACGGCCTCAACCGGAATCTTGGGTTCATGTCGCGCTACACGTAACCCCACCAGGGGGAAAAAAAAGTTATCTGTTTTTAATACAACTGGACATTCTCTCTCTTTCTCTTCCTTTCGGATGTTTCTCTCTCTCTCTCTCCCTCTCTTTCGTTGGTTCTGGCCGTTTGTATATTCAGTTGTCTGGGGTATCTAAGGTTTCTCTGTCTGAACACTATTCAATTAATTTGATGGCCTTGATAACAGGCAGTTGGAAAGATTATCTGTAATCACCAGGCATTGTTCTATGACTATATATGCGGTAATTTTCAATGAATCTCGACACTCACGTGACGAGGGAGAAAGGCTCCGAAAGCTTGTGATTTTCAAATAAAACTGTTGGACTATAACCTGGTGTCCTAAGATTACAGGCCTAACAAAGGTCTTCTACAAGGATAAAATTGAGTGAATTCTCCTGTGAATGCAACCTAGAACCCTGATTGCTTTAGAGATAGCTTCACAGCATTGGGCATGAGCTTTTAGAGAATGATGCACCATAATACCCAGATCTCTTTCTTTCGCCGCTGGCTTTAGTTACGTTCCCTGTAGGGTGTAAGTATATTCAGCATTTGATCTGCCCATGTCGTGCATAACACCACGTTTGTATGCATAACATCACTGTAACTACCTGCTGTAATAGCTGATTGGAGCACCACAGGGTTGTTGGATTTCTATGATGCAGTCTTTGGATTCAGTGTGAGGATTTGGACTAGCCAACAACCACTTAGAGCTTTGTCAAACATGCACTAGGATTGGCGAGGACACAGGTCCTTCTTCCACAGGCCAATTTTCACTGGGTCAAAATCCTGGAACTCCCGAACCAACAGCACTGTGGGAGAACCTTCACCACACGGACTGCAGCGGTTCAAGAAGGTGGCTCACCACCACCTTCTCAAGGGCAATTAGGGATGGGCAATAATTGATGGGCTTGCCAGCGAGGCCCACACCCCATGAACAAATGAAAAATAGGCACTTTCAGTGTGATAACCAATCGGTATCCATTTGTGTTACATAATTTGGTTTACCTCTGTGGTCAAAAGGTGCTGACACACCAAAACATCGACAGTACTGACACACCAAAACATGGACAGCACTGACACACCAAAACACAGACAGTACTGACACACAAAAACATGGACAGTACTGACACACCAAAACATGGACAGCACTGACACACCAAAACACAGACAGGACTGACACACCAAAACATGGACAGTACTGACACACCAAAGCATCAACAGTACTGACACACCAAAACATGGACAGTACTGACACACCAAAACATGGACAGTACTGACACACCAAAACACAGACAGTACTGACACACCAAAACACAGACATTACTGACACACCAAAACATGGACAGTACTGACACACCAAAACATGGACAGTACTGACACACCAAAGCATCAACAGTACTGACACACCAAAACACAGACAATACTGACACACCAAAACACAGACAGTACTGACACGCCAAAACACAGACAGTACTGACACACCAAAACACAGACAGTACTGACACACCAAAACATGGACAGTACTGACACACCAAAACATGGACAGTACTGACGCACCAAAGCATCAACAGTACTGACACACCAAAACACCGACAGTACTGACACACCAAAACACAGACAGTACTGACACACCAAAACACAGACAGTACTGACACACCAAAACACAGACAGTACTGACACACCAAAACACAGACAGTACTGACACACCAAAACATGGACAGTACTGACACACCAAAACATGGACAGCACTGACACACCAAAACATCGACAGTACTGACACACCAAAACATGGACAGCACTGACACACCAAAACACAGACAGTACTGACACAACAAAACATGGACAGTACTGACACACCAAAACATGGACAGTACTGACACACCAAAACACCGACAGTACTGACACACCAAAACATGGACAGTACTGACACACCAAAACATGGACAGTACTGACACACCAAAGCATCAACAGTACTGACACACCAAAACATGGACAGTACTGACACACCAAAACATGGACAGTACTGACACACCAAAACATGGACAGTACTGACACACCAAAAAATGGACAGTACTGACACACCAAAGCATCAAAAGTACTGACACACCAAAACATGGACAGTACTGACACACCAAAACATGGGCAGTACTGACACACCAAAACATGGGCAGTACTGACACACCAAAACATGGACAGTACTGACACACCAAAGCATCAAAAGTACTGACACACCAAAACATGGGCAGCACTGACACACCAAAACATGGACAGTACTGACACATCAAAGCATCAACAGTACTGACACACCAAAACATGGACAGTACTGACACACCAAAACATGTACAGTACTGACACACCAAAACACCGACAGTACTGACACACCAAAACATGGACAGTACTGACACACCAAAACATCAACAGTACTGACACACCAAAACATGGACAGTACTGACACACCAAAACATGGACAGTACTGACACACCAAAACATGGACAGTACTGACACACCAAAACACCGACAGTACTGACACACCAAAACATGGACAGTACTGACACACCAAAACATGGACAGTACTGACACACCAAAGCATCAACAGTACTGACACACCAAAACATGGACAGTACTGACACACCAAAACATGGACAGTACTGACACACCAAAACATGGACAGTACTGACACACCAAAAAATGGACAGTACTGACACACTAAAGCATCAAAAGTACTGACACACCAAAACATGGACAGTACTGACACACCAAAACATGGGCAGTACTGACACACCAAAACATGGGCAGTACTGCCACACCAAAACATGGACAGTACTGACACACCAAAGCATCAACAGTACTGACACACCAAAACATGGGCAGTACTGACACACCAAAACATGGACAGTACTGACACACCAAAGCATCAACAGTACTGACACACCAAAGCATCAACAGTACTGACACACCAAAACATGGACAGTACTGACACACCAAAGCATCGACAGTACTGACACACCAAAACATGGACAGTACTGACAAACCAAAACATCGACAGTACTGACACACCAAAACATGGACAGTACTGACACACCAAAATATGGACAGTACTGACACACCAAAACATCGACAGTACTGACACACCAAAACATGGACAGTACTGACACACCAAAGCATCAACAGTACTGACACACCAAAACATGGACAGTACTGACACACCAAAGCATCAACAGTACTGACACACCAAAACATGGACAGTACTGACACACCAAAACATGGGCAGTACTGACACACCAAAACATGGGCAGTACTGACACACCAAAACATGGACAGTACTGACACACCAAAGCATCAATAGTACTGACACACCAAAACATGGGCAGTACTGACACACCAAAACATGGACAGTACTGACACACCGAAGCATCAACAGTACTGACACACCAAAACATGGACAGTACTGACACACCAAAACATGTACAGTACTGACACACCAAAACACCGACAGTACTGACACACCAAAACACCGACAGTACTGACACACCAAAACACGGACAGTACTGACACACCAAAACATCAACAGTACTGACACACCAAAACATGGACAGTACTGACACACCAAAACATGGACAGTACTGACACACCAAAACATGGACAGTACTGACACACCAAAACATGGACAGTACTGACACACCAAAGCATCAACAGTACTGACACACCAAAACATGGACAGTACTGACACACCAAAGCATCAACAGTACTGACACACCAAAACATGGACAGTACTGACACACCAAAACATGGACAGTACTGACACACCAAAACACCGACAGTACTGACACACCAAAACATGGACAGTACTGACACACCAAAATATGGGCAGTACTGACACACCAAAACACCGACAGTAGTGACAGACCGAAACATGGACAGTACTGACACACCAAAACACCGACAGTACTGACACACCAAAACATGGACAGTACTGACACACCAAAACATGGGCAGTACTGACACACCAAAACACCGACAGTACTGACACACCAAAACACCGACAGTACTGACACACCAAAACATTGACAGTACTGACACACCAAAACACCGACAGTACTGACACACCAAAACATGGACAGTACTGACACACCAAAACATGGACATTACTGACACACCAAAACATGGGCAGTACTGACACACCAAAACACCGACAGTAGTGACAGACCGAAACATGGACAGTACTGACACACCAAAACACCGACAGTACTGACACACCAAAACATGGACAGTACTGACACACCAAAACATGGGCAGTACTGACACACCAAAACACCGACAGTACTGACACACCGAAACATGGGCAGTACTGACACACCAAAACACCGACAGTACTGACACACCAAAACACCGACAGTACTGACACACCAAAACACCGACAGTACTGACACACCAAAACACTGACAGTACTGACACACCAAAACACTGACAGTACTGACACACCAAAACACCGACAGTACTGACACACCAAAACATGGACAGTACTGACACACCAAAACACCGACAGTACTGACACACCAAAACACCGACAGTACTGACACACCAAAACACCGACAGTACTGACACACCGAAACATGGGGAGTACTGACACACCAAAACACCGACAGTACTGACACACCAAAACACCGACAGTACTGACACACCGAAACATGGACAGTACTGACACACCAAAAGATCAACAGTACTGACACACCAAAACATGGACAGTACTTACACACCAAAGCATCAACAGTACTGACACACCAAAACACCGACAGTACTGACACACCAAAACATGGACAGTACTGACACACCAAAACATGGACAGTACTGACACACCAAAGCATCAACAGTACTGACACACCAAAACACCGACAGTACTGATACACCAAAACATGGACAGTACTGACACACCAAAACATGGACAGTACTGACACACCAAAACACCGACAGTACTGAAACACCGAAACATGGACAGTACTGACACACCAAAAGATCAACAGTACTGACACACCAAAACATGGACAGTACTTACACACCAAAGCATCAACAGTACTGACACACCAAAACACCGACAGTACTGACACACCAAAACATGGACAGTACTGACACACCAAAACATGGACAGTACTGACACACCAAAGCATCAACAGTACTGACACACCAAAACACCGACAGTACTGACACACCAAAACATGGACAGTACTGACACACCAAAGCATCAACAGTACTGACACACCAAAACACCGACAGTAGTGACACACCAAAACACCGACAGTACTGACACACCGAAACATGGGGAGTACTGACACACCAAAACACCGACAGTACTGACACACCAAAACACCGACAGTACTGACACACCGAAACATGGACAGTACTGACACACCAAAAGATCAACAGTACTGACACACCAAAACATGGACAGTACTTACACAACAAAGCATCAACAGTACTGACACACCAAAACACCGACAGTACTGACACACCAAAACATGGACAGTACTGACACACCAAAACATGGACAGTACTGACACACCAAAGCATCAACAGTACTGACACACCAAAACACCGACAGTACTGACACACCAAAACATGGACAGTACTGACACACCAAAGTATCAACAGTACTGACACACCAAAACACCGACAGTACTGACACACAAAAACACCGACAGTACTGACACACCAAAACACCGACAGTAGTGACACACCAAAACACCGACAGTACTGACACACCAAAACACCGACAGTACTGACACACCAAAACATGGACAGTACTGAAACACCAAAACATGGACAGTACTGACACACCAAAACATGGACAGTACTGACACACCAAAATATGGACAGTACTGACACACCAAAACATCGACAGTACTGACACACCAAAACATGGACAGTACTGACACACCAAAACACTGACAGTACTGACACACCAAACCATGGACAGTACTGACACACCAAAACACCGACAGTACTGACACACCAAAACATGGACAGTACTGACACACCAAAGCATCAACAGTACTGACACACCAAAACACCGACAGTACTGACACACCAAAACATGGACAGTACTGACACACCAAAGCATCAACAGTACTGACACACCAAAACACCGACAGTACTGACACACCAAAACACCGACAGTACTGACACACCGAAACATGGACAGTACTGACACACCAAAAGATCAACAGTACTGACACACCAAAACATGGACAGTACTTACACACCAAAGCATCAACAGTACTGACACACCAAAACACCGACAGTACTGACACACCAAAACATGGACAGTACTGACACACCAAAACATGGACAGTACTGACACACCAAAGCATCAACAGTACTGACACACCAAAACACCGACAGTACTGACACACCAAAACATGGACAGTACTGACACACCAAAGTATCAACAGTACTGACACACCAAAACACCGACAGTACTGACACACAAAAACACCGACAGTACTGACACACCAAAACACCGACAGTACTGACACACCAAAACACCGACAGTACTGACACACCAAAACATGGACAGTACTGAAACACCAAAACATGGACAGT
Organism: Heptranchias perlo; assembly: GCF_035084215.1. NCBI lineage: Eukaryota > Metazoa > Chordata > Chondrichthyes > Hexanchiformes > Hexanchidae > Heptranchias > Heptranchias perlo. The sequence continues at coordinate 24,773,239 of NC_090358.1, forward strand.
ACTGACACACCAAAACACCGACAGTACTGACACACCAAAACATGGACAGTACTGAAACACCAAAACATGGACAGTACTGACACACCAAAACACCGACAGTACTGACACACCAAAACATGGACAGTACTGACACATCAAAACACCGACAGTACTGACACACCAAAACACCGACAGTACTGACACACCAAAACATGGACAGTACTGACACACCAAAACATGGACAGTACTGACACACCAAAACACCGAGAGTACTAACACACCAAAACAAGGACAGTACTGACACACCAAAACATGGACAGTACTGACACACCAAAACATGGACAGTACTGACACACCAAAACACCGACAGTACTGACACACCAAAACATGGACAGTACTGACACACCAAAGCATCAACAGTACTGACACACCAAAACACCGACAGTACTGACACACCAAACCATGGACAGTACTGACACACCAAAACATGGAGAGAACTGACACACCAAAACATGGAGAGTACTGACACACCAAAACATGGACAGCACTGACACACCAAAACATGGACAGTATCGACACACCAAAACATGGAGAGTACTGACACACCAAAACATGGACAGTACTGACAGAACCAAAACACCGAAAGTACTGACACACCAAAACATGGACAGTACTGACACACCAAAACACCGACAGTACTGACACACCAAAACATGGACAGTACTGACACACCAAAACACCGACAGTACTGACACACCAAAACATGGACAGTACTGACACACCAAAACACCGACAGTACTGACACACCAAAACATGGACAGTACTGACACACCAAAGCATCAACAGTACTGACACACCAAAACATGGACAGTACTGACACACCAAAACATGGGCAGTACTGACACACCAAAACACCGACAGTACTGACACACCAAAACATGGACAGTACTGACACACCAAAGCATCAACAGTACTGACACACCAAAACACCGACAGTACTGACACACCAAAACATGGACAGTACTGACACACCAAAGCATCAACAGTACTGACACACCAAAACACCGACAGCACTGACACACCAAACCATGGACAGTACTGACACACCAAAACATGGAGAGTACTGACACACCAAAACATGGAGAGTACTGACACACCAAAACATGGACAGTACTGACACACCAAAACATGGACAGTACTGACACACCAAACCATGGACAGTACTGACACACCAAAACATGGACAGTACTGACACACCAAAGCATCAACAGTACTGACACACCAAAGCATCAACAGTACTGACACACCAAAACATGGACAGTACTGACACACCAAAGCATCGACAGTACTGACACACCAAAACATGGACAGTACTGACACACCAAAATATGGACAGTACTGACACACCAAAACACCGACAGTACTGACACACCAAAACATGGACAGTACTGACACACCAAAACACCGACAGTACTGACACACCAAAACATGGACAGTACTGACACACCAAAACACTGACAGTACTGACACACCAAACCATGGACAGTACTGACACACCAAAACACCGACAGTACTGACACAAAAAACCATGGACAGTACTGACAAACCAAAACATGGACAGTACTGACAAACCAAAACATGGACAGTACTGACAAACCAAAACATGGACAGTACTGACAAACCAAAACATGGACAGTACTGACACACCAAAACATGGACAGTATTGACACACAAAAGCATGGACAGTACTGACAAACCAAAACATGGACAGTATTGACACACAAAAGCATGGACAGTACTGACACACCAAAACATGGACAGTACTGACACACCAAAACATGGACAGTACTGACACACAAAAGCATGGACAGTACTGACAAACCAAAACATGGACAGTACTGACACACCAAAACATGGGCAGTACTGACACACCAAAACACCGACAGTACTGACACACCGAAACATGGGCAGTACTGACACACCAAAACACCGACAGTACTGACACACCAAAACACCGACAGTACTGACACACCAAAACACCGACAGTACTGACACACCAAAACACCGACAGTACTGACAAACCGAAACATGGGCAGTACTGACACACCAAAACACCGACAGTACTGACACACCAAAACACCGACAGTACTGACACACCGAAACATGGACAGTACTGACACACCAAAAGATCAACAGTACTGACACACCAAAACATGGACAGTACTTACACACCAAAGCATCAACAGTACTGACACACCAAAACACCGACAGTACTGACAGACCAAAACATGGACAGTACTGACACACCAAAACATGGACAGTACTGACACACCAAAGCATCAACAGTACTGACACACCAAAACACCGACAGTACTGACACACCAAAACATGGACAGTACTGACACACCAAAACATGGACAGTATCGACACACCAAAGCATCAACAGTACTGACACACCAAAACACCGACAGTACTGACACACCAAAACATGGACAGTACTGACACACCAAAGTATCAACAGTACTGACACACCAAAACACCGACAGTACTGACACACAAAAACACCAACAGTACTGACACACCAAAACACCGACAGTACTGACACACCAAAACACCGACAGTACTGACACACCAAAACATGGACAGTACTGACACACCAAAACATGGACAGTACTGACACACCAAAACATGGACAGTACTGACACACCAAAACATGGACAGTACTGACACACCAAAGCATCAACAGTACTGACACACCAAAACATGGACAGTACTGACACACCAAAGCATCAACAGTACTGACACACCAAAACATGGACAGTACTGACACACCAAAACATGGACAGTACTGACACACCAAAACACCGACAGTACTGACACACCAAAACATGGACAGTACTGACACACCAAAACATGGGCAGTACTGACACACCAAAACACCGACAGTAGTGACAGACCGAAACATGGACAGTACTGACACACCAAAACACCGACAGTACTGACACACCAAAACATGGACAGTACTGACACACCAAAACATGGGCAGTACTGACACACCAAAACACCGACAGTACTGACACACCAAAACACCGACAGTAGTGACAGACCGAAACATGGACAGTACTGACACACCAAAACACCGACAGTACTGACACACCAAAACACTGACAGTACTGACACACCAAAACACTGACAGTACTGACACACCAAAACACCGACAGTACTGACACACCAAAACATGGACAGTACTGACACACCAAAACACCGACAGTACTGACACACCAAAACACCGACAGTACTGACACACCAAAACACCGACAGTACTGACACACCGAAACATGGGGAGTACTGACACACCAAAACACCGACAGTACTGACACACCAAAACACCGACAGTACTGACACACCGAAACATGGACAGTACTGACACACCAAAAGATCAACAGTACTGACACACCAAAACATGGACAGTACTTACACACCAAAGCATCAACAGTACTGACACACCAAAACACCGACAGTACTGACACACCAAAACATGGACAGTACTGACACACCAAAGCATCAACAGTACTGACACACCAAAACACCGACAGTACTGATACACCAAAACATGGACAGTACTGACACACCAAAACATGGACAGTACTGACACACCAAAACACCGACAGTACTGAAACACCGAAACATGGACAGTACTGACACACCAAAAGATCAACAGTACTGACACACCAAAACATGGACAGTACTTACACACCAAAGCATCAACAGTACTGACACACCAAAACACCGACAGTACTGACACACCAAAACATGGACAGTACTGACACACCAAAACATGGACAGTACTGACACACCAAAGCATCAACAGTACTGACACACCAAAACACCGACAGTACTGACACACCAAAACATGGACAGTACTGACACACCAAAGCATCAACAGTACTGACACACCAAAACATGGACAGTACTGACACACCAAAGCATCAACAGTACTGACACACCAAAACACCGACAGTAGTGACACACCAAAACACCGACAGTACTGACACACCGAAACATGGGGAGTACTGACACACCAAAACACCGACAGTACTGACACACCAAAACACCGACAGTACTGACACACCGAAACATGGACAGTACTGACACACCAAAAGATCAACAGTACTGACACACCAAAACATGGACAGTACTTACACAACAAAGCATCAACAGTACTGACACACCAAAACACCGACAGTACTGACACACCAAAACATGGACAGTACTGACACACCAAAACATGGACAGTACTGACACACCAAAGCATCAACAGTACTGACACACCAAAACACCGACAGTACTGACACACCAAAACATGGACAGTACTGACACACCAAAGTATCAACAGTACTGACACACCAAAACACCGACAGTACTGACACACAAAAACACCGACAGTACTGACACACCAAAACACCGACAGTAGTGACACACCAAAACACCGACAGTACTGACACACCAAAACACCGACAGTACTGACACACCAAAACATGGACAGTACTGAAACACCAAAACATGGACAGTACTGACACACCAAAACACCGACAGTACTGACACACCAAAACATGGACAGTACTGACACATCAAAACACGGACAGTACTGACACACCAAAACACCGACAGTACTGACACACCAAAACATGGACAGTACTGACACACCAAAACATGGACAGTACTGACACACCAAAACACCGAGAGTACTAACACACCAAAACATGGACAGTACTGACAGAACCAAAACACCGACAGTACTGACACACCAAAACACCGACAGTACTGACACACCAAAACATGGACAGTACTGACACACCAAAGCATCAACAGTACTGACACACCAAAACACCGACAGTACTGACACACCAAACCATGGACAGTACTGACACACCAAAACATGGAGAGTACTGACACACCAAAACATGGAGAGTACTGACACACCAAAACATGGACAGCACTGACACACCAAAACACCGACAGTACTGACACACCAAAACATGGACAGTACTGACACACCAAAGCATCAACAGTACTGACACACCAAAACATGGACAGTACTGACACACCAAAACATGGGCAGTACTGACACACCAAAACACCGACAGTACTGACACACCAAAACATGGACAGTACTGACACACCAAAACACCGACAGTACTGACACACCAAAACACCGACAGTACTGACACACCAAAACATGGACAGTACTGACACACCAAAGCATCAACAGTACTGACACACCAAAACACCGACAGCACTGACACACCAAACCATGCACAGTACTGACACACCAAAACATGGAGAGTACTGACACACCAAAACATGGAGAGTACTGACACACCAAAACATGGACAGTACTGACACACCAAAACATGGAGAGTACTGACACACCAAACCATGGACAGTACTGACACACCAAAACATGGACAGTACTGACACACCAAAGCATCAACAGTACTGACACACCAAAGCATCAACAGTACTGACACACCAAAACATGGACAGTACTGACACACCAAAGCATCGACAGTACTGACACAACAAAACATGGACAGTACTGACAAACCAAAACATCGACAGTACTGACACACCAAAACATGGACAGTACTGACACACCAAAATATGGACAGTACTGACACACCAAAACATCGACAGTACTGACACACCAAAACATGGACAGTACTGACACACCAAAACACTGACAGTACTGACACACCAAACCATGGACAGTACTGACACACCAAAACACCGACAGTACTGACACACCAAACCATGGACAGTACTGACACACCAAAACACCGACAGTACTGACACACCAAAACATGGACAGTACTGACACACCAAAGCATCAACAGTACTGACACACCAAAACACCGACAGTACTGACACACCAAAACATGGACAGTACTGACACACCAAAGCATCAACAGTACTGACACACCAAAACACCGACAGTACTGACACACCAAAACACCGACAGTACTGACACACCGAAACATGGGGAGTACTGACACACCAAAACACCGACAGTACTGACACACCAAAACACCGACAGTACTGACACACCGAAACATGGACAGTACTGACACACCAAAAGATCAACAGTACTGACACACCAAAACATGGACAGTACTTACACACCAAAGCATCAACAGTACTGACACACCAAAACACCGACAGTACTGACACACCAAAACATGGACAGTACTGACACACCAAAACATGGACAGTACTGACACACCAAAGCATCAACAGTACTGACACACCAAAACACCGACAGTACTGACACACCAAAACATGGACAGTACTGACACACCAAAGTATCAACAGTACTGACACACCAAAACACCGACAGTACTGACACACAAAAACACCGACAGTACTGACACACCAAAACACCGACAGTACTGACACACCAAAACACCGACAGTACTGACACACCAAAACACCGACAGTACTGACACACCAAAACATGGACAGTACTGAAACACCAAAACATGGACAGTACTGACACACCAAAACACCGACAGTACTGACACACCAAAACATGGACAGTACTGACACATCAAAACACCGACAGTACTGACACACCAAAACACCGACAGTACTGACACACCAAAACATGGACAGTACTGACACACCAAAACATGGACAGTACTGACACACCAAAACACCGAGAGCACTAACACACCAAAACATGGACAGTACTGACACACCAAAACATGGACAGTACTGACACACCAAAACATGGACAGTACTGACACACCAAAACACCGACAGTACTGACACACCAAAACATGGACAGTACTGACACACCAAAGCATCAACAGTACTGACACACCAAAACACCGACAGTACTGACACACCAAACCATGGACAGTACTGACACACCAAAACATGGAGAGAACTGACACACCAAAACATGGAGAGTACTGACACACCAAAACATGGACAGCACTGACACACCAAAACATGGACAGTATCGACACACCAAAACATGGAGAGTACTGACACACCAAAACATGGACAGTACTGACAGAACCAAAACACCGACAGTACTGACACACCAAAACATGCACAGTACTGACACACCAAAACACCGACAGTACTGACACACCAAAACATGGACAGTACTGACACACCAAAACACCGACAGTACTGACACACCAAAACATGGACAGTACTGACACACCAAAACACCGACAGTACTGACACACCAAAACATGGACAGTACTGACACACCAAAGCATCAACAGTACTGACACACCAAAACATGGACAGTACTGACACACCAAAACATGGGCAGTACTGACACACCAAAACACCGACAGTACTGACACACCAAAACATGGACAGTACTGACACACCAAAGCATCAACAGTACTGACACACCAAAACACCGACAGTACTGACACACCAAAACATGGACAGTACTGACACACCAAAGCATCAACAGTACTGAAACACCAAAACACCGACAGCACTGACACACCAAACCATGGACAGTACTGACACACCAAAACATGGAGAGTACTGACACACCAAAACATGGAGAGTACTGACACACCAAAACATGGACAGTACTGACACACCAAAACATGGACAGTACTGACACACCAAACCATGGACAGTACTGACACACCAAAACATGGACAGTACTGACACACCAAAGCATCAACAGTACTGACACACCAAAGCATCAACAGTACTGACACACCAAAACATGGACAGTACTGACACACCAAAGCATCGACAGTACTGACACACCAAAACATGGACAGTACTGACACACCAAAATATGGACAGTACTGACACACCAAAACACCGACAGTACTGACACACCAAAACATGGACAGTACTGACACACCAAAACACTGACAGTACTGACACACCAAACCATGGACAGTACTGACACACCAAAACACCGACAGTACTGACACACCAAAACATGGACAGTACTGACACACCAAAACACTGACAGTACTGACACACCAAACCATGGACAGTACTGACACACCAAAACACCGACAGTACTGACACACCAAACCATGGACAGTACTGACAAACCAAAACATGGACAGTACTGACAAACCAAAACATGGACAGTACTGACAAACCAAAACATGGACAGTACTGACAAACCAAAACATGGACAGTACTGACACACCAAAACATGGACAGTATTGACACACAAAAGCATGGACAGTACTGACAAACCAAAACATGGACAGTATTGACACACAAAAGCATGGACAGTACTGACACACCAAAACATGGACAGTACTGACACACCAAAACATGGACAGTACTGACACACAAAAGCATGGACAGTACTGACAAACCAAAACATGGACAGTACTGACACACCAAAACATGGGCAGTACTGACACACCAAAACACCGACAGTACTGACACACCGAAACATGGGCAGTACTGACACACCAAAACACCGACAGTACTGACACACCAAAACACCGACAGTACTGACACACCAAAACACCGACAGTACTGACACACTAAAACACCGACAGTACTGACAAACCGAAACATGGGCAGTACTGACACACCAAAACACCGACAGTACTGACACACCAAAACACCGACAGTACTGACACACCGAAACATGGACAGTACTGACACACCAAAAGATCAACAGTACTGACACACCAAAACATGGACAGTACTTACACACCAAAGCATCAACAGTACTGACACACCAAAACACCGACAGTACTGACAGACCAAAACATGGACAGTACTGACACACCAAAACATGGACAGTACTGACACACCAAAGCATCAACAGTACTGACACACCAAAACACCGACAGTACTGACACACCAAAACATGGACAGTACTGACACACCAAAACATGGACAGTATCGACACACCAAAGCATCAACAGTACTGACACACCAAAACACCGACAGTACTGACACACCAAAACATGGACAGTACTGACACACCAAAGTATCAACAGTACTGACACACCAAAACACCGACAGTACTGACACACAAAAACACCGACAGTACTGACACACCAAAACACCGACAGTACTGACACACCAAAACACCGACAGTACTGACACTGCAAAACACCGACAGTACTGACACACCAAAACATGGACAGTACTGACACACCAAAACATGGACAGTACTGACACACCAAAACACCGACAGTACTGACAAACCAAAAGATGGACAGTACTGACACACCAAAACACCGACAGTACTGACACACCAAAACATGGATAGTACTGACACACCAAAACATGGACAGTACTGACACACCAAAACATGGACAGTACTGACAGAACCAAAACACCGACAGTAATGACACACCAAAACACCGACAGTACTGAGACACCAAAACATGGACAGTACTGACACACCAAAACATTGGGCAGTACTGATACACCAAAACACCGACAGTACTGACACACCAAAACATGGATAGGACTGACACACCAAAACATGGACAGTACTGACACACCAAAACATGGACAGTACTGACACACCAAAACACCGACAGTACTGACAAACCAAAACATGGATAGTACTGACACACCAAAACATGGACAGTACTGACACACCAAAACATGGACAGTACTGACAGAACCAAAACACCGACAGTACTGACACACCAAAACACCGACAGTACTGACACACCAAAACATGGACAGTACTGACACACCAAAACACCGACAGTACTGACACACCAAAACAAGGACAGTACTGACACACCAAAGCATCAACAGAACTGACACACCAAAACATGGACAGTACTGACACACCAAAACATGGGCAGTACTGACACACCAAAACACCGACAGTACTGACACACCAAAACATGGACAGTACTGACACACCAAAGCATCAACAGTACTGACACACCAAAACACCGACAGTACTGACACACCAAACCATGGACAGTACTGACACACCAAAACATGGAGAGTACTGACACACCAAAACATGGACAGTGCAGACAAACCAAAACATGGACAGTATTGACACACAAAAGCATGGACAGTACTGACACACCAAAACATGGACAGTACTGACTAACCAAAACATGGACAGTATTGACACACAAAAGCATGGACAGTACTGACACACCAAAACACCGACAGTACTGACACACCAAAACATGGACAGTACTGACACACAAAAGCATGGGCAGTACTGACACACCAAAACACCGACAGCACTGACACACAAAAGCATGGACAGTACTGACAAACCAAAACATGGACAGTACTGACACACAAAAGCATGGACAGTACTGACAAACCAAAACATGGACAGTACTGACACACCAAAACATGGGCAGTACTGACACACCAAAACACCGACAGTACTGACACACCGAAACATGGGCAGTACTGACACACCAAAACACCGACAGTACTGACACACCAAAACACCGACAGTACTGACACACCAAAACACCGACAGTACTGACACACCAAAACACGGACAGTACTGACACACCAAAACACCGACAGTACTGACAAACCAAAACACGGACAGTACTGACAAACCGAAACATGGGCAGTACTGACACACCAAAACACCGACAGTACTGACACACCAAAACACCGACAGTACTGACACACCGAAACATGGACAGTACTGACACACCAAAAGATCAACAGTACTGACACACCAAAACACCGACAGTACTGACAAACCGAAACATGGGCAGTACTGACACACCAAAACACCGACAGTACTGACACACCAAAACACCGACAGTACTGACACACCGAAACATGGACAGTACTGACACACCAAAACATGGACAGTACTGACACACCAAAACATGGACAGTACTGACACACCAAAACATGGACAGTACTGACACACCAAAACATGGACAGTACTGACACACCAAAACATGGACAGTACTGACACACCAAAACACCGACAGTACTGACACACCGAAACATGGACAGTACTGACACACCAAAACATGGACAGTACTGACACACCAAAGCATCAACAGTACTGACACATCAAAACACCGACAGTACTGACACACCAAAACATGGACAGTATCGACACACCAAAGCATCAACAGTACTGACACACCAAAACACCGACAGTACTGACACACAAAAACACCGACAGTACTGACACACCAAAACACCGACAGTACTGACACTGCAAAACACCGACAGTACTGACACACCAAAACATGGACAGTACTGACACACCAAAACATGGACAGTACTGACACACCAAAACACCGAAAGTACTGACACACCAAAAGATGGACAGTACTGACACACCAAAACACCGACAGTACTGACACACCAAAACACCGACAGTACTGACACACCAAAACATGGATAGTACTGAAACACCAAAACATGGACAGTACTGACACACCAAAACATGGACAGTACTGACAGAACCAAAACACCAACAGTACTGACACACCAAAACACCGACAGTACTGACACACCAAAACATGGACAGTACTGACACACCAAAACACCGACAGTACTGACACACCAAAACATGGACAGTACTGACACACCAAAGCATCAACAGTACTGACACACCAAAACATGGACAGTACTGACACACCAAAACATGGACAGTACTGACACACCAAAGCATCAACAGTACTGACACACCAAAACACCGACAGTACTGACACACCAAACCATGGACAGTACTGACACACCAAAACATGGACAGTACTGACACACAAAAGCATGGACAGTACTGACAAACCAAAACATGGACAGTACTGACACACCAAAACATGGGCAGTACTGACACACCAAAACACCGACAGTACTGACACACCGAAACATGGGCAGTACTGACACACCAAAACACCGACAGTACTGACACACCAAAACACCGACAGTACTGACACACCAAAACACCGACAGTACTGACACACTAAAACACCGACAGTACTGACAAACCGAAACATGGGCAGTACTGACACACCAAAACACCGACAGTACTGACACACCAAAACACCGACAGTACTGACACACCGAAACATGGACAGTACTGACACACCAAAAGATCAACAGTACTGACACACCAAAACACCGACAGTACTGACACACAAAAACACCGACAGTACTGACACACCAAAACACCGACAGTACTGACACTGCAAAACACCGACAGTACTGACACACCAAAACATGGACAGTACTGACACACCAAAGCATCAACAGTACTGACACACCAAAACACCGACAGTACTGACACACCAAAACATGGACAGTACTGACACACCAAAACATGGACAGTATCGACACACCAAAGCATCAACAGTACTGACACACCAAAACACCGACAGTACTGACACACCAAAACATGGACAGTACTGACACACCAAAGTATCAACAGTACTGACACACCAAAACACCGACAGTACTGACACACAAAAACACTGACAGTACTGACACACCAAAACACCGACAGTACTGACACACCAAAACACCGACAGTACTGACACTGCAAAACACCGACAGTACTGACACACCAAAACATGGACAGTACTGACACACCAAAACATGGACAGTACTGACACACCAAAACACCGACAGTACTGACAAACCAAAAGATGGACAGTACTGACACACCAAAACACCGACAGTACTGACACACCAAAACATGGATAGTACTGACACACCAAAACATGGACAGTACTGACACACCAAAACATGGACAGTACTGACAGAACCAAAACACCGACAGTAATGACACACCAAAACACCGACAGTACTGAGACACCAAAACATGGACAGTACTGACACACCAAAACATTGGGCAGTACTGATACACCAAAACACCGACAGTACTGACACACCAAAACATGGATAGGACTGACACACCAAAACATGGACAGTACTGACACACCAAAACATGGACAGTACTGACACACCAAAACACCGACAGTACTGACAAACCAAAACATGGATAGTACTGACACACCAAAACATGGACAGTACTGACACACCAAAACATGGACAGTACTGACAGAACCAAAACACCGACAGTACTGACACACCAAAACACCGACAGTACTGACACACCAAAACATGGACAGTACTGACACACCAAAACACCGACAGTACTGACACACCAAAACAAGGACAGTACTGACACACCAAAGCATCAACAGAACTGACACACCAAAACATGGACAGTACTGACACACCAAAACATGGGCAGTACTGACACACCAAAACACCGACAGTACTGACACACCAAAACATGGACAGTACTGACACACCAAAGCATCAACAGTACTGACACACCAAAACACCGACAGTACTGACACACCAAACCATGGACAGTACTGACACACCAAAACATGGAGAGTACTGACACACCAAAACATGGACAGTGCAGACAAACCAAAACATGGACAGTATTGACACACAAAAGCATGGACAGTACTGACACACCAAAACATGGACAGTACTGACTAACCAAAACATGGACAGTATTGACACACAAAAGCATGGACAGTACTGACACACCAAAACACCGACAGTACTGACACACCAAAACATGGACAGTACTGACACACAAAAGCATGGGCAGTACTGACACACCAAAACACCGACAGCACTGACACACAAAAGCATGGACAGTACTGACAAACCAAAACATGGACAGTACTGACACACAAAAGCATGGACAGTACTGACAAACCAAAACATGGACAGTACTGACACACCAAAACATGGGCAGTACTGACACACCAAAACACCGACAGTACTGACACACCGAAACATGGGCAGTACTGACACACCAAAACACCGACAGTACTGACACACCAAAACACCGACAGTACTGACACACCAAAACACCGACAGTACTGACACACCAAAACACGGACAGTACTGACACACCAAAACACCGACAGTACTGACAAACCAAAACACGGACAGTACTGACAAACCGAAACATGGGCAGTACTGACACACCAAAACACCGACAGTACTGACACACCAAAACACCGACAGTACTGACACACCGAAACATGGACAGTACTGACACACCAAAAGATCAACAGTACTGACACACCAAAACACCGACAGTACTGACAAACCGAAACATGGGCAGTACTGACACACCAAAACACCGACAGTACTGACACACCAAAACACCGACAGTACTGACACACCGAAACATGGACAGTACTGACACACCAAAACATGGACAGTACTGACACACCAAAACATGGACAGTACTGACACACCAAAACATGGACAGTACTGACACACCAAAACATGGACAGTACTGACACACCAAAACACCGACAGTACTGACACACCGAAACATGGACAGTACTGACACACCAAAACATGGACAGTACTGACACACCAAAGCATCAACAGTACTGACACATCAAAACACCGACAGTACTGACACACCAAAACATGGACAGTATCGACACACCAAAGCATCAACAGTACTGACACACCAAAACACCGACAGTACTGACACACAAAAACACCGACAGTACTGACACACCAAAACACCGACAGTACTGACACTGCAAAACACCGACAGTACTGACACACCAAAACATGGACAGTACTGACACACCAAAACATGGACAGTACTGACACACCAAAACACCGAAAGTACTGACACACCAAAACATGGACAGTACTGACAGAACCAAAACACCAACAGTACTGACACACCAAAACACCGACAGTACTGACACACCAAAACATGGACAGTACTGACACACCAAAACACCGACAGTACTGACACACCAAAACATGGACAGTACTGACACACCAAAGCATCAACAGTACTGACACACCAAAACATGGACAGTACTGACACACCAAAACATGGACAGTACTGACACACCAAAGCATCAACAGTACTGACACACCAAAACACCGACAGTACTGACACACCAAACCATGGACAGTACTGACACACCAAAACATGGAGAGTACTGACACACCAAAACATGGACAGTACAGGGACACCAAAACATGGACAGTACTGACACACCAAACCATGGACAGTACTGACACACCAAAGCATCAACAGTACTGACACACCAAAACATGGACAGTATCGACACACCAAAGCATCAACAGTACTGACACACCAAACCATGGACAGTACTGACACACCAAAGCATCAACAGTACTGACACACCAAACCATGGACAGTACTGACACACCAAAGCATCAACAGTACTGATACACCAAAACATGGACAGTACTGACAAACCAAAACATGGACAGTACTGACACACCAAAACACCGACAGTACTGACACACCAAAACATGGACAGTACTGGCACACCAAAACACCAACAGTACTGACACACCAAAACATGGACAGTACTGACACACCAAAACACCGACAGTACTGACACACCAAAACATGGACAGTACTGACACACCAAAACACCGACAGTACTGACAAACCAAAACATGGACAGTACTGACACACCAAAACACCGACAGTACTGACACACCAAAACATGGACAGTACTGGCACACCAAAACACCGACAGTACTGACACACCAAAACATGGACAGTACTGACAAACCAAAACATGGACAGTACTGACACACCAAAACATGGACAGTACTGACACACCAAAACATGGGCAGTACTGACACACCAAAACATGGACAGTATTGACACACCAAAACATGGACAGTACTGACACACCAAAACACCGACAGTACTGACACACCAAAACATGGATAGTACTGACACACCAAAACATGGACAGTACTGACACACCAAAACATGGACAGTATTGACACACAAAAGCATGGACAGTACTGACAAACCAAAACATGGACAGTATTGACACACAAAAGCATGGACAGCACTGACACACCTAAACATGGACAGTACTGACACACCAAAACATGGACAGTACTGACACACCAAAACACTGACAGTACTGACACACCAAAACACCGACAGTTCTGACACACCAAAACATGGATAGTACTGAAACACCAAAACATGGACAGTACTGACACACCAAAACATGGACAGTACTGACAGAACCAAAACACCAACAGTACTGACACACCAAAACACCGACAGTACTGACACACCAAAACATGGACAGTACTGACACACCAAAACACCGACAGTACTGACACACCAAAACATGGACAGTACTGACACACCAAAGCATCAACAGTACTGACACACCAAAACATGGACAGTACTGACACACCAAAACATGGGCAGTACTGACACACCAAAACACTGACAGTACTGACACACCAAAACATGGACAGTACTGACACACCAAAGCATCAACAGTACTGACACACCAAAACACCGACAGTACTGACACACCAAACCATGGACAGTACTGACACACCAAAACATGGAGAGTACTGACACACCAAAACATGGACAGTACAGACACACCAAAACATGGACAGTACTGACACACCAAACCATGGACAGTACTGACACACCAAAACATGGACAGTATCGACACACCAAAACATGGAGAGTACTGACACACCAAACCATGGACAGTACTGACACACCAAAGCATCAACAGTACTGACACATCAAAACATGGACAGTATCGACACACCAAAGCATCAACAGTACTGACACACCAAACCATGGACAGTACTGACACACCAAAGCATCAACAGTACTGACACACCAAACCATGGACAGTACTGACACACCAAAGCATCAACAGTACTGATACACCAAAACATGGACAGTACTGACAAACCAAAACATGGACAGTACTGACACACCAAAACACCGACAGTACTGACACACCAAAACATGGACAGTACTGGCACACCAAAACACCGACAGTACTGACACACCAAAACATGGACAGTACTGACACACCAAAACACCGACAGTACTGACACACCAAAACATGGACAGTACTGACACACCAAAACACCGACAGTACTGACAAACCAAAACATGGACAGTACTGACACACCAAAACACCGACAGTACTGACACACCAAAACATGGACAGTACTGACAAACCAAAACATGGACAGTACTGACACACCAAAACATGGACAGTACTGACACACCAAAACATGGGCAGTACTGACACACCAAAACATGGACAGTATTGACACACCAAAACATGGACAGTACTGACACACCAAAACACCGACAGTACTGACACACCAAAACATGGATAGTACTGACACACCAAAACATGGACAGTACTGACACACCAAAACATGGACAGTATTGACACACAAAAGCATGGACAGTACTGACAAACCAAAACATGGACAGTATTGACACACAAAAGCATGGACAGCACTGACACACCAAAACATGGACAGTACTGACACACCAAAACATGGACAGTACTGACACACCAAAACACTGACAGTACTGACACACCAAAACACTGACAGTACTGACACACCAAAACACTGACAGTACTGACACACCAAAACATGGACAGTACTGACACACCAAACCATGGACAGCACTGACACACCAAAACATGGACAGTATTGACACACCAAAACATGGACAGTATTGACACACAAAAGCATGGACAGTACTGACACAC
Organism: Heptranchias perlo; assembly: GCF_035084215.1. NCBI lineage: Eukaryota > Metazoa > Chordata > Chondrichthyes > Hexanchiformes > Hexanchidae > Heptranchias > Heptranchias perlo. The sequence goes on from NC_090358.1 coordinate 24,790,836, forward strand.
CAAAACATGGACAGTACTGACACACCTAAACACTGACAGTACTGACACACCAAAACATGGACAGTACTGACACACCAAACCATGGACAGCACTGACACACCAAAACATGGACAGTACTGACACACCAAAACATGGACAGTACTGACACACCAAAACATGGACAGTACTGACACACCAAAACACCGACAGTACTGACACACCAAAACATGGACAGTACTGACACACCAAAACATGGACAGTACTGACACACCAAAGCATCAACAATACTGACACACCAAAACACCGACAGTACTGACACACCAAAACATGGACAGTACTGACACACCAAAACATGGGCAGTACTGACACACCAAAACATGGACAGTATTGACACACCAAAACATGGACAGTACTGACACACCAAAACACCGACAGTACTGACACACCAAAACGTGGACAGTACTGACACACCAAAACATGGACAGTATTGACACACAAAAGCATGGACAGTACTGACAAACCAAAACATGGACAGTATTGACACACAAAAGCATGGACAGTACTGACAAACCAAAACATGGACAGTATTGACACACAAAAGCATGGACAGTACTGACAAACCAAAACATGGACAGTATTGACACACCAAAACATGGACAGTACTGACACACCAAAACACCGACAGTGCTGACACACCAAAACATGGACAGTACTGACACACCAAAACATGGACAGTACTGACACACCAAAACATGGACAGTATTGACACACAAAAGCATGGACAGTCCTGACAAACCAAAACATGGACAGTATTGACACACCAAAACATGGACAGTACTGACACACAAAAGCATGGACAGTACTGACACACAAAAGCATGGACAGTACTGACAAACCAAAACATGGACAGTACTGACACACCAAAACATGGACAGTACTGACAAACCAAAACATGGACAGTATTGACACACAAAAGCATGGACAGTACTGACAAACCAAAACATGGACAGTATTGACACACAAAAGCATGGACAGTACTGACAAACCAAAACATGGACAGTACTGACACACCAAAACATGGGCAGTACTGACACACCAAAACACCGACAGTACTGACACACCAAAACATGGGCAGTACTGACACACCAAAACACCGACAGTACTGACACACCAAAACATGGACAGTACTGACACACAAAAGCATGGACAGTACTGACAAACCAAAACATGGACAGTACTGACACACCAAAACATGGACAGTACTGACACACCAAAACATGGACAGTATTGACACACCAAAACATGGACAGTACTGACACACAAAAGCATGGACAGTCCTGACAAACCAAAACATGGACAGTATTGACACACCAAAACATGGACAGTACTGACACACAAAAGCATGGACAGTACTGACACACAAAAGCATGGACAGTACTGACAAACCAAAACATGGACAGTACTGACACACCAAAACATGGACAGTACTGACAAACCAAAACATGGACAGTATTGACACACAAAAGCATGGACAGTACTGACAAACCAAAACATGGACAGTACTGACACACCAAAACATGGACAGTACTGACACACCAAAACATGGACAGTACTGACACACAAAAGCATGGACAGTACTGACAAACCAAAACATGGACAGTACTGACAAACCAAAACATGGACAGTATTGACACACAAAAGCATGGACAGTACTGACACACCAAAACACCGACAGTACTGACACACCAAACCATGGACAGTACTGACACACCAAAACATGGACAGTATTGACACACCAAAACATGGACAGTATTGACACACAAAAGCATGGACAGTACTGACACTCCAAAACACCGACAGTACTGACACACCAAACCATGGACAGTACTGACACACCAAAACATGGACAGTACTGACACACAAAAGCATGGACAGTACTGACACACAAAAGCATGGACAGTACTGACAAACCAAAACATGGACAGTACTGACACACCAAAACATGGACAGTACTGACACACCAAAACACCGACAGTATTGACACACCAAAACATGGGCAGTACTGACACACCAATGCATCAACAGTATTGACACACCAAAACATGGACAGTACTGACACACCAAAACATGGGCAGTACTGACACACCAAAGCATCAACAGTATTGACACACCAAAACATGGACAGTAATGACACACCAAAACATGGACAGTACATAAGAACATAAGAACATAAGAAATTGGAGCAGGAGTAGGCCAATCGGCCCCTCGAGCCTGCTCCGCCATTCAATAAGATCATGGCTGATCTGATCCCAACCACAAATCTAAAGAACACAAGAAGTCGGAGCAGGACCCGGCCACATAGCCCCTGGGCCCTCTCCGCCACCCACAGGGCATTGACCGATCCGAACTCAGCTTCATGTCCAATTTCCTGCCCGCTCCCCATAACCCCTAATTCCCTTTACTTCTAGGAAACTGTCTATTTCTGTTTTAAATTTATCTAATGATGTAGCTTCCACAGCTTCCTGGGGCAGCAAATTCCACAGACCTACCACCCTCTGAGTGAAGAAGTTTCTCCTCATCTCAGTTTTGAAAGAGCAGCCCCTTATTCTAAGATTATGCCCCCTAGTTCTAGTTTCACCCATCTTTGGGAACATCCTTACTGCATCCACCCGATCAAGACCCTTCACAATCTTATATGTTTCAATAAGATCGCCTCTCATTCTTCTGAACTCCAATGAGTAGAGACCCAATCTACTCAACCTCTCCTCATATGTCCGCCCCCTCATCCCCGGGATTAACCGAGTGAACCTTCTTTGTACTGCCTCGAGAGCAAGTATGTCTTTTCTTAAGTATGGAGACCAAAACTGTATGCAGTATTCCAGGTGCGGTCTCACCAATACCTTATATAACTGCAGCAATACCTCCTTGTTTTTATATTCTATCCCCCTAGCAATAAAAGCCAACATTCCGTTGGCTTTCTTGATCACCTGCTGCACCTGCATACCAACTTTTTGATTTTCTTGCACTAGGACCCCCAGATCCCTTTGTACTGCAGTACTTTCCAGTCTCTCGCCATTAAGAAAATAACTTGCTCTCTGATTTTTCCTGCCAAAGTGCATAACCTCACATTTTCCAATATTATATTGCATCTGCCAAATCTCCGCCCACTCACCCAGCCTGTCTATATCCCCTTGCAGGTTTTTTATGTCCTCCTCACTCTCTACTTTCCCTCCCATCTTTGTATCATCTGCAAATTTTGATATGTTGCACTCGGTCCCCTCCTCCAAATCGTTAATAAATATTGTAAAGAGTTGGGGACCCAGCACCGACCCCTGTGGAACACCACTGGTTACTGGTTGCCAGTCCGAAAATGAACCATTTATCCCAACTCTCTGCTTCCTGTTCGATAACCAATCCTCCACCCATGCCAGAATATTACCCCCAATCCCGTGATTTTTTATCTTAAGTAATAATCTTTTATGTGGCACCTTGTCGAATGCCTTCTGGAAGTCTAAATACACTATGTCCACTGGTTCCCCTTTATCCACCCTATACGTTATATCCTCGAAGAACTCAAGCAAATTTGTCAGACATGACTTCCCCTTCATAAAGCCATGCTGACTTTGTCCTATTAAATTATGCTTATCTAAATGTTCCGTTACTGTCTCCTTAATAATAGACTCCAAAATTTTACCCACCACAGATGTTAAGCTAACTGGCCTATAATTTCCAGCCTTCTGCCTACTACCCTTTTTAAATAACGGTGTTACATTAGCAGTTTTCCAATCTGCCGGGACCTCTCCTGAGTCCAGGGAATTTTGGAAAACTATCACCAAAGCATCCACAATCCCTACTGCCACTTCCCTCAAGACCCTAGGATGGACACACCAAAACACCGACAGTACTGACACACCAAAACACCGACAGTACTGACACACCAAAACATGGGCAGTACTGACACACCAAAGCATCAACAGTATTGACACACCAAAACATGGACAGTACTGACACACCAAAACATGGGCAGTACTGACACACCAAAGCATCAACAGTATTGACACACCAAAACATGGACAGTACTGACACACCAAAACATGGACAGTACTGACACACCAAAGCATCAACAGTACTGACACACCAAAACACCGACAGTACTGACACACCAAACCATGGACAGTACTGACACACCAAAACATGGACAGTACTGACACACCAAACCATGGACAGTACTGACACACCAAAACATGGACAGTACTGACACACCAAAACATGGACAGTACTGACAAACCAAAACATGGACAGTACTGACACACCAAAGCATCAACAGTACTGACATACCAAAACATGGACAGTACTGACACACCAAAACATGGACAGTACTGACACACCAAAACATGGACCGTACTGACACACCAAAACACCGACAGTACTGACACACCAAAACACCGACAGTACTGACACACCAAAACATGGACAGTACTGACACACCAAAACACCGACAGTACTGACACACCAAAACACCGACAGTACTGACACACCAAAACATGGACAGTACTGACACACCAAAACACCGACAGTACTGACACACCAAAACACCGACAGTACTGACACACCAAAACATGGACAGTACTGACACACCAAAACATCGACAGTACTGACACACCAAAACACCGACAGTACTGACACACCAAAACATGGACAGTACTGACACACCAAAGCATCAACAGTACTGACACACCAAAACACCGACAGTACTGACACACCAAAACACCGACAGTACTGACACACCAAAACATGGACAGTACTGACACACCAAAGCATCAACAGTACTGACACACCAAAACACCGACAGTACTGACACACCAAAACACCGACAGTACTGACACACCAAAACATGGACAGTACTGACACACCAAAACACCGACAGTACTGACACACCAAAACACCGACAGTACTGACACACCAAAACATGGACCGTACTGACACACCAAAACACCGACAGTACTGACACACCAAAACATGGACAGTACTGACACACCAAAACACCGACAGTACTGACACACCAAAACACCGACAGTACTGACACACCAAAACATGGACAGTACTGACACACCAAAATACCGACAGTACTGACACACCAAAACACCGACAGTACTGACACACCAAAACATGGACAGTACTGACACACCAAAACATGGACAGTACTGACACACCAAAACACCGACAGTACTGACACACCAAAACATGGACAGTACTGACACACCAAAACATGGACAGTACTGACACACCAAAGCATCAACAGTACTGACACACCAAAACATGGACAGTACTGACACACCAAAACACCGACAGTACTGACACACCAAAACACCGACAGTACTGACACACCAAAACATGGACCGTAGTGACACACCAAAACACCGACAGTACTGACACACCAAAACATGGACAGTACTGACACACCAAAACACCGACAGTACTGACACACCAAACACCGACAGTACTGACACACCAAAACATGGACAGTACTGACACACCAAACACCGACAGTACTGACACACCAAAACATGGACAGTACTGACACACGAAACACCGACAGTACTGACACACCAAAACATGGACAGTACTGACACACCAAAACACCGACAGTACTGTCACACCAAAACATGGACAGTACTGACACACCAAAACACTGACAGTACTGACACACCAAAACACCGACAGTACTGACACACCAACACATGGACAGTACTGACACACTAAAGCATCAACAGTACTGACACACCAAAACATGGACAGTACTGACACACCAAAACACCGACAGTACTGACACACCAAAACATCAACAGTACTGACACACCAAAACATGGACAGTACTGACACACCAAAACACCGACAGTACTGACACACCAAAACATGGACAGTACTGACACACCAAAAGATCAACAGTACCGACACACCAAAACATGGACAGTACTGACACACCAAAACATGGACAGTACTGACACACCAAACACCGACAGTACTGACACACCAAAACATGGACAGTACTGACACACCAAACACCGACAGTACTGACACACCAAAATATGGACAGTACTGACACACCAAAACATCAACAGTACCGACACACCAAAACATGGACAGTACTGACACACCAAAACATGGACAGTACTGACACACCAAACACCGACAGTACTGACACACCAAAACATGGACAGTACTGACACACCAAACACCGACAGTACTGACACACCAAAACATGGACAGTACTGACACACCAAAACATGGACAGTACTGACACACCAAAACATGGACAGTACTGACACACCAAACACCGACAGTACTGACACACCAAAACATGGACAGTACTGACACACCAAAACACCGACAGTACTGACACACCAAAACATGGACAGTACTGACACACCAAAACATCAACAGTACCGACACACCAAAACATGGACAGTACTGACACACCAAAACATGGACAGTACTGACACACCAAACACCGACAGTACTGACACACCAAAACATGGACAGTACTGACACACCAAACACCGACAGTACTGACACACCAAAATATGGACAGTACTGACACACCAAAACACCGACAGTACTGACACACCAAAACACCGACAGTACTGACACACCAAAACTTGGACAGTACTGACACAGCAAAACACCGACAGTACTGACACACCAAAACACCGACAGTACTGACACACCAAAACATGGACAGTACTGACACACCAAAACACCGACAGTACTGACACACCAAAACATGGACAGTACTGACACACCAAAACATGGACAGTACTGACACACCAAAACACCGACAGTACTGACACACCAAAACACCGACAGTACTGACACACCAAAACACCGACAGTACTGACACACCAAAACATGGACAGTACTGACACACCAAAACACCGACAGTCCTGACACACCAAAACACCGACAGTACTGACACACCAAAACACCGACAGTACTGACACGCCAAAACATGTACAGTACTGACACACCAAAATGAAACATCAACAGACAACTGATGAAGTGTTTGTTCCTTTCTCAATTGTTTACTCCAAAGTACACTGGCAATTTCAGTTATTCACATTACTTAGAAAATAAAATGTCCAATTGTTGATGAGACAGATAGAGAAGATAAACACTGAGAAAGTATGGGCCGAACAGAGTTTTAGGAATTCCTTTTTTACTGCTGACATTTCCCTAGAAAATAATAATTCTCTCAAGTCAGTAGCTCTTCAGTCTGCTCGAGAAATGTGTTTTGAAATTCTTCCAATGTAGAACTTGAACTACTGAGAATATTCTGCAGTATGTGTTTGATTGACTGTTCCCCAAATCAGTCCTTTCTGTTCCATTTCCCAGAGTCTTTAATGCAAAGGTTCAAGTTGATAAATGTCTACAAAGATTTTTTTGTGTTATTGCTGCTAAAATATTTTTGGTGATAAAACTCCAAATCCCACTCGTGTGCCTGTACGCTCAGACACCCCCATCTACACCACTATTTCTGGCGCTCCCCATTTTATGGGCTCTCTGATGGAGCCAGTTTAGTGCCAGTGAGCAGAACCTTGGGATATTTCATGTTGTTGGCTTTTCGCCAAAAAGAACTTAGGCTGAGAATGTCCGAACTCATGACACGTGCAGCTGACAAACAGGGAACTTTCATCCCATCAGTCTCTGCTAGATCCAAACTCAGGTCTCAAAGGTAAAAGGACAGTGTTGTTAAGTCAGTGGTCTACCAGTCTTCAATATGTTATGCCCTTGTTTTGCTATGTTAAAGGCATTATATAACTGCAAGTTGTTGTTGTAGTAGTAGTAGTAGTAGTAGTAATCCAGATTGGTCGCTGTGTAAATGGAACACTTGCATTTTAATTAGACCAGCCTCGACTTTCTGTTTTATATTAAATGTCTCACTCCATGCTACATTCTCAGGATGTGGGCGTTGCTGGCAAGGCCGGAATTTACTGCCCATCCTCAGTTGCCCTGAGCCTTCATCTTGAATCACTGGGTAACGGTTTTGATGCAACTGAATGGCTTGTTAGGAGGCAGTTCGGAGCTAACCACGTTATCAGATTCTAAGCCTTGTCTCCCTGATCTCCACCTGCCGTTTTTAAGCATCCATTTTCTGATGGTTTACGTCACTGATTGAGGGATGGGTCAGAGGAGCGGGGGTCATTTTGGAGATCACGCTTAACAGATCTCTGCTGGACAAAGTCCAATCAGGTGAGACTTGGGAGCGGTTGCTGGAAACAGGTGAGAGGTTCACTAAAATATTACAATAGAAAGAAAGATTTGCATTTCTATAGCACCTTTCATGACCTCAGGACATCCCAAAGCACTTTACAGCCAATGAAGTTCTTTCTGTCTTCACAAAGGAGGACACAAATCACCTCCCAGAAATGTTAGAGAACCAAGGGTCTAGTGAGAGGGAGGAACTGAAGGGACCCAGTATTAGTAAAAAAAAAATAGTGCTAGGGAAATTAATGGGGCTAAAGGCTGACAGATCCCCAGGGCCTGATAATCTACATCCCAGGGTACTAAAGGAAGTGGCCCTGGAAATAGTGGATGCATTGGTGATCATCTTCCAAAATTCTATAGACTCTGGAACAGTTCCAACAGATTGGAGGGTGGCAAATGTAACCCCACTATTTAAAAAAGGAGGGAGAGAAAAAACAGGGAATTACAGACCAGTTAGCCTAACATCAGTAGTGGGGAAAATGCTAGAGTCTATTATAAAAGATGTGATAACAGAACACTTGGAAGGCATTAACGGGATTGGACAAAGTCAGCATGGGTTTATGAAAGGGAAATCATGCTTAACAAATCTACTGGAGTTTTTTGAGGATGTAACTAGTAGAATAGATAGGGGAGAACCAGTGCATGTGGTGTATTTGGATTTTCAGAAGGCTTTTGATAAGAGGTTAGTGTGCAAAATTAAAGCACATGGAATTGGGGGGAATATACTGGCATGGATTGAGAATTGGTTGACAGACAGGAAGCAGAGAGTAGGAATAAACGGGCCTTTTTCTGGTTGGCAGGCAGTGACTAGTGGGGTACCGCAGGGATCAGTGCTTGGGCCCCAGCTATTCACAATATATATCAATGATTTGGATGAGGGAACTAAATGTAACATTTCCAAGTTTGCAGACGACACAAAGCTGGGGTGGAATGTGAGCTGTGAGGAGGATGCAGAGGCTCCAATGTGATTTAGACAAGTTGGGTGAGTGGGCAAGAACATGGCAGATGCAGTATAATGTGGATAAATGTGAGGTTATCCACTTTAGTTGTAAAAACAGAAAGGCAGATTATTATCTGAATGGTGATAGATTGGGAAAAGGGGAGGTGCAACGAGACCTGGGTGTCCTTGTAGACCAGTTGCTGAAAGCGAGCATTCAGGTGCAGCAAGCAGTTAGGAAGGCGAATGGTATGTTGGCCTTCATTGCAAGAGGATTTGAGTACAGGAGCAGGGATGTCTTACTGCAGTTGTACGGGGCCTTGGTGAGACCACATCTGGAGTATTGTGTGCAGTTTTGGTCTCCTTATCTGAGGGAGGATGTCCTTGCCATGGAGGGACTGCAACGAAGGTTTACCAGATTGATTCCTGGGAGGACTGACGTATGAGGAGAGATTGGGTCAACTAGGCCTATGTTCACTAGAGTTTAGAAGAATGAGAGGTGATCGCATCGAAACATATAAAATTTTAACAGGACTAGACAGACTAGATGCAGGGGGAGTCCAGAACCAGGGGTCACAGTCTCAGGATACGAGGTTTCGAACTGAGATGAGGAGAAATTTCTTCACTCAGAGGGTGGTGAACCTGTGGAATTCTCTACCACAGAAGGCAATGGAGGCCAAGTCATTGGATGTATTCAAGAAGGAGATAGATATATTTCTTAATGCTAAAGGGATCAAGGGATATGGGGAATAAGTAGGAACAGGGTACTGAGTTAGATGATCAGCCATGATCATTTTGAATGGCGGAGCAGGCCCGAAGGGCAGAATGGCCTACTCTTGCTCCTATTTTCTATGTTTCTATGTTTTGAAGCATAGTTACTGTTGTAATGTAGGAAACACAGCAGACAATAAGTGCACAGCAAGATCCCACAAACAGCAATGAAATAATGACCAGAACATCTGTTTTTTTTTGGTGATGTTGGTTGAGGGATAAATGTTGGCCAGGACACCAGGCAGAACTCCCCTGCTCTTCTTCAAATAGTGCCATGGGATCTTTTACGTCCACCTGAGAGGGCAGACAGGGCCTCAGTTTCATGTCTCATCCCAAAGATGGCACCTAGGACAGTGCAGCACGCCCTCAGTACTGCAGTGGAGTGTCAGCCTAGATTATGTGCTCAAGTCTCCAGAGTGGGACTTGAACCGACAACCCTCATTACACAATGGCAAGAGTGCTACCACAGGAAAATATATTCAAAGGAACACACAAGAAAGTCCTCACAATTCATGCGTCGGGCAGTAACGTGGAGCTGACGGAAGGCCTCGGATATCACCATCCGCTAGATACTTCAATGCCTGTGTACTGGGAAACTGCACACCCCCAGCCTGTCATGTTATGTTCAAACATTGGAATGAAAGGAGAGGCTGAGGTGGGTGCAATTTCCTGACAAACATCCTGGCGCTAGTGAAATATCTCCCTATTAGTACCATGTGTATTTTGGGCAGCCTTAATGAAAGTAAGGCTGGTCTGGAGAAGTCTGGAGACTTACTGCCAGCCCCTTCAGGTGTTGGACTCTGCCTTGGTTTGCATGGGCACCCCCTTCCAAGCCCTCTGTGCCACTTGCCCATGCAGACAATGTCCGGGAACGCCAAACAATGCCGCCCTCCTCCTGCCATATTTGCTCTGGTTGCGTTTCAACAGAAACGTCCTGAAATCTCTGGGTTTGGGGGGGTGCTGCGCCACTTGTGCAGGCCATTCTTCTACACTTGAAATCCAAGAGCCCTGGTTTGAACCCATTCCTGACCCCTGCCCCTGGTAGGCGGGTAGGTGGGGAGGATTTGCGCAGGATTCCCGAAGCGTTTCCTCCCCGCGCCATTTTAACTCCCAGTTTCGGGAGGACCGCACGGTGCCGAACCTACAAACAAAAGTTGGCGGCAATCAGCATCAGGCCAGAAGAGGCCCAGGTAAGGTTCATTGTGGCCCAGGAGGAGCAGGACTGCAGCTGCCCCCTCATCAAGGAAACCTTGGGCCTCCTCTTCCCCGGTCTTTCCCTCCCCCCACCTTTCCCCAGCCACTTCCTCACTTACCTTGCCAGGGACCGTTTGCTTGAGTCCCCGGTGGTGTTGGTCTCCTGCCCGATTCCCCGCTCTCGCCCGCTGGCTCTTGCGTCATTCCCACCAGCTCCGGGCAGGATACAGTGCAAAGAATCGTATTTCAGGCCTGGGAGTTAAAATGGGCCGAGGAGTCCATCATTGTTTCTCTCCCGCCTTGCACCACGCCCGGCCTAAACACGCCCCCAGTTAAAATCACCACTAACGTGTTCAAACTTTTGCTGCCAATAAAATGCACCTTCCCTTTAAACTGCTGCTGCAAGCCTTTAAATCCTGAAGTGGCACTGTATTTATTGACCCCCCCACACACCACCTCCAACCAAACATCAAATTCCCAATGGCAGATGTATGTCCTGGGAGCTGGCGGACATTGTAATTCTCCCCCCCCCCCCCAGCAGCCAATCAGGGAGGTGCAAAACTCAGCCCACTCAGTCTTCACTCCCACTGGAAAATCAACGCTATGAAATATAAAAGTATTCATAGAGTGCGCAAAGTTTCCTTAACCACAAAAGCAAGTACAAGCCTTTTTCCCAATACATAGAGTTACAGAGTCTACAGTAGAGACACAGGCCATTCGGCCCAACTGGTCTATGCTGGTGTATGTACTCCACATGAGCCTCCTCCCATTCCAATTACTTTTTCCCACCCTGCCCCCCATTTCCCCCTATTCCCTTCTCCCTCATGTGTGCATCAAGCCTCCCCTTAAACACATCAATACTATCTGCTTCAACCACTCAATGTGGCAGTGGGTCCCACATTCTCACCACTCTCTGTGTAAAGAGACAAATCTCACTGGGAAAAATTGATCATAAAATCAATGATCCCACTTATATTTTCAAAGATCACGGGACTTTAAATGATATACGAAGTGAAGTTTCCATCTGATAAAGACAGGGGGGTTGGAATTGGTCCCCACCACTGACCTCAATGGAAATGGAAAATTGTGTAAATCGGACTGCCGATTCACTATGAGTTCATTTCACGCTATTGGCGAAGACCAATTTCAGACTGAAAGTTTTCTATTTACTTTACTATCCCATCTTCCAAGAATGTTCTCTCCCTGTCAACTCATCAAACCAAGCACCCAGTTTCGCTGAAAGAGGGGGCGAGGGGTGATCGGTGCCCTGGTCCCAAGAAACATGGATGCCTCTCTATACAAGACTAGCAGAAAGCGGAGACATTAGGGACACTCAGTGTCTCACTCTAACGGTGGAGCTGAGAGAGAAGGGAACAACAATGACTTGCATTTATATAGCGCCTTTAATGTAGTAAAACGTCCCAAGGCGCTTCACGGGACCGTTATCAGACAAAATTTGACACTGAACCACATAAAGAGATATTAGGACAGGTGACCAAAGGCTTGGTCAAAGAGGTAAGTTATAAGGAGTGACTTAAAGGAGGAGAGAGAGGTGGAGAGTGTTAGGGAGGGAATTCCCGAGTTTAGGGCCTAGGCAGCTGAGGGCACGGCCGTCAATGGTGGAGCAATGAAAATCAGGGATGCGCAAGAGACCGGTATTGAAGGAGTGCAGAGATCTCGAAGGGTTGTAGGAGGTTACAGAGATAGGGAGGGGACGAGGCCATGGAGGGATTTGTACACGAGGATGAGGATTTTAAAACCGGGGTGTTGCCGGACCGGGAGCCAACGTAAGTCGGCGAGCGCAGGGGTGGTGGGTGAACGGGACTTGGTGCGAGTTAGGATATGGAGCAGCACAGTGAGAATGGAAGGGTGAGGGAGGCCTGTCTCCTCAGTCTCTGATTTCACCGAGCTGCAGAGCAGCCTTGGTACCAGAGCTGTGATCGAATCTGTGCGGCCCTGTCCGAGCCAACGTCCATGTCAGATAAAAGTTGAAATTGTTGCATTACTTTTCTGGATAACCTCTGTTTGGTTTCAGGGATTTCCTGATATCGAGTGTACTGTTCATTTGCCTCCTTTACTTCTCCAAGCTGCAACTGCCGTTTACATCAGTTATTACACAAAGGAAGTATTGTTATTTGTAAAGAGATGTCTGTTATGTTGCTTGTCGGCAGTTTGACTGTTTTGAATGGAGCCATTATAATTTCCTGCCTATTGAATTAGACTCAATTACATTTACTTAGACTATAGGAACGAGAAGCAATCTAATGTTACAAGTTAGCTTTTCAGCTCCACATAGTTTGTGCTAACGTGTGGCTTTAATAATCGAATGGAGGGTACTGAGAGTGCTTATGTATGAGGCTTGAGAAAAGGCCTTTAATCCTTTACCTTCATTCAGATCCTTTTTTATTGTTTTTCTTTTGTAACCAAAAGCCAGATGTATTTAAAATCTGGGATGGATTCAACTCCAGAGTAAAAATAGCAACCGTCCAAAAAATATGGAATTAATAAAATATTCTTTGTTGCAATTATGAGGTGGAATAGGTCAGCTCACTCAGTGATACACATGGTGCTGTCTGAGTCCTTCATATTTGTATCTGAGATGTTCTTACACCATTCTGTGATGGACAGTGCCGCATGGTGGTAGCTGTGCCTCAATGGGTAGTACCCTTCTTGCTGAGTTAGAAGATTGTGGGTTCAAGCCCCACTCCAGAGGCTTAGAGTCCATCATCCAAGCTAGCACCACAGTACAGTACTGAGGGCATGCTGCACTATTGGAGGTGCTGTCTTTTGGATGAGATGTTAAACCGAATTTGACCTTTCAGATGTCTTCTTCAAATAGGAATATAGGGCCCGATGTTAGCAGGGGTGCGGGTTTCCGGCGGGGGGGGCTATCGGGCGCGTGGGTAACGCGCCCGGTGAAATTAGTCAGCTCCCCGCGCGATTGTAGCATCCAATCCACTAATTGGATCCACTTACCCGCTCCTCCGGGTTCCGCGCTGCTGAGCTGCGCGTCGGGTGGACTGCGCATGCGCAGTAAGATCTGTCAGCTGGAGGAGCTCTATTTAAAGGGGCAGTCCTCCACTGACAGATGCTGCAACGAATAGCAAAAATTACAGCATGGAGCAGCCCAGGGGGAAGGCTGCTCCCAGTTTAATGATGCCTCACTCCAGGTATCATTGGATGGGGTAAGGAGGAGGGGGAGGACAGAGATCTTCCCTCCGGCGGGCGGGAGGAAGCGGCCTGCCTCTGCCACCAGGAAGGCCTGGCTCGAGGTGGCAGAGGTAGTCACCAGCGCAACCAACATATCGCCCACCTGCATACAGTGCAGGAGGCGCTCCAATGATCTAAGTAGGTCAGCCAAAGTGAGTACACGTAGTCTTTCCCCTACACTCCGTCTGCCACATCACCGCCGCCACCCCACATCTCCTTCTGCACTGCCAACACTACTCTGTCACATCACCCCTCACACCCACTCAAACCTCATCCTCATCTTACCTGCACCTACTCACCTCGCCAGTACTCATCCCGCCACTACCACTCAACCCAATCCTCATACAATCTCATGGCTCTATCTCATACTCACCCTCTCATGCATCTCTTTCACGGCCAGTCTCACTCAACCTGCCACTACCTGTGCTGCAGCCACAGGGCACGCATCACATATGTGCAGTAAGCAGCATAAGGCAAACGTGTCGTGAGCATGAAGGGGATGCACAAGGGTGTATGAGGGTTTGTCATGGGTGTTACTTATATTGAATTTCTGACCAACTCACATTACGCATTATATTGGCACCACTACTGCCATGTCTTAGCGAATCCTGTCTGGTTTGTGCAATAATGCCCTCTCCTGAGGATCACTATGAGGACCCACAACTGATGCCACCCATTGTGTCACTGCAGAATGGGTGTAGGTGTATTTGCAGGGCTCGTTTGCGCAGACGACTGAGAGACATCGGAAGGACATACTTGCATTGGAGGCAGTTCAGAGAAGGTTCACTAGGTTGATTCCGGGTATGGAAGGGTTGTCTTATGAGGAAAGATTGAACAGGTTGGGTCTATACTCATTGAAGTTTAGAAGAATGAGAGGAGATCTTATTGAAACATACAAGATTCTGAGGGGACTCAATGGGGTAGATGCTGAGAGGATGTTACCCCTCATGGGGGAATCTAAAACTAGGGGGCATAGTCTTAGAATAAGGGGTCACCCTTTTAAGATGGAAATGAGGAGGCATTTCTTCTCCCAGAGGGTTGTGAATCTTTGGAATTCTTTACCCCAAAAAGCTGTGGAGGCTGAGTCATTGAATACATTCAAGGCTGAGTTCGACAAATTTTTGATCAGCGAGGGAGTCAAAGGATATGGGGAAAGGGCAGGAAAGTGGAGTTGAGGTAAAAATCAGATCAGCCATGATCTCATTAAATGACGGAGCAGGCTCGAGAGGCTGAATGGCCTACTCCTGCTCCTATCTCTTATGGTCTTATGGTCTGGTACCATGGCACTATTCGAAGAAGAGCAGAGGAGTTATCTCCGGTGTCCTGGCCAATATTTATCCCTCAACCAACATCATTAAAATGGTCATTATCTCATTACTGTTTGTGGGTGCTTGCTGTACACAAATTGGTTGCCATGTTTCTTAAACTTCAAAAAGTACTTCATTGGCTGTAAAGTGCTATGGGACATTCTGAGGTTGTGAAAGGTGCTATATAAATGCAGGTCTTTCTTTCTTTTATTATGGATGGGGATTAAGTCAGTTGTCTTCGTTACAAGTGGCTCCTAGAAGGAAAAGCATCTAATTGACATCTCGGTGAAGTCCTTTCTGATGAGAAAGGGATATAATTACATTGATTCTTCTTGAAATGCTTTACCTGTATGTTGTTTAATGATTGAACTGGCAGGGACTTGAAGGATGTATATAATCTATCGAAATCAGTGAACATTACTCAATGGATTCTAATCATTTTTCAGCAAGGAAATTACAAGACACTTGCAAAAACATAATACATTTTCCACTCTATATTGGAAAGCTTTGCAATTTTAATAAAAACAAACAGGATTGACCAATAATACATGAATATTGCAGTAATTTCCTTTTCTATATACCAAAGCCCATTTAGCAGAAAGAAACTGACTGACTATAAATAATAAGGTGTCTCCAGCGAATAAAATGTGGCACTTACACTTCTACAGATGCATTCCCAAGTCCCAGATGACAAGCAAGAGCTTTCAGAGATGAGGTAATACAGTGAGTTACAGCTCATTGTAGATACAGAGACTACATGGTGATAACATTACCAGATGGGCAAGGGTAAAATATTCTGTTAAAATGCAGAAAGAAAATTAAAATATTTTTCTGAGTTACAATCGTACTTGATGCACATTTTAATCCATTCAGCCCCAGCAGAAGTACTTGGGTAAGCACTGAAAGTTAGGAGATGGATGAATCAGAAATGCGGCCTGAGTGGTTTGCGAGTGGACATTTATTTGTGTTAAAGTCGATTTGTTCCGATACTTAGAAATTACAAATGGCATTACATGGGTTCTATCTACTAATGGATAGAATGAGCTAGTAGTTTCTTCTTTTGCAGTGACATTGCAACATTTACGTCATCCTGTCTCTACAAAGCTGTTGCAGTTAACACTGGACTACACGGATTGGAGTACGATGTAATGGGGGTAATTTTGACTTTGGCAGCTGCCCATTACACAGCATTGAAACAGGCCATTCGGCCCAACTGGTCCATGCCGGTGTTTATGCACCGGACGAGCCCCCTCCCAACCCTCTTCATCTAACCCCATCAGCATATCCTTCTCTTCCTTTCTCCCTCTTGCGTTTATCTAGCTTCCCCTTAAATGCATCTATGCTATTCGTCACAACTACTCCTTGTGGTAGCAAGTTCCACATTCTAACCATTCTCAGGGTAAAGAAGTTCCTCCTGAATTCCGTATTGGCTTTATTAGTGACCATCTTATATTTATGGCTCCTAGTTTTGGCCTCCCCCACAAGTGAAAACATCTTCTCATCGCCTACCCAATTAAATCCTTTTATAATCTTAAAGACTTCTATCAGGTCACCCCTCAGCATTCTCTTTTCTAGAGAAAAGAGCCCCAGCCTGTTCAATCTTTCCTGATAGGTACAACCTCTCAGTTCTGCTATCATCCTTGTGAATCTTTTTTGCACCTTCTCCAGTGCCTCTATATCCTTTATATAATATGGAGAACAGAACTGTATATAATACTCTAGGGGCTCGAATTTAGCAGGCCTGCGGGTTCCCAGCGGGTGGTCCTCCGGGAGCGTCGAAAACGCGGACGGGTAATTGTTCGCGTCCCCCACGCGATCGCGGGATAATTGGACCCATTAAGGCCTGCTTCCGGGTTCTGCGCTCCCCAGCTGCGTGCCGGCCGGCTGCGCATGCGCAGTACCGTCGACGCGATGTAGGAGCTCCAGTTAAAGGGGCAGTCTCCCAAAGCCCCTCCTGCTGCAAGCAAGAGGTCTGGGAGAATGGCTCAACCAAGGGGAAAGGCTGCGCCCCGTTTTTCAGATCTGGCACTGCAGCTGATGCTGGAGGGCGTGAGGAGGAGGAGGGAAACACTCTTCCCTGAGGATGGGCGCAAGTTCCCTGCCGCCGCAACCAGGAAGGCATGGGCAGAGGTGGCGGCGGAGGTGAGCAGCAGGGGCAACACCCCAAGGACTTGGGAGCAGTGCCGCAAGCGCTTCAATGACCTGACTAGGTCTGGCAAGGTGAGTACACCAACGCACCCTCCCACATCCCGTCCCCACCATCACGCCAAGCAGATCACAACCCCCTCCTGCACAGCCACCACTGCGCTCCATCAGCAATCCTCACAGCCACTCATTCACCATCCTCGCCGTGCACGCAAGTACCCACCGTCCCTGACCCCACCCGAACACTACCACACACCCCAATCCCCATGCAATGGGATGGGCACGTGGCCCACACTTCCTCCCATCCGTTCCGCGCCACGCTCAACCCAACCACACCGATGCTCGATGCGTCTCACGATGCAAGACGCACCCACTCACACATCTGTGTTTTGCCTTCACAGGAGAAGAGGAGCAAGAACAACCGCGAAAGGGCACGCACCGGAGGTGGGCCGCCGCAAGTGGTGGAGCTCACCGACGCAGAGGTGGAGGCGCTCGACCTCGCCCGCACGCGACATTGCCTGTCGGTGGCCGATGGCGAGTGTGTCGCTGCCGAAATGGGCGGTAAGGGAAAGCTGACACTCAACACCCATGATCGCGAGTGACCGTATCATCACCTGCCATCAGGCGCACTGTCAAGTTGGTCCACATGCCTCAAAGTGCCCTCTGTTCTCTTGCAGGTGCGTCTTTGGATCAAGCGAGCATGGAGGGCGATTCCTCAGAGGACATGGCGGTCTCTGAGGGTGCATCGTCACATCAGAGCCAACCATCCACCAGCGCAGAGACACGCACCTCGGTGGGTCCCCCTCGCCAACTAGTTGGGGTAGCACTTGGTGAGTCACTGCGCACGAGTGAGCATGAGCAGACCCTGGTGGCAGGGGCAGCCGCGGAGGGTCCGCGACGGAGGGAGCACTCATCTCCAGGCTCTGCTCAGCCGGACCCAGATGCTGAACCCAGGGGGCCACCAGAGAAAAGGAGAGTCGTCGAGGGCCACCAGCTAATTGCTGAGGTGCTGGCAGAGGTGCCGCGCGCATTGTCCACAATAGCGCAGGCGATGGAGGAGTCCACCTCCTGCATGTGGGCATTGGTGGCGCAGGCACAGGAGGGTACCGGCGACACAGTGTCGCGGGTAGGTGCGGGACTGTCTGCGGTGGAGGACAGGCTGGCCTCCCTCGAGCGTCACGCACAGCTCCACTTCGAGTCCTTGCAGGCCCTCACAACGTCTGTACGGATTCAGGGTGAGCAACATTCCGACGCCACCAACAGGCTGAGGGATACACTAGGGGTGGCCTTGCAAGGCCTCACACATGCCATCCAAACTGCCGTCCAGCAGGGTGGAAGGGGTGATGTGGGCCGAGGCCAAGAGAGGGATGATGGTGACCGGGGACATGGAAGCGGGGACGCCTCTCAAGGCGTCCCCACGTCCCACCCGTCGCCCACCTCTCAACCAGCACCCGCAATGGTGCCTCCTCTCCAGGTGGCCGAGTCTGCCCCTGCCCCGGTGCAGGAGGAGCAGTCTGTGGAGGTGCCCTCACGGGCACCGAAACCCAGGGGCCGTCCGCCAAAAGCATCTACCCGGTCAAGGCAAGAAGACGAGCAACCTGCCACTACCTCTGCTGGAGCCACAGGGGTAGCACCACGTAGGGGTTCCCGGAGAAGAATTCCAAAGGCCTTATAATCACAAAGGGAATACACCAGGGTGTTTATTATTTTGTACTTTGTTTCTTAAATGATGTCACATTCCACATATTAAATAGTCTATTCTCACCACTCCTGCCACCTCTCGTCCATTCTTCCGCGGCTTGTGCAGTAGTTGCGTTCCGTGGAGGCCATCATGACGGCGAACACCTGCTGCCACCCATTGGGCACACTGCTGTGGGTGCAGGATTACTGGCAGCACTCTTCAGTGGAGGGGGCTGGTATGGCCGCTCGCATGTGCAGGTGAGGAGATGCGAGCGCCTCGCAGTGTCTGACTCTAGGAGAACCGTTGACGTATGAGTGCGTCCCTGGCCCGGCGACCATCCCGGTGAGTCGCGGCTCGGCGCATGGGTCGTCCAACATCCTCGGGCGCGTCCTCCTCCTCCTCCTCCGCCTCCTCCTCCTCCTCCTCCTCCTCCTCCTCGCCCTCGCCTTCCTCAATGTGGGTGGCGGGTGTGGATGGGGCCTCCTCCAGCGGCACCCCTCTCTGTTGGGCCATGTTGTGCAGGGCACAGCAGACAACTATGATTCGTCCCACTCTGAATGGTGTGTATTGGAGCGCTCCCCCAGAACGATCAAGGCACCTGAAGCGCATCTTGAGAAGCCCTATGGTCTGCTCAATTGTAGACCTGGTAGCAGTGTGGCTGTCATTGTACCGACGCTCCGGCTCGGTGATGGGGTTCCTCAGAGGTGTCATGAGCCACGTGTGGAGGGGATACCCCTTGTCGCCGAGGAGCCAGCCGTTGCCGGCGTTGGGTGCCTGCAGGATGGGCGGGACGGCGGACTCCCTGAGGACGAAGGCATCGTGGCAGCTGCCGGGGTATCTGGCGCACACGTGTAGGAATCTCTGGCGGTGGTCACAGATGAGCTGGGCGTTCATGGAGTGATACCCCTTCCTGTTGATGAACAGCCCTGGCTCATGCGGAGGTGCCCGTATTGCGATGTGGGTGCAGTCGATTACACCCTGCACCCGTGGGAAGCCGGCCATGGCATGGAATCCAACCGCCCTCTCCATCTGGCTGCGCTCGTCCATGGCGAAGTTGATGTAGTGGGAGGCCCTGCGGAACAACCCATCGGTGACCTGCCTTATGCACTTGTGTGCAGAGGACTGACAGACCCCGGTGATGTCCCCGGTGGCACCCTGGAAGGAACCAGATGCGAAGAAGTTGAGGGCAGTGGTGACTTTGACGGCGACAGGTAAGAAGATGCTGCTTGGTCCATCAGGGAGCAGCTCGTCGTTAAGGAGGCTGCAGATGTCGGCGACTACCTGGCGATTGACTCTGAGCCTCCGTATGCACTGCTCCTCGGAGAGGTCCATGAAGCTGAGCCTCGCTCTGTACACCCTGTGCGGAGGGTAGTGCCTCCTGCGACGCATCTCTCTCTGCGGTTGCCCTCCCTCCTGCTGTGCAGGTGGGTGTGCCGCAGCACCGTGTTGGGGAGCCCCACCTCTCCGAGGCGGACGGCGTGGACTGCGAGGCTGCTGGGGCTGGTCATCCTGTTCGTCCTCCGACGATGTCAACGCACCACCCATCTGGCAGGTGTTGGTGTGAGGGGTTGTGCAGGGTAGGTGGGTGGGTCCTCGGACTGGGGCTGCGGTTTCGTGTCGGTCTGTCCTCTGGCTTGGCGGGGGTTGGTGGAGGGCAGGGGTTGCCCTATGTGACGCGGTGGCCTCCTGCGTGGGTGAGGGCGCTCCCCCGTGGAGCGCACCTTGGCACCTGGCACAGGCTGCTGGCTGCAACACGCCTGGTTTGAAGGGTCCTGTTTCCCCCAGTGTGGGAAACTGACTGCTTTGACCGTAAAATCCCACACTTCCTCTTTTGACAGCTGCTTCAGCTCATTAACTGACCACAACGAGCAAGTTAAGTGCTCTCAAGTGGAACCCCGCTGGCTTTAATTGCCTGCGGGATTCCCACCAGCGGGGCTTGCGCGCGCAGCCCCGCACGTCAGCGCGGTACCCGGAAGTGGCCGGGATTTCGTCCGAATCCGGTCACGTGATCGGAGATCGGGATTTTCGGGGCCCCCCCGCTGGAAACCCGCCGGAAACCCGACCCTAAAATCGAGCCCCAGGTGTGGCCTAACCAAGGTTCTATGCAAGTTTAACATAACTTCCTTGCTTTTCAATTCTATCCCTCTAGAAATGAACCCCAGTGCTTTGTTTGCTTTTTTATGGCCTTATTAACCTGTGACACTACTTTTAGTGATTTGTGTATCTGTACCTCCTGATTCCTCTGCTCCTCAACCCCATTTAGACTCTTATTATCCAAGCAATATGTGGCCTCCTTATTCTTCCTACCAAAATGCACCACCTTGCATTTATCTATATTGAAATTCATTTGCCAATAACACGCCCATTCTGCAAGTTTATTAATGTCTTCTTGCAATTTTCCACAGTCCTCCTCAGTATTAACTATACCTCCTAATTTGTTATCATCTGCAAATTTTGAAATTGTTCTTCCGGTTCCCGAGACCAAATGGTTTATGTAAATAGTGAACAACAGTGGTCCCAGCACTGATCTTTGCGGAACACCACTTCTCACCTTTTGCCAGTCAGAGTAACTACCTTTAACCCCTACTCTCTGTTTTCTGTTTTGTAGCCAGCTTGCTATCCATTCTGCTACTTGTCCCCTGACTCTACATGCTCTGACCTTAATCATGAGTTTACTATGCGGTACCTTATCAAAGGCCTTTCAAAAATCTAAATATATTACATCTACTGCATTACCGTGTCTACTGTTACTTCTTCAAAGAATTCAGCTAGTGTACTGTGTACAGTTATGGTCACCTCATTACAGGAAAGATGTCATTGCACTAGAGAGGGTACTGAGGAGATTTACAAGGATGTTGCCAGGATTGGAGAATTTTAGCTATGAGGAAAGATTTCATTGGCTGGGGTTGTTTTCCTTGGAACAGAGGAGGCTGAGAGGAGATTTAATTGAGGTGTATAAAATGATGAGGGGCTTAGATAGCAGATAGCAGAGAGGTTAATAACCTGGGGCCATAGATTTAAAGCAATTGGTAGAAGGTTTAGAGGGGAGATGAGGAGAATTTTTTTTCCCCAGAGGGTGGTGGGGGTCTGTAACTCACTGCCTGAGAGGGTGGTAGAGGCAGAAACCCTCATCGCATTTAAAAAGTACTTGGATATGCACTTGAAGTGCTGTAACCTAAAGGCTACAGACCAAGAGCTGGAAAGTGGGATTAGGCTGGATAGCTCTTTTTTGGTCAGCACAGACACCATGGGCAGAATGGCCTACTTTTGTGCCGTAAAATTTCTATGATTCTATGAATAAGGTTGGTCAAGCAAGACCTTCCTTTTTGAAATCCACATTGACTACTCTTTATTATATTTTCGGTTTCTAGAAGTTTCTAGGCCGAGACCAGCATGAGAGCAGAGACAGAGCGAGCAGGGATAAAAGGAAGAGGGGGAAAGCAGGTAAAAGAAAAATCCTAAATTGATGTCAGCACATGGGAAGACCGGTGAGCAGCTAGTGAGTATATTTTTTTGTTTCTTGTAGGCTTTGTAGTAATCTAATAAATCGAGGCATGGCAGGGCACCTCAGTCCCGTCAAATGCACCTCCTGTGCCATGTGGGAAGTCTAGGATGCTTCCCGTGACCTGTGCAGGAAGTGTCGTCAGCTGGAGGAGCTCGTGCTTCGGATTTTGGAGCTTGAGCAGCAGCTGGCATCGCTACAGTGTATCCGCGAGCATGTTTCAGGGGGTGGTCACCCTGCAGCTTATCAGTGTGCAGGCAGAGAGGGACTGGATGACCGCCAGACAGACAAGGAGGACCAGGCAGGTAGTGCAGGAGTCCTCTTAGGGCATCTCACTCTCTAAGCGCTATTCAATACTGGTGAGGGAGGGGGTTCCTCTGGGGAGTGCAGCCAGAGCCAAGTCCACAGCACCATGGGTGGCTCAGCTGTACAGGGGGGAGGAGAAAGGTCAGGAGAACAATAGTGAAAGGGGATTCTATAGTTAGGCGAACAGAAAGGCGTTTCTGCGGCCGCAGACCTGAGTTCAGGATGGTATGTTGCCTCCCTGGTGCCAGGGTCAAGGATGTCACTGAGCAGCTGCAGAACATTCTAAGGGGGGAGGGTGAACAGCCAGAGGTCCTGGACTATATCGGTACCAATGATATAGGTAGAAAGAGGGATGAGGTCCCATAGGCAGATATTAGGGAGCTAGGAAATAAGCAGGACTCCAAAGGTAGTAATCTCCAGATTACTCCCGGTGCCACGCGCTAGCGAGTACAGAAATAGGAGGATAGAGCAGATGAATGCGTGGCTGGGGAGATGGTGCAGGAGGGAGGGCTTCAGATTCCTGGGCCATTGGGACCGGTTCTGGGGGAGGTGGGACCTGACGGATGGATCGCATCTCAACAGGGCCGGGACAAATATCGTCCGGGGAGACTTGCTAGTGCTGTTGGGGGAGGGCTTAAACTAGCTTGACAGGGGGATGGGAACCTGAGCGTAGATTCAGAAGGGAGAGAAGTAGAGCTGGAAATGGAAGACAGAAAATTAGTAAGTGAGTTTGGAAGGCAGAGGAAACAAAGGTTAGAAAATAGACAACAAAGGAGTGCTTAATGGTATATACCTCAATGCAAGTAGTGAATAAGGCAGATGAGCTGAGGGCACAGATAGACAAGTGGAAGTATGATGTCATAGCTATTACTGAAACATGGCTCAAACAGGGGCAAGAATGGCAGCTCAACATCCCTGATTACAGGGTTTTCAGACAAGATAGAGAGAGGGATAAAAATGGAGGGGGGAGGTGGTAATATTGGTTAAGGAAACAATTACAGCTGTGAGGAGGGATGATATTTTAGAAGGATCATCAAATGAGGCCATATTGGTTGAGCTAAAGAACAAAAAAGGGGCAATCACACTGCTGGGAGTGTACTATAGACCCCCAAACAGTCAGAGGGAGATAGAAGAGCAAATATGTAGGCAAATTTCTGAGAAGTGCAAAAACAATAGGGCAGTAATAGTAGGAGGTTTCAACTACCCTATTAACTGGGATAGATTCAGTGTAAAAGATCTAGAGGGTGCAGAATTCTTAAAATGCATTCAGGAAAACTTTTTTTTAGCCAGTACGTAGCAAGCCCAACACGGGTGGGGGGGTGGGGGCAGTTCTGGACTTAGTTTTAGGGAATGAAGCTGGGCAGGTGGAAGGAGTATCAGTGGGAGAGTATTTTGGTGGTAGTGATCATAATTCAGTTCGATTTAGTATAGTTATGGAAAAGGACAAAGATAGAACACAAGTAAAAGTTCTAAAGTGGGGAAAGGCCAATTTTACAAAGCTGAGAAGTGATTTAGCAAAAGTGGACTGGAAACAGCTACTTGAAGGTAAATCAGTGTCAGAGCAGCGGGAGGCATTGAAGGAGGAGATTAAAGGGGTTCAGAGCAAATTTGTAATAAGGGTGGGACTGCCAAATCTAGAGCCCCCCTGGATGACATGGAGCATACAGGGTAAGATAAGACAAAAAAAGGGCAGCTCATGTCAGACACCGAGAGCTCAATACTGCAGAAAGCCTAGAGGAGTATAGAAAGTGCAGGGGTGAAATTAAAAAGGAAATTAGGAAAGCATGAAAAAATACTAACAAGTAAAATCAAGGAAAACTCAAAGATGTTTCATAAATACATAAAGAGCAAGAGCATAACTAAGGAAAGAATAGGGCCTATTAGAGACCAAAAAGGTAACCTATGTGTGGAGGCGGAAGATGTGGGTATGGTTCTTAATGAATACTTTGCATCTGTCTTCACAAAAGAGGGGGACGATGCAGACATTGTAGTTAAGGAGGAGGAGTGTGAAATATTGGATGTGATAAACATAGTGAGAGAAGAAGTATTAAGGGATTAGCATCTTTGAAAGTAGATAAATTGCCAAGTCCGGATGATATGTATCCCAGCCTGTTAAGAGAAACAAGGGAGGAAATAACGGAGGCTCTGACCATCATTTTCCAATCTTCTCAGGCATGGTGCTGGAGGATTGGAGGACTGCTAACATAGCACCGTTTTTAAAAGGGAGAAAAGGATAGACCGAGTAATTACAGGCCAGTCAGCCTAACCTCGGTGGTGGGCAAATTATTGGAAACAATTCTGAGGGATAGTATTAATTGTCATTTAGAAAGGCACGGATTAATGAAGGACAGTCAGCATGGTTAAGGGAAGGTCGTGTCTGACTAACTTGATTTAATTTTTTGAGGAGGGAACAAAGAGGGTCGATGAAGGTAGCTCGTTTGATGTAGTCCACATGGATTTTAGCAAGGCTTTTGACAAGGTCCCACATGGCAAACTGGTCAGAAAAGTAAAAGCCCATGGGATCCAAGGGAAAGTGGCAAGTTGCTCCAAAATTGGCTGAGTGGCAGGAAGCAAAGGGTAATGGTCGACGGGTGTTTTTGTGACTGGAAGGCTGTTTCCAATGGGCTTACACAGGGTTCAGTTCTAGGTCACTTGCTTTTTGTGGTATATATAAATGATTTAGACCTAAATGTAAGGGGCATGATTACAAAGTTTGCAGATGATACAAAAATTGGCCATGTGGTTGATAATGAGGAGGAAAGCTGTAGACTGCAGGAAGATATCAAGGGCTGGTCAGGTGGGCAGAAAAGTGGCAAATGGAATTCAATCCAGAGAAGTGTGAGGTAATGCATTTGGCGAAGGCAAACAAGACAACGGAATACACAATAAATGGGAAGATATTGAGAGGTGTAGAGGAACAAAGGGACCTTGGAGTGCATGTCCACAGATCCCTGAAGGTAGCAGGACAGGTAGATAAGGTGGTTAAAAAGGCATACAGGATACTTCCCTTTATTAGCCGAGGCATAGAATATAAGAGCAGGGAGGTTATGCTAGAACTGTATAAAACATTGGTTGGGCCACAGCTTGAGTACTGCATACAGTTCTGGTCACCACATTACAGGAAAGATGTGATTGCACCAGAGAGGGTACAGAGGAGATTTATGAGGATGTTGCTGGGACTGGAGAATTTTAGCTATGAGGAAAGATTGGATAGGCTGGGATTGTTCTCTTTGGGACAGAGGAGGCTGAGGGGTAATTTAATTGAGGTATATAAAATGATGTCGGGACTAGATAGAGTGGATAGGGAGGACCTATTTCCCTTATCAAAGGGGTCAGTGACCAGGGGGCATAGATTTAAAGTAATTGGTAGAAGGATTAGAGGGGAGCTGAGGAGAATTTTTTTCACCCAGAGGGTGGTGGGGGTCTGGAACTCACTTCCTGAAAGGGTGGAAGAGGCCGAAACCCTCAACTCATTTAAAAAGGACTTGGACATGCACTTAAAGTGCCGTAACCTATAGGGCTACGGGCCAAGTGTTGGAAATTAGGTTTGAGGTGGATAGCTCTTTTACGTCTGGCTCGGACACGATGGGCTGGATGGACTCCTTCTGTGCCGTAACTTTTCTATGATTCTATGTTTCTGTATTACATCTTTTCACCCTCTTTGTCTCAGTTCCCCATCTCCCCCACCCCACCACCCTCATCCCCGCCCCACCCCGCCTGCAATAGCTATTGAAAAATTGAGCAGACTGTATCTGGATATTATGTTCATAATCCATAGGTTCCAAATGACAATTGGGAGAGATGTGTAACGGACGATTGAACAGAAGCTCAAGTAAAGGCCCAGAATTTATATTTGGGAGATATTTTATGGGGCCAGGCCACCGGTGCTCTTCCTGGCTGCGGTCCTCTGCTGCTGACCCGTGCTGGACCCCTCCTCTGGGAGCCGCTCCTCCTTCAGGCCCAACCTGCCAGCTGGCTGCCACCCTCTCAACCAGCGAGCTGAAGCCGAGACACCATTTGGTGCCTGCAGCTCTCCGGCAACATTCAACTGAGGCTCAAACCGATATGTGGTCCGGGCCTTACGACTCCAGGTTTGGGTGGAACCGGTCGCTCCACTGACTTTATGTCTGTTGTGGGCAGAAGTCCAAAATATCCCCCCACCCCACCCCCACCCCCCTCGCCCTTTCTGGTGATGGTCTCGTGTCTCTTGCCCATTGATGAAAGAAAGAAAGAACTTGAGCTGATATGACATCCACAGGACATCAGTAGATAATTGCTGACGATGAAGGCCTTTCGACCATTTTAGTTCATCCATTCAGAAAGACCTAAAGTCTTCCCATGCAGCATCCAATTGATCCCAGGGATTTTACCTCCACTGGTGTAGCTGGAAATCCATTCCATATATCGATCATTCTTTGTATGAAGAAGAACTTCCTGATCTCTTTTACTAGTTTGAACCTGTGTTCTCTTTTCCTACCCTTGCAACTTAATTTAAATAATTTTCCTAACTTATCTTTCTTTGTGCTATTTGCTCCCCTGTCAGCCGTGGCACACTTACCTCTGACTCAGAAGGTTGTTGGTTCCAAGCCCCATTCCATGTGACTCAAGCATGAAATCTAGGCTGACACTTCAATACGGTACAGAGGGAGTGCTACATTGTTGGAGGTGCTGTTTTTCAGATGAGATGTTAAACCAAGGCCCTGTCTGCCCTTCTAGGTGGATGTAAGAGATCCCATGGCATTATTCAAAGAAGAGCAGGGGAGTTCTCCCCAGTGTCCTGGACAATATTTACTGCTCAACCGATATCACCAAAACAGATTATCTGGTCATTATCTCATTGATGTTTGTGGGATCTTGCTGTGTACAAATCTGTTGCTGCATTTCCTACATTACAATAGTGTCTACACTTGAAAAAGAAAGTACTTCATTGGCAGTAAAGCACTTTGGGACCTCACGAGGTTATGAAAGGCGCTATATAAATGCATGTCTTTTCTTTCTTCATATACCTCACATAAGTTCACCTTCCACGCTCTTCCTTTCAATGATGTAAAGTCCAAGGTAACTCAAACATTTAACACTAGGAACTGTGGCTCTTCTCTGCATTGGCTCCTGTGTTTTGGTGATCAGAACTGGACTCAAAGTGTAATCTGACCAGAACAGGCTGCAGTTTCTTGATGACTTTAGCTGCCTTGTATGCTACTGTTTTGGCTCTTTAGTTCAGCATTTAATTGACTTTGTTGATTGCTCTCTGCACTGGTCGGACATGTTGAGTGTTGAATCTACTAAGACCCTCAAGTCTCTTTTACCTTCATCCTTGGCTATTTCCACCCTTTGTGGAGTACGTACATCATCCATTTTTCCTTCCTATGTGTAAGACTTCACACTTGTTTGCACTAAATTTCATCTGCGTTTGTTCTGTCCGTTTACATGTTTTGTCCAACTCATCGTGTATTTTCTAAGTTGCCGTCTCCAAATCCACTGCCTCACCTACTTTGGTGTCATCTGCAGATTTTGATCGATTTGCGTTGAGTTTCTGAATCCAGGTCATTGATGTAAATTAGAAACAGTAATGGGTTCTAGCAGTGATTCCTGAAGCACCCCACTTCCTTCACCCTGACATAATTCTTCCAAGTGCAGCTTGCTGCTCTATTGACAGGGAGGGGAAAGGGCCTTTGAGCCCAAAGACTGTCAAAACCTTTCATAAAACTCTGAGATTGACTGTCATTAGGACAATGCCTTGGTGGGCCCCACTTCCACCAGATTACCTCATGGCACTTGCATCATGCAGATACACTTTCTGTGGGATAGAAGAGGTGAAACTGATGGGATTTCCAGTGGATGATGTAATCCAGCCCATCCTGCCTCATTTTCTAATATCAAGATTTAAGGTGACTCAAATAGTGGGTGAAATCTCAAGGTGCGTCTGCCCCTTTCCCCCTCAATTCCCTCCCCCCCCCACCCCTGTTGCAATTTCTCCTCCTCCAATGTGCGGAGACCCAATAGAATTCTACCCCCTTCCCAGACCCAGGAATTTTCAGCCATAAGGAGCATTTCCTGACGCCTTTTTGCTTCTATTCAGCTTCACATCTCGGTCAGAGGCTGAGATCGATAGATTATTGGACTCTAGGGAAATCAAGGGATATGGGGATCAGGTGGGAAAGTGGAGTTGAGGTCGAAGATCAGCCAAGATCATATTGAATGGCGGAACAGGCTTGGGGGGGGGCCTCATGGCCTACTCCTGCTCCTAATTGTTATGTCCTTATGTTGTTAGATACAGACAGACAGGCTGAGAGAAACCTTTGATCATCACTGTAAGTGAGAGCTGTCTTTGAGTGGGGAAAGACTCCTGCGAATCACCACCTAAAGTGATTATGGGAGGTACAGCGTCGAAAACCGTTGGGTCCATAATAACTGCGTAATTGTTGGGATGCATTCACTGGGAAGCTCTGCAGCTGACCCACTGGACTTTCTAGGGTCAGGTGAAGGTTCCCTAGTCAACATATCACTGGGCTGCACCACAGTGACTACATCTCAACCACCTCTCAGAGTGGGAGTGGGGTCAGGGTTAGGGCTAGGGTTACGATGGGTGTTGGGAGAAATGAAGGCCCACTGCTTGATCAGCCCACGGCAGCCCCAGCCAAGATAAAAAAATTCATATGGCCATGTTGTGCAGACAAGCACCAGTCTTTGGGGGGTTCAAGCCTAGTCCCCCAGGTGGGCCCCACATCTACCGGCCAGGACGTCAGTCTGGCTTCTTTCTAACAGCATACTGGCCACACAGCAGATCCTGGGCCAGAGATGAGGAAGATCTCCGCCTGGGAATTCCTTCGCTCTAAGACGGGTAACCTTTTTTGGGATAGATAGAAGTTCCACCCCAAACACAATGTTGTGGATACTGGTAGAGCATGCTAGGACCTGGCGTTTGCAGGGTCTGGCCTAATTTGTAGGCCTTCCAGCGTACTCCCACCTAACTTACGATAGGAGTGTCCTGGAAGCCCCAAGGAAATTTAGTGCCACAATTTTTAATGTTCTTAGTTTCTGCATAGCTTCAACGGATCCCAAATGCCAGCCATCATTCTGAAGCCGACAGTGATAGGCAGGCCAGGGACACCGCGGTAGCAAACAATCAGAAACTGAGTCACAAGGGTCAGTTTTATCTTAAGTGTTGGAATATCTTTGTTTTTGATAATTTTGAGGAGAATGATAATGTCTACATTTACTGTAAATCTACTGATCGTTTATTTATTCACTGTTCAATAAATCTGACCGTACTTTATAGCCTAAGCCACAGACTGATGGCCTGCTCATTCTTCCACCTATGGAGGTCAGGGAAATAAAGAGAGAGCAAGTGTCATATCCATCAAACTGGAAAACAGTTCTCCGTTCGACTCCTGGGTTCCCTACATTCACCGAGATATTGGGCACGTAAAGATAAGGGCGTATGGACTGTGATTAAACCCAAAAATGTAACAATGAGCAGTGGTCAATTTGTCTGAGCAGGACCTTTCCCATTGCTACCACTCGCCAAATGTCTAAAATAGAAAAAGCACTTATAATAAATGTAGAATGTTTTACTAATGGCTGTACTGTTTGATTGAACGGGCTCCACTCTGGAGCAGAGAGCTTTACGGTGATTATTATTATTATTAATATCATTGTGTGTCAGCCATGGCTCAGTGGTAGCATTCTTGCCTCTTAAGTACAAAATCTAGGCTGACACTCCAGTGCAGTCTTTCAGATGAGAGGTTAAACCTACTCTTTCTGCCGGATGTAAAAGATTCCTGGTACTATTTCGAAGAAAAGCAGGGGAGTTCTCCCCAGTGTCCTGGCCAATATTTATCCCTTAACCAACATCACTAAACAGATTATTTGGTCATTATCTCATTGCTGTTTGTGGGACCTTGCTGTATGCAAATTGGCTGCTGTGTTTCCTTCATTACAACAGTGACTATACTTCATTGGTTGTAAAGTGTTTTTGGACATTCTGCGGTCGTGAAAGGCGTTATATAAATGCAAGACTTCTCTTTCTTATCGCTGTTTCCTGTTTTAATTAGATCTGTTCACTATCCCAGTGTAGAGGCTACTGACCATGTCATTGAGGCTTATTAAGGAAATGTCAGCCTAAAGACTTAAAGATTTTAACTCCACCCGCCTGGCGGAAATCGGGCAGGTGGGCACTTAAAATTGCCCAGGTTACTTACCCGCCCTGCAGCTGTCGGGAGCTGACCCTTCCTGATTTTAAACTGCACAACTAAGCAGGCAGCAGGGGCACTCGCCCAAAGCTGGTGGGGCCGTTTTTTGCATATGCATGTCTCGTCCAGATGATGTAATTGGGATCCAATTGCAATTTTAACTGGACGGCCTGAGCAGGAAACCGTTTTCCTGCCAGGTGAAGTGAGTGGGGAAGAGTATCGAGGCCAGAAGAGGCACAAATGGGTACATTATTTTTTAACTTTCCTTGTGGGACACGAAGGAGCTCTCCTGCTCATCCTGGTCCCACAAGGAAAGCTTGGGCCTCCCCGGCTGCGGACTGGCCTCACCCCCTGCCCGATCGCGAGACCCCCACGAGATGGTCCTTGCTGCCGATCCTGACAACTGCGTGGTGTCAGCGGGCGACCTGTGTGCTGCCCGACTTTCTGCCGCTTCTCGCCAACTTCCTGCCTGGAATAGGTGGGAAGTCACCGGGCCAGCATTTAAATGAGTCTCGGGAGTTAAAAAAGCCCGGGTCCTCATTTGTGGAGCAGAGGGTGAGTTTCTAACTCCCTCCCCACACACCCGCCTAAAACCCACTTGTTTTCAATCACTCTGCTCTGCTAGAAACTGGGGGAAGGAGAATGGATTTTGGTTAATATTCTGCCTTACCTATTTATGAAGTCTAATTTCTCACTTCAGTAACTTGGAGATATTTCATTAGATTTTAACTGAACATCTAACTGTCCTCCACTTCAATGGGCTTTGAAAACAGGCATGCTTTGAATCACCCATGCACTTTGGTAGCAGTGATTTGTCACATTAAATCAAGAGAGACCCTCATTTGGCTTAGTCTGCACTTCCCAGTGTGGTCGTGAGATATGCAGACTCGGAAAGTCCGAGGGTGCAATTCCCATTCTACACAACAACTTGCATTTATATAGTGCT
Source organism: Heptranchias perlo (assembly GCF_035084215.1). Lineage (NCBI taxonomy): Eukaryota > Metazoa > Chordata > Chondrichthyes > Hexanchiformes > Hexanchidae > Heptranchias > Heptranchias perlo. The sequence goes on from NC_090358.1 coordinate 24,823,271, forward strand.
TTTAACGCAGCGAAACGTCCCACGATGCTTCACAGAAGCGCATCCACCAAAACTGGACACTGAGCCACAAGAGGAGACATTAGTATGTAAAAAGGAAGAGATCAGCGAAAATAAACGTGGGCCCCTTAGAGTCAGAAAGAGGAGAAATTATAATGGGGAATAAGGAAATAGCAGAGACGTTAAACAAATATTTTGTATCTGTCTTCAAAGTAGAAGACTCAAAAAATATACCGGAAATAGTGGGGAACAAAGGGGCGAATGAGAGCGAGGAACTTAAAGTAATTAATATTAGTAAAAACTGGAGAAATTAATGGGACTAAAAGCCGACAAATCCTCTGGACCTGATAGCCTACATCCTAGGGTATTAAAAGAGGTGGCTGCAGAGATAGTGGATGCATTGGTTTTGATCTTCCAGAATTCCCTACATTCTAGAACAGTCCCCATGGATTGGAAGGTAGCAAATGTAACCCTGCTATTCAAGAAAGGAGGGAGAGAGAAAACAGGGAACTGGAACCATAGCCTGACATCAGTAGTTGGAAAAATGCTAGAATCTATTCTTAAGGATGTAGTAACAGGGCACTTAGAAAATCATAATATGATTAGGCAGAGTCAACATGGTTCTATGAAAGGGAAATTGTGTCTGACAAATCCAATAGAGCTTTTTGAGGCTGTAACTAACAGCATAGATAAGAGGGAACCAGTGGATGTAGTATATTGGGATTTTCAAAATGCATTCGATAAGGTGCCACACAAGAGGTTGTTACACAAGATTAAGGCTCATGGGATTGGCAGTAATCCACAGGATGCACTATAGCAACTCGCCAAGGCTTCTTCGACAGCACCTCCCAAACCCGCGACCTCTACCACCTAGAAGGACAAGAGCAGCAGGCACATGGGAACAACACCACCTGCATGTTCCCCTCCAAGTCACACACCATCCCGACTTGGAAATATATCGCCGTTCCTGGAACTCCCTTCCTAACAGCACTGTGGGAGAACCTTCACCACACGGATTGCAGCAGTTCAAGAAGGCAGCTCACCACCACCTTCTCAAGGGCAATTAGGGATGGGCAATAAATGCCGGCCTCGCCAGCGATGCCCACATCCCATGAATGAATTTTAAAAATATATATATTAGCATGGATTGAGGATTGGTTAACAGACAGAAAATTAAGAGTAGGAATAAACAGGCCATTTTTGGGTTGGCAGGTTGTAACTAGTGGAGTGCCGCAAGGATCAAAGCTTGGGCCTCAGCTATTTACAACATATATCAATGAGTTAGATGAGGGAACCAAGTGTAATATATCCAAGTTTGCCAATAATACAAAGCTAGATGGGAAAGTAAGCTGAAAGGAGGATGCAAAGGTTAAGTGAATGGGCGAGAAGGTGGCAGATGGAGAATAATGTGGGGAAATGTGAAATTATCCACTTTGGTAGGAAGAATAAAAAAGCAGAATATTTTTTAAAAGGTGAGAACCTAAGAAATGTTCGTAGTCAGAGGGATTTGGATGTCCTTATACATGAATCAGAGAAAGTTGACATGCGGGTACAGCAAGCAATTAGGAAGGCAAATGATATGTTAACCTTTATTGCAAGGAGGTTGGATATAAGAGTAACAAAGTCTTGCTGCAATTATATAGAGCTCCAGTGAGACCACACCTGGAGTACTGTGTCTAGTTTTGGTCTCCTTCTTAAGGAAGGACATACTTGCCTTAGAGGGGGTGTAATGAAGGTTTACTAGATTGATTCCTGGGATGAGAGGGTTGTCCTATGAGGAGAGATTGAGTAGAATTGGCCTGTATTGTCTGGAGTTTAGAAGAATAAGAGGTGATCTCATTGAAACGTATAAAATTCTTAGAGGGCTTGACAGGGTAGATGCTGAGAGGCTGTTCCCCCTGGCTGGAGAGTCTAGAACTAGGGGTCATATAAGATAAGGGGGCGGCCATTTAGGACCGAGATGAGGAAAACTTTTGTCACTCAGAGGGTTGTAAATCTTTGGAATTCTGTACCCCAGAGGGCTGTGAATGCTCAGTTGTTGAGTATAATGAAGACTGAGAGCGACAGATCTTTGGACACTAAGCGAATCAAGGGATATGGGGATCAGGCAGGAAAGTGGAGTTGAGGCCAAAGGTCAGCCATGATCTTATTGAATGGCGGAGCAGGCTCGAACGGTCTTATGGTCTACTCCTGCTCCTATTTCTTATGTTCTTATGTTCTTATTAGGACAGGTGACCAAAAGCTTGGTCAAAGAGGTAGGTATTAAGTAACGTCTTAAAGGAGGAGAGAGAGGTAGAGCGGCGGATAGGTTTAGGAAGGGGATTCCAGAGCTTAGCTCTCAGCAGTTGAAGGCACGGCCACCAATGGTGGAGCGATGAAAATCGGGGATGTGTAAGAAGCCAGAGTTGGAGGAACACAGAGGCCATGGGGGGACTTGAAAACAAGCATGGGAATTTTTAAATCAAGGCTTTGCCGGACTGGGAGCCAATGTAGGTCAGCGAGCACAGGGGCGATGGGTGAACCGGACTTGGTGTGAGTTAGGATACGGGCAGCATAGTTTTGGGTGAGCTCAAGTTTGCAGAGGGTGCAATGTGGGAGACCAGAGAAGTTGCAATTGTTCTCCTTAAAGCAGAAAAGGTTAAGGGGAGATTTAATAAAGGCATTCAAAATCATGAAGATTTTTGATGGAGTAAATAGGGAGAAACTGTTTCCAGTGGTGAAGGGTCGGTAACCAGAGGACACAGAGTTAAGATAATTGGTAAATGAACCGGAGGGAGGATGGGGAGAAATGTTTTTATGCAGTGAGTTGTTCTGATCTGGAATGCACTGCCTTTAAGAGCGATGGAAGCAGATTCAGTAGTAACTTTCAAAAGGGAATTGGAAAATACTTGAAGGGGGAAAATTTGCAGGGTTATGGAGAAAGAACAGGGCAGTAGGACTAATTGGATGTCTCTTTCAAAGAGCCAGCAAAGGCATGATGGGCCGAATGGCCTTGTTCTGTGCTGGATGGTTCTATGATTCTGTGCTTCAGCTGATTCAGAGTTTGATATTGATCAGGCAGATGGATAGAGCAGCAATAACCACGGGGCCGGAAATTGCTCTGAGCAGCAAACACACCGCGCCCTCTGCTGGTAAGTAACTAACTCACCCTCAAACCTTTTGCGGGCCTCTTGCCACCAACTTGCTTTAATTGAGAGCTGCAGGAATTGCAGCGATCGTTCCCGGGCTTCTCTGAGCTGTGAGAGGAGGAAAGGATCCCTCTGTCCCCTCTGCCAATCAACTTCAAGTGAGCCACACTGTGAGAACCAGGAAGTGAAGCTCATTCACAAATTGCGCAAACTAAGAACCAGGAAGTGGCAGATAAGATTAGTAAATGTACTATAAAATCAGACAGAGAAAGTGAAATAAAGAACGGGTAAGATTAAAAGACTGAGATAAAAGAGACAGGAAGAAAGGACAAATTTTAAAAATTTTTAATTAACATTTTTTTCTAAACATCCAAAAACTATTAAAATCGGAAGGAACGAGACTCCACATTTGACAATTCTGAAACCCGGCTCCGAGACTTTTTAAACAACTCACTGTCAGCTAAAAAGCTCCTTCCTGCTGAATCCTGGCTTCGTTAATAATGGACGTGATTAACATGGTGGCTCCTTGCGCCAGTTCAGAGCAGCCCAAACTGTCTCAGTGTATTTTAGTGGCTACTCACCGCGTTCAAGCAGTAAGTTCACGCTCCCCCTTTGATTTCAATAGAGAGCCAGCTGGCGGGCCATCAATCCGCAGAGCTTTCACATCACCGGTGAATCAGGAAGAGCAAGTTCCAGATTTCCGCGTTTCACTGCGCTTGTGCGAACGCCAGAACTTGCTCCTCCATTTTGCCACTGACAACGGAAAGCGCTGTTGAGCTCTCCGCTATTTCAGGAGTGATTTCTGCCCAATGTGACATTTTAAAAACACATGGGAATCTGCTTTTACAAGTTCCCTGTGATCAGACACTAGATAAATTAAGCTGATGGAAGGTTTCACTTGAGTGAGATGTTAAGTTTATGTCATATAAAAAATGGCCAAACATCTGGAATTAGCAAAATACATACTTTCAAGAATAGCTTGCAAGCACTGGGAGCACATAGCCAATGTGTCGTTCTTAGTTTACCCTTTACAGGTACGTTTGCCTCTCTGCCTGCTTTTTCTGATGACATTTTGATTGTGTTGTGAATGTTTTCCAGTCTAGATGGGGAGATGTTTGTGAGCAATGCTCTCTGGTAATGATTTACCTCATGTCCTCCAGATTCATTCCCCCCCAAAATCACTGCTGGAACTTCTTCGGGTTCTGTCAGAGAGTGAGAAAGGTGTTACAGACAGCAATGTGACAATGACCAGATAGTTTGTTTTTAGGTGTGGGTTGAGAGATAAATATTGGCCAGGACACCGGGGAGAGCTCCCATGCTCTTCTTCAAAATAATGCCGTGGGATCCTTTATGTCCACCTGAGAGGGCAGACTGGGCCTCGATTTAACGTCTTGTCTGAAAGATTATTTAAACTTGCGAGCAATGTGATTCACAGCAGCTTGATTTGGAGCCAACCAGCACTTAGACTTGTTTTTTCTCTCTGTGCGGTTTTAGTGATCGAAGCACTAGCACCATTAGGTGCAAAAAATATGTTTTTTTTCTGCTAGAAGTACAATCTCCTCACTACAGGGACTATTACTGTAATTACTGTGTCAGCTTTGCTGAGCTCATTTCTGTGCAAGCTGCTTCTCAGAGCTGAGCTTTTAGGTACAGTGGGGCTAATAAACAAACAGCCAAAGGTTCTTAATTACAATTTTAAAACAGGAAGCTACTGCTGATTGAAAATGATTGACTCAAGCCTTACTATAGATCATAGATAGTCACAGCATGTTAATGAACAGTGTCAGCTTTCATAAGAATTACACGGACTTATGAATGGTGCAAACAGGATAGCAGATCAGGATTTCCAAAACATTTTGAGATACAAAACGTTATTTAAGATAATTACCTTGACGTGGACAGTGAACCATGCTGTTTGCTATAGTTTTCTGCTCTCGTACTACATCATTCGATCTACTCAAGTGATTTTTCTTTTCAGTGTTGTTGAGTTTTCAGCGAGCGAATTTCTGATATAAATCTTGAGCGATTTAAACCTTTCTCTGTTTTTGGACTTGTTTGACTCGTAGAAATGAGGGGGATTAAGTGTAATGGAGAGAATGTTTTCTGTAATGTTTTTTGATACGGAAAGTGACCCACAATGTTGGAATGTTAAAGATCACTCACTATTGTCAGAAAGTCGTGAAAGGCGACTGTTAAATTATAGATCATTATAGATCACACTGCCTTTGTGATCTGTACATAGCCTGTGTGTGTTGGAAGGTTCTTCAGACTGATTCAACCAGGATCAGATACCCTTTAGCAACTTTATATAAATCTTGGCAAATTAGTTTGAAGCGTTAAACGGAGATGGGTGTATATGTTGAAAGGGGACATTTTTCATCAGGAATATGAAGGAACTGACCTTGATTTGAAGGTGCTACACTTGTTAATGTATGCAGCTATTAAACTACCAGCCTCAGGCCGATAGCTGTAAAGTGTGATGCGATGCCACAGACCTGAGTTATACTGCCGGCTGCATCTCCTTGTGGGCTGCATTGAGTTCAACTCTAAAGGGGCACTCTGGGATTCGTGTGCTGAGTTCCGTTCCCTGGGCATGTGGTAGGAGTGTTTCTGCTCTGTCATTAGACAGCATGCTTGTAAAGTTTTGGAGTGACCCAATGGACCATCCATTAGGCTCCGTTACAGTGCAGCTTTGCATTGGCCAGGGTTATAGAGGGCCCAGCACCAACTGGAGGGGGTCTCGCAATCCCTGCCTCGCTGCACTTGGACTTAGAATGGTGCTGACCCTTGAGTTACGCTCCCACTCTTTGTGTCGGTGCAAGCCCGAAACCAACTCACCGATGATGCAAAAATGGCTGTCTAACAGCATCGGTCTCAGTGACGTATCTGATGCCTCCCGATAGTGAGAAATCCACCAACATGTCAGATGCTGCGATGATATCCTTTACCCGAATCCCTCCTTGTGGGCTGCATAAAGATGTGTCACTAAACCCTGCTTGTATGACTTCTCATTGATTTTCTTCTCATTTTTGTTGCAATCCACAAACCCAGATCGTTTCTGATAGATTTTAGGAACAGGAGGAGGCCATTCAGCCCCTCGAGCCTTTTCGGCCATTCAATTAGATCATGGCTGATCTGTACCTTAACTCCGCCTTTGCTCCATATTCCTTGATGCCCTTACCCAGCAAAAGTCTATTGATCTCAGTCTTGAAAACTCCAATTGTCCAGCTTTTCGGGGAAGAGAGTTCCAGATTTCCACTACCCTTTGCGTGAAAAAGGGCTTCCTGATTTCCTTCCTAAGTGGCCCAGCTCTAATTTTAAGATTATGTCCCCTCGTTCTTGATCGCCCATCAGAGGAAATAGTTTCTCTACCTTATCGAATCCTTTTAACACTTTAAACACCTCAATCAGATCCCCTCAATCTTCTAAACTCAAGGGAACACAAGCCAAGTTTATGCAGCCTGCCTTCATAATTTAACCTTCTATGTCTCGGTATCATTCTGATTTAGTAACTAAATTTAGTAACTGAGATAGAACAAAAAATTGCTTAATTTTTAAACAGATTTATTTAGCATGAGTTCGCCCCATTTTGCTATAATTACATTGTTGTTTGTAGATTGACTGCAATGTTACACTGTTCAGAATCACTCATTAGGTAATGTTAATATACAGTGTGCTGAGTCATGGAATTTATATGAGGCAGAATATGAGTCAGGACTAAAGTTCTATTTCTCAATCAACCTTAAATAAGAATATCACTGTCATGAATTGTTTTGTATGAATGTTATCGCACACCATAGAGTGTGGGTCACACATAGGCATCAAGATTATGTAAAACAACCAGACACACAATAAAACCTCGGTATAAAATTGTAACTGTATGTGTATGAACAATTACAGAGTGGTGGCAGTGTGGCACAGGCAGTTAGTGCTTCAGTCTCCTGTGACACAGAATGCCAGACTGTTCCCAACCTCCCTATGTCATTTGGTAATGGTTCCAAGTCTAGGCCTGACTTTCCACAAAGACGGAACTTGGAGACCGAGACCACTGAGTCTGTAGTGTTAGGAGCATGTCAGAAAGTTTGATGCTCCTGGATTCTGATTGTAGCCGTCCATTACTTCAGGTAATATCATACATCCCAATACCTTTTGTGAGGCTCGAGTACCAGTGAAAGGGATAGATCTAAAAAAACAAATCGGAACAATAATCAATCGAAGTCCTGTTCGAAATTTTGAATAAAAGTTATACTGAGGTACTGTGACAAAATAGGAATTTGTGTCTTTGATTTTTGCATAGTTTAAAAATAGCTAGGGTTAAAATGGAGGCCATCCTTCTTCACTAAGTTTCAAAATGGATGTTTATAAGATATTAAGGGGAACAGATAGGGTGGATAGAGAGAAACTATTTCCGCTGGTTGGGGATTCTAGGAGTAGGGGGCACAGTCTAAAAATTAGAGCCAGACCTTTCAGGAGTGAGATTAGAAAACATTTCTACACACAAAGGGTTGTAGAAGTTTGGAACTCTCTTCCACAAATGGCAATTGATACTAGCTCAATTGCTAAATTTAAATCTGAGATAGATAGCTTTTTGGCAACCAAAGGTATTAAGGGATATGGGCCAAAGGCAGGTATATGGAGTTAGATCACCAATCAGCCATGATCTTATCAAATGGCAGAGCAGGCACGAGGGGCTGAATGGCCTACTCCTGTTCTTATGTACCTAAGAGAGGAGATGGTCAGTCTTCTTTGTTCAATTAAGATTAAAGATGCTTTGATGGCCAAAGAACACAGCATATTGTTTCCAGTTAGTGTCAGATCTCAATGTGAGCAGGCCATTGCATATCAGCAAATTGCAGTTACGAGCCAACTCCATTTTGTTTGTCAAAGTGTGAAGACTGTTAACATTTTGATTGCTTCACTACTTTGGAAGAAATGCTTTGTATCAAGACTGTTCTACGGGCTGAATGTCCCGAATGCCCCCGGTCTGCGGCAGTGCTTACGATCCGCGGGGGTGTGTTTTGAAGGAACCCTCCTCTGCTGCTGAAGGCCTCGCGTGCAGTGGCTGGGATTGGAAGATTACAGACAGCAGTGCTCAGGATTTTGCGATCCTTGCCCGGTGTGAGCTAGGCCCTGCTGGTGCAAAGAGGCCTCGCAAAACTTGTGCAGCATCTCATCCTGAAGGTGATAGACGAACATGGTGGGTATCCTACGTGTTCTCCAGTGACCGATTTGTAAAAATTATTCTCGGGATATGGGTGTGGCTGGTAAGGCTGGGGTCTTGCCGACAGTCTTATTAAGTGCACTTCTAGGCCAATGTATCAAAATTTGCTGGTGAAACTAAATTCGGGGTCTGGCATATTGTGAGTTTTGACCAAATGGACTTCATTCTCCACCCCTCTTCCACCCCACTGTTGGCAGCCGCTCCTTCAGTCTCTGCCCCGCCCTCTGGAATTCCACTCTTGATTACCTCGACCTTATCACCCCCTTCCTGCTTTCAAAATGGCCTTAAGGCCTTTCCCTTCAACTGTATACTTGCCATCGAGGGAGTGCAGCGAAGGTTCACCAGACTGATCGCTGGGATGGCAGGACTGTCATATGAGGAGTGATTGGGTCGACTAGGCCTGTATTCACTAGAGTTTAGAAGAATGAGAGGGGATCTCATTGAAACGTATAAAATTCTGACAGGGCTAGACAGACTGGATGCAGGGAGGATGTTTCCCCTGGCTGGGGGGGTCCAGAACGAGGGGTCACAGTCTCAGGATACGGGGTAGGACATTTAGGACTGAGATGAGGAGAAATTTCTTCACTCAGAGGGTGGTGAACCTGTGGAATTCTCTACCACAGAAGGCTGTGGAGGCCAAGTCACTGAATATATTTAAGAAGGAGCCAGATAGATTTCTAGATACAAAAGGCACCAAGGGGTATGGGGAGCGAGCGGGAATATGGTATTGAGATAGAGGATCAGCCATGATCATATTGAATGGCGGATCAGGCTCGAAGGGCCGAATGGCCTATTCCTGCTCCTATTTTCTATGTGGCTATGTTTCTACCTCCTCCCTTTCTGTTAGCTTGGTCCCTCTTGCTTGGCATCCATTTTTTTGTAATCCATTGTGTAAAATGATCTGCATTCACTCTCAAATTTAGCCTCAGTATGAAAGTGGCTTCCATTTTTGCAACATTAAGCTTGTGTAATACAATTCGGGTGTCAAGGCCCAAGTGGCTCTGGAGCGAAGTGGCCTGAGACTCCCTCCGCCAGGGAATCTGATTCCGCTTCGTTCCGGTGTCAGGCCCTGACTACAGATTCAGATTACATTTACACCTGCTACTTTTGACGGAAAGTCGGAGGTCCTTAAAAATGGGCAGAGAGCCCAGTGGAATGGTTCCCGGCCTGGCTCGACCCTGTCCATTTCTAACCACGGTCCACCCCAGCTCTGCCCAGAAATCATTGAAGGAAGGATCAAAAATCCTGGCTTTAGTTGTTCCTTTCCACATCCTCCTCTGCTATTCCTTCACCCTCCTTCGTAAACACAGAGGTGGATACTTGTTAAATATCTGTGCCAACTCTTGATTTTGTACTATAAGACTGCCTTCATTGTCTTTTAGTGCTCCCTCCTTCTTTGATCATCCTCTTGCTTTTGATTATAGAAAGAAAGAAGGGAAGAACACGCATTTATATCGCATTTTTCACTACATCAGGACGTCCCATAGCAGTTTTAGTGATGTTGGTTGAGGGATAAATATTGGCCGGGACACTGGGAGAACTCCTCTGCTGTTCTTCAAATAGTACAATGAGATGTTTTACGTCCACCTTAGAGGGCAGACAGAGCCTCGGTTTAACGTCTCAGCCAAAAGACGGCACCTCCGACAGTGCAGCACTCCCTCAGTACTGCACTGGGAGTGTCGGTCTAGATTATGTGCTCAAATCTCTAGAGTAGAACTTCAACCAACGACCTTCTGATTTAAAGGTTAGAGTGTTAATACTGAGACAGTTCTGACACATATGCTAGAAAAGCTGTTGCTATTAAACTTTATGTTGGCTGCTAATTTTTTTCATACTCTAATTCTCCCTTTTTGCTTCACTTGGCTTCTTTTGCTATTTCTCCTCGTTATGCCTCTTGTATTACTGGTTTTATTTTGATCGTGTGCCTCCTTCTTAGACTTAATCTTCATCCATGAAGCTTCGACCCTTTCTGCACCCCTTGTACTGCTGATTGCAAGGCTTTTGGTTTGTACCTTATCCGCTTGCTAATTAAATATTTCCCACAGTTGGTTTGCTGTTTCATCTGGCAACTCTTTTTGCCCAATTAATCTGGGGCTGTCTCCCCTCTCCACCATCCAAACATTGGTCTTTTCCAGTCCAACACCTTTGTTTTTGAATTTGATTTTTCTTCATCCAAGTTGACTGCAAACCTAATTAGTTATAATCACAGGCCCCGAAATGTTCACCTCGCCTTCAGGTCACTTGCCTCAATTCATTACCAAGAACCACATACTCCATCTCTCCTCATTGAACGAATAATGTATTGATATAGGAAACAATCCTAATCTATTCTCTGCTACCCTCCCTACGACTCTAATGTTCTCCCAGGCTACCTCAGGATGGTTAGACTCCCCCATTATCTCAATCCTATTATGTTTCCAACACTCTCCTCATAGGACAACTCTCTCATCCCAGGAATCAATCTAGTGAACCTTTGTTGCATCGCCTCTAAGGCAAATATATCCTTCCTTAGATAAGGAGACCAAAACTGTACACAGTACTCCAGGTAAGGTCTCACCAAAGACCTGTACAATTGTAGTAAAACTTCCTTACTCTTGTACTCCAATCTCCTTTCAATAGACCTTTTTGTCTACAAATTTCTTCCCTTTCCCATTATTTGGTGGCCCAGTGTTAATATTGATACTTGAACTGGTATTTTTAGTTAAAGGGTCAGGCACATCAATGCTCCAGAAAGTTTGAATTAGACTCAAATCAGATCCATCCTTCAGATTTACACTCAGCGCCAATGCTGAGTGAGAACTCAGTAAGAAGATGATTAAAACATTCAACTGTTGTCAGCATTGCAGTGTAATTTTACTTAACTGAAAGAAAGTAAAAAGAACAGTTGTATTTTTTGATGGTGTTAAATATTGAATGGTAAGTACGCTCACAGTTAATATGTATCCTTTCTTATCGTAAGAAAAGGATAATGAGGACATGTGTCAGCCATCTTGTTTGTTGAAAGTACCAGCAGGTCTCCTCCTGGTGAGTTGGAGGATATGCTGTTGTAAGCACATCTCGCTATTTTTCACTCACAACTTGGCACAGGAGTCAGCTGGGTGCAGCACTATAATAATTGCTTTTATTCAGCTGCGGAAGTGGTTTCATTGAGGCCAGCCCTTCACAGCCAGCTACAATATCAAATCAACAAAAAGACCAAGATGTAAGACATTTATCTGACTTGCATTACACAAACTAAACCAGACAAACTGGGTTACAGCTTCATGTTTGAAACAATTTATCTAAACACAGCTTCAAAAATTAATATTTTGCCTTCTATATTTCTTTCATGGACAGAAGTACAACTTTTGAACAAAAATAGGATAAATTCTATAATTCCTTTCTAAAGCAGTCCTTCCTTACATTACCAAATAGGCAGGTCACTCCTTGTTTTCAGGTTGTATGTTTTTGTAGTAAGGTCCAAAAAATATAAAACTTGATAAAAAAATTAAACTAATTTGTATCTTTCATTCTTTATCAAATCCTTCCATCACAGTACTCTGCATAGATTTAATATGTTTAAATTTAGGATTTAGGACTCCCTCCAAATCTGAAAACTAGGATAGAACGTCCAAAACTTGCCATCCTTTCTATTTCTTGTGAGTTTTCTCCAAGAAATGGTTAAATAAAAGAAATGCAGCTGTTTTAATCACCCGCACCCGGTCTTAGGATATGAAAGGATACATATTAACTGTGAGAGATCTTACCATGCAATATTTAAATCACCCATGCCACAGCAGGCAGCACGTAACATTTGTGCTGCCTGCTGTTTTACATGATAGCTGCGTGCAGCCAGCCCTACCCACGGTGTAGAGTGGCTGTTCACCAGCAGGGGGCCCAGATATCATGAGTGGCCAGCACCACTTAAAGGCAGCCTGCGCCTCTTAAAGGGAAGGTGCATTGTGTCTGCAGGAAGTGGTGGAAGTCAATGGTGAAGTGAATCTGTGCTGCAATATAGTGCAGCTTGGTGATGATGGGAACTATGGAATTTTTAATGAGCAAAAACTTGGCTGCTCAAAGTTTGTGGGACTCTGATATTTTCAAAATATAAAATATGGATCTGCACAGAGTCTGAACAGAGATCAGAAATCGCACACGTAAAGCACAGATGCAGGTCCCGTCCATAGGTTCACAAATTGTTAAGTTCTTTCAAAACATTGAATAAAGGTTGCACACTACTAAATCCCACATCCTCTAATCTGCACACCGGACCTCACCAATCTGCCGATCTGAGTTTGTACCGGGCCTGCGAGAGAGCGTGCACCAAGGTTCTCTGATGATGCACTAGAGGCCTTCGTGTAAGAGGTGGACAGAAGGAGGGACATCCTATATCCACAGGGGGACAAGAGGCTGTGGGAGGCAGTGGGAGGCCCTATGGGACGACATCAACGCCAGCAGCATAGCACCACGAACATGGATGCAGTGCAGGAAGAAGTTCAATGATTTGACATGAGTGGTCAAGGTGAGTGAGGTCAACTGTCAAGTGGTATCTCCTACCAACTGCACCACACACTACACCCCCATCACCCACATACCAACAAACTCTTTCAATCAGTACTCAACTCTTCCAATTAGATGCTTCCTCTCACCCTCACACATTACCAAGTTGCAAGCCACACACTCACAACTCACAGGTCACAAACACTGGCAGCTATTTAACCATGACAGCCACATCACCCAAACACCTTGCAGTTCACTCACCGACACACTCCCCACTTTTTTGCAGGAGAAGGTGGCGTATAGCAGAAGGCAGCAAGTGGCAGTGGCTCCATGGAACATGAACCTGCTGCCCTCTCTCAGGATGACAACATTTCTGTCCCACCCCTGCCATTCCACCAGCGCCCCTGCTGTTGCCTGTCAGCTAGCCAGCTCACTACCTGTAGAGTATTGAAACTTTATTATAGATTTCAAAGTCACAGTAAAAGAAGAGATAGTTGAGATACTGAATGGGTTAAAAATTGATAAAGAAGAGGTACTAGAAAGGCTGGCTATACTTAAAGTAGATAAGTCACCCGGTCCGGATGGGATGCATCCTAGATTGCTGAGGGAAGTAAGGGTGGAAATTGCAGATATACTGGCTATAACCTTGGATATGGGGGTGGTGCCAGAGGACTGGAGAATTGCAAATGTTACACCATTGTTCAAAAGGGGTGTAAGGATAAACCCAGCAACTATAGGCCAATCAGTTTAACCTTGGTGGTGGGGAAATTTTTAGAAACGACAATCAGGGACAAAATTAACAGTCATTGGACAAGTGTGGATTAATAAAGGAAAGCCAGCACGGATTTGTTAATGGCCAATCATGCTTAACTAACTTGATTGAGTTTTTTGATGAGGTAACAGAGAGGGTTGATGAGGGCAATGTGGTTGATGTTGTGTATATGGAATTTCAAAAGGCATTTGATAAAGTGCCACATAATAGGTTTGTCATCAAAGTTGAAGCCCATGGAATAAAAGCGGCAGTGGCAGCATGGAGGCAGTGGGGAGGGTTTAAACTAAAGTGGCAGGGGGATGGGAATCGATGCAGGAAGTCAGTGGGAAGTAAAGTGGTGACAGAAACAAAAGGCAGTAAGGGAGAGTGTACAGAACATGACCGGACAGATGGTCTGAGAAAGCAGGGCAAAGACCAAGGGAAGTCTAGATTAAACTGCATTTATTTCAATGCAAGAAGTCTGATGGGCAAGGCAGATGAACTCAGGGCATGGATGGGCACATGGGACTGGGATGTTATAGCTATCACTGAAACATGGCTAAGGGAGGGGCAGGACTGGCAGCTCAATGTTCCAGGGTACAGATGCTATAGGAAAGATAGAGCAGGAGGTAAGAGAGGAGGGGGAGTTGCATTCTTGATTAGGGAGAACATCACGGCAGTAGTGAGAGAGGATATATCCGAGGGTTCGCCCACGGAGTCTATATGGGTAGAACTGAAAAATAAGAAGGGAGAGATCACGTTGATAGGATTGTACTACAGGCCCCCAAATAGTCAACGAGAAATTGAGGAGCAAATATGTAAGGAGATTACAGACAGCTGCAAGAAAAATAGGGTGGTAATAGTAGGGGACTTTAACTTTCCCAACATTGACTGGGACAGCCATAGCATTAGGGGCTTGGATGGAGAGAAATTTGTTGAGTGTATTCAGGAGGAATTTCTCTTTCAGTATGTGGATGGCCCGACTAGAGAGGGGGCAAAACTTGACCTCCTCTTGGGAAATAAGGAAGGGCAGGTGACAGAAGTGTTAGTGAGGGATCACTTTGGGACCAGTGATCATAATTCCATTAGTTTTAAGATAACTATGGAGAAGGATAGGTCTGGCCCAGAAGTTAAAATTCTAAATTGGGAAAAGGCCAATTTTGATGGTATTAGACAGGAACTTTCAGAAGTTGATTGGGAGAGTCTGTTGGCAGGCAAAGGGACGTCTGGTAAGTGGGAGGCTTTCAAAAGTGTGTTAACCAGGGTTCAGGGTAAGCACATTCCTTATAAAGTGAAGGGCAAGGCTGGTAGAAGTAGGGAACCTTGGATGACTCGGGAGATTGAGGCCCTAGTCAGAAAGAAGAAGGAGGCATATGACATGCATAGGCAGCTGGGATCAAGTGGATCCCTTGAAGAGTATAGAGATTGCCAGAGTAGAGTTAAGAGAGAAATCAGGAGGGCAAAAAGGGGATATGAGATTGCTTTGGCAGATAAGGCAAAGGTGAATCCAAAGAGCTTCTACAAATACATAAAGGGCAAAAGAGTAACTAGGGAGAGAGTAGGGCCACTTAAGGATCAACAAGGTCATCTATGTGCGGAACCACTGGAGATGGGTGAGATCCTAAATGAATATTTCGCATCGGTATTTACGGTTGAGAAAGGCATGGATGTTAGGGAAATTGGGGAAATAAATAGTGATGTCTTGAGGAGTGTACATATTACAGAGAGGGAGGTGCTGGAAGTCTTAACGCGCATCAAGGTAGATAAATCTCCGGGACCTGATGAAATGTATCCCAGGACGTTATGGGAGGTTAGGGAGGAAATTGCGGGTCCCCTAGCAGAGATATTTGAATCATCGACAGCTACAGGTGAGGTGCCTGAAGATTGGAGGGTAGCAAATGTTGTACCTTTGTTTAAGAAGGGCGGCAGGGAAAAGCCTGGGAACTACAGACCGGTGAGCCTGACATCTGTAGTGGGTAAGTTGTTAGAGGGTATTCTGAGAGACAGGATCTACGGGCATTTGGAGAGGCAGGGACTGATTAGGAACAGTCAGCATGGTTTTGTGAGAGGAAAATCATGTCTCACAAATTTGATTGAGTTTTTTGAAGGGGTAACCAAGAAGATAGATGAGGGCTGTGCAATAGACGTGGTCTACATGGACTTTAGCAAAGCCTTTGACAAGGTACCGCATGGTAGATTGTTACATAAGGTTAGATCTCACGGGATCCAAGGTGAGGTAGCCAATTGGATACAAAATTGGATTGACGACAGAAGACAGAGGGTGGTTGTAGAGGGTTGTTTTTCAAACTGGAGGCCTGTGACCAGCGGTGTGCCTCAGGGATCGGTGCTGGGTCCGCTGTTATTTGTTATTTATATTAATGATTTGGATGAGAATTTAGGAGGCATGGTTAGTAAGTTTACTGATGACACCAAGATTGGTGGCATTGTGGACAGTGAAGGTGGTTATCTAGGATTGCAACGGGATCTTGATAAATTGGGCCAGTGGGCCGATGAATGGCAGATGGAGTTTAATTTAGATAAATGTGAGGTGATGCATTTTGGTAGATCAAATCGGGCCAGGACCTACTCCGTTAATGGTAGGGCGTTGGGGAGAGTTACAGAACAAAGAGGTCTAGGAGTACAGGTTCATAGCTCCTTGAAAGTGGAGTCACAGGTGGATAGGGTGGTGAAGAAGGCATTCGGCATGCTTGGTTTCATTGGTCAGAACATTGAATGCAGGAGTTGGGATGTCTTGTTGAAGTTGTACAAGACATTAGTTAGGCCACACTTGGAATACTGTGTACAGTTCTGGTCACCCTATTATAGAAAGGATATTATTAAACTAGAAAGAGTGCAGAAAAGATTTACTAGGATGCTACCGGGACTTGATGGTTTGACTTATAGGGAGAGGTTGGATAGACTGAGACTTTTTTCCCTGGAGAGTAGGAGGTTTCGGGGTGATCTTATAGAAGTCTATAAAATAATGAGGGGCATAGATAAGGTCGATAGTCAAAATCTTTTCCCAAAGGTAGGGGAGTCTATAACGAGGGGGCATAGATTTAAAGTGAGAGGGGAGAGATACAAAAGGGTCCAGAGGGGCAATTTTTTCACTCAAAGGGTGGTGAGTGTCTGGAACGAGCTGCCAGAGGCAGTAGTAGAGGCGGGTACAATTTTGTCTTTTAAAAAGCATTTGGACAGTTACATGGGTAAGATCGTTCACCTGACGAAGGGGGAAGCCTCCGAAAGCTTGTGAATTTAAAATGAAATTGCTGGACTATAACTTGGTGTTGTAAAATTGTTTACAATGGGTAAGATGGGTATAGAGGGATATGGGCCAAGTGCAGGCAATTGGGACTAGCTTAGTGGTATAAACTGGGCGACATGGACATGTTGGGCCGAAGGGCCTGTTTCCATGTTGTAAACTTCTATGATTCTATGATTCTATGGATACAAAATTGGCTAAGTGACAGGAAACAGAGAGTAGTGGTGAATGGCTGTTTTTTGGTCTAGAGGGAGGTACGCAGTGGTGTTCTCCAGGAGTCGGTACAAGGACCACTGCTTTTCTTGATATATTGTAAACAATTTTACAACACCAAGTTATAGTCCAGCAATTTTATTTTAAATTCACAAGCTTTCGGAGGCTACCTCCTTCCTCAGGTGAACGATGTGGAAATGAAGTCCTCGAAATGAAGTCGCATTTATAATTCACAGAACAATGCTGGTGATAACAGACAGTTTTTTCAACTGCCCGTTGCCAAGGCAATCAGTGTGCAGACAGACAGGTGTTACCTGCCAGGTCTCAGAATATACAAATCACCAAAAAAAACAACAAACAAAAAAAAACAGAGATAGAGAGGTAGAAACATAGAAAAGACAGCAACTGACCCGTTATATTAAAAACAGATAACATTTGTTCGCTGGTGGGGTAACGTGTAGCGTGACATGAACCCAAGATCCCGGTTGAGGCCGTCCTCATGGGTGCGGAACTTGGCTATCAATTTCTGCTCTACGATTTTGCGTTGTCGTGTGTCTCGAAGGCCGCCTTGGAGTATGCTTACCCGCAAGTGACAGGAATCAAAGAGTAGTAATGAACAGTTGTTTTTCGTATGGAGGGAGGTGTACAGTGGTCGGTGCTGGGACCACTGCTTTTCTTGATATAAATTAATGACTTGGACTTGGGTGTGCAGGACACAATTTCAAAATTTGCAGATGATACAAAACTTGGAAGTGTAGTGAACAGTGAGGAGGGTAGTGATAGACTTCAAAAGGACATAGACAGGCTGGTGGCAGATGAAATTTAATGCAGAGAAGTGCGAAGTGATACATTTTGGTAGGAAGAATGAGGAGAGGCAATATAAACTAAAGGGTACAATTCTAAAAGGGGTGCAGGAACAGAGAGATCGGGGGGTATATGTGCACAAATCATTGAAGGTGGCAGGTCAGGTCGAGGAAGCGGTTAAAAAAGCATACAGGACCCTGGGCTTTATCGAGACATGGTGTACAAAAGTATGGAAGTCATGATGAATCTTTATAAAAAAACTGGTTCGGCCACAACTGGAGTATTGTGTTCAATTCTAGGCATCGCAATTTAGGAAGGATGTCAAGGCCTTAGAGAGGGTGCAGAAGAGATTTACTAGAATGGTTCCAGGGATGAGGGACTTTAGTTACGTGGGTAGACTGGAGAAGCTGGGGTTGTTCTCCTTGGATCAGAGACGGTTGAGAGGTGATTTGATAGAGGTATTCAAGATCATGAAGGGTCCAGACAGAGTAGATGGAGAGACACTGTTCCCATTGGTGGAAGGGTCAAGAACCAGAGCTCATAGATTTAAAGTGATTGGCAAAAGAATCAAAGGCGACATGAAGAAAAACTTTTTTACACAGCGAGTGGTTATGATCTGGAATGCACTGCCTGAGGGGGTGATGGAGGCAGATTCAATCATGGCTTTCAAAAGGGAATTGGATCAGTACTTGAA
The DNA here is from genome assembly GCF_035084215.1 of Heptranchias perlo. Classification (NCBI taxonomy): domain Eukaryota; kingdom Metazoa; phylum Chordata; class Chondrichthyes; order Hexanchiformes; family Hexanchidae; genus Heptranchias; species Heptranchias perlo. The sequence continues at coordinate 24,841,820 of NC_090358.1, forward strand.
GGGAAAGAATTTGTGGGGCTACGGGGAAAGGGTGGGGGAGTGGGACTAGCTGGATTGCTCTTGCGAAGATCCGGCACGGACTCAACAGGCCTCCTTCCATGCTGTAACCATTCTATGATTCTATGAACATAGGAACAGGAGTAGGCCATTCAGCCCCTCGTGCCTGCTCCACCATTCAATGAGATCATGGCTGATCTTTGACCTAACTCCATATACCCGCCTTAGCCCCATATCCCTTAATACCCTTGGTTAACAAAAATCTATCAATCTCAGGTTTAAAATTAACAATTGAGCTAGCATCAAGTGCCATTTGCTGAAGAGAGTTCCAAACTTCTAGTACCTTTTGCATGTAGAAGTGTTTCCTAACTTCACTCCTGAAAGTCCTGGCTCTAATTTTTAGGCTCTGTCCCCTAGTCCTAGTATTGAAGTATAGGAGACCTCTAAAAACAGGTACAAATGCATCAGCAGCCAGAAACAATTAACCAGCAACTAACCTGCGACTCCTGCATGATCCCTTTAAATAGCGTTGGTGGGGGGTCCTCCATGCTGTTTAAGACCTGTTCAGCTGTGCGAGGCTAAGACAGTGCGTTGGCTGGAGCGTGGAGTTCCAAAATCGCATCTGTCCCTTTAAATCAACGTCGCACACTGATCTAAAGCATAATCTTCCTACTTTACTGCCGGCGCTCGTTAAGTGCGTCTGCACAAACGCCTTTACCAAGATGGCGTCCTGCGCACGTCACGCCGGAAATGTGTGCACGCATCTCTGACGCCTTTTTCGGTCCTTAGGAGTCCGCATAGCGCCTACACAACGGGCGCTACGCGGTCCAATTTATCCCCCTATATATGTTAAAAAATTGTGAAAATTATTTTGTACCCAGGTGCAAATAAAGATTAGAAATTGCGTAAAATATTTATCATCAACTATGCTATTGGAGCAGTAAATTGATTTCAAAACCTTTAACTAGCATGTTTTAAAATGACTAGCGCTTCAAGACTCGAAATTACAGTTTAATACACTTGTGTATTGCTCCTCTGATGTTCTAAAGGTAGAATCTAGCCCTTTCCAGTAAAGGTCTTTAAAATAAATGGGTTTGTGTTTCTGTTAGAATATTGGACAGAGGAACGCTCTACGATTGAGTTAAGTGTAACAGTAACTAGCCTTATTTCAAAATACAATGCAAATCACATAATCTTACCATAGCAGAAACATTTTTTAATAAGATGGGGGCATTACTGGGCTGTTACAGGTTCAGCTGGCACATAGCAGGGTTAATTAAACATGTCTGTTCAGATTTTGCTGATGGTTGGAGTAGACTAGACGCTGCTAATAATGCCCGTGCGGATATACACAGACTTCAGCCTGCCATAAATTCTGATGAAGGCAGAGGATCAAATGACTCAGCTGGGATACAGCCATGTCAGTGGCTTGCATTGTGTGCCATTGAATCCTGTGACATTTCCTTACAACATCTGGCTCTGTTTGTAAACACCATTGTGTAGTTCAGTGGAGCATAGGCTTTTAAAGCATCAATCGTGAATAAAGGCAGCTTAACCCATTTATATACTTTAAATAAATGCTCTTTCTAAGGAAGAAATTGCTGGAGGAAATCGGCATTATAGTGTCACCTTGTTTACGGTCTGGTATATATTACACCACAGTGATCGCACTTTTCCCTCTGATTCAGAAGGATTTGGGTTCAAGCCCCACACCAGCGATGTCATCTCGGCTGATATTTCAGTGCATTACTGGGGGGGAAACAATGTCAGAGGTGCAGTCTATTAGTTGAGATGTTAACCTGAGGCTCTGTCTATCAGTTATGGTCGATATTGAAGATCCTTTGACAGCATTAGAAGAAGAGTAGGGCGTCCTCCTACTCTCTGGGCCAATATTCAGCCCTCAATCAAAGCAATGGGCTTTTATCTCATTGCTATTTGCAGCACCTTTTCAGTGTGCAGATTAGCTGCTGCGTTCGCCTACAAAACGATTACAGTTCAAAAATAATTTATTGTCTGTGAAGTGTTTTGGGACTTCCTGAGGACTTGAAAGGCACTAAATGAATTCAAGTTCTTTATAGAATCATGGAATCATAGAAAGGTTACAACACGGAAGGAGGCCATTCGGCCCATCGAGTCCCTGCCGGCTCTATGCAAGAGCAATCCAGCTAGTCCCACTCCCTCGCCCTTTCCCCCGTAGCCCTGCAAATTTTTTCCCTTCAAGTACTTATCCAGTTCCCTTTTGAAAGCCATGGTTGAATCTGCCTCCACCACCCCCTCGGGCAGTGCATTCCAGATCCCAACCACTCGCTGTGTAAAAAAGATTTTCCTCATGTCACCTTTGGTTGTTTCTTTTCTACATTTACAAAAAGGCAATTATTTCTATGCTGTCTTCAAACCAACTTGCCTGTGAGATGTAGATCACGGATGATGTAGGTGTCATTATCTGTGGTTTGATTATCGTGGAAAACAGGAGCTGAATCATCAACGGAAATTGTTTCTTATTATAAAATTGCGAATAAATTTGGAATAAAACCTTGGGTTTTGTTTATTTCAAGTCCTCATGATTAAACTTGCAAAGTAACAAGTGTGCCATCAGCTGCCTCCCTCTCCTCTGTCTTACCTGCCCTGGGGTGGAGGGGGGTATCGTTAATCTCATCATATTGCTGCAAAATGGAGCTGAGAAAGGTAGAGTGCTCCCACCACCATGGTGGAAAGTGAGACTTTGGCTCAATGGTAGCATTCCTGCCTCTGGGTCAGAGGTGCAGAGTTCAAACCCTAAGAACATAAGAAATAGGAGCAAAAATAGGCCATTCGGCCCCTCGAGCCTGCTCCGCCATTCAACAAGATCATGGCTGATCTTCTACCTCAACGCCATTTCCCTGCACTATCCCCATATCCCTTGATGCCTTTAATATCTAGAAGTCTATCGATCTCTGTTTTGAATGTACTCAATGACTGAGCCTCCACAGCCCTCTGGGGTAGAGAATTCCAAAGATTCACCACCCTCTGAGTGAAGAAATTTCTCCTCATCTCAGTCCTAAATGGCCTACCCCTTATTCTGAGACTCTGACCCCTGGTTCTAGACTCCCCAGCCAGGGGAAACATCCTCCTTGCATCTATCCTGTCGAGCCCTGTAAGAATTTTGTATGTTTCAATGAGATCACCTCTCATTCTTCTAAACTCCAGAGAATACAGGCCTAGTCTACTCAATCTCTCCTCGTATGACAATCCCGCCATCCCAGGAATCAGTCTAGTGAACCTTCATTGCACTCCCTCTATGGCAAGTATATCCTTTCTTAGGTAAGGAGACCAAAATTGTACACAATACTCCAGGTGCGGTCTCACCAAGGCCCTATATAATTGCAGTAAGACATCTTTACTCCTGTACTCAAATCCTCATGTAATAAAGGCCAACGTACCATTTGCCTTCCTAATTGCTTGCTGCACCTGCATGTTAGCTTTCAGTGACTCATGTACAAGGACACCCAGGTCCCTTTGAACATCAACATTTCCCAATCTCTCACCATTTAAAAAATATCCTGCTCCAGACCGTCCTGGTGAGTAGAGACCAGACATCTGACTCTAAATTCCGGGTTGACATCCAGCAGGATACTGGTGTGCGGTGGGTGTGGGCAGCCCCTCCCTCATCATATCAGTTGTGGGAGCTCATAAAACCCTCCCGCCATATTGGACTAACCACCCTATCAGCTGGCATAAAGATGGTTACGGCCATGGAAGAAGTGCTCATGTTGTGGCCTATCAGCCTGTGAATCCGTCCACTGCTTCACATTATTCTACAAGGGAAAAGTGTGAAGATAGGAAAAAAAACTGCTGTGGTGATTCCCATATTTTCACATTCCCAATCCATAGATTCCTGAGAACTCTTGATCTACTGGCCTTCCAGTGTCCACGGAAATGACACTAGTGCCCCTTCCCCTTCTGATTCTTGGAACGGCCCATAGTTTGTTGAGTGCCCATTTTATTCCAATGCAAACACTTCCTCTCTCAGGCGGAGATTTGGGAAATGAGAGAAAGAAAAAAAAGCGGAGACTTAGAACAAGAAGTGAACAATGAAAGAAACAAAGCACGAAAGATCCAGCAGAAATAAGGCATAGAAGAACAAAACAGCAGAGGGAAAGAAAACTACAGAGAAACAACAGTGAGAAACCAGAACGGTGATAAAACAATGTGGTTAATTTTCCTGATCTCGCCCCTAAGGAGTATATATTAGAAATTCAGACAGCACGACACACTTCTTCCGCCAATTTAATTTATTGCGCGGAAAATGATGTGCAGCACAACCAAGGTTCTGGTTTGTGCTCTTGATGGACAAGACCCCCGGGGGTAGAAATCCGCCTTCGGCAAAGCGGGCGGTACCAGATTGGCCTTCTGTTATACACCCTGCTTTAGTGAAAATGACCATTGGGTGGGGCCTATAACAGGCGGCCGATTCGATAACGCCCGCTTTGCACTATTTGAATTGACAGATTTCTGCTCTCCTGCCTTAAATGCAAAGTCACAAAATGACCCTAATAAATCAACAGAACAGTGCAACCTGAAGACCGAGAGTGAAAAGTGAATCAGAGACACTGTGCACTCTAATCATGGGTTGAAATTTGCAGAACGCAGAAAGAAAAGTATTGATATCTGTTAGTACTGAAGAAATGTAGACGTGGGACTTGCATGTATAGCACACCGTGAGTCAGTGGATCCATTATTTTATAATGACGGGAATATAACATCCAATGTATTCTTATAGTTCATCCCCTGTGACATTGCTCATGGAGAAAACAGTTTGGTGCAGTGTTCTGAGTTGGTTTTGCCAATGATAGCCTTGCATATTGGAAATTCAGCAACGCACTGTGCATGGATTTCCATTTGAAATGGTGCCTGCTTTCATTGGGCAAGGCTTTTGGTTGTAAAATGAACCCACTTGTACCCTGCAGTTGTGCCTCTCGTTCACTTGCTCTCTAATTAATTCTGTGTCGCTCTCTCTGGCTTTCTGTTTGTGTCGCTCTCCTTTTTTCTGTCCCACTGTATGCCTCTCACACACTCCCTCTATTCCCCATGAGCATTTTTGCCAGACATATTCCACAAAGACATTGCCCATAGCCCCCAAATGCTTTAAACGCAGTATCTGCTCACCTTTCATAGGCTTCAGAAGTGCCCATTGACCCAAAGTCCCATTAGTTTCACACAAACCCCATGCGTTGTTCTCAGTGGGAGAGGTGTTAATGCCCTCGGTGTCGAGCTTCCTGATATGGGAGCACATATTGGGAATTCAGGCATGGAGCTCAATTTGTGGGGCCTGTTGACCTCTGTGTCTGAGGGTCCAATATACATTCACTTTGCATAAAGCTCTGCGCTGGCAGTGCAAATTTGTAAAATCTACTCTATCCATTATTTAATAGCAACAACAACAGCAACTTGCATTTATATAGCGCCTTTAATGTAGTAAAACATCCCAAGGCGCATCACAGGAGTGTTATCAGACAAAATCTGACACCGAGCCACATAAGGATATATTAGGACAAGTGACCAAAAGCTTGGTCAAAGAGGTAGGTTTTAAAACACACCTTAAAGGAGGAGAGAGAGGCGGAGAGGCGGAGAGGTTTAGGGAGGGAATTCCAGAGTTTAGGGCCTGGGCAGTTGAAGACATGGCCGCCAATGGTGGAGCGATTAAGATCGGGGATGCGTAAGAGGCCTGAATTGGAGGAACGCAGAAATCTTAGAGGGTTGAGGGGTTGGAGGAGTTTACAGAGATAGGGAGGGGCAAGGCCACGAAGGGATTTGAAAACAAGGATGAGAATTTTAAAGTTAAGGCATTCCCGGAGCGGGAGCCAATGTCGGTCAGCGAGCACAGGGGTGATGAAATGTCAGTTTCCATACATCTGCTGACTGCAGGTAGCTTTACTCCTCTTGCACCCACTCTGATTCCTCAGTCATCTCTTTTCCATCAGACCACTTGTCTGATATTCTGTCCGAGACTCTGCACCCTTCCTCCACCCCCAACTACCTGGCTCCTTGATCAGACAGATCGAGGCCATTCTGCCCATCGTGACTGCGCCGGCTCTTTGAAAGAGCTATCCAATCAGTCCCACCCCTCTGCTCTTTCCCCAATAGAGGGAGTTAGACACAGGTTTCCTGGGTCTGCTCATTTGTATTCCCATTGGTGGAGTCATTGGTGTAAAACTGGTGTAAAACGGGTGTAAGCAGTTGAACTACCTGGAAACTCCAGTGCAACCTTTAAACAGACGGTTCAGTCTGCCGTTTCCAGCAGCAGACTGGGGGACAAGCAGGTAAGAGAGGAACATTGAGTCATAGAGTCATAGAGTTATACAGCACGGATAGAGGCCCTTCGGCCCATCGTGTCCGCGCCGGCCATCAGCCCTGTCTACTCTAATCCCATATTCCAGCATTTGGTCCGTAGCCTTGTATGCTATGGCATTTCAAGTGCTCATCCAAATGCTTCTTGAATGTTGTGAGAGAGTCTTGAATGTTGTGAGAGAGTGCTGGGCTCTTTCACCTCACACTCAAAGAACTTCATTAACAATATTTTTATTATACTTCTACAGAATTATGACCACTCAAGTACCATCTTTGCCCAGGGGGCAGCAGAGTGGGGCCCCATTCTGGAGGGGAACATAAACTTTGCTGGTGGAGACCCCCAAGTCATGAAGGCATAGACTCCTGTGTGTGGGGGCCACCAAGTCTGCCAGTAATGCAACCCTTGCTGCCTGGAGAGAGGTAGGTCCAGCACCGACACTGACTGTCAACTCTCTCAGCCTCAGAACTGCAGAACAATGCCAGAAAAAGTGTCACAACCTCACCAGGGCTGGCAAGTTAACACACTGGGCACTCTCTCCTGTTCTTCCTTGTCCGCCCTGGGCACCAGCATATTTGTCACGCTCTTAAAGCAACACTTACACAACCAACCCTTCACACTACACTGTGATTAAGGGTAGCTCTAACTCTGTACACAGTTCCCCTAACAAAATAACTAGCCTGCACAGCCCGAAACCCCCTCCTCCACTTAAACAACCCTACATCTCTTACTCCATCTCCCCAAATCCCCTTGGCACTTAATCCTCAACTGCCAGCCTTTTCCTCATTTACTTATCTTCTTACAGGACAAATTGGTGCTCAATGCCAAAGGCAGACGTCGTGAGTGGGGGGGGGGGAATATCTCCATCTTTAAACCCCTCACCCCATCAACGACAATGCTCTGAAGCTATTGGGTAATCGCCTTGGCTCTAGCCATCAGAGATGGCGAGGTTGGCAGCTTCTTGCCAGTGCCAGGTTAGCGACTGAGTCTCTACACTGTCACCCTGGCATCCCTGTGAAGCACCACACAGACTCGAGCTTCCTCCCCTTCTTGCTGTTTCCTTAATCCCAAGGGGGTAATGCTCAGCCGTTCTTACCTTCTCCTTTCCTGTAGAAGCCACCACAGCAATGGGGGTGGCCACAGGAGGAGGAGGAAGATGATAATGAGGAGGAGGAGGAACTGGGAAGATATTTCTCCTTGTCGCAAATGATGAAGTAATTCACAGAGCACGAGGCAACTGGTAGAGTGAGAAGTAGATGAGGGTGAGCCACCTTCCCAGTAGAGATTGAGGAGAAGATTCTCTATGGCTTCAGAGTTGTGGAACTGAGATCTCATGGGTACTCGCCTGAAAAGAAGGAGGCTTGATGAACATCATACCCATGTGCAGGCTCTGAGGTCAATCTCCAAGGATATGCGGCAACTGGCTCTTCAGTCTACAACACTGGAGTTTCCTCTTCCTTGCAGGCACCCATGGAGTGAGTGACAGCTTCACTGCAACTTGTAGGAGATCCCCTGCTAAGACACAGCCATGAAACAAGTGGGTGCCCCCACCTCCATGGAAGCACAGATTGCAGCTCTGGAGGCAATGGGGACAGATTGCAGTGCAGCAGGAATTTTGGCTCCAGCCCTTCGTGACTGCTGTGTCTCAAGGCTTCCAGAATTTTTAAAAATTCAACCATGGGATGTGGGCGTTGCTGGCAAGGCCAGCATTTATTGCCCATCCCTAATTGTCCTTGAGAAGGTGATGGTGAGCCGCCTTCTTGAACCACTGCAGTCCATGTGGTGAAGGTTCTCCCACAGTGTTGTTAGGTAGGGAGTTCCAGGATTTGTGCTTCTAGGTGGTAGAGGTCGCGGGTTTTGGAGGTGCTGTTGAAGAAGCCTTGGCGAGTTACTGCAGTGCATTTTGTAGATGGTACACAGTACAGCCACTGTGCGCAGGTATGGATGGAGGGAGTGAACGTTTAGGGTGGTGGATGGGGTACCAATCAAGCGGGCTGCTTTGTCCTGGATGGTGTCGAGCTTCTTCAGTATTGTTGGAGTTGCACTCATCCAGGCAAGTGGAGAGCATTCCATCACACTCCTGACTTGTGCCTTATAGATGGTGGGAAGGCTTTGGGGAGTCAGGAGGTGAGTTACTCGCTATAGAATACCCAGCCTCTGACCTGCTCTTGTAGCCACAGTATTTGTGGCTGGTCCAGTTAAGTTTCTGATCAATGGTGACCCCCAGGATGTTGATAGTAGGGGATTCAGCGATGGTAATGCCATTGAATTTCAAGGGGAGGTGGTTAGACTCTCTCTTTTTGGAGATGATCATTGCCTGGCAATTATGTGGCACGAATGTTACCTGCCACTTATCAGCCCAAGCCTGGAAGTTGTCCAGGTCTTGCTGCTTGCGGGTACGGACTTCTTCATTAAGAATGTGATAGCTGCTATTAGACCAGCCGTGTCGCTGATCAATGGGGCCATGGATCCAAGGCCCAGTGGAATGGCCGATATTGCTGTCTCTCAGGACAGCAACACGCGCCAGGCCTCTGGCCTTCCCTCTCACAGCATCTCGCCAGTAGAACGTAGGGCTGGTACTAGGATGCTTGGGGCACTGTCCAGACATACAGCCAGCAGTGACTTCATGCCAGGAGCCAACTGCCAAGAGATGAGGACTTCCTCATTCCCACGATCCTTCTGTATGGCATGGGGAGCCATCCACCAGCTCCCATGACCCAGGCTCTCAGGTGACACTTAGAAGGAGCATTAGAATAGGTGATAGAAAGGCACATGTAGTCACCCAGGAGAAGAATGGTGTTAGGAAAGAGTAGGGTGATTGTTTTTATAGCACTTTGCAATTATTGTATTAAAATAGATGGTGACATGGTGCCTTGTTACAGTCATACAAGAAAGGGTGCACTCATATGGCGTTGGGTTATTCACTCAGGCGATGATTATTCTTATACTCCTGTTGGGGCAAAGAGAGCTGATGTGTTGTCATTTGGTAGGATGGGTAGTGGATTGAGGGAGACTCTTCATTTGCAAGTGGGGGAGAAGGAGATCAGGCTGTGGTGTCCAGGGTAGACTGAGTTAGACAAAGGCAACGACTTCCGAGATGATTTGTCCTCTGATGCTCCTTGCAGCAGTCAACGAGGACCCCTTTGAATGCAAGTCACCCTGATGGTCTATTCCATGTAATTCTATACCCACTGGTACCAGGGCCTCCACCATAGCCATGTCAAGGTAAATTCTTCCTGAATGGCAAGGTTGTGAAGGGCACAGGAGGTTATCACTATTCTGGATCCCGAGCTGGAGCATACTGCAGATCTTCTCCTGACCTGTCAAGGCAGTGAAAACAAGCTTTCAACATTACAACATCCCTACATTACAGCAGTGACTACACTTCAAAAGTACTTAATTGGCTGTAAAGAACTGAGGTTGTGAAAAGTGCTATAGAAATGCAAGTTCTTTTCTTTCTTTCTTTCTCATTGAAATAATCCTCTGCTGCTGTTCAGGACACTCTGATTGGAGTCATCAGCCATGGGAACAGGTGGTAGGGTTTTGGAGGTGCAGTTGATTTTACTGGTCACATGTGGAGACCTCGGTCAGTCTTCAGCTTCAAGAACACCTGAATCTCAGTTATTCCTTCCATAAAGGCACAATTTCCCATTCCTATCCAATTCCTGTTGTACTAACATTAGACAGTACAGAGCTCATCACTAAACTCTGAGTAATCCAGCAACTCACATGCCCTGAAGACTTTTAATGTTTCCAACCTGATTTTGCAACACACCTGGCACGTGAATTGTGTGCTGTGTATGGTTAGCATGTCGATCACTGTTCTGGAACTTCACTGCTTTTGGAGGATCGAGAAAGAACTTCAATGTGTTATGCAAAATAATTATTTCCTTGGGGAAAGATCTCCAACCAGAATACGACAAAAAAAGATAATTATTTCCTGACTCGACTAAAATGTTGTGAAGAAGCCCAAATCTGGGTGAGCAGCAATCGAAGTACCTTTGGTTATAAGACGTCAAATGCCATTTCACCTTTGGACATAAATAAAAGTTGATAGGTAGTGGTGCCCTCAACACATGCACTTGATCTGTTTCTCAGGAAGTCTCATATGATGATCCGATTATTGTCTTTTGTCTGATGTTGTTTAATTAGTGGGAGAGAACAAGCTTCCTGTCTGGGTGGTTGTGGTTTGGAGGGAACAGAAGAATGATTTCACATCGAAAATATTTCTTTCTTCATCGGAGCCATCATATTAAGCAAGGGGAAGTGGAAAACTCTTTGATTAATCAATATCCTATTGGAACAAAGCAATGATTTTGGAAATATCCCTCAAAATGAAAATATCCAGTTTCTCTGCACCCGTCCCAGTTGTTGGGCAACCTGCAAACTAAATCACTTCAAACGAAGTGACGCAAATCAGGTTTGGTTTGAAACATTTATTCCGTTAAATATTGTATATTAATCTGACTCTTAGTGGGTGTGGTTTTTAATTTCTGCTCAAAACGGGCACACGGTGCCGACCTGTTCAAAGCCAGCGTCGGGAGGCCCTGACCATTTTCAGGTTGGGGCCTCTCAGCGTGATTGAGGTGATTTGCCTGGAGCTCAGTGATCAGTTCGCCACAATGAGGGGAGGACACTGAGGAATGTGGAATGATTGTACGTTTTATCAATAAAGGTTTGTTGATGCATTAGAACAAAAAATGAAAGAGTGAGAGGGGAAATCTTTATTTAACATTTGTTTCAATTGTTTTTAGCCCATTTGAAAAAAAATGTCCCTCCCCAAGTAAACAACGGGGAGGTGAAGGAATTTGCCTCAACATCTTTGGGCTAAGGAGTGTTAGGGTTAAGGTCGAGGGTGGGGTTCATCTTAGGGTTAAGTTCATGTTAGGGTTCAGGTTTGGGCTAGGGGTCAATTTAGGGTTAGGGTTCAGGTTAAGGTTCAGATTAGAGTTCGGGTTTGGGTTAATATTTGGGTTTGGTTTAGGGTTCGGGTTTGGGTTAGGGTTTGGTTTGGGTTAGGATTAGGGTTTGGGTTAGTATTTGGGTTTGGTTTAGGGTACGGGTTTGGGTTAGTACTTGGGTTTGGTTTAGGGTACGGGTTTGGGTTAGTATTTGGGTTTGGTTTAGGGTACAGGTTTGGGTTAGGGTTCAGTTTGGGTTCGGATTAGGGTTCAGATTTGGGTTAAGGTTCGGGTTCAGTTCAGGTTAGGATTCGAGTTCTGGTTAGTGTTCAGGTTATAGTTAGAGTTGGGGTTCAGTTTGGCTTAGGGTTTCTAATCATTGGCCCAGATCTTGCTGGAGCGTGCCTCATTAGTTAGACTTTTTCCCTCACCATTCAGCTGGATCATTTTTTGCTCTGTAGTTGCTGGAAGTGCGAGGCAGTGAGGACAACAGGGACATCTGGAACCATAGTGAACGAGAGGGCCAAATGTCCATCCTTAACCAATGAGATTTATGGATTGAAAAAGAAACAGAGGAACAATGAAGAGGAAATAGGTTGAATTGGAGTCAAATCAGGTACAGAAAGAGAATAAAAGAGAGGGAAAGAAAGATTGGGTTAAGAGAGAATGAAAAGAGACAGAAAGGAAAAGTAAGAAAAAAATTAAAATTTTCATTTAAAAAATCTACAGCAACAATTTACTACCTGCAGCGATGAGACGCCAGTTTCAATTGTTCCTTTTCTGGGCTGGAGACGTTTAGTGGCATTGCAGGGATATAAATCTCCTCCTTTAATGGGTACTTACACTGTTAAGTACCAGCCCTAACTTTCTGCTGCAAAATTAATGGGTTATTAATACACAAATGTAACAAATTCCTGAAACTCATGGGGAGGTTGAGGGTGAGCAGCCAATTTCTCGAGGCTAACGACACAAATCGTCCAGCGACTTGTGCCGATTCACAATTCATGGGTTATCTCTTCCTCACCACAAGTTACTGGATGATTTACACATTAATAACGACAGACACATTAAATGCGCCTTTATTTTGGCAGCAAGTTCTGGGACAAAATTTTGTGGCTCATGATGCATGTGTGCAAGAAAAATGAGCCTGGGCTTGGTTGTGATACAGATTACTTTGATCTCTTAATTTCCCTCCCTCCCTCCCTTGGGCAAAGTGCCTGAGGGATGAATTTCCGAATGTACAATCCCCGTGCCGGGGCCTCACCTGCCAGGAGTACGTATTGGGAAATCACAGAGTGTGCACCGGGAATTACCAATATGGCCGATTTTCCTACTGTGCTCAGTCAGTGGGGTTCCTTGATTACTTGGCTGTGTTAATTGGCAAATATCTGGCACGGTGCCCTCAATTTCCATTCATTGAAGTCAGTAGACAAAAAGTTGCTGGTGGTGCGCTCGCAATTTCACGATGGGCGTGGCCCTGCCAGCAGCCCTGATTTTCCATCACTCTGAGGCACTGTGCCAGGAGCAGACATTTGGAAACCTAGCTCTCAAGCCTCCATTTGGCACCTACTCCAGGCTAGATTGACAATTTATCCCATATAGAACCATCTGCACCAGGACTCGCCTATTTTATAGATAAGAATCCATAAATGACTGTTGTCAGTTGTAGTGGTCAAACGCTCAACCTGTTAATTGTTGGGGATCGCCCAAACAATTTCCCAATATATGCTCCTGGCAGGTACGGCCCCAACACAGGGATTGTTTATAGAGGCACAAATCCTGTGTTAAGCAGACAGAGGAATGTCATGCAAATGGGTTAAATGTTCATTATTAATATTGGGCCAGCTGCTAAAGATTCTAATGACCAGGAGCAGTGGTGCTGGAGATTACTTGGCTCAGAGGGAGAGAAATCCAATATCGCTTCGCTGTTTTTTTTCAGTGTACAATGAAGGTTGGGTGACCAATTTTGGGTCACGATCTTCCGCACCCGAACTGCACTGGAAGTGCTCAGGCTTCCAAATTGGAAACAGGCAACTTTTAGGCCTGCTTGAAACAGGCGTTCGATGCCCTTCATGTGCAAGTTGGGGTCCTAACACCGGTTGTAGTACCCCCTTGGAAATTGGTGTACAAATGGCGGAGTTTGCACACTCCACTCGGATGTACTGCGTCTTGCACGGCCTAACCAGTGGCTCTTAAAGGGGCCACTGGAGGCCGCTCAAAAAAAATAGGCAGAAAACTTTTTAAAAGTTACATTTGTGCGGAGCCAGAAGGGACTGGATTGCTCCTCCTGGCTCCACAAATATACTGCGGGCCGTTGCCGGCTCGGGCTCACCCCTACCCACCTCTCCTCCTCCACTTTGGCTCCTCCTCCCTCCCAGGACCTACCTGCATCAGGTGCCGGCTGAGATTCACCAGGCCCCCACCGGCAAGTTGCAATGGGACTCAGGTTGTCGGGAACCAAGGCGCGAAGTAATCATTTCGCTGACTCGCTGCCTGGTTTTTTGACGCATGTCCAATTTCTCGGCCAGACAGTTGATTCAGTGGCTGCGCCACAGACTCAGTCAGTACCGCAACTGGTCAGGAGACAGAGGGACATATATTCTCCTTTGGGCGTCAGTGCAAAACGGGTGATAGCGAATCGGCCATCTGTTTAACACTCCACCTGATTTTCTTTTGACTTTAAATGTTTGCAGCAAAGGGTGCAAGTAAACTGCCTCATTAGGCTTTTCTTGCCACTGTCTTTAACGTAACACTTCTGACTCAAATTTGTAGAGCAAACAATTCCCACCTACTTATTTTGGCACCTTGAATAAACCACTTGAAATTGTTTGGGGAACCCATACATGTACAAGAAACAATTGAAAAATGCTTTTAAGTCACTTTGGAGTTAGAATTATTTTCTGTGTTAGGGCTAAGTGTGTATTAATTTGAGTGTAGATATGATGTTGCTGATATTAGTGGACAAAAACTTGATGGGTGGAACTTTGAACGTAAAACGGGCAACATCGGAATGGTGAATCGGCCAGTGTGTGTATAATGGGTGGCTGATCTGACATCGGCCATTTTCTGCCCCTAGTGAAATTGGAAGAGCCGACAAATGTGTTTGACATTCCTTTGATCTAAAGCTTCCAAATGCAAGTCCTCCCGTTACTAGGAACTGGAACGATGTTATTCCTGCAGTAAAAGAGATAGAGTGCCACAGGGCGAACAATGAACCCCTATCCTGTTGGAATATATGGTGTAAATAGTTTGGCCAGCCCACTGTGCCCTCCAAATATCTTGGAATTGGTAGGCAGGCCACATAACTCAGGTTAAACTACTAATTCAAATGCTTCTGTAGGAAGTAAAATTATACAGAGGTAAGAAAAAAATCAGCAGATAAAATGTTCCCTGGTGGTTCCATCAGTTTCCGATACAGTTACAGCAGGAAATTGATAACATGGAATTTCAGCCTTAATAAATATAACATTTAACTTTACAGCATCAGTTCCAAACCAATAAAAGTACCAGAACCTTGAAATTCCCTTGAGTAATTTTTGTACATAAGTCCACAATGAAAAGCTTATGTGAAAAATGAACCCAAAGGAGCTCCTGTCATCCCCACCTTGTATAACAGCATATCAAAAGAGGGAACTGAGGAGCAAACAGCACCAGCCTGGTTATGTGTCACTTCTTTGAAGTCCATGTTGGCATAATGGAAGATAAAAAGGCATTGATCAAAGCTTTCCTACTTTGAAATACTTCTTGGAGTGACAAAGCAAAATGAACTGCAGATGTGAGTGTCTCAACAAACTGGCCAAACAGGATTCGACTTAATTAGAATAGGATCCTCCTGGGAGGATGGCCAATATAGATAATGACTCTTGACGCTTTCTTGCAGTATCGAGCTCTCATATATTGTTGCAGGAAACAATCAAACCATTTTGTCCTGACAGGGAACTATTTACATGTAATCAAGGTAAAGAGGGGTGCCATCTTCCTTTGAAGTTGGCACCAATATTATAGTCAAGGCTTGTGTATTTTTCACCTACTCCTACATACAAGTTTGGCAGCTACAAATTCTTATAAAGGTAAAATATAGAGGTTTTTATGAATTGAAACTTAATGGATCATAGGATCCAGCACAGCCTGCTGTAGATCTGCTTGTGATTCAGCTGCCTTAATGGGTGGCAGACACGCCACGAATAGCCCATTCTGTTCTATCTATGGGGGTCAGCATACTTTCAGGGCTTCTCCAGTCACATGTCTGGAGACAGCTGCAGGGAAAGGGACTGGTGGCCATTTGAGACCCATCCACCTGTTCCTGTGCTACTAACCACATGCCCATGCTGGACGTTCAGTCCTCAAGTAGGCTATTACTGAGTTCTGACGAAGGGTCATCGACCTGAAACGTTAATTCTGTTTCTTTCTTCAGATGCTGCCTGACTTGCTGAGTATTTCCAGCATTTTCTGTTTTTATTACAGGCTATTACTCTGTTCATGCATGGCGTGTTGCACTGCACCAAATGTCTGAATGCCACATTCATGTTCCACTGGAGTCTGTCACCAAGCGCGTTGAAGCAATGCAAGTTCTTGTTGTTGAAGTTGGCCATTATCATGTCTTGGAGTGTGGACGTCAGTGCCTCAGCGGCATTAGTAATATTCCTAAGAGATGCTCCACACCTGCGTGTCTGTGGTCTCCTCTGTAGATGCCAGCGATGCTGTACTAGATCACACAGCCAAGCGCCAATGGTTTGCATCATGCTCTGCAAAATGAAAAAGGACCAGCTCACCTATTTGGAAGCCTGCAGTATCGCCCGTTCCAAAGCTGGCCCCATGAAATTGGAATCGTGAAGCTGCTAAGCATGGTGATGTTGCACTTTCCCCCAACGGTAGCCACTACATCTTCAGCGATCACTTGTGACCCTTCCATACCTGTCCTTTCTCCTCTAAATCACTGAAACTTTCCAGAGTGTGTGTCTCTGGACGAGTGATTACTACACGTGGTGATGATGCTGACTCCCATGGTGAGGCTTGATTTACCTAGAGGGCCTGACTTGCTGCTTGTTGGCATCCAGTCCCTCTACACTTCCATCCCCGACCAGGACAGCCTGCGGACCCTCCGCTTCTTCCTTGAACAGAGGTCCAACTAGAACCCATCTACCACCACCCACCTCCGCCTGGTTGAACTTGTTCTTACATTGAACAACTTCTCCTTTGACTCCACTCACTCCCTCAACTTTGCTTCCAAATTCCACCCCTCCCATTACTTCACATGGTCCATCTCCAACTCTTCTCTTCACGTCCTCAACTTCTCTATCTCCATTTCTGGGGATAGGGTGTCCACCAATACCTACCATAAGCCCACCGACTCCCACAGCTACCTTGATTACACTTCCTCTCACCCTGCTTCCTGCAAGGACTCTTCTATTCTCCCAGTTTCTCCATCTCTGTCGCATCTGTTGATGATGCCATCTTCCGCTCCAGTACTTCCGATATGTTGTCCTTTATCTTCAGCCGAGGATTCCCCTCCACTGTGGTTAATTGTGTCAGTCCCATTTTCCGCACTTCTGCCCTCACCCCTTCCCCTCCCTCACAGAACCACGATAGGGTCCCCCTTGTCCTCACCTTCCACCCCACCAGCCTCCACATTCAACGGATCATCCTCTGCCATTTCCGCCACCTCCAGCGCGATGCCACCACCAAATACATCTTCCCCTCCTCTCCCCTTTCCAAATGGACTGTTCCCTCCGTAACACCCTGGTCCACTCTTCCATCACCCCCAACACCGGCTCCCCTACCCACAGGACCTTCCCATTCCAAGCGCAGGAGAAGCAACACCTGCCCTTTCACCTCCTCCCTTCCCACCGTCCAGGGCCCCAAACACTCCTTCCAGGTGAAGCAGCGATTTACTTGTACTTCTTTCAATTTAGTATACTGTATTCACTGCTCACAATGCGGTCTCCTCCGCAATGGGGAGGCCAAACGCAGATTGGGTGATCGCTTTGCTGAGCACCTCCACTCAGTCCGCAAGTGTGACCCTGAGCTTCCAGTCACTCGCCATTTTAATTCCCTGTCCCACTCCCACTCTGACCTCTTACACTGTTTCAGTGAAGCTCAATGGAAGCTTGAGGAACAGCACCTCATTAGGCACTTTACAACCTTTCATCATCAGCATTGATCATAATCACCCCTCTCATTTTTTCAGACAGCAGGTGCTGGCAATGCTTCTGCTGTTGCCATTTACAGCTCCTCTAGACCCATCTTTTGTTTCTTAACTTGTCCCATTACCACCCTCCTTGCCTTACACCATCATCCCTTTTGTCATTTATGAGTCTTACACTCCACCCTATTACATCCTGTTCTTTCTTGACCACTTTGCATTGAATTTGTGAATCCAGGTCATTGATGAGAATTGGAAACATTAGTGGCCCCAACACCGAGCTCCCAACAGTACTTCCCCCTATTTTGGCATAACTCCTCTAGAGTACTTGTTGTTTCCTACTCCAGCCATTTTCTTAGCCATTCCCAGGGTTTATCCTGATTCCTCACAGCTTTGACTTTAGTTAAAAGCCTTTCATGTGGAACTTTGCCGAAGGTCTTTTGGAAATCGAGGTACACCATGTCACAGGGCTTACTGCAGTCCACTTGGATTGTCACTTGCTCAAAGAAGTTACCTGATAAGAATATGCCAATAGGTGGTCACATTGCTGCTCCACAAACAATATGTGACACATGTTGCTGTGTAACACGGTTACTGCTTTACTCTTACTGTGAAACATTTGCAGAGAAGATATGCAGTTAGAATCAGGCAACCCAGGAGTGTATTGCTCCCCTTCAGCATGTGCCCCATCCATTCTGTGTAGTTTCCCAGCCCGTCAGTTCCATGATACCTTCTTCAGAGGGTAAAACATTTGGCTTGCTGATTCCTTCCATCTACCTGTGGTCTACGCCTTCTGTTGCAGCTGCAAGGAGAAGATAAACATGAATTGAATGAGAATATAATCTGTGCTGCATACTGTAGACAGCAGTACCAGTTCCATGGTGATATGAACAGCTTACCTGAATGCAAAGTACCTTGACTACAGAAAGCTTGTGAGGATGTTTGAGAGTTGACTGAGTGCATTGTAATCCTCAGTTGTATCTGTGCATTATTGTCAGTGTTCAATCTTTCTTAGCTCCATCATTCCAGGTTGTCCTTTTTGATCCTATTGGACTAGTTCTCAATCATATTAATTGCTTCCTTTTCTGCTGCATTTGCAGAATGACATTGAATCATTCCAGGTTAAGTATCCTAAGCTGATGTGATGCCCTGTAATATACTTTGATTGTCATCAGCAACCTCATCATCACTGGCAGTCTCTATATACAGCAGTCTCCACATATTGCAGTCTCCATATATGGCAGTCTATAAATTGCAGTCCCTACATATGGCACTCTATATATGGAAGTCTCCATACATTGCAGTCTCTATATATGGCAGTCTCTATGTACAGCAATCATACATTGCATACAGTGCAGTATCTATATATAGTAGCCTCTATATATGGCAGTCTCCATACATTGTAGTTTCTACATATGGCAGACCCCATATATTGCAGTCCTAGATATGGCAGTCTCTATATATGGCGGTCTCTACATATGGCAGTCTATATAATGCAGTCTCTATATACGGCAGTCATACCTTGCATACATTGCAGTCTCTATATCTACCAGTCTCTATATATGGCAGTCTCTTTATATGGCAGTCTCTATATAACAACAACATATGTGTATTCATACATTTTAATTTCTCACCTTGACACTTTTCTTCAGATCTGATATCTTCTCAATATCCTTCCAGCCTCCTCTACCACCATTCACTATAATCAGCCTGACTCAATCCGTGAACCGTGCTCTCCGCCTTCTGGGATCCCCTTCCATTTTTCACCGAAACTGCAATCTCCACTGGCCTGCAGTGCGCCATTTATCCCGGTAGTGTGGGTGTTTAGTTAGGCGAGCAACATTCTGGCAGGTGCTTGGCCAGTTAACTGTGCACAACGGGTAACGCCCACAAACGTACTTGATCTTTTATGAAACTATGAATTCCTGAGACTGTGTCAAACAAAAAGGTAAAGATGCCGACTCCCATTTCACTGCCTGCGAGCTATGGGTACTTTTATCCCTTTTGTGCGTACTGTATGTTTAAACTAGACAGAGCTTAATTAGTTTCTGCCATTGGCGCTTGCTGTTGAAACATTGATCCGAATCGGTCTGGCACTGTGGAGTACACAGTACTTTAGAGGACCACATGTATTTTACATTGAACTCCCCACTGTCTCTCACTAATTATCTAGTTGCGGTTTCTGCCAGCGCTGTATAATTAAATTGCTGGAAGTGCCAGGTGAATGGAGCCTTCTTTTTCTGGGAGACATATTGTTGTGACAGATCCCTTCCTTTGTTCTATAAACGGGTTGTATCGCACTAATTATTTCTCAGAAATTCACTGTTTAAAGTACTCTGTAAGGATTGTGGTTACTGTATACTGCGGGTCCAGATTGATGCAGTCAGTGGGCATGTGTTGTGTTCAAAGTGCTCGGTTCAATTATTAGTACAACATTTTTAGCAAGACTGGAAAAATAATGCTTTTATTTGAGTAACAATCATTTCATACTAACACAAAAATCCATTTTAAATGGGCGCTGTGCAAACTATGCAGAATAATTGAATGGAGTTTGGGAAAGGTCAGGAATCTCATACTAGTCACGGGGCGGGGGGCTGAGGGGAGCAGCAAATCCCCAGATATCGCCAGCGTGGGCCCTGGGCAATTTATCTCCCTGGGATTCGTCTGCATGACCTCGGTCAGTTGCCTGGTTGAAACCGGTAGAAAGCGGCAGCTGGCTGGCTGGCAGGGGCCGAAGGAATGGTAAGTTACTCAGGTAAGTAGTCTTAGCGGGTTTTCAGGAGGGTCTCGCGATTGGATGGTGGGAGGGAGCCCGAGGGCATGGGAGGGCGTTAAAATCTTATCCCTTTGGGCTTCTTTTGACCCTGACTCCTCTTCCCGCTAACTTCAATTGGTGGGACAGCCACAATGGCTTCCCCACCAGTTAAAATAGCAGTCAGGCCCCGATTTGCATACTTAAAGATGAGCCCCATCGAATTCTGATGGGTGCCTTCTCCCTGATCAGAAGTGCAGGTTAAAATTGAAGATTGCAGCAGGTATGTCTCCCCAGCGATTTTAACTGCCCATCGCCAAGTGTTGCCAAGGCTAAAATCACCCCTTGCTTTCTGAAAACTCTGAAGAATATAGTTCAAAAATGCAAGCGGCTAAAGGCTGAGAAACAATCTGCTTGCTCTTGTATGCTTTAATCTTTTCTGCAACAATTATAATGAGACCTAAATTGGATGTGGAGTTAGCATTGGTTCAAAGATGATAGATGGGACACTGAGAGGAGCTTATGGGGATGTGATGGAGATCAAAACATATGGGGGGGGGGAGATTTTCACTGGTGTCGTTGGGTGGAAATGGGACTTTTGTGCCCCATAAATGGTGGTAAAAACCTTAGCGTCCTGTTCACGCGCCAAATCCCTGCGACGCCATCTTCGGAAGCGCCTACTGCTGAGTGGCTGGAGAGCTCACCTGATTCATCGGATAGGCCCTTTTACTGTGCAAATCAGGGTCTTATGACATACTTAGGATCCCCATTACCATTTTTTAAATTCATTCATGGGATGTGGACATCGCTGGTGAGGCCAGCATTTATTGCCCATCCCTAATTGCCCTTGAGAAGGTGGTGGTGAGCCGCCTTCTTGGATCGCTGCAGTCCGTGCGGTGAAGGTTCTCCCACAGTGCTGTTAGGAAGGGAGTTCCAGGATTTTGACCCAGCGATGATGAAGGAACGGCGATATATTTCCAAGTCGGGATGGTGTGTGACTTGGAGGGGAACGTGCAGGTGGTGTTGTTCCCATGCACCTGCTCATCTTGTCCTTCTAGGTGGTAGAGGTTGTGGGTTTAGGAGGTGCTGTTGAAGAAGCCTTGGCGAGTTGCTGCAGTGAATCTTGTAGATGGTACACACTGCAGCCACGGTGTGCCAGTGGGGGAGGGAGTGAATATTTAAGGTGGTGGATGGGGTGCCAATCAAGTGGGCTGCTTTGCTTTAGATGGTGTCGAGTTTCTTGAGTGTTGTTGGAGCTGCACTCATCCAGGCAAGTGCAGAGTATTCCATCACACTCCTGACTTGTGCCTTGTAGATGGTGGAAAGGCTTTGGGGAGTCAGGAGGTGAGTCCCTCTCCGCAGAATATCCAGCCTCTAACCTGCTCTTCTAGCCACAGTATTTGTGTGGCTGGTCCAGTTTAGTTTCAGATCAATGGTGACCCCCAGGATATTGATGGTGGGGGATTCGGCGATGGTAATGCCGTTGAATGTCAAGGGGAGGTGGCCAGGGTCTCTCTTGTTGGAGATGGTCATTGCCTGGCACCTGCGGGCACGGACTGCTTCATTATCTGTGGGGTTGCGAATGGAACTGAACACTGTGAAATCATTAGCGAATATCCCCATTTCTGACCTTATGGTAGAGGGAAGGTCATTGATGAAGTAGCTGAAGATGCTTGAGCCTAGGACACTGCCCTGAGGAACTCCTGCAGCAATGTCCTGGGGCTGAGATGATTGGCCTCCAACAGACACTACCATCTTTCATTGTGCTAGGTATGACTCCAGCCACTGAAAAGTTTTCCCCTGATTCCCATTGACTTCAATTTTACTAGGGCTCCTTGATGCCACACTCGGTTAAATGCTGCCTTGATGTCAAGGACAGTCACTCCCACCTCACCTCTGGAAATCAGCTGTTTTGTCCATGTTTGAACCAAGGCTGTAATGAGGTCTGGAGCCGAGAGGTCCTGGCGGAACCCAACTGAGCATCAGTGAGCAGGTTATTGGTGAGTAAGTGCCGCTTGATAGCACTGTCGACAACACCTTCCATCACTTTGCTGATGATTGAGAGTAGACTGATGGGCGGTAATTGGCCGGATTGGATTTGTCCTGCTTTTTATGGACAGGACAT
This sequence comes from Heptranchias perlo, assembly GCF_035084215.1. NCBI lineage: Eukaryota > Metazoa > Chordata > Chondrichthyes > Hexanchiformes > Hexanchidae > Heptranchias > Heptranchias perlo. The sequence goes on from NC_090358.1 coordinate 24,864,062, forward strand.
ACCTGGGCAATTTTCCAAATTTATCGGGTAGATGCCAGTATTGTAGCTGTATTGGAACAGTTTGGCGAGAGGCACAGCTAGTTCTAGAGCACAAGTCTTCAGCACTACAGCCGGGATGTTGTCGGGGCCCATAGCCTTTGCTGTATCCAGTGCACTCAGCCTTTTCTTGATATCATGTGGAGTGAATCGAATTGGCTGAAGACTGGCTTCTGTGATGGTGGGGATCTCAGGAGGAGGCCGAGATGGATCATCCACTCGGCACTTCTGGCTGAAGATGGTTGCAAACGCTTCAGCCTTATCTTTTGCACTCATGGGATGGACTCTGCCACCATTGCGGATGGGGATGTTAACGGAACCTCCTCCTCCCGTTAGTTGTTTAATTGTCCACCACCATTCACGACTGGATGTAGCAGGACTGCAGAGCTTTGATCTGATCCGTTGGTTGTGGGATCGCTTAGCTCTGTCTATACTGTATTGCTTCCGCATTTAGCATGCATGTAGTCTGTGTTATAGCTTCACCAGGTTGGCACCTCATTTTTAGGTACACCTGGTGCTGCTCCTGGCCTCTCTTCTACACTCCTCATTGAACCAGGGTTGATCCCCAGGCATTTTGGGACACAACTGGGTGTGACGAGCGCTGTGCAAGCTCTGCCCAGTTTCACCTGGAGGTCCAGCTAATAAGGTAAGTTTTTATTTATTTTAGTGGGGCCAGGACTGCTCCTCTGGGCTCCAAACTAATAATGTGGGCCACTGCTGCCCTTGGAACCCCCCCACCTCTGTGAACGACTGACCCCCCCCCCCCCACCTTGATCCTAACCGGTTCGGCCTCTGGTCTGCCCTATTTTGCATTAGCCCAATGCCCTTGATGTGCCGTGGGGCGCCCATTTGGATGCGCCGCAGACTAGCGGCCATATGGTAATGAGGCTCGGGTCTCCTCTCGGCACTATCGCTCAGAAGGTGTTAAAACCATCTAGCCCTCGGGTTCAGATGGTGGCTTGAGGTCATAGTGCACAGATGCTTAAGACAATGGTGCGAAATTACTTTGTCTGCTATTTTAATGGCGATGTTATCACATCTGCTCAAAGGGTTAAAATAGCAAACCAAGTAACTTCATCCAAATGGGTCTGTTTGTATACTAATATTGCACAATGTGATATCAGTTCAGTGATTTTACACAGTCTCGAACTGAACACCCTAAATTTTAAAAAAAATTCTCGGGATGTGGGCGTCTCTGGCAATTGCCCATCCCTAGTTTCCCTCGAGAAGATGGTGGTGGACCTACTTCTTGAACTACTGAAGTCCATGTGATGAAAATGCTCTCATAGTGCTGTTAGGTGGGGAGTTCCAGGATTTTGACTCAGTGAAGATGAAGGAACAGCGATATATGTCATAAGAACATAAGAAATTGGAGTAGGAGTCGGCCATATGACCCCTGGAGCCTGCTCCGACATTCAATAAGATCATGGCTGATCTTCGACCTCAACTCCTCTTTCTCGCCCAATCCCCATATCCTTTGATTCCCTTAGAGTCCAAAAATCTATTGATCTTAGTCTTGAATATACTCAACGACTGAGCCTCCACAGCCCTCTGGGGTAGAGAATTCCAAATATTCATGACCATCTGAGTGAAGAAATTCCTCCTAATCTCAGTCCTAAATGTTCGACCCCTTAACCTGAGAATACGCCCCTTGGTTCTGGACTCTCCAGCCAGGGGAAACATCCTCTCAGCATCTACTCTGTCAAGCCCTCTCAGAATCTTACATGTTTCAATGAGATCACCCCTCATTTTTCTAAACTCCAGAGAGTTTGTCCAAGTCAGGATGGTGTGTAACTAGGAGGGGAACCTGGAGGTGTTGGTGTTCCCATTGCATTGAGCACATTTTGCTCGTTGTTACACTGAATAGTGTTTTAGATTACCCATGGGCCCAGAAACTCTTCAAGCACTGGTAGATGATATAAATGTGCTCGACTAACTTACACAACACTGCTGCTCATTCATTGCCTTGTGACTTAGTTGTTTGCAACTGCGTTCAATTGAGCACACCATTCAAACTGGTTGTTGGAAAGAGTTTCTGGTGTTCTCAATGGGTGTAATAAAGAAAAAAGAAAGACTTGCATTTCTATCGCGCCTCTTACGACCTCACACCCTCCCAAAGTGCTTTACAGCCAATGAAGCATTTTTGAAGTGTAGTCACTGTTGTAATGTAGGAAACGCGGCAGCCAATTTGCGCACAGGAAGTTTCCACAAACAGCAATGTGATAGTGACTAGACGATCTATTTTAGTGATGTCGGTTGAGGGATAAATATTGGCCAGGACACTGTGGAGAACTCCTCTGCTCTCCTTTGAAGTAGTGCCAAGGGATCTTTTCCATCCATCTGAGAGGGCAGTGAGGACCTCGGTTTAATGCCTCATCCAAAAGATGGCACCTCCGACAGTGCAGCACTCCCTCAGTAAAACACTGGAGTGTCAGCTTAGACCATAAGACCATAAGAGATAGGAGCAGGAGGAGGCCATTCAGCCCTTGAGCCAGCTCCGCCATTTAATGAGATCATGGCTGATCTGATTTTTACCTCAACTCCACTTTCCTGCCCTTTCCCCATATCCTTTGACTCCCTTGCTGATCAAAAATTTGTCTAACTCAGCCTTGAATGTATTCAATGACTCAGCTTCTGCAGCTTTTTGGGGTAAAGAATTCCAAAGATTCACAACCCTCTGGGAGAAGAAATTCCTCCTCATTTCCATCTTAAACAGGCAACCCCTTATTCTGAGACTCTGCCCCCTAGTTTTAGATTCCCCCATGAGGGATAACATCCTCTCAGCATCTACCCTATTGAGTCCCCTCAGAATCTTGTATGTTTCAATAAGCTTGATTTTGTATTCAAGTCTCTGGAATGGGACTTGAACATAAAATCTTCAGACTCAGAGGCAAGAGAGCTATCAATTTTTTTTTATTCGTTCATGGGATGTGGGCGTCGCTGACGAGGCCAGCATTTATTGCCCATCCTTAATTGCTCTTGAGAAGGTGGTGGTGAGCCGCCTTCTTGAACCGCTGCAGTCCATGTGGTGAAGGTTCTCCCACAGTGCTGTTAGGAAGGGAGTTCCAGGATTTTGACCCAGCGACGATGAAGGAATGGCGATATATTTCCAAGTCAGGATGGTGTGTGACTTGGAGGGGAACATGCAGGTGGTGTTGTTCCCATGTACCTGCTGTTCTTGTCCTTCTAGGTGGTAGAGGTTGCGGGTTTGGGAGGTGCTGTTGAAGAAGCCTTGGCGAGTTGCAGCAGTGCATCCTGTGGGTGGTACACACCGCAGCCACTGTGCGCCGGTGATGAAGGGAGTGAATGTTTAGGGTGGTGGATGGGGTGCCAATCAAGCGAGCCACCAATTGAGCCACGCCAACACATGAGTGCATGATTCCATAGTAGTTCATTCTAGTCCATTTCTTGCCAAGTACTGTAATTGAATTGTGTGCCCTTTACACTCATTCAGAGCATAGTAACTGTTAGTCAGTGACCAGCTGTAATATTGTGCAGTGTCTCCTTTTGCCATGCTTATAGTGCACTTTGGGAACAGGCTCAAAAGCTGGCTGAAAACAAAAGTGTAGTTTATTTCTGAATTGGCCAATTTTGGAACAAATATAACTATCACAATGTATGTTTCAATTTGCTTTGGCCAGCAACTGGTAGCAGTATAGCTGCAGGTCAGTTCACTGTCAGAGTTCCACACTACACGGCCAATTTCATCCCTCCACCTACTGTTCTGGCATCAACTGCTGCTCCCTTTCGATACCCCGCCAATATAAGCAAGTAAATAAATAAACCAATCAATGCCATAAACTTGGAGCAAAATCCTGCTTCCTCCACATGTACACACTTGTAGCATTTAAAGCGTGCCTGATTTCAGCGGGTGAGCACGCACATGTGAAGTAATTGGAGTGCTTTTAGAACCATAGAAAAGATACAGCACAGAAGGGGGCCATTCGGCCCATCGTGTCCGCGCCGGCTCGAAGAACAACCAGGTGCCCATTCTAATCCCACCTTCCAGCACCAGCCCGTAGCCCTGCAGCTTACAGCACTTTAGGTGCAGGTCCAGGTACTTTTTAAAAGAGTTGAGGGTCCCTGCCTCTACCACCAATTCCGGCAGCGAATTCCATACACCCACCACCCTCTGTGTAAAAAGTTTTTCCTCATGTCCCCTCCAATCCTTCCGCCAATCAGCTTAAATCTATGTCCTCTAGTTCTTGAACTCTCCGCTAGGGGAAGCAGGTACTTCCTGTCTACTCTATCTAGGCCCCTCACAATTTTGTACACCTCAATCAAGTCTCCCCTCAGCCTCCTCTGCTCCAAGGAAAACAACCCCAGCCCATCCAATCTCTCCTCGAAGCTGTAATTTTCAAGCCCTGGCAACATTCTTGTAATTGTAAACAATTTTACAACACCAAGTTATAGTCCAACAATTTTATTTGAAATTGTTTCAAATAAAATTGTTGGACTATAACTTGGTGTTGTAAAATTGTTTACAATTGTCAACCCCAGTCCATCACCGGCATCTCCACAACATTCTTGTAAATCTTCTCTGCACTCTCTCCAGAGCAATTACGTCTTTCCTGTAATGTGGTGACCAGAACTGCACATAATATTCCAGCTGTGGCCTTACCAGTGTTTTATACAGTTCCATCATTACATCCCTGCTTTTGTATTCTATACCTTGGCTAATAACGGAGAGCATTCCGTATGCCTTCTTCACAACCTTATCTACCTGTACTGCCACCTTCAGGGACCTGTGCACATGCACTCCAAGGTCCCTCACTTCCTCTACCCCTCTCAATATATCCCCGTTTACTGCGTATTGCCTTTTACTGTTTGCCCTCCCTAAGTGCATTACCTCACACTTCTCCGGGTTGAACTCCATTTGTCTCCATTTCCACCCACTCCACCAACCCATTGATATCTTCTTGGAGTCTACAGCTATCCTCTTCACTATCAACTACACGGCCAATTTTTGTGTCGTCTACAAATTTGCCAATCATGCCCCCTACATTCAAGTCCAAATCATTAATATATACCACAAACAGCAAGGGATCCAACACTGAGCCCTGTGGCACACCACTGGAAACAGATTTCCATTCGCAAAGACATCCATCGACTTTTACCCTTTGTTTCCTGTTACTGAGCCAATTTTGGATCCAATTCGTCACATTTCCCTGTATCCCATGGGCTTTTACCTTTCTGACCAGTTTGCCATATGGGACCTTGTCAAATGCCTTACTAAAATCCATGTAGACAACATCCACTGCACTACCCTCATCAATCCTCCTTGTCACTTCCTCAAAGGATTCAATCAGATTTGTAAGGCATGACCTTCCCTGAACAAATCCATGCTGACTATCCCTGATTAAACTATGCCTTTCCAAATGACAGTTCATCCTATCTCTCAGTATTGATTCTAATAGTTTGCCCACCACCGAGGTAAGACTGACCGACCTATAATTGTTCGGCCTTTCCCTCGTACCCTTTTTACGTTTGCAGTCTTCCAGTCCTCCGGTACCTCCCCTGTATCCAGTGAGGATTGGAAAATGATCCTCAGAGCATCCGCTATTTCCTCCCTGGCTTCCTTCAATAGCCTAGGAAACAATCCATCCGGCCCTGGTGACTTATCAACTTTCAAGGATTCCAGTCCCTCTAGTACTTCCTCTCTCGTTATGTTTACCTTATCCAATATTTCACACTTCTTCTCTTTAACTACTACGTCCGGATCATCCCTTTCCTTTGTGAATTACAGAGACAAAATATTCATTTAAAACCCTACCCACATCCGCTGCTTCTACACACAAGTTACCCTTATCATCCCTGATAGGTCCCACCTTTTCCTTAGCTATCCTCTTGTTCTTAATGTACTGATCAAACATCTTTGGGTTTTCTTTAATCTTACTAGCTAATATTTTTTCATGCGCTCTCTTTGCTTTCCTTATTTCCTTTTTTACGTCATCCCTGTACTTTCTATACTCCTCTAGGCTTTCTGCAGTATTTAGTTTTCTGTGACAGTCATAAACTTTCTTTTTCTGTTTTATCTTGCCCCGTATACTTCTAGACAATCAGGGGGCTTTAAATTTGGCAGTGCCACCCTTTTTCTTTGAGGGGATGTGTCTGCATTGTACCCGTAGAATTTCACTTTTTAGTGCCTCCCACTGACTTGCCACAGATTTCTCCTCAAGTAGTTGTGTTCAGTCCACTTCTGCCAAATCACCTCCTAGTTCTGTAAAATTTGCCTTCCCCCAATTTGAAACATTTACTCCTGATTTAACTCTGTCCTTTTCCATAATAATGCTGAAACTAACTGAATTGTGGTCACTATCCCCAATATGGTCACCCACTGTCACTTCACCCACTTGCCCATCTTCATTTCCCAGGACTAAATCTAGAATTGCATCCCCTCTTGTTGGGCTTGTCACGTACTGGCTAAAAAACTTCTCCTGGACACCGATCAAGAATTTTGTTCCCCTCACACTGTTTGAATCCCAGTTGATGTTCGGGTAGTTGAAGTCCCCTACTATTATTGCCCTCTTATTTTTTCAGTCAGAAATTTGCCTATATATTTGTTCTTCTAACTCCCTTTCGATATTCGGGGGTCTATAGTACACCCCTAGTAGTGTGACTGCTCCTTTTTTATTTCTTAGCTCAACCCATATGCCCTCAATTGATGATCCATTTAGCATATCATCCCTTCTCACAACTGTAATTGATTCTTTAACCAATAATGCTACCCCCCCTCCTTTTTTATCACCCACTCTATCCTGCCTGAAAACTCTATATCCAGAGATATTGAGCTGCCAGTTATCCCCCTCTTAAGCCAGGTTTCCATTATAGCGATGATATCATGCTGCCACGTGTCTATCTGTGCCCTTAGCTCATCTGCTTTGTTTGTAATACTCCTTGCATTGAAGTATATACCCTTTAACCCCGTCAAATTCCTGTGCTGAACACTATTTATTTAACCTTTGCTTCTTTTGCCTTTCTGAGTTGCTAACTACGTCACTAACTGCTTTTCTACTTCCTGTTTCCTGGTCTGAATTTGTCCCATCTGTACCTGCCCTTTGGTTCCCATCCCCCTGCCATACTAGTTTAAACCCTCCCCAACAGAACTAGCAAATGCCCCCGCGAGGATATTGGTCCCGGTTCTGCTTGGGTGCAACCCGTCCAGCTCGTACAGGTCCCGCCTTTCCCAGAACCGGTCCCAATGCCTCAGGAATTTAAACCCCTCCCTCCTACACCATCTCTCAAGCCACGCATTCATCTGGTCTATTCTCCTATTTCTGCTCTCGCTAGCACGTGACACTGGGAGTAATCCTGAGATTACTACCTTAGAGGTCCTGCTTTTTAATTTATTTCCTAATTCCCTATATTCTGCTTGCAGGACCTCATCCCATTTTTTTACCGATGTAGTTGCCTCCTATATGGACCACGACCTTTGGCTGTTCACCCTCCCCCTTCAGAATGTCCTGCAAATGTCCTGCAGCCGCTCCATGACATCCTTGACCCTAGCACCAGGGAGGCAACATACCATCCTGGAGTCACGTCTGTGGCCTCAGAAACGCCTATCTGTTCCCCTTACGATGGAATCCCCTATCACTATCGCTCTCCCATTCTTTTTCGTCCCCTCCTGTGCAGCTGAGTCACTCGTGGTGCCACGGTCTTGGATCTTGCTGCATTCCCCTGCGCACAGCAATCTTCCCCAACAATATCCAAAGCGGAATATCTGTTTGAGAGGGAGATGGCCCCAGGGGACACCTGCTCTACCCGCCTAGTCCTTTTACTTTGCCTGGCAGTCACCCATTTCCTTTTTGCCTGCGTAATCTTTACCTGTGGTGTGACTACCTCACTGAACATGCTATCCACGATAATCTCAGCATTGCGGATGCTCCACAGTGAATCCACACGCAGCTCCAGCTCCGGAATGGGGTTAGCCAGTAGCTGCAGCTGGACACACTTCCTGCACACATGGTCGCCAGGGACACCTGTAGTGTCCATGACTTCCCACATAGTGCAGGAGGAGCATATCACGGGTGCGAGCTCTGCTGCCATGACTTGCCTTAGATTAAGCTCGTTAGTTACTCCCTTAAGGAGTTTACTCCTTTAAATTACTCTTAATTTAGAGAATGTTAACTACACTGGGGACCTTGATTCACTAAAAAACGCTACTTGCTTTTACTTTCAAAAGAAGCATAAGTGGCAAAGCTTCTTGGTGAAGTCCACATGTAACTGCAGGTAGCTCTGGAGTTGCCTGCAGTTCTGTTAAAGGGTCATGTATCACTGCACAAGTTCAGGTAATGGACTCTTCTACAGTCAAGTCTTGCATGGTACTGTCGGACGTGCCGTCTTTCGGATAAGTAGTTAAATCCGAGGCCCCATCTGCCCTCTCAGGTGGATGCATAAGATCCCATGGCACTCTTTGAAGAAGAGCAGGGAGTTCTCCCTGGTGTCCTGGCCAATATTTATCTTTCAACCAACATCACTAAAACAGATTATCTGGTCATTATCTCATTGCTGTTTATAGGATCTTGCTGTGCGCAAATTGGCTGCCGCATTTCCTACATTGCAACAGCGACTGCATTTCAAAGAGTACTTCATTGGCTGTAAAGCACTTTGGGACATCCTGAGGTCGTATATAAATGCAAGTTCTTTCTTCATTTTTACTTGGCACACCTTCTGATGAGTGGACACAACACTGTTGCACAGATCACATCCCTTTTGTAAAGGTTGCCCTGTAAGGGTTGAATCCCAGTCTCCGAAAGCTGAGGAATGATGCGTTTGGTCCTTCAGATTCCAGCTCCTCTTCTGCCTCCACCAGCTCCTCTTGCTCACTCGTGCTTTGTGCTTCCCCTGCTGTAGTCACTTGAAACTGTCTAGCGACACCCCGTGGGGCAGATGTACCTGCGCTGGTGCTTACTATGGATGGTATGTGTCACACTATGTGGTGTGAGGTGCTGGGGCTTGTGGGTACCACTTGGGTCTGCTGCTTGTTCTTCGAGGACAACTACAGAAACAGAAAAAAAAACATTTTGGAATGGTGGTTGAAAAGTCCCCTGTATCAGAGATTGAAAAGCTAATAGTGTGTCATAATTAGTGAGTAGGCGAGTGAGAGCATGAACGAGTGGAGGAAGAATAGCAAGACAAGGGTCTGAGCTTCAAGGAGCCCTTTGGCTTCACCATGGACCACTCACTCCTATGCTTCCAGGTTCACTCATGTTCAGCATGGTCTGTTCATATTAATTAAGGGGTTTAAGATGAGGGTCCGTTACCTCCTGCAATGCGTTGCTTTGTCCTGTAATAGATGCATTTGCTCGATAAGTACATGAGGGAGAAAGGAATAGAAGAATATGCTGATAGGGTTAGGTGAATTAGGATGGAAGGAGGCTCATGTGGAGCATAAACACCAACATAGACCAGTTGGGCCGAATGGCCTGTTTCTCTGCTGTAAGTTCTATGTAATTCTATGTTAGTTGAAAAATAGCCTGAGATGTTGGAAGTTTGAAGTTGGAAGTACTGTAATTGAATTCTGCGCCCTTTGCCCTTTGTTAGTCAGCGACCTGCTGTAATATTGGGCAGTGTCCCTTTTTTCCTTGCTTATATACTGCACTTTGGGAACAGGCTCAAAAGCTGGCTGAAATCCAGTTCCCTACACTACAGAAAAGTAGTGCTGAGATATTGGAAGTTTGAAAAGCACATGGACATGTGCCAACCAACCAACCAACCAACCAACTAACCAAACAACAACAACAACAACAACAACAACAACAACTCACACTTATAAACCCTTAACGTAGTTAAGTAGAATGTGATCAGTCAAAATTTGCCACTGAGCCTCATAATGAGATATTAGGACAGGTGACCAAAAGCTTGGTTAAAGAGGTAGGTTTTAAGGAGTATCTTACAGGAGGAGAGAGAGGTATAGAGCTTTAGGGAGGGAATTCCACAACTTAGGGCCTAGGCAGCTGAAGGCACGGCCGCCAATAGTGGAGTGATGAAAATCGGGGATGCACAAGAGGTCGGAATTGGAGGAACGCAGAGATCGACCACCCTACATCACAGCGTGCCTGTGAGTAGATGTACATGCATCATGCAGGGTAGTTAGTAGCTTGCTTAGTAAAGCCACTCACCCAATGGGAAAAAATTAGAGTTTGAAGTGTCAGTAGCCAGGTGTACCTGTTGCAGTATGACCATACATACAAAGTTTGGGAAGAGCAGCTTTCTGAGGGCTGAACAGGCAGCACCAGTCAGGGTTTAACAGTTGAGTGGAAACTGCTCGTGACCTGCATACTTTAGCAGTCTATTTGATATAGGGCAATGCTGGCTAGCTATACCTTGGCCGAATTCCAGCTTCCAGGTCCTCTCGATGCTCGAGACTGCATTAACCCTGGCAGCCAACTTGTAGCAAGCAACTGTGAGGGTCGTACATGAGTGAGGGGGTTAAGCTCCCCCTAGGTGCCTACCTTGGAGCAGCTGGAAGGTGGACCTGCATTTCTGGGGCGGGGAAAATTCTCCCCCCACATCATGCTTTTGGTCATCTGTCCCAATATCTCCTTATGTGTCTGATTACACTCCTGTGAAACGCCTTGGGATGTTTTACTACATTAAAGGTGCTATATAAATGCAAGTTGTTGTTGTTGAACGATCTCCTCGTTGCTCCTGTACAGCACTGGGATTTTACTAAATGTGGAAATTTACGCTCCCATGTTCAGTGTTTAGTGGCAATTTGGAAAGAGCCAGACGCCTAGATCTTGGCGCTCACTGGCATTGCCAACCCTATGATAGAGATTGGCTGCAGGTCAAGTTCCAGAAGGCAGCACCAATCTGTCAGCGTCCCCTTAGCGAACGCAGTTTTTCTCTGACCTGCCAAGGTACATATGCCTCGGCCTGTAGACATGGCTTCATTGCTAAGGACATCTAAGGGTGGTCAGCCGCTGATGCTGTCTGGCTCGCCTCATATCCCTCATTTCATCGTCTTCCTCATCCCCCAAATAAAATTAAAAGAGGAATTCTCATTGGCATTCCTCTGCTCAAAATTAAAATTGTAGCAACTGAAAATCTGTTGACCAAAACTCTTTGGCAAAAATCTTCAAAATTAACTTGGCAAGTTGCAGCACTGGAAATAACACTTGGCATAAATCTATCATTCCACGTTGAAATATTTTTCTTCAAAAACATTGGGTCCCCTTTAAAAGGACTTTCTATTGGCCCAGATTGTGTCTGCCGCCAAAGTCCATTTAATATGGGTAATCCTCAGACTCTGCACGTTTCTGGTGAGAATTAAAGCAAGTGCACACCTCTTTATCAGCATCTAATTACTCTAAATTATAATTAAGATCTTACCTCTTTTTAATGGGAGTTACCAAGGCTTTCAAGGATGATTGAAGAGATCTGGTGAGATCAATCTCTGCCTGATTTTCTGACACCCCCTACGCCCATTTTTGCCCCCGTTCTGCTCCAGCACCACCAGTGGTAACTGGAGCATCACCCCACATATGTCTTCCCATGAGGGCTCATGTCAAACTTTCTGTTTCTTTTTATTCGTTCATAGGATATGGCATCGTTGGCAAGACCAGCATTTATTGCCCATCCCTAATTGCCCTTGAGAAGGTGGTGGTGAGCCGCCTTCTTGAACCGCTGCAGTCCGTGTGGTGAAGGTTCTCCCACAGTGCTGTTAGGTAGGAAGTTCCAGGATTTTGACCCAGCGACGATGAAGGAACGGCGATATATTTCCAAGTCGGGATGGTGTGTGACTTGGAGGGGAACGTGCAGGTGGTGTTGTTCCCATGCGCCTGCTGCCCTTGTCCTTCTAGGTGGTAGAGGTTGCACTTTTGCACTTATGCGTAATTCTGGTTTTCCACAACTCTGACCAGATAAAGAGTCAGTTAGGGCAACCAGTTATGTTACTTTTCATCTAATAACCACAGGCGAATTTATATTGCGCCTTTAACGTAGTAAAATGTCCCAAGGCACTTCACAGGAGCGTCATCAAACAAAATTTGATACCGAGCCACATAAGGAGATATTAGGAGAGGTGAACAAAACCTTGATCAAAGTAGGAGCATCTTAAAGAAGGAGAGAGAGATAGAGAGGTTTAGGGAGGGAATTCCAGAGCTTCGGGCCCAGGCAGCTGAAGGCACGGCTGCCAATGGTGGAGCGATGAATAACTGGGAGGTTGGGAGGGAGGACAGGTTTACGATTTTGCTACGTATGATGCCTGCAGGTTAGCGTTTGTGCTATTAATGCTGCGTGACATTTTTTGCATCGTCTCTACCCGATGCATGGGTGTAATTTTAACATGGCGGCGGGAACTCAGCGTGGGAAACCTGGAAAAAATTTCTGTGCGCTGGCTCGAGCGATCGCGACTCAATTGAGGGCCCTTAATATAACTTCGGGTTTTGCATCTCCAAGCTGTGCAGCGGGTGTGCTTGGAACTGAAGTATTTAAGGGGCCATTTTTAATGGGAGTTCCCAAGGCTTTCAGGGATGATTGAAGAGATCTGGTGAGATCAATCTCTACCTGATTTTCTGATACCCCCTACGCCCATTTTTGCCCCCGTTCTGCTCCAGCACCACCAATGGTAACTGGAGCATTGCCCCACATATGTCTTCCTGTGAGGGCTCATGTCAAACTTTCTGAGTTTTTTTTATTCGTTCATGGGATGTGGCATCATTGGCAAGACCAGCATTTATTGTCCATCCCTAATTGCAACCATGGATTTTGAGGAAGCAAGGAGGAATTTGCAGAGATGCAGCACCAAAGGACTAAGGCAGCACTCTGGTTAAACGACTCTTCACTTCAGTTGCTACTGGCTGGTATGAGGAGATGGAGGGACATACTGTACTCGGGTGATAGGAGAAAGCACCCTGACTCTGCCACCAAGAAGGGCTGGCTTGAGGTGGCAGAGGAGGTGAGCAGCAGGAGCACCGAGCCAAGGCCGTGGGTACAATGCAGGAAACGTTTTAATGATCTAACCAGGTCAGGAAAAGTGAGTTGAGTTGCTGATTCACCCACATCCTGTGGTGTACTTTACCCACTCTCCACCCCCCACTCTGTCCTGCCAAGCCTACTCCATCACATCACTCCTCACACCCGCTTAAGTCTCATTATCAACTTACCTTCACTTTCTGTGCACTTCCTCACCTCTCCATTTGTGAACCCACCGCTCCCACTCACCCAATCCTGACGCAATGTGATGAATCTGTCTGATACTCGCCCTCTGATGCATCTCTTTCATTGTCAGCCTCACCCAGAGCAATGCATCCACTCACTCTCATGTCTGTTCTTTCTCCCCTTGTAGATGAAGAGAGCGAAAAATGCACGGGAGAGGAGTAGGACTGGAGAGGGGCCACCACAAATAGTGGCCCTGGCAGAGGCGGAGGAGGAGCCTTGGAGCTCAGCCACACGGTTGAATGCCTGGCCGTCGGAGATGGCGAGACTAGCACCACACAAACAGCTGGTGACAGAAATTTAACATCCTTCACACACAACATGAATTGATGTGATCAGTGATTGACCTGTCGCACACCTCAGGATGCTCATCGCAAACTAACTTCTGCGATGATTGTTAATATTGTTTTATGTTCTCTTCCAGTGTCTTCAAGGATTGATGACAAGGCAGGCGCCACGGAAGAGGGCAATTCCTCAGAGGGGCTCCATTCTGAGGGAGCACCGTTACACCATAAACATCCATGCACCAGCGCAGATACTCACACCTCGGTGGGTCCTGTTAGACAGGTAGTTGGGTTGTCACCTGGTGATTCACCACTCACAAGTGACCACGAGCAGACACTGGTAGCAGGGGCAGCTGTGGAGAGTCATTGTCGGGGGGCGCACTCCTTTCCAAGCTCTGCTCAGCTGGATCCAGATGCTGAACCACAGGGGCCATCGTTGAGATTGAGAACGATAGAGGTACAGCTGCATCTTTGTGAGGTACGGGAAGATGTGTCACGCACACTCTCCACAATAGCGGAGAGGATGGAAGAGTCCACCTCCAGCATTAGTGGATTGGTGGCACTGGTAAGTGCGGGAATGTCTGCGATGGAGAGAATGGCAGCCTCCATTGAGCTTCGAGCACGGCTCACAAATGAGTCCATTCAGGCTATGACGACGGCCGTGCGGACTCAGGATGCCAACTTTTCTCCTGCCTTAAACAGGCGGACAGATACTTTAGTCGTGGTCTTAGAACGCGACACAGATGTGCTCTAAGCTGTTGCCTAGCAGAGTGGTAGGAGTGATGTGGCCCTGGTTCAGAAGAGGGATGATGGCGAAAGGGGACATGGAAGTGGGGCCTCCACTCAAACTGCTCCCATGTCTCACCCGTTGCCGCCCCCCCTCCTCCAACCAGTACCCGCAACGCTGCCTCCTCTCCCAACGGATGAGTCTGCCCCTGCGCAGGTGCAGGTGGAGCAGTCTTTGACAGGGCCCTACAGGGCTCCAAACCCAGAGGCCATCGGTCAAGAGCATCTCAGCAGTCAAGGCAGGGAACTGAGCAACCTGCCTCTACCTCAGCTGAAGCCACAGGTGATGCACCATGTAGAAGTATTAGAAAGAGAAAGGCTGAGGTTTTTTAATCACCAAGGGTATGCACAGGGGTTTCTGACAGAATGCCATGTTTTCATTTATATTTATTTCTTCTTACATGCACATTAAATGTTGTAATTGTCACCACCACTGCCCACATCTTGTGCGGATGCTTCATGAGCACATGGGATCTCATCCACCTGTAACCCTCTACGTTGAGCGATGTTGTGCAGGACGCAACACATGACTATTATTCTACACACCCTCGCTGGTGAGCACTGAAGGGCCCTCCCAGATTGACCCAGCCACCTGAAGCGCATCTTTAGCATTCCTACGGCTTGTTCAATGACAGACCTGGTGGTGATGTGACTGTTGTTGTACCGCTGCTGTGCCTCGCTGGTGGGGTTTCCCATGATGTCATGAGACACGTCTTCAGGGGGTATCCCTTGTCTCCATGGGGCCAGCCCTTAAGTCTGTTTTGTGCATGGAAGAGGGCCGAGATGTTGGACTCACGCAAAGTGAAGAAATCATGGCAGCTACCAGGGAATTTGGCACACACCTGCAGAAACTCCTCCGGTGGTCGCAAACGAGCAGCGCCTTGATGGAGTGATATCCCTTTCAGTTGATGGACAGTCCTGGCTCATGTGCAGATGCTCGTATTGCTACGTGTGTGCAATCAATTGCACCCTGCACCCATGGGAAGCCAGCCAGAGAGTGAAAACCCACTGCCCTCTCAGTCTGGCTGATGCACTTATGTGCAGATGACTGAGAGATCCTGGTGGTGTCACTGGTGACACCCTGGAAGGATCCAGAGGCAAAGAAATTGAGGGCAGTGATGACTTTAACTGCGACGGGCAAAGCGTGGCCACCAAGCCCAGTGGGAGCAGCTCTACATGAAGGAGGCTGCAGATGTCTGCGACCACCTGGCGACTCAATCTCAGCCTGCATTAGGCACTGCTCCTCAGAGAGGTCCAGGCAGCTCAGCCTTTGCCTGTAGACCCTCTCACTTGGGTAGTGCCTCCCGCGACCTTGGCCCCTCCGTTGGTCCCCTCTCTGCTCCTCTGCAGGTCCTTGTGGTGCACCTCTGTCTTGTGGGCCTGCAACTCCCAGAACTGCACGCCGTGCCTGCCACAGATGGTGATGTGCCTCCTCCTCAGAGGTACTGTAGAATAGGTCCATTGCACCCCCCCCATCCTGATATTGTCAGTTTGTGGGGGTCCAAAATGTAGGTAAATATGTCTGAACACAAGAATTCTGAGTGTGAACGAAGAAATCTCAGTCTAAAAACAAAGAACTCCCAGCCAAATATTTGTCTGAGAGAACTGAGACTGAGTAGTTTGGAGGACGAGTTCATGGAATGTACTCAAGACAGTTTTCTAGAACAATATGTCGAGGAACTAACTAGGGAACAGGCTATTTTAGATCTACTATTGTGTAATGAGACAGGGTTAATTAGTAATCATATAGTTAAGGATCCTCTGGGGAAGAGTGATCATAATATGATAGAATTTCATATTGAGTTTGAGAACGATGTAGTTAAGTCTGAAACTAGGGTCTTAAATTTAAACAAAGCCAATTACGTAGGTATGAGGGGTGAATTGGCTATGGTAGATTGGGAAATTAGATTAAAAGATATGACAGTAGATAAGCAATGGCGAACATTTAAAGAAATAATTCATAATTCTCAACCAACATACATTCCCTTGAAGAATAAAAACTTTACGGGAAAATGATCCAACCGTGGCCAATTAGAGAAATTAACAATGGTATTAGATTAAAAGAAGAGGCTTACAATGTTAAACATAGAAAATAGGAGCAAGAGTAGGCCATTCGGCCCTTCGGGCCTGCTCCGCCATTCAAAATGATCATGGCTGATCGTCTAACTCGGTACCCTGTTCCTGCTTTTTCCCCATATCCCTTGATCCCTTTAGCATTAAGAAATATATCTTTCTCCTTCTTGAATACATCTAATGACTTGGCCTCCACTGCCTTCTGTGGTAGAGAATTCCACAGGTTCACCGCCCTCTGAGTGAAGAAATTTCTCCTCATCTCGGTTCTAAATGGCATACCCCTGTATCCTGAGACTGTGACCCCTTGGTTCTGGACTCCCCAGCCATTGCCAAAAAGAATAGTAAACCTGAGGATCAGGAGGGTTTTAGAAATCAGCAAAGGATGACCAAGAAATTGATAAAGAGGGAGAAAATAGAATATGAGAGAAAACTAGCAAGAAATATAAAAACAGATTGTAAGAGCTTCTACAAGTATGTAAAAAGGAAGAGATTAGCAAAGGTAAATGTGGGTCCCTTAGAGGATGAGACAGGAGAAATTACAATGGGGAATAATGAAATGGCAGAGATGTTAAACAAATATTTTGTATCTGTCTTCACAGTAGAAGACACAAAGAACTATCGTAATTAGTGGGGAACCAAGTGTCTAATGAGAGTGAGGAACTTAAAGTCATTAAGATTAGTAAAGAAAAAGTACTGGAGAAATTAATGGGATTAAAAGCCAACAAATCCTCTGGACCTGATGGCCTACATCCTAGGGTTTGAAAAGAGGTGGCTGCAGAGATAGTGGATGCATTGGTTTTGATCTTCCAGAATTCCTTAGATCCTAGAACGATCCCAGTGAATTGGAAGGTAGCAAATGTAACCCCGCTATTCAAGAAAGGAGGGAGAGAGAAAACAGGGAACTATAGGCCAGTTAGCCTGACATCAGTAGCAGGGAAAATCCTAAAATCTATTATTAAGGACATAATAACAGGGCACTTAGAAAATCATAATATGATTAGGCAGAGTCAACACGGTTTTATGAAAGGGAAATCGTGTTTGACAAATCTACTCGAGTTTTTTGAGGGTGTAACTAGCAGCGCAGATAAGGGGGAACCAGTGGATGTTGTATATTTGGGTTTTCAAAAGGCATGCAATAAGATGCCACATAAAAGGTTGTTACACAAGATTAGGGCTCATGGGATTGGAGGTAATATATTAGCATGGATTGAGGATTGGTTAACGGACAGAAAATAGAGAGTAGGAATAAACGGGTTATTTTCAGGTTGGCCGGTTGTAACCAGTGGGGTGCCGCAAGGATCAGTGTTTGGGCCTCAGCTGTTTACAATATATACCAATGACTTAGATGAGGGGACAGAGTGTAATGTATCCATGTTTTCTGATGATACAAAGCTGGGTGGGAAAATAAGCTGTAAGCAGGACGCAAAGGGGCTGCAAAGGGATATAAACAGGTTAAGTGAGTGGGTGAGAAGGTGGCAGATGGAGTATAATGTGAGGAAATGTAAAATTATCCACTTTGCTAGGAAGAATAGAAAAGCAGAATATTTTTTAAAAAGGTGAGAGACTAAGTTGGTAGTCAGAAGGATTTGTGTGTCCTTGTGCATGAATTACAGAAAGTTAACATGCAGGTACAGTAAGCAATTATGAAGGCAAATGATGTGTTAGCCTTTATTGCAAGGGGGTTGGAGTATAAGAGTAAGGAGGTTTTGCTGCAATTATACAGGGCTCTGATGAGACCACACCTGGAGTACTGCATACAATTTTGATCTCCTTACCTATGGAAGGATATACTTGCTTTAGAGGTGGTGCAATTAAAGTTCACTAGATTGATTCCTGAGATGAGAGGATTGTCCTGTGAGGAGAGATTAAGTAGAATAGGCCTATATTCTCTGGAGTTTAGAAGAATGAGAGGTGATCTCATTGAAACATTAAAAATTCTTAGAGGGCCTGACAGGGTAGATGCTGAGAGGCTGTTACGCCTGGCTGGAGAGCCTAGAACTAGGGGTCATAGTCTCAGGATAAGGGACTGAGACGAGGAAACATTTCTTCACTCAGAGGGTTGTGAATATTTGGAATTCTCTACCCCAAAGGGCCTTGGATGCTCAGTCGTTGAGTGTATTCAAGACTGAGGTCGATAGATTTTTGGACACAAAAAGAATCAAGGGGTATGGGGATAGGGCGGGAAAGTGGAGTTGAGGTAGAAGATTAGCCATGATCTTATTGAATGGCGGAGCAGATTCGAGGGTCCGTGAGGCCCACTCCTGCTCCTATTTCTTATTTCTTATGTTAACTGATTACTCTGCTGCAAAAACTCACCTTTTCTTCACTTGCCAATTAAAGGTCCAAATGAGGGCCGGCTGCAACTCACCTCTGTTTCCATGGCATCTTTCAGAGGCCAAGGGAGACACATTCAGGAGAAATTTAAATGGCTTGTGTAACTTAATACACTAAAAGGTAATCGCCTTAAGTGGTTTAAATGCTTACACTGGCCCTTTAAATATTATCCCGCTGGCTTTAAGTGTCGGTGGGACTTCCGGGTGTCAGAAGCGCACACATCCAAACACCTCTGGGTCAAACCCAGACGTAGACTCATCCCGCTACGAAAAGGGAGTACTTTTACTTCCCACCTGCCCCCAACCCACCCTTTCTTGGGGGTTAAAATTTGGAGCAGCCCAGACATTTGCTGGTTGCAGCAAGGATTTCTCAACTGGATCACTGCTGAGCTCGAGGCCCATTGCTTCCCATTGCTTGAATCTGTCAGTCACAGTAGACAATCTTTGTCCATTCTCCTGACAGATAAGTGCTTCACTTTGTGGGGTGGGGAAGGCTGGATGGAAATCGGCAATACTTGCTCAAGATTGGCATAGGCACGATTCTAGCTATCAGATCATTGACTGTCATTGGTGCTGGTCATCGTGCAACCCAAGGTCTGGACTGACACCAGTTCTCTGCCTAGGAGCTCGTCAATCAATCACTGAAAGAAAGAACTTGCATTAGAATGGGTCTGTGTGAGAATATTTGCTTAAAATTTAATGGGAAAGCAAACGTACTGATTTTGAAAACCAAATTTGCCTTTTAGTGAAAGATACAGAGTGGTGCCAAGTGATCCGTTCCTCCTTTGCTGCGTACAAATAATCCGTTACTGCTTTTCCGACCTACCTCTTCTACCCACTAATAAAACAGGAAGGTTGACACTGGAAATGTGACCTCCCTAAATTACAGCCATAATTCTCTTCTTTTAAATCAAAGGTAAAATGTGTTGTTTTCATGGATTTTAACAACCTGAAACCCAAATTTCGCTGTAAATGACTGCGGAAAAGTATAGCAAGCGTGAAAGAAAACGGGCCAATCATGGCGCACCTATCATAAAGCTCCTTTCATGCTTTTCAAGCAACTAACAGACCGTTTAATTGGCGTAAGTGATGAATGGTTACATTCATCCAGCGGTAGAGTGAGCAAATCTGTAGAGGAATGGCCCAAGAAAATGTGAGGAAAGCTTGTTTCATTCACTCGGACAAGGACGTTCTGATAAACATGGGCATCATGATAGGGAGCATATTTGAAAAGCAAATAAACTTGAACCGGGCATGGCAATACATCACAGACTGGGTCAGCATGTGTGAATCACTGTGAGGACCTGGTGGAGGCCTGAGCAAAGCATCCTGAATTGAAAAAGTACAGTAAGAAGAAGCAAGAATATCAACCTGTCCGAATGTGAACACAAAAAAACATATATAAAGAAAGAACTTGCATTTCTATAGCGCCTTTCACGACCGCTGTACGTCCCGAAGCACTTTACAGCCAATTAAGCACTTTCTGAAGTGTGGTCACTGCTATAAAGTAGGAAATGCAGCAGCCAATTTGCGCACATCAAGGTCCCACAAACAGCGATGAGCTAACAACCAGATAATCTATTTAGGTATTGGTTGAGGGGTTTATATTGGCCAAGACACCGGGAAAGCTCCTCTGCTTTTCTTTGAATAGTGCCATGGGATCTTCTACGTCCACCTGAGAGGGCAGACTGGGCCTCAGTCTAACGTTTCATTCGAAATATGGCACCTCCAACAGTGCAGCACTCCTTCAGTACTGCACTGGGAGTGCTGGCCTAGATTATGTGCTCAAGTACATAAGAACATAAGAACATAAGAAATTGGAGCAGGAGTAGGCCAATCGGCCCCTCGAGCCTGCTCCGCCATTCAATAAGATCATGGCTGATCTGATCCCAACCACAAATCTAAAGAACACAAGAAGTCGGAGCAGGACCCGGCCACATAGCCCCTGGGCCCTCTCCGCCACCCACAGGGCATTGACCGATCCGAACTCAGCTTCATGTCCAATTTCCTGCCCGCTCCCCATAACCCCTAATTCCCTTTACTTCTAGGAAACTGTCTATTTCTGTTTTAAATTTATCTAATGATGTAGCTTCCACAGCTTCCTGGGGCAGCAAATTCCACAGACCTACCACCCTCTGAGTGAAGAAGTTTCTCCTCATCTCAGTTTTGAAAGAGCAGCCCCTTATTCTAAGATTATGCCCCCTAGTTCTAGTTTCACCCATCTTTGGGAACATCCTTACTGCATCCACCCGATCAAGCCCCTTCACAATCTTATATGTTTCAATAAGATCGCCTCTCATTCTTCTGAACTCCAATGAGTAGAGTCCCAATCTACTCAACCTCTCCTCATATGTCCGCCCCCTCATCCCCGGGATTAACCGAGTGAACCTTCTTTGTACTGCCTCGAGAGCAAGTATGTCTTTTCTTAAGTATGGAGACCAAAACTGTATGCAGTATTCCAGGTGCGGTCTCACCAATACCTTATATAACTGCAGCAATACCTCCTTGTTTTTATATTCTATCCCCCTAGCAATAAAAGCCAACATTCCGTTGGCTTTCTTGATCACCTGCTGCACCTGCATACCAACTTTTTGATCTTCTTGCACTAGGACCCCCAGATCACTTTGTACTGCAGTACTTTCCAGTCTCTCGCCATTAAGAAAATAACTTGCTCTCTGATTTTTCCTGCCAAAGTGCATAACCTCACATTTTCCAATATTATATTGCATCTGCCAAATCTCCGCCCACTCACCCAGCCTGTCTATATCCCCTTGCAGGTTTTTATGTCCTCCTCACTCTCTACTTTCCCTCCCATCTTTGTATCATCTGCAAATTTTGATATGTTGCACTCGGTCCCCTCCTCCAAATCGTTAATATAGATTGTAAAGAGTTGGGGACCCAGCACCGACCCCTGTGGAACACCACTGGTTACTGGTTGCCAGTCCGAAAATGAACCATTTATCCCAACTCTCTGCTTCCTGTTTGATAACCAATCCTCCACCCATGCCAGAATATTACCCCCAATCCCGTGATTTTTTATCTTAAGTAATAATCTTTTATGTGGCACCTTGTCGAATGCCTTCTGGAAGTCTAAATACACTACGTCCACTGGTTCCCCTTTATCCACCCTATACGTTATATCCTCGAAGAACTCAAGCAAATTTGTCAGACATGACTTCCCCTTCATAAAGCCATGCTGACTTTGTCCTATTAAATTATGCTTATCTAAATGTTCCGTTACTGTCTCCTTAATAATAGACTCCAAAATTTTACCCACCACAGATGTTAAGCTAACTGGCCTATAATTTCCAGCCTTCTGCCTACTACCCTTTTTAAATAACGGTGTTACATTAGCAGTTTTCCAATCTGCCGGGACCTCTCCTGAGTCCAGGGAATTTTGGAAAACTATCACCAAAGCATCCACAATCCCTACTGCCACTTCCCTCAAGACCCTAGGATGAAAGCCATCAGGTCCAGGGGATTTATCCGCCTTGAGTCCCATTATTTTACTGAGTACCATCTCCTGAGTGATTTTAATCGTATTTAGCTCCTCCCCCCCGAGAGTCCCCTGTTTGTCCAGTGTTGGGATATTCTTAGTGTCCTCTACTGTAAAGACTGAAACAAAATATTTGTTCAGCATTTTTGCCATCTCCATGTTTCCCACCATTAATTTCCCGGTCTCATCCTCTAAGGGACCTATGTTTGCCTTAGCCACCCTTTTTCTTTTTATATAACTATAGAAACTCTTGCTATCTGTTTTTATATTTTTTGCTAATTTCTTTTCATAATCTAACTTCCCTTTCTTAATCAATCCTTTAGTTACTTTTTGCTGTCTTTTGAAGAATTCCCAATCTTCTATCCTCCCACTAAGTTTGGCTACCTTATATGTCCTTGTTTTTAGTCGGATACTATCCTTGATTTCTTTACTTAGCCACGGGTGGCTGTCATTTCTTTTACACCCTTTTTTCCTCAGTGGAATATATTTATTTTGAAAGTTGTAAAATAACTCCCTAAATGAACACCACTGCTCATGTACCGTCTTACCCTTTAATCTGTTTTCCCAGTCCACTTTAATCAATTCCGCTCTCATACCATCATAGTCTCCTTTATTCAAGCTCAGTACGCTTGTTTGAGAATCAACCTTCTCACCCTCTAATTGGATATGGAATTCAACCATGTTGTGGTCGCTCGTTCCAAGGGGATCCTTAACTAGGACATTATTAATTAATCCTGACTCATTACACAGGACCAGGTCCAAGGTTGCCTGCCCCCTTGTAGGATCAGTTACATACTGCTCAAGAAATCCATCCCTGATGCACTCAATGAACTCGTCCTCAAGGCTGCTCTGCCCAATTTGATTTGTCCAGTTAATATGATAATTAAAATCCCCCATAATTATGGCTGTTCCCTTATTACATGCCCCGACTATCTCCTGATTAATACTTCTTCCAGCAGAGTTGCAACTATTAGGAGGCCTATATACTACGCCCACTAATGTTTTTTTCCCTTATTATTCCTTATCTCCACCCAAACTGTTTCATTATCTTGATGCTTTGTCCCAATATCATTTCTCTGTATTACAGTGATTCCTTCCTTTATTAACATAGCCACCCCACCTCCCCTTCCTTCCTGCCTGTCCTTCCTGATTGTTAAATACCCTGGCATATTTAATTCCCAGTCGTTGTCACCCTGCAGCCATGTTTCTGTAATGGCCACAAGATCATACCCATACGTTGTTATTTGTGCCGTTAACTCGTCCATTTTATTACGAATGCTACGTGCATTCAGATAAAGAACTTTCAAATCTGTTTTGTGACGCTTAGTTCCTGCTTTTTCCTTTTTTAACACTTTACCTATTACTCCATACCTTCTGTCCCTTCCTGTTACGCTTTCCTCTCTCTCCCTGCTCAGGTTCCCAACCCCCTGCCACTTTAGTTTAAACCCTCCCCAACAGCACTAGCAAACACTCCTCCTAGGACAGCGGTCCCGGCCCTGCCCAGGTACAGACCGTCCGGTTTGTACTGGTCCCACCTCCCCCAGAACCGTTTCCAGTGTCCCAGGAATTTGAATCCCTCCCCCTTGCACCATTCCTCTAGCCACGTATTCATTTGAAATATCCTCCTATTTCTACTCTGACTAGCACGTGGCACTGGCAGCAATCCTGAGATTACTACCTTTGAGGTCCTATTTTTTAATTTACCTCCTAACTCCCTATATTCTGCTTTTAGGACCTCATCCCCTTTTTTACCTATATCGTTGGTGCCTATGTGCACCACGACAGCTGGCTGTTCGCCCTCCCCCTCCAAAATGTTCTGTAGCCGCTCCGAGACATCCTTGATCCTTGCACCAGGGAGGCAACACACCATCCTGGAGTCTCGGTTGCGGCCGCAGAAACGCCTGTCTATTCCCCTTACAATTGAGTCCCCTATCACTATAGCTCTGCCACTCTTTTTCCTCCCAGCCTGTGCAGCAGAGCTACCCGTGGTGCCAGGAAGTTGGCTGCTGCTGCCTTCCCCTGATAAGTCATCCCCCCCAACAGCATCCAAAGTGGCATATCTGTTTGAGAGGGGGATGGACACAGGGGACCCCTGCACTACCTGCCTGCATCTCTTACTCTTACTAGTCTCTGATGTGGGGCTTGAACCCACAATCTGCTGGGAAACTGATGGGTTTGGATCGGCTGCCCATTTTACACTCCGCCCGATTTTACTTTCCACTGTGGCCAATCCAACCCTGTCAGCTCCCCGTCAGGAGGGTAGGTTAAAATTCCTCCCTCAGATAAAGACACTTTGGATCTGAAATTCCAGCTCAGATTAAATGCGGATGCCCCATCTGTGGCCAGAGTTTGAGGTACCGGGATTCTGCCCCGGTTTTTTCACTCAAACTATTCGTCAGCTGTGGGGAGGGGGGTGGCGAAGGAGGCCCTCACCCTGCCCCCGATATCAAGTGGGTGTGTCAGTAACAGTTCCTGTGTCACCCCGGGAATTCTGCCCTTTACACCCTTAAGAGGCCTCAGTGTAACTCATAGCAGCTGAGAGCCTTTTGAAAGGCTCCTAATCTTTCCTACACTAAGGTAATTAATCCTGGAGAAGATAATTGGGCCTCAGGGTCCTCAGTGCTATCTGCTTCTTCTGGATTGTCTCAATGTATAGACCCTAATGGGCCTGTTTTCTACTGGAGTCTGTCACAGCACATGGATTGTGTTGAGTAGAAATTTGGTTCCATATCCGAGGTACTACAAAGGGACTTACAAATAATTATCTACACTGAAATCTGATATCGAACATGGAGTAATACCAGCGGTAACTATAGGTAACACAGGCCATTGACTCCACAGCAGCAGTAAATCTCATGAACGCTCTCATGCTAGCTTTGACTTGCTTGGTGAATACTTAACAGGCAACTATCAGCGAGAGGAAGGTGGATGGTTCTAAAGTCAGACAGCTCGGTGGTCCTCATGAGGAGATGGCTTTCAGTGGCACTTATATTATTATTGTTATCCCAGTCTATATTAGGATAGTTGAAGTCCCCAGTTATCACTACTCTATAGCCTTTGCACCTCTCTGTAATTTCCCTGCAACTTTGCTCCTCTATATCCTTCCCACTGGTTGGTGGCCTATAGAATACACCCAGTAGTGTAATGGCACCTCTTTTAATTGTAGAGAGTATAGAGAAGCACAGTGACAGTCACGTGACAACAGAATTAATGTAAGAACTTGAATTTATATAGCGTCTTTCGTAACATTTCAAAGCATTTCACAGCCAATGAAGAACTCTTGAAGTGTAGCCATATAGGGAAATGCAGCAGCCAATTTGCATACCGCAAGGTCCTACAAGCAACAGTAAGATAAATGACCTGATAGTCTGTTTTAGTGATGTTGCTTGAGGGCGAAATATTGGCCAGGACTCCGAGGACAACTCTCCTGCTCTTCTTAGAATAGTGCCATGGGATCTTTAATGTCCACCTGAGGGGGCAGACAGTACCTTGGATTAACATCTCATCTGAAAGAAGGCACTTCCGATAATCCCTCAGTTCTGCACTGAAGTGTCAGCCTAGATTATGGAGCTCGAGTTTCTGGATTGGGAGTTTAACCTCGTTGAATTTTTTGAGGAGGTCACTAACCTTGTAGATAAGGGAGTGTCTATGGATGTTGTTTCTATGAACTTCCAGAAGGCATTCAATAAGGTTCCACATGAGAGACTGTTAGCAAAAATGAAAGCGCATGGAATTGGAGGCAACCTATTGACATAGGTAGGGAATTGGTTAGGAGGTAGGAGTCAGAGGGTAGTGATAATGAGTATGTACTCCTATTGGCAGGATGTGACTAGTGTTGTACTGGGGCCTCAACTTTTCATTATATTTTTCAGTGACTTAGATGAAGGAATAGAGAGCCGAATATCTAAGTTTGCTGATGACACTAAGTTAGAAAGTTGCAAAGGGACATTGATAGATTAAATGAATGGGCAAAACTGTGGCAGATGGAGCTCAGTGTGGAGAAGTATGAGGTCATCCACTTTGGACCGAAGAAAAATAGATCAGAGTATTTCCTAAATAGTGAGAAGCCATGAATTATAGAGGAGCAGAGATTTAGGGGTCCAAGTACAGAAATCACTAAAAGCTAAGACTAGTTTGCAGTGCATGTGTGTAAACGCATGAAGCGTGGTAAACAAGGTTGGTGAGCTGCAGGCGCAAATAGCCGCATGGGAATATGATGTGGTGGTGATAAAGGAGGAAGCCTCCGAAAGCTTGTGATTTCAAATAAAGCTGTTGGACTATAACCTGGTGTTGTGCGACTCCTTACATTTGTCCACCCCAGTCCATCACCGGCATCTCCACATCATATCCTAATATAAACTGGGATAACAAGCGAGTGGTTAGGATCTGGAATGTACTGCCTAAAGGAGTGCTGGAGGCAGATTCAATCATGGCCTTCAAAAGGGAACTGGATAAGTACTTGAAGGGAAAATATTTGCAGGGCTGTAGGGAAACGGCGGGGGAGTGGGACTATCTGGATTGCTCTTGCATAGAGCCGGCACGGACTCTATGGGCCGAATGGCCTCCTTCCATGCTGTAACCTTTCTATGATTCTAAGCTAGTGGACAGTATAAAAATAATTTTAAAAGGCTAACGGAATGTTGGCCTTTATCTCAATGGGGCTGGAATACAATGGGGTGGATGTTATGTTACTGTTATATAAATCTCTGGTTAGACTGCATCTGGAATACTGCGTTCAGTTCTGGGCACCGCACCTCAGGAAGGATATATTGGCCTTGGAGGGGGTGCAGCACAGATTCACCAGAATGATAGGGGATTAAAAGGGTTAAATTATGAGGACAGGTTGCATAGACTAGGCTTGAATTCCCTTGAGTATAGAAGATTAAGGGGTGATCTAATTGAGGTGTTTAGCATGATTAAAGGATTTGATAAGGTATATGGAGAGAAACTATTTTCTCTGGTGTGGGAGTCCAGAATAATGGGGCATAATCTTAAAATTAGAGCTAGGCCGTTCAGGGGTGATGTCAGGAAGCACTTCTTCACACAAAGGGTAGTGGAAATCTGGAACTCTCTCCCCCAAAAAACTGTTGAGGCTGGGGGTCAATTGAAAAATTCAAAACTGAGATTGATAGATTTTTGTTAGGCAGGGGTATTAAGGGTCATGGAGCCAAAGCAGGTAAATGGAGCAAAGACACAGATCAGCCATGGTCTAATTGAATGTCGGAACAGGCTCGAGGGATTGAATGGTCTACACTTGTTCCAATGCTTCTAACCCACGACCTTCTGACTCAGAGGCAAGTTGCTCCCACCGAGCCATGGCTGACACCTGACTCAGTGACAGTTCTGAGCCACCGTGTAGCCCTTGCACCAATGGACAAAGTGCAGATGAGTGAAGCCGGGGGAGAGCTCCTCTTCTAATGTTAATTTAGGGATGGAATGTATCCCTGGAACTGAGTGATGAACTTGGCAGACCTGACCTGACCTGACCTGCTCTCTTATCATCTCTTAGCGGAACTTGTTTCAGTTGAATTGGGACAAAGAGGCATGAAGGGATTGTACAGTAGTTTTTTTTTCCCTCTCTCACCAATGTTGTAACTTTTGCTTTCAGAACTCCAACATGGGGTTAAAGTTCAACATGAAGATTAGGCAGTTGCATAGAGTCCAGAAGGCAGACTTCCAACCTAGACCAAACCATTCTCCGTGGTAATTATTAGCTACTCCCCATATTTCCTGATCCAGGTAATACTCTGCTTGCTTGTTGTTTCATCTGGTGTTTTGAATTTTTTTAAATATTCGTTCATGGGATGTGGGCATCACTGGCAAAGCCAGCATTTATTGCCCATCCCTAATTGCCCTTGAGAAGGTGGTGGTGAGCCGCCTTCTTGAACCGCTGCAGTCCGTGTGGTGAATGTTCTCCCACAATGCTGTTAGGTAGGGAGTTCCAGGATTTTGACCCAGCGACGATGAAGGAACGGCGATATATTTCCAAGTCAGGATGGTGTGTGACTTGGAGGGGAACGTGCAGGTGTTCCCATGTGCCTGCTGCCCTTGTCCTTCTAGGTGGTAGAGGTCGCGGGTTTGGGAGGTGCTGTTGAAGAAGCCTTGGTGAGTTGCTGCAATGCATCCTGTGGATGGTACACACTGCAGCCATGGTGCGCCGGTGGTGAAGGGAGTGAATGTTTAGGGTGGTGGATGGGGTGCCAATCAAGTGGGCTGCTTTGTCCAGGATGTTTTCAGGGTTTTTTTCTCGTTATATGTATGTGCAATTCTTTTTCCTCGGGTTTATTGCCTCTTTATAAGAAGAGCTGCTGATTCTCTTTTCAACTGTTCACAGAACGTGGCTGCGATCCCAATTTAATTTGAATATATATAGGTGCATGTTACAAATTCCTGCTCCCAACACAGAGCTTGGCTCCCTGGGTGCACGTTCAGAAAATCAAATACAGAGGTCAGTGGGTCCACAGGATTTTCGGTCTGCACTGGGAATGCGGATACTTTAATGGTAGTCTATAAGGGTAAATTCAGTGATCCCACACTCCCAGCAGGGAGCCTTACTCGATGGAAGCGCTTGTTGGCAAATCGACACTACGGTGTTATAATCTTATCTCTGACCCGTGCTCTCTTCAACTGAATTTACACTCTAGTTCCGACTTAAAATTATTCACCATCACTAACTGTGTAAATCCACAGGTTTACAAGGATGATACCAGAACTGAGAGGGTACAACTTAAGGAAAGACTGAACAGACTATGGCTCTTTTCTCTAGAAAAGAGAAGTCTGAGAAGTGACCTGATAGAGGTCCTTAAAATTATGAAAGTCTTCGATAGTGTAGACGTAGAGAAGATGTTTCCACTTGTCGGGGCGACCAAAACTAGGGGCCATAAATATAAGATAGTCACTAATAAATCCAATAAGCAATTCAGGAGAAACCTGTTTACTCAGAGAGTGGTGAGAACGGTGACTAGCATAGATGCATTTAAGGGGAAACTCGATAAGCAAATGAGGGTGAAAGGAATAGAAGGACATGATGATAGGGTGAGATGAAGTAAGGTGGGAGGAGGCTCGTGTGGAGCATAAACATCGGCAGAGACCAGTTGTGCTGAATGGCCTGTTTCTGTGCTGTAGTTTCTATGTAACTCAATGTAACTCGGCAGGTAGCTGCTTGGTGAGAAGCATCAAGGTGTTGAACTGCCTTCCCTAGCTCAGCAGCCAGAGGACAGGGAGTGCCTGGTATTCATGTGTGTGGGTGCGGAGGATTCTCTGCCGGCTGGACTAGTGATAGGACATCACGGACTGTGAGGGAGAAAGGAATTAGAGGGATATGTTGATAGGGTGAGATGATGTAAGGTGGAAGGAGGCTTGTGTGGAGCATAAATACCGGCATAGACATGTTGGGCCGAATCTCCTGTTTCTGTGCTGTAAAATTCTATGTAATAAGATCGGGTACGGTAACATAGTGGTTCTTTTACTAGACTAGTAATCCACAAGGCCTGGACTAATAGTGTGGTAGTCATGAGTTCAATTCCTGCCATGGCAGCTGGGGAATTTAAATTCAGTTAATCTGGAATAAAAAGCTAATATCAGTAATGGTAACCATGAAACTACTGGATTGTTGTAAAAACCCATCTAGTTCACTAATGCACTTTAGGGAAGGAAACCTGCCGTCCTTACCCAGTCTGGCCTATATGTGACTCCAGACCACAGCAATGTGGTTGATGTTTTAATTGCCCTCTGAAATGGCCCAGCAAGCCACTCAGTTGTACAATCCCGCTACAAAAAGTCATAATAAGAATAAAACCGGACGGACCGCCCGGCATCGGACCACTAGGCACTGGACATGGCAAAGGCAAACCAAGCCCAATTGACCCTGCAAAGTCCCCCTTACTAACATCTGGGAACTTGTGCCAAAATTGAGAGATCTGTCCCACAGACTAGTCAAGCAACAGCCTGATATAGCACTCACAGAATCATACCTTTCAGCCAACGTCCCAGACTCCTCCATCATCATCCCTGGGTATGTTCTGTCCCACCGGCAGGACAGGCCCACTAGAGGTGGCGGTACAGTGATACACAGTCAGGAGGGAGGGGCCCTGGGAGTCCTCAACATTGACGCCAGACCCCATGAAATCTCATGGCATCAGGTCAAACACGGGTAAGGAAACATTCTGCTGATTACCACCTACTGTCCTCCCTCAGCTGATGAATCAGTGCTCCTCCATGTTGAGCATCACTTGGAGGAAGCACTGAGGGTAACAAGGGCACAAAATGTATTCTGGGTGGGGGACTTCAATGTTCATCACTAAGAGTGGCTTGGTAGCACCATTGCTGGCCGAGTCCTGAAGGACATAGCTACCAGACTGGGCCTGCGGCAGTGGTGAGAGAACCAACACGAGGGAAAAACCTACTTGGCCTCGTCCTCACCAATCTACCCACCGCAGATGCATCTGTCCATGACAGTATTGGTAGGAGTGACTAGTCCTTGTGGAGACGAAGTCTCATCTTCACACTGAGGGCACCGTCCATCATGTTGTGTGGTACAATGGTAGCATCCTCTTCCCTAGTGAAAGTATTCATTTAGTGCCTCAGCCATGCCCCCAGCCTCCACAAGAAGATCTCCTTTTTTGTCCCTAATCAGACCCACGCTTCCTTTGACTGCCCTTTTACTATTTATATGTTTATAAAATACATGTATAATATGGAGCTGTGGTTACACCGTTTCTGTGCAGAAATACTTGACTTACTGTAATTCAAGGATTAGTTTTGGGAACTGTGACTATTTCAATTATCTGTCTGGTCTGTGAACTGAGTAACAGAAGTGGATTTATAGGAGGGGAAGATTTGCTCACATTTCCCTTGTAGTTTACCCTCACTCAATTGAATGATTTCCTCATCACAGGTACAAGTCCATGTCAGTAAGGCTCCATTTTTAATTGAAACTAAACATGAGGCAGGAGCTATAAATCAGTGGAGCTCACTCCAGTGATGTCTGAACGTGTTATTTTAATGACTCTCAGAGTGTTTGGGGGACGCCGGGTAGATTTATGAATTATGGCTCCAGGTGCAGACTTCACGTGACAGGAACGTATATTAAGAATTAAGCTGTTGGAGGTGGTGGGGGGACAAAGCACCAAAAAGCATTTTCCAAAATTTACGGCCAGAAAATGGTTTGGGATGCTGTGACCTTCCACACCTGAAACTCTCGCTATGCATTCCTGGTGGACAAAACTCTGAGCTGGGAGGAGTAATTCACAGAATCTAATTCACAGTATCTATACCCTTTTCCATATGTGAATGGCAGCTGTGATTTTTATAGTCTGAAGTGTCCTTTATTAATAACACATGCATGATACAACATTGCATTGAGGATGTGCAACTAGCTTGCGTATTCGGTGGTCTTAGGCACCTTTGAGTTTCAGTCTCAGTGGTTAATGGTACAATTGCAAAGGTATGATGCTGTACACATGCTACCTGGCTAAAGTTAACGTGGCTGCTGTTATTAGTACTAGTGATCAAGATTAGTCTTTAATTCCTGGAGACTCCAGGATGATCCGGGAGGGTTGGCAATGCAGCTAGACTCAAAGGAGAGAACTTACAGGGGCTCAAATTAAAGTGGCTGTTCCCATGCTGCTGATGTGGCTTACTTTGCTTCTGGTGGCTCCTGTACATCATCATCCTCCTGGACATCCCATTCCCGCCCTTGCTTTGGCCTCTGTATGCAGTTGTTCCCTTCTTTTACTGATTTTGTGAGTCTGCCCTATACTCCAGTACTCTCAGCTTCCCATCAATTCATGAAGCTATCCAGCTTAACTGCAAATAACTGGACCAGACAGCCAATGGTGTTCATTCATAGGGAATGATGTAGAGTTTGACATTTCCTCGCCCGGAAATGATGTAGAGTTTGACATTTCCTCGCACGTTAGTCTAATGATGTTATAGCTACACAGGGATACTTAAAATAGCTGAGACATGGAGTTATGGAAATCCAGAATTGTTCCTGGTCCAGTGAGTGACAAGGGCTAATTTTTGGTTTTAAAAGTCACCGCAGTGATGGAATGATACTTCATCATTCATAACCATTAAAGATAGAGAATTTGAGAATTGCTCCTCGGACCGACTAAACTATAAATGACACTGAGGGAGCATCTTAAAGGAGGAGAGCGAGGTGGGGAGGCGGAGAGGTTTAGGGAGGGAATTCCAGACATTGGAGCCCAGGCAGCTGAAGGCACGGCCGCCAATGGTGGGGCAAAACTCTGAGGTATGATCAGAAAAGTATTTACATATCTAACTGCAAATGTAAATATGTTTCCCTTCAATGGTCTGGTTTGACCTCTAGTTGACCATTCAGTTCCAGGACAATGAAGATTAAGCTTGAATGCTACACCACAGGAATGCGTAACCTTTCCTGGTTGCCTTTTGGTTACCAGTAACCACATCAAACAATACCAGCTAACTAAGGAACTCTTGAATTTCCCCCATGTAGTCAATTGGACAGATGGCAGCAAAGGCAACAAGGTGAGGACTGAACAGGTGAATCTTGGAGGCAGATTCTCTATTTAAATGTCACTGCCATGGTTATTTCCACAGATCCCTTGCCTTGGAATGATTACCTATGCTTTACTTTTAAGGTGGCTCAGATATGGCTTGAAAATGATTGAAAGAGAGAAATAAAAGTGATCAAAGTGCCGCAGGTTAATTACAGCAGCGGCTGGCTGGTGTCAGATTTATTAAATTGCATTCGCGCTTCATGTTTAATGAAAGAAGTGTTATTGTGTAATTATATATGTTCAGTTGAATGCTGGGAGTTTCAATTAGCTTTATCAATGTAGAGAATGGACAAACGTGACAGGAATTCTTCTGAGGGCTGCAGATAGGAACTCCTCAGATTCGTATGACCGTGTTAAACAAGAGCCCCCAGCACTGGTACTATTCCTTGTCATTTGTTGGATAGGAAAGTGGACGTCTATTGAACTATGAACATTTTAAAGGTACAATGTTTGTGGCTTTATTACTCCTGATTCTGGTATTAGGGGGAAGAGTGCTAGAAGATGGCGGTCAAAAACCAGACCATTGAAGGGAAACATATTTATATTTGCAGTTAGATATGTAAATACTTTTCTGATCATACCTCAGAGTTTTGCCCCACCATTGGCGGCCGTGCCTTCAGCTGCCTGGGCTCCAATGTCTGGAATTCCCTCCCTAAACCTCTCCGCCTCTCCACCTCTATCTCCTCCTTTAAGATGCTCCTTAAAACCAACCTCTTTGACCAAGCTTTTGGTCACCTGACCTAATATCTCTTTACGTGGCCGGGTGTCAAATTTTGTCTGATAATCGCTCCTGTGAAGCGCCTTGGGACGTTTTACTATGTTAAAGATGCTTTATAAATGCAAGTTGTTGCTTTTGTTGCATTTATAGCCTAAATTCCATCTTGATTGAAGTAGATGAAGGATATTTATCCTGTCTCACCTCCAGTTCCTCAGGTAGAAAGCTTCAAAATGACAGTTGAACACTTAATGGCATTGCTGACATTTACCTGGGACTTAGCTCACTGAATGGAAAGACAGTGTAAGTGCAGTTGAAATGTGTTTTTAAAATTGCATCAGTAAATAATTTTTGGTGCTTTGACAACGAGTGACACAAATGCCATATGCCAATCAGAGGGGTGCGAGCTGTGATTTGCCGAAATGCTCTCCCTTAAGTGTCGCCCCCTAGTAAGAGCACCAGATCAACAAATCACTCCTTATGTGGTATTTTTGCTTGACTGCCTGGATCTATTAAAGATACGTGAAGGGGTGATCCTCATCCTCATATCATAGAATCATACAGCACAGAAGGAGGCCATTCGGCCCATCATGCCTGTGTCGGCTCTTTGAAAGAGCTATTCAATTAGTCCCACCTCCCCTCCCTCCTGCAGTTTCCCCATAGCCCTGCAAATTTTTCCTTTTCAACTATTTATTCAATTCCTTTTTGAAAGTTACTATTGAATCTGATTCCATCAGACAGTGCATTCCAGATCATAACAACTCGCTGAGTAAGAAAAATTCTCCACATCTCCCCCCCACCCCGGCTTTTTTGCCAATTACCTTAAATCTGTGTCCTCTGGTTACCGACCCTCCTGCCAATGGAAACAGTTTCTCCTGATCTATTCTATCAAAACATCTCTTAATTTTGAACACCTCTATTAAATCTCCCGTTAACCTCCTTTGCTCGAAGGAGAACCATCCCAGCTTCTATAGTCTCTCCACATATCCTCTCCCATATTTTGCTTCCCCCCCCCCCCCCTCTATTTTCATCCCTTCTGCCAATGGCCATTCATTATATATGAGCAGTGATTGTTGGCTGACTATTCAGTCATGGGGGTTATCACAGCCAAGCCCAACTCTGTCCTCAACCACAAACAGGTGGTTTCCATCAGGTGTCACCTAATAGTGATCAGGAGGTTATTTTATTTTTCCCCTTTTTTGCCCAGGGATACTGCAGCGCCACTACCTTGTAGCCAAATGTGAGATCAATGAAGTCAACAGAGGCCAAGGGGATGAACCTGGGACCTTCCTGGCCTGTATAACTCCATTCCACACTGCCAGGTGTATTTCTCCATCAAGCCATTATCAAGGAACAAATTAAATGAGAGTAAAATTTGCCCCCATTTCCTCCCCCCACCCCTTGCGTTATCTAGAGTGACTGGATGGATGTACATTTTAACTCCTGAAAACAAAGCTGGCCAGCCCAAGGAACTCCCTAAACCTACCAGCACGCTGAGGGTTAAATCACACTTCGATTGTTCCCCAGCCTCAGTCTCTTTTTGGAGCAGAGAGTTCCAGAATTCCACTACCCTTTGTATGAAGAAGTGCTCCCTGACATCACCCCTAAACGGCCTGGCTCTAGTTTTAAGGATTTGCCCCCATGTTCTGGACTCCCCCACACTTCCAACGTTGACATCCATTCTGAACTACATCACAGCACAAGAATCCCAAAGACACCCATATTAACGTCTCTTGGTTTCTTTATTCCAAAAGTAATCGACTCAAAATCTGACTTGCCACCATCGATATAACTATAAAACAGAGCACAGTATATACCAGTGTCCTGAATGATTACAGCAGCTCCCTATAATGCAAATAAATAATGAACATCTCCATACTCATTGTGGTTAAAAATAACATTTTTGCAATATTTCTATTTATAATTAAATAGGCTTTAAAACCTTATTCTTCTTTGATCAAAAATAGAGCAAGAAAAAAAGACAACTGTAGGGATGGATGAGCTAAGATGGGCCAAATGGCCTATCGGCTCTCTAAGCTATCAGCCTTGGCTCAGTGGTACCACTCTTGCTTTTGATTCACATAGTTGTAGCTTCAAATCCCACTTGTAGTACAAAATCTAGGCTAGCAGTACTGAGGGAGTGCTGCACTATCAGAGGTGCTATCTTTTGGATGAGATGTTAAACCGAGGCCCCGTCTGCCCTCTTAGTTAGATGTAAAAGATCCCATGGCACTATTTTGAAGAAGAGCAGGGGAGTTCTCCCCAGTGTACTGGCCAATAATTATCCCTCAACCGACACCTAAAAAAACAGATTATCTGGTCATGTTGCTGTTTGTGGGACCTCGCTGTGCACAAATTGGCTGCCACGTTTCCCATATTACAACAGTGACACCACATCAAAAGTATTTCAGAGCAGGCTCAAGGGTCAAATGGCCTACTGCTGCTCTTAATTCGTATGTCCGTGTGTATTGGCTGTGAAGCACTTTGGGATGTCCTGAGGGCATGGAAGGCTCTATATAAATGCAAAAGGGGGAAAAAAAATTATGTTTTTTAATATTCTCTCTCTCTCTCTCTCTCTGCCATTTTGGGTTTCTTTCTGTCTGTCTGTATAATTGACACAATGTATATCCAGTGTACTGGGACGTGCTGTTCTCCGTGACTGGCCTGTTTGAATAACAACGACACCTTTTGATTGGTGTGATGCTGTCCCAGCATAGTATAAGATATGCGATTTGAGAACCTTTTCACTCATTCATCTGACGAAGGGGATAATCTCCGAAAGCTTGCGATTTTAAAATAAAATTGTTGGACTATAACCTGGTGTTGTAAGATTCCTTACATTTGTCCACCCCAGTCCATCACCGGCATCTCCACATCATTTTTTCTTTTAGTAAGTGCTGTAGCTTACATCAGTGTGATTGGTTTTATTCCATAGATATTCATTTGTCAAATTAAATGTTGGAAAATTGACTCAACTGATGCATAATTTAGTAGCTATTGTACATTTTCCAAACTGCTTGTAATGGGAGAGGAAGGGGTGAGTGTCTTTATATTACTAATAAAGATTCAATAGGAAATTCAAAACTTCAACAATTTAGAAGATTTCACGTTGCCAGGGGAGAACCTTTCTATTATCTTCTGTCTGGTGTTTTGTCTTTTTTTTATTCGTTCATGGGATGTGGGCGTCGCTGGCAAGGCCAGCATTTATTGCTCATCCCTAATTGCCCTCGAGAAGGTGGTGGTGAGCCGCCTTCTTGAACTGATGCAGTCCGTGTGGTGAAGGTTCTCCCACAGTGCTGTTAGGAAGGGAGTTCCAGGATTTTGACCCAGCGACGATGAAGGAACGGTGATATATTTCCAAGCCAGGATTGTGTGTGACTTGGAGGGGAATGTGCAGGTGGTGTTGTTCCCATGTGCCTGCTGCCCTTGTCCTTCTAGGTGGTAGAGGTCGCAGGTTTGGGAGGTGCTGTCGAAGAAGCCTTGGCGAGTTGCTGCAGTGCATCCTGTAGATGGTACACACTGCAGCCACAGTGCACCGGTGGTGAAGGGAATGAATGTTTAGGGTGGTGGATGGGGTGCCAACGAAGCGGGCTGCTTTGTCCTGGATGGTGTTGAGCTTCTTGAGTGTTGTTGGAGCTGCACTCATCCAGGCAAGTGGAGAGTATTCCATCACACTCCTGACTTGTGCCTTGTAGATGGTGGAAAGGCTTTGGGGAGTCAGCAGGTGGGTCACCTGCCACAGAATACCCAGCCTCTGACCTGCTCTTGTAACCACAGTATTTACGTGACTGGTCCAGTTAAGTTTCTGGTCAATGGTGACCCCCAGGATGTTGATGGTGGGGGATTCAGCAATGGTAATGCCATTGAATGTCAAGGGGAGGTGGTTAGACTCTCTCTTGTTGGAGATGGTCATTGCCTGGCACTTGTCTAGCTCCTTGACCTAGTTCATGCTGTTTGATAAGATCACCTCCTTTTTAGCTGTGGCTTTGTCGGGACAAACTATCCCAATTGTAGTCCTTCTTTATGAAGTGTGTAATGATTTTCCCCTAAGCATGGTGTAACCAGCCTGGTTTCTAATTTGTCCCATCGAAGTTGTGACTTGGATTTAGTCAATGACTTGGAGTATTTCTAGCAGATACCTGATTGGGAGATCTCTGGTTAGTCTTGCTGTTGGTTGCTATGTTATTGACCATGTGACCCCCTGCCCGACTCCCAGCAATCAGGCCCTGGAGGCCTAGGGAGCTCAGTCCCATTCACGCTGATATATTTTTTTACACTGGTTTGTCCGATTTGAATTTCGTGGCTCTGGAGGTTTGGAAAGAGCAGTTGCCACATTGGTGCATAAATCCTAATCAGAAATCCCAGGATCTGTTTACATTAGCAATTTGAGATTGATGCTAGTTAATGGGAACACAGATTTAAACTTTTATATAGGTAACTCTGCAACCCCACTCTCCCACATTCGCAGGGAGGGCAGGTCGGAGAATCATAGGTCCAATATTGCAGTGCTACCTCCATCCCATGCTCCCTGAGAGTGCGGCTCCCCACTGGGAGGGCAGGATGGTGGCATTAGGTGACCACCAGGGCTCCATGTTTGAGGCCCATGAAGAGCAATGACTCGGGAACCCTAATCTGAGTTATGTTCTTGGCTCTTCTGTTTCACTTTTAAAGCTGTTGATCAGAAATCAGGTGAAGTGAAACAACAACAACTTGCATTTATATAGCGCCTTTAACGTAGTAAGAGTCCCAAGGTGCTTCACAGGGGTGCTTTCAGACAAAATTTGACACCGAGCCACATAAAGAGACATTAGGACAGGTGACCAAAAGCTAGTCAAAGAGGTAGGTTTTACGGGAAGAGTTAAAGGAGAAGAGAGAGGTAGAGAGGTGGAGAGGTTTAGGGAGGGATTTCCGGAGCTTAGGGCCTAGGCAGAGGAAGGCATGGCTGCCAATGGTAGAGCGAAGGAAATTGGGGATGCACAAGAAGCCAGAATTGGAGGAGCACAAAGATCTCGGAGGGATGTTGATCAGGAACTTGAGATTGATGCTAGTTAATGGGAACATGGATTTAAACTTTTATAGGGAGTTGTTTTGTTCATTGAATAAACATACAGCCTGCCAGAACATTGACAGGCCAATCGGTGTTTATTGGAAGCAGGGTATGGGGATGTAATCAGAAGAAAAAATATTTTTGCACTAGAACTGTACACTACAGGATTTAGTTTCCATGAAATTATAATTTACATGTTGATACTGTACAGAAGGTAAACATGCATCTGTGTATTTATTTCTCCTTGCAATAGAGCTTATGTTCATTTTTAAAAATTGTTGATAACTGGATAGCACCTTCAAAATTGCCTTTGTAAACAATAAATGTTCAGCATTCCTGGTGAGGAAAACAAATGTGCCTGAGGGGCATAATTTCAGGCACATGGAGGAAGGACTTTGGTGTCACCAACGAACCGTTTCTGTGCCACCCAGTTGGTGTTCCAGGAAGGCATTATTGACACAAATGATTTGAGCACCATACAGTGAGTAGTAATGGTTTGTGCTGAGGGCTAGACAAGTCGCTATATAAATGCAAGTTTGTTTGCTCGTTTCTGGTGACTGCAGGAAATGAGTTGTCAAAACTGAACTCTGGCATTTTCTTCCCCTCTGTGTGGGCTTCGCTGACAAGGTCAACATTTATCACCCATCCCTAGTTGCCCAGATCTGATGCAGCTGAGTGGCTTGCTAGGCCACTTCAGAGGACAGTTAAGAATCAAACATGTTGGTGTGAGACTGGAGTCACATATAGGCCAGACTGGGTAAGGACAGCAGGTTCCTTGCCCTTTCGGACATTAGTGAACCCTTTGGGTTTTTGTGGCGATCCAATAGCTTCATAGTCATTTTTATTTATAGATTTGTTTTGACTGAATTCAAATTGACCATGTGGATTTGAACTCACACGCTCTGGCTTATTAGCCCAGTGACATAACCACGACACTAACCGTACCCTACGTCAAGTATTTGCCTGGGCGGAGAAAGAGAGGTGTTCCAGGATAGAGTTTGACTGCAATTTGTTGCAATATGCAATGAACATGGTGCTTAGAATTTCAGTGGGGGTGAGAGATCCCCAATCTCCCGATGTAACTTTGGTGGAAAATTGGCGGAAACCCGCAAAGGTATGGTATAAATGAAACGTTTCTCCTGGGTTTCTGTCACGATTACAGAGGGAGATCGGGGAAGATCGCAGTAGGCCCGTCAGAGAAAATGTTGGAAATAAATAATGAGCCTGCCAACATCTGGATGGAGAAAAGATGGGTTAACCTGTCTCCTCTTCTCTCTTTTCACAGGATCACAAGATAATTACGGATGGGGAAGGCCGTTCGGCCCATCTTGTTGCACCTCATTGTTTCTTAAATGATTCCAAAGTTTTTGCCTCCACTCCTCCAGCTGACACTCCAGTGCAGTACTGAGGGAGTGCTGCACTGTCAGAGGCGCCATCTTTCGGATGAGATGTTAAACCGAGGCCCTGTCTGCCCTCTCAGGTGGACATAAAAGATCCCATGGTACTATTTGAAGAAGAGCAGGAGAGATCTCCCCTGGCCAATATTTATTCCTCAACCAACACCAATGAAAAAAAAACAGATTATTTGGTTATTATCACATTGCTGTTTGTGGGATCTTGCTGTGCACAAATTAGCTGCTGCATTTCCTGCATTATAATAGTGACTACACTTCAAAAAAAAGTACTTTATTGGCTTTAAAGTGCTTTGGGACATCCTAAGGATGTGAAAGGCTCCATATAAATGCAAGTTCTTTCCATATCACTAAAACAATTGATTCAAGACATACTAAAAGTGCGCATTTAATTAAAATATGATTCTATTTCAGGAATCAACTGAGCGTAGCATGTCGTGCGGTGGCCATTGGTCGCGAAAAGCATGAAGTGAACCAATGGACACCGCCTGATCCCTCTCCGGGGCCAGCCGGGCACGCCTAAACCCTTCAAAGAGAGGCAAGCGTTCGGAGGGCCTGCCCTCGTCAATCCTATACATCCTGGACCAGTCTGTGTGTACTGCTTCACTGAGGATCCCTACCGATTAACAAATACTAGTGAAGAGTGAGTAAAAAGTCCGTTTCTGGCTTGTAAGGTCAATCAAACTTCTACGTTTTTATACTGGGCTATGGGGAAAGCACAGGGCAGTGGGATTTTCCATTCCTGTTGAAAACAGCCAGCACAGACACGATGGGGCAAATGGCCCCCTTCTGTGCTGTAAACATTTATTATTCTATGGTGAACTGCTGCAGTATTCCACATCTGCACAATCAATTGGAAAAGTATTTTGCTCCAGGTCAGTACTGGTATGACTGAGTATAAAGAATGTGAGAAAATAAATAGTACTGGGAAGTTCTTTGCCTGGCAGAATGGCCCAGAGGGCATAAGAAGCATACACCCCATAGCTGGTATAACTCCTGCCAGCAGGCCCACTAGAACAGAGCCAGCTACCTGGGCAAGGTGGAGATGCAGGACACGGGGAGGTTCACAATCACGAGACTGGCTGTGCCAATAGTGCACAAAGACCTGCAAGGTCCTCCAAGCAGTGGCATGGCAGATCACCTCAACACTATTGGCACAAGGATCTTCCAGGCACCCAC
The DNA here is from genome assembly GCF_035084215.1 of Heptranchias perlo. Classification (NCBI taxonomy): domain Eukaryota; kingdom Metazoa; phylum Chordata; class Chondrichthyes; order Hexanchiformes; family Hexanchidae; genus Heptranchias; species Heptranchias perlo. Next base: position 24,905,128 of record NC_090358.1, read on the forward strand.
AGAGGAAATTGCAGTCAGTCCCTTTCCTTGTTTGGCTTTTGAATTTCTGACACTTTTATTTCTGCATCATGAAAGAATGGCAGACTGCAAGATAGGAATTATTTTTGTCAAATTTTTCAGTCCTTGTGGTGGGTGTTTCCGATCTGTTTTGGTGTTGAGTTTGCCCCCTTAGTGTCATCAACTTTTCCTTGTGGCTTATGGGTGCCCATTACTAATACATGTTTCTCCAACTGAGGGAGCAGCACTGAGGGTTGTCTGCATAGCCCATTGACCATCTGAAGGGGATGTAGAAGACTGGCTACCTTACCTCAGTTGGTAGCATTCTCACCTCTGAATGAGAAGTTGTCAGTTCAAGCCCCACTCCCAGGACCTCAGCACACAATCTAGATTGGCACTTCAGTGCAGTACTGAGGGAGTGCTGCATTGTCAGAGGTGCCATCTTCCGAATGAGATTCCCTGTCTACCTGTTCAAGTGGACGGAAAAGATTCCATGGCACTGATGGAAGAAGAGCAAAGACTTCTCCCAGTGTCTTGGTCAACATTTCCTTCAACCAATACCGTCAAAATAGATGACCAGGTCACTCATGTTGTTTACGGGACCTTGCTACGTGCGAATCGGCAGTAACATTTGCCTACATTGGGCTCGTTGCTTTTAGACATGGTGTTTACAGGCACTTGTAATGGGCTGTATACCGGCAGAGAATTGCTGCCTGCTTAATCAACAGCTGGCTGCTCACATGCCAGTCCATGCGTGACACTACTGGAGTGCATTTTCCCATGGTGCCCACCTATCTCTCTGAGCTTAGAATAGCGGGTGTCTTTAGTGCATGAGATTCCCTCCCTCCCTGTAACTGCTTACCGTGTGGGTTGAAGCTGACAGTGACTGTATCTTGGAGACTGAATCAAAAGCCTCCATAGCAGCAGTGGGACCATTGATGAGAGGTGTTGTTTCTATAATGGAAATGACCACTACAGAGATTGCTGGTATTACCATGAGCTCAGTGACAGATTACAGCACTGGCAAGTGTGACATTTACTGTACTTACATATTGTTAACTGAACACAAGATGACTTCCTGATGGGAGTAAGCACGTTGTAACAATTACACCCCAAGGTTTTCTCTTGTATTGCTTTGTTATTCCTTAACAGAATGTCCTAGAGGGTTTGGAAATAAAAGCAGCTAGTTATCACCTCACCAATTTGAGTGTTTATTCAGGCATTACAAAGTGATACAAAGATAAAATAATTGGTCTCAGCACCTCTGGGTGAGGGAGAAGGAAATTCAGCCAGGGATCCTGCTCCTAAACACTATCCGTGACCCCTGCTAGAAAGTGTGTGTGCGTGTGAACTGTGAGTGAATGAGTGGGAGAGTGAGTGGGAGAGTGAGTGGGAGAGTGAGTGGGTGAGTGGGAGAGTGAATGGGAGAGTGAGTGGGTGAGTGGGTGGGTGAGTGGGTGAATGGGAGAGTGAGTGGGTGAGTGGGTGGGTGAGTGGGTGGGTGAGTGGGAGAGTGAGTGGGATAGTGAGTGGGTGAGTGGGAGAGTGAGTGAGTGAATGGGAGAGTGAGTGGGTGAGTGGGAGAGTGAGTGGGAGAGTGAGTGGGAGAGTGAATGGGAGAGTGAGTGGGTGAGTGGGTGGGTGAGTGGGAGAGTGAGTGGGATAGTGAGTGGGTGAGTGGGAGAGTGAGTGAGTGAATGGGAGAGTGAGTGGGTGAGTGGGAGAGTGAGTGGGAGAGTGAGTGGGAGAGTGAATGGGAGAGTGAGTGGGTGAGTGGGAGAGTGAGTGGGAGAGTGAGTGGGTGAGTGGGAGAGTGAGTGGGAGAGTGAGTGGGAGAGTGAGTGGGTGAGTGGGAGAGTGAGTGAGTGAATGGGAGAGTGAGTGGGTGAGTGGGAGAGTGAGTGGGAGAGTGAGTGGGAGAGTGAATGGGAGAGTGAGTGGGTGAGTGGGAGAGTGAGTGGGAGAGTGAGTGGGTGAGTGGGAGAGTGAGTGGGAGAGTGAGTGGGAGAGTGAATGGGAGAGTGAGTGGGTGAGTGGGAGAGTGAGTGGGAGAGTGAATGGGAGAGTGAGTGGGTGAGTGGGTGGGTGAGTGGGTGAATGGGAGAGTGAGTGGGAGAGTGAGTGGGAGAGTGAATGGGAGAGTGAGTGGGTGAGTGGGAGAGTGAGTGGGAGAGTGAGTGGGTGAGTGGGAGAGTGAGTGGGAGAGTGAGTGGGAGAGTGAGTGGGTGAGTGGGAGAGTGAGTGAGTGAGTGGGTGGGTGAGTGGGAGAGTGAGTGGGAGAGTGAGTGGGTGAGTGGGAGAGTGAGTGAGTGAATGGGAGAGTGAGTGGGTGAGTGGGAGAGTGAGTGGGAGAGTGAGTGGGAGAGTGAATGGGAGAGTGAGTGGGAGAGTGAGTGGGTGAGTGGGAGAGTGAGTGGGTGAGTGGGAGAGTGAGTGGGTGAATGGGAGAGTGAGTGGGTGAGTGGGTGGGTGAGTGGGAGAGTGAGTGGGAGAGTGAGTGGGTGAGTGGGAGAGTGAGTGAGTGAATGGGAGAGTGAGTGGGTGAGTGGGAGAGTGAGTGGGAGAGTGAGTGGGAGAGTGAATGGGAGAGTGAGTGGGTGAGTGGGAGAGTGAGTGGGAGAGTGAGTGGGTGAGTGGGAGAGTGAGTGGGAGAGTGAGTGGGAGAGTGAGTGGGTGAGTGGGAGAGTGAGTGAGTGAATGGGAGAGTGAGTGGGTGAGTGTGAGAGTGAGTGGGAGAGTGAGTGGGAGAGTGAATGGGAGAGTGAGTGGGTGAGTGGGAGAGTGAGTGGGAGAGTGAGTGGGTGAGTGGGAGAGTGAGTGGGAGAGTGAGTGGGAGAGTGAATGGGAGAGTGAGTGAGTGAGTGGGAGAGTGAGTGAGTGGGTGAGTGGGAGAGTGAGTGGGTGAGTGGGTGGGTGAGTGGGTGGGAGAGTGGGAGAGTGAGTGGGAGAGTGAGTGGGTGAGTGGGAGAGTGAGTGGGAGAGTGAGTGGGAGAGTGAGTGGGAGAGTGAGTGGGAGAGTGAGTGGGTGAGTGGGAGAGTGAGTGGGAGAGTGAGTGGGAGAGTGAGTGGGTGAGTGGGAGAGTGAGTGAGTGAATGGGAGAGTGAGTGGGTGAGTGTGAGAGTGAGTGGGAGAGTGAGTGGGAGAGTGAATGGGAGAGTGAGTGGGTGAGTGGGAGAGTGAGTGGGTGAGTGGGAGAGTGAGTGGGAGAGTGAGTGGGTGAGTGGGAGAGTGAGTGGGAGAGTGAGTGGGAGAGTGAGTGGGAGAGTGAATGGGAGAGTGAGTGGGTGAGTGGGAGAGTGAGTGGGAGAGTGAGTGGGTGAGTGGGAGAGTGAGTGGGAGAGTGAGTGGGAGAGTGAATGGGAGAGTGAGTGAGTGAGTGGGAGAGTGAGTGAGTGGGTGAGTGGGAGAGTGAGTGGGTGAGTGGGTGGGTGAGTGGGAGAGTGAGTGGGTGAGTGGGTGGGAGAGTGGGAGAGTGAGTGGGTGAGTGGGTGGGTGAGTGGGTGGGTGAGTGAGTGAGTGAGTGAATGGGAGAGTGAGTGGGTGAGTGGGAGAGTGAGTGGGAGAGTGAGTGGGTGAGTGGGAGAGTGAGTGGGAGAGTGAGTGGGTGAGTGGGTGGGTGAGTGGGTGGGTGAGTGAGTGAGTGAGTGAATGGGAGAGTGAGTGGGTGAGTGAATGGGAGAGTGAGTGGGTGGGTGAGTGAGTGAGTGAGTGAATGGGAGAGTGAGTGGGTGAGTGGGAGAGTGAGTGGGAGAGTGAGTGGGAGAGTGAATGGGAGAGTGAGTGGGAGAGTGAGTGGGTGAGTGGGAGAGTGAGTGGGAGAGTGGGAGTGAGTGGGTGGGTGAGTGAGTGAGTGGGTGGGTGGGTGGGTGAGTGAGTGGGAGAGTGAGTGGGAGAGTGAGTGGGAGAGTGGGAGAGTGAGTGGGAGAGTGAGTGGGAGAGTGAATGGGAGAGTGAGTGGGAGAGTGAGTGGGTGAGTGGGAGAGTGAGTGGGAGAGTGGGAGTGAGTGGGTGGGTGAGTGAGTGAGTGGGAGAGTGAGTGGGAGAGTGAGTGGGAGAGTGAATGGGAGAGTGAGTGAGTGAGTGGGAGAGTGGGAGTGAGTGGGTGAGTGGGAGAGTGAGTGGGTGGGTGAGTGAGTGAGTGGGAGAGTGAGTGGGTGAGTGGGAGAGTGAGTGGGAGAGTGAGTGGGTGAGTGGGAGAGTGAGTGGGTGGGTGAGTGGGTGAGTGGGAGAGTGAGTGGGTGGGTGAGTGAGTGAGTGGGAGAGTGAGTGAGTGGGAGAGTGGGAGTGAGTGGGTGGGTGGGTGAATGAATGAGTTGGTGAGTGATTGAGTGAATGGGCAAGTGAGTGAGTGAGTAAGATAGATAGATTTCAGTTGAGGATAAGATTGAACTTGGCTGTGATGCCTCCCGTGGGCAAATAGCCCATCAACACCTGGATATACTACCTGCACCATAGCATCGGCAAGCGGCCTTAAGGTGCAGCAGTGGAGCAAACCGGAGAGCAAAGAGTATCCTCCGCATACTTTAGACATGGCCCGTAAATCTTTTATTAAACCCCTGTTAGTGTCAAGCTCTGGTGTTTGGCATTCTGACTTAACTAGAAAAAGGTTTTTTGCATTGAAAATATTCAGCTAAAAGCCACTGTTAAAATGTTTCTGGGTGATTATTGTCAAGATTACGAGTCTGGCCCCCAGTCATTAAATTTGAAATCCTGATTTTCCCGAGGGGAATTTACGGTGCCCTGTTTTGCTTAATCTCTCTTTACAGTTCTTGACATTGATCCCCACTCACTCCAAATCCCTCAGGGAATGTTCTCTGACATTCTAATCTATTGACTACGATTCATTCTTCTACTGTCTCTTATTGTAATCCCCTGCACCCATCACAGTTTCCAAGTGTCATTTTGTAACAGTTTTTTATGTGTTAAATTTTTTATCTCAGTTATGATATTTTTGTGTTTATTGTGTATTTTTCAGTTGCCAGATGAGCTTCTTTACCCTCTAATGATAAATGCGTTAGATTAATATTCTATAAAAAACAATTTATACGATTTTACATTGTGGAAATTTACATTAAGTTTAAAATCTTATGCCATTTTTCACCATTCATTATAACTAAAAGGATAAGCCCAGTATCACCCTGAGGCTTGTTCAAAGGTTAACACAATAACAGCTAATCTCCTGTGGCGTTGCTCATGACAAGTGAGAGGATTCGCTGTTTTATAACAATAGGGGTGTTTCCGGCAAAACGTGACGGGAAAGTGTTACAGGAAGTAAGGGTGATATAGGAAGTGCATGCTATAAGCAAGACTTGTATTACATTATGACTCTTCCATGGTCTTACTTATGGTTAGTTGGTGTGTCTTTTAGCTGCATTTGTTGTAACATGCCAAAATGGATGGATCTGGGCCATCCAGTGGGGGGAGGATTGAATAACAGGCATTACAGTAATAGAAGTGTCAGCCTTGGCTCAGTGCCAGCACTCTCACCTCTGAGTCAGAAGGTCATGGGTTCAAGCCCAACTTCAGGATTTTCCGCATATATCTAGGCTGACACTCCAGTGCAGTAGTGAGGGAGTGCTGCACTGTCTGTGATACTGCCTTTCAGGAGTAGATGTTAAATGTCTTCCCTCTCAGATTGGAATTAAAAGATCCCATGGCACTATTTGAAGAAGAGTAGAGGAGTTCTCCTTGGTGTCCTGACCAACATTTATTCCCCAACCAACACCTAAAGCAGATTATCTGCCCATTTATCTCATTGCTATTGGTGGGACCTTGCTGTGCGCAAATTGCCTGTCGTGTTTCCCTACATTACAACGGTGACTGCACTTCGAAAAAGTACTTCATTAGCTGGGAAACATTTAGGATGTCCTGAGGATGTGACAGGCACTATGTAAATGCACTTCCTTTCTTTAGAAGCCAGCATTATACTTTAGGTGATAAAAACAGAAAATACTGGAAATACTCAGCAGGTCAGGCAGCATCTGTGGAGAAAGAAACAGAGTTAATGTTTCAGGTCGATGTCCTTTCGTCAGAACTGGAAGAAGTTAAAGATTGAACAGTGAAAGGTCTTCAACCTGAAACATTGGGCTCCATTTTAGCACCCGCTATCGGGTGCGTTCCTGGCGGGGGGGCTCCGAAAATCAGGGAATCCCGGAGCGGGTCGGGAGCCCGGCTCCAACCCGCCCACTTCCGGGTTCCCCACAGACGCGCTGACGTGCGCGCAGCAGCCCCCGCATGTGGGACTCCCGCAGGCAATTAAAGCCAGCGGGGTGCCACTTAAGACTATTTACCTTGCTATTTCAGGTCATTAACAGACCTGATTAACGAGATATTTCAGGAGGGGTGGGATTTTACAAACAACTGAGACTGTTTCCCATACTGGGGGAAACACTCCCAGTTCAAATGGACGTGTTGCAGCTGTCAGCCTGTGGCAGCTGCAAAGGTCCATTTGACAGGTTGGGGGGAGACCCTCACTCATTGCAGGAGGCCACTCTGTCACTTTGGACAAAGTTTGGCCTCCACCACCCTCCTCCTGACAATCAAATTCACCAACTTGCACACTTACCCCGGGGTCCAGAGACATGTACCTACCTTGCGGACCCCCTCAGATGTACATCTTCCGGATGGGGGCCGCCGTAGCTGCAGTCATGACCTCCTCGGTGGGCGAACAGCATCACCAGCCTCGCCATCCACGCTGTCCACCTCTGACATGTGGAGCTCCACAACACAGTGCTGTGACACACCCACCTGCACAGCAGGAGGGAGGGCAACGGCAGAGAGAGATGCGTCGCAGGGGGCACTACCCTCGCCACAGGGTCCACAGACCGAGGCTCAGCTTCCTGGACCTCTCTGAGCAGCAGTGCACACGGAGGCTCAGAGTCATTGGCATGTAGTCGTGGATATCTGCAGAGCTGCTCCCGGTTGGCCCGAGCACCATCTTCTTCCCTGTCGCTGTCAAAGTCACCACTGCCCTCAACAACTTCTCCTCCGCATCCTTCCAGGGTGCCACCGGGGACATCGCCGACGTCTCTTAGTCGTCTGCACAAAAGAGCCCTGCAAATACACCTACACCCACTCTGCAGTGACACAATGGATGGCATCAGGTGTGGGTCTTCATTGTGATCCTCAGGAAAGGGCATTATTGCACAAACCAGACAAGATTCGCAAAGACATGGCAGTAGTGGTGCCAATATAATATGTAATGTGAGTTGATCAGAAATTCAATATAAGTAAAAACCATGACAAACACTCAAACACCCTTGTGCATCCCCTTCATGCTCACGACACGTTTGCCTTACGCTTCCTACTGCACATATGTGATGCATGCCCTGTGGCTGCAGCACAGGTAGTGGCAGGTTGAGTGCGGCTGACCGTGAAAGAGATGCAGGAGAGGGTGAGTATGAGAGAGAGCCATGAGATTGTATGAGGATTGGGTTGAGTGGTAGTGGTGGGATGAGTACTGGCGAGGTGAGTAAGTGCAGGTAAGATGAGGATGAGGTTTGAGTGGGTGTGAGGGGTGATGTGACAGAGTAGTGTTGGCAGTGCAGAAGGAGATGTGGGGTGGGGGCGGTGATGTGGCAGACGGAGTGTAGGGGAAAGAGTAAGTGTACTCACTTCAGCTGACCTACTGAGGTCATTGCAGCGCCTCCTGCACTGTATGCAGGTGGGCGATATGTTGGTGGTGCAGGTGACCTCCTCTGCCACCTCGAGCCAGGCCTTCTTGGTGGCAGAGGCAGGCCGCTTCCTCCCGCCCGCCGGGGGGAAGATCTCTGTCCTCCCCCTCCTCCTCACTCCATCTAATGATACCTGGAGTGAGGTATCATTAAACCTGGGAGCAGCCTTCCCCCTGGGCTGCTCCATGCTGTATTTTTTCCTGTTTCTTGCAGCATCAGTCAGTGAAGGACTGCCCCTTTAAATAGAGCTCCACCAGCTGACAGACCTTACTGCGCATGCGCAGCCCGCCCGCCGCGCAGATCAGCAGCGGGGAACCCGGAAGACCAGGTAAGTGGATCCAATTAGGCTGCGATCGCGTGCGGGGCAGACTGATTTCACCGGGCGCGTTACCCACGCGCCCAGTCGCCCCCCTGCCGCGAACCCGCAGCCCTGGTAATATCGAGCCCGTTAACTCTGTTTCTCTCTCCACAGATGCTGCCTGACCTGCTGAGTATTTCCAGCATTTTCTGTTTTTATTTCAGATTTCCAGCATCTGCAGTATTTTGCTTTGGGTTATACTTTAGATATTAACAATGTTACAGTCCCGATCGCTGAGAGCAGGCGTGTTGGTGCTAACGTGATCTGTGAGCTATACACGATGGTAAAACAATGAAGTGCAGAATAAAGACAGTGTCGCTCGTGCTGTAGTACCTGGCTCAAAATTACATCATGGCACAATTTCCCAGCAACATCCAAAGTCATCGACATCCTAAAGAGGAGAGTGAGGAGAGTAAAACTCAAGGCCCTACAATGAGCAGATCCCATCGCTCAGCCACGATCGCACCAGGCTCCCGATACAAACACTGACCATGTCTGACTACACTGCAGTACTGAGGCACTCAGCTCCCTACATACCAGGTGAACAGTTAGCAGGTCAAGCTGATAGACATTTTAATTAACACTTCAATTTGCCTGAAATCAGTGGAGCTTTTAAAACAGAGTAGAGAGGATTCAGTAATTAAAGTGTTCACACTTTAACCGGGTGCGAAAAGCTTATTGAATTGCTCAAAGTAGCCGCCGCGCTCAATACATTATAAGCAGCACCTTTATAATTGACTCATATGGTGATGGAAAATGGTCATGGTTAATTGTCTGGTGTAGACAGTTGCCCACAGTAATTATGGACAGTGTAAGTGGTGGGGACTGTACTAAATTGTGGTAACAGGAAATGGATGTCATAGAATCATAGAAAGTTATGGCTCAGAAGGAGGCCATTCGGCCCATCATGTCCGTGCCGGCCGAAAAAGAGCTATCCAGCTTAATCCCACTTTCCAGCAATGGTCCATAGCCCTGTAAGTTACGGCACTTCAGGTGCACATCCAAGTACTTTTTAAATGAGTTGAGGGTTTCTGTCTCCACCACCCTTTCAGGCAGTGAGTTCCAGACCCCCACCACCCTCTGGGTAAAAGAATTTCTCCTCAGCTCCCGTCTAATCCTTCTACCAATTATTTTAAATCTATGCCCCCTGGTCACTGACCCCTCTGCTAAGGGAAATAGGTCCTCCCTGTCCACTCTATCTGGTCCCGTCATAATTTTATATACCTCAATTAAATCACCCCTCAGCCTCCTTTGTTCCAAAGAAAACAACCCCAGCCTATCCAATCTTTTCTCATAGCTAAAATTCTCTAGCCCTGGCAACATCCTCGTAAATCTCCTCTGTACCCTCTCTAGTGCAATCACATCTTTCCTGTAATGTGGTGACCAGAACTGTACGCAGTACTCAAGCTGTGGCCCAACCAATGTTTTACACAGTTCTAGCATAACCTCTCTGCTCTTATATTCTATGCCTCGGCTAATAAAGGAAAGTATCCAGTGTGCCTTTTTAACCACCTTATCTACCTGTCCTGCTACCTTCAGGGATCTGTGGACATGCACTCCAAGGTCCCTTTGTTCCTCTACACCTCTCAGTATCCTCCCATTTATTGTATACTCCCTTGTCTTGTTTGTCCTCCCCAAATGTATTACCTCACACTTCTTTGGATTGAATTCCATTTGCCACTTTTCTGCCCACCTGACCAGTCCATTGATATCTTCCTGCAGTCTACAGCTTTCCTCCTCACTATCAACCACATGGTCAATTTTTGTATCATCTGCAAACTTCTTGATCAAGCCCCCCCACAGTCAAGTCCAAATCATTAATACAAAAAGCAAGGGACCTAGTACTGAGCCTTGTGGGACCCCACTGGAAACAGCCTTCCAATCGCAAAAACATTCATCAACCATTTCCCTTTGTTTCCTGCCACTGAGCCAATTTTGGATCCAATTAGCCACTCTCCCTTGTATCCCATGGGCTTTTACTTTTTTGACCAGTCTGCCATGTGGGACCTTGTCAAAAGCCTTGCTAAAATCCATGTACACTGCATCAAACGCGTTACCCTCATCGACCCTCCTTGTTACCGGCTCAAAAAATTCAATCAAGTTAGTCAGACACGACTTTCCCTTAACAAATCCATGTTGACTGTCCTTGATTAACCCGTGCCTTTCTAAATGACTATTTATGCTGTCCCTCAGAATCGATTCTGATGTGACAAGCAGGAAGTCACAAAAACCTTATAGAATCATACAGCACAGAAGGACGCCATTTGGCCCATCGTGCCTGTGCTGGCTCTGTGAAAGAGCTATCCAATTAGTCCCACTCCCCCTGCCCTTTCCCCATAGCCCTGCAATTTTTTCCTTTTTAATATATATCCAATTCCGTTTTGAAAGTTACTATTGAATCCGCTTACACCACAATTTCAGGCAGTCCATTCCAGATCTTAACAATCCTCATCTCCCCTCTGATTCTTTTGCCAATTACCTTAAATCTGTGTCCTCTGGCTATTGACCTACCTGCCAGTTGACACAGTTTCTCCTTATTTACTCTATGATTTTGAAAACCTTCATCAAATCTCCTCTTAACTGTCTCTGCTCTAAAGAGAACAATCCCAGCTTCTCCAGTCTCTCCACATAACTGAAGTCCCTCATCCCTGGTGCCATTCTAGTAAATCTCCTCTGCAACCTCTCCAAGGCCTTGACATCCTTCCTAAAGTGTGGTGCCCAGAATTGGGCACAATACTCCAGCTGGGGCCTGACCAGTGATTTATAAACTTCCTTGCTTTTGTACTCTATGCCTCTATTTATAAAGCCAAGGACCCCATAAGCCTTTTTAACCGCCATCTCAACTTGTCCTGCCACCTTCAAAGACCCCCAGGTCTCTCTGCTCCTGCACCCACTTTAGAATTGTACCGTTTAGTTTATATTGCCTCTCCTCGTTCTTCCTTCCAAAATGCATCACGTCACTGCGTTAAATTTCATCTGCCATGTGTCTGCCCATTTTATCAGTCTGTCTGTCCTCCTGAAGTCTGTTACTGTCCTCCTCATTGTTCACTACATTTCCGAGTTTCGTGCCATCTGCAAACTTTGAAATTATACCCTCTATACCCAAATCCAGGTCATTAATATATATCAAAAAGTGCCCCTGGGGAACACCACTCTATGTTTCTTGGTAAAGGCCTTTGGATGGGTGGTCGTAGTGCCCGACTATCCTGTGATGTACTAGGATCCCAAGTGCAAAAGCATGTGGCAAAAACATTTTAATCTCTTATTTTGCCGGCACGTGCGTGAACTTCCTCTCTCCCCCCAGATTGCTACCCCCCCCCCCGCTCCGGATTGCTACCCCCACCCCCGCTCCGGATTGCTACCCCCCCCCTGCTCCGGATTGCTACCCCCACCCCCGCTCCGGATTGCTACCCCCCCCCTGCTCCGGATTGCTACCCCCACCCCCGCTCCGGATTGCTACCCCCCCCCCTCCCACCCCCAGGACCAAACTGTCAACTGGCAGAGAAACCAGACTCACAAACCAGCGAGCTCCATCGGCTCACCGGATTGGCGCTCAAGCTTTGCCAGATCCCAGGCCGGTGAGGCCCAGGCCTCGAATTGCCTCGGTTCTCAGGGCATCACCGGACCGGCTGGGCGGGGCTCTGCCTGTCAATCACCTGGTTTATGCCAAATGTTGAAATCGGCATCTCTCTGCCTCAGCTCTTCTGCTTCTGTCTCTTTCTCTGCTGCTTCTCTCTCCTGAACTCTTCTCTTTCCCTCTCTCCGTATTTTACTTTTCTTCATTGCTTCTGATGGTGGGATGGTGTGTGGGGTGGTGTGTGGGGTGGTGTGTGGGGTGGGGTGTGGGATGATGTGTGGGGTGGTGTGTGGGGTGGTGTGTGGGGTGGTGTGTGGGGTGGGGTGTGGGATGATGTGTGGGGTGGTGTGTGGGGTGGTGTGTGGGGTGGTGTGTGGAATGGTGTGCGGGTTGATGTGTGGGGTGGTGTGTGGGGTGGTGTGTGGGTTGATGTGTGGGGTGGTGTGTGGGGTGGTGTGTGGGATGGTGTGTGGGGTGGTGTGTGGGGTGGTGTGTGGGGTGGTGTGTGGAATGGTGTGCGGGTTGATGTGTGGGGTGGTGTGTGGGGTGGTGTGTGGGTTGATGTGTGGGGTGGTGTGTGGGGTGGTGTGTGGGATGGTGTGCGGGGTGGTGTGTGGGGTGGTGTGTGGGGTGGTGTGTGGGGTGGTGTGAGGGATGGTGTGCGGGGTGGTGTGTGGGTTGATGTGTGGGGTGGTGTGTGGGGTGGTGTGTGGGGTGGTGTGTGGGTTGATGTGTGGGGTGGTGTGTGGGGTGGTGTGTGGGGTGGGGTGTGGGATGGTGTGTGGGGTGGTGTGTGGGTTGATGTGTGGGATGGTGTGTGGGGTGGTGTGTGGGGTGGTGTGTGGGTTGATGTGTGGGATGGTGTGTGGGGTGGTGTGTGGGATGGTGTGTGGGATGGTGTGTGGGTTGATGTGTGGGGTGGTGTGTGGGGTGGTGTGTGGGTTGATGTGTGGGGTGGTGTGTGGGGTGGTGTGTGGGATGGTGTGCGGGGTGGTGTGTGGGGTGGTGTGTGGGATGGTGTGTGGGTTGATGTGTGGGGTGGTGTGTGGGGTGGTGTGTGGGATGGTGTGCGGGGTGGTGTGCGGGGTGGTGTGTGGGATGGTGTGTGGGATGGTGTGAGGGATGGTGTGCGGGGTGGTGTGTGGGATGGTGTGTGGGATGGTGTGTGGGATGGTGTGTGGGATGGTGTGTGGGATGGTGTGTGGGTTGATGTGTGGGGTGGTGTGTGGGGTGGTGTGTGGGTTGATGTGTGGTGTGGTGTGTGGGGTGGGGTGTGGGTTGACGTGTGGGGTGGTGTGTGGGATGGTGTGTGGGTTGATGTGTGGGGTGGTGTGTGGGGTGGTGTGTGGGGTGGTGTGTGGGTTGATGTGTGGGGTGGTGTGTGGGGTGGTGTGTGGGATGGTGTGTGGGTTGATGTGTGGGGTGGTGTGTGGGGTGGTGTGTGGGATGGTGTGTGGGGTGGTGTGTGGGATGGTGTGTGGGTTGATGTGTGGGGTGGTGTGTGGGGTGGTGTGTGGGATGGTGTGTGGGATGGTGTGTGGGATGGTGTGTGGGTTGATGTGTGGGGTGGTGTGTGGGGTGGTGTGTGGGATGGTGTGTGGGATGGTGTGTGGGTTGATGTGTGGGGTGGTGTGTTGGGTGTTGTGTGGGATGGTGTGTGGGTTGATGTGTGCGATGGTGTGTGGGGTGGTGTGTGGGGTGGTGTGCGGGGTGGTGTGTGGGGTGGTGTACGGGATGGTGTGTGGGGTGGTGTGTGGGGTGGTGTGTGGGATGGTGTGTGGGATGGTGTGTGGGGTGGTGTGTGGGGTGGTGTACGGGATGGTGTGTGGGGTGGTGTACGGGATGGTGTGTGGGATGTTGTGCGGGGTGGTGTGTGGGGTGGTGTGTGGGATGGTGTGCGGGTTGATGTGTGGGGTGGTGTGTGGGGTGGTGTATGGGGTGGTGTGTGGGATGGTGTGTGGGTTGATGTGTGGGGTGGTGTGTGGGTTGATGTGTGGGGTGGTGTGTGGGGTGGTGTGTGGGATGGTGTGTGGGATGGTGTGCGGGGTGGTGTGTGGGGTGGTGTGTGGGTTGATGTGTGGGGTGGTGTGTGGGTTGATGTGTGGGGTGGTGTGCGGGGTGGTGTGTGGGATGGTGTGCGGGGTGGTGTGTGGGGTGGGGTGTGGGTTGATGTGTGGGGTGGTGTGTGGGATGGTGTGTGGGGTGGTGTGTGGGATGGTGTGCGGGGTGGTGTGTGGGGTGGTGTGTGGGTTGATGTGTGGGGTGGTGTGTGGGATGGTGTGTGGGTTGATGTGTGGGATGGTGTGTGGGTTGATGTGTGGGATGATGTGTGGGATGGTGTGTGGGATGGTGTGTGGGGTGGTGTGTGGGGTGGTGTGTGGGATGGTGTGTGGGGTGGTGTGTGGGTTGATGTGTGGGATGGTGTGTGGGATGGTGTGTGGGATGGTGTGTGGGGTGGTGTGTGGGATGGTGTGTGGGTTGATGTGTGGGATGGTGTGTGGGTTGATGTGTGGGATGGTGTGTGGGTTGATGTGTGGGATGATGTGTGGGATGGTGTGTGGGATGGTGTGTGGGGTGGTGTGCGGGGTGGTGTGTGGGTTGATGTGTGGGATGATGTGTGGGATGGTGTGTGGGATGGTGTGTGGGTTGATGTGTGGGGTGGTGTGTGGGGTGGTGTGCGGGGTGGTGTGTGGGGTGGTGTGTGGGATGGTGTGTGGGATGGTGTGCGGGTTGATGTGTGGGGTGGTGTGTGGGGTGGTGTGTGGGGTGGTGTGTGGGTTGATGTGTGGGGTGGTCTGTGGGATGGTGTGTGGGGTGGTGTGTGGGTTGATGTGTGGGGTGGTGTGTGGGGTGGTGTGTGGGGTGGTGTGTGGGTTGATGTGTGGGGTGGTCTGTGGGATGGTGTGTGGGGTGGTGTGTGGGTTGATGTGTGGGGTGGTGTGTGGGATGGTGTGCGGTGGTGTGTGGGTTGATGTGTGGGGTGGTCTGTGGGATGGTGTGTGGGGTGGTGTGTGGGTTGATGTGTGGGGTGGTGTGTGGGGTGGTGTGTGGGTTGATGTGTGGGATGGTGTGCGGTGGTGTGTCGGTTGATGTGTGGGGTGGTGTGTGGGGTGGTGTGCGGGGTGGTGTGCGGGGTGGTGTGTGTGGTGGTGTGCGGGGTGGTGTGTGGGGTGGTGTGTGGGTTGATGTGTGTGGTGGTGTGTGGGGTGGTGTGTGGGATGGTGTGTGGGTTGATGTGTGGGATGGTGTGTGGGATGGTGTGTGGGGTGGTGTGTGGGTTGGTGTGTGGGGTGGTGTTTGGGGTGGTGTGTGGGGTGGTGTGTGGGGTGGTGTGTGGGATGGTGTGTGGGTTGATGTGTGTGGTGGTGTGTGGGGTGGTGTGTGGGATGGTGTGTGGGTTGATGTGTGGGATGGTGTGTGGGATGGTGTGTGGGATGGTGTGTGGGGTGGTGTGTGGGATGGTGTGTGGGTTGATGTGTGGGATGGTGTGTGGGATGGTGTGTGGGGTGGTGTGTGGGGTGGTGTTTGGGGTGGTGTGTGGGGTGGTGTGTGGGGTGGTGTGTGGGTTGGTGTGTGGGGTGGTGCATGCGTTGATGTTTGGGGTGGTGTTTGGGATCAGGTTACATTTGGGATCGGGTTTGCAAGGAAAATGTGGCCCTCCACAACTCTCTTCCCATCCCTTTCCCCAATCACTTGTGTTCCCCCTCCCCCTTGCATTCATTGTATCCCCCACCCCATCACTTCCCCACTACCCACTCCCCTTCAGGGGAATGAAAATCACACAGGTTCTATAACGGGTGAACAATCTGCTCCACCAGATTACTGTCCAAGTGGTGAAGGTGAAAATTTGCGGCAACATATTCATAAACTTATAACAGCAAGAACAAGAACAATTTGCATTTAGATAGTGGCTTTAACATAGTAAAACGTCCCAAGGCACTTCACAGGAGCGTAATCAGACAAAAATTGACACCGAGCCAAAGAAGGAGACATTAGGAGAGGTGACCAAACGCTTGGTCAAAGAGGTAGGTTTGAAGGAACATCTTAAAGGAGGAGAGAGAGGTAGAGAGGCGGAGAGGTTTAGGGTGGGAATTCCAGAGCTTAGGGCCTAGGCAGACGAAGGCACGGCCGCAATGAAAATCGGGGATGCGCAAGAGGCCAGAATTGGAGGAGCGCAGAGTTCTTGGAGGGTTGTAGGGGTGGAGGAGGTTACAGAGAAAGGAGGGGGTGAGGCCACGCAAGGATTTAAAAACAAGGATGGAAATTTTAAATTCAATGCACCAAACTTGTTGCATTAAGCTTGTTTATTTTTGAAGAAAACCTCTTGACATAGTAAATTTTATTACAGCAAGTGGGAAAAGCAATGAATGAAATGTCACTGTTTATTGTTAAGTAGAAAGTTTGAAGTATCAGTAAGCACTTGAAAGCCACCAGGCAGGCCACATTATCTTTAAGATTGCTTTACTGCTTCCTCTTTGTATTTGGGAGTGGACGTAGCAAGTTAGTGAGAGGCGATATTACAGCTCCTAGATCAGTGGGGCAACACCTCTGACAATGTTTTATAGGATTAGTGATTTATAAGGTGCTTCTACTATAGGACTGCAGCTGGGAGCAGACACATGGTTCTCTGTTTGTCACTACACTCCTGTGTGTAAACTAGCTGTGGTCACAGGAGTTGTTAGCATTAGCTTCGAAAATCCAATGGGGTTGTTGGAGCCCTGCTCGTAGAGCTTCTGGTCAGTGCTTCCAGCATGTTTTTTGGAATACAAAGGGGAGGAAGTGATGCTTCAGTTGTACAGAGCCTTGGTCAGACCCCATCTGGGATACAATGTTCAGTTTTGGGCTCCGCACCTCATTAAGGATATATTGGCCTTGGAGGGGATGCAGTGCAGATTAACCAGAATGATACTGGGGCTTTGAGGGTTAAATTATGATGCCAGATTGCATAAACTTGGCTTGTGTTCCCTTGAGTATAGAAGATTGAGGGGTGCTCTGATTGAGGTGTTTAAAATGTTAAAAGAGTTCAAAGGGTAGATATGGAGACACTATTTCCTCTG
This sequence comes from Heptranchias perlo, assembly GCF_035084215.1. Lineage (NCBI taxonomy): Eukaryota > Metazoa > Chordata > Chondrichthyes > Hexanchiformes > Hexanchidae > Heptranchias > Heptranchias perlo. The sequence continues at coordinate 24,921,791 of NC_090358.1, forward strand.
GTGGGGGAATCAAGAATAAGGGGACATCATTTTAAAATTAGAGCTAGGCCATTCAGGAGGCACTTTTTCACACAAAGGGTGGTAGAAATTTGGAACTCTCTCCCCCAAAAGGCTGTGGATGCTGGGGGACAATTGGAGCTTTCAGGGCTGAGATTGATAGATTTATGTTAGGTCAGGGTATCAAGAGAAATGGAGCAAAGGCAGGAAAATGGAGTTGAGGAGCAGATCAGCCATGATCTAATTGAATGGCGGAGCAGGCCCAAGGGGCTGAATGGCTGGCTCCAATGCTGAGGGCCTGGACAGCTGAAGGCACAGCTTTCCAATCAATTCCTAATGTTCCTATGTAGACACATGAACTGAAACTTCCGTCCTAGCAACAGAAACCAACCCCCACCCCAACAATGATTAGCCCATTAGTTGCTCTAAAGTATTAGCCCCCCGACATTCCTGGGGAGAGTGTTATGGTGCATCCCCCTCATCCTACTTTTAAATTTAAGAATTTTGTCCATTAAAATTTAATTCTTGAATGCCAAGGTGTTGAGATCAATCATGGACATACTATATGCAACACTTATACCTGCTGACTTCCAACTAAAAAATAAATAAATTGTCCTTTATTCTCATCTTCTCACAGACACAATTTTCCCCCCTTTAGCTAAAGCATGTGATGGTATATCATAGATGAGATAATCTTTACGACAGCTGAAATATTAATCAATACATATGGATATTTTTCTTCTGCAGGCTTCATTTTGCAGAGATAGTTATATGGATTAAGGCTGATTACCATATTTATGTAGCAAAAGAACACTACCCCTTGAAATTATGTCCCTGTATTTGCATAATTTTTCATGTGCTTCCCTGTTTTTTTCAGACAAAGACTTGGAGAAATGATCTCCTGGGTAACAACTGGCATTTCCTAGATTTTCCACAGCCTAATACCTACTCCAGCCTGTTTCAGCAAGTACTGTATAATTCTACAGCATTCCTGGTTGGTTGTTACAAGTCAAATTACTTATCGAGTGCTGTTACATTCACAATGGTTTCTGAAGCCATATTGTAACCATATCAGCCGTGGCTCTCTTGCTTCTGTGCTTGTGGGTTCAAGTTCCCACAACCTATTACTAGAATGATTCCAGGGATGAGGGACTTTGATTATGTAGATAGACTGGAGAAGCTGGGGTTGTTCTCCTTGGAACAGAGACGATTGAGAGGAGATTTGATCGAGGTATTTAAAATCATGAAGGGTCTAGACAGAGTAGATAGGGATAAACTGTTCCTATTGGTGGAAGGGTCAAGGGCCAGAGGTCATGGATTTAAGATGATTGGCAAAAGAACCAAAGGCGACATGAGGAAAACCTTTTTTACACAGCAAGTGGCTAGGATCTGGAATACACTGCCTGAGGGGGTGGTGGAGGCAGATTCAATCATGGCCTTCAAAAGGGAGCTGGATAAGTACTTGAAGAGAAAAAATGTGCAGGGCTATGGGGATAGGGCGGGGGAGTGGGATTAGCTGGATTGCTCTTGCATACAGACGGCGCGGACTCGATGGGCTGAATGGCCTCCTTCTGTGCTGTAACCTTTCCATGACTCTATGAATCTGAGACTTGAGCACAAAATCTTGTTTGACACTGCAGTGTAGTACTGAGGGAGTGCTGCCCTATCGGAGGTGCCGTCTTTCGGATGAGACGTTAAACCGAGGCCCCGTCTGCCCTCTCAGGCGGATGTAAAAGATCCCACGGCACTATTTAGAAGAAGAGCAGGGGAGTTTTCCCTGGTGTCCTGGCCAATATTTATCCCTCAACCAACATCACTAAAAACAGATTATCTGGTCATTCTCACATTGCTGTATGTGGGATCTTGCTGTGCACAATTTGGCTGCCGTGTTTCCTACATTACAACAGTGACTATATTTCAAAAGTACTTCATTGGTTGTGAAACGCTTTGGGATGTCCTGTGGTCGTGAAAGGCACTATATAAATGCAAGTTCTTTCTTTTTTCTTATCTTAAGTCCAAATTGGGTTACCAGTAGAGATGGAGGCAGCTGCGTTCTTTGGCTGCCAGTGGCTGAAGCTCTCACGCCTGCTTTGTAACAAATTTTTTTATCCCTGGCCCATATAGGCCTTCCCAGACGACAGACCGAGGGATGGCTGCCAGCTGAATGGTGACAAACAGAGACTTTGAAACAACTGTTCCGTGTGCCAAATGAAATGAAATGTTGTAGAAATCATGCTGATACAAATGGGGCAATTTCTAAAGCATCGGGAGTTAGCCATCGAATTTTATAACACAGAAGGAGGCCATTCGGCCCATCGTGCCTGTGCTGGCCCTCTGAAAACGCTATCCACTTAGTCCCATAGCTCTGCCGTTTCCCCATTTGGCCTGTTGTGCGTTTGCCGGCTCTCTAAAAGGGCTATCCGTTTAATCTCATTGGCCTGCCCTTTCCCCATTCCCTTTAAATTTTTTTCTTTTAAAAAAATATTTACCCATATCCCTTTTAAAAGCTATCACGGATTCTGCTCCCAGCACTATTTCTGGTCGGGAATTCCATGTCTTAACAAACCCTCAGCGTTAAAAATAAACTTTCTGCTAATTGCTGCAGGAAGTGGTTCTAAAATATAAATGCACTGTGAAACATATGGTGTAATGTTTAGTTATTACCTTAAAAGAACTGTGACAATACCGTATAAAACACATTTCAAACAGCAAATCAGTATTTTTTTGTACCAGCTCAGAATTTATAGCCTTTTTGAAGCCTTAAGTGCTTTTTTTTACCTTTTTAATAATATTTACCCATTAAACTTGACTGCTTCCTCCATGCTTTGGAAGTGGAAGTGGATTGATTACGCATAAGCCTCCTTTCTGTCAGATGTTATAATGCCTAGTCTAGTCTGGGGTTAAATGTAATTAATGGTTTTTGCATGAAAATGAGTAAATACATAATATAAAGTCAAAAGTCCACAACACCAAGAGGAGATGGGTGAAAGTAGAAGGGGGTTGAGTAAAATGCCATATTGTTAAATCCAATTGCCCCCCGCAACAAATGCAGGCTGATTTTTAAAAAAAATCTCAGCGAGTCAATAAAATGGAAAACAATAAAATAACTAAACCCCCATGTGGAGCTCTGTCATTTGGTGCGATGTGACACACCAGAGGCCCGGCAATTAAATCAAGTGAAAGAGAGTGCAGGGCTGTACTTTGAAGAAGAAAAAAAAAACACACAAAGGCCCCAAGGCATTAAAAATTGCCTACAGTGCTGGACCAGGCCAGTTCCTCAGCTTGTCTGCACCTGGAAGCTGTTAGCTGTTATGGCTGTACAAATTTATTGCACATCCCCCTTCCCCCAATCCCTTCTCACCGATTGCTTTCACATGCACACACTGGAGGCATTCTGAGTGAGATCAGTGATGTCACCAGCCCCAGTCGGTTTTAAGAGTAACACATTTCACATCTCCTTGTTGCCATCAGCTGCGTCATTTACAGACATGAGCCATTTGCTGCTACGTTCAATCAATAGAAAAGACTGATCGTAAGACTATATAAAATGGACAAGGCCCCTACAATCTGCCTCTTTTTATCTCTCAGCAGCTAAAGTGTAACGTAATGTGTGAGGGGAATGTAAGTCGAACTTTCATCCTCTTTTTTATGGCTGTCAGTTCATATAAGCAGTCATAATGCATAACAGGGTGATACTATCAATGCACGGTTAATGGATTTAATGGTGAGATAAGTGCAGCTGTGGGGCTGGAGATGGTTTCTAACTCAAACACATATGAAGGTTATTTTCTTGTTGTTTACCTGTCATCCCTTTGACTGAAGGACGAGAAAGCGCTTTAAGGCATGGTGAGGTTATGTTTTCTGCCAGCGACAGCTTATTGTAACCCGAGCAGCGTGCAAAAAAAAAGTCCCACTGTTACCATTTTAATTTCTCCGGCTTCCTTTAGCAGTTGGACAATCCCCGTGGTCAAAAACATGTTCGCCATAAGGGACGTGAGCATACAATGCTGTGCTCCAGTGCAGTTGGGGGAGCGGGGTTCAGTGCTGTCACTCAGAGATTCCCATTGTCGACTGAGTGGCTTTTCAGGCAAGAGAGTCGCTAGTTTGAATATTAATGCGTGAAGTCAACTGTCCTGTAATTTATATACACCGACAGAGACTGTCCCAGGGTCTGGAATAAAATACTTCAGCATAAATCTCCTTAGGCCGTCTCTAAATAAGGAATTATACTGTTAGGCAGCTGAAACTCTTCAGTGAGGAGTTTCCCTCTCTGTAGGAATAAGAAAAAAATCAATTGTGTTTGCTGTTCTGCGAACAATGTCACTCAGTATCAGGTCCCCATGATTGGCCCATCTCTCGCTGGCCTGCTGGGATGCAGGGATTCAGTCTCTCTGCAGGCAGTCAGTCAGCCAGTCAGATGTCAATGGTGCCCTGCTCCACAGGCAAGGTCTTTTTCAATTCCATTTTTGAAGAGGGCTTAGCGTTTCTTTTTTAAGTGCTTTCAAAATAAACCTGCATTTACAGCAGAGTTAAGCTGGTTTGCTCACAACACCAGTCGCACTCTATCTTCCTCCATCTAGAGTTTTTACGCTGTGTACAAGAACCATAGAATTCTGAGGATGTTTGCCCAGTAACCCAAAAGCAAGGGGACAAAAAAATGTTTTATTCGATTAAAGGCAGCCCAATCACCGCCAGCTTCTGAGGGAAATTAGGTGATGGGCAATAAAAGCCGGGCTTGCCAGCAACGCCCACATCCCGAGACTGACTGTAATTGGAATATATAGATGGAGCCAAGTGGGCCGATTTACTATGTAAAGGGGGTTTAATTGAAGAGTAAGAGCAGCTTTATTAGGGGATCGTGCTACCGAACCAGCAGTGACTGCAGTTGAAATCGCAGCTACGTGTTTCAAACAGTATCACCTTAGGAATCGGAGCCTAAGCTGCATGGAGGGAAATCAAGTTATTTAGGCTGCATTGGGATGAGGGGCTACAAGTGACAAAAGTCAAGAGCTGAGTTACAGTGAAAATTTATTAAAAAGTGAAAGGAGCAAATTAAAGTTTATCACATGGGTTTCAAAAATTCACCTTTTAATTCGTTAAGGGTTAGAAAATCATTCGCAAACTGTTGGTTGACATTCTGAGCCAGTTTGACCCAGGGACTGTGACAATACTTTCCTGCCTGCCAGCCCTCATCAATGTAATAATTAAGGGTACACCAGGGGAATTTGACACTGAAAATTAACACCTTACTGAAAACTAAACTACCGACCAACATAAGTAATTAGCTCAACTCTGACCAGCGAGTGAGTTTTGTGTAATTAGTATGTTATTATTGCTGTTATACACAATCATCATGTCCAATCAACATAGTGGTTTATTGGAGCTGGCTTTGAAAAATCAGAACGTACCTACTTTATTAAAGAAATGTCGCAGCCAATATGTAAACAATTTTACAACACCAAGTTATAGTCCAACAATTTTTATTTGAAATCTACAAGCTTTCGGAGGCTTCCTCCTTCCTCAGGTAAATGTTCAGGAGCTCCTCGAAGCCTACGCATTTATACATATAGAACAATACATGGTGTTTACAGACTGCCCCTGCAACTGCCCGTTGCCAAGGCAATCACCGTGTTCAGACAGAGAGGTGTCACCTACAGAACCCCCGAATACACATTCAACAAAAAAACAAACAGGAAAAAAAAACAGAGAGAGGCAGAAACATCCGGAAGGCAGAGAAAGCCAGCAAATGACCCATTATATTAAAAACAGATAGCTTTTGTTCGCTGGTGGGGTAACGTGTAGCGTGACATGAACCCAAGATCCCGGTTGAGGCCGTCCTCATGGGTGCGGAACTTGGCTATCAATTTCTGCTCGACGATTTTGCGTTGTCGTGTGTCTTGAAGGCCGCCTTGGAGAACGCTTACCCGAAGATCGGTGGCTGAATGTCCTTGACTGCTGAAGTGTTCCCCGACTGGGAGGGAACCCTCCTGTCTGGCGATTGTTGCGCGGTGTCCGTTCATCCGTTGTCGCAGCGTCTGCATGGTCTCGCCAATGTACTATGCTCCGGGGCATCCTTTCCTGCAACGTATGAGGTAGACAACGTTGGCCGAGTCACAGGAGTATGAACCGTGCACCTGGTGGGTGGTGTCCTCTCGTGTGATGGTGGTATCTGTGTCGATGATCTGGCATGTCTTGCAGCGGTTACCGTGGCAGGGTTGTGTGGTGTCGTGGACGCTGTTCTCCTGAAAGCTGGGTAATTTGCTGCGAACCCTTCACATCATGGCAGCCAATATGCACACAGCAAGGTCCTAAAAACAGCAATTTGATAATGACCAGATAATCTGTTTACAGTGATGTTGATTGAGGGATAAATATTGGCCATGACACCAAGGAGAACTCCCCTGCTCGTCTTCAAATACTGCCATGGGATCTTTTACATCCATCTGAGAGGACAAACAGGGCCTCTGTTTAACATCCCATCCAGAAGTCTTCACCTCTAGCAGTGCTGCACTCCCTCAGTTCTGTACTGAAGTGTCAACCTATATTTTGTGCTCAATGTCTCTGGAGTGGGACTTGAACCCACAATCTTCCTGATTCAGAGGTAAGAGTGCTACCAACTGAGCCATGGCTGACAAATAAAAGTCAGAACATAATCGCTTTATTATATAGGAACCTACTGAGGAAATCTGTTGAATGTTTTGTGTGGTGCACAGTTGTATTGTGATATAGTCACATGGCAATGGTGGAGCTCGGTGTCAAGGCTAGAATCTAGTGCACACATAGAGCAACAGAAAAATAAGAATACAACGAAGAAAGAACTTGCATTTATATATCTGATTTCACAACCTCAGGTCGTCCTAAAGTGTTTCACAGCCAATTAAGTACCTTTGAAGTGTAGTCACTGTTGTAATGTAGGGAAACACAGCGGGCAATTTGTGCACAGCAAGGTCCCACTATAAGATCATAGTATCACAGTAGGTACAGCACAGGAGGAGGCCATTCGGCCCATCATGCCTGTGCTGGCTCTTTGAAAGAGCTATCCAAATAGTCCCAATCTCCTGTTCTTTCCCCATAGCCCTGTAAATTTTTCTCCTTCAGATATTTATCTAATTCCCTTTTGAAAGTTACCATTGAATCTGCTTCCGTGACCCTTTCATGCAGTGCATTCCAGGTCATTACAACTTGTGTAAAAAAATATTTCCTCATGTCGCCTCTGGCTCATTTGCCGATCAGATAAATGAAAAGATAATCGATTTTAGTGATACTGGTTGAGGGATAAATGTTGGCCAGGAAATCTTCCTCCTCTTCTTTGAAGAGTGCCATCGAATCTCTTACATCCACCTGAAAGGGTAGATGTGGTCTCAATTTAACGTCTCACCTGAAAGACGGTACTTCCGACAGTGCAGCACTCCTCAGTACTGCGCTGAAGCGTTAACCTAGATTATGTGCTCAATTCTCTGGAGTGGGACTTGACTCAGAGGCGAGAGTGTTACCAAGGCTGACACAGTCAATGAGAGGGATAGAGAAGGGCAGGTATATTTGTTAACCACGGTAAACCCAATCATTCAGCGTTTGCACTGGTAAGGACCTTGCATTTAGTGAATTCTAAACAAATCAAACGCAGTGACAAAATAGGGCTCGTATATTCTAAATGATCTAAATTTGCGACGTTTATATGTGTAAATTGCAGCCAAATAGAGGTCTTCAAGATGATGCAGGGTTATGACTGGGTAACTAGTGAGAGATTGCTTCCACTGGTCAGCAAGATGGTAACAGGAGGGCACAAATTGAAAATAATCACAAAAAGAATGAAAAGGGACATTGGCAAATATTTCTATACACAGAGACTGGTCAGAATGTGGATTTCTTTGCCACAAACCATTGTTGAAGCAGAGTTCGTAATTTCTTTTAAAAGGAATTAGATAGTTGCTTGAAAAAGAGGAATTTTAAGGGGCCACCTCTCCAGGTCCCTCTCGTCCTTAAAGCACACCTCTTCGACCAAGCTTTTGGTCACCTCTCCTAATATCTCTTTCTTTGGCTATACATCTATTTTGTCTGATTTAAAAAAAAATCTTTCTCAGGATGTAGGTGTTGCTGGCATGGCCGGCATTTATTGTCCTTTCCTAGTTGCCCTGAGAAGTTGGTGGTGGTGGGCCTTCTTCTGTATGATAATTCTTTGTAGTGGTTTGAGTAGTTCGCCAGGTCACTTCAGAGAGCAGTAAAGAATCAATCATGTTGGTGTAGACTGGAGTCACATACAGGCCAGACCAGGTAAGGTCGGCAAGTTTCCTTCCCTAAAGGACATCAATGAACCAGTCGGGTTTTTACAACAATCTGACAGCTTCATGGTCACTTTTTATTTCCAAGTTTTGTTAAACTGAATTCAAATTCTCAAACTGACCAAGGTGCGATTTGAGCTCACATTCTCTGGATTACTGGTCTAGTATCATAACCACTACACTAGCGTATTCGAACATGCCTCTGTGATGCACCCAGGGACGCATTCCTTTATTACTAAAGGGGCTATATAAATGGAAGTTGTTGTTGTTTGGGGAGCGAGTAGGAGAGTTTCATTTGACAAGCTGCTTCATGTGGAGAAAATCACCTGCGTAGTCTTGATGGGCCGAATGGCCTGTTACTATGCTGTAAAGTTCAATGATTCATTCGATGATTCTAAATCAATTGATGTTCTTTGACTACAGACCTCTCCTGAGCTTGGCAGCAAACTTCATGTCAGCTCATGACCTATTTTGACTCTGCTGGTAAACTGCAGTATTTCTCTCCTGGAGGGCGAGCGAGTGCAGGCTATCCCAGCATTCAAAGCTGTCATGAAAACTCTGCATTCATCAGTCATGTGGTTTCAGCAGAGGGATTTCACTCCTGCCACATTTGCTGGGAGAGCTTCACCTCCATAGGTGTGTCTTGCTCTCTCTCCCGCTCTCTCTCTCGCCCTCTCTCTCTCTCACTCGCTCTTTCTCTTGTTCTCCGCTGAGGGAAAGTGAGAGAAAAGACTAAAATCTGGCAACTAGTCAGAAAAAAGGGTATTAAAAACAAAGAGAAAAAAAAACAGCAAGAGAGAAAAGAGGATTGGAGAGATGAGACAAGAAGAATATATTAATGCTGTTTGGTTGACTCCTGGGCCATTTCTAAGAAGCAGTTTCCTGCTGTTGATCCTGCTTATTCCTGGTGTGAATTGGTCCCTCAGGTAGATAGTTATTTACAGCACTGATCATATCTACTGTTTGTAATTAAGAACATTCCCTATCATGAAAAGAAAATTATATTTTCTGCTACTGCGATTCACAGTTATGTCAGGGACTGTTCTTTTATAGAGAGAGATTCAGTGGGATGATTTTTTACAGGACGGGTCTGCTCAGACCTGTGCTGATTCAGGTATTTCTGGGCAGCTTGTGCAGATCTATGTTGCTGTGACTATTACATAACTCCTGATACTAACCCGTGAATGGAAAATACAGGCTAACATTTTCAACAGCCTTGCTACTTCAAACAACAGCCCCAAGCCTTCCCCTCCTTTTGTTCCTGTGTTACTCTCTGTGTAAAATTGATGCAAGCTGTCTGGGCCCAGGTATTGCCACAATGCCCACAATTGTCCGCAATGTTAAAGGCCCAGAAACTGCTGTTGGTACTATTAGTGGATGAATGCTTAATGTGACCGTAAGAAATTCCTCAGAACAGAGCCAGTAACCCCTTTAACATGACTCCATTATGTAGCGGACAGAGGAATTTCATAGGAAGTCGTTAAGCATTGACTGGCTAATATTGCCACCAGTCACTTCAGTGCTGCACATACTAAAAATTGAAATTTTATTACAGATATGTTGCCCCCATGGTAGCATCTATTGTGTTAGTGGGGGGGGGCAACATATCTATAATAAATTGTCAATGAGGTGATTTGGGGCCATTAGAAAGAACTTGCATTTATATAGCATCTTTCACAACCTTAGGACGTATCAAAGTGCTTCACAGCCAATGAAGTACTTTTTGATGTGTAGTCACTGTCATAATGTAGGAAATGCAGCAGCCAATTTGCGCACAGCAAGATCCCACAATGTGATAATGATCAGAATATCTGCATTCTAGCCATTGGTCGGGGGATAAATATTGGCCAGGACACCAGGGAGAACTCCCCTGCTCTTTGAAATAGTGCCATGGGATCTTTTACATCCACCTGAGAGGATAGATGGGGCCTTGGTTTAATGTCTCACCCGTAAGACGGTATCTCCGACAGCACAGTATTGCACTGTAGTATCAGGCTAGATTATGTGCTCAAGTCTCTGGAGTGCGCCTTGAGCCCACAACCTTCTGACTCAGAGGCAAAAGTGCTGCCACTGAGTCACGGTTGATACCTCCTGTGTATACAGTTCCACCGAGAGGCTGCTAATAGTCAATGTCATGCAGATACTTGCGCCATTCCCAAGATCTATGATTTGGGTTTAAAAATGCAACCTATTTTGATTTACGTCTGTCTCTTAAATGAACACAGATCTATGTGTCAATTTTACAATTTAGCAACACTGCTGACACAGGAGGGGCAATTTTAACCCTACCCGCCTGGCGGGAACTGAGCGGGCGGGCTGTTTAAATCGGCCGGGTGACTTACCTGGTGAAGTCCTGCCTGGATTCTGCCATCTTCAGTTAGAAGCTGCTTTTCTGAACAGGCAACAAGGGGACATCGCCTGAGGCCGGCAGGTTCCTTCTTTAAATAGGCAGATCAGGATCAGACAACGTTGCTGTTTGTGGGATCTTGCTGTGCACAATTTGGCCGCTGCGCTTCCTACATTACGACAGTGACTACACTTCAAAAAGTACTTTGTCGGCTGTGAAGCGCGTTGGGACATCCTGAGGTTGTGAAAGGGGCTGTATAGATGTAAGTCCATTCTTTTCTTTCTAAATCATAAAATCAACCCTGTTTTTGAATGGGTTTGTAATCCTGCCAATCCTGCTGATCATGGAACTGAGTCAGAGGACTGGGTTTTGGTCCAGGTGTCAGGCAGGTTGACAATGGAAGAAGGTGCTGAAATTGGGCACTGCCTGTACCTTCCTTGCTGTCGACTGGTGGCCTCCCACTTGCTGGCTTGGATTTCGCCAGGACTTCGCTCTGAATACATAATGACCCCCCGACCCAGGAAACTGGATCCCCGGGGTCATTGCAGGGTCGGGGAAGGCGAACATAAATAGCACCCTGACCTTGAGGGGCCGAGATCAGTGAAAGCCAGCGCTGAGAGTTTCCCTGGCGATATCCCTGATTTTCAACATGCAAACAATCAGCAATGGAATCCTGTTTAAGTCAAGTTATTCACAGATAATTTAATAGGAAATTGTGCGAAGAGAAGCCAAAAATCGAGGGAACTAAGACAGAAGAGCTTTGAAATGTCCTAAGCTTTGAACGTGGTGACACCATCATTTAAGGCCATGTGACCTTAGTTCAGACTATGCGATGATTAAGCACATTTAAATGCCTCTTAAACACCATGGTGATTTTTAACTATACAGATCAAAGACAAATGCAGCAGATTCATTGATTCTTTCCAACCAATTATAATCTTTAGGTGAATCTCTGTAAAATGTGTGAGTGCCTTAAATCTTGCTTCTCTTTTAAAGCAGCTTTCATTCCACGAATGAAAACAATTATATTTATTTCAAGGTCAATGTTCCTTCTGCTGCATTTCACACTAAAAATCTATTTCTGGGAGAGTTTGACGTGTGTTTATTTTCAGTTCGAGCGTTAATCAGACAAATCTAAATCATCAGCTGCTAGAGTGCTGAATGTCTCACATAAAACAATGTGTATTGTATATAGAGTGGCAGGTAAGGGGGATTCTGATCAGTGAAGGGTTTGTCTGTTAACATGCATGGGATTGTAAACACTGTGATATTGTTTGAGGTACTGCTTGCATGCATTCCCTGGGGGCTTCTAGATAACTGGGAATTCACAAAGAGCTTTCAAGTGTGCCTTTTTGTCAGCTGGTTTACAGGTTATGTTTGAAGTACTGCTATTAAGACTTGGCACTAATTGTTCTGCTTCACTAATGGTGTGGTTAAGGTAAACAGTTTCCTTGTGTGGACTTGTCAATTAGCTTGTCTAGGACACTGCACACAGTGCAGTTTTATGGATGTGATCAGCACGATGGGAAATGGCTGAATCATTCAATGCAATCAAACCTTCTTACAGTATTGTGTGAAAACTAGATCCAAAGTCTTTCACATGACACCTGTGGCACCGGCTTGATGTGGTTTTTGGGTCTGCACCAACACCAAATCCGTAGGGAAGAAACGTAGAAAATGCTGGAAACACTCAGCGAGTTAGGAAGCATCTGTGACCAGAGGGAAATATTAACCTTTCGGGCGTAGCCCTTCATCAGAATCTGAAGATATACGAGATGAACAGAGCGAGGGAAATGGGGGGAGGGGGGTGGGTGGGGAGAGGAAGAATGAGCTGTGGAGTGGTTAGGTGGAGAACAGGAGAACTGACAGAACTGATAATAGCGTGAGACAAAAGCAAGGCGCGGTGTGAGAAATTAGAGAAATAAAAGACAAATAGAGGAGGCCCAAAGAAAATGAATAGTTACAGCAGGTTAGCTGAGTTGGAGAGGGGGGAGCATGAAAACCTGGCAAAGAGGAGCGGGATCCAATGGCCCAGGAGTCTGGTTGAAGAAAAAGGCAGGTCAACCTCTGGGGTGCAGACTACCCCGAAACCAATAGAGATAAAAGTCGGGCGGATTCAGTAACAGGCGGCTGATCTACACTGACCAAGCGGCAAGTTAAGAATCGACCCCAAGGTCTTCATTAGTTGAAGAAAAAGGCCCCCATTTTTCAACATTTTTAATGAACAAAATGCAAGTACTCCTAAAACACTCGGCATTTAACCTTTTTTTTTTGCTGGGAAATCAAACCGAATGCTGCAGCAACAACTCTAGAGTGTGAGGTGATAAATTGCCTCCTACAGCTGAAATTTGATAGGCAGCGTTATGCCTGAGTTATTCTACAGATTTTATGCTGAATATATAAAGAGAAAGAAAGAACTTATATTTATATAGCGCCTTTCACGACCTCAGGGCGTCCCAAAGGGCTTCACAGCCAATGAAGTACTTTTTGAAGTGTAGTCAGTGTTGTAACGTAGGGAATATTCAGGCTTGAATTGGATTCTGGAATGAAAAACTCTAATATAAACGGTGTCAGAGGATGAACTGAGGGGGTCATAGCAACACTGGCACCACAGTTCCCTTCCTGAGAGGTGAATTTTAGGGCAAGTACAAATGCAGGCCAGAACTCCAAGCTGTTCTGAATTTGGCTCGTTTGATCTGGCCACAACTTAGCTGAGCTTGTTTCAGGTTTCGATTTATTGTAAAATGAGAGAATAATGCATCATGCAAGGCAAGGGTCCTAAACTTTTTTTGTGAGAAAAATAACACGAAGGGCTCCCTACTGATTGTTCACCAGTTTGAAATTTTAGTGGTTTGGCTTAATTCATTCTGGCCAACTACAGGAGCCAAACCATACATCCAGTGACCGTCAAATAAAAAGAAAGTTATATTGGAGGCTTTGTTCTGTGTAAAACAGATTCAAACAATGAAATATATGGGTTCTTTCCCTTCAGTAGCTCAAACTCCAATAAATAACAATTCAAGAGCCAAACTAAAAGAAGGCTGGTGCCAAGTAGTCAGTTAAGGTTACTGGGAATTAAGGAGTCAGCAGTAATGAAACATCATTTTTAGATAACAGCCCAAAAATGTGGGTTTACTATGACTGTAAACATTGCTAAATTGAGGGCTATAATGTGTACCTACATAACAATAGTGACTGCACTTCCAAAGTAAACCAGTGGGCTTTGGGACATCCTGAGAATATCATTAGGATGACATATAAAAGAAAGAACTTGCATTTATATAGCACCTTTCACAACCTCAGAATGTCTCAAAGTGCTTTACAGCTGATGAAGTACTTTTGAAATGTAGTCACTGTTGTAGTGTAGGAAACGTGGCAGCTAATTTGCACACAAGGTCCCAGAAATGATTAAATCATTGTCCAGATCATCTGTTACAGTGATGTTAGTTGAGGGATAATTATTGGCCATGGTACTGGGGAGAACTCCCCTGCTCTTTTTTGAATAGTGCCATGGGATCGTTTATGTCCTCCTGAGAGGGCAGATAGGACCTCAGTTTAACGTCTCATTTGAAAGATGGCACCTCTGACAGTGCCATCCTTCAAATGTCATCCTTCTAATTCAGAGGCAAGAGTTCTAGCAATTGAGCCATGGCTGATACTCACTCTTTCTTCTATAGTGCAACAGTATATTCCTACAATATAACAGTGACTACATTTCAAAAGCACTTCATTGTCTGTAAAGCGCTTTGGGATGCCCTGAGGTTGTGAATGGCCCTATATAAATGCAAGTCTTTCCTTCTTTCTTTGTAAGAAACAGAATGGAGCAGATGGAATGAAGCAAATCTTCAGTTACTGCTGATTTCTTCAGTATTAGCTGCAGTACTGAAATTTGAAACTTGATGGGCTTAATCTAGTTCAGCTTGAATGTGTCCAAACATTCAAATCAACACCAGACCTCCTATAACTATTGAGATTAGTGCCAGTGTGCATTTAAAAAAAATGAATTCTGGGGATACGGACATTGCTGAGAAGACGAGCATTTATTGCCCATCCCTAGTTGCCTTTGAGATGGTGGTGTTGGGCCTTCTTCTTGAACTTCTGCAATATATGTGGTGAAGGTAATCCCACAATGCTGTTAGGTGGAGAGTTCCAGGATATTAAGAACATAGGAACAGCAGGAGGCCATTCAGCCCTTCGAGCCTTTTCCGCCATTCAATTAGATCATGGCTGATCTGTATCTTAACTCCATCTACCCACCTTGGTTCCATTGCCTTTAATACCCTTGCCTAACAAAAATAGGCATGGACATATTGACCCAGTGACGATGTTTACTGTTTTGGAAGTAAACTCTTGTATTTCTTGTGCAGCTGCTTCAGACAGAGAAAGTGAGATATGGGAATCTCAGACTTGAGGGAACTTGGTAGCGCACTGGGTTAGGCCTCTGGCATCTGGGTTCAAACCAGCGCACACTGATGGGATGGCGTTCCCCACTGGCTGTAGGGGTCCAATATGACATGAGCTTGAGCAGGTCTCAATCCAGTCCCCAGTGGGCATGGGGCTGACGCACAAAATGGCCTCCAATTCTGTACTAATTAGCTAAGATATTCAGCTAGGCCCAAGGATGGATGGTGTGGGAAATGGGGGGGGGGGGAAAGTGCCACACAGATGCACGAGGGAGATTGGGATTGGAGAGTGGAGGGCACAAGAGATGTTTAAGATGATTAAAGGATTTGATAGGGCAGATAGAGAGAAACTATTTCCTCTGGTGGGGGAGTCCTGAACAAGCCCAACAATAACCTTAAAGTTAGAGCTAGGCCGTTCAGGGGTGATGTCAGGAAGCACTTCTTCACACAAAGGATGATGCAAATCTGGAACTCTCTCCCCCAAAAAGCTGTTGAGGCTGGGGGTCAATTGAAAATTTCAAAACTGAGATTGATATATTTTTGTTAGGCAAAGGGTATTAAGGGTTATGGATCCAAGGAGGGTAGATGGAGTTAGGATACAGATCGGCCAAATTCTAATTGAATGGTGGAACAGGCTCGAGGGGCTGAATGGCCTACCCTCGTTCCTATGTTCCTAGAGCAGTTTACTCTGCAATTGGCTGTACTAGAGCCCTGAGCACTGGGTGCCTCAAATGGAAAGTGTCCCAATCTCCCAGCACTGACACCCTTCAACTTGATGAGCAAACAAAAATAAATTAAAAAAGGATTGATCCTAACCCTGGGATGGGCTTCAAAAGTTCACTGCCAGCACTCATAACATAAATTTGCTGCTATTTTTTTAGAAAATATGTAAATAAAAACTGTAAATGTAATACATCATAAAGGAAAATTATGTTTCTACTGTTTCTTGAAGTGAAGCAAAACAAGTTGAGCAGGTAAGCTCCGCTCCTGGATTAATGGCCAGCAGTACAATCCCAGTAGCTGTGGGAGTCCTGTGAGGCTCATATAAAGAGACCACCTTACACATTTACAAGGATACAATCGGCCAAGGCTCATAAATAAAGAGCACACCTGGTTTCCATTGCCTTCTTATCGTTCAGGCGATGTCCCAGCACTCACTGGTATTAACATTACAGTGACCAACACCTCGAAAGAACTGATGCCTGTTACACTTTAATGGACAAGAATGGCGTCCAATGATCTTAGAATTAGCTCTGCCAAACTGCTATTGCTGGCTCCGCAATGAACGGTGACCCAATTGGGTCCATCAATTCTTGAAAGGGAATGAGTTGGCACTGACTGGTATTCGATTCGGACAATCCTGCCCCTTGACCTTTCACTATTCTCTAGTGCTGGCACATATATAAAAAAAAATGCAATAAGTTCGTCCTAAGGCAGTTCCTCCAACCAGCACCAAATGAGGTTTGGCGTCTGTACCAGCCAGGGCCCCATCCATTGCACCTATTGTGTCACCAATCAGGTGTCAGCCTTGGCTCAGTGGTAGCTCTCTAGCCTCTGAGTGAGAAGGTTGTGTGTTTAAATCCCACTCCAGATTGAGCACAGAATCTAAGCTGACGCTCCAGTTCAGTACTGAGGGAGCGTTGCACTGTTGTAGGTGCTGTCTCTCAGATGTGATGTTGAAACAAGGCCCTATTTGCCCTTTCAGGTGGACATAAAAGATTCCATGGCACAATGTGAAGAGGAGGCGAGTCAAACTTTTGTTGTCAAACAGCATATCTGCAAACTCAACATAAGTGGGAGTTACGAGGGTAGATTTTCCTGGTCTTGCACCTGGGCATACTGAATAGCCTGTGTGCAATGAATACAAGAAAATCAGGCAAGGAGCAGCATATGACAGCAGTTGCTTTGTAGAGCCAGAGGGAGGCACTCCGATTCCTTCCGACTCCACAACATACAACCATTTTCAAAGTTTTGGGGTATTTTTTGAGCTGCCTCCACCGGTCCCTGTAAGGTCCGCTTGGTAATCTGCTCAAGACCCGGCAATACCAGTCGGAGCTCGCGCACCGCACAGGGCAGCTGGTGAAAACCGCGGCAGGTCAGTTCCCAGCGGCTCCAAGGTGGATAAGTGACCCATCCAGTTTCAGCCGGGGAGGTAGGGTTAAAATTGCCCAACATCGTGCCATCACAATCACAGTGGCACAAGAGGAATCTGATGCCACAATGCGAAACCCAGGAAGGTCCCCTCTATGTTTACTATTCCAATGCTCCCCTGGCCGGCCTCCCAACTACCACCATCTATAAGCTTGAGCTCATCCAAAACTCTGCTGCTCGTATTCTGACTCGCACCAAGTCCCGTTCACCCATCACCCCCGTGCTCGCTGACCAACATTGGCTCCCGGTCCGGTCGCACCTTGATTGAAAAATTCTCCTTCTTGTGTTCAAATCCCTCCATGGCCTTGCCTCTCCCCATCTCTGCATCCTCCTCCAGGAAATCGGGGATGTGCAAGAGACCAGTATTGGAGGAGCACAGACATCTTGAAGATGTCTGTGCTCCTCCAATACTGGTCTCTTGCACATCCCCGATTTCCTTCGCTTCACCATTGGCGGCCGTGCCTTCAGCTGCCTAGGCCCTAAGCTCTGGAATTCCCTCCCTAAACCTCTCCGCCTCTCCACCTCTCTCTCCTCCTTTAAGTTGCTCCTTAAAACCTATCTCTTTGACCAAGCTTTTGGTCACCTGTCCTGATATCTCTTTATGTGGCTCGGTGTGGAATTGTGTCTGATAACACTCCTTTGAAGCACCTTGGGATGTTTTACTATGTTAAAGGTGATATATAAATGCAAGTTGTTGTTATTGTCATTAAATTGTGAATACACCAAAAAAAAGAATTCTGAAAATACAAAGAGAAAAAAATATACTTTATGAATTGGAAATTATTATCTAAACATTTATAGCATCATTTGGCCCAGTGGTTGTACTTTTATCTCTGAGTCAGAGGTCATGGGTTCCTGCCCCATTCCAGGAACTTGAGCACATAACCTAGGCTTGCACTTCAGTGCAGTACTGAGTGAGTGCAGCACTGTTGTAAGTGCCGTCTCTCAGCTGAGATGTTCAACTGAGCTCCTGCTTGCCTGTTGAGGTGAGCATGTTAGACCCCATGGCAATATCTGAAAGAGAGCATGGGGAGTCCTCTTGGTGTCCTGGCCAATAATGTATCCTCCAATTAACACTTCCAAAAATAGGTAATTGATCCTGACATGTAGAAAGTCAATTTAAAGAACATGATGATGAATGTCTGGGGGAACGAAACCACTGAGATATACAAAGATGAACAACAACAACAACAACAACAACAACAACAACAACTCGCATTTATATAGCGCCTTTAATGTAGTAAAACATCCCAATGCGCCTCACAAGAGTGGTAATCAAAACAAATTTGACACCGAGCCACATGAAGAGATAGCAGAATAGGTGACCAAAAGCTTGGTCAAAGAGGTAGGTTTTAAGGAGCGCCTTAAAGGAGGAGAGAGAGGTAGAGAGGCGGAGAGGTTTAGGGAGGGAATTCCAGAGCTTAGACAGCTGAAGGCACGGTCGCCAATGGTGGAGCGATGAAAATTGGGGTTGTGCAAAAAAAGCATTTAAAAACAAGCCTGTAGCAAAGGAAAGATCAAATCCTTCCAGTACAGTAAAGAGAACCATTTAACAAGGATATTTTTAAAATTAGAGAAACATAATAAAGTTGAAAAACTAATGTGTGTGCCCACTGCAAAGTCCTGGTTTAAGTACAGCCTATGCCTGTTAATTCATAGTTTCAGTTCAGTCTCTGACGAGCAGATAATTAGCTCATGATTACAATGTAAGGCCATCCTGTGGAGATCAGTCACATGGAGCTACAGGTGAACATTTTTCTTTTGTGTTTGTTTTTCAGTAAACCTTTATTACTAACTCAAAGATGCCCACCGGAGAAAGCTTCAGCAAAGTAGCTAGCATATAAGAAACAAAAAATGCAGCTAATGCACAGCTGGTTTGACAGTATCAGAAGAGAGAAAAGACAGATTATTGTTTCAGGTGGAGGTCCTTCATCTCAACTGGAAAGAGGAGAAATGAAAGACTTGCACTCACACAATGGCTAATCACATCTCTCAAATTATCTCGATCTGCTTCTCTTACAATGAAGTACCTTTGAAGCTCAATGGCTCTTGATGCAAATGGTTCATCCAATTTGCGTCCAGTGAGGTGAATGACCAGGACACTGAAGGAGCTTCTTGCTCTTCAAATAGAGCCATGGGATCCTTCACATTCCATCTGAACTACTGGAAGAGGCAGGCAGGGACTCAGTTTAATATCTTATCTAAAGGATGTGGAGATGCCGGTGATGGACTGGGGTTGACAATTGTAAACAATTTTACAACACCAAGTTATAGTCCAGCAATTTTATTTTAAATTCACAAGCTTTCGGAGATTTTCTCCTTCCATTTGCCTGAGGAAGGAGAAAATCTCCGAAAGCTTGTGAATTTAAAATAAAATTGCTGGACTATAACTTGGTGTTGTAAAATTGTTTACAATTATCTAAAGGACAACACCTTGGACAGTGCAACACTCAATCTAGTGCATTGAATGTCAGCTTGCATTGTGCATTCAAATCCTGAAGTGATGCTTCAACTAGTTTTATTCAGAGGTAAGACTGCTACCAACTTGAGTAAAGTTGGTAGTCACAGTGCCAGCCTTGGCTCAGTGGGTAGCACTCTCACCTCTAAGTCAGCAGGTTGTGGGTTCAAGTCCCACTCCAAATACTTGAGCACATGATCCAGGCTGACACTCCAGTGCAGTACTGAGGGAGTGCCGCACTGTCGGAGGTGCCGGCTTTCGGATGAGATGTTAAACTGAGGCCCCGTCTACCCTCTCAGGTGGACGTAAAAGATCCCATGGCACTGTTTCCAAGAAGAGCAGGGGAGTTCTCCCCAGTGTCCCGGCCAATATTTATCCTTGAACTGATACCTAAAAAACATGTTGTCAGGTCATTATTTCATTGCTGTTTGTGGGACCTTGCTGTGCGCAAAATTGACTGTTGCATTTCCTACATTACAACACTGACTCCGCTTCAAAAATACTTATTAATGCAAGTCTTTCAAGTCAAGAGAAGAGCCCTTTGATAGCACTGACCATATCAAGAAGGGGAGAATAGCAGGCACAGCCCAGGAATCAGATCTGTTAGCTACCACACAAAGAGGCAGAAAATGTGTTTAATAGTCTGTAAATCATTTTTAATACCGGAAAGTAGTGAAATGTTCTGGATGATATGCAAAGGTCATCTCGCTCAGTCTGTAAGAATACATTTGAAACACAAAATGTGAGTAAAACAGCTCCAAAATAGATGAAAGCAAAGTGGAATGTGGATTGTAACTGACAGGAAAATTAAGACTCTCAACTCCTGTATCCTATTGCTAATAGGAATTCGCCCAGTCCTTTTTTTAAACTCTGGCAGCCCTGCTGGTAACAGTTAGTACAATTCTTTCATCCTCTTACATAGAATTGCATAGAAGTTACAGCACCGAAACAGGCCATTTGGCCCAACTGGTCTATGTCGGTGTTTGTGTTCCACACGAGTCCCCTCCCACCCTACTTCATCTAACCCTGTCTGCATATCCTTCTATTACTTTCTCATGTACTTATCCAGCTGCCCCCTAAATGCATCTATTCGCCTCAACTACTCCTTGTGGTAGCAAGTTCCACATTTTAACTACTCTTTAGGTAAAGAAGTTTCTCCTGAATTCCTTACTGGGTTTATTAGAGACTAACTTATATTTGTGTCCTCTATTTTTGGACTCCCCCACAAGTGGAAACATCTTCCCTACGTCTACCCTACCAATCCCCTTCATAATTTTAAAGACCTTTATTAGGTCACCTCTCACCCTTCTCTTTTCTAGAGAAAAGTGCCACAAAAGTGTTCAGTCTTTCTTGATAGTTATAAACTCTCAATTCTGGTATCATCCTTGTAAATCTTTTTTGCACCTACTCCAGTGTGTTATGAATTGGATAGCCAGGGGGTGAAGGATAGAATACTAGAGCCTGGTCTTCTGTGGCTTCCAAGCCTTTATTCACAGAGCTCCACATTTACACCCACACCACACCCTAGATCAGCTCTCTTATAAATGGATACAAGAGAGTTCCCAATTGATACGCACCACCTGAATACAATTAACACTAATTGATATAAATCACTTGGATATAATTAACACAGTGGCTCTATATCCTTTTTGTAATATGGAGACCAGAACTGTGCACAGTACCATAATTGTGGTCCAACCAAGGATCCAGACAAGTTTAACACAATCTCTCCGCTTTTCAATTCTATTTCTCTAGAAATGAACCAGTGCTTTGTTTGCATTTATTATGGCCTTGTTAAACTGTGTTGTCACTTTTAATGATTTGTGTATCTTTACCCCGACATCCCTTTGCTCCTCTACCCCATTTAAACTCCTATTTCCCAAGGAGAATGTGGCCTCCTTAGTCCTCCTACCAAAATGCAATACCTCACACTGATCTACATTGAAATTAATTTGTCATTTACACGCCCATTCTGCAAGTTTATTAATGTTTTCTTGTATCTTGTTGCAGTCCTTTTCAATATTAACTACACCCGCCAATTTGGTGTCATCCACAAATTTAGAAATTGTACTTCTGATTCCTGAGTCCAAATTGTTTTATGTAAATTGTGAAGAACAGTGGTCCCAGCACTGATCACCGTGGAACACCACTTCCCACCTTTCACCAGTCTGAGTAACCACCATTAATTCCTACTCTCTTTTCTGTTTTGTAGCCAACTTCCCATTCATTCTACTAGTTGTCCGCTGACTCCACATCCTCTGACCTTAATCATGAGTCTACCTTATCGAATCCAATCTACTGCATCACCCCATCTACTCTTTCTGTTACTTCTTCAAAGAATTTAATAAGTTTGGTCAAGCATGACCTTCCCTTTTGAAATCCGTGCTGACTATTCTTTATTACATTTTTGGTTTCTAGATTTTTTTATTACATCTTTGAGTAAAGATTTCATTATCTTTCCTACCACAGGTGTTAAACTAACTTGTTCTATCTCTGCTTTTAAATATAGGAATCACACTAGCTGTCCACCGGTCCTTTGGCACTATTCCCTTTTCGAATGAATTTTTAAAAAATATGTAATAGTGCCTCTGCTATCTCTTCCCTAGCTTCTTTTAGTATGTGTGGATGCAATCTATCCAAACCAGAGGTTTATTACTCTCTAAGTATGACTAGTTTATCAATTATCTCCCCTCTTTCCATCTTAAATGTCGTGATATCTTTTTTTTGATCTCTTCTTCTAATGTCATGTCCACCTTGTTAGTCTCCCTGGTAAATACTGAGGCAAAGTAATTATTCAATATTTCTGCCTCTTCGCTGTCATTACCTGTGAGTTTATCTTGAGCATCCCTTAGTGGCCCTGTCCTTTTGTTATTGATGTGTCGAATACTTTACTATTTCTTTTCATGTTCCTTGATAATTTAATTTTGTAGCTCCTCTTTGCCTTCCAAATTGTGTTTTTAACTTCTTTCCTAACCTCTTTGTATTCCCTTTTGCCATCCTCTCCTTTATTGTCTATGTACTTATTGTATGCCTTTTCCTTTGGTTTCAATTTTGCCCTGATCACTTTAGTCATCCATTTACTAAAAAAAAAGGTTGCCATATTTCCTATTTTCCTCTGTCACCCATTAAAGTGTCCCTCAATGCTTGATATTTTTCTGATCTGATTTCTTCATACTCCCAAAAGTCTTAAAGACCTTCATAAATTCCCCCTCATCCTTCTCTTCACCCACTACTTCCTGTTGAGAGGATGGCTGGCCCAGTTGCTTCTCTTAGAACTGGCCAGCAGGGGCCAGGTCAGAATGGCACAGTGTGGCACACCTCCTGATTAGCTTCATCTTTGGAAAAATGTCTTTGCTTTGTGCCAGGCCAGTTGGTAACAGCTGAGACTGTAGATGTTACCTTTTTAATTACTATTTTGAACCTGTGCCCTCTCATTCTACTGCAGTTTAATTTATACTTTCTGTAACTTTCTGTATACCATTAATAATTTATATCCCTCGAAAAGATCACCTCCAGATGCCTCCTTTCCAGCCTGAAAAAACCACGTCCCCGATATTTACTCGGGGCCATAAAGAGTGCCAGGGTTGGCGGGGGGAGGGGGGCGGATTTCAGGGTGGGAAACCCGGAAGTATGGGTTTCCCGGACATCCTCCAGAATTTAACTGAGGAACGTCTTTTAAATTTTCTCAACAGGTATCCCGCGCGAGAGCTAGCCAGATTGACAGGCAGACTGCCTGTCGGGTGGGAAAGCAGGCAGGGAGCGGATGCCAGGAGGCAGATCGCTGCAAGGAGATGCTGGAGGGCTGGACGGTGGGTAAATGTTATAATTATATTTGTACAGTTAGGGGTTGGGGCTGGACATCGGGGGGGGGGGGGGGGTGGGGGGGACGTCGAACATTGTGGGGGGGTGGCAGACATTGGGGGGGGGGTGGCGGACATTGGGGGGGGGGTGGCAGACATTGGGGGGGTGTTGGACATCGGTGGATGTCGGACGTTAGTAGGGGGTCTCGGACATCGAGTGGGCTCGGACACTGGGGGATGGGGAATCGGCCGACCGCGGGGGTCCGATCGCGGCAGGTAAGCCTGTTGGGCCTGGAGGAAACACCCTCCTACATCCTCCAAGTCTCTCCAATCTTTACTCATAACTCAAACCCCTGACACTGGGGATTAGCTGGTGGCCTTTCTCCACGTTGCCCCAGCACTTGAATGCCTCATTTCCTGGTGACCAGAATTGGACGTAGCATTCAAGATGTGCTGTCTGACCACAGCGTGATAAAGTTCAATCATTACCTCCTCTGATCTTCTTGCCTATGTAGGTCAACAGAATGTAAAACGGGGCTGCGAATTCACTCCCTCTGTCTGCTCTCAGGTGGTGTAAAAGATCCCATGACACTATTTGGGGAAGAGCATGGAGTCCCAGTGTCCTGGCCAATATTTATCCCTCAACCAAAATCATAAAATTTTGACACGACAGACTTCCTACAAAAACTCAGTACCCACGGACCAGTTGAACCAGGAACACTTCTCACCACGATGGACGTCTTGGCACTCTACACCAGTATCCCCCACAATGACGGCATCGCTGCGACAGCATCAATACTCAACACCAACAACAGCCAATCTCCAGACGCCATCCTACAACTCATCCGCTTCATCCTGGATCACAATGTCTTCACCTTCGATAACCAGTTCTTTACCCAAACACACGGAACAGCCATGGGGACCAAATTCGCACCCCAATACGCCAACATTTTCATGCACAAGTTCGAGCAGGACTTCTTCACTGCACAGGACCTCCAACCAACACTATACACCAGATACATCGACGACATTTTCTTTCTATGGACCCACGGCGAGGAATCACTAAAGAGACTACACGATAACATCAACAAGTTCCATCCCACCATCAAGCTCACCATGGACTACTCCTCAGAATCAGTTTCTTTCTTGGACACACGAATCTCCATCAAAGACGGGCACCTCAGCACCTCACTCTACCGCAAGCCCACAGACAACCTCACGATGCTCCACTTTTCCAGCTTCCACCCTAACCACGTCAAAGATGCCATCCCCTATGGACAGGCCCTGCGAATACACAGGGTCTGCTCAGACAAGGAGGAACGCGATGGACACCTACAGACGCTGAAAGACGCCCTCGTAAGAACGGGATATGACGCTCGACTCATCGATCGACAGTTCCGACGGGCCACAGCGATAAATCGCATAGACCTCCTCAGGAGACTAACACGGGACGCAACCAACAGAGTACCCTTTGTCGTCCAGTACTTCCCCGGAGCGGAGAAACTACGCCATGTTCTCCGCAGCCTTCAACATGTCATCAATGACGACGAACACCTCGCTATGGCCATCCCCACACCTCCACTACTCACCTTTAAACAGCCACCCAACCTCAAACAGACCATCGTTCACAGCAAATTACCCAGCTTTCAGGAGAACAGCGTCCACGACACCACACAACCCTGCCACGGTAACCTCTGCAAGACATGCCAGATCATCGACACAGATACCACCATCACACGAGAGGACACCACCCACCAGGTGCATGGTTCATACTCCTGTGACTCGGCCAACGTTGTCTACCTCATACGTTGCAGGAAAGGATGCCCCAGAGCATGGTACATTGGCGAGACCATGCAGATGCTGCGACAACGGATGAACGGACACCGCGCAACAATCACCAAACAGGAGGGTTCCCTCCCAGTCGGGGAACACTTCAGCAGTCAAGGACATTCAGCCACCGATTCGGGTAAGCATTCTCCAAGGCGGCCTTCGAGACACACGACAACGCAAAATCGTCGAGCAGAAATTGATAGCCAAGTTCCGCACCCATGAGGACGGCCTCAACCGGGATCTTGGGTTCATGTCACGCTACACGTTACCCCACCAGCGAACAAATGTTATCTGTTTTTAATATAACGGGTCAGTTACTGTCCTTTCTATGTTTCTACCTCTCTATCTCTGTTTTTTTTTGGTGATTTGTATATTCGGAGACCTTGTAGGTAACACCTGTCTGTCTGCACACTGATTGCCTTGGCAACGGGCAGTTGAAAAGACTGTCTGTAATCACCAAGCATTGTTCTGTGATTTATAAATGCGATTTCATTTCGAGGATTTCATTTCCACAACATTCACCTGAGGAAGGAGGAAGCCTCCGAAAGCTTGTGAATTTAAAATAAAATTGATCGATTATAACTTGGTGTTGTAAAATTGTTTACAATTGTCAACCCCAGTCCATCACCGGCATCTCCACATCAAAATCATAAAACATCTCGCTGCTGTTTGTGGGATCTTGCTGTGCACACGTTGGTTGTGCACACCTATTGGCTTTGCAGATTGCTTCTCTGCATTGGTTGCGTTGAGTCCCCTAAGAGACAAAAGAACTTACAGTGCCTTTCACGATGATCCAAAGTACTTCACCGACAATGAAGTCCTTTTGAAGTGTACCCATTGTTGTAATGTAGGGAACCACGGCAACCAGCGTGTGCACAGCAAGATCCCACAAACAGCAATGCGATGTTTTGGTGATTTTGGTTGAGGGATAAATATTGGCCAGGACACCGGGAGCACTCCACTGCTCTTCCCCAAATAGTGTCATGGGATCTTTTACACCACCTGAGAGCAGACAGAGGGAGTGAATCGTCAGCCCCGTTTTACATTCTGCCTGATTTTCTTTTCCATGGGTGTAAAGCGGGCTGCCGATTCACCATCGCCCTTTTTTTTGTGCTGACGCCCGAGCGGAATTTCATCTTCAGGGCCTCAGTCTCACATCTCATCCAAAAGGCAACCATCCCTCAGCACTGTACTGAAGTATTAGCGTAGATAATGGGCTCAAGTCCTGGAGTGAGGCTTGAATCCACAAACTTCGGACTAAGAGGTGATGAATACCACCCACTGAGCCACGTCTGACCTAGGCCTCCTTCAGCTCCCACAATGCTGCTGATGTCCGTGGGCCCTGGATCCCAGTGAGGGTCAGCAGCACCTGGAGTGGAGGCAGAAATGCAAAAGGGAATTGCAAAAATAGAGGCACTAACAAGAGTTTAGTGCCTCATTATTTTAATGAACTGAGATTAAATCTTCTCTGTACCGATAAAATATGTTTTAGCAATCTAGTACCCTGATCCCTGTACTTTTGCAATCTACAGGGGTTAGTTATGGCTAGTGGAGTCTAAAGTACTGACCTTTTACACTCAATTAATCTTTCAAGGTATTGTTTGTACAAGCTCTTCCAGCTTTCAAACAGGTTAGGACCTTCAAGGGGCCTTAGTGATGGAAATAGGCTGCCTAAAGGCACCAACATCAATACAATTGTTTGCCTTAACCAAGTGATGTTGAACAGTGTTTAATTTTATGTACCTGGTCTTGACATGAAAAATGTGAGGTGAAGGTTCACACAGGGAACATTCTCAGAGTGAATTCACTTTACAGTTCTGGGCATGTCAGTAGATGTTTCTTTATAGGCACTTTATAGGAAGGGGAAGGCTGGAGATACAAATACTCTCCCATCTTTTGCTAAAGCACAGTCTCCTACAGATTAAAGAAAAAAGTTGCATTTATATAGCACTTTTCACGTCCTCAGGACGTCCCAAAGCGCTTCACAGCCAATGAAGTACTATTGAAGTGTAGTCACTGTTGTAGGGTAATGTAGGGTAAATGCAGCAGCCAATTTGCGCACAGCAAGATCCCACAAACAGCGTGGAGATAAATGACCATCGGGGCAGGAGTTGCTCGGAACGGTGAACCATAGATTTACACCAACCCACTAACGTACCGCCGACTTTTCTTCGGGCACTGCCTCGAATAGGAAGCGGGGAAGAGCCCAGCGTCAGTTCAAGTGAATCTCGGAACCTGGGGGAAGTGAGAGGATCGATCTCTCCCCTCGATCAATCAGATTGCAGCATTTTGACACGCTGCGTAACTCTCTCTGCAGGCTTGGAACGTTAAAACCAGGAAGTGAAAGGTACAATATCAAAACCATTGTAAAACAGATGGCAAGAAAAAAATAGAGGATAAGAAATAATTGAATTAAATAAAAGATTCAGAAGGAAAAAGTAAAAAAAATGTAACATTTTTAAATTTAAAATTTTTTTTAATGACCAAAAATGAGTAATGAGACTCCATGGGGGTGATTTTAACCCCAAGAACGGGTGGGTTGGGGACGGGTCGGAGTTGAAAATAGTTGTTTTTTTTTGGGTCACAACCGCAAAACTTTCGGACTTTGCATTCCCAGCGGGAAGCCTGTACTTTTCCGCGCTGATGTTAAACCCGGAAGTGAAGCCGAGTTGCGGTCGCGACCCAAAAAACAACTATTTTCAAATCCAACCCTCCCTCAACCCACCCGTCCTTGGAGGTTAAAATCACCCCCCCATGTTTTTAAAAGTTACATTTTAGTTGTTTGGCAGTCTTTAAGACTTACCGTGCTCTTAAAACTTAGTTTAGACCTGTTTTTTTTTAAGCGTACCTGTTTTGTGGTATAATTAGTTACTTTCCAGCTATGCAGTTGTGCAAATTTGCACTTTTTCAATGATTTCCCTGATTGCAGCGTGCGATGTCCCTTTAATTCGAAGCTGTCATATCGCCGGCGAACCAGTAGGAGCAAGTTCCGGATTTCCGCGTTTCACCGCGCGCGTGCAAACGCCGGAACTTGCTCCTCCATTTCGCCACTAACGGAGAGCGCTGTTGAGCTCTCTGTTATTTTGCAAGCAATTTCTGCCCCGACCATAAATCCCTATTTTAGAGACGTTGGTTGAAGAATACATATTGGCCAGAACACCGGTAGAATTTCACGACCCTCCTTCCACTGGCGCCATGTGTAGTTTCACATCCGCCTGAACAGGACCTTGCGTTAATGTATCATCCTAAAAGGGCCATCTCTCAGCCAAGGTTAGGAGCTCAAGGCCTAGTGTGGGGCTTGAACCCATGACCTTTTACCTCAGGTTCAAAATCATTACCCCTGAGCCAAGGCTGACACTGATGAGGTAAAGTGTCCTTTTTTGTCGGAAATTTTCTCCCTTGTGGAGTACTGTGATTTTTCAATCTCTTCCTTAATCAGTCCAGTGACGTTGGTTATGGGCGGAGGGGCCCTGCTCAAGTGCCATAGAGGCTTTATTGGTTTTAACATGAGCTGTTGCCTCAGGTTGGTCTGGTGGTACATTTGGAGCCACCCGACCCCATACAATATACTACTTGTTGAAGCAGCATGCAGTCTGCAGTGATTTGTTTCCACCTCAGGATCACCACAAAATCAGTGGAATTATTCTGAATGCACAGGACCTCCCACTAAATGAACATCATTTGAGTAGCTTGGGAGGAAAGTTGGCTTAAAATAGCATAGGAACAGGAGTGGGCCATTCAGCCCCTCGAGCCTGTTCTGCCATTCAATTAGTTCATGGCTGATCTGTATCCTAACTCCATCTACCCGCCTTGGTTCCATATCCCTTAATACCCTTACCCAACAGAAATCTATCAATCTCAGTTTTGACATTTTCAATTGACCCCTGGCCTCAACAATTATTTGGGGGAGAGAGTTCCAGATTTCCACTCCCCTTTGTGTGAAGAAGTGCTCCCTGACATCACCCCTGAACGGGGTCGTGAACTAGAAAGTACCCAACAAAAGTAAAAGGGTGAAGTGGGCAGTGCTTTGCCCAGAAGAGCCATTTCTTTCCCTTTAAGTACATCTTGATACAATTTGAAATAGTTCTGTTTACAGCTGAAATGGTTGAATTAATGAATAAAACTCTGCCTTTATTGCTTGCATTTCATTTCTTTTACAGACTAATCTGTGTTACACAGACAGACTCCAGACACTCAATAGGTAGCAAAGCAGGTTCTATTTTGGTGCACGGAACAGTAACAGCAATTAAAGTATGTAAGTCACGATCACTAACTGCACTGCGTTAATCATTAGTATGAAGGCAGTTGCTTATTACTCCTTCGAGGCCTCCACTTGTTCCTTTACATTTTATTAATTTCCCTCAGAGCATTCCATTTAGAAAACTTCTTCTGATTAGATCTCTTTGTTCTTTTTCTAAATACTTTCCCCCACCATATCCCTTGATTTCTTCCCACCATTGGCTCAGTGGTAGTGCTCTTGCCTACTGAGTTAATGAAGGTTGTGGGGTCAAGTCCCACTCTAGTAAACCTAAGCACAAAATCCAGGCTGATACTGCAGTGCAGCATTGTCAGAGGTGCCGCCTTTTGGATGAGATGTTAAACTGAGGCCCTGTCTGCCCTCTTGGGTGGATGTAAAAGATCCCATGGCACTATTTTGAAGAAGATCCACTTTGGATCAAAAAAGGATAGAACAGGGTACTTTCTAAATGGTAAAAAGTTAAAAACAGTGGATGTCCAAAGGGACTTAGGGGTTCAGGTACATAGATCATTGAAGTGTCATGAACAGGTGCAGAAAATAATCAATAAGGCTAATGGAATGCTGGCCTTTATATCTAGAGGACTAGAGTACAAGGGGGCAGAAGTTATGCTGCAGCTGTACAAAACCCTGATTAGACCGCACCTGGAGTACTGTGAGCAGTTCTGGGCACCGCACCTTCGGAAGGACATATTGGCCTTGGAGGGAGTGCAGCGTAGGTTTACTAGAATGATACCAGGACTTCAAGGGTTAAGTTACGAGGAGAGACTACACAAATTAGGGTTGTATTCTCCAGAGTTTAGAAGGTTAAGGGGTGATCTGATCGAAGTTTATAAGATATTAAGGGGAACAGATAGGGTGGATAGAGAGAAACTATTTCCGCTGGTTGGGGATTCTAGGAGTAGGGGGCACAGTCTAAAAATTAGAGCCAGACCTTTCAGGAGCGAGATTAGAAAACATTTCTACACACAAAGGGTAGTAGAAGTTTGGAACTCTCTTCTGCAAACGGCAATTGATACTAGCTCAATTGCTAAATTTAAATGTGAGGTCGATAGCTTTTTGGCAACCAAAGGTATTAAGGGATATGGGCCAAAGGAAGGTATATGGAGTTAGATCACAGATCAGCCATGATCTTATCAAATGGCGGAGCAGGCACCAGCGGCTGAATGGCCTACTCCTGTTCCTATGTTACTATGTTCCTAAGAGCAGGGGAGTTCTCCCTGGTGTCCCGGCAAATATTTATCCCTCAACCAACATCACTAAAACTCATTATCTGATTGCTATTTGTGGGACCTTGCTGGGTGCAGATTGGCTGCTGCATTTCCTGCATTCCCACATTTCAAAAAGTACTTCATTGGCTGTGAAGCGTTTGGGACGTCCTGAGGTCATGAAAGGCGCTATATAAATGCAAGTTCTTTCTTTTTCTCTTCCGCACAACCTCCCTCTGTGGGCAGGACGCAGTGTTCTAGGATTGACTACTGGCCATCCTGCTTTAATGAGGGAAGGAACATGCACTTGTAGAGATAAAAGATGGGCAATGCCAGTTTTTCCCTGCCCATGATGGAATTCCTTGCTATCTTTTGGGATTCCATCTTGCGATGACTTGTACCGAAACTAATTCCTGCTGTACAAGGGAAATTTGACCAATGAGAAACTCTAGTGAACAGAGATTGTTCCTCGTTGCTCCCGTTCGCAGTGCAAATAATGGGGGGCAAAAAAGACCAATTTCAGGACGCAACTTCTGCGCCTGCATTACGGGCGCCGCTATATTGGCAAAGGCAGCTTTGTAGGCATCCCGGACGCAAATGTTAGGCCTCTTACACATGTGAATGAGAAGCTGAATGCCTGATATAGGCCCGCTTGCAAAAATTGGTTTGGATTGAGTGGAGCAGGAACTGGGCTTGCTCCACACGGGATTCTTAGCTGGTCACTCCGGCCTAATCAGCGAACGGCACTAAAAGGTGAGGTTTTTTTTAATGTTTTACACGTTCCTGTAGAGCCAGGAGGATCAGGAGTGTTCCCCTGCCTCACACTCATCCTTCATCACCATCGCCACCCCCACCCCCCCACACCCGACTTATCTTCAGGCCGCAGCTGGCGAGATAAGTGGCCCAATATTCTTCTTTGTAAAAATGCGTGAGATGCCTGAGGCGACAGGTGTTGGCAGTTCACGCAAAACATGTTAATGAGACCCAAGGACCAATATCGGGGCCGGTCTCGGGCCCCTAGTCACTGGTTATGGCCTCGAAAACAAGCCATAGCCAATTTCCACCCCCTTAGGATTTAAACCTTGGACCATTGGAATGGGTCACCAGAGCGACACAGCAAATGTGCTGAGCTGCCATTTTTGATTCTTTATAGTCACTAAGCTCATTTCTCCAAAGCACAAAATCATCAGTGGCAAATTCCTGTCAAAACCAGGATGTTACCGCTCGCAAAATTAATTCAGTATGTAAATAAGAAACCTCAGTCGCTGTGTTATTACACCAAGTAGCAACTAAAAATCAATCAGATTACAATGTCGATTCAAAATATTGATGGAAAATAGTTACATAGAATTACATAAAACATACAGCAAAGAAACAGGCCATTCGGCCCAACTGCTCGGTGCTGGTGTTGATGCTCCATACGAGCCTCCTCCCATCCCTCCTCATCTAAATCTGTCAGCATAACCTTCTATTCCTTTTCATCTCATATGTTTATCTGGCTTCCCATTAAAGGCATCCATGCTATTCACTTCAACTACTCCTTGTGGTAGTGAGTTCCACATTTTAACCATTCTTTGGATAAAGAAGTTTCTCCTGAATTCCCTATTGGATTTATTAGTGACTATCTTATATTTATGGCCCCTTGTTTTGGTCTCCCCCACAAGTGGAAACACCTTCTCTACGTCTACCCTTTCAAACTCTTTTATAACCTTAAAGGCATCTATCAGGTCACCCCTCAGCCTTCTCTTTTCTAGGGACAAGAGCCCCAGCCTGTTCAATCTTTCCTGATAAGTATATCCTCTCTGTTCATCCTTGTAAATCTTTTTTGCACCTTCTCCAGTACCTTTTTTTTTAATAATATGGTGACCAGAACTGTCTTATACAAGTTTAACATAACTTCTCTGCTTTTCAATTCTATCCCTCTAGAAATGAACCCCTGTGCTTTGTTTGCTTTTTATGACCTTATTAACCTGCATCGCTACTTTTAGTGATTTGTGTATCTGTGCCCCTAAATCCCTTTGCTTCTCTACCCCATTTAAACTATTTTCCAAGGATTGTGCGGCCTCCATATTCTTCCTACCAAAATGCACCACCTTACAATTATCTATGTTGAAATTAATTTGCCAATTAAACGCCCATTCTGCAAGTTTATTAATGTCTTCCTGTATTTTGTCGCAGGCCTTCTCCGTATTAACCATACCCCCCAATTTGGTGTCATCCAAACCCTAACCCTAACCCTAATGCAGTTGATTTAGACTTTGTATTCTATGCTCTGCATTTTTTAACAATGGGGGTACTGATACAGTGACTAATAGATGGATACCAGTGCCCAGGATTCTATGGGACAGAAGTTATATTGGCCTTTCACACAAGAGGAAGAAGATTATTCAGCACCCACGACAATTGTACAGCCTTTTACAAACTTTCTATCCTGCGGTCGTGCAAAGTTTTATTTATAATGGCATTTCGGGCAGTTTTAAGGCCACAAAAATAAATTGAATACAAACACAACATGTGAATCTTTTGCCTGTCATTAATTTGTATCTGGGTAATATTTTCATCTTCTCAACTCCCAACAGCATTCACACTTTGTTATAATTCTGGATACTTTAGATATAAGCACTAGGTCAAGATTTACTAACTCCTCTATGACCTCTCCACCAAGTTATCCTTAAGTATGGGGTCAGCTTCCATCAGTTTACCATCACCACCCTTGACTCCATATGGCAGAAATTCAACATCATTTCAACACCATTTTTTGGATGTTAAATGAAGGCTGGAGAGACCAATTTTGGGTCACGATTTCCCACGCAAGGTCTCTCCCCAGAAGCGTTGGCTGTCAAATTGGAAGCAGGAAAAGAAAAGATAGAACTTGCACTTATATAGCACCTTTCATGACCTCAGGACGACCCAAAGCACTTTACAGTCAATGAAGTACTTTTGAAGTGTAGTCGCTGTTGTAATATAGGAAATGTAACAGTGACAGTACGGTCCCACAAACAGCAATGTGATAATGACCAAATAATCTGTTTTAGTAATGTTGGTTGAGGGATAAATATTGGTCAGGACACCGGGGGGGATCTGTCTTGCTCTTCTTTGAAATAGTGTCTTGGGATCTTTTACATCTGCTTTAGAGGGCAGACAGGGCCTCGGTTTAACGTCTCATCCGAAAGATGGCACCTCTGACAGTGCAGCACTCCCACAGTACTGCACTAGATTATGTGCTCAAATCTCTGGAATAGAACTTGAACCCACAATCTTCTGACTCAGTAGGCCAGAGTGCTCCCAATGAGCCAAGGCTAACACACTAAATTAAGGAACTCGGTAGACAGAAGCCACCTTCTGTCTTTGGGTTCACTGAGCTACGGCTAAATCCCATTGTTCTTTATGTTGACTCTTGAATTTCCTGTGTAAATCCCCTATGCCTCTTCCCTTCTCTCTCCTTCTTTAAGATTCCCCTTAAAACTTATCACTTTGACAAAGATTTTTGCCATCCCTTCTTAATCTCTTCTTAGGCTCGGTGTCTGTTTCTCCTCACATCTGTGTGAAGTGTCTTGAGATGTTTTCCTACATTTTAAGGTGATATATAAATGAAAGTTGTTGTTGACGGAAGGCCTGGGAGTCATCAAATACACACGCACACGCACACACACAAACGCACACACGCACACGTTGCCTTCGTTTGACAATTGTAAACAATTTTACAACACCAAGTTATAGTCCAGCAATTTTATTTTAAATTCACAAGCTTTCGGAGATTTTCTCCTTCCTCAGGTAAATGTTTCAAGATCTCCTTGAAGCCTACGCATTTATACATATTGAATAATACATGGTGTTTACAGACTGCCTCTGCAACTGCCCGTTGCCAAGGCAATCACCGTGTTCAGACAGAGAGGTGTCATCTGCAGAACCCCCGAATACACATTCAACAAAAAAACAAACAGGGAAAAAAAACAGAGAAAAAAAAAAGAGAAAAAAAAAAACAGAGAGAGAGGCAGAAACATCCGGAAGGCAGAGAGAGCCAGCAAATGACTCATTATATTAAAAACAGATAACATTTGTTCGCTGGTGGGGTAACGTGTAGCGTGACATGAACCTTTGACAATGAAGAGCAAAGGAGCTCAGCCCAGCTTTGTTGACATCTTTGTGTCTAAACAATCCCTCATCAGGTTCAGATTGGTTGGCCAGATACCTCAGGCTTCTAAAATGTTAATAGATACAGGGTTGCCACGGTGAGAGTTGACACACTATGGTTGCTAAGAAACAAGCTACTTGTAATGTCAATCAAATGTTGGAAAATTGAAAACTCTTCTAGTTGTCAAAAGGCAACAGCTCACACTCTATTTGCCTGGAAGATATAATAAGATAAGCCTTGTTTAATTACCTGGTGTGAAAGGATCTGGGGTTTCTTGAAAGAAACTTGCTTAGTGAAGCTCTTTTGATCTGAAGTGTAACAGGTCACCTTAGACCAGGTGTAGTTATTCCAGCTTTTCACCATATCTTTCACTCACTCAGGTCAATAGCATTTCCAAACGACTGTGGTAAGCACAGAGGTGTAAAAAGCTCAACAGACTCAAGTTAAAAAACTGAGGGGTAGAAATTGGACCTCTCTGCACCTGCTTTATGGGCGTAAAACAGGCGGAACGAGGGCCAATTTCTGGGACCCACATCTTGCGCCCCAAGGAAGGCTGGAAGACATTTGAGCCAATATTGGGTCAGGCCATTTTCAGGCGTCCAAGGTGGCCACTTAAAGCAGACATTAGGCCCCTTGCATATGCTAATAAGGGGCCAAAGGCCTGTTTTAGGACCCCTCAGGGAAATTGGGGTGTCCTGAGAGGAGCATGTGTTGGGCTTGCTCCGCTTAGATTTTCCAGGCATGGAAAGCGGCCGCCACCAAAAAGGTAAGTTAAGTTTCTTTTCAAATTTGATGCAGAGCCAGGAGGAGCAGGAGTGCTTCTCCCCTCTCCACAGCACTCTCGAGGGTTGCTGCCGACCTGCGATCGGTCCCTCTCCTGTTCTCTTCACCCCCCACCTGGGACTTACCTTCAGGCTGCTTGCCTCACATATTTAAAAATGGAGAAGCTGCCTGTGGAGGCGCTCAAAGAATGTTAAAAATGCTCGAGGCCCAATCTTAGGCCAGACTCGGGCCTCCTGGTTAGAGCGCGCAGTTCATTAAGCAGAAAACAAATGCTGCCCAAGAATTCAAAATGCTTTGTTATGTTAATTTTAGAAAACTGTTTAAGCTATCAGAGAAAGATACTTACTGTATTTTATTTGCTGATTGAAATTTTTTCCTTTCAAGTACTTATCCAGTTCCCTTTTGAGAGTCAATCATGGCCTTCAAAAGGGAACTGGATAAGTACTTGAAAGGAAAACATTTGCAGGGCTATGGGGAAAGGGCGGGGGAGTGGGACTAGCTGGATTGCTCTTGCATAGAGCCAGCGCAGACTCGATGGGCCGATTGGCCTCCTTCTGTGCTGTAACCTTTCCATGATTCTATGAAATCACATCTGTATATATTCCTTTCTCATAATAAACTTGATTTGGGATTTTAGCCTGAGTTATAGGTCTGTCAGTGTTGAGTTTTTCCACCTGTTGAAGGGGTCAGAAATGTATGGTGATCACCTTGAGCTACTTCTATTGTAAATACAGCTGTGTAAGAGTGAATTGTTCATCCTGAAGTACACGAGTTTCAGCCACTTCATGCGTAGGGTTGAGTTTTGGTTCATTGCAGGTACGGCCTACTTATGGAAGCTGTCCTTTGCCGGGAGTATAAATAGAACGTCCAAGTCATAACAGCCCATGCATCGCACAACTACATGCAGTTATCAGATCTTACAATACAAAATCAATAATTTATTCAATATCTTATTTCTAAACTGCAAAAATGATTATGGTTATAACTTAAATTTATTGATTTAAAAGCAAGTGAGCGTAACATGAATTTGGAAAATCTCCAGCGAAATAATAATCATTGACAAACAGATTCAAATCAGTCAAACCTGAATATACTGCGGTGGAGTTTTCAGATTAGTGAGTCAGTCAGTGCCCTGTGAATCCGTTTAACTAAACAGCGGAATTATCAAACATTTCGGAGCATTATATTAAAGGATTACCAAATCAGAGGCACATTTTGAACACTGTATTCATTCATTTTCTTTATATTGACTGTTTGGTTGAATACCCTTGATTAAGGGAGCGTTGATGTAGGACCTGATCATGAACCCAGGGTAACCTCACAGTCAATCAATTACTTTTGAAGTGCAATCATTGTTGTTTAATAGGCAAACGCAGCAGCCAATTTGGACACAACTTCCCATAAACAACAAATGATGATGACCAGATAATCTGTTTTTCAGTTAAGAAAGTTGGGTAGGATTTCCTGATTTTTCCAAACAGCACCATGGGATCAGAACAGGAGGAGGGGCCATTCAGCCCCTCAGGCCTGCTCCACCATTCAATTAGATCATGGCTGATCTGTACCTCAACTCCATTTACCCACCTCAGCTCCATAACCCTTGATACCCTCACCTTTTACATCCACCTGAACAGTTTACTGCTTCATCTCTGGGAAGGCACCTCTCTCCCTGCAGCACTTCCCTCAGTAGTGTAGTGATATGTCAGCCTAGATTACATCCTCAAATCCTGAAGTGGGGATTGAACCCACAACTTTCTAGCACAGAGGCAGGAGTGCTACCACTGAGCTGACACACAAGGTGAAGAAATTCGATAGACAGAAGCCATCTTCTGTCTTTGGGTTCACTCACGATGCAGCCCTGTTCCTACAGTGGTTTGAAGCACATTCTGTTATAGGGTAAACCTATTAATCATGAGGGCCATGAATTGGATGCACCGACCCCCTTGGTTGAATTTCTAACATACATTCCCATTGCACCAAGCTCTGAACCAGAGTGCAAAATTGTAAAATTTACCCCATATATCTAACTGAATGTTCTGGTTAAGACCCTCTCTTAACTTTTGTGCTCTTTCCCCATGCAAACTGAAAGCTGCATCTTTATACATGCCAGAAGTGGAATGGTGTCGCACAGGGTTAACAATTACATCCTAGTTATGCCTCTTAGTGCCTCATAGGAACATGGGAAGGAACATAGGAACAGGAGTAGGCCATTCAGCCCCTCAAGCCTGTTCTGCATTCAATAAGATCATGGCTGATCTGTATCTTAACTCCATCTACCCGC
Organism: Heptranchias perlo; assembly: GCF_035084215.1. Taxonomy (NCBI): domain Eukaryota; kingdom Metazoa; phylum Chordata; class Chondrichthyes; order Hexanchiformes; family Hexanchidae; genus Heptranchias; species Heptranchias perlo. Next base: position 24,959,718 of record NC_090358.1, read on the forward strand.
ATCGGAGTTTAGATAGGGTGTGAGGGGGCGCATTAGAGATACTTGCTCTGAGCTGTCAGCCGGAAGTGGAGTGGTACCTAGTTATTCTGCTAGATTGTCCCTCAGGCCCTTTCTGGTCTGAATAAAAGCCACACTAAAGTAGTGTTGGGTCCAGCAGGAGCCATGACTCTGGAAGCATAAGGTAATCAATCTCCTCCAGGCTGCATCTGTACTCCTGCCACCGACCTCAGCTGGAAGGTCCAGAGGCCTGAAAATTGTACGAGGGGAGACATTCACCTGATGCCATCTTCTGCATTTGGGGTCTCCAGGGGCCCTCACAGAACCTCTGGTCTGCTGGGGGTCCTGGTCCAAGCCATGGTGCCAGCTTTTTTTGGGCCCGCCTCTGTTTGGACATTCCATGGGTGAGCGCAAAGGAAAGTTTGGGTGGGAGGTCCAGCAACACCCACTCCTACCTCATTTAAATGCCAGCACTGGGCCTGCACCTATTGCAGGCCTCAGTGCGCCCATGTAGGCAACCCATGGCATTCCTGGGACAGCATAGTAAAGGGGGAGACCTGACAAATTGGGTCGCCACAAACATTTCTTCTTCACTACACCTGGGAACTGAGTGCTCCTCATGTGCAATACAGAGGAACATCTACCCTCAATGTCCCCAGTCAGAACTGTACCATGATTAATGCAGAGGAATTCTTTCTTGTTACAACGACAACAACTTGTATTCATATAGTGTCTTTAATAAAGTAAAACGCCCCAAGGCGCTTCACAGGAGCGTTATCAGATAAAATTTGACACTGAACCATATAAGGAGATATTAGGATAGGTGACCAAAAGCTTGGTCAAAGAGGTAGGTTTTAAGGAGCATCTTAAAGGAGGAGAAAGTGGCAGAGTGGTGGAGAGGTTTAGGGAGGAAATTCCAGAGCTCAGGGCCCAGGCAACGTTTTGAATGAGCTCAAATTTATGGAAGGTGCAACGTGCGAGGCCGACCAGGAGAGCATTGGAATAGTCGAGTCTAGAGGTAACAATTGTAAACAATTTTACAACACCAAGTTATAGTCCAGCAATTTTATTTTAAATTCACAAGCTTTCGGAGATTTTCTCCTTCCTCAGGCAAATGTTTCAAGATCTCCTTGAAGCCTACGCATTTATACATATTGAACAATACATGGTGTTTACAGACTGCCCCTGCAACTGCCCGTTGCCAAGGCAATCACCGTGTTCAGACAGAGAGGTGTTACCTGCAGAACCTCCGAATACACATTCAACAAAAAAACAAACAGGGAAAAAAAACAGAGAAAAAAAAACACAGAGAGAGGCAGAAACATCCGGAAGGCAGAGAGAGCCAGCAAATGACCCATTATATTAAAAACAGATAACATTTGTTCGCTGGTGGGGTAACGTGTAGCGTGACATGAACCCAAGATCCCGGTTGAGGTAACAAAGGCATTGCAGGCAGTCCATCAAAGTCAGCTCTCACATAACCAGTGGGGCATGATGGTGGGTGCACCCACGTGAGTATTATGGGTTTGAAGGGCTCAGGAAGAGATTTCAAAGGTATTGCTTGAATGATACAGGATTGTCTGTCCCATTTATTGATTGATATCACTCTCAGGGAGTCTGATGGTTTGTTAATGTATCGGCATTACTGTTTCTTTACAGACATCTCCCTTTAATTGTTCATCAATCAGAGGAATTAGATTTGTCTATTCCACAGTCTGTCAATCCGCACACATTGATTTAAGTTGTTCTAACCACCAAAACAATTTTGATTTTTGTCGTAATTCATTAGTGAACAAAGCCATAGATGCAAACAAGGAGAGCTCGTCTAGGATGGGCACCTGTTACCGAATACATTGATAAGTGTTTCGGCTCGCATTACCACAGGAACAGTGAGCTTCTATGAGAGATACTGTGTGCAAAAGGTTTTTTTTAAAAAATGGATTTATCCTAGTTTTAAAAAATGATATGGCATGGGAGTCTTTGAAAAAGAAACAAGACCAGAGCACCCTTTGGCCCTTCTTAGCACAGTCTCAAAGAACTGTGTCCAGTCTAAAGTTGGCATCCATTAGAATCCCTGAGAGTGATATGAATCAGTAAATGAGACAGACACCCCTGTATCATCCAAGCAATATCTTTGAAGTCTCTTCTTGAGCCCTTCAAACCCATAATACCCATCATGTGGGTGCACCCACCATCACGTCCCACTGGTTATCCATGCTTTTGTCAACTCCAGACTCAACTATTCCAATGGTCTCCTGGCCGGCCTCCCATCTTCCACCCTCCATAAACTTGAACTCATCCAAAGCTCTGCTGCCTGTATCCTATTTCTCCTTTAAGTATTTATCCAATTCCCTTTTGAAAGCTGCTATTGAATCTGCTTCCACCACCCTTTCAGGCAGCGCGTTCCAGATCATAACAACTTGCTGCGTAAAAATAATTCTCCTCATCTCCCGTCTGGTTCTTTTGCCAATTACTTTAAATATGTGTCCTCTGGCTACCGACCCTCTTGCCAGTGGAAACAGTTTCCCCCTATTTACTCTATTAAAACCCTTCATGATCTTGAATGGCTTCATTAAATCTCCCCCCAACCTTCTCTGCTCTAAGGAGAACAAACCCAGCTTCTCTCAACATCTAATGGATCAGTGATGAAAACATCAAAGAGAATAGGTGACAATGGACAATCTTGCCTCAGCTCTCTTTCAAGAGAAGTGGGCTCAGTGAATCTCCCATTTATTCCATGGATCTTAGAGCTGCAGTACACATCTTGGATAAAACCCGAGATTTGGCCATGCATTCCCACAGCTTCCAACTTCTACACGAGGGCTGGATGAGGAGCGAGGTCAAAATCCTTAAGAAAATCAATGAAAGGGTATAAGTGGTTTTTTTCTGAGTCTTCCCATGTTCTGCAATCTCCTATAAAGCCATAACCTGCCCTATACATTCCTCACAAGAGCAAAATCCAACAAGAGGGTGATTGTATCGATAGTTCCATTACAACTCTACATCTCTGTAGCAGAACATTTGTCAGTGTGGTGCGATACACAGCGCGAATGCATCATAATTGGTCTACAAAATGAAAATCTGTTGGGAAGTTTTCGAATTGATATTGACTTCACCCTTGGGAAGGAAAGACTTGTTAAAAAAGCAATAGGCAGTGGTTAGAAACCAGCCAGATGAGAAAGCAAACGTAGATTGGCTGAAGACACAGGGAAAACCTACAGAAATGTTCAGCCAACTGAGCGAAATGATGAGTGGAGAAAGAAGCTGACTTATCAATTGAAAGTCAGTGGCAGGTTTACTCCAGAGATAAGTGCCCTGATTGGGAGAACAATTGCCACACCTGGGAGAATTGCTAAGATGGAATGACTGGATGTGATTTCTTGGGGAGCTGCCTCGGGTGGTAGACTCATTTGGGATGGAATTTCCCCCAAGTGGACATTGGGCGGATTACCAGCGGAACAGGACGTCTGGACCGTTTTGAGCATCGGGCTGGCGGGCTGTGGCTGGAGATCGAGTGCCCCGGGACAGCCAGCCAGCTCTGGGCCGCTGCAGTATCGGACAACCCAGCTGCCCGTCCAGACCGTACAAAGGTAGTAAGAAAGGAGGAACCCCGCTCCATGGAGGGGTGGGGAGCGTCAGCAGCCCAGGCTGGTTTTGTGCAGCCTGGAGGAGCACTCCTGCTCATCCAGGCCCCTCAAAAATGAAGAGGAATTTACCTTCGAGATCTTCGTGGGCCGGGCCACCAGCCGCTACTGGTCAGCACGTGCCTGGCGCACACCCCGCCCAGTCCAGACAAAAAATAATTAATGGGCGTCCAATGTATGTCATAGGTCCCCAATTAGCATCTTAAATGGGCCGACCACCTAAGTCAGGGGGTCGATCATCCCGCCCAGCGGTAAGCCCCAGGGAACATTGCCACGGCAACGGCAGCAACTGGGCACCCGGTCATCGCCCGCAATTTTTGAGGCTCTACCGTCCCATTTCCGCTGGGATCGAAGTCCGGCTCATCGAAAGGTTCTGTGACATTCTGGGCATTACCTTGAGGGCTTCAAGTCTCTAAGTCTAAAATGACGTGCCATAGGTCACCTCTCTCTGATTCATGTGCCAGAACATGAATCGACATTACTGTGACAGTCTTCTGCTTGTATGCAATTCGATCTTTTGCTACTGAAGGTAGAGTAGATGAAAGGCTACAGGGCAAAATCCAGTTTTGTTTCTATCGACTTATTTCTGTTTAGACATAATAACAGGGAGAGTGGGACGTGCAAACCTGGACCTCCCATTTGGCGGGAGGTGGGGGGAGAGGGTGCGGAGAGAAGAGCAGGAACTTCCTTTCTTCTCCTCCGCCTTTGGTCATTGTTTCCTCTTCCCTCTGAGAACCTGCGATATGGAATGGAACCATTTCCATTAGATTGGGCAAAAACGTTCAATCACAGATTATAGCTTTCTTTTATTGTACCACTGTTTATCTTAACAAGATTTTTTTTTTACTGAAGTACAAATAATGATCACATCCTAAAGTAAGTATTGTAGGGATAATTTTACCAATTTACACGCCCGGTACAGAGTTCCTCTTCTCGGAACACTGATCGGCAATTCACGGAATATTATGGACAGCACGCGGCTTAATTCCTGATATGTGCCCCAGCTCGGTGAAGTTATACGCTGGGAGTGTGAATTCATAAAATTACCCCTTGCAAGTAACACCAGGATCATATCCTTGGTTTATAAGTCTTTTCTAAATCTGTTTTTTTCCGGCATTACCCTGCATGCAATCCCCGAAGCTTCAGTGAATACAGCAGTGGATCATTTCGAAACATTGTTTAGTGCAGAGTACAATTTTGTGTTCAATGATTTAGCTGCGATAAGATTAATGCACGTGTCTGCAATAATGCATTTCAGATAAATAGTCACTGCAGATTGCTCAAAGTGTATTCACATAGAGGAGTAAAATATTAAAAGCTATTGTTTGCTCTTTTTTCTCCTGTCTTCTCTGTTTCTGTTCAGCAGGCTAAAAAAAAAACCACGAAAGATTTTGCATTTATAAAGCAGTTTCACAATCTTAGGAGGTCCCAAAGTGCTTTACAACCAATGAACTACTTTCGAAGTGTAGTCACTGTTGTAATGTAGGGCAACACGGCAGTCAAATTTCACACAGCAAGATCCCACAAACCGCAAAAGAGGCCAGGTAATCTGTTTTTTGGTGATGTTGGTTGAGGGAGGAATATTGGCCAGGACACTGGGACAACTCCCCGGCTCTTTTTCAAATAGTGCCAAGGGATCTTTTCCATCCACATGAGCAGGCGGATGGGGCCTCTGTTTATCATCTTACCTGAAAGGGGGGATATACAGATATAGCTAGAACTTAATGGAATATCTGTAGCATGTGTCGTGATATTGAAGTGTTCCATGTTGTCCTGCTTCTGAGTCTAGGTTTATACTGTTGAATTATTTTTCTTGTACAATTTGGTTTCAATCCCCCCGAAAGTACTTTTGACAAATTTATATTGTGATGAGTCGAATATCAATATATCAATTCACACTTACTGAGTCACTGTCACACTTTTCAAAGTTTCACTTAAAGACAGTGCGACTTCACCTCTAGGGAGGCTGATTGACCAGCAGAACTGAGCAGCATTGTACGGCAGATTCAGCCATGCCTCAGTGGTCGCACTCTCACCTCTGAGTCAGAAGGTTGTGGGTTCAAGTCTCCCTCCAGAGACTTGATCCAGGCTGACACTCCACAGTGCAGTACTGAGGGAGTGCTGCACTGTCGGAGGTGCTGTCTTTCAGATGAGATGTTAAACTGAGGTCTCGTCTGCCGTTCCATGGCACTATTCGAAGAAGAGCAGGGGTTGTTTGCCCCAGTGTCCTGACCAATATTTATCCCTCAACCAACAACACTAAAACAGATTACCTGCTCATTTATTTCATTGCTGCTTGTGGGATCTTGCTGTGCGCAAATTGGTTGCTGCATTTCTTACATTGCAACAGTGACTACATTTCAAAAGTACTTCTTTGGCTGTAAAGTGCTTTGAGAGGTTCTGAAGTTGTGAAAGGCGCTATATAAATAAAGGCAAGTCTTTCTTTCCATTGTACCGATGCCGTTTGCAAACAAGGTAATAATGGGTTTATTACACAATAACGTATTTAGACAGAATTTATGCCAGTGTGTTGTGTGTTTGGCAAACAGAAAAAAAGCAAATAGTGCCCATTTGAGACATTTTGCAGCATCTTCCAGCTGAATGCTGAGTTGTAACATGTTGCAGCTCTAACTAGTTGTTACATTGTTGACATTTTTGGCTTTATATGAATTATTTTTTAAAAAATATTTTATTCTTTTTAGTGGTTTTGAAGAGAAACTTTCTTGATCTTACGTATTTGATGTCAATACAGCTTTAATGCATCATAACTTTACTGCAAAACATGAAACAAATCTTTGAAGTGCCCTGTACAATTTAACTCAAACTGCTTTTAACCTGTACAGTTCTGCAGGTAAGAGAATTGCTCGACGGTGATCCAGTTTAATTTCAAGTCGTTTTAAGAAAAGTTGACTGAATTCTGTATCAGAAGGATTTGTTTTTTGTTTGAATAGCTGACTAATTATCAAAAATGTATATGCTGCGGTGTTTGAAAGGAGTGAGTAAGATGCCAGAGGGGTGAGTGTATTTGTGAGATGATGAACTTGAGAACACTAGAAACAGGAGTTGGCCATTCAGCCCCTCGTGTTCGTTCTGCCATTCAGTTAGATCATTGTTGTTATTGTAGAGCAAGATCAAGGAATGACTCCACTTGAGTCATTCCACGATCTTGCTGTACAACAACAACAACGTGCATTTATATAGCACCTTTGAAGTAGTGAAAACGTCCCAAGGTGCTTTGCAGGAGCGATTATCAAACAAAATTTGACACCGAGCCACATAAGCAGATATTAGAGCAGGTGCTTGGTCAGAGAGGTAGGTTTTAAAGAGCGTCTCAAAAGAGGAGAGAGAGCCAGAGAGGTTTAGGGAGGGAATTCCAGAGCTTAGGGCCTAGGCAGCTGAAGGCACGGCCGCCAATGGTGGAGTGAAGAAAATTGGGGATGCGCAAGAGGCCAGAATTAGAGGAGTGCAGAGATCTCGCAGGGTTGTAGGGCTGCAGGGATAGGGATAAATGTTTTACGCCTGACATACAATAAAACCTGTTAACAAGGCTCCACAAAAAATACTAGAAACTTGCTTTCCATTTTTCATTTGGCCTCCATTTTTTTTTGTGTTTTCTTCCCTGCGTTCTGGATCCTATGTCACCATGAACACCAAAGAGTGTCAGTTCTTGCTGGTCTGTAACCAGTTGTTGGAGATGACACCTGAGTGACAGGAGTTAAACTTCCCTCTGATTTCCCCTCACTTCCTTACTGGAACCTCCTTCACAGACAGCAGGCAATTAGATTAGGGATTAACCATTTGGGTGATTTTTTTCAGTACGTTGTGGAGTTTTACTCGGAGCTGGTGTACTTGGTACCTCCGGGGCAGCAGCAGGCACATGGATTCCCTGGGTGCTAATGGTTGAGCGCTCGTTGTAATGGGCCAGGCGGGAAGCCTCTCCCGCAGTGCATTGGAAAACATCGTTCACAAAAGGAGTTCATGATGCTCATGGCCTTGGAGGAGATGCCGGTGTCTGGGTGAACCTGCTTCATCACTTTGTAGATGTAAATCGAGTAACTCTCCTTCCTCGACCTTCTCCGCTTCCTGCAGCCCTTTGCTGGCACTTCATTCAGGGCTTTCTTGCCGCTCTTCTTGGGAGCTACTTTCTTCTCCTCAGGCATTTGAAACTCAATTTCACACATGGAAATTTGGGAAGTCTGATTCCAACCTGAGTCTGGCCGGTCTTCGTGGTGGCCCATTGCCACATCTAACCCACTGTGCTATAGTTTTTAAATTTCCCTTTAGTCAGATGAATGGACCAGGAAACCTTTGATGATTTGACCGCCGGTTGGTTTTATGATAATATCAGCTTACAGGGACAATCCCTTCTTCGGTCAGGCTTTTTGAATTGGCTCGGTCTCTCATGTTTTAGGGTGGCATTCCATTTATTTTCTGCCCATTCTTCCCAGCAACAAGATAGTGGGTAACCTGTTCCTAGCCTTGACACTCTGAACCAGCCATTTGGAGATGCACAACGCTGTCCTTGAGGTGACTTTCTTGCTGAGGCGCCTTGGGACGTTTTAAAACGTTAAAGGCGCTATATAAATGCAAGTTGTTGCTATTTTGATTATATCTGCCCATCCTTTGGGGACAAAATTGAGCTCATCCAAAACTCTGCTGCCCACACCCTATCTCGCACCAAGTCCCGTTCACCCATCACGCCTGTGCTTGCTCACCTACACCGGCTCCCAGCCCACCACGCCCCAATTTTAGAATTCTCATCCTCGTGTTAAAATCCCTAAGTGGTCTCGCCTCTCCTTATCTCTGTAACCTCCTCCAGCCCTACAACCCTCCGAGATCTCTGCGCTGCTCCAACACTGGCCTCATGTGCATCCTCCACTCCCTTCGCCCCATCATTGGCAGCTGTGCCTTCAGCCCTCTAGGCCTTAAGCTTGGGAATTCCCTCACTAAACGTCTCCACCTCCCTCTCCTCCTTTAAGTCCCTCCTTAAAACGTACCTCTTTGACCAAGTTTTAGTCACTTGCCCTAATATCACCTTTTTTGGCTCGGTGTCAGTTTTTGTCTGATTACGCTCCTGTCGAAACTTAACACTATACAAATGCATTAACACCCAAACAAAGTAGTACAAAGAGAAACTTTATTGAACCCCAACTTGTATACAAGTGGAAGAGCACCTCAAACAATGGTTGAGGGTACAGCTTCGCCGAGTCAATGAAACAGCTCATGTTTATACAATTCAGTAGACAACGCCCACCTGTTACAGAATATTCTTTATTGGCTTAGGTAGTTGGTCAATCAAGTAGTGAGCCTGCCCCCGAACATCCATAGCCACCTTGTTACCTTGCACATAGGCCTGAGCAGATGTCAGTTATCTCTTTTCTCTCTTCATTCCTGTTCCTTGTTATCAGTAAGGCTGGAGCCAATCTCAAGGCTACATGGCCGTTCACTAACTCTATTCTTATTATTTTCTGTAGTAAGCTACATCCTTATCTCAAGGGAGGCCAGGCTGTGCTAAGCTTAATTATCAACATACCAAGGCTCAAACATAATTACAAAATTGTGCTTCTATGTGTGCTGTAGCTAAACCTATTATGTGAGTTAAGTGAGTTAATAAAGAGTTAATATGGTCAAGTATCCCTTCATGCACTTCCACATCCCTTCATGCACTTCCACACTCCTATGAGGCACCGTGGGATGTTTTTCTGTGTTAAATGCACTATATAAATATTAGTTATATGAGAAAAGAAAGACTTGCATTTATATATTGCCTTTCACGACCTCAGGACGTCCATAAGCACTTTACTTTTGAAGTGTAGTCACTGTTGTAACGTAGGAAACCAATTTGCGCACAGTAAGGTCCCACAAACAGCAATGTGATAATGACCAGATAATCTGTTTTTTTAGATGTTGGTTGAGGAATGAATATTGGCCGGGACACCAGGGAGAACTCCCCTGTTCTTCTTCAAAATAGTACCATGGGATCTTTTAAGTCCACCTCAGAGGGCAGGTGGGGCCTTGGTTTAATGTCTCATTTGAAAGACAGTGCAGCAATCCCTCAGTACTGCACTGGAGTATCACAAAAGACTAAAATCATGAAACAGGAAACTGCCTCAGCTACCCTTCCCTAGTAAGTGGCTCAAGGATTTCAGGTATGAGACCGGATGTAGGATCTGCCCTAGGGCAGAACACAACGGACAAACAATATATCTTACTTCTAACTTCAGAGAAACACCCCATACTGCACCAATATATTCCTATTTCCTACATTTAATCCTTATGGATTCTGTGAGCATGACTGCAGTCAGCATCTGGTTAAAGATGAAGTTTGGTGCAGATTAATGCACGTTACTCACATCCACTGAGAAATGGATTGAGACTCGTGAAAGTCTTCTTAACGGTTAGTAAGGGCAGAAGGCCCTTGACCTGATTCCTCTGGATTGGGTTTGAACCTGTATTATACAACTAAAAGAACAGTGTTCCATCATGATGTGTTATTGGTTTCTCCACTGTCCTCCTTTTAATATACCCACTGGAAAAATAGTTTATCGAAATGATCAGTCCTCTTCAGGACTGCCGGTGATTAAGGTGATGGGTGATAAATGGTAGCCGTACAATGCAGACATAAGAGGTAATGGAATCATCCTTCTTGTTGAGGAGTCTATCTCCTGCAGCTTAATATGTGCAGTCTGATGCTTGCTCTGAACCAGCTAGTTTACCAATGGAATAGTAATGATCCATAATCACAGATTTCCTTTCGTTGCTTATCATGGCCATTTGCAAAAATAAAGATCGGGCTATACCTTGGAGGCTGGATCGCTCCTGGGGGGGGGGTTAGGTTTACGAGTCGCGATTGTTGGCGGGTAGCCTCGCCCACCGCCAGCATGCGTTGGACGTATGGGCACGCGATGCCCACGCCAACTGTCCCTTCATTTTAACAGTCGGTACCTTCGCTTGTGACCTTTCAGGAACAGGTATGAGATCGTGGAGCTGCCTTCAGTCTGACTATTTAACGTGTGCATTTTTATACAGCTGTCGTGTAAATAAACAGGGACCTTTAAACTGATTTATTAACTCAACAGGACTGCATAAAAATTTGCTTCTGCTTTACAAGCTCGGGTACAAGAGGTGTAAGGTGTGAGAGGTGTCCATGTTGAAAGTAGGGAATCTTGCCCTTTGGCAGCACGATTGGAAAATCAGATGAGAGCTACGCTCCATTTTCTGATTTAAATTCCGATGTTTGCTATTGGACGATGATCCCCACTGGTAGTGTAGATTCGTAAAATGACCCCCTGCCATTCTCTCCAGAACATTCCCAGCACAGTCTGTGTCACCTGACACTCTTCAGGTTAATACCTACGATTGATTTCTTATCACATCTTCCTTCTGTTGAGCTGATGAAACAAGTACATCCTGACTGGACTCAGAGTTAACTGTCCGAGGCCTGACAACAAACAAGGAACTTATCTTACTCCTCGTTGTTAGAAACTAATCACTGTCTCTATAACTAATTGATTGTCTCGCAATCCTGCCACTGGAATTACACCACAGAAAGAGGCCATTCAGCCCATCCTGTACATGTTGGTGTTTATCCTCCACACGAGCAGTATCCTAATCCCACGTGCCTGCCCTTTTCCCATTTCCCTTTATCCCCTTTCCTCCAACCACCTATCTAACAAATTCTTAAACGTTGACATGGTCTCTGCTTCAATCACTAACTCTGGTAGTACATTCCTCATCCTCACAACCCTCTGTATAAAAAGGTTTCTCCTGCTCTCTGTCCTAAATCACTTCCTTTCAATCTTACATTTGTGTCCCCTCTTTCAAGACTGTTCAATCACTGGAAACAGTCTATGTTTATCTATTCTGTCTCATTCCTTTGTAATTTTAAGCACCTCCATCAGATTACCCCAAAATCTCCTCTGTTCTAATGAAAACTGCCCCAATTTTTCAAGTCTTTGTATTTGTATTTCCTCAGACCAGCTAACTTCCTCAACATCCTCCCTCAACATCCTATCTATAGCATGGAGCCCAAAACTGCACAACTTACTCCAACTGTGGTCTTACTAAGGTTTTATATAGATTCACCATTACTTCTCACTTTGGCCTTTGATGCCTCTGCTGCATCCAATCACATCGCTCACCTGACGAAGGAGGAAGCCTCCGAAAGCTTGTGAATTTAAAATAAAATTGCTGGACTATAACTTGGTGTTGTAAAATTGTTTACAATTATACTAAAGAGGGCACTCGACTAGATGACAAGTGAACAGCAGGATATTCAGACTCGGGACTATAGGCTGGTGGCAGTATCTCACTCGTAGCCTGAAAATTTCGATGCAACTCATCCTATGTTACGACAGTGACTACACTTCAAAAGTACTTCATTGGCTGTGAAACGCTTTGGGACGTCCCAGTGTCATGAAAGGCGTTGTATAACTGCATGTCTTTCTTTCTTTATCTTTAGCTTTGACTTTAAAAAGGAATATCTGATGGCTATGTTTTTTGATCTATTAATTTAAATTAATGCAAATCGTGTGGGTTCGATTACCAGTCTGCAAATCTTCCCGTCTGATTTCACTCCACATGCTGCAACCAGGCGATTATTTAATGACCAAACGCAAAAGGGTAAAATCTGTCTCCACATGTCAATTACTCACAATCAAAGACGCCATCCTTGGAAGTGGTCTCACGGAATGCTAATGAGAGCCTAAACTCACTTTGTTCGGTCCTCAAGTAACCGAATATCCAAAACAATTCCCACCTGGACGATAGCACCTTTATCTTAAGTGATTACCCCATCAACAACCTTGTCTGGTTCACGCAGATCGTGAAGTTTGGTGAGGAGTTTAGTAGAGAGAGAGCACAGATAAATTAGACAGAAATTCCCATTTTTTCACAACTTACTTACTGATCCAGTTCTAATTCTAAGAGGATAGCGTACTCAAGCTGAATGTTGTCCTATCATTAATTGACCTAAGCTTTCTCCTGTTGTTGCAATCAGTATTGCTCTGTGGGGGAGGGAGAGAGGGACTAATTGGATAGCTCTTTCAAAGAGCCGGCACAGGCACGATGGGCCAAATGGCCTCTTTCTGTGCTCTTTGATTCTATGATTCTATGATCAGGGACATCTTATAAATCCTGAGAGCCATACTTCTGCAAGGTACTGTAAAAGATCCCATGGCACTATTTCGAAGAAGAGCAGGGGAGTTCTTCCTGGTGTCCTGGCCGACATTCATCCCTCAAACAACATGGAAAATCAGATTATCTGATCATTATCACATTGCTGTTTGTGGGAGCTTGCTGTGTGCAAATTGGCTGCCATGTTTCCTACATTACAACGGTGACTACACTTCAAAGAAAATACTTCATTGGCTGTTAAGCGCTTTGGGACATCCTGAGGTTGTAAAAGGTGCTATATCAATGCTAAGTCCTTCTTCATTTTCTTTCAGGACCCTCAACCCTCTCAACTCATTCAGAAGGTCAAAGGATTGTAATGGCCTTTCCACTGGGCATTGCCCCATTCTGCATTACCATGGAGGAGGAGCAGACGCAGGAGGCCGAGCAGATGAGGTACTAAGGCCGGAGACTGCACCAAATTCGCTATCCTCCCGCCCCCAGAGAGTGTGCGGGGAACAGCGATGCCCAACAACGAGTCCGGCAGGGAAACGTTGAACATTGGAGAAGCCTTTGTCCTTCACCATTGGGCCTTCTATGACTTATTCAGCAGGGAGTACGAAGAGGCGGATGGATCCTGGGGGACGAGGCCTAACACCCCTGAATCTGTGGCGAATGACATCGCTCTGTGTCACCAACAACGCAGCACAGGAAAGGTACAACCGTACACGCGGTGACCCGCCTGATGGTGGAGAGGACCATGGGGGTGCTGAAAGCTCGCTTCAGGTGCCTGGGCAGGTCGGAGCAGGGGGGAGGTTCCTACAGTACGCCCTGGATAAGGTGGTAAAGACTGTAGTGATGTGCTGTGCACTGCACAATTTCACCCTGCGAGAAGGACTCAACCTGGACTTGTTAGATGAGGAGCCCGAGGGACCAAAGGATCCTGACCTGCGTGGTCCCGATCCCAGCGGCGGAGGCCCCTCAAAGGAATCGGCACTCACAGCCGCCAGAGCAGCCTGTGAGCAGCTGTGCCACACAGCTGTTCAGCCATGCGATAGCCCCCACCCTCATAACCCCATCCCCCCTCCACAGGTCAATGCCGCAAATTCGAAGGGCATGAGGAAGTCATTGTGTCATGGACTGATCCTTGTGGGGATGCGGACTCAAGGAACGACAGACAAGATAACAGAGCAAGCAAACTTTTATTCAGTACAAAATTGCAATTGAACCTACAGTCAGCCAACAACATCAATGGAAATTGCACTCAAAAAAAACCCAGCTTCATTAAACTTTTTACTCCAACACCAGACAAACTATTATTCAGCACGGTCTTTTGAGGCTTTTGAGGCCCAACATTGGCTGCATCGATTCTGAGGCTCCTGATTTGCCACCATGCTCACTGAGGTTTATTCAAAAACCTTTCCCAGGAAATTCCGGAGTAAGTTCGCCACGGGAAGACCGGCGCGCGGAACCATGTATGTTACAGCGTGCGTCGCCAATTGCGCTGTTTCGGGAAATTTCCGGCAAAGACACCACGACATAAAATGGCAGAAGTGGAGGAGAGAAGGCTTGTTCTAGTTGGTGGTGGGGGGATGCGAAACCACAACATTAGGTTTTGTTTTTGGCAATGGTTGATCCCAAACAAAGCCAAGAAAGCAATGCTCTCTGCCAATAAATGTGTTTATTACCCCACGGGAGAGAAATGTCTTCTGAAGCAAAGAGACTTCAAAGAACCAAATACATTGAGTTTAAGGCTTCTTTGTTCCGTTGATTTACATGAGACAGGGAACAAAATGTTAATGTGACTGATGAGGTGGTCAGAGAAAAAATCTAAAAGACTTTGCTTGGCAACCAGGTACACAGAATGTTCCACAAATGACTAGTTCAAAGGTTTAAGGTGAGGCATCACCATCTCCAGCCTCATTATTGAGGGTAAACTGCAGGTGTGAATCCTGAGGAAATTGGTGAAGATTCCCAATGATACCGGAAGGTCTTAGTTTCACTGTCTTTGCAGCGTGATTGAACTATTTTACAAGATGTTACTGGGCCAAGCTTTTGTAAGAGAAGACAATCACAGAGGTGTCAAACAGTCAATAGACAGGATTACAGCTGTCTCTGTGTGAGAACAACCGTTAATGAACTCACTCATTGCCACACACATCTGAAAACCCTATTGCAGCCGTAAAAATGCCAGTGTGTCGGCGTATAGATCCTGACGAATGTACATAACTGAGAAAATGTAAGATTTTACCATTAACATACTGAGCGCCCAACCAGTGTCACTGCTCCTGTGGTTCTGCCTTGCTGTGTATGGCCACTGACCAGCTAATTACAACTAACGGCAACCAGTTTAAATAACAAACTTACTCGCAATGACACTCACCTGATCTTCATTGGCCTCACGTTGTGCCTACATTTTAACAGGCACGTTCTGGCCGGCCAACGGGGTCCACGCATCAGGCAGACGAGGGCCTCATTGAGATTCGGAAGTTGGGGGTCTGATGATGTCATTCAGACTATATTTTAACCCTCAGTGGCCGAGTTCAGCACCTGTTGCTGGCCCCGGGGAGTTGGGGAGCGATCCCAGGGGAGTCGGCTGTCACGAGGTTCGACATTTGTGGGTTCAGGAGAAGCATTTGTGCCTCTCCTGACCTCACAAAAATCATTTACAAACCTGTGTTTTAAACTTCTTCTGAGCAGCCTGTAGTGGAAGGGGCCTCTGGTTAGACCCCTCAACACCAAGTACCAATGGGCAGAGGGTGGGCAACGTACATTCCGCTCATTGGTACTTCAAAATTGCATCGGGATCTTATCGACGTCTCAGGACCCCGGTCTGCATGGGCCAATGAAGCACCCACCTGTTCACAGCGGGCGGCCGGGACGTCCATTTCAAGGTCTCAACCAAAATGGTGGAGGGCCAGATGTTGGCAGGAACAGGGTGGTAAGTGGGGCACTGCTACTTCAATCACGTTACCCGCTACCCGTTCCCCCTTGGCAGAGGGGATGAAAATCACCCCTAGATGCAGGGGGTGAGTGGGGGACGGGGCGGTAGGGGGGAGGTTTGAATATGTTGAAAGAGTTTGATGCCTTTCTTCATGACCTGTGTAGTTGTGGAAGGGGTAATTCATGCACCAATCCACATTTAGCTTTAACTGTAGGAACCATCTGTGGAGTACGTATCATTAAAGTAATCGTGAATCATCCTGAAGAATTTAACTAATGATATTATTCTGCTTTTGGTCAGGAGTGACCTTGGGGTAAATTTTAACTTCCAGCTGGGAAGAGAGTGGAGGGGGGGGTAGATTTTTGAGTGTGAAATCCAGAAGGTAAGTGAGTGAGTCCCGATCGCAATGAAGCCCATCAATTTTACTTGTGGGTTTCACGCCTGCCAGCCAGCCTGATTGACAGGTTGGCTGGGGCTGGCTGGCTGTCAAGCAGGAAGGTTTGTTGCAGCAGTCCGCAGCCGGGGATCAGAGGGAGGGAGGGATCATGGACCAGGGAGAGGATCAGGGGGCTGGAGAGGAGATCAGGGGGGCTGGGAAGGAGATCGGGGGGGGGCCAGGAAGAAGATCGGGGGCTGGGGAGGAGATTGGGTGCTGGGGAGGAGATCAGGTGGCTGGGGAGTAGATTAGGGGGCCAGGAAGAAGATCGGGGAGCTGTGGAGGAGATCGGGGGGCTGGGAAGTAGATCGGTGGGGCCAGGAAGAAGATCGGGGGCTGGGGAGGAGATTGAAGGCTGGGGGGGAGATCGGGGGGCTGGGGAGGAGATTGGGGGGCCGGGAAGAAGATCGGAGGGGGCTGGAAAGAAAATTGGAGGTCGCTGGAGATCGGGTGAAGAGTTGTAGATAGGTGGGTGTCTACCATGGGAGGGGGGTCCACCATCGGGGGGCCACCATCGGTGGGGAGGCGGGGTCAGCTGATCACGGGGGTCCTGTCAGCCAGGTGAGCTTGTTGGGCCCGGATGAAGCACTCCCTGCTCCTCCAGGCCCACAAGCAGTGCAATAAAGACATTCACCTCATATATCTGGCCCTTCCCGCCTGCTTTCACTTGATGTGAATTGGAAGTGATGGGAAACCTGAACAGGTCATTTTAATTTTCCAATACACAAACTATTAAGTACCTCAAGTATTTTGATGAGGTACATTGCCCCTTTAAGTATCGGCCCGCTGGCTTTAAGTGGGGGCGGGACTTCCTGGTATCTGCTGTCCACACGCAGACAAACCTGCCTGGGTTAAACCCAAAAGTGGGCGAGTTGGAGCCGGGGTGCGGTCCCGCTCCAAAAAGCTGTTATTTTAACCTCCTACCCGCCCCCAACCCACCCGTTCTTGGGGTTGAAATGTACCCCCCTTATATCACCAAAACAAGTCAAAGAACAGCTATCACATGACTGTCACTAAGAAAGCGTAAGGTGAAAGAATGAACTTGCATTGATAGAATGTCCTCCCCACATTCCTGAGCTTCATATTTAATAAGTCACTTCTGCAGTGCAGTTACTGCCGTTAGGTCGGTAAACACTGTTGCCAATTTGTACACAACAAGATCCCATAGAGAACAATAAGATGAATGACCAGTTAATTCACTTTTGGTGATGTTGGGTTGAGGGAGAAATGTTGACCAAGACTCCAAGGGCTGGATTTCCCTTTTCCCACCCCTACACCTTCAGGAGCAGGACTTCTGCCTGCCTCCCCAAGCAGTCCATAATCCCGGTCCAATTTCCCGTGTTGGTGGAGTCATTAGACAATCACAACATCCTCCCGGTGGGATTCCCGCCAGCGAGCAAGAGCCCACCATCGCCCTCAGTGAAATTTCAGCGGTGCTGCAGCCTTTGAAGTGATGGGAATCTCATCAAAGAGCCCAAAGACTGCAGCAAATCGCCCACTGAAGGGGCCATCAGTAGACCTTGAGGTCTATGACTTGTACCCCAGGGATCACTGCCAGGCTTCACCTGGCCGTCCTGGGGAACAGCAGAAACCCTAACCCTCAACCAACATCACTTAAGCAGATTGTCTGATCATTTATCACAATGTGGGATCTTGCTGTGCACAAATCAGCTGTTACTTTTCCTACATTACAACAGTGACTATAATTCATCGGCTATAAAGCGCTTTAGGAAATCGTAAAATAGAAATATAAGTTCTTCCTTTCTGAAAGGTAGTTCTATTCAATAATGTGAATTTTTAAAATTCAAATAAATGACCTAGTTTGCTGTTCTAGGTTATTTTAATGAAAATTAGATCTCAGTGCCTGATACAGTTTCAGATGAAGATAAATTAATTGTTTTATTTTTATTGTCCTCGTTGATTAAGTTGACAGTGTTCAGATGAGCACCAATGGATTAGTTGCAGACAATCTGTTATCAAAAACCACTGTAGAAATATCACCAACTCTAACGGTGAGAGACAAACGGTAACAGGAATAAAAATGAAAATGGAATCTTGAGGGTTTCTTTTTACAAGGTTCTCGGGATAATGGAACGGGAAGTCCCAAGTAAATAAATGCCTTCAATGCAGAATTTTAATCCCATTCAACCTTGCTGTGCTGCTGTGCTGAGAGACGTTACTCCTACAAAGTCCGCGGGGTAGATTTTAACTCCCTCCGCCTGGCGATATCGAGGCGGGTGGTGGGGGTAGAGGGAGCAGTTAAAATGGAGTGGGGGACTTGCCCATTATTAAGTGCATCTATCCATTTGGGTACCGTATCGTCAGTACTGTGTAAGTGCACAACGGGCACATATGGAGTGTTTTATTAGTTAGTATTCCTGATTGGGCCTTCGTGTAATGGGGGTTCATATCAGGAATTCATGGGGCCAGTTTTAATGGCTGGAAGATCTGTAAATCAGGCACACTGATCGCCGTACCGAAACTCCTGGCAGTGCCCATTTTCTGATCACTGGCACACAGCCCATTATTTAATGTCAACTAAAATTAATAAACAGAAAATCACAGGCTGTGTGCCCAGTTTTTCCCGTAATGTGCTTCGGTAGAAATAAATAAAAGTTACAGCACGGAAACAGCCCAACCAATCCGCGTCGGCTTTTACCCTCCATTTGAGCAAATAGTTCGAATCGTTGTGAAGACGTTTCTCCTGCCCTCTGTTCTAATTCTCTTACATTTAACCTTGTGCCTGTGACACCTCATTCTGGACCCTCAACCACTGGAAACAGACTGATTCTCTCTCCCCTGTCCCAACCTTTCACAATTTTAAACACTTCTATCATATCGGCCCTTAATCTGTGTTGTTCTAACGAAAACCAATTTTTGAAGTCTTTCTTTGTATTTGTTTTTCCAGGCTGGATTCTAGTAAATCTGCACTGTACCCTCTACAAAGCCTCAATATCCTTTCTATAGTTTGGAGCCCATTACTGTGCACAAGACTCTAACTAAGATCTTATTAAGGTTTTGTGTAAGCCCATCATTACCTCTTTGCTTTTATATTCTATACCTCTTGTGATAAAACCTAGAATTCCATTAGCATTTTTTTAATATCCTGTGAACCTGTGTCCCAAATCCCTCTGCTCTCCCACAGCACCAAGCCTGCTTCCATTCAGAGTGTAATTATTGCTGTTATTCTTATTACAAAAATGCAACACCTTCATGGTTATTGAGACTGAATTCCACCTGCCGCTTTTTAACCCATTGGCCCATCTTATCGATATCCCTTTTCAGCTTGCTTTGGTCTTCTGAAGAATGAATCACACCTTCTATTTTGATATTATTTGCAAATTTCGAAACCACTCCCTCGAGGCCTGTATCTTCGCCGTTGGGAATTCTGGATCACAGAATCAGCCCTGATTTGCAACCCTCTGTGCTAGGTGCACTAAATCATAAATCAAAAGCGAATTACTGCGGATGCTGGGAATCTGAAATAAAAAGAGAAAATGCTGGAAAAGCTCAGCAGGCCAGGCAACATCTGTGGAGAGAGAAACAGAGTTAACGTTGGAGAACTGCTGATGAAAGGTCTTCGACCTGAAACGTTAACTCTGTTTCTTTCTCCACAGATGCTGCCTCACTCGCTGAGCTTCTCCAGCATTTTCTGGTTTTATTGCACTAACTCATAAGATTTGCCCCGTATTTCATTTCTATTTTAAGTCTTTTCAATATTTCTAACATCCGAAAAAAAATCAACAAGCTTTAAATAGAACATAGAATTACCCACAGAAAATCGATAAGGAGCTATTTTGTTAATGAATGTATACAAATCATTAAAAATAGATGACTGCTTGATTATCGCAAATGATAACACGGAGATTTACTCCTTTTAAATCCGCGTTATGCCTCCTTTCTTTCAGCGCTTTTTTCCTTGTATGACTTTTGAAATAAAATGGATTTCGGAACAGAAGAATAACACACAAATGAACAAGGAGAGAGCAAGAGTGATGATTGTATCTGATTTTAAGGGAGATGCTTACTGTACCACTTCTTAATTGGGTTCCTTAAATTTAACAGTATATTGAGATCTCATTGTATCAACCAAAGATGGAAAATTCAGAACAGAACATTGGGAAGGCCACTTACTGCATCATTCCTTACTCTGTGTTTGTTTTGGGAGATTTACTGAATATTATGGAGTGTTTTGATAGAGTAAATAAGGAGAAATAGTTTCCACTGGCAGGAGGGTCAGTAACCAAAGGAAACAAACTTAAGATAATTGGCAAAAGAACCAGAAGGGAGATGAGGAGAATTTCTTTTACGCAGCGAGTTGTAATGATTTGGAATGCACTGCCTGAAAGGGCGGTGGAAGCAGATTCAATAGTAACTTTCAAAAGGGAATTGGATAAATACTAGAAAAGGAAAAATTTGCAGGGCTACGGGGAAGCAGCAGGGGGGAGTGGGACGATTTGGGTAGCTCTTTCGAAGAGACGGCACAGGTACGATGGGCCGATGGCCTCCTCCTGTGCTGTAAGGTTCTATGATTCCAAGATGCAACTAACAAATGTAAAGGGCTCAATTTTCAAATAGAAGTCCGGGGGCAACGAAAATCGGGAAAATCCTGAGTGGGTAAGGAAGCCAGCTCCAACCCGCCGACATCCGCGTCTCGCACAGACGCATCTGGGTGCGTGCGGTTCTTCTGGAATGCGGAAGCAATTAAAGCCGGCGGGCTGATATTTAAAGCAGTCATTAAGATATTTAAACTTGTTAAACTACTTGACTTTATGTGATTGAGGCAGGGAAAGGATTTTCATTCTGCCTCAGCGTGTTTCCCGGGCTGTGGGAAACACTCCATGTTGTAAGAGACGTGTTGCAGCCGGCAGCCATTTGGACATTGAAATGCCTGTTTGACAGATGGGGATAAAAGGTGAGTTATTGCAGCAGGGCACTCAGTTCTCTCAGACAAACTTTTGGCTGGGAGATCTTTGTGTTTAGACTGAAAATTCTTGGTTTCCACTCAGAATTCTTCAGTTTTCACATATTTACCAACTTTCCGGACACCCTCAAACTGACACTATTAGGATGGGGGGCGCGGTGTCTGCATTCACCAGAACATCCGAGGACGAGGAACATCACCGTCCTCGCCAGGCACGGTGTGCGCTTCCGCCACTTGGAGCTCCACAACACAGTGCTGCGCCACAGGGACCTGCACAAGAGCACAGAGGGGAACAACAGAGGGAGCGACGTCCCAGGAGGCACTACCCTCGCCAGAGGGTCTACAGACCGAGGCTCAGCTTCCTGGACCTCTCTGAGGAGCAGTGAATATGGAGGCTGAGAGTGAGTCGCCAGATGGTCGCAGACATCTGCAGCCTCCTTCATGCCGAGCTGCTCCCGGCTGGGCCTGGCGGCATCTCATTGCCCGTCTCAGTTAAAGTCACCACTGCCCTCAACTTCTTTGCCTCCGGATCATTCCAGGGCGCCACCAGTGACATCGCTGGGGTCTCTCAGTCGTCTGCACACAAGTGCATAAGGCAGGTCACCGACGGCTTGTTTCGCAGGGCCTTGCGATACGTCAACTTCCCCATGGACGACCTCAGCCAGACGGAGAGGGCAGTGGGATTCCACTCTGTGGCTGGCTTCCCATGGGTACAGGGTGCAATCGATTGCTCGCATATAGCAATCCGAGCACCTCCACACGAGCCAGGACTGTCCATCAACAGAAAGGGGTATCACTCCATCAACACTCAGCTCGTTTGTGACCACCGCAAAAGATTTCTTCATGTGTGCGCCAGATTTCCTGGCAGCTGCCAGGATTCCTTCATTCTGAGGGAATCCAACATCCCAGGCCTCTTCCACGCACTGAACATCCTTAAGGGCTGGCTCCTAGGAGACAAGGGATACCCCCTGCACAAGTGGCTCATGACACCTCTGAGGATGCAAAGACAGGCACATCGCTACCAGATCTATAATTGAACATGCGATAGGGCTGCTCAAGATGCGAATTCAGTGCCTCGATCGTTCTGGGGGAGCACTTCAATACGCACCAGCGAGAGTGGGTCGCATTATAGTCGTGTGTTGTGTCCTGCACAACATGGCACAACAGAGAGGGGTACCGCTTGAGGAGGCCCCTTCCCCTCATCCACCAACAACACCTGCCATCCACATTAAAGAGGGGCAGGAGGAGGAGGAGGAGGAGGAGGAGGAGGAACCCATGGGCAGAGCAGCAGCTCACCTGGCTCCTCGTGAGGCCAGGGAGTCAATCAAATGTGAACAGTTCTCGTAAGATCAGAAAGTGAGAAGGGTCCAGTTCTCACACCACCTGGAAAGACCAGCGCCAACACCAGCACCCCCACCTCCCACTCCCTGCACAAAACAGTCCTGCAACTACACATACGCCCACTGTAAAGTGACCCACTAGGTGGCATCAAGTGTCGTTGTTCATTGTGAAGCACATGAAAGGGCACTATCACAAAAGCCTGTCAAAATGGGCAAGATGTGGCAGTAGTGGTGAGAATGATAACATTTAATGTGACTTTATCAAAAACCAAATATAAATAAAAAACATGACAGTCTGTCAAACACCCTTGTGCATCCCCTTCGTGATCACAAATCCTTCGCCTTTCTCTTCCTACCACTTCTACGTGGTGCATCCCCTGTGGCTGCAGCAGAGGTAGTGGCAGGTTGCTTTTGTTCATGCCCTGACTGCTTAGGTGCTTTGGGCCAACGCCCTCTGGGCTTTGGAGCCCGTGAGGGCCCCTCCAAAGACCGCTCCACCTGCACCTGTGCAGGGTCAGACTCGACCACCTGGAGAGGAGGCAGCATTGCGGGTACTGGTTGAGAGGGGGGCGACGGGTGAGACGGTGGAGCGCTTTGAGTGGCATCCCCACTTCCATGTGCCCTATCGCCATCATCCCTCTCCTGGGCCAGGGCCACATCACTCATACCACTCTGCAGGACAACAGTTTGGAGGACACGTGTGATGCCTTGTAAGGCCAGTGCTAATGTATCTGTCTGCCTGTCTAAGGCAACAGAATGTTGTTCACTGTGAGTCTGAATGGCCATTGTCAGGGCCTGAATGGACTCATTTGTGAGCCGTGCTTGAAGCTCAACGGAGGCTAGCCTTCTCTCCATCGCAGACATTCCTGTGACACTGTCTCAGACATTTCTGCAGTTGCCTGCGACATTATCTCAGACATTTCAGCAGTTACCTGCGACACTATCTCAGAGATACCCTCATGTACCTGTGCCACCATTCCGCTCATGCAGGAGCTGGGCTCCTCCATCCTCTGCGCGATTGTGGAGAGTGCGTGTGGCACCTGTTCCAGTACCTTGCAAATGTGCTGCTGTCCCTCGATCATTCTCCTTTTAAAGGATGGCCCCCAGGGTTCAACATCTGCGTCCAGCTGAGCAGAGCCTGGGGAGGAGTGCTCCCACTGACATGGACTCTCCACAGCTGTCCCTGCCACCAGTGTCTGCTCGTGCTCACATGTGTGTGGTGACTCACCAGGTGCCAACCCAACTAACTGAGTACTAGGACCCACCGAGGTGTGAGTATCTGCGCTGGTTGATAGCTCGTTAAGATGTGATGGTGCACCTCAGAGGCCTGGAACTCCTCTGAGGAATCACCCTCTGCCGTCAGTGCAAGGACCTGTAAGAGAACAGAAGGCAATATCATCACAGATGCGTCAAGTTGCGATGAGCATACCGAGGTGTTCAACATGCCAAGCATTGGTAACATCAATTCATGTTGTGTGTGATGAATGTCAAAGTTGTGTCAGCAGATGTTTTAGGGGTGCCAGTCTTGGCGTCCCCGACGGACAGGCACTCGAGGGTGCGGCTGATCCCCAGGACCTCCCCCTCCACGTCTGTGAGGACCACTATTTGTGGTGGCCCCCCTCCAATCCTCGCCCTCTCGCGTGCATTTTGCGCTCTCTTCTCCTAGAAGAGGAGAAAGAACAGACGTGTGAGTGAGTGATGGTGAAGTGGCCAACCGATGAATACATTGCTTTGGGTGAGGCTGACCGTGAAAGAGATGCATCAGAGGGTGAGTATGAGATAGAGACACCACATTGGATGAGGATTGGGTTGAGTAGTATTGGTGAGGTGACTAATGGGGAGGTGAGGAAATGCTGAGGAAGAGCCGGTAAGTTGAGGATGAGCCTTAAGTGGGTGTGCAGAGTGATGTCGTGGAGTAGTCTTAGCAGTGCAGAACGAGTTGGGGGGTGGGGGTGGTGGTGTGGAACACGGAATGCAGGAGAATCAGTAAGTGTACTCACTTTTGCTGACCTAGTTAGGTCATTGAAACCCTTCCTGCACTGGACCCAGGTGCGGGTGATGTTTCTGCTGCTGGTGACCTCCTCTGCCACCTCGAGCCAGGCCTTCTTGGTGGCAGAGGCAGGCCACTTCCTCCTGTCAGCCAGGTAAAAAATTTCACTCCTCCTCCTCACCCCGGCCAGTAGCAGCTGAAGTGAGGCATCATTGAATCTTGGAGCAGCCTTGCCCCTGTGCTGCTCCATATTCTCTATTCTTGGACTTTGCTCCAGCAAAATCCATTGGAGCAATGGCCCTTTAAATGTAGACGCTCCAGCTGACAGCCTGTCTTGCGGGAGCGCAGTCCGCCCACTGCGCAGCTTTCGGACGGCAAACCCGGAAGCCACGTTAAGGTTCACCAATTAACTCGCGATCGCGTGGGGAACGGTAAGTTTTTATTTTCCGGGTTTGCCGCGTGCCCATTGTCCCCTCGCCCCACTCCCATCCCGCCACCCTTTGGAAATCGAGCCTAAAAGCTCTGAAAAGGCAGAATATTAATTTACGCTGTCATTGTACCAATTTCAAGTAGGGATGTTTGGAATTGACCAACTTAAAGGGACTTTAGCGCTCTTCAAAAAAGATATCACCTTTCCACAGGTCGTATTTCTGCCTCAAAGAACTGTGATCAATCATGGAAAGAGGGGAGCATCAGGTCAAGGACTTCATCAGCCTGGGCAGAAAGGCACTAAAATGAGAGAACACTCAGCAGAAAGGATGTTTCCATTATCTCCGACGTCTGGCTGCAAACCCTCCATTCAACCCAAACTTAAGTGACCATTATAAATCATTATGTCGCTCTTGATCAATTGAGACCATCTGTTTCTTGATCAAAAAGCTTCTTAATGAACATCCCACAACTGATTCCATTCAAAATTATGTTTATTGTAAAAGCACATAGGACTCAATCTGTCTTGTGCTAATGTTCCTACTGTACAAGATTATATGCCATCTTATGAGGCAGTCTTTATTCTCATACATTTTCTTCCCTACATTTGATGTCCTGGAGTCTTAAATTAAACACAATCTTTATTCCACCCTGCCTAACACAAAAGCAGAGTATCGCATTGAAATATTGCATAGATTCATACTCCATAATGTGTCAGAAAATCGATCAAAGCAAGTCAGGTTTAAACTCCAATTATTACCTGATAACACTGGAGATGACACAATGTGCAGAATATAAGAGTACAGTAGTGTGATAGGCTGAGGTTGCTTTATTCAAATCACGTTGCAAATAAAGGTTTTTCGATAATGCATAACATTCACAACGACAAGATAAATGTTTGTGACTGTGGTATGATAAGAAATGTAGATTTTAAAGGACGCACACACAATTCAGCATGAACCATGCCAAAACAATCTTTTCTAGCCCCTATCTGAAGTAATATAATAAATATAGAAAAGAGAAGATTGAGAAGTGACCCGATAGAGGTCTTTAAAATTATGAAGGGGTTCGATAGGGTAAATGTAGAGAAGATGTTTCCACTTGTGGAGGAGACCAAAACTAGGGGCCATAAATATAAGATAGTCACTAATAAATCCAATAGGGAATTCAGGAGTAGCTTCTTTACCCAAAGAATAGTTAGAATGTGGAACTTGCTACCACAAGGAGTAGTTGAGGTGAATAGCATAGATACATTTAAGAGGCAGCAAGATGGGAACATAGGAACAGGAGTAGGCCATTTAGCCCCTCGAGCCTGTTCCGCCATTCAATGAGATCATGGCTGACCTATGACCTAACTCCATATACCTGCCTTAGCCCCATATCCCTTAATACCTTTGGTTAACAAAAATCTCTCAATCTCAGATTTAAAATTAACAACTGAGCTAGCATCAACTGCCGTTTGTGGAGAGGGTTCCAAACTTCTACCACCCTTTGCGTGTAGAAGTGTTTCTTAACTTCACCCCTGAAAGTCCAGGCTCTAATTTTTAGGCTATGTCCCCTAGTCCGAGACTCCCCAACCAGAGGAAATAGTTTCTCTCTACCTACCCTATCAGTTCCCCTTAATATCTTGAAAACTTCGATCAAATCACCCCTCAATCTTCTAAGTTCTAGGGAATGCGACTCTAGTTTCTGTAATCCCTCCTCATAATTTAACCCTTAGAGTCCAGGTATCATTCTAGTAAATCTACACTGCACTCCCTCCAAGGCCAATATATCCTTCCTAAGGTGTGGTGTCCAGAACTGAACACAGTACTCCAGGTGTGGTCTAACCAGAGCTTTGTATAGCTGCTCTACCCTCTTGTATTCTAGTCCTCTAGATATAAAGGCCAGTGTTCCATTGTCCTTTTTGATTATTTTCTGCACCTGTCCATGACATTTTAATGATCTATGTACATGGACCCCGAAGTCTCTTTGGACCTCCACTGTTTTGAGCTTTTCACCATTTAGAAAGTACTCTGATCTATCCTTTTTAGGTCCAAAGTGGATGACTTCACACTTGCCTACATTGAAATCCAATTGCCACAGTTTTGCCCATTCACTTAATCTATTAATATCTCTCTGTAATTTTATGCTTCCATCTACACTGCTTACAATACTGCCTGTCTTTGTGTCGTCGGCAAACTTGAATATGTGGCTCTCTATCCTGTCATTTAAGTTGTTAAGAAATACAGTAAATAGTTGAGGCCCCAACACAGATCCCTGTGGGACACCAGTAATCACATCCTGCCAATTTGAGTACCTGCCCATTATCCCTACTCTCTGTCTCCTGCCGCTCAGCCAATTTCCAAACCAGGTCAATAATTTGCCCTCAATTCCATGAGCTTCAACTTTAGCGAAGTTAGATAAGCATATAAGAGAGAAAGGAATAGATGGATATAAAGATAGCGTTAAATGAAGTAAGGTGGGAGGAGGCTCGTGTGGAGCATAAACATCGGCATAGAGCAGGTGGGCTGAATGGTTTGTTCTGTGTTGTAATTCCCTGCAAGTCTATGTAATATGTAATACAATGCAATTATAGTGTAATTATTGAATTTTGGTTTTCCCTCATGTCCTTTAGGGAACAAAACCTGCCCTTCTTACCCGATCTGGACAATACTCCTGTCCCACACCAACGTGGTTGACTCTTAATGGCCCTCTGAAGTGGCCTAGCATCACACTGCTACAAAGAAGAAGGCGGCCCACCATCACTTTCTTGGGGCAATTATGAATGGGCAATAAATGCCCGCCTTGCCAACCAGTGAATTAAAACAAAATTTTAACAAAACCATTACTGCACACAGTGGATGTGAGATGTGAGTCCAGTATTTAGTCCATTTCTGAAATGTGCCACTTTTTTGGGCAATATGAGTTGGGATTCTCGCTCACTTTATCAAAGTCCTTTCCTGAGCCCAGCTGACTTGCTCTGCACACCACCAGCCGATTCATGTCCTGAACTCCCATCCTTCAAATGCTGGAATGTTAATTCATTGGCTCAGTTTAACACATTTTCACCAAGAGCTGATAAAGCAATGGCAGGTATCTGATTTGCAGAATAGCACTGGGAGCCCACTTCTCATATGAAGGGGCGTAGAGAATTGGGGCCTACAGAACAGTCCAGTCAAAGGGTGTGGAACATTGGACATAGAGTTGCCAACTCTTGTTGGACATATTCCTAGAGGTTTCATCACATGACTTCCCACCTCCAACTTCCACCCCCAGCCAACCCGCCTTGTGCCCGTCTGCAATACTTTTACCACAAAAATGTTCAAAGAAAATGAAAAAAATGCACAATATTTGAAAATGCCCCTATGATTTCTCTCCAGAGTTGTTCATAACTGTCTGCTGGGCATTAATTTTTAATTCCTGGAGGCTCCAGGACAATCCTGCGGGGTTGGCAACCCTGACTGTACATAGGCTTAGTAGGGCCATGAAATTTAGACAGGCTCCCCACATGGCTACTGGCTCGCTGGTTGGTAATGGGCACTGAAGGGGCGGTGTCGATAAACCAATACCCCTGCCCTCCCCTACTCCTCCCTTTCCCTCCCTCCCCAAAGCCATCTTTCGCCTCCCTTCCCCCACCCACACAAAACATCCTGCTGTTCAACGGCAGCTGGCAGCCCCTCACTATCCGCTGGTGCCCTGAAACTGTGCCAACCTATCCCTCCCGGCCCTCATGATGTGCCAAGAGCACCAGAAATATATTGCAACTGGCTGACCCCGGATTAGCGGGTGAGGTCAGCTCATTGGTGCCAGGCATGTCGGGCAGCTGAACAGCGCTGGCACCAGCAGTGCCATGATTTCGACCCCCCCCCCACCCCGCCAAGTGTCAGAGCACAGCTTGTAGAATGGGCCTATTATTGTTCTATCATCACAAAATAAAGCTCAATTTGATTAAATTATTGACCTCCCATCTTCCAACCTCTGCAAACTTGCGCTCATCCAAAATTCTGTTGCCCGTACCCTCATTCACACCAAGTCCCGATCACCCATCACCCCTGTGCTCGCTGACCTGCATTGGCTCCCAGTCCGGCAACACCTTGATTTTAAAGTTCACATCCTTGTTTTCAAATCCCTCTGTGGCCTCGCCCCTCCCTATCTCTGTAACCTCCTGCAGCCCTACAGCCCTCCAAGATCTCTGCGCTCCTCCAATCCTAGCCTCTTGCACATCCCCCACTCCATTTGCCCCATCAATGGTGGCAGTGCCTTTAGCCATCTATGCCCTAAGCTCTGGAATTCCCTCCCTAAACATTCTAGCTCTCTCTCCTCCTTTAAGACCCTCCTTAAAACCGACCTCTTTGACCAAGCTTTTCGTCACGCCTCCTAATAGCTCCTTCTTTGGCTTGGTGCCAACTTTTGTCTCACTACCCTCCTGTGCAGCATCTTGGGACGTTTTCCCATGTTAAATCCTTCTTTGGCCTCGCCCCTCCCTATCTCTTTAACCTCCTCCACCTCTACAACTCTCCGAGATTTCTGCGTTACTCCAATTCTGGCCTCTTGCACGTCCCTGATTTTCATCACTCCACTATTGGCGGCCGTGCCTTCAGCTGCCTAGGCCCTAAGGTCTGGAATTCCCTCCCTAATCCTCTCCGCCTCTCTACCTCGCTGTCCTGCTTTAAGACACTCCTTAAAACCTACCTCTTTGACCAAGTCTTTGGTCACCTGTCCTAATATCTCCTGTGAAACCCTTGGGACGTTTTATTATGTTAAAGGCACTATATAAATGCAAGTAGTTGTTGTTGTTAAAGGCATTATATAAAATCAAGTTGTTGTTGTTATCTCCTATGTCCTATTTTATATAGACTGTACACATTCCAAAAAAACAGTTTTACTGTATCTTTACTTTCAATAACAAAGTAAAAAAATGTAGGTAATACTTTCCACCAGTGCCATGTTCATTTCGTAAACTGTCTTGTAATTCTGGCCTAATGTGTCCCTTCGAGGCCCAGAGCTGCAATGTATCTCACACTGTCAACTGTGGACCAGCGATGAGCCTTTCTTTAGGTTTTAGCTTCAATTTCAGCCTTGATATTTCTGCAGCTACTAATCTGCTCAATCACACCCTCACCTCTAGCTTTGATACCCTTGATCCTAGTAAAACCCTTACTCTCTCTTGTCCTGGTCTTTCCCCACAGTGCAGCCCCCATCTCCATTCCCTTAAGTCCAAGGAATGCAGACTTGAACGTTTATGGTGGACAACTGGTTTAGCCGTTCATCGCCAGATCCGGCTGGACCACATAAAGCACTATCGGGTCCTGCACCCCTCTGCCAAAACCCGGTGTCAAATTTTGTTCGGTAACGCTCCTGTGAAGTGCCTTGGGATGTTTTTACTACGTTAAAAGCGCTATATAAATGCAAGTTGTTGTTGATATTGAGGTATTCATTAAGGCAAATCTGATAAGGCAAGAATCCTTCAGCTGCTAGGAAGCATGGGAATCCCACAGCTCCTTCCATTAGACCACCAGAGATTAGATGCACACCCATCAATCGCTATTGTCCCCCACAGACCCCTGAAGATAAAGACTAACAAAGCACAGTTGTAAAATTACCGCATAGCTGTATCATGACTGCATATTCCTGAAATGGCATCAAACGTTTCAGGAAATGGTCACATAAATTCTACTGTTTCATACCCATCTATATTCTCTTGTGGCAAAGTGCAGTTAAAAGATGTTAGATAAATCTCAGTTCGTGCTCATTAGATTTTTGTTCCCAGTGTAGCTCAGACGAATTTCTTCAATTACAGTAAACACTTCTGCCTGATCGATTGTATTGGTTTCACAGCAGCTGTTTCTGTTCAGTTTGTCTTTTGTTCAAATCTTTTCGTTAGGTTTAACTCCCTGAAGGTGGCTTATATAGAGTGGGAAATATAAAGTAGATGCAGAAGAGAGTTATGGTTCGAATGGCAAGGTAGATTTTCTGCTCTTAATTTTGGTGAAGCAGGAACAAAACACAGACTTGGGAGACTGCAAAATCTGGCTGAGTCATAGCACCGGATCTGTGCCACTTTCATGCCAAGCGTGGTTTTCCAGTGGGACTATTAGACCAGGTTAATGTGCTATTTCTGAAAGTGAGTCATAACTTCATTTAGGTTTCAGTTGTGGCTCAGTGGTAGCATTCGTCAGAAGGTTGTGGGTTCAAGTCTCTTAAGTGAGACTTGAGCACAAGATCCAGGCTGACACTCCAGTGCTGCGCTGAGGGAGTGCTGTACTGTTGGAGGTGCTGTCTTTTGGATGAGATGTTAAACCGAGGCCCCATCTGCCCTCTTAGGTGGATATAAAAGATCCCATGACACTGTTCGAAGAAAAGCAGGGGAGTTCTCCCTGTGACCTGGCCAATATTTATCCCTCAACCAACATCACTAAAAAATAACAGATTATCTGGTTATTATCGCATTGCTGTTTGTGGGATCTTGCTGTGCACAAATTGACAGTTGTGTTTCCTACATTACAACAGTGACAACACTTCTAAAGCACTTCAACGACTGTAAAGTGCTTTGGGATGTCCTGAGGTTGTGAAAGGTGCTATATAAATGCAAGTTCTTTCTTTCTTCCTTTAAATATTAAAGAGCATTGAAATTAAGCCTAGTGTTATTAGTCATCCATTCAGACTGGGAGTGAGCTGGGAGCTCATTTTTCTTACTAGGGATGGGCTGAAGGGAAGATTCATGAGTGATGAAGAGTCCAAATTTTTTAGCCTTAATATTTTGCATTCATTTTTGTTGACATTTTATGATTTTTTAAAGTCAATTTTTTTTTAAATGATCTTTTTGGGGATTTTGTCCCCTTTCTCCTAGAAGTATTTTATGTGGAACCTAATAACTGAATGTTGTCTGCTAACTTACCAGAAAGCTGACTACAATTGAAACATTTACAAGCTTTCAGCAGAATAGGAAGAGCTGATAAAAAGAGTGGACATGAGAAAGGAGTTGTCACAGTAAAAACTTCAATTGGAACCTGGGGACCTACAAGGCATCTAAAAGACGAGGCCTGACAGTCAGCAAGTCAAGTTCAACTTAGTGATGGGACTTGGTTTTGAAGTGTCCCAATCTCAGTATTTCATAGTTGGCATGATATAAGACAAAAGACGATATACCAGGAAGATTAACAGGCATTAAAACCAGATTGTCCACACCCGCCATTATGTCCCCGGCCATTACTACAAACCCTGGAAAATCTATCTGGTGCTGCCTTTCAGATGAGATGTTAAACCGAGGCCCCTTCCGCTCTCTCGGGTGGATGTAAAAGATCCCATGGCACTATTTTGAAGAAAAGCGGGGGAGTCCTGCCCAATATTTATCCCTCAACCAACATCACAAAAAACTGTCATGTCATGTATCTCATTGCTGTTTTGGGGACCTTCCTGTGCGCAAATTGGCTGCCTCATTTCCTACTTTGCAACAGTGTCTACACTTCAAAAGTACTTCATTGGCTGTGAAGTGCTTTGGGGACGTTCCTGCGGTTGTGAAAGGCGCTATACGAATGCAAGTTCTATCTTTTTTCTTTAGTTGCTACGAGGCGGGTTATGTGATCCATGCTTTCTAATTCCTCTCAGAAACTTCAGCTCTTATTCATTTAGAAGCAAGTTAAAGCATAAGATATGAAGATACTCCCAGAATCATTGGCATTGGTATAATCACTCACTCTGGACTTTCCCACTCAAATCATTAATTATTGCCACCATTTTGATCTCTGTGGCCACCTTTGCCCCTCTCCATTTTGCATTTATGCAATTAAGAGCAAGTTTTGTTTGTTTATTATTTTCCTTTACACCCTAAATCCCGTTCGTGATTCCAGCCAGGTTCTTTGGCATCTACTCAGCTCAAAATCAGTGATCCCCTCCCTGACTGAGTTTTTCTCTATGGATTGGAAGGGGGCAGGAGCAGGAGAGTTGGGAATTGCTGTCATCCTGGCAAGTACCTTTCTGAGTTATTGGTACAGTCCAGAGTTTGCTACCAGCAGAGTTCGGTCTTTACCAGACCAAATCATCTTCTCAGACAGTCGATAGGTTTGCTGAGAGGAAATGTCAACAAGTACACATGTTTTTGTACATTCTTACCATTGTTCGAGATTAGACTTGCACCAGGGGCTGAAACAAGAGCTGGTAAAATGCTAAACTTGGAAGAATGGGAGTATGGGGTGGGCTCACAGAAAGAGATCTAAACTGAGAATAAAACCACAGTGAAGGGAAAACATTAAACAAACATAGAGCTTTTGCTAAGGATGTACTGCAGGAATGTGCAATGAGATTATCATGGAAGGCAACTGATGTTTTGGAAAGAATTCAAAAGAGGACATCAAGAATGGAAAACAGTGTCAAATCCATGAAGAAAGGCAATCTGTTCTCAGCAGAAAGACAAACAAGACAAGGTGGGGGGGGGGGGGAGGGAGGGAAGCATCGCAATCCGAGTATTAGAAACTATTCGTGGGTGGATTCAGAAATTTGTGCCGAATCTTATGAAGAGAATGAGGAGATGTTATTACAGAAAGCTCACGGTAAATGCAACATGACGAGTTACCTTTCTCACGTTCAAAGTAGTTAACTTATTGAGGCAGCTGCCTGGTACTGTTAATGGGCAACTCGTTGAAGCATTCAAGAAAGAAACTACCAGAACCCTCTCTCAACAGATTGTAGAATTGTACGAACTTGGCACCAAAACAATCGGGCGGATGGAGATTGTGTGAGTGGATCCTTTACATGAACCAAAATGATGGGATAGGTTGGATGGACGGTTTGAATGAATTAACTTTTGATTTTCCTACATCATAATTATAACAGCTGACCAGACAAGGAAGAATTTCATTTCAACTTGGGCCTGGATTCAAAGCTAGGTCCTGCTTATGAAAGGGTAGAGGCCTCGCCCCTCCCTATCTCTGTAATCTCCTCCAGCCCTACAACCCTCCGTGATCTCTCCACTCCTCCAATTCTGGTCTCATGCAAAGCCATTGGCCACTGTGCTTTCAGCTGCCTAGGCCCTAAGCTCTGGAATTCCCTCCCTACACCTCTCCGTCATTCTACCTCTCTCTCCCCCTTTGAGTTGCTCCTCAAAACCTACGATTTTTGACCAGGCTTTTGGTCACCTGTCCTAATATCTTTTTATGTGGCTCGGTGTCAAATTTTGTCTGATAATCGCTCCTGTGAAGCGCCTCGGGATGTTTTTACTACGTTAAAGGCGCTATATAAATGCAAGTTGTTGTAGTTGGACACAGATTCAATCGTAACTTTCAAAAGGAAATTGGATATATACTTGAAAAGGAAAAAAATTGCAGGGCTATGGGGAAAGAGCAGGGGTGTGGGACTAATTGGATAGCTCTTCCAAAGAGCTGACACAGGCGCGATGGGCTGAATGGCCTCCTCTGTTCTGTATGATTCTATCAGGAATTGGAGCGCAAAGGTAAACAGGCCCCGCAGGATTTTCTGTGGAGTAATAACATACCCTCTAGTCTCTCCTGTACGCAAATATAATTCATCCCTAATAATTATTGTTTTGTCAGGTTGTTTCACAGAGGAGATACTTTAAAAATCGTTGCTGGTATCTCTTAAAATTCGAAACAAAAAGCAAAGAACACATTTGCGTTGATATAGCACCTTATCGCAAAGTACTTTACAACCAATTAATTACTTTTTGAAGTGCAGTCACTGTGACAAATTTGTGCAAGTTCCTGCAAATAGAAAATAAGTGAGCTGATAATCTGTTGCTGAAGGTATTGGTTGAGGGGGAATATTGGCAAATAAATCCCTCCCTCTTCTTCAAATGCTGCCATGGGATCTTTTATATAAAAGAAAGGTCTTGCATTTATATAGCGCCTTTCACGACCTCAAGATGTCCCGAAGCGCTTCACAGCCAATGAAGTACTTTTTGAAGTGTAGTCACTGTTGTAATGTAGGGAAATGTGGCAGCCAATTTGTGCACAGCAAGATCCCACATCAACAATGCGATAAATGACCAGATCATCTGTTTTTAGTGATGTTGGTTGAGGAATAAATATTGGCCCAGGACACCAGAGAGAATTCCGCTGCTCTTCTTCGAAATAGTGGCCGTGGGATCTTTAAAATCCACTTGAGAGGGCAGACGGGATCTTGATTTAAAGTCTCATCTGAAAGATGGCACTTCCCAGCAGTGTAGCACTCGCTCAGTTCTGCCCCACCGATAGTGTAGTACTCCATCAGTACTGCCCCCCCGATAGTACAGTCCTCCATCAGTACTGCCCCCCGATAGTACAGTCCTCCATCAGTACTGCCCCACCGATAGTGTAGTACTCCATCAGTACTGCCCCACTGATAGTGTAGTACTCCATCAGTACTGCCCCCCGATAGTACAGTCCTCCATCAGTACTGCCCCACTGATAGTATAGTACTCCATCAGTACTGCCCCCCGATAGTACAGTCCTCCATCAGTACTGCCCCACTGATAGTGTAGTCCTCCATCAGTACTACCCCCCCGATAGTATAGTGCTCCATCAGTACTGCCCCCCATAGTACAGTCCTCCATCAGTACTGCCCCACTGATAGTGTAGTACTCCATCAGTACTGCCCCCCGATAGTACAGTCCTCCATCAGTACTGCCCCACCGATAGTGTAGTACTCCATCAGTACTGCCCCCCGATAGTACAGTCCTCCATCAGTACTGCCCCACCGATAGTGTAGTACTCCATCAGTACTGCCCCACCAATAGTGTAGTACTCCATCAGTACTGCCCCACCAATAGTGTAGTACTCCATCAGTACTGCCCCACTGATAGTGTAGTACTCCATCAGTACTGCCCCTCTGATAGTGTAGTACTCCATCAGTACTGCCCCACTGATAGTGTAGTACTCCATCAGTACTGCCCCTCTGATAATGTAGTACTCCATCAGTACTGCCCCTCTGATAATGTAGTACTCCATCAGTACTGCCCCTCTGATAATGTAGTACTCTCTCAGTACTGCCCCACTGACAGGGCAGTGCTCTCTCAATACTGCACTGGGAGCATCAGCCTAACTTTTGTGCTATGTCTGTGGAGTGGGGCTGAAACCCACAACCTTCTGACTCAGAGCTGAGAGTGCTGCCCACTGAGCCACGACTGACAACTAGTGGAAAACCTATGGGGTGAGATGACCTGCACGACTGAATCCCTGATATATGCTCCTATTCTGCGATGCTCTGCACTGGGAGTGACGATTGGTAAAACCTATATCAACACCGCTACCAAAAATGTCCCAAGGAGCTGGATTGGGGCACCAGAGAAGGAAGCTTACCTTCTCCGTAAGTGACGCAGGATAAGGTTACCTCAGTACTGTCTGTGTAGGAAGCTTGGTGGGAATGTGTAATGCCTCAGTTCAATGTCTTACCCAAAATAGAACCCCTCCGACAATGCAGTACTTCCTCACGACTGCACCGAGGCGCCAGCCTAGACTGAGTGCTGAAGCTCATAACAGGGATCAAACCCACAACCTTCTGACTCAAGACACAAGTGCTGCCAACTCAGCCAAACTGACACATCGGAGGTGAAATTGGACATGGGCGAGGACGCAAAACAGACGGAATCACTTTTGCTGCCTGTTAATTCACACGCCCGCTATCTGGTTCTGTTGAAGTCAATGGGGCTGAATGTGGGCGGGGCCTATAGCGGACCAACGATGCAATGCTGCCTGGTTTCTGCAATTCCGCCCAAGTTCAATTTCACCCCCATCAGCTTTGTTCTAACGGTTAGATACTAGACTGAGATACACCATTACCAAGGGGTCTGACTGGACGAGAGTGCAGTCGGAGCTAGGCCTCCGTCCAGGTGCAGCGAGGTTCCTTGCTGGGGGAGGGGTGTCACAAAATGATATCCTTGTGTCCTTCCATGTGACACACCGACAAATGCAATTTTGTGCGTAAATTCTCCCTTTCGCTGAAAATGGGCTTGATGAAATCACCTGTAATATTACGCCTTTGTGATATAAGAAGTTTAAGATCACTCAACACATTTGGTTGTTAACTAGATTCCGCTGCCAGGTGCCAGCTGCACATTTATTGACAATAAACCTATTGAACTAAAAAGGAAATGTTGGCAGTGTCCCAGAATGCCTTGGGTTCATTATCTGCTCTGTGGTAACATCTGCTCTGGCACATGCCCAGAACCATAGTTTGCCAGGAGACCTGCACACAAGCACTTTCCGTGTGTGACACAGGATAAGGTTACCTTGTGTAGTAAGCTTCATCCAGTCTGATCGGTGGGATTGGATTTATTTTGCTTGGTGGTGTGGCCTAGCTGGAACTTTGTGGACAGTTCAGTGATTCAGATGATCTTTCCGTGGACACACAGTCCGTGATGTCCTATCACTAGTCCAGCCGGCAGGGAATCCTCCGCACCCACACACGTGAATACCAGGCACTCCCTGTCCTCTGGCTGCCGAGCTAGGGAAGGCAGTTCAACACCTTGATGCTTCTCACCAAGAAGCTACCTGCCGAGTTACATCGAGTTACATCGAAACTACAGCACAGAACCAGGCCATTCGGCCCAACTGGTCTCTGCCGGCATCTATGCTCCACACGAGCCTCCTCCCTCCCTACTTCATCTAACCCTATCAGCATATCCTTCTATTCCTTTCTCCCTCATGTGCTTATCTAGCTTCCCCTCAACTGCATCTATGCTATTTGCCTCAACTACTCCTTATGGTAGCGAGTTCCACATTCTCACCACTCTCTGGGTAAAGAAGTTTCTCCTGAATTCCCCATTGGATTTATTAGCAGCAATTTTATATTTATGACCTCTAGTTTTGGAGTCCCCCACAAGTGGAAACATTTTCTCTACGTCTACCCTATCGAACCCTTTCATTATCTTAAAGATCTTTATCAGGTCACCCCTCAGCCTTCTCTTTTCTAGGGAAAAGAGCCCCAGCCTGTTCAGCTTTTCCCAATATGGTATCATCCTTGTGAATCTTTTTTGCACCCTCTCCAATGCCTCGATATCCTTTCTATAATATGGAGACCAGACCTGTGCTCAGTACTCCAAGCGTGGTCTAACCAAGGTTCTATACAAGTTTAAGATAACTTCTCTTAAAGTATTTATTGTATGTCCCCTGCTTACAAGAACACTTTCTGCAGCCAGCGCATCTCCTATTTAAAAAGCAGTTTGGTTGGTTTAGAGCTTCAGTTCTAGTTATTTTCGTTGCTAACTAGCACCTAACTAAGCGGAAACCAAACGGGCACACGTTCAGATGTACTTGGGGTTTTGATATGGATACTGGGATTCAGATCTGAAGGGCTTTAAAAATTACCAGTAGATGAAAAAGAGAGCCATCCTAAAATGGCAAGGGACTTGGCCAGTTAGAGTAAGTATCGGCGTACCAGATAGAGTAGCCACAGTAAGCTTTTAAAATATATATCCAGATATTAGGATTCATTCTACAATGGCTATACAAGGTCAGGCCTGGAGCAGTGGAGACAAAACTTCATTAACCGTCCATGAGAAGAGATTAAGAAAGTAGCAGGTATATAGTTAATCAGTCAAGTGACTGTAGGGAGGTAATCTGGCCTGACTAGGGTTGTATTATGGATGTACTGGGAAGAGATTAGAAGAAGGTCATAACTGATACCCACGGTTTCTCATTTGTGAATGAACAGATGTTATTACGCAGACTCGATGAATGGAGATTAACCAGGTGTAATTAGAATGCATTGACATAATGGCATTACGTTAGGAGGACGTAATTAAACATATAAATATAGAGACACTTTAGGGACTTTTAATCTAGTCTTGCTGAGGGTAACGTAAGTGGTCAAGATGACATGCTTCCGATCTCCTGAAGGAGTCCCTGGTATGTGAGTTTTAATGTTATAATTGGTACCCATCTCTCATATACACTGCATGGAAAAGATTGTGTTTTATTATCTCATTGACTTGATTTAATAACAACAACAACTTGCATTTATATAGCACCTTTAATGTAAAATGTCCCAAGGCGCTTCACAGGAGCATTTATCAGACAAAATTTGACCCCGAGCCACATAAGGAGGTATTAGGGCAGGTGACCAAAAGCTTGGTCAAAGAGGTAGGTTTTAAGGAGCGTCTTAAAAGAGGAGAGGGAGGTAGAGAGGTGGAGAGGTTTAGGGAGGGAATTCCAAAGCTTAGGACCAAGGCAGCTGAAGGCACGGCCGCCAGTGATGGAACGATTAAAATCAGGGATGCGCAAGAGGCCAGAATTGAAGGAGCACAGAGATCTCGGTGTGTTAACCAGATGTTTCAGTGTTTCTTAATCCTCTAACTTGCATTAGAGGTAAAGGATATATAACAATATCCTATAATACCTCCACATTAGGGCAATAGGGATATATGACAATATCCTTTATAAACCCAACAGATACCTCTCTCGATAATCTAAAGCCGTGGTGCATCAGCCCACTTGTCTGCTGAGAAGCACACGTATACGCTCCACTGAAGAACCAAGAACCTCAGATATACAGTCCACTACAGGCCAGGAAGCCTGTGCTTCCTTCCTTAATTGGGCACATAAGTGATAATAAAAACAGAGTGCCCTGGCCCAGAGCAGGGTAGCGACTGTCCCTTGGATACTGTTTGCATTAAAAAAAAATGTTTAAACATTCCTGAAGCTGAGGAAATAATTGAGAGAAAACAAAAGCAAAATATTGCAGACGCTGAAATTAAAACAGAAAATGCTGGAAATGCTCAGCAGGTCAGGCAGCACCTGTGGAGAAAGAAACAGAGTTAACGTTTGAGGTCGAAGACCTTTCGTTAGAATTGGAACAGCTTTTAAGCAAATACAGAACCAGTGAATGGGGGTGGAGGGGGACAGGAAAAGAACAAAGGAAAAGGTCTGTGATAGGGTGGGGGGCTGGAGTGATTAAATGACGAAAGAGACGATGGTGCAAGGCAAAAGCGGGGTGATAATGGGACAAGTAAAGAAACAACAGATGGGTCCAGAGGAGCTGTAAATGGTTACAGCAGAATAGCAGAGAGGGAGAGAAGCATGGAAAATATGGCAAAGAGGAGAAGGCTCCCATGGCCCGGGAATGTGGCGGAGAAAGGTGGGCGTAGACCCCAGGGGTCCTGACCATCCTGCTGGACATGTCCCATTA
Source organism: Heptranchias perlo (assembly GCF_035084215.1). Taxonomy (NCBI): domain Eukaryota; kingdom Metazoa; phylum Chordata; class Chondrichthyes; order Hexanchiformes; family Hexanchidae; genus Heptranchias; species Heptranchias perlo. Next base: position 24,999,632 of record NC_090358.1, read on the forward strand.
TCACCCCCCTTTTGCCTTGCACCATCATCCCTTTCGTCAATATATCAGTCCTGCCCTCCACCCATTGTTCCTTTCCTCCCCTCCCTCTGCATTTTCTCCAGCTCTGCACTTGCTTAAAAGCTGCTAGCATCTTCCAGTTCTGATGAAAGGTCGTTGACCTGAAACTTTTTAACTCTCTTTCTTACCTCCTGACTCCTCAAAGCCTTTCCACCATCTACAAGGCACAAGTCAGGAGTGTGATGGAATACTCTCCACTTGCCTGGATGAGTGCAGCTCCAACTACACTCAAGAAGCTCAACACCATCCAGGACAAAGCAGCCCGCTTGATTGGCACCCCATCCACCACCCTAAACATTCACTCCCTTCACCACCGGCGCACCGTGGCTGCAGTGTGTACCATCTACAGGATGCTCTGCAGCAACTCGCCAAGGCTTCTTCGACAGCACCTCCCAAACCCGCGACCTCTACCACCTAGAAGGACAAGGGCAGCAGGCACATGGGAACAACACCACCTGCACGTTCCCCTCTAAGTCACACACCATTCCGACTTGGAAATATATCGCCGTTCCTTCATCGTCGCTGGATCAAAATCCTGGAACTTCCTACGTAACAGCACTGTGGGAGAACCTTCACCACACGGACTGCAGCGGTTCAAGAAGGCGGCTCACCACCACCTTCTCAAGGGCAATTAGGGATGGGTAATAAATGCTGGCCTTGCCAGCGACACCCAAATTCCATGAACAAATAAAATCTCTTCACAGATGCTGCCTGGCCTGCTGAGTGTTTTCCAGCATTTTCTGTTTTTACTTTAAATAATTGAGAGTCACCAAAGAGAGAGTCACTGAAGTGTCATCCTCTCAACCTCTTAGGGAGGCTGGCACTACCAGCATTCGAACCACTGGAGTATTGTCTAAAAGATTAACTGAGCTAGCTGTGACTGTTATTGATTGGGAATAGCTGACAAGATACTCAGGTCGTCTCAATTATTGGAATGTGAATGGTGGGGCAGTGAACCACTAGGATGCGTTTTAAAGAAAGAAAGAATTTGCATTTATATAGCGCCTTTCACAACCTCAGGATGTCCAAAAGCGCTTTATAGCTAATGAAGTACTTTTGAAGTGTAGTCATTGTTCCAATGCAGGAAACTCTGCAGCCAATTTGCACGCAGTAAGCTCCCACAAACAACAACTAGATAACTTTCAGATAATCATGTTTTAGTGATGTTGGTTGATGGATAAATATTGGGCAGGACACTGGGGGGGAACTCTCCTGCTCTACTTCGAAATAGTGCCGTGGGATCTTTAACGACCACCCACACCCTTCAGACTCAGAGGCCAGAGTGCTATCACTGAGCCGCAGCTGACACCTATGGAAAATAATGGAAAATATAGGGTGATGGTGACCATGTGGAGATGGTAGGACCTTCATGGGTGGTGCTAGAATTCTGGCGGCACTATATTTCTTGATTGCAGCACAGTCATTGATGATTGAATCCTTGTGGACCATTATTGCGCCCTCAATGAAGCTTTATGAGCTATGTGAAAGGTGTTAGTGACCTTGGGGAGAGTAGCACTGCCCTCACAGGTGGTAATTGTAAAGAATGGCAGAGTGGTGGTGTTGGTAACAGCTGAGGAGCTGGACCATGACCTCTGGGATGGCGGTGCCAACGTTATGGAGGGATGGATAGGTTCTTGTTCCACAGAGACGCCTGAGTGAATCCGTGACCCTTGAGCTAATTAAACCCCCAGACTGTCTACACAGTTTACCAAGCCATTTTGGGATTCCCAACTAGTATGATTGAATGTAGCTTTGAGACTCTTGTGCGACAGAGGCTATATCCTGAAGCTACAGTGGGATACGCAATAAACAGCACCAAATGTTCTCCCTTTATCACCCCCTCCCCACACATACATATTTCCAACCTTTTGTAATTTAAAAAAAAATAATTGCAATGTGTTTCTTCCTTCGTGATATCAAACCAAACCTTAGCCTGTCTTGTCCAGTGTCTTCATTTTAGATATTTCAGTCTGATTTAGGTATGTACAGTCTTGGAGAGCAAATTGTTCCCTTTGAAGCCTAAAATTAAATAAATACCGCTCTCAGCTGTCTTATCGAGCTGCACTCTCCGTCTGCTGTGTTGTAAGAAGAATTTATCACCATTTCCCAGAAGCTTCTGCACTGACTGATAGGAAATGAAAAGATATGGATATAAGGAAGGGTAACTTCAGGTACTAACGTATGGCCTGTAGGGATGAAGCTGAATATGCCATTCAGGAAAAAATAGCAATTATTTTCTGCAGCAAGATGATTTACATTCTAATTATTCTAAAGCTGGTTAACAAGAAAATATGTTGTTTTTTTTATACCTTTTTTTAAGCCTTTGTCTTATGCAGATTTGCACAAAATACATCTCAGTGTTGTCAGTCACAATACTGAGGAACACTTGGTAAAGGGGTTTTATCCCCAGCTTTACTTTAAAACAGAATGTTCTGGAATTTTACAATAAAACTACAACAAAGGAAGAAAGAACTTGCATTTAAATGACACCTTTCATGACCTCAGGACATCCCAAAGTGCAATTAAATACTTCTGAAGCATAATGTAGGAAATACAGCAGCTATTTTTGCACAGCAAGATCCCACAAACAGCAATGTGATAAATTACCAGATGTTTTTCGGTGATGTTGTTTGAGGGATAAATATTGGCCAGGACTCTTCTTGGAAATCGTGTTGTGGGATCTTTTATGTCCACCTGAGAGGGCAGACAGGGCCTCGGTTCCCTATCAGATAAGGAAATAGCCGATACTTCACGAGTCAGGTGAAACATCAACTTAACAAGTAATCAGTTACATCATTGCACTCTCAGCTGCAGACAATAATGGAGTGTTTTTATGAAGCAATCACATTTATTAAAATCACTCAAATTCCTACAGCCTTCCATCCTGATTACATTAGGCACACATTTATATAAGATATTGCTGAAAGCAAAAAAAAGAGCGCATGTAAAAGAAAGTTTTCCCAGGATATTTTATAAAGAATGCCAGAACAGTAAAATCTAATTAAGAAAAGACGCTAGACTACTCTTGTTACAGTTGTTTATTTGCCAGTTATCTGGGCGATCTCGGGCAGACAGCAAGCATTTCCTAATGGTAACGATTTTGCATTCGACTGCAGAATATCAGGTTGCAGGTTAAAAGATAATGAGCCAGGGATCCTCTGTGATGGAATTCCGGTGTAGGAATGGAAAACTACTGCAAGCACTGGAATCCAAACCCTTCAACTGAATCTACAATCTATATGTCAGCTGTGGCCCAGTGGTTTCACTCTCACCTCTGAGTTAATTGTAGGTTCAAGTCCCACTCCAGAGACTTGAGCACAAAATCTAGTCTAACACATCAGTACAGTACTGAAGGGGTGCTGCATTGTCCAGGAGGTTTATGTGATATTAAACCAAGGCCCTTCTGCCCTCTCAAGTGGCTGTAAAAGATCCCAAGGCACTACTTGAAGGAGACATAGGGGTATTTGTCCTGGCCAATATTTATCCCTCAAACCTGATTGAATTTTTTGAAGAGGTGACTAAAGTAGTGGACAGGGGAATGTGAATGGATGTTATTTATATGGACTTCCAGAAGGCATTTGAAAAGGTCCCACATAAGAGACTGTTAGCTAAGATAGAAGCCCATGGAATCGAGGGAAAAGTACGGACTTGGTTAGGAAATTGGCTGAGCGATAGGCGACAGAGAGTAAGGATAATGGGTAGGTACTCACATTGGCAGGATGTGACTAGTGGAGTCCCGCAGGGATCTGTCTTGGGGCCTCAATTATTCACAATATTCATTAACGACTTAGATGAAGGCATAGAAAGTCTCATATCTAAGTTTGCCGATGACACAAAGATTGGTGGCATTGTAAGCAGTGTAGATGACAACATAAAAGTACAAAGCGATATTGATAGATTAGGTGAATGGGCAAAACTGTGGCAAATGGAATTCAATGTAGACAAATGTGAGTTCATCCACCTTGGATCAAAAAAGGATAGAACAGGGTACTTTCTAAATGGTAAAAAGTTAAAAACAGTGGATGTCCAAAGGGACTTAGGGGTTCAGGTACATAGATCATTGAAGTGTCATGAACAGGTGCAGAAAATAATCAATAAAGCTGGCCTTTATATCTAGAGGACTGGAGTACAAGGGGGCAGAGGTTATGCTGCAGCTATACAAAACCCTGGTTAGACCGCACCTGGAGTACTGTGAGCAGTTCTGGGCACTGCACCTTCGGAAGGACATATTGGCCTTGGAGGGAGTGCAGCGTAGGTTTACTAGAATGATACCCGGACTTCAAGGGTTAAGTTACGAGGAGAGATTACACAAATTGGGGTTGTATTCTCTAGAGTTTCGAAGGTTAAGGGGTGATCTGGTCGAAGTTTATAAGATATTAAGGGGAACAGATAGGGTGGATAGAGAGAAACTATTTCCGCTGGCTGGGGATTCTAGGAGTAGGGGGCACAGTCTAAAAATTAGAGCCAGACTTTTCAGGAGTGAGATTAGAAAACATTTCTACACACAAAGGATGGTAGGAGTTTGGAACACTCTTCTGCAAACGGCAATTGATATTAGCTCAATTGGTAAATTTAAATCTGAGATAGATAGCTTTTTGGCAACCAAAGGTATTAAGGGATATGGGCCAAAGGCAGGTATATGGAGTTAGATCACAGATCAGCCATGATCTTATCAAATGGCGGTCACTAAAAAAAAAGATAACCTGGCCATTATCACATTGCTATGTGTGGGACCTTGCTGTGCGCAAGTTGGCTGCTGCATTTCCTACCTTACAACAATGACTTCACTTCATTGGCTGTAATTCGCTTTGGGACGTCATGTAAGGTGCTATATAAATACAAGCTCTTTCTTTTTTCTTATATAAAGCCGCCATCAATTTGTCTTTTTGAATGTTCCCTGAAAAAGTGACAGATTGGTTTGCCATCATTTAATGTGAACACATAAGTGAAACCCAATAGGGTAAAATTTCCACAGGGAACCTCCGGATCTGCTGCTATCACTTTGGCGGAAACCCTGGAGAAACATCGTGGGCAGCCAATCTTCCACTGACATTTCGGTGGGAGATTCGGAGAACCCCCACTGAAATGTCAACCTCTTGTGTTGTAATTACATTTTCGCACTAAATGTTACAAGCAGTCCAAGTGGCTGCGAGTTACTATTAAAGTGATGGGATCACTTCAATATTCCTACCTAACAGCGCTATGGGAGAACCTTCACCACACGGACTGCAGCGGTTCAAGAAGAAGGCCCAATCCAACCTTCTCAGGTGAACTAGGGATGGCCTTGCCAGCGACGGCCACATCCCGGGAATTAAAAAATAGCTCCCGTTGGAACATAGGAACAGGAGTAGGCCATCCAGCCTTTCGAGCCTGTTCCGCCATTTATTTAGATCATGGCTGATCTGTACCTCAACGACATTTACCTGCCCTTTCTCCATATCCCTTGATACCCTTACCTAATAAAAATCTATCCACCTTAGTCTTGAAAGCTCCAATTGTCCCAGCATCCACAGCCTTTTGGGGGAGAGAATTCCAGATTTCCACTCCCCTTTGTGTGAAAAAGTGTTTCCTGATTTCACTCCTGAGTGGCCTGGCTCTAATTTTAAGATTGTGTCCCCTTGTTCTGGACTCTCCCACCAGAAGAAATAACTTTTCTGTACTTACCCTTTCGAATCCTTTTAACATTTTAAACACCTCGATCAGATCACCCCTCCACCTTCTAAACTCCAGGGACTACAAGCCTAGTCTATACAACCTAGACTCAAATTTTAACCCTTTTAGCCCCGGCATCATTCTGGTGAATCTGCGCTGCACTCCCTCTAATGTCAGTATATCCTTCCTGAGGTGCAGTGCCCAGAATTGAATGCAATGCTCCAGGTGGAGTTTGACCAAGCTGCAGTACAACTGAAGCATAAAATACCCCTCTTTGTATTCCAACCCTCCTGAGATAAAGGCAAACAGCCCATTAGCATTTTTGATTACTTTTTGTACCTGTGCATTAGCTTTTAGTGATTTGTGTATCTGGACACCCAAATCCATATGCTCCTCCACAGTTCCTAATCACTCTTCATTTAGAAAATAGTCTTATTTTTCTTTCTTGGATCCAAAGTGGATTGCCTCACATTTCCCCACATTGAACTCTATCTGCCACAGTTTTGCCCATTCATTTAATCTGTCTCCTTCTCTTTGAACCTTCCTGCTCCCATCTACACAACTTACTGGGGGAGAGAACATACTGTTCCTCCTAACTTAGTGCCACCTGTAAACTTGGATATACAACTCTCTATTCCTTCATTCAAGTCAATTTTATATATGGTGAAAAGCTGAGGCCCCAGTACAGGTCCCTGGGGAGCACCACTTGGCACATTCCGCAATCAGTGTACATTCCCTTATCCCGACTCTCTGTCTCCTATCTTACAACCAATTACCAACCCAAGTTCAATTCCATGCGTTCTTTTGATAATAATCTCTTGTGCGAAATCTTATCAAATGCCTTCTGGAAGTCTATATAGACACCATCCATAGACAATCCCCTATCCACCTTGTTTGTAACATCCACAAAACATTCAACTAGATTAGTCAGACATGACCCTACCCGTCACATACGCACGAACATACGAACATACGAATTAAGAGCAGGAGTAGGCCATTCAGCCCCTCGAGCCTGCTCTGCCATTTGATAAGATCATGGCTGATCTGATTGTGACCTCAACCCTACTTTCCCATCTACCTACTATAACCTTTGACTCTCTAGATAATCAGGAATCCATCTAACTCAGCCTTAAAAATATTCAATGACCCTGCCTCCACTGCTCTCTGGGGAAGGGAGTTCCACAGACTCATGACCCTATGAGAGAAAAAAAATTCTCCTCATCTCCGACTTAAATGGGAGACCCCTTATTTTTAAACCATGGCCCCTCGTTCTAGTCTCTCCCACAAGGGGAAACATCCTCTCAGCATCTACCCCTTCAAGTCCCCTCAGGATCTTACATGTTTCAATAGGATCACCTCTCATTCTTCTAAACTCCAATGTATACAGGCCCAACTTGCCCAACCTTTCCTCATAAGAAAACCCCCTCATCCCAGGAATCAGTCGAGTGAACCTTCTCTGAACTGCCTCTAAAGCAATTATGTATTTTCTTAAATAAGGAGACCAAAACTGCACACAGTATTCTAGATGTGGTCTCACCAATGCCCTGTACAACTGTAGCAAAACATCTCTACTTTTATATTCCATTCCCCTTGCAATAAATGACAACATTCCATTTGCCTTCCTAATCACTTGCTGTACCTGCATACTAACTTTTTGTGATTCATGTACTAGGACACCCAGATCCCTCTGTACCTCAGAGCTCTGCAATCTCTCTCCATTTAAATAATATACTGTTTTTCTATTCCTCCTGCCAAAGTGGACAAGTTCACATTTTCCCGCATTATACTCCATCTGCCAAATTTTTTCCCACTCACTTAACTTATCAATATCCCTTTTCAGACTCCTTATGTCCTCATCACAACTTACTTTCCTACCTACCTTTGTGTCATCAGCAAATTTAGCAACAATACATTTGGTCCCTTCATCCAAGTCATAGATATAGATTGTAAATAGTTGAGGCCCAAGCACTGATCCCTGTGGCACTCCACTCATTACATGTTGCCAATGTGAAAATGAACCTTTTATGCCTACTCTCTGTTTCCTGTAGCTAACCAATCCTTTATCCATGCTAATATGTTACCCCCTACACCATGAGCTCTTATTTTGTGTAGTAGCCTTTGATGTGGCGTCTTGTCAAAAGCCTTCTAGAAATCCAAGTACACAACATCCACAGGATCCCCTTTATCCATGCTGCTTGTTACTTCCTCAAAGAACTCTAATAAATTAGTCAAACACGATCTCCCTTTCACAAAGCCGTGTTGACTCTGCCTGATTGCATGGAGATTTTCTAAGTGCCCTGCTATAACCTCCTTAATAATAGATTCTATCACAAATCCATACTGACTCTCTTTGATCAACTGATGCCTGTCCAAGTGCTCAACCACTCTTTCCCTGACGATAGATTCTAGTAGCTCCCCTACAACTGACGTAAAACCTACAGGTCGGTCGTTTCCTGGTTTTTCTCCCTCCCTCCTGTCTTAAATGGTCCACTATGTAAAGGCACTGGGGTAGATTTTGGTCTGGGCCCGTTTTCGGACCAAGAGGCCCGAAGATCGATGGAAATTTTCCTCGGGCCTCATCAGGATCCTCAGCACGAGCTGTCGGCACTGGTCACACATCCACAGGCAGATTGGCCAAGCGATGAGATCAATGTCGGGCTGCTTGCCTCACTGACAGCAGCCCTCAGATAAGTCTGATAATTGGCAAAAAAACCAAGGGGAAGACGAGGAGAATCTTTTTTACGCAGCGAGTTGTTATGATCTGGAATGCACTGCCTGAAAGGGCGGTGGAAGCAGATTCAATAGTAACTTTCAAAAGGGAATTGGATAAATACTTGAAAAGAAAAAAATTGCAGGGCTATGGGAAAAGAGCAGGGGAGTGGGACTAATTGGATAGCTCTTTCAAAGAGCCGGCACAGGCATGATGGGCCGAATGGCCTCCTTCTCTGCTGTAAGATTCTATTCTATTCTGCTACACTTGCAGCTTGCAGTTCTCTTAGAGAGTTCATTGAGGGCTGCGCCCCCTATGTTAGGGAATATCCCTTGCGGACCGGTTAATGCACAGTGTAAAATTCCTCGGTACTGAAGCATAGAGAGCGAATTGTGAAGAGAGAGGATCACAAACCCAATGGGAACTTCAGAATCTGGTGAGAGTGGGAATTAGGTGCTGAGGGAGAAGGAGGTGCTGAATTTTTTAAAAAGCAAAAAAAACCCAAAACAGACTCAAAAGTAATTATCTATCAATAAATATAGATTAAGATATGGCCGGGCATGTTGTGTGTCTGAATTGCAGTATGTGGGAGTTTGTAGACATCGAGAATGTCCCGAGTGAACATACCTCAGTAGATGTCTCTGCCTCGATTCTCTCCAGTTCAGAGTCATTGGAGTGTGAGTTGGAGCCACTCCGACACATAATGGATGGAGAGGAGTATCGGGACAGTTTGCTCCAGACCTCGGTCACACCTCGTAGAGAGTTACAGGATCGGAACGGGGTTGGTGTGACCGATAGTGTACAGAGTAAAGGGAACCCAGGTGAGATGGAGAACGAGGACCCGCAGAAACTGATCCTGTCCATCAGGTCCAATGTACTCGCTACCTGTGAGGATAAGGATAAAGACTGTCGGAAGGACAGACAGACTGCTGACCGTGGCACCCTGGAGGAGGAGGCTGTCCAAAGGGAAGAGGAGAAGTTGTAGGGGATTCAATAATTAGGGGGACAGATAGCTTCCTTTGTAAGCAGGATCGAGAGTCCCATATGGAATGGTGTCAGGGTGAGGGACATCTTGAACTGGCTTGAAAGGATATTGGAGAGGGAGGGGGAGGATCCAGTCATTGTGGTCCATGTTGGGACCAACAACATAGGAAAGAGTAGGCAAGAGGCCCTGTTCAGAGTGTACCAGGAGCTAAAAGTTAAATTAAGAAACAGACCTCAAGGGTAATAATTTTTGGATTATTACCCAAGCCATGTGCAAATTGGCGTAGGGATAAGGAGATTAGAGAGGTGAAGGAGTGGCTGAAGGAGTGGTGTGGGACAGAGGGGTTCCATTTCATGGGACACTGGCACCAGTACTGGGACAGGAAGGAACTGTACCTCTGGGACAGGTTCCACCTGAACCAGGCTGGGACCAGGGTCTGAACGGAAAGGATAAATAGGCCGGTCACGAGGACATTAAACAAGTAAATGGGGGGGAGGGCTCAGGGAAAAGGTAGAAGAAATAATAATACTAAAAACAAACAAAAAGGAAGAGAGCAGAGTGACAGTCAGAAATTATTCTTTAGGCGCTGCAGGTGAAGGGAAAACTAAAAGATGTATAATAATTAAATCAGGAGAGAGAAATAAGAAACGTGTGAGAAAAACAACATGAGAGCAGATGGACAGGTCAGGGTGTGTGGCCCAAATAAACACACGGAGTATAAACAAGAAATTGAATGAATTGCAGGCGCAAATTCAATGTAAAGGGTACGACATGGTGGCCATTACTGAGACTCTGGGGGAAAATTTGGATGAGGGCCATTTTTGGGCGTGGGTAGCGTGATGTGCTATTACCCCGCGCCCAATGACCCTGCGCAGGCAGGACGCAAGTTTCGGCCCACAGGAGGACTCACCTGCATTCAGCGTTCCGTTCTGGGTCTTGCATGTGGAATCAAAGCAATTCGCAATTTGCACCACCAGGGGGAGCTCAATCTCTTAAAGGGAGGATGTTTCTAAGAAATCTCTTAAAGGTAGCTGGTACCTGTTATTTGCTGAAAATAACAGTCTGCTCTCTGCACGGAGTCTGAACGGAGATCAGACATCGCACACGTAAATCACAGATGCAGGTCCCATCCCTATGTTTACACACTGATGAGTTATGTTAAAACATTGAATAAAGGTTGCACACTACTAAATCCCACATCCTCCAATCTGCATGTCAGACCTCACCAATCTGTGGATTTGAGTTGGTACCAGGCCTGTGAGAGAGCGTGCACCAAGGTTCTCTGCTGATGCACCAGAGGCCTTGGTACAAGAGGTGGACAGAAGGAGGGACATCCTATATCCACAGAGGTGGAGGGGTGGGGGGGCAAGAGGCCCTCCAGATATATATCCAAAAGACAGTGGGAGGCAGCGGGGACGAAGTCAATGCCAGGCGCACAGCATCATGAACACGGATGCAGTGCAGGAAGAAGTTCAATGCTTTGATATGAGTGGTCAAGGTGAGTGAGGTCAACTGTCAAATGGCGTCTCCTACCAACTGCACCACACACTACACCCCCCCATCACCCACATACCAACAAACTCTTTCCATCTGTACTCAACTCTTCCAACCAGATGCTTCCTCTCACCCTTACACATTACCACTGTTTCAAGCCACCCACCCACAACTCACAGGCCACACACATTGGCAGCTATTCAACTATGACAGGCACATCACCCCGACACATGTCCCGCTTTCTTGCAGGAGAAGGTTGCGCATATCAAGAGGCAGCAATTGGCCGTGGCATTTAGCCCGTCGAGCCTGTTCCACCATTCAATGAGATCATGGTGGACCTGTGACCTAACTCCATATACCCGCCTTAGTCCCATATCCCTTAACACCCTTGGTTCACAGGAATCTATCAATCTCAGATTTAACATTCACAAGTGAGCTAGCATCAACTGCCGTCTGCAGATGAGCGTTCCAAATGTCTCCCACCCTTTGCATGTAGAAGCATTTCCTAACTTCACTCCTGCACGTCCTGGCTCTAAATGTTAGGCTATGTCCCCGCGTCCTAGTATTCAAGTCTAGGAGACCTCCAAAAACAGTTACAAATGTCTGGGTAGCCAGAAGCAGTAATTCAGCCACTAACCTGTAAATCCTGCATGGTCCCTTTAAATAGCACCGGTGGGGGGTCCTCCAGGCACTCTAAGACACGTTCAGATGGTCGGCGTTAAGACTGTGCGTTGAGTTGAGCGTTAAGTCCCAAAATGGTGTCTATCACTTTAAATCAGCGTTGTACACTGATTGAAGCCATTTTCTCCTTACTTTACATGATTCCAGTGTGCGCTATCTGCCCCTGCGCTAACTCCTATACCAAGATGGCGTCTGGCGCACGTCACACTGGAAACATGCTTGCGCATCCAAGACGCCATCTTGGATGTCAGAGAGGCCGTGTAGCACTGAAACAATGGGCGCTACACGGCCCAATTTAGCGCCCACCAAATCATAGAATCACAGAAAGGTTACAGCACGGAAGGAGGTCATTTGGCCCATCGAGCCCAGGCCGGCTCTATGCAAGAGCAATCCAGCTAGTCCCACTCCCCCGCCCTATCCCCGTAGCCCTGCAAATTTTTCCTTTCAAGTACTTATCCAGTTCCCTTTTGAAGGCCATGATTGAATCTGCCTCCACCACCCCCTCAGGCAGTGATTCCAGATCCTAACCACTCGTTATGTAAAAAGGTTTTTCCTCATGTCGCCTTTGGTTCTTTTGCCAATCACCTTAAATCTGTGTCCTCTGGTTCTTGACCCTTCCGCCAATGGGAACAGTTTCTCTCTATCTACTCTGTCTAGAACCTTCATGATTTTGAATACCTCTCTCAAATCTCCTTGCAACCTTCTCTGTTCCAAGGAGAACAACCCCAGCTTCTCCAGTCTATCCACGTAACTAAAGTCCCTCATCCCTGGAACCATTCTCGTAAATCTCTTCTGCACCCTCTCTGAGGCCTTCACATCTTTCCTAAAGTGTGGTGCCCAGAATTGGACACAATACTCCAGTTGTGGCCGAACCAGTGTTTTGTAAAGGTTCATCATGATTTCCATACTTTTGTACTCTATGCCTCTATTTATAAAGCTCAGGGTCCTGTATGCTTTTTAACCGCTTTCTCAACCTACCCTGCCACCTTCAATGATTTGTGCACATATACTCCCAGATCTCTCTGTTCCTGTACCCCTTTTAGAGTTGTGCCCTCTAGTTTATATTGCCTCTCCTTGTTCTTCCTACCGATATGTATCACTTCGCATTTTCCTGCATTAAATTTCATCTGCCATGTGTCTGCCCATGCCACCAGCCTGCTTATATCGTCTTGAAGTCCATCACTATCCTTCTCACTGTTTACTACCCTTCCAAGTTTTGTGTCATCTGCAAATTTTGAAATTGTGCCCTGTACCCCCAAGTCCAAGTCATTAATATATATCAAGAAAAGCAGTGGTCCCAGCACCGACTCCAGGGAACACCACTGTACACCTCCCTCCATTCCGAAAAACAACCGTTCACCACTAATCTCTGTTTCCTGTCACTTAGTCAATTCTGTATCCATGCTGCTACTGCCCCCTTTATTCCATGGACCGCAATCTTGATGATAAGCCTACCATGCGGCACTTTATCAAACGCCTTTTGAGCTCTACTTGCCGATAAAAATGCCATGACTGCAAGACGGTCAGGACTGGGAACTGAATATCCCAGGTTATAAGGTCTATAGGAAAGATGGGGAAACTGGTAGAGGGGGAGGAGTAGCCTTAGTGATTAAGGATGAAATTACTTCTATGACAAGAGAGGATATAATGAGGTAAGCAGGCAGTGGAGACTTTATGGCTAGAATTAAGAAATAGAAAACAATTTAAGACTGTAGTGGGAGTTGTGTCCCGCCCCCTGGTAGCAGCTGTGAAGTGGCAGAATGTATAAATGCAGAGATTAGACAAGCATGTAGCAAAGTCAGAGTGGTTTTAATGCAGGATTTTAACTTTCATATAAATTGGATGAACATGTCAGAAAGGTGGCGAATTTCTTGAATGTGTTCAGGACAGTTTTCTGCAACAATATGTCCTAGAAGGGGGCAGGCCATATTAGATTTAATAATGAGTAATGAGCCAGATTTAGTTAACAGCCTAACGGTGCGTGAACATTTATCTAATAGCAATCATAATATGATCGAGTTCAACGTTGTGTTTGAAAGGGAGAAACCCGTATCAGCTACTAGGATTGTAAATTTAGGTCAGGCCGATTTCAATGGGAAGAGACGGACACTGTCCAAAGTAAACTGGACAAACCTGTTAATGGGTAAAACGACAGAAGATCAGTGGGAGGTGTTCAAAAAAGAATTTAACCTGATACAGAACCGATTTATACCCCTAAGGGGCAAGAGCTCTACTTGCCAAAAGAGATAAAGGACAACATAAAACTAAAAGAGAAAGCAAACAAAAATGCCAAAAAAAAGCACAGATCCTGGTGACTGGGAGAAATATAAAGAACAGCAAAGGGTGAAAAACAGATAGTAAGAGTTACAAAAAGGGTTTAGGAAAAGAAACTTGCAAGGGATATCAAAATCAACACAAAAATCTTTTACAATTATATTAGGAAAAAGAGGGTGGTCAAGAGCAATGTGGGCTCCTTAAAAACTGACAATGGTGATATTGTAAATGACAATAAGGAAATGGCGGACATGTTAAATAATTACTTTGCTTCAGTATTTACAGTAGAGGGAGAGGATAGCATGCCGGACACCCCAAGGAAACTAATTTTGAATCAGGGACGGGGACTCACCATAATTAACATAAGCAAATTAACAGTAATGAAGTAAATAATGGCACTCAAGAGTGACAAATCCCCAGGACCAGATGGTTTCCATCCCAGGGTTTTAAAGGAAGTAGGTGTGAACATTGCAGAAGCCCTAACTATAATCTTCCAAAGTTCTCTCGATTCAGGAACCGTTCCTTTAGAGTGGAAAATTGCACATGTCATTCTTCTATTTAAGAAAGGTGAGCGAGGGAAACCAGGGAATTATAGACCAGTTAGCCTAAACATCTGTTGTTGGGAAATTACTAGAGTCTATAATTAAGGATGGAGTGACTCAACACTTTGAAAATTTTCAGCTGATCAGAGAGAGCCAGCATGGATTTGTAAAGTGTAGGTCATGCCTGACAAACCTGATTGAATTTTTTGAAGAGGTGACTAAAGTAGTGGACAGGGGAATGTCTATGGACATTGTTTATATGGACTTCCCGAAGGCATTCGATAAAGTCCCTCATAAGAGATTGTTAGCTAAAGTTGAAGCTCATAGAATTGAGGGCAAATTATTGACCTGGTTAGGAAATTGGCTGAGTGGCAGGAGACAGAGAGTAGGGATAATGGACAGGTACTCAAATTGGCAGGATGTGACTAGTGGTGTCCCACAGGGATCTGTTTTGGGGCCTTAACTATTCACTGTATTTATTAATGACTTAGATGATGGGATAGAGAGTCACATATACAAATTTACCAATAACACAAAGATAGGCAGCATTATAAGCAGTTTAGATGGAAGCATAAAATTACAGAGAAATATTAATAGATTAAGTGAATGGGAAAATCTGTAACAAATGGATTTCAATGTAAGCAAGTGTGAGGTCATCCACTTTGGACCTAAAAAGGATAGATCAGAGTACTTTCTAAATAGTGAAAAGCTTAAAACAGTGGAGGTACAAGGAGACTTAGGGGTCCATGTACATAGGTCATTAACATGTCATGGACAGGTGCAGAAAATAATCAAAAAGGCTAATGGAACACTGGCCTTTATATCTAGAGGACTAGAATACAAGGGGGTAGAAGTTATGCTACAGCCATACAAAGCCCTGGTTAGACCACACCTGGAGTACTGTGTTCAGTTCTGGGCACCGCACCGTAGGAAGGATATATTGGCCTTGGAGGGAGTGCAGCGTAGATTTACTAGAATGATACCTGGACTCCAAGGTTAAATTACAAGGAGGGATTACACAAACTAGAGTCGTATTCCCTGGAATTTAAAAGGTTCAGGGGTGATTTGATTGAAGTTTTCAAGATATTAAGGGGAACTGATAGGGTAGATGGAGAGAAACTATTTCCTCTGGTTGGGGAGTCTAGGACTAGGGGACAGAGCCTAAAAATTAGAGCCTGGACTTTCAGGAGTGAAGTTAGGAAACACTTCTACACACAAAGGGTGGTAGAAGTTTGGAACTCTCTTCTGCAAATGACAGTTGATGCTAGCTCAATTGTTAATTTTAAATCTGAGATTGAGAGATTTTTGTTAACCAAAGGTATTAAGGGATATGGGGCAAAGGCCCTAGGTCATAGGTCAGCCATGATCTCATTGAACAGGCTCGAGGGGCTAAATGGCCTACTCCTGTTCCTATGTTCCTATGCACTAGGAACCGGTAAATAACTGTCTTAAAACAGCGACTGCAAATGTATGGATGGGTTGTACTACCATACAAAATTAACCCTGCTGGCTCAGCCCTACCCTGCTTGTTTCAAAATCATTCCCTTGCTGTTAGACCAGTTACATACACTCTGTTGCAGTTTATATGTGGACATTTCACCAGCTATTACTTTCTGTTCTGAAACGGAAAGATGATTGGTTAATTTCCTCTTACTTTTCACTGCAGCTTTTAAGAACATGTGGACAATTTCTGTGACTACCTTTGTTAAATCTTCCAGGAGCAATCTGCCTGTGGAGGTGTTTGATAGGATGAAGTAATCCCATAGAGTATAAACCAGTGTGCCTGTCTGAGCCCCATGTCCAGCAGATATTGTCTTCCTTTGGGACAGCTATAGGTGTTCTCAATGACGTGCTATCTTGTTAATAATTTTCTCAATATTTTGTCCACTGTTAGGAGCCTGTGTGCATTTAAGCCTTGTTCTTATTTAGCCTGAAGTCCAAACAGATGGTCTGGATTAGGCCCTCTCCTCTCTCCCCCCATTCAGTTCCATTCAGCCCCGTCTACCCTCTCAGGTGGATGTAAAAGATCCCATGGCACTAGTTTGAGGAAGAGCAGGGGAGTTCTCCCCAGTGTCCTGACCCATATTCACCCCTCAACCAACATCATTAAAACAGATTATCTGGTCGTTGCCTCTTTGCTGTTTGTGGGATCTTGCTGTGCGTATATTGCCTGCCGCGTTTACTACATTGCAACAGCGACTACACTTCAAAAATACTTAATTGGCTGTGAAGCGCTTTGCGTCATCCTAAGGTTGTGAAAGGCGCTATATAAATGCAAGTCTTTCTTTCGTTGGATGTGTTGGAAGTTGTACAGTTCTTATTGGTCACTTATCTAGGAAGTTCCCCTACTGGCTGTGCTGCTGGGAATATTGGGGTTAAGATACAGCAAATCAAGCACAGAATGGGGGTAATTTTAACCTAACTCACCAAACTGGAAACCCATGGGATCGGGTGGAACGCTGACTTTACCCCCCGCCCGATTTTACACTATTGATTTCAATGGAGAGTAAAATCGGGTGGAGTGTAAAACCAGTGTTGAACCCAATCCTATCAGTTAGGTTAGGTTAAAATTCTGGGTTAAAACTTCCCCCATCTGTCTCTTGTAGATTCTTGAACAAATTCTCACTGAGGGAGATTTCTGTTACCTGAGTAAAAAAAAACAGATTCAGGAGCTTTAAACTGGGCTAAACTTTGATGTTTTTAATCTTGATTTCAATGTCATTGTTGATTCACACTGGCAGCTATTTTTAGATTTGGACTACGAAGGATTTATTCACAGAAATACATGGAAGTTACAATGTGGAAAAAGGCCATTCGGCCCAACCAGGCCATGTTGGCGCTTACCCTCCATGCGAGCAAATTGTCATAGTCACCTTTAGCCACCCTGTTCAGATATCTCTTCAATCCCACTTATCCAATCTAAATCTAGAACAAGCACCAATCCTGGAGGTGAATTCTATACCCTCGCAACTCTCTGTGTAAAGAAGTTTCTCCTGTTCTTCATCTCTTACATTTGATCTTGTGCCTATGGCCCCTTATTCTAGACCCCTTAACCACTAAAAACAGTTTGCTTCTATCTACCCTGTCCCATTCTTTTATAAACATTTCTATCGTACCTGCGTTGTTCTAACAAAATGAAGAGACAATTTTTCAAGTCTTTCTTCGTATTTGTATTTCCTCATACCAGGCAACATCCCAGTGAATCTGTGCTATCCACTCTTTAAAGCCTCAATATCTCTCCCATTGTGTGGAGCCCAATACTGCACACTGTGCTCTCACTGAGGTCTGATATATCTGCTTATTATTAAAGTGAAGATTCCTGCTTTTTTAAATTTAAAATCTCCCTATGGATATCCCAGGTTGACTAGATAAGTACATGAGGGAGAAAGGAATAGAAGGTTATCGTGATAGGGTGAGATGAAGTAAGGTGGGAGGAGGCGCATGTGGAGCATAAACACTGGCAAGGACCTGTTGGGCCGAATGGCCTGTTTCTATGCAGTAAATTCTATGTAACTGCGTTTTTTTTTCAAGTCATCAGGATGTTTCCTACATCACAACAGTGAATATACTTCAAAAGGGCTTCATTGGCTGTAAATCGATTTGGGACTCTTGAGGTCGTGAAAGATGTTATATAAATGCAAGTCTTTCTTTCTTCTTTCTGTGGGTAGGATTAACAGGTTAAGTGAAGTTCCCCAACACAAAGATAGCATCCAAGCTTTTCAGCTATTGTCCTGCTCATCTCCCCATGAAAATAGAGAGGATGTCTGACAGATTGTGGGCTCTAAATTTGCTTCTATGAAACTTTCAGTGATTTGATGATCCTGAATTTTTGGCTCTGGTGTACAAAATGGCAGTGTGTCCATTTCATGGTCAACTAAGGAAGTAATCCTTTTAATTAGATCCATTCTGTCCACATAATGATTGAGGGAAAGTCCTTTAACATGAGGCTTTTGTGATTTAATCTATCACTGTTTCTAAATCAATCCTAGAGGTCAGGTAGGTAGTAATTACTGAAGTAGTTTATATCTTTATTGACCCAGTTAAAGGAGACCTCACACAGTTTCCTACAGCTCGTTTGAGCTGAGATTTTCGCTCGGGTTACACCTGCTCTCCAGT
This sequence comes from Heptranchias perlo, assembly GCF_035084215.1. NCBI lineage: Eukaryota > Metazoa > Chordata > Chondrichthyes > Hexanchiformes > Hexanchidae > Heptranchias > Heptranchias perlo. The sequence continues at coordinate 25,018,143 of NC_090358.1, forward strand.
GTACCTCCTGCGGGTGGGAGCAGAGAATTGGTTGGGGGCCCGGCCCGCCAGTTTCTGCCCATTTCTGCCCCCATAACAATCTTTCAGTGTCACTTCCACTGCCATCCAAAGTGCCCACTGAAAAAGGGGCAGATGAAACCAAATAAGGCAGTAACGATGCAGTGACGTCATTTGTTGTATGTTCTGGCATTACCTCCACAGCAACACTGGACGTAGGGATAGGGCGATCACATGGTGTTAGAACTACTGAGCGCAAAATCTAGGCTGCCACTCCAGTGCAGTACTGAGGGAGTGCTGCACTGTCGGAGGTGCCGCCTTTCAAATGAGATGTTAAATCAACATAGAAACATAGAAAATAGGAGCAAGAGTAGGCCATCTAGGCCAAACAAGGCCCCGACTGCCCTCTCAGGTGGATGTAAAAGATCCCATGACATTATTTAGAAGAAGAGCAGGAGATTTTCCCCCACCGGTGTCCAGGTCAATATTTATTCCTCAACCAGCACCAAAAACAGATTATCTCGTTATTTATTTCATTGCTGTTTGTGGGACCTTGCTGTGAGCAATTTTGGTTGCTGCTTTTCCTACATTACAACAGCGACTACACTTCAAATGCATCTCATTGGCTGTAGAGCACTTTGGGATGTCCTGAGGGCATGAAAGGCACTATATAAATGCAAGTTCTTTCTTTCTTTAATCTGGCAGAACAGATGGCCCACCAGCTGGACAGCTGCACAATTTTCATCCCATGCAGTTGGTGGGGGGGGAGGGAATGGTGGGACTTCCATTTGCTGCAGTTATCCAGGTCAGCTTCATTTAATTAATGAGGGTGAGTTTCAGGGATTTAAAGATCTCTCACTGGGTGCTTGCATCATTTGGGGGCGGGAAGTTATGTGGTGCTGCAGCACTTAAAGGCCTACAGCAGCTTAAAGGACCCACGAGACAATACGTTGCTTTGGATGCAGCAAAATTAAAATTTGTCAGAGAGGAACAAGGACAACTTTGCTTTCATATAACGACTTGAATGTAGAAAAAATAACCCAAATCGTTTCACTGAGGCGTAATCGAAAAAAACATTTGCAGGGTTCAGAGACCCCACTTCATCAATATCGACACTAAAGTGCTGCCTCAGAAGGTTTGTTTGAGGGAAAGAGGTCCTCTTTAGAACTAATAAATGGAGGGTCCCAAGGACAGCTGCAGTGGGGAAGTGGAAAGATGTTCCTAAAGTAGTCAGGGCTAAATTCAACCATCAGATGTAGAGCCAGTAAACAACAAAAACTTGCATTTATATAGCACCTTCAACATAGAAAAACATCCCCACACTCTTCAAAGGAGCAAAATCAGACAAAAATTTACACTGAGCCAAAGAAGGAGACATGAGGACAGGTGATGAAAAGCTTGGTTAATGAGGTAGGTTTTAAGGAGTGTCTTAAAGAAGGAAGGAGAGGTGCAGATGCTTCATTTGGTGGACAAAGGGATGCAGCAGAGGCAGATAAATGGATCATCTCAATCTTGGTGGCAAAGAAGTCTATGAGTACCTCGCACCTGTTGTTGGAGGTGAGGGTGGAGAGTGTAATGGAGAGGGGTTTAAGGAGATCATTGGTCATGGAGAAAAGAAGCAGGGATAATCACTGATGTCCATGATGATCCTAAAGTAGTGAATGGTTTTGGCAGAGGAGAGTGAGGCCCAATAGTGCTTGATGTGGTCCAGCCAGATTTGGCGATGGATGGCTCAACCAATTGTGTGCCAGATACACTCATGTTTACATCCCTTGGACTTGAGGGAGCAAAGATGGGGGCCATAAGAACATAAGCAGTAGGAGCAGGAGTAGGCCATACGGCCATACCGGGGGAACGACCAGGGTGGGAAGAGAATAAAGGTTTTACTGGAGGCAAAGGCATCAAAATGGAGGAGAGGGAGTCGTTGAGCAGATCGATTGCTGCAGAAGTATTGTGGCAAACGGAGGGCCAAAGGCTAGGCAGTTGGGAGCTTGAAAATGACGTGGGGCAGAGTTCGTTCCGGGGTGGACGCAGAAAGAAGTGCGGTTGGGGGTAAGGGGATGTGGGTGGTGAGGGTTGCAAGGAATTGGTCGGAGATGGCTCTGTTGATGATCAAGACCATGGGAGTAGAGAGAGGCCTTGTGAGATGGCGAGGTTGAGGAGGTGGCCATGAATACGGACAGGACAGGAGGGCAATGGAATCAGAGGAGAGAGGGCAAGGTGAATTGAGATGGAGGTTGAAATCACTGAGGAAAAGGAGTGCAGAGGATGAGGGAGGAAAGGAAGGAGGAAATCTTGGTGAGAATCTCAGGGGGGGGGCTTGAAAGCTTCAAGATCTCACTTACACTGCTCGCTTCCGTGATTAACACTGTTTTTGAATAAACCTGAATAATTTCGTTTGTTCCAATGAGTGTCTTGTGCGGCTGATGTCATCTATCTTCCAGAAGTGATGTAAGAGATTTTGGAATCTCCCGTCCTATCCAGTAGCAAGTTAACAATAAAAAAAAGGATTGTTTTTTGCATTGAGAACGAGCATTGGGACCCAGTGAATTATAACAGTCTATACAATTGATACAGTTCAAAAAATACATCAGCATTGTTCAACACAATATAATAGGATTATGTTTACATTATAAAGTTAAGCTTCTCATAATTGGAATGTGATTAAAATAGAAAACTCTGCTGTAGGTAGTGAAGGATGAAAGAGAGCAGATACAAATTTGTCTCAAGAGCAGAATTTCCGTGTGATCTGTGATCATTTGCCTTGAGCAACATGATTTAAGTTTCATCTCACACTCAGCATTCAACTTTTATATATTCTTTCTCATAGTTGGCAAGCAGATGAAAACCTTTCATTGTCTCTTAATAGCATAGGACAGACTTTAAAGGAAGAATTCCCATTTAGTACATACAGGCTTCATTTAAAGATTACATTTAAAAAAAACAGAACAGTAACGACAAACACCAGCTGTAACATCTAATTGTTTTAAACTCATTTGATGCACATTCAAAAATTCCACACTTCCTTCTCTTTTTGAACTACCAAAGATATCAATATAACCAGATTCCACAGGCACATCTTGTGAAGTACCAGCGGTGTGCAGTTTAAGTTGGGGAAAAATAATTTCTATCTCTTTTCTCCATGTCTAGAGTCATGTACAGTGGGATTCACTTGTAGGGCTGACCATTTGTGAATACTGTCCGAGAGTCACCTGGTTTATGGGGGGCTGAGGGTGGCATTCGTTGCACCAGACCCCCATCTACTTTAGCGCCCGCCCAATTTTCCGATGCCGTGTCTGGTGGACGGTGGAAGCCCCCTCTCAGAAGCAGGTGCGAATCTATAAATGAGGCAGAAATGACATCATTCTGCCCATTTTCTATCGTTGCTGCCTTTTGATCAGTAGCTTAGCGATTACTGTACTGGACTAGCAACCCAGAGATCGTGAGTTCGGATCGACAATGGCCTGTTGTGAAAGTCAATTCAATAAATCTGGTTATAACTGGGCTAGTGCCAGGAAAATAAAAACCATGGACGCTGCTGGATTGTTCTCACCTGGTTCTCTAATGTCCTTCAGGGAAGGGACCTGCCACCCTCTACCTGGTCTGGGCCTACACGTGACTCCAGTGCCGCACTACATGGTTGACTCAATGCCCTCAGGGGAACCAGGGATGAGCAATAACTGCTGCCTTGCTGGTGTCACCCACATCCTAAAAACACATTTCTTAAAAGTTACACTCAGTGGCAATCCTATCTGTATAAAATGGGTGTCCAGTGTTGTCAAATGCTGCAGCAAAGGATGAAGTTGATTTAAAGGATCCAGCGGGTACTGTTCAAGGAGTGATAGAAAGCTGATTTCTCAGTCAATTTTGGTCATTTTTTTGCTTGACCATTATATAACCATTCAACCTCTACAGTAAGGGTTTTACCCTCTTCTCTACGGACTGGGAATTTCCTCAGTGCTGCTCCCGCCATCGTAACTTCACCCGAAGTGCGATGGAAACCCCTTTCACGTGCGTAAACGGGGTTTGTGGTGAAGCTACAACAGTGGATTGGGAGCAGCATGGAACAAATTCTCAGCCACAGACAACTGGGCGTGCATCAATAATGGAGATATTAGGAGGGGCGACCAAAAGCGTCGTCAAAGAGGTGGGTTTCTAGGACGGTCTTAAAGGAGGAGGGGGAGGTGGAGGAGTTTAAGGAGGGAATTTCAGAATTTTCAGTTTTTTGGAAGGTTATCTTGTATCTGGGTTGCTTTGTATGCAACCATCTTCAGCCAGAAGTGCCGAGTGGATGATCCATCTCAGCCTCCTCCCGATATCCCCACCTTCACAGAAGCCAGTCTTCAGCCAATTCAATTCACTCCACGTGATATCAAGAAACGGCTGAGTGCACCGGATACAGCAAAGGCTATGGGCCCCGACAACATCCCAGCTGTAGTGCTGAAGACTTGTGCTCCAGAACTAGCTGCGCCTCTAGCCAATCAGTTTCAGTACAGCTACAACACTGGCATCTACCCGACAATGTGGAAAATCGCCCATGTCCTGTCCACAAAAAGCAGGACAAATCCAATCCAGCCAATTACCACCCCATCAGTCTGCTCACAATCATCAGCAAAGTGATGGAAGGTGTCGTCGACAGTGCTATCAAGCGGCACTTACTCACCAATAACCTGCTCACCGATGCTCAGTTTGGGTTCCGCCAGGACCACTCGGCTCCAGACCTCATTACAGCCTTGGTCCAAACATGGACAAAAGAGCTGAATTCCAGAGGTGAGGTGAGAGTGACTGCCCTTGACATCAAGGCAGCATTTGACTGAGTGTGGCACCAAGGAGCCCTAGTAAAATTGAAGTCAATGGGAATCAGGGGGAAAACTCTCCAGTGGCTGGAGTCACACCTAGCACAAAGAAAGTGGTTGTTGGAGGCCAATCATCTCAGCCCCAGGACATTGCTGCAGGAGTTCCTCAGGGCAGTGTCCTTGGCCAAACCATCTTCAGCTGCTTCATCAATGACCTTCCCTCCATCATAAGGTCAGAAATGGGGATGTTCACTGATGATTGCACAGTGTTCAGTTCCATTCACAACCCCTCAAATAATGAAGCAGTCTGAGCCTGCATGCAGCAAGACCTGGACAACATCCAGGCTTGGGCTGATAAGTGGCAAGTAACATTCGCATCAGACAAGTGCCAGGCATTGACCATCTCCAACAAGAGAGAGTCTAACCACCTCCCCTTGACATTCAACGGCATTACCATCGCCGAATCCCCCACCATCAACATCCTGGGGGTCACCATTCACCAGAAACTTAACTGGACCAGCCACATAAATACTGTGCCGACAAGCGCAGGTCAGAGGCTGGGTATTCTGTGGCAAGTGACTCACCTCCTGACTCCCCAAAGCCTTTTCACCATCTACAAGGCACAAGTCAGGAGTGTGATGGAATACTCTCCACTTGCTTGGATGAGTGCAGCTCCAACAACACTCAGGAAGCTCGACACCATCCAGGACAAAGCAGCCCGCTTGATTGGCACCCCATCCACCACCCTAAACATTCACTCTCTTCACCACCGGCGCACTGCGGCTGCAGTGTGTACCATCTACAGGATGCACTGCAGCAAATCACCAAGACATCTTCGACAGCACCTCCCAAACACACGACCTCTACCACCTAGAAGGACAAGAGCAGCAGGCACATGGGAACAACACCACCTGCACGTTCCCCTCCAAGTCACACACCATCCCGACTTGGAAATATATCGCCGTTCCTTCATCGTCGCTGAGTCAAAATCCTGGAACTCCCTTCCTAACAGCACTGTGGGAGAACCTTCACCACACGGACTGCAGCGGTTCAAGAAGGCGGCTCACCACCACCTTCTCAAGGGCAATTAGGGATGGGCAATAAATGCCGGCCTCGCCAGCGACGTCCACATCCCATGAACGAATAATAAAAAAAGTATGGTACTATTTCAACTATAATTAGCTTGTATCAATAAAAAACTGTATGTATCTTCAGCCTGAAATGTCTGTTCCAGCTACAGAATTGCTCATTCTGTATTATCTTTCCTGATCCACTTGTACTCTCCCTCTCCTCCCTTTCCTGATCTAACTGTACTCTCCCTCTCCTCCCTTTCCTGATCTACCTGTACTCTCCCTCTTCTCCCTTTCCTGATCTACCTGTACTCTCCCTCTCCTCCCTTTCCTAATCTACTGTACTCTCCCTCTCCTAGTTTTCCTGATCTACCTGTACTCTCCCTCTCCTCCCTTTCCTGATCTACCTGTACTCTCCCTCTCCCTCCTTTCCTGATCTACCTGTACTCTCCCTCTCCTCCCTTTCCTGATCCACCTGTACTCTCCCTCTCCTCCCTTTCCTGATCCACCTGTACTCTCCCTCTCCTCCCTTTCCTGATCCACCTGTACTCTCCCTCTCCTCCCTTTCCTGATGTACCTGTACTCTCCCTCTCCTCCATTTCCTAATCTACCTGTACTCTCCCTCTCCTAGTTTTCCTGATCTACCTGTATTCTCCCTCTCCTCCGTTTCCTGATCCACCTGTACTCTCCCTCTCCTCCCTTTCCTGATCCACCTATACTCTCCCTCTCCTCCCTTTCCTGATCTACCTTAACTCTCCCTCTCCTCCCTTTCCTAATCTACCTGTACTCTCCCTCTCCTAGTTTTCCTGATCTACCTGTATTCTCCCTCTCCTCCGTTTCCTGATCTACCTGTACTCTCCCTCTCCCTCCTTTCCTGATCTACCTGTACTCTCCCTCTCCTCCCTTTCCTGATCCACCTGTACTCTCCCTCTCCTCCCTTTCCTGATCCACCTGTACTCTCCCTCTTCTCCCTTTCCTGATGTACCTGTACTCTCCCTCTCCCTCCTTTCCTGATCTACCTGTACTCTCCCTCTCCTCCCTTTCCTGATCCACCTGTACTCTCCCTCTCCTCCCTTTCCTGATCCACCTGTACTCTCCCTCTCCTCCCTTTCCTGATCTACCTGTCCTTTTCCTCTCCTCCGTTTCCTGATCTACCTGTCCTTTTCCTCTCCCACCTTTCCTGATCCATCTGTACTTTGGCTCTTCACAGTGATTTGAGTTTCCTTTCCTCCTGGATCTGAGAGACCAAATGGGCTTTTCCCATTCCAGGCCCCTCCACCAGTCACAGGAACCCATTCTTAAGGCTCCGCAGGCTCATTTTTTATTTATTGCACAAAAAGCACAGGTTAATATTTAACCTTTGACATACAGCCCATACACACAAGGAAAAAATTTAAATTATACGCCTCTGTACTAGATCTGTATTAATAATGTAAAGTTACATTCCCCAATGTCTTAACTAACTCCTTTTCTGTACATTGCTGGCCTGATTATTGTTATTTTTGCAAAGTGTTTGAAATAGCAATAATCCTGCAGCCCCTAGCCCTGTACATCATTAGGTGTAATAAGGAGAGAACACGTACAAAATGCAGTGCGCAGGCCAGAATCTCGACACCTTAAGGCTGCTGGAAAATCTCCATCTCACAGTGTCTGCAATTTCCACTCATATCTGGACATTACAGAGCAAATTCAGTGACCCCATGCTGGGCAGCCTGGCTGAGGGGTAGTGCAGGTCCGACAATCCAGGCTCCAGCCCCATCTCTGACCTGCATCCTGCGGGAATTAGACTTACACATTCTCCCTAATTAACACCAACTATTTAACTGTTGAGCTTCTCGGTAATTATTTAAGGAAAATTACAGGCTCTGTACAATTTACGTTTAATCAGGACACTCCTTTAATTTATTCACTTTGATCATTTAATTTGCACAACATAATCTAATTAAAAGTCCATTTCCAATTACCTGGTAACAATCACTATCAACTTGGGAGAGTTTCTCGGAATCTTTAGATACCAGATTGTGTTCTGACGCTGTATTTACACCACAAGTGTACCATTGGCGTGTAGTGGTTTCACTTTGCACTAAACTTCAGCTGATCTAAAACTCTGCTGCCCGTATCCTAACTCGCCAAGTCCTGTTCACCCTTCACCTCTGTGCTCTCTGACCTGCATTGGCTCCCGTTCCAGTAGCGCCTCGATTTTAAAATTTCTCATCCGTGTTTTCAAATCCCTCCATGGCCTCACCAACCCCCCCATCTCTGTAACCTCCTCCAGCCCTACGACTCTCCAAGATCTCTGCGCTGCTCCAATTCCGGCCTCTTGCGCATCCTCGATTTTCATCGCTCCACCATTGGCGGCCGTGCCTTCAACTGCCTAGACCCTAAGCTCTGGAATTCCCTCCCTAAACCTCTCCGACTCTCTCTCCTCCTTTAAGTCGCTCCATGAAACCTATCTCTTTGACCAAGCTTTTGGTCACTTGTCCTAATATCTCCTTATGTGGATCGATGTCAAATTTTGTTTGATAATCACTCCTGTGATGCGCCTTGGGATGTTTTATTACATTAAAGGCGCTATATAAGTGCAAGTTGTTGTTGTAACGCTGCAGCTTTAATGTAAATAAATCCTGAATCCAGAGTCAGGGCTCAACCAGGAGTAAAGTGGAGTGAGACACCCCCCCCCCCCCCAATGTAGGGAGCCTCACTCCATTTCAATTTAAAGTTGCTTTCGTCCTTTACACTCGATTTATATTCCACTGGGCCGATTTTCATCTCACCTCTCACACCTGGACATTCCATCTCACTGGTTCACATCATTCCTTTCCCTTCCTCCTATTTTCTCCCCTCACCCCTTACTCTTTTAAAGCAGTGATTAAATCTGGAGTGGGCCCTCCCCTAAGTGTGTGAGCTTGGACAACACATACGTAATGATATTCCATCCTGGAAGATTGCCTGGGTTTGTCCTATCCACACAAAAATGGGCTAAATCTAACCCAGCCAATTATTGGTTATCAGCCACCTCTCAATCATCAGTAAAGTGATGGATGGAGTCAGCAGAGATGCCATCAAGCGACACCTACTCACCAATAACCCGCCGACTGAAGCTCAGTTTGGGTTCCACCTGAACCCCTCAGCTCCAGACCTCATCACAGCCTTGATTCGGACATGGATAATAGAGCTGGATGCCAGAGGAGAGGTGAGAGTACCTGCCCTTGGCATCAAGGCAGCATTTGACCGGGTGTGGCACCAAGGAGCTGCAAAAAAAAACTGAAGTCAACGGGGGTCAAAGGGAAAAGTGGCTGAAGTCATAACTGATGCAAAGAAAGATGGAAGATGGTTGGCCAGTCATCACAGTCTCATAACATCTCTGCTGGAGTTCCTCAGAGAAGTCCCACCAGCTTCAACTGCTCAATCAATGACCTTGCCACTGCCATAAGATCAGAAGTGGGGCTGTCCACTTGACGATTCCACACTGTTCAGCTCGATTCACAAATTCTCCAATAATGAAGCAGTCCAGGTCTGGGCTGTCTAGTGGCTGGTAGCATTTGTGCCTTATTAGCACCAGGTAATGACCATCTCAAACTAGAGAAAGCCCCAGCCATCTCCCCTTGATCTTTAACAGCGATATCATCACTGAGTCCCCACTATCAATATCCTGGGGGGCTCACCAATGACCAGGAGCTAAACGGGGCCAGCAATGTCAACACTCTGGCTACAAGGACAGGGCAGAGGCTGAGTACTCGGTGATGAGTGGCTCACCTCCTGACCCCTTAAAGCCTCTCCACCATTTACAAGCCTCAAGTCAGGAGTGTGATGGAACACTCACCACTCGCCTGGACGGGTCAGCCCAACAACACCCAAGAAGCTCAACACCATCCAGGACAGAATAATTTACCTTATCAGCGTCCCTGTCACTGGACTCACTGCTCACCCACTCCACCACCAGTACACTTTGGTTGCAGTGCGTACAATCTACAGGATGCATTATGGCAACTCACTATAAGGTTACTTCAACAGCACCACCTTTCCCTGCACCTTCTACCACCAAGAAGCATAAGAGCAGCAATACTGTAGGAACATCATTAACTCCATGTTTTCCTAAAAGTCACATGCCATCCAGACTTGAACATATCCCAGCTTCATTATCGCTGGGTCAATATCCTGGAATTCTCCCCCCCCCACCCCCCAACACCGTTGTGGGAGCACCATCTCCACACGGACTGCAGCGGTTCAAGGTAAAGGCCAACCACCGCCTTCTCAGGGCAACTGGAGATGGGCAACAAATGGGGCCTTGCCGGCATTGCTCAAATGCCGAGAACAAATATATAAAAAAACAAAAAGGATTTGGTTGTATTGCTCTGTGGATTAGGCTGAGTTTGCTGCTGTTGGTCATTGCTGGATGTGTGTATGATAACGGAGGACAGATCACAGGCCAGTCCTGTATCCTGTAGTCATTTGCCTCTCGTGACCCACCACCTCTTCTACTCCCTCATCACCAGTGCTCTCTCAGCCTCCTCACTATGTTCTGAGATGGTATTTGGACCAGCAGGAATAATCCCTTCCTTGGATTTTTGTCCATTGTGAAGGACTTTGCATTTCTCTACATTGAATTTCATCTGCCACCTGTTTGCCCAATCATCAAGTATATTCGACTCCTCCTGTAGCTTATCCTGTTCAACTTACCACCTTTATCAGCTTTGTATCATCAGCAAATTTTGCCACTGTGCTTGTGATTCCTGGCTCCAGATCATTTATGAAGGTATTAAGCAAAAGAGGTCACAAACCAGACCCTTGAGGGACCCCATTGGTAACATTCTTCCAGATTGATGACAATCCCTGGATCAATACCCAATGGGTTCGATCGATCAACCAATTACATAGCCATTGTAAAATATTTCCACCAATTCACACTTTCTTTATTTTCAGTACCAGCTTTTCCAGAGGAACTGTATCCAAGTAACATCCGCTGCCTGACTCCTATCAAACTCCTTTGTCACACTCTCAAAGAAAACCAGTAAGTTAGATTGGCAAGACCTCCCCTTCATGAACCCATATTGACTTCCTTTTATGATTTTATTTCTATCCAGATGCTTCATGATCTCATCTTTAATAAGGGTTTCTATAACTTTACCCACAATGAGCATCAAATTCACTGGTCTGTAGATTCCTGGGTCACTTTTTCTACCTTTTCAAAAAATAAGTGTAACTTTTCCCTTTCCCCACTCCCCAGGCACCTTTCCACTACTCAGTGATTTCTGGAAGATTTGTGCCAGAGTTCCTGTAATTTCCTCCCTTATTTTCTTAAGGATCCACAGCTGCATCTTATCCGGCCCCTTTGATTTATTCACCGTAAGTTTGCACAGCTGTTTGGCAAACAATCTGGTAGCAATGTGAATAGATTCGCGATTTACCTCTGTAACACCCTCCAGTTCCCTTTCCAGATCAAATAAGTTACCTGTCTCTGCCTTGGTGAAAACTGAGGCAAAAAAAACTTATTTCGTACTTTTGCAGCCTGTGTCGTATCAGCTGTTATGTCCTCACCCGATCCCACTTTCATGGCCCTACTCCAGCCCCCGTTTTTCTTTTTCTCTTACTGTAACTAAAAAACTTATTGTTATCCTTCACTTCTCTTGCCATTCTCCCCTGTGGAATCTTGTCCCCTGGAAGCTCATACCAGGAAATTACTCATGTACGGCATGTGATGATAGAAGGGTGAAGAATAATCCAAGGTGGCAAAAATGAGAATGCTTGCAATGCACAACAGGTCGATTAGTCTTCAAAAGAAAAAGACGGGTTAACGCTCTGGGTGTAACTCTTCATCAGAATTGATGGAGCATTGCCTATCACCAGGTTAATATTCTTTTCTTTAGTTAATATACAATCTATTTTACAAAGATTAATCTTGTTTCACTAACGACACGTTTGTTAACAAATTTATTAAATGAAACAGATGGAGAATGTTTGTTTGGCACATTGGCCCTATATCCGCTCCATCGCCAAAACCATCCACTTCCACCTCCGTAACATTGCCCATCTCTCCCCTGCCTCAGCTCATCTGCTGCTGAAACCCTCATCCATGCCTTTATTACCTGCAGACTTGACTATTCCAATGCTCTCCTGGCCGGACTCCCACTTACCACCCTCCATAAATTTGAACTCATCCAAAACTCTGCTGCCTGTATCCTAACCCGCACCAGATCCTCTCCCTCTCTCCAGCATTGGCGGCCGTGCCTTCAGCTGCTTAGGCTCTAAGTTCTGGAATTCACTCCCTAATCTCTCCACTTCTCTACCTCTCTCTCCTCCTTTAAGTTGCTCCTTAAAACCTACCTCTTTGACCAAGATTTTGGGCACTAATATCTCTTTATGTGGCGCGGTGTCAAATTTTGTCTGATATCGCTCCTGTGAAGCACCTTGGGACATTTTTGCTACGTTAAAAGCGCTACATAAATGCAAGTTGTTATTGTTGTTGTTCAATAAGTTATCTCAGGCAAACATTGATATTTCAGTATTGTAACATTTCAAACCAATATGAGCAGTCTGTGTAAAAGGATCAGTATAATTATTTGTTGAATGTATAAAGACGGGCCTTGGTTTGATGTTTCAGCTGAAAGGTGGCACACCTTCAGTTACTGCATTGGAGAGTCACCCTGGATTATATGTTCAACTCCCTAGTGAGTCTTGAATCCACAACCTTCTGATTCAGTGAGAGTGCTACCAACTGAGCCAAGCTGACATTTAAAGTATAAGCCCTCTGATACTCTCTTACTAGTATAAATAGCCTCATTCAGCAGCGAAGGGTGATTAGCTACAAGTTATACCTTTGTAGGTACAAAGGGTAGTGCAAACGTGAAATTCTCTCCACTAAAAGGCTGTGGATGCTGGGTTAATTGAAATATTCAAGACTGAGATCGATAGATTTTTGCTGGGTAAGGGTATTAAAGGATATCGGTTAAAGATGGGTAAATGGAGTTGAGGTACAGATCAGTCATGATCTAATAGAATTGCGGAACAGGCTCGAGGGGCTGAATGGCCTACTCCTGTTCCGATGTTGCTATGCAGCTGCTCAACGATTAGTCAACACGTGGTGTAGATGAAGTGGAGTGAGATGGAAAATTCCAATTCTTTGTTGTCCCTGAGATAAAGCAATCCACCCCTTTCTTCTAGCCTGACCTCAAACTGACGAAGCTCATTGCGAGATTGGTAGATGAAAGTCCCAGCAAATCTTGAAGCTTAGGATTGTGAAGCGAGTGCCACCCTCCTGAGTATCAAAGACTGATTTTCTACAACAAACAAATACTCTCGGAGCAAGGATTTAAGATTTGTGTAATGCCTCTATAATTAATATGCATGGTCAATGTGACCCTTGAGATTGTGTCAGTGACATGCATCTTGTTTTCTCTTTAAGACTGGGAGTTTGTGTGTAGAACTATGGCCATGAACTTACAACGCACTGCTGATTGGAGCAGGATTTGGATATACCGTTACATCATACTGTTGGACGTATGCTGCCATTAGATGTTTACACTGGGGAAAGTGTAAGGATGTGAGAGGACAGAAACAGATTCACAAAAGTAGAAATTAAGGTTGTAACCAACAGCCTTAGGATTCATATTGCCTAATTCAGAAATATCTTCAACCATTGGAACTCTGCAGTGCAAGCTTAAACTAAGCCACGCACCATCCTGGACATATATCGTTGTTCCTTCTTTGTGGTTGGGACAATATCTTGAAATTCTCTGCCTAACACCAATGTGGGAGCTCCACTGTTACGAGAACTGCAGTGGTTCAAGGAGAATGCTCACCACCACCTTCTCAGGACAACTAGGGATGGGCAATAAAAATGGCCGTGCCAACATCTGAAGAACTTAATAACAAAAAAGCTATCTATTCATTATCAGTATTTGGTGTTGTACTTTACTGCTTCCTCTTTAAAACACTTCCATGTCTAATTTTGTGGCCAAATTGGCAAAAGAATTGTACTTCCATATGCTCCTACTTCTGCAATGAATCGACACTTTCTTGTTAAGCTTGTCTAATTTTCTCACATTTAACATATGTGTTTCAGAGTGATCCTAAAATAGTTGTTATTGGCTGACGGCCATGCTGAAAATGAGAGCACTAACATCAAGCAATGAGTGTTATTTAATGGAGTGAAGCAGGAGTTGGACTGGTTTAGCTTAACAAGGAAACCAAGCTGCACAAAGCGATTGGCACAGGTGTATCTGTAATGAAACCAAAGCCAGTGTTAGGCCTGCTGAATCATAAGGCTTTTCAAAAAGTCCTCATCCTCCAGCATTAGGGTTGCCAACCCTCCAGGATTGTCCTGGAGTCTCCAGGAATTAAAGGTTAATCTCTAGGGCAACTCAGGAGAAAAATCAATGGGGGTTTAAAAAAAAGTGCGTTTTTTTCCCACTCTCTTTTGTTTATTGGTTATAAAATATATTGGGGATGGGTTTAAAAAGAAGGCTTTTCGGTTAACAGTCAAGAATGATCCAATCGAGTAATGAGGTCTCCAATGAGCTTTCCAATTGGCACAGGAAGGCGATGCCTTGTGCGGATGGACGAGTTGGACGACCAACGGCAGGAGCGTGGGGGCGGGGCGGCTGGCGGACACCTGATGAAACCTCCAGGAATATGTCCAACCAGAGTTGGCAACCCAATCCATCGCGCACACAAAAACAGGCAGGAGTGTCTGCAATTTAAACCATAACTCGCAATTGATTCTTGGGATCTTGCCCGACAGGTGCTCAGATCATATATCTGCTGGACGGGAGTGTGTAAATTTCATTTGTAATCCATCGGCGTGTCAGGAATTAACCATATCAAACACAGTGGTTCTTAAAGATTTCTGTCGGAGCCCCATCGTAGCGTTTTTTTTCCTTGGGTCCAGTTGACTGATGTTGTTTTGAGACACTGAAGACTCTGTTCAATGATGATTGATCTCAGTCATGCTTTATATTTATTAATATGTTATTTCCAGTCACTGAAGGGTAAACCTTGTGCTTTTTGCCTTCACGGTACATAACCTCGTCCTCCCAATCATGGAAATTGAGAAATCATTTGTGCAAAGCTCTTGATTTTCTGTCCCTTCATTTTAATGGAAGGAAAGTCCTGCCTGCCTGTAATTTCCTGATTCGCTCTCCCGCTGGGCGAGATTTCGCGGTGGGAGTTTAAAAGCACAAACTTTTCTCTGTAGTGAGTTCCATCCTAATAGCAAGCCGATCTTATTTGGAGGGTATTTTGCGCAGTGTGTGTAGGATTTTATAACCATGTGTGTCAGTGCTAATAGTGAATCTCAGTGCTAAACTGATATATTAAAAAAAACTTTTTTCAGCTGCACATGACAGGAATATGACCGCATTTATTTTAATTTTTAAAAGCTGCTTTGCTACTTTCTCCCTTTTTTTTAAGAAGCCACCCTGGCCCTAACCCTAACCCAAGAGAATAGGCAGGTAACCTGTTCCCAGCTTTCACCAACGTTGCTGTTAACTAACCACGAGGAGGTGTGTAAAAGCAACTCGAGGTGACTGGTCTTCTGACTTTAACCCCTCCTTGTGTGTCCTGCAGGAAGGCTGGCTAAGACGGTAAACCCTTCACTAGCAGGCAGAGGCCTGCAGGCCATTGACAAAAAAAAACATAGGCCCCGAATTTCCTTGGGCACCACTGCATGTCCTAGCTCCAGGTTGGAAACTCCATCTCAAATCCTGGGGACTGGGTAATTTGAATAGCCAGGCGGACCACCAGTGCCAGCAGAGGCACGTCAGTGGCACCGGACTTCGGCTTGGCTCGTTCCGCCTCCAGCCGTACTGTCCCTTTAAGGCAGAGAGGTGCTATGCAGCTCCTCCTCAGGTCCCCTGAAGGAGGAACTGGGCCGAGGGGGAAAAGAAATGTCTTGGGTCTTCTGCTGCTCGAGAAGGTAATTGATGCCCTGTTTGATTACCTTATTGATTGATTACCTTATTCTAGTGAAGGTTTGGGGCCTTCAGAATGTCTCAAAGAGATTCATGCCAAGTCTTGACTGGGTATAAAGGGAAGAATTTCCCAGCAAAGGCCCAGGAACTCCCCCTGGAATGCCCCCTTAATGTAGGTGATCCACCCAATGTCCCCCTGACTGAAACTTAAAAGTGTGGCCTGAACAGGATGGAATCCCAGCAGAATCAGGTTCCATCCCCTTATCTGCAACCCCCCCCAAACCCCACCACCCAGGCAGAAATCAGGCTTGCATCCTCTCTCAACCCAGGAATTTTGGGGCCAAAATGCTAAGTTTAACAAAGTTTCACAGTGAGGTCAGTCAAGTTCCTGCTGCTTCTTGCTTCGTGAAAATAGCAAAAATACCATCTGTACTCGTGCTTTAGGTGTAAGCCCACTTACAATCTAGCTACTCCCCAGCCAACCAGCCATGTCATACTCTGTTACAAACGACACGGATTTATGTTCCCAGTCTGGTTTCCCTGAGAGACAAAGAGTGAGAATAAGAGCAAGACAGAGGGAGGGGGAAAGAGAGAGAGAGAGAGTGTCCTCTGAACCCTCCCTTAACTCTGTGTGTTCAAGGGATTGGCCTGCCAAGATGTCAATCACTGAGGGCTCCAAATTGAACCCACCCTTAGGAACAACAGATTTTTCGTTATTCAATTAAGGCAGATTACTTGTCTTTCAACACTGAATGAAAAAAACACCTTTGCTGCTAGTTCAGTTTAGCGCTGACTGATCCCTAGGGTTTCTAATTGTCTTAAAGCTGCAGAAACGAGTAGAAGCAGTCTGACAGGCAGCTCGTCTCTTTGGGTATCTAATTAACACGTCCAAGAACAAAGTCACCAGCCCAGTCTCACGTTGAGTCAAAAATACCGCATTTCTTTGAGAGCTAACCCCTTAAAAGCTGAACATAATCATTACAGTAATATCATTAATTCCAGTATATATATATGACAGTATAGTCCCCACCACTATGATTGTCATGGGCAGCGGTCTATATCGGGCAAATGGCGCTAACCATTTGCCAGCACCATAGGAGTCAATTATAAAGGCACCACTTAAACCATATTAAGCACACCGACTATTTCGGGCTGTTCAATAAGGACCTACCCTGTACTCATCCATTAAAAGTCGGAACTTCAGGGAGTTTCAATCAGCTGTTCACACCTCGTTAAAGTGCGATTACCTCAGTGATGAGATTCTAGATGTAACCGATAACAATTAGAAGAGGCAGTTGCGAAGTGAGATCTCCTGCTTTTTTTTAGATACCTTGGTTATTTACCTATTGGTTTTACCGTCCACCGCGTATAGCGGGCAAATCACAATAACACCAACGCGCCTGCTATAAGCGGTGGGGATAGTACATGTAAACCCAAAAACACTACGTTCAGGTTCAGTCACTCAGGAGAATAGCATTACCTGACATGAAGATTGTGGTACCAACCGTGAGTTGGGGAGAAGGCCAAGTCTTCACCATCCCACACTCTCCATGATGCTCTCCAAAACCTATAACTTCCAGTCTGGCCCCCAACAAGAGGGCAAGGACTTAAATTGTTTGGGACATCTTCCTGTTTGGGTGGCAATTATGTGACATTTTGTCTTGCAAGCGAAGGAATAGCACAGAACTATTGCAAGTGCATAGAGCAGAGACAATGTTAGACAACTCCACAGCTGCAGAGGCACACTACATACTGAGAACTGAGGATGCCTTGTGTAAAGCCTCTGTAAGAGTTATTGCCGTCCATACAAGTTCCCATGTGCATTTCTTAACTGTAACCGTATGATGTATCCCAAGTCTCCCCATTCATACAAAGCATCCCTGGCCCAGGTTCTGTTATAGAACCACAACGGATTACAGTGCAGAGTGAGGCCATTCAGTCCGTTATTTCTGTGCCAACTATTTGCTTGAGAAATTCAAAATTAATCTCACTGTCTCCCCGTAGTCCTGTAACTTCCTTTGTTTCAAAAGACCGAATAAACTGGCGCTCTTTTCTCTCGAAGGGAGAAGGCTGAGAGGTGACCTGTTAGAGGCATTTAAAATTATGAAGAGGTTCAATAGGGTAGATGTCGAGAAGATGTTTCCTCTTGTGGGGGAGTCCAAATCAAGCGGCCATAAATATAAGGTAGTCACTAATAAATCCAATAAGAAATTCGGGAGAAACTTCTTTACTCAGAGAGTGGTGAGAATAGGGAACTCTCTACCACATGGAGTAGTTGAGGCGAATAGCATTGATGCATTTAAGAGGAGGCAAGATAAGCACATGAAGGAGAAAGGAATAGAAGGATATGTTGATAGGGTTAGATGAAGTAAGGTGAGAGGAGGCTCATGTGTAGCATAAACACTGGCATGGACCTGTTGGGCCAAACGGCTTGTTTCTGTTCTGTAAATACTATATAAAACGATGTAAATTCTCTTCCATTTTCCCCTTAGAAGGTGCAATGGCCTCGCTTCAGCTAATCCCTGTGACAAAGTACTTCACGCTCCAACATACAGGCTATAGTATCCCATTAGCCCAGAGGTTGCTGGGCTATAAATTTCAAATGTGAGAACTTGAGTTGGCTGCCCATCTGGAACTGTTCACAATGCCACTGAATGTCCACTAAAATGTACGCATGAGAAAATTTACTTTATTGGATTTTATTCCCACCATATGGAGGTCGGATCAGGGTTTTGCGATCACCACAGTGAAAGTTATAAATCTCTACACGGTAAGATGTACTGAAATAAGTCCCATTCCTACCAGATGGAGATCATTACTGGCCTTAGAAGTATAGCCAGGAAGACCAAAGACCTGAATGGGCTTGATTATTATCATGTAACATGGACTGCATACATTTTTGGCAGGCTACCATGTTTGATGAATAGGTAGCCTGACTGGCTACTTAATGAAAAGAAGGAATTTCTGCCCCCAACATATATCTGTGGAGTTGGAAATAGTTTTAAACGATGGAATTCTACCAGTTTCCCCCCAAATAAATCTTTCCTTTTTTGCTCCCTGGGTCCCAACTAAGAAATGTTTAATAGTCATCAGACATGGACTATTGTAGGAGTGAATACTCCTTTAAGTGGCAAGTCATTTGAAATAATTTTCTTGCTTTTTACTTTTTTCTTTTGTTACAGCTAAGGCTTTATGGCATTTACATCTTAAACTTTGCTCCTTTCAATGAAGGTAAAGAAAGAAAGAAATAACATGCATTTATATAGCGCCTTTCACAACCTCAGGATGTCCCAAAGTGCTTCGCAGCCAATGAAGCACTTTTGAAATGTAGTTGCTGTTGTAATGTAGGAAACACGGCAGCCAATTTGTGCACAGCAAGGTCCCACAAACAGCAATGTGAGAATGACCAGATCACCTCTTTTCAGTGATGTTAGTTGAGGGATAAATATTGGCCAGGACACTGGGGAGAACTCCCCTGCTCCTCTTTGAAATAATGACCATGGGATCTTTTACGTCCACCTCGTTTGACGATATGCAGCTGGTGTCATCGCACTGCTTGGTTTTCCATTTTTGTTATTTGTGCAAAGAGGGAAAAGAAATCAAAGGAATGGCATCAAATGGACTTCCACTGAAAGGGACAAAACAAATCAGAACTAGTTCTCTCCTCCAAGACACTGACCTTGAAAGAATCTTTACAGTCGCAAGTGACGCAGCGTAACTCTGTAACTCAACCTGTGCTGATCGGTGGAGGCTGCGGACTCCAACACTGGCAGGTGTAAATGGTTACAATAACTAACACGTTTAATTCAGGAATCCCATAAATCCCTCTCGCTTGCTCTGCTTCAAGAACTGACGTTAAGTAGATATACAGTGCTAGCAATTCTGACTGAACACAAGAGCTTTGCCACCCACCATTTCCTGGCAAGGCTCCAGTTGAACGCCAATCAAATGATGAGTGGCATCATACCTTTGGATATATGCCAGGAGCTGGGATTTTGATCTAAGATAATTGAAACAGACTTTTTGTGCATATGAAAGAATGGTTCTGTTTAAATGTGTCCAATGAGTGAAGTCAGTCCATGAATCATATAGGCTGATTTAATGAGCTCCATACTTCTTCTGCTATGCTGTTGTTGTATCTCTTGCTGCAATGCCTCCCAATTCTGACATTTTTTTTTAGTTAAATCTGGTATTTTCAAAGGGTTTGTAGGAAGAGTGATGAACTTCAGAGGCTTCTGATTGGAAGTGTCACGTAAGTGCACGGGAATGTCACAGAGCCAACTCCCTGAGCTGTAAGTACGGCCTTGGAAGCACGTTGTCTAAGGAACTGTTATCATGTTGGTGTGAGGCCAGAATACTGAAGAACCAGTGTAGTGGGCGAAGGCCATCAAACCTGGCAGGTAATAAAATGCATAGCTGGTATAGCGACATAGATAATCATGATGAAGTAGGGTGGGAGGAGGCTTGTGTGGAGCATAAACATTAGCATAGACCAGTTGGGCCAAATGGCCTGTTTCTGAGCTGTAAATTCTATGTAATTCTGTATAGTGAACTGTATTCATATAGAGAGAAATACAGACATCCGGTACTAGGGGCATGGATATGAGATACTCATACTGTGAGATTACTCACGGTGGTTTTATTGCAGAGGGAGAGGCCTCCCGTGTTGTGCAGAGAGACTTACAGTCAAAGTTTGTACATCCTTGCAAACCACAGCATTAGGTGACCTATCTGCGACCTCCACTCGTGTCTGGTGAGGCTCGCTGTTTGGAGCAGAGGTTCAGAATGCCAGGGCTATAGTGTTGAGTGACCTATCTGCAAACTGGAGTGACCTATCTGTGACCTGTGAGGGGCACAGCCTCGAAATATCAGCTCCAGAAGTATAAACACCAAGTTCCAAGATTTTGAACGTCAACCATGTTATTGTATGTATCTATCAAACATTTTTGGCTCAGGTTTACAAATAGTTGTTGAATGCAAAAGTGCCGTCTAAATATTAAAATGAATGTGGTTCACTTTTAGATATTTCCATGTCTTTAAGAAAGAATTGCATTTATATAGCCCTTTATCACAGGGCATCGTAGAATGTTTCACAGCCAATGAATTATTTGTGAAGTCATTGCTGTTATGCAGGCAAATACAGAGGTGAATTTGCACACAGCAAGCTCTAACAGACAGCAAGTGAGATGAATGGCCGTTTAATCTGTTTCTGGTGGCATTGACTGAGGGAGGAGTGATGGCCAGCTCCCACACGCTCCCTGCGTTCCTTCCAGTACGATGGGTTTTACATCGACCTGAGCTGGCAGACGGGTAATCAGTTTGTAACACCTCATCCAAAAGACCGAAGTCTCAGCCTAGATGATGTGTTTCAGTTCTAGAGTGAGGCTTGAACCCAAAGCCTTGTGTTAGAGATGAACATGCCACCAACTGGACCAAGCCAGCACTTAGAAAAACATATCTTTAAAAAGTATTCTCGCTCGTCTATTTTTAAAATGTTTTAGATATTGTAAGTTTGTGAGTTCCCATATTTGTGAAGAGGTTTTTTTTATTCATTCATGGGATGTGGGCGTCGCTGGCAAGGCCAGCATTTATTGCCCATCCCTAACTGCCCTTGAGAAGGTGGTGGTGAGCCGCCTTCTTGAAGAGCTGCAGTCCGTGTGGTGAAGGTTCTCCCACAGTGCTGTTAGGTAGGGAGTTCCAGGATTTTGACCCAGCGACAATGAAGGAACGGCGATATATTTCCAAGTCGGGATGGTGTGTGACTTGAAGGGGAACGTGCAGGTGGTGGTGTTCCTATGTACCTGCTGCCCTTGTCTTTCTCGGTGGTAGAGGTTGCGGGTTTGGGAGATGCTGTTGAAGAAGCCTTGGCGAATTGCTGCAGTGCATCCTGTGGATGGTACACACTGCAGCCACGGGTGCACCGGTGTTGAAGGGAGTGAATGTTTAAGGTGGTGGATGGGGTGCCAATCGAGCGGGCTGCTTTGTCCTGGATGGTGTCGAGCTCCTTGAGTGTTGTTGGAGCTGCACTCATCCAGGCAAGTGGAGAGTATTCCATCACACTCCTGACTTGTGCCTTGTAGATGGTGGAAAGGCTTTGGTGAGTCAGGAGGTGAGTCACTCGCCACAGAATACCCAGCCTCTGACCTGCTCTTGTAGCCACAGTATTTATGTGGCTGGTCAAGTTAAGTTTCTGGTCAATGGTGACCCCCAGGATGTTGATGGTGGGGGATTCGGCGATGGTAATGCCATTGAATGTCAGGGGGAGGTGGTTAGACTCTCTCTTGTTGGAGATGGTCTTAGTGGTGGTGCGGAACGCTGGATTTCATCTGGTTGGATGTCCTCATATGGAACCAATGATAATCGTCAAGCCGCCTCCTTGAACCACTGCAGTCCGTGTGGTTCAGTTTGGGCAGATATCACTGAGATCCCTATTAGAAAATATAGGTGGCACAGTGGATTGCCACAAAATGGAGGCTTCATGAATTATTTAATTGTCCAAAGATTAAAATACAGTCCAATTAAAGAGGCACTAACTTTCGTGAAAAAAGTTTTGATTATTAGCGGAGGCAGAAGAGCTGGTTATCATTCTCATTGTGATGGCATTGCACAGTGGATGCATTTTGAAAGGCTTTACATCGTGTGTTTGTAAACATATGAAAACGGTTTGCCAAACCCTTTTAAATCTGTGCAGTAAAGGTCCATTGCACGAAAGCAACAGCGGACTCCCAGGGACACTCACCGTATCACACCAGGGCAGTATTTGCTATGATGTCTTCATTTTCCGCCAAAACAGCCAATACCATCCTGCTCTGGCCTCCTGCCCCAATATCACTGAAATGATGGAGCAATTTTTTTCTAACAGGGAGTCATTATGTTAACATGTGCTGCACAATTTAAAGTGTGTAAGCAAAACTTAGCATCTGTTGCCATAATAAAAAAGAGAATTACTTTGGTTGCTGGGTGAACTGTATATCTCCCCTACCGTGTCTCCCACCCTCTCCTTTGCTGCTGTTTCTCTCTCCCGGCTCTGTGTCTGACTCTCCCTGTCTTTTGCTCTCTCTCTCTCTCCCTGCTGTGGCTGTGTGTTTCTCTCTCTCCCTGCTGTGTGTGCAGTGTCTCTCTCTCTCTCTCTCTCCCTCTTATGTGCGTTTGTTTGACTCTTTCCCTGCTCTGTCTCTCTCCGTGCTGTGTGTGTCTCTCACTCTTGGCCCCGTATGTGTGACTCTATCTCTCCCTGTTGTCTCTCTTTCCCTGCTGTGTGTCTCTCTCTCCCTGCTGTCTCTCTCTTTCCCTGCTGTGTGTCTCTCTCTCCCTGCTGTGTCTCTCTTTCCCTGCTGTGTCTCTCTTTCCCTGCTGTGTCCATCTATTTCTATGTCTGTTACATTGACCACTTCCGCCCCTACCTCAGCCCATCTGCTGCTGCATCCATGACTTTGCCAATTCAGACTTGACTATTCCTGACCGGTCTCCCATCTTCCACCCTTTGTAAACTTGAGCTCATCCAAAACTCTGCTGCCCGTATCCTAACTCACACCAAGTTCTGCTCACCCTGTGCTCGCTGACCTACTTTGTATCTACGCCCCCCAACAGCTCAAATTTAAAATGCTTACCCTTGTGTTTAAATCGGCTTCATGGCCCCACCCCTCCCTATCGCTGTAACCTCCTCCAGCCCTTCTTGTGCACCTCTCCCCGCTTCGCCCCACCATTGCCTTCGGCTGCCTAGGCCCCACGCACTGGAATTCCCTCCCTAAACCTCTCTGCCTCCCTACCTCCCTCTCCTCCTTTAAGACCCTGCTTAAAACTCACCTTCCACCAAGCTTTTGGTCACCACCTCCCCCCCCACAATATCTCCTTCTTTGGCATAGTGCCTATTTTTAAAATTATGGCTCTGTGAAATGCCTTGGGCTGTTTTTCTATGCAAATGCATGCTGTTGTAGCACTCAGCAATGTGTCTCTTTCTCCCTGCGTTATCTCTCTCTCTCCCTGCCCTGTCTCTCTCTTTCCCTGTGTTATCTCTCCTTGCCCTGTCTCATTCATTCTGGGGCAGGCCCATTCACTGGGGAGCATGGCCCATTCACTGGGGAGCATGGTTCATTCACTCTGGGGCATGGTCCATTCATTCTGAGGCATGGCCCATTCACTCTGGGGCCTGGCCCATTCACTCTGTGGCATGGCCCATTCACTGGGGAGCATGGTTCATTCACTCTGGGGCCTGGCCCATTCACTCTGGGGCCTGGCCCATTCACTCTGGGGCATGGCCCATTCACTGGGGAGCATGGTGCACTCATTCTGGGGCATGGCCCATTCATAAGAACATAAGAACATAACAAATTGGAGCAGGAGTAGGCCAATCGGCCCCTCGAGCCTGCTCCGCCATTCAATAAGATCATGGCTGATCTGATCCCAACCACAAATCTAAAGAACACAAGAAGTCGGAGCAGGACCCGGCCACACAGCCCCTGGGCCCTCTCCGCCACCCACAGGGCATTGACCGATCCGAACTCAGCTTCATGTCCAATTTCCTGCCCGCTCCCCATAACCCCGAATTCCCTTTACTTCTAGAAAACTGTCTATTTCTGTTTTAAATTTATCTAATGATGTAGCTTCCACAGCTTCCTGGGGCAGCAAATTCCACAGACCTACCACCCTCTGAGTGAAGAAGTTTCTCCTCATCTCAGTTTTGAAAGAGCAGCCCCTTATTCTAAGATTATGCCCCCTGGTTCTAGTTTCACCCATCTTTGGGAACATCCTTACTGCATCCACCCGATCAAGACCCTTCACAATCTTATATGTTTCAATAAGATCGCCTCTCATTCTTCTGAACTCCAATGAGTAGAGTCCCAATCTACTCAACCTCTCCTCATATGTCCGCCCCCTCATCCCCGGGATTAACCGAGTGAACCTTCTTTGTACTGCCTCGAGAGCAAGTATGTCTTTTCTTAAGTATGGAGACCAAAACTGTATGCAGTATTCCAGGTGCGGTCTCACCAATACCTTATATAACTGCAGCAATACCTCCTTGTTTTTATATTCTATCCCCCTAGCAAGAAAAGCCAACATTCCGTTGGCTTTCTTGATCACCTGCTGCACCTGCATACCAACTTTTTGATTTTCTTGCACTAGGACCCCCAGATCCCTTTGTACTGCAGTACTTTCCAGTCTCTCGCCATTAAGAAAATAACTTGCTCTCTGATTTTTCCTGCCAAAGTGCATAACCTCACATTTTCCAATATTATATTGCATCTGCCAAATCTCCGCCCACTCACCCAGCCTGTCTATATCCCCTTGCAGGTTTTTTATGTCCTCCTCACTCTCTACTTTCCCTCCTATCTTTGTATCATCTGCAAATTTTGATATGTTGCACTCGGTCCCCTCCTCCAAATCGTTAATATAGATTGTAAAGAGTTGGGGACCCAGCACCGACCCCTGTGGAACACCACTGGTTACTGGTTACCAGTCCGAAAATGAACCATTTATCCCAACTCTCTGCTTCCTGTTCGATAACCAATCCTCCACCCATGCCAGAATATTACCCCCAATCCCGTGATTTTTTATCTTAAGTAATAATCTTTTATGTGGCACCTTGTCGAATGCCTTCTGGAAGTCTAAATACACTATGTCCACTGGTTCCCCTTTATCCACCCTATACGTTATATCCTCGAAGAACTCAAGCAAATTTGTCAGACATGACTTCCCCTTCATAAAGCCATGCTGACTTTGTCCTATTAAATTATGCTTATCTAAATATTCCGTTACTGTCTCCTTAATAATAGACTCCAAAATTTTACCCACCACAGATGTTAAGCTAACTGGCCTATAATTTCCAGCCTTCTGCCTACTACCCTTTTTAAATAACGGTGTTACATTAGCAGTTTTCCAATCTGCCGGGACCTCTCCTGAGTCCAGGGAATTTTGGAAAACTATCACCAAAGCATCCACAATCCCTACTGCCACTTCCCTCAAGACCCTAGGATGGAAGCCATCAGGTCCAGGGGATTTATCCGCCTTGAGTCCCATTATTTTACTGAGTACCATCTCCTGAGTGATTTTAATCGTATTTAGCTCCTCCCCCCCGAGAGTCCCCTGTTTGTCCAGTGTTGGGATATTCTTAGTGTCCTCTACTGTAAAGACTGAAACAAAATATTTGTTCAGCATTTTTGCCATCTCCATGTTTCCCACCATTAATTTCCCGGTCTCATCCTCTAAGGGACCTATGTTTGCCTTAGCCACCCTTTTTCTTTTTATATAACTATAGAAACTCTTGCTATCTGTTTTTATATTTTTTGCTAATTTCTTTTCATAATCTAACTTCCCTTTCTTAATCAATCCTTTAGTTACTTTTTGCTGTCTTTTGAAGAATTCCCAATCTTCTATCCTCCCACTAAGTTTGGCTACCTTATATGTCCTTGTTTTTAGTCGGATACTATCCTTGATTTCTTTACTTAGCCACGGATGGCTGTCATTTCTTTTACACCCTTTTTTCCTCAGTGGAATATATTTATTTTGAAAGTTGTAAAATAACTCCCTAAATGAACACCACTGCTCATGTACCGTCTTACCCTTTAATCTATTTTCCCAGTCCACTTTAATCAATTCCGCTCTCATACCATCATAGTCTCCTTTATTCAAGCTCAGTACGCTTGTTTGAGAATCAACCTTCTCACCCTCTAATTGGATATGGAATTCAACCATGTTGTGGTCGCTCATTCCAAGGGGATCCTTAACTAGGACATTATTAATTAATCCTGACTCATTACACAGGACCAGGTCCAAGGTTGCCTGCCCCCTTGTAGGATCAGTTACATACTGCTCAAGAAATCCATCCCTGATGCACTCAATGAACTCGTCCTCAAGGCTGCTCTGCCCAATTTGATTTGTCCAGTTAATATGATAATTAAAATCCCCCATAATTATGGCTGTTCCCTTATTACATGCCCCGACTATCTCCTGATTAATACTTCTTCCAGCAGAGTTGCAACTATTAGGAGGCCTATATACTACGCCCACTAATGTTTTTTTCCCCTTATTATTCCTTATCTCCACCCAAACTGTTTCATTATCTTGATGCTTTGTCCCAATATCATTTCTCTGTATTACAGTGATTCCTTCCTTTATTAACATAGCCACCCCACCTCCCCTTCCTTCCTGCCTGTCCTTCCTGATTGTTAAATACCCTGGCATATTTAATTCCCAGTCGTTGTCACCCTGCAGCCATGTTTCTGTAATGGCCACAAGATCATACCCATACGTTGTTATTTGTGCCGTTAACTCGTCCATTTTATTACGAATGCTACGTGCATTCAGATAAAGAACTTTCAAATCTGTTTTGTGACGCTTAGTTCCTGCTTTTTCCTTTTTTAACACTTTACCTATTACTCCATACCTTCTGTCCCTTCCTGTTACGCTTTCCTCTCTCTCCCTGCTCAGGTTCCCAACCCCCTGCCACTTTAGTTTAAACCCTCCCCAACAGCACTAGCAAACACTCCTCCTAGGACAGCGGTCCCGGCCATGCCCAGGTGCAGACCGTCCAGTTTGTACTGGTCCCACCTCCCCCTGAACCGTTTCCAGTGTCCCAGGAATTTGAATCCCTCCCCCTTGCACCATTCCTCTAGCCACGTATTCATTTGAAATATCCTCCTATTTCTACTCTGACTAGCACGTGGCACTGGCAGCAATCCTGAGATTACTACCTTTGAGGTCCTATTTTTTAATTTACCTCCTAACTCCCTATATTCTGCTTTTAGGACCTCATCCCCTTTTTTACCTATATCGTTGGTGCCTATGTGCACCACGACAGCTGGCTGTTCGCCCTCCCCCTCCAAAATGTTCTGTAGCCGCTCCGAGACATCCTTGATCCTTGCACCAGGGAGGCAACACGCCATCCTGGAGTCTCGGTTGCGGCCGCAGAAACGCCTGTCTATTCCCCTTACAATTGAGTCCCCTATCACTATAGCTCTGCCACTCTTTTTCCTCCCAGCCTGTGCAGCAGAGCTACCCGTGGTGCCAGGAAGTTGGCTGCTGCTGCCTTCCCCTGATAAGTCATCCCCCCCAACAGCATCCAAAGTGGCATATCTGTTTGAGAGGGGGATGGCCACAGGGGACCCCTGCACTACCTGCCTGCACCTCTTACTCTTCCTGGTGGTCACCCATTCACTTCCTGCCTGTATACCCTTTACCTGCGGTGTGACCAACTCGCTAAACGTGCTATCCACGAGTTTCTCTGCATCGCGGATGCTCCACAGTGAGTCCACACGCAGCTCCAGCTCCGAGATACGATCGGTCAGTAGCTGCAGGTGGACACACTTCCCGCACACATGGTCGGCAGGGACACTGGTAGTGTCCATGACTTCCCACATCTTGCAGGAGGAGCATATCACGGGTGCGAGGTCTGCTGCCATGACTTGCCTTAGCTTAGTTACCCCTTTTAAATTACGTTGAAATTAGAAAATGTTAACTATACTAGGGACCTAGGTTCACTATAAAAAAAAACACTATCTGCTATAAAACCTGCAGATCTTCCCTTTCTTATTACTTTACTTACAGTAAAATGGTAGAAATACTCACCTGAACCTACTCACCAATCAGCTGCCTCCCCTGTGCCTCGTCACTTTCTGACTGGTGACGTCACCCCGAACTGCCGCTGGTCTCAGAGTCTCGCTCTCAGAGTAAGCTCTGGTCTCGCTCTCTCCGCGCTGTTTATATCCCCGCTCTGGTCTCGCTCTCTCCCGCCGCTCACCGACTGAACTCTCGCTCTCTCCACGCTGTTTATATCCCCGCTCTGGTCTCGCTCTTTACCGCCGCTCACCGACTGAACTCTCGCTCTCTCCACGCTGTTTTTATCCCCGCTCTGGTCTCGCTCTCTCCCGCCGCTCACCGACTGAACTCTCGCTCTCTCCACGCTGTTTATATCCCCGCTCTGGTCTCGCTCTTTACTGCCGCTCACCGACTGAACTCTCGCTCTCTCCACGCTGTTTTTATCCCCGCTCTGGTCTCGCTCTTTGCCGCCGCTCACCGACTGAACTCTCGCTCTCTCCATGCTGTTTTTATCCCCGCTCTGGTCTCGCTCTTTACCGCCGCTCACCGACTGAACTCTCGCTCTCTCCACGCTGTTTATATCCCCGCTCTGGTCTCGCTCTCTCCCGCCGCTCACCGACTCTGGGGAGCATGGCCCATTCACTCTGGGGTATGGTCCATTCACTCTGGGGCATGGTCCATTCATTCTGGGGCATGGCCCATTCACTCTGGGGCATGGTCCATTCATTCTGGGGTATGGTCCATTCACTCTGGGGCATGGCCCATTCACTGGGGGTGTGGCCCTTTCACTGGGGAACATTTGACAATTTAGCTGGTATTTGTAGCCAGTAAAATGACTGAAAGCTGCCAGATCATTATAAAGGTCCAATTGGTTGACTTGTGTCCTTCAGTGAAGGGAACCTGCCTCCCTAACCTGGTCTACGTGTTGCTCAATATCTTCTGAAGTGGCCAATTCAGTCATTAAAATAATCATTTGCAACTAAGGGCAGACAATGAATGCAGCCCTGCGAACATCCCATAAACAATTAAAAAACACTTGACATCGTCAGTTCACTCTCTGCACTGCACAGTACGCTAATATAATATATCACCAGGCAACCAGCGGCACTGTGTTATTTAATAGTTTTACAGTAACTTTTTTAACATCGTATTAATCAAAGATTTCTTTGCCTCTACTTAAGCTGCAGTTGAGCTGAGGATTAGGGATGAGATTATTTTGTAAAGTCTCACCTTACATACAGGAGTATAAACTGCACTTATTCCCCGTACAGACAACTTACTGTCCTCTTAAACACACTGTAGACCCAATTTTAACTTCCCCTGCCCGGCCAGAACGGTGCTGCAGGGGGGTTAAAATATCAGTACTCACCAGAGCCACACTATACATGCGTACCGTGCCTGTCTAACAGATGCCTTTCGGGTAGTGTGGTTAGGTCCTTGTCCCAGGCTCAGACGTCAGCTGTGGCTCAGTGGGTGACGCTCTTGCCTCTGAGTTAGAAGGTTGTGTGGTTCAAATTCCACTCCCGAAAGGCTTGAGCACAAAATATAGGCTGACATTCTAGTGCAGTACTGAGGGAGTGCTGCAAAGTTAGAGTGGTGCAATCTCTCAGATGTGATATTAAACTGAGGACTCAGAGAGTGAGGTAGATATAAAAAATTCCCTGGCCTCTATTTCTAAGAAGAGCAGTGGAGCTCTCCCTGGTGTCTTGGTCAATAGTTATCCATCAAACAACATCACTAAAACAGATGGCCTGGTCATTATTATATTGCTGTTTGTGGGACCTTGCTGAGCACAAATTGCTGAGTTTCCTACATTACAACAGTGACTACACTTCAAAAGTACTTCATTGTCTGTAAAGTGCTTTGGGTCATTCTGAGGTCGTGATAGGCACTTTATAAATGCAAATCTTTCTTTTCTTTAAATAGAATCATAGAAAGTTACTGCACAGAAGGAGGCCATTCGGCCCATCGTGTCCGTGCCGGTCACAAAAGAACTATCCAGCTTAATCCCACTTTCCAGCACTTGGTCCACAGCCCTGTAGGTTACGGCACTTCAAGTGCTCACCCAAATACTTTTTAAATGCGATGAGGGTTTCTGTCTCTACCACCCTTTCAGGCACTGAGTTCCAGACCCCCACCACCCTCTGGGTGAAAAAATTTCTCCTCTGCTCCCGTCTAATCCTTCTACCAATTACTTTAAATCTATGCCTCCTGGGTCACTGACCCCTCTGCTGAGGGAAATAGGTCCTCCCTATCCACTCTATCTGGTCCCGACATAATTTTATATACCTCAGTTAAATCACCCCTTAGCCTCATTTGTTCCAAAGAAAACATCCCCAGCCTATCCAATCTTTTCTCATAGCTAAAATTTTCCAGCCCTGGCAACATCCTCGTAAATCTCCTCTGTACCCTCTCTAGTGCAATCACATCTTTCCTGCAATGTGGTGACCAGAACTGTACACTGTACTCAAGCTGTGGCCTAACCAATGTTTTACACAGTTTTAGCATAATCTCCCTGCTCTTATATTCTATGCCTCGGCTAATAAAGGGAAGTATCCCGTATGCCTTTTTAACCACCCTATCTACCTGTGCTGCTACCTTCAGGGATCTGTGGACATGCACTCCAAGATCCCTCACTTCCTCTACACCTCTCAGTATCCTCCCATTTATTGTGTATTCCCTTGCCTTGTTTGCCCTCCCCAAATGCATTACCTCACACTTCTCCGGATTGAATTCCTTTTGCCACTCTTCTGCCCACCTGACCAGTCCATTGATATCTTCCTGCAGTCTACAGCTTTCCTCCTCACTATTAACCACACGGCCAATTTTTATATCATCTGCAAACTTCTTGATCAAGCCCCCCCACAGTCAAGTCCAAATGATTAATATATACCACAAAAAGCAAGGGACCTAGTACTGAGCCTTGCGGAACCCCACTGGAAACAGCCTTCCAATTGCAAAAACACCCGTTAGCCATTACCCTTTGCTTCCTGCCACTAAGCCAATTTTGGATCCAACTTGCCACTTTCCCTTGGATCCCATGGGCTTTTACTTTTTTGACCAGTCTGCCATGTGGGACCTTGTCAAAAGTCTTGCTAAAATCTATGTACACTACATCAAACGCATTAACCCTGATTGACCCTCCTTGTTATCTGCTCAAAAAATTCAATCAAGTTAATCAGACACGACCTTCCCTTAACAAATCCATGCTGACTGTCCTTGATTACTCCGTGCCTTTCTAAATTACGATTTATGCTGTCCCTCAGAATCGATTCCAATAATTTACCCACCACCGAGGTTAGACTGACTGGCCTATAATTACTTGGTCTATCTCTTTCTCCCTTTTTAAACAATGGTACAACGTTAGCAGTCCTCCAATCCTCCGGCACCATGCCTGTAGCCAGGGAGGATTGGAAAATGATGGTCAGAGCCTCCACTATTCCCTCTCTTGCTTCTCTTAAGAGCCTGGGATACATTTCATCCGGTCCTGGTGATTTATCTGCTTTCACCAGCTGATTGGCATAATTTTTAAAAGTCTTAATGAGGGGAGAACATGAAAAGTGCGATTGCCCTCAGCTCTTTAAACACAGCACTGTGCGCACATGGGGGCGATAAGCAGGCCTATGGCCTGATGTGACCCTGCTCGTCTGTTCAACACCAGCTGTAGCGGAGCGCCCAGCCTCATAATCGGCTCCCGTCCTCTTCCAGTTTTTCCCTCAGTCTCAGACATTCCATGCGGTCCTTCTCTGACCCACACTGCCTCATTCTTTCACATGAATGCTCTCCCATAATAAATTACTAACAAGCATCGGCCAGAAAAGCAATTCTCAACAGTCAAGAATGGAGCTCTTGACTCTGAGAAAGTTAAGGTGCAGTCTGGAACTGCTCTCTGCCTTACAGTAAAGGTCGCTTGTAAATCAAAGTTTAGTTCTTATCAGCAACTGGAATTGTTTCGTTTGTTAGAATGTGGGATTGAGTACTGTTTCTGGCGATGGCAGGACATTAAACTGGCCCGTGGGAGTCGGCCATCATTTTCAAGCAGGTTCTTTATAAATGGGTTTTTACAATTTCATTACATGTTGCCCACTAAATAAATGTTCCCACATAGTTTCCGAACACAAAAGGCAGTGATTAATATCCCTCAAAAAAGAAGCTGGATCAATATGCGGTTGGGTACAAGACTAAGAGTTATAGGACAGAGCGCTTGGCTCACTGGGTAGCACACAAGCCTTTGAGTTAGAAGGTTGTGGGATCGAAACTTGAGCACATAATCCAGGCTGACACTCCAGTGAGAATTGAGGGAGTGCTGCACTGTCAGATGTACGCCGTCTTTTAGATAAGAAATTTAACTGAGTCCCCATCTACCTGCTCAGGTGAATGTAAAAGACCCCATGTTACTATTCAAAGAAGAGCTGGGTTGTTGCCCTGGCCAACATTTACCCCTCAACCAATATCACTGAGGTCGATCTTGACTTTGTGCGATGATATAGACCAGGTCACAGCGAGTCGGCAGAATTTCACCTCCTCGGTGGTTTTGCTTCTCTTCCTGGTAGCACCAGCACTTAAGGAGGAAGATACAACGAGACAGCAGGGCCGACCTTCCATGTACACCCCATCAGAAGGGAGCCTCACCCACCAGCCCGGCGTACCAAGAAATCGTGCACCCTTGATTTCCCGGTGGATGTGGCTCCTCACTGGCAGCGCCGACTTTAAGTATCTGCCTTCGTATGGCGACTGTTCACATCATATCACATACACCTGCTTCCTAGTCTCATCCCCAGCATTAGATCCTATCAGTCTGCTTGTAAGGAGATAATTAACAGACCATAATAGCAGGCTTCCTTCCCACTGCTGCTGGGAGTGAAACCAACTCCAGTTACAAGTAGCAGAAAATCCTGCCTTAAGATGCTGATATAAATAATTTCCCCTCCCACCCTATTTTTCTTATTGAATATTATAATTGATATTAATGTGCTGTGTGCATGTTTCTTTAAAAGCTCTTAGTACTTAGGCTTCAGTCATAGAAAGGAACAATTGTTGGGCAGGAGTAAATCTGAATTCATCCAAATCCTTATCCCAATGACTTACTGATGATGAAATGTTAGCCCTGTTATTACATGCATGTATGTCTTCATTAAAGAGGAAATGGGAACGGCAAGTAGATTTATTCATCAAGGAGTGACAGACAAGTAACACCTTCTTATAAGCAGGGAAAATGAGCAGTGGAACTCTTCAAAAATCAAATCAAAACAATTAGCGTTTGACAAGCCGTCTGAATAATTCCAGCATTGTAAACAGTGCAATCCTCCGACTGCCAGAAATATTCCCAGAGAACCGTCCAGTGGTTAAATGGAGAAAGGCCATTTATTTCTGCCCTCAGCCTTCCCTTCTCAGTCCGTATCCCCCCCAAACACTGCCAGCAGCTGCTCAAAGACACCTGCATTACAACGGCAAGGCTATAGGTTAAACTTGTGTTCATTACACCGTTACGAACACTGCAGTTTGACAATGTGAGAATCAATGCCGTGCATGTTCCAATCAGGCGGGTTGCACTGGAAATAACGTACAAATCCTTCACACACAAATAACCACCAAATCCAGCCTTTCACAAACCAAATGAGGAACGCTTCACTGTTATCATGTACTGTGAATGTTCAGTGGCAAATCACTTAAAAAGAAATCACAGAATTTCTTAGCCTCTATTTTCTGTTTAAACAACAGGGACATATTTTCCAAAGGTCTTGTTTCTTTTGAATGGGTTCAGTGGGAAGGTACTGCCAATATTTGGACTCCAAACACCAAATTCATGATGGTGTAAAGGCATGGGGAGTCAGAGAGAGAGAGAGAGAGAGAGAATAAGTGTGAAAGTGAGAAGGAAAGAGAAAGAGAAAGAGAGCGAGAAAGAGAGAAAGAGAGCAAGAGAGAACAAAAGAGAGAGAAAGCAAGAAAGAGAGAGAGAAAAAGAGTGAGTTAGTTTCTGGGTGTTGCCTACATTCAGGCCTCTAATGGATTTAATAGGCACTTTTACATTGGTACTTTAAACATTGGATTATGACAATTTAGGAGCCTATATTTTCCAAACAGTGTTATTTTAACACCGGCAGTAACTAATTTACTTTGGTTACTGTTGCCGTTAGAATAATGCACATCAAAATATCTGGGTACCTGGTTTGTACACTTGGTGTTGGTAGCCAACCTGCATCAACACACAATATTGCTGAACAATACAGAATCACATAGGACACATGAGAAGGACTGGCTCACTGTGCTTACTAACCCGGCAGCCTTAACCTGGGAACATCAGTTTCCCAAACATGAGGCCATTACACCGTGGTGTGTTCACCAGCGTTACACTCTGGTTGTGTGAAAGTGTCTATTGGTGGCACAGAGTACAAAAAGGAGACATCCATAAAGTGTCTTATCAAGTGTCGAAAGTGGCACTATTGCCTCTGCGTCAACAGTTTTAGGGTTCAAGCTCTACTCCAGAGACTTGAGCACATAATCACTTCACGGAATGATGCCTGTCAGAGGTGCTGTCTTTTGGGAAAGTTAAACTGAGGTTCCGTCTGGTCTCTCAAGTGGAGGTAAAAGGTCCAAAGGCACGTGAGTACAAAAAGACAAGGCTGAAGTATTTGCAACCATCTTCAGCCAGAAGTGCCAAGTGGATGATCCATTTCAGCCTCCTCCCGATAACCCCACCATCACAGATGCCAGTCTTCAGCAAATTCGATTCACTCCACCTGATATCAAGAAACGGCTGAGCGCACTGGATACGGCAAAGGCTTTTGGTCCCGACAACATCCCAGTTGTAGCGTTGAGACCTGTGCTCCAGAACTAGCCGCACTTCTATCCAAGCTGTTCCAGTACAGCTACAACACTGGCATCTACCCGACAATGCGGAAAATTGCCCAAGTATGTCCTGTCCACAGAAATCTTGGTCCAAACATGGACATAAGACCTGAATTCCAGAGCTGAGGTGAGAGTGACTGCCCTTGTCACCAAGGAGCCCGAGTAAAATTGAACACAATGGGGACAGGGAGGTCTTAAACCTCTCTAATGGCTGGAGTTATACCTGGCACAAAGGAAGATGGTTGTGATTGTTGGAGGCCAATCATCTCAGGTCCAGGGCATCACTGCAGGAGTTTCTCAGGGCAACGTCCTAGACCCAACTATCTTCAGCTGCTTCATCAATTATCTTCCCTCCATCGTAAGGTCAGAAGTGTGGTGACCACCCACTGATGATTGCACTGTGTCAGTTCCATTGGTGTTTTCTCAGATAATGAAGCAGTCCATGTCCGCATGCAGCAAGATCTGGACAACATCCAGGCTTGGACTGGTAGGTGGCGAGTAACAATCGTGTCACACAAGTACCAGGTAATGGCCATCTCCAATAAGAGGAACCCTAACTACTTCCCCTTGACATTCAATGGCATTGCCATTGCCTAGTGGCCCACAATCAACATCCTGGGGGGCACCATTGACCAGAAACTCAACTGGACCAGCCACATAATTACTCGGGCTACTAGAGCAGAGGCTGGGTACTCTGCGGCAAGTGACGCACATCCTGACTCCCCAAAACCTCTCCATCACCTACAAGGCATAAGTCAGGAGTGTGATGGAACACTCCTGGCTAAGTGCAGCTGCATCAACAACCATGAAGCTCGACACCATCCAGGACAAAGCAGTCTGCTGGATGAACTAAACATGCACTCTCTCCACCACCGGCGCACCATGGCTGCAGTGCGTGTACTATCTACAGGATGCACTGCAGCAACCCGCCCCAGGCAAGCAAGGGCCTCATTGAGATTCAACGGTCGGGGCCTGATGACATCATTCAGATGGCGACTACATTTTAACCGGCAGAGCGAGGTCAGCGACTGGTACCGACCTCACCAGGGAAATCCACACCGAGGATCATCAGGCCCAGAAGAGGGCCGAAAAGGTCAGGAGGAGCACTGCAGCAACTCGCCAAGGCTTCTTCGACAGCACCTCCCAAACCCGCGACCTCTACCACCTAGAAGGACAAGGGCAGCAGGCGCATGGGAACAACACCACCTGCACGTTCCCCTCCAAGTCACACACCATCCCGAATTGGAAATATATCGCCGTTCCTTCATCGTCGCTGGGTCAAAATCCTGGAACTCCCTTCCTAACAGCACTGTGGGAGAACCTTCACCACACGGACTGCAGCGGTTCAAGAAGGCGGCTCACCACCACCTTCTCGAGGGCAATTAGGGATGGGCAATAAATGCCGGCCTCGCCCAGCGACGCCCACATCCCATGAACGAATAAAAAAAAATTAAAAAAAAACTCTTCCAGGTTCCACAAGGAATCCTGAAGCTTCTCATGCTCTAGATTTCTCAAGATCACTGGCCTCACCTTCGCTCACCGCTCCTCGCTCACCGGCCCCTCGCTCACTCACTGGCCCCACCCCCACTCACCGGCCCCTCGCTCACTCACTGGCCCCACCCCCACTCACCGGCCCCTCGCTCACTCACTGGCCCCACCCCCACTCACCGGCCCCTCGCTCACTCACTGGCCCCACCCCCACTCACCGGCCCCTCGCTCACTCACCGGCCCCACCCCCACTCACCGGCCCCTCGCTCACTCACAGGCCTCACCTTCGCTCACCGGCCCCTCGCTCACTCACTGGCCCCACCCCCACTCACCGGCCCCTCGCTCACTCACTGGCCCCACCCCCACTCACCGGCCCCTCGCTCACTCACTGGCCCCACCCCCACTCACCGGCCCCTCGCTCACTCACTGGCCCCACCCCCACTCACCGGCCCCTCGCTCACTCACTGGCTCCACCCCCACTCACCGGCCCCTCACTCACTCAACGGCTCCGTACTTACTCACCGGTCACTCGCTCACCAGCCCAACTCTCACTCACCTGCTCCTCACTCACTCACTGGCCCCTCGCTCACTCACCGGCTCCTCACTCACTCACCGGCTCCTCACTCACTCACCGGCTCCACCCTCACTCACCGGCTCCACCCTCACTCACCGGCTCCACCCTCACTCACCGGCTCCACCCTCACTCACCGGCTCCACCCTCACTCACCGGCTCCACCCTCACTCACCGGCTCCACCCTCACTCACCGGCTCCACCCTCACTCACCGGCTCCACCCTCACTCACCGGCTCCACCCTCACTCACCGGCTCCACCCTCACTCACCGGCTCCACCCTCACTCACCGGCTCCACCCTCACTCACCGGCTCCACCCTCACTCACCGGCCCCTCGCTCACTCACCGGCCCCTCGCTTACTCACCAGCCCCTCCCTCACTCACTGGCCCTTTGTTCACTCACGAGCCCAACCCTCGCTCACCAGACTCTCGCTCACTCACCGGCCCCTCCCTCACTCACTGGCCCCTTGTTCACTCACCAGCCCAACCCTCACTCACTGGCCCCTCGCTCACTCACTGGCCCCACCCTCTCTCACTGGCCCAACCCTCACTCACCGGCCCCTCCCTCACTCACCAGCCCCTCGCTCACTGACCCCTCACTCACTCACCAACTCCTCACTCACCAGCCCCTCACTCACCAGTCCCTCACTCGCCGGCCCCACCCTTGCTGTGGGATTGGAAAAGACCCTGCCATCCATCTGGCCAAAATTGAACACCCCTCGGTTGCCCACTCCCTCAAATATCCATCCAGTTCAGCTTTAAATGTTTCCAAACTATCTGCCTCCCTTGGCAGTCTGCTCCACGCATGTTCTTCTGTTCTGTTAGTTTAAATTATTGTGTTAACAAGAATGTTTTTGTCCACAGGGACATACACCACAAAAAATTACCCTCTTTCAAAAGAGTACGGAGAAGGTTAAAGAAAGGCTCGTGAAAGATTGGTGAGATTTGCAGGTATCGGGGAAGCAATTAGTTCTCATTGCGCCCATTTGCTGGGCAAAAACAGGGGCAAAAAAGGCCAATTTCAGGGCGCGACATCCCGGGCGACCACTTAATACGGATAGGGTCCTAAAACAGGCGTTAGGCCCTCTATTAGTGTATTAAAGGAACATGCTGCCTGTTTTACTCTGACGCCAGGGACACTTCTAGACTGCCCCAATCAAGATAGCGTCATACGTGTTTCTGACACTGTTCGGGTACAGGAGATTGTCCCCCTAAATTGGACCTCTGTGTCTTAATTTTTCACTTGGAAAATGGGTGCAACAAGATCCTTTATGTATGTAAATAAAGGGCCGAATGCCTATTTGAGGGTCCCTGTGTAAAATTGGGCTGCGCTTGACACTTACCTGAAGGCCTCTGCCGGCGATGCACTGGCCCAATATTGGAAGCCCTGCTGTCTGGGAAGACCCACTAGGTGCCTGCAGCTCTTGAGGCCCGAAGCCCAATATTGAGTGCTCCTCGGGGCTACCCGTTTGGACATAGGGACCTTTCCCTGGGGGAACCCAAGGCATTCTATGTGACATTTTTCATTATAACCTCGAGTGTAAGTCACACTGTTCGGTTGAATTAAAGAAAGAACTTGCATTTATATAGCACCTTTCATGGCCTAAAGATGTCCCAAAGCACTTTACAGCCAATGAAGTACTTTAGAAGTGTAGTCACTGTTGTAATGTAGGAAACGCAGCAGCCAATTTGCACACAGCAAGATCCCACAAACAGCAATGTGATAATGACCAAATAATCTGCTTTAGTGATGTTGGTTGAGGGTTAAATATTGGCCAGGACAACAGGGAGACCTCCCCTGCTCTTCTTCAATGAGTGCCATGGGATCTTTTACGTCCACCTGAGAGGGCATTTGGGACCTCAGTTTAACGTCTAACCTGAAAAACGGCACCTCCAACAGTGCAGCACTCCCTCAGTACTACCCAGGAGTTTGAGCCTAGATTATGGGCTCAGTCAAAAGAATCCACTGAGAACCAGTCGATGTTTCACTCCTTCTGGTATACAGACTGTTGACTAATAAATCTGCAGCACCTCAGTATGTCAGTAAAACAGCAACAAAGCTTTATCAATTGGTGCAATCATAGAAATATTCGATTCTTTACCGAACAAAGAGCTGGCAGATTTCCCATTGTCAAGATGGGTTGCCGGGCAGAACAGGAAGAGTACTTTGTTTTGTGTTAAAAATCCATAGCAGTCCTAACAAGGGGTTTCTGAGTGGTTCGAAATGTCGACCACAATTTTCTCTGCAGGAATTAAATAATGCAAAGTAGGTCGTAACAGGAGGGGTTTTTTTGAAATATGTCCAGGCAAAATATGCAATCTTGCTTCCCTGCCAAAATGTCAATGGTTGCGAGTGGCTGCTCTCGTCGCGATGGGCCGTTATCAGTTCCCAGTTTTCATCCTTTAGTGTAATATTTCGGACAGGTCGCAGACATTTGCACCGAGGAAGCTAATCTGCAGCATTAGGAAACTGCACACAGTCGTAAGGAGATCAAGATTCTTTAACACAGACACATCCAGGGATTGACTGCTCTACGAGTTCTCGTTTTAATTAAAACCTGCAAGAAATAAGAATGTTGAGGCGTTTCTCATTAATGCCGAAGACACACATGACCAGGTTTGTCAGAGGTTTGTGTTGAAATAGTTATATCAAACACAGCGTCCTAAGAATCACTGAACCGTTAACAGGGTGTAATTAATTACTCTTAACACGTTGAGAAGCGTTAAGTAAGTTTCAACTCCTCCATCCTATTTTAATTTTGAACACAATTGCTGGAAAGCATAACTTTATTCGGTTTGCTTTCCGAGAGATTGGTGTTAAGTCATGCACAACTTTGTAGCTAATTGAAGTACACTGTAGGAAAATAGAAAATTGCAAGACATAAAAAGACTAAGGTCCATCTAATTCACCCTCTACCATCCTGGTCATCGGATGATACAATCATGGAGTTGTTGACTAATCGTAACAATCAATGAGTGTACAACAGACCCAGACATGAGGTGAGGAAAACCCCCATTCGGGGAGAGCTTTGGGAACCATAGGTCCAAAGTCACCTGATCCTCCCAAGCATGTTACACTCACCACATGTCATGTCTCAAATTACTCATATGCTTTATCTTTTCTGAAAGAAATCTATCTCATTTGCTTTCGAATGAATCAGTACTATCTGCTTCAGTCATGATGTGGAGATGCCGGTGATGGACTGGGGTTGACAATTGTAAACAATTTTTACAACACCAAGTTATAGTCCAGCAATTTTATTTTAAATTCACAAGCTTTCGGAGGCTTCCTCCTTCCTCAGGTGAATGTTGGAGAGTAAATTCCTCAGTCATGGTGGAGAGTAAATTTTTAACGAAGCATTGACCTGTGTAAAGAGTGCAGAGTGTAGAGTGAGCTATTCTGAGCATTCTTGGAGTGATCACAGGCACCATGAAAATGCTTGGTTTACAGGGGGGGGGACCAAGGAGATTATTGCACCGCACTGTGTGACAGCCTGCTGTTGCGTTGCCTTCAGGATGGACAGCAACCCCCTAATAGGCAGATGTGACAACCTACGTAGGAGGTAACCACACAGGCTGTGCGTGCAGTATCCTTGCCGGCCTCCGGCCTACCAACCTCCGTAAACTTAAGCGCCAATTCCCATTCAGGCATCACCCCTGAGCTCGTTGATCTACATTGGCTCCTGGTCCAGCAACGCCTTGATTTTAAAATTCTTATCCTTATGTTCAAATCCCTCCATGGCCTCATCCCTCCCTATCTCTGTAACCTCCTCCAGCCGCAAAATCCTCCGAGATCTCTGCGCTCCTCCAATTCTGATCTCTTGCGCATCCCTGATTTTCACTGCTCCACCATTGGCGGCCGTGCCTTCAGCTGCCTAGGCTCTAAGCTCTGGAATTCCCTCCGTAAACCTCTCTGGCTCTCCACCTCTCTCTCCTCCTTTAAGTCGCTCCTTAAAACCTACCTCTTTGACCAAGCTTTTGGCCACCAGTCCTAATATCTCTTAATGTGGCTTTATGTCAATTTGTGTCTGATTACACTCCTGTGAAGCACCTTGGGACATTTTACTACGTTAGAGGTGCTATATAAATGCAAGTTGTTGTTGTACCCACCATGCATGGATGTGCAGATGAAGGTGTCTGGCCTGAAGCAAAGTACAAGGGTGAGCAAAGGGGATGAATTTATTTTGAATTCATTCTCGGGATGTGGGAGTCACTGGCAAGGCCGGCATTTATTGCCCATCCCTAGTTGCCCTTGAGAAGTTGGTGGTGGGCCTTCTTCTTCAATGTGAATAACCTGAGCCTGCCATTTATGGACGTAGATCTCAAACAATTTTCTTGACTAACTGTACAGAAAATAATCATTAATCTGAAGTTGTGGAGGAAGTGTAAAAAGGAATCAAATAGAGATTGTTGAGAATTATCAGAGAGGCCACAAAGCTGAAACACACAATGCTGCTGGTGAGAAACATTGATCTTAATAATGACTATTATGCAGAATTAGGAGTGGCAAAGCAGGTTTAGGCAGGTCAGCATAAACAGCCATTTCTCTGGGAGATTCCATACATTTTTCCACCAAGGTTATGGTGGGAAATCGGGAGAACACTCTCGAAATTCAGGGGCTCCCTGTCCCAAGAACCCTGTGTTTAAAAAAAAGTTCTTGAACATTCCCCTTCGTTCTTCCCGTGATGATCCTTGTTGCCAATTTGCTGACCAATGGAAACAATCTTTTTCTCAAGGTAGTTTACAGGGTGAAGGACAGCCAGTGAACGCCGAGCAGGAGGGGGCAAAGGATAAACAGAAAATTTTGAAGGGGGACAAAGGGATGTTTGAAAAGAAGTTTGAGGAGGTGTCTGAAAGCAGCGAGGAAGGTAAAAAAGTCGGAGGGATTTAAGGAACATACATAATGACTGAAAGAATGGCTGCTGATGATGGGGAGGAGCATTAATGCACAGAAGAGGCATTACCTGTGCGCTACAATTAGATTGCTTACACATGAGCAATTTCAAGAGCAAAAATTCATTTTTGGCACTCCCCCCCACGCGGGATTCTTACCTTGCGCATGAACAGTAGGGTCTGAGGGGCCTCGGATATTGGACCTCTGGCGTCATGGACGAGCCCTTGAAGATGAGTATAAGCCCATAGGTGACTAATGGCCTTGGTGGGGAGAGTAATTGGTGGCCGGGAAGGGAGGGGTGTTGGTAGCGACCTGTGGGGCTGGGGCCTGGAGGTCAGGGGTTATGGATCTTGGGGTCGGGGGAGAGGGAGATAAGGGGTTGGGGGCCAGGGAGCCTGGAGGTCAGGGGTCAGAGATCTCAGGACTGGGAAGGGGGGGAGATTGGGGGCCAAGGAGCCTGGAGGTCAGAGGTCAGGGATCTTGTAATCAGGGGGGGAGGGAGATCAGGGGTTGGGGGCCGGGGAGCCTGGAGGTCAGGGATCAGGAATGTTGGGGCCAATGGGAGGAGAGATCAGGGGTCGGGGCCGGGGAGCCTGGAGGTCAGAGGCCAGGGATCTCATGGTCGGGGGGGAGGGAGATTGAGGGAGGAGATGAGTGCCCGGGAGCGATGGTGATCGGATGGATAGTTTATTGTGGGGTTGGTTGGGGCACTCCTGCTCCTCCCGGCTCCACATTCAAAGGTAAGTTATTTACCTTTTTTCTTCATGTGATCTGTGGGGCTGGTTTCCCTGAGTGTAGCCAGTGATGGTGCCAGCTGCCTCAGGGCAAACCAATCTTGGAGAGGAGGCTTCAAGCAGGCATTATTTGCAAATGCAAAGGGCCTAGCACCTGCTTCAGGCCTGGGTAAAGGACGCCTCTTGTTTGTTCCTACCCAATATGGCAGATGGCGCACTTCCGGTTGGAACTATGCGCACGTTTCTTGCCCGCCATTTTGGAGACCCAGAAGACCACTCCGCCCTCGTCTTTCAGGCCCAATTTCTAGGCCCAAGAGTCTACGTAAGCTTGAAATGTTACCATTGACATACAAAAATGACATATTGTTAGAGCACACTTACTCTAACCAACTTTAACACATAGTCCAACTCCCCACCTCTGCCCTTAGTATATCAGCCTGCAGTAGTCAGTCCAAAGTTTCTTATAAAAGTTTCAAATAGTAGATTGTTAGGCCTCGATTTTAACCCCCCCAACCCCCGGCGGGCAGGAGAGGTGGGGGGATGGGTTTAAAATTTGGAATCAGGCAACCCGACCCCAACCCGACACGTTCCCGGCTGTTATAATATTTGCGGCGGTGATTCAGGCCGTGGACGAGGGGCCTACTTAAGATTCAAACGTCATAGCCCGGTGATGTCATCAGCGCTGCGATTTATTGTTAACCTCATCACAGGGGGAGTCGCTGTCTGCCCAGCAACAGCAACACACAGGGAGGAGTCGGCTAGCCAGAAGTGGCCCAGGTAAGTTTTACCTGTTTTTAAGCTCTTTGTGGGCCAGGAGGTGTAGGGGGTCCTCCCCCCATCAGCCCCCCCCCACAACCTCCCAGACCTCACATGGAAGTCTTTGGCCTCCCAAGCCCCGGCCTTGAGCCGATCGTGCCCAGAACCCCCCTCCCCCACCTCCCGATCGCGATCGTGCCAGGAGCTTTCCTCCTCCTCCCCCTTTGACTGCCGGGGACTGTGCCCACGAGGCCCCGGCTACGGCCTCCTGCCGCTAAATTCCTACTCCTGCCTTTTGGCCAGGCTGTCAACCTGGCCGGGTGCCGGGCTCGGGCCAGCAAAGAGTTATTTCAATGAGGCGTTGCTGTTAAGATCGGCAGGGCCTCCACATCCCCGGCCTTGCCGGGTTTTT
Source organism: Heptranchias perlo (assembly GCF_035084215.1). Taxonomy (NCBI): domain Eukaryota; kingdom Metazoa; phylum Chordata; class Chondrichthyes; order Hexanchiformes; family Hexanchidae; genus Heptranchias; species Heptranchias perlo. The sequence goes on from NC_090358.1 coordinate 25,062,152, forward strand.
TTGCCTGCTGCAGGGCTCCCCCGCACCCTCCCCGATAATATCAGGGCCTTACACTCTCATCCACAGCAGCTGAGTTCAGGTCAGAGCCTTGATCCCTGAGGTTAGTTATGCAAGGTGCATGCTTACCTGAGACAAGCAGTCACACCATAACTGGGCCTCAAACCAGGGTCCATTTACAACAGGCACTGCTAGTGAGTTTCTGCCACATTAAAACATTAAGAAAAATTCTTAAGTCGAAAGACGACTGCTCAGAAGCTGAGAGGAAATGTAAATTGCTTGAGATCCTATCAGATAGATTAGAACAATTAGTTCAGGCATTTCAAAAACTGCATGAACTATTTGCCTTTTTTTGTAAACCGGATTAAATTTGCACTATTCTTTCATTCCACAAGTACGAATCAGTGTTCCTTCCTCATGCCCCGTTTAAACCCAGGGTATCATGGAGTTCCCATTGACTTGACATCCAGTGATGTATTGAGATGTAGTTAAGAGTTTATCATACAGTTTTGACTGGATGATTTATTGGTTGCTATAAGTTATAACAGCTGTCATGGAATACGCTGGGGGATACTCCTCCTTCACTGCACATGGGTCACAAGGTCAAGTTTACAATGTACGGACTATTTTCTGTGTCTCGTGAATTCCACTGGGTAATTCTATTTATGCAAGACCAGAGATTTTCCGTATTTTCACAACCGTCTTTGCTTAGTGTGACAGGACTCAGTGCAAAGCCTCCCCGACTGTTCCCAACACTGTGTCCGCAATCATTTCGAACGGCTTTTGATATTAACTGAAGAATTTGCTTGAAAACTTGCTTCAATGACTGGAACAGAGAACAGAATGTTGGTATTAATCAGGTGTTCTTAGTCATTGCTGACAGTTGCGACTGTGAGCAGTTCCCTGGATGGATCAGTGAGTTTATCTAGTATGCAGATGATTCCCCCTCCCCAGGATTTGGTACGGGATCTGTGTCTTTACACATTGGCTCGCTTAAGGCTCTGCTTCATCGTAGCTCCGCTGGCAGAGTGTGCTGCTCAGTCTATCATATGAACATAAGAAAATGACGGGCAGGAAAAGACCAGCTGGACCATCAAGCCTGCCCCACACTCATGATGGCTGGAGCATTGTGACTAGACACTTCCTCCTCACCTGCACCCCCCAGCCAGCCCAACCTTCCCTCAGCCACGTAAACTCCTGGGAGGGGCAAAAAAACAGAGAAAAACCCAGGGCCAAAAAGGGAAAAAAATAGCCTGGAAAATTCCTCACAGGTGATCGAAACCAGTCCAGGAGATCACACGGGCCGAGTGTGTTCTATAAAGACACTTACCTTCTATATGATGCGATCTCCGCCCCAGTCATGAACAGGTCCAGCTCCCTCTTGAAGGCAGAGAGTCAGCACCCACCACACCAGCCATCAACACAGTCCAGAGGCTCACTGCTCCCTGGGAAAAGTAGAACCGCCCAACATCCAGTCTATTCCTACTTTTGCGTAGTTTAAATGCACGTCAATTACCATTTAATTAACTGTTTTCAATGCAAACGCTCATCATTTTTGCATCCAGTCTTTTGATCTTGGAAATCCTTTGTAAAAGTAAATTAAAAATGCAGTACATGTGCTGCTAAGGCCTGGAACATTCTGGCTGCTGTGTCCCTCCTGCCCTCAGGTGAGTCCTTATTTCCTCAAGAGTCTGCGCATTAGATGATAGATTGCCAGCTAATTTTGTAAACTGTCTTGTACAGTGTGCAATTTTCATTGGTTTTATCTGTTACTGTAAATCAGTTCCGTTGTGTATGATATTCCTCAACTACTGCCCAAAAAGCCTAAAATAGCATCACAACAACAACTTGCATTTATATAGCGCCTTTAACGTAGTAAAACATTCCAATGCATTTCACAAAATCAGACAAAATTTGGCACATAAAGAGATATTAGGACATGTGACCAAAAGCTTGGTCAAAGAGGTAGGTTTTAAGGAGCGCCTTAAAGCAGGAGAGAGAGGTAGAGAGGCGGAGAGGTTTAAGGAGGGAATTCCAGAGCTTAGGGCCTAGGCAGGTGAAGGCATGGCCGCCAATGTTACTTAATTGGCTGTAAAGCGTCTTTGGACGTCTTGAGGTCGTGAAAACCGTTATATAAAGGCAAGCTCTTTCTTTTTTCTTTACAACGTGTGAAAGCCAGCTCTGGCGAGGGATGTACGCTGGAAATGACTGCTGATAATGTCAGCAAAGGAACGCCAAATGAACAGGCAGAAAAACATCATTCAACTGCACAAAGCTGATATCCACAACAGTGATTTCTAGGATCCGTTATTATTTTAGCTGAATATTTTCATTTCTTACAGACTTGGGTATGTTGCTGATCAGCTCACCCATTGCGAACACTCAGTTCTTACTCGAATTGATATTCCATAACTTGCTTTTGGTGGAGAAAGTTGGAGGCTCACATGAGGCTGGAATAAAAGCCAGATTTAACTAACCTAGAAAAACAGTCCATGCGTGCACTGTGCAAGTAATTTATTAATTCCTGACACTACAGCTGATTTGGGCCTCGGTATCAATCTTGAAGGGTCGTTATGTAGGTCAGGTCGTTCTGCATAAACAGAACAGAACTCTAGTTCCATTCACTCCCTCGATGGACAATCAGCCTTTTTTTACAACATTAAACTCAGCGATAGCACGACACTCCCCTCCACAGTCATTTACACTGAGTTACATCGAGTCTACAACACAGAAACAGGCCATTCGACCCAACTGGTCTATGCCGGTGTTTATGCTCCACATGAGCCTCCTCCCTCCCTACTTCATCTCACCCTATCGGCATATCCTTCTATTCCTTTCTCCCTCATGCTCTTATCTAGCTTCCCCTTAAATGTGTCTATGCTATTCGCCTCAACTACTCCTTGTGGTAGTGAGTTCCACATTCTAACCATTCTTTTTTGGGTAAAGAAGTTTCTTCTGAATTCCCTATTGGATTGATTAATGGCTATCTTATATTGATGACCTCCACTTTTGGACTCACCACAAGTGGAAACATGTTCTTTACGTCTACCCTATCAAACCCTTTCATTATCGTAAAGACCTCTATCAGGTCATTCCTCAGCCTTCTCTTTCCTCGAGAAAAGTTTGGTCTTCCCTGATAACTATATCCTCTCAGTTCTGGTATCATCCTTGTGAATGTCTTTTTGCACCTTCTCCAGTGCCTCTCTATCCTTTTTATCATATGGAGACCAGAACTGCGCACAGTACTCCAAGTGTGGTCTAACCAAGGTTCTGTACAAGTTTAACATAACTTCTCTGCTTTTCAATTCCATCCCTCTAGAAATGAACCCCAGTGCTTGGTTTGCCTTTTTTATGGCCTATTAACCTGCATCGTTACTTTTAGTGATTTGTGTATCTGAACCCCCAGATCTCTTTGCTCCTCTACCCCATTTAGACTCTTATTTTCCAAGCAGTATGTGGCCTCCTTATTCTTCCTACCAAAATGCACCACCTCACACTTATCTATATTGAAATTCATTTGCCAATTACACGCCCATTCTGCAAGTTTATTAATGTCTTCTTGCATTTTGACACATTCTTCCTTTGTATTAACCACACCCCCCAATTTTGCATCATTGGCAAATTTTGAAATTGTATTTCCGATTCCCGAGTCCAAATCATTAATGTAATTTATGATAAATAGTGATCCCAGCACCGATCCCTGTGGAACACCACTCTCCACCTTTTATCAGTCTGAGTAGCCACCCTTAACCCCTACTCTCTGTTGTCTGTTTTGTAGCCAGCTTGCTATCCATTCTGCTACCTCTCCCCTGCCTCCACATGTTTCTACAATGCGGTTCCTTATCAAAGGCCTTTTGCAAATCTAAATATATTACATCTACTACAGTACCCTTTTCCCAGTCTACCTTCCCTTGTTCCATTCTCATCTGATCAAAATTAGCTTTTTACCAATCTATTTCTTTGGTCTTTGTCTTACTTACATCTTTCTCAATCTTTATTTCAAACTTTATTATGTTATGATCACTAATGCCTAGATGTTCCCCTACACTTACTTCTCTTATCTGCTCTGGTTCATTTCCCATTATTAGATCCAGCAGTGATGACTCTCTTGTTGGGCTCCTCACATACTGGGTTAGAAAGGAGTCCTGTATACACCGTAAAAACTCCATTCCCCTTTCCCTAACTCTTCTTGCCCATTTATTTGAAGACAGTTGAAATCTCCAATGATTATTATTCAATGTTTGTTACTCATTTCATAGATTTACCTACATATTTCATCCTCCACTTCCCTTCCACTATTAGGTGGTCTGTAGAATCTACCTATTAATGTGATCGATCCCTTCTTATCCTTTGTCTCAATCCATATGGATTCTGTTTCTATCTTAATGTTAGTTGTGTCCCTTTTTTCTATTGCCATTATGTTGTCTCTAATTCATACAGCTACCCCACCCCCTCCTTCTTCCTGCCCTATCCTTTCTAAATACAATATATCCTGCACTATTTAACTGTCAGTCCTGTTCTTCATGCAGCCATGTTCCAGTTATCCCTATTGACTGGCTCCACACGACGAATTATTGCCTCCAGTTCCCCCATTTTGTTTCCGATGCTGTGCACATGGCTGTACAGGCAATTTAATTTGTTTTTAATAATTGTTCCCCTCATTTTATTTTTAATGGTCATTTTGTGCTTATCTTCTGTAACTGTATTTGTTCCCTGACCATTTGTGTTACCCTTGTCCCTTACCTTGATCTGACCTTTACTCTCATCTCCTGTTTCTTTTATCTTCAGACTAATGTTATTTGCACCAGATCTCTCCTCCATCTTAGTAGCTTAAAGTCCTATCCACTGCCTTGTTTATCCTTTCCCGCAGGACACTGGTCCCATTCCGGTTCAGGTGAAACTCGTCCCAGCGGTACAGCTCCTTCCTGTCCCAGTACTGGTGTCAGTATCCCATGAAATGGAACCCCTCCTTCCTACACCAGTCTATCAGCCACGCACTCACCTTCCTGACCTGTCTATCTCTATGCCAATTAACACGAGGCTCGGACAGTAATCCTGAGAATACCCACCCATGAGGTCCTGTTTTTTAATTTAGTTCCTAACTTCTGATATTCCCTTAGTGGGACCTCCTCCCTTTTCTTCCCAATGTCATTGGTTCCAACATGGGTCATGACAACTGGATCTTCTCCCTTCCTTCCCAAGTTCCTCTCCAGTTGTTCCAATTTGTCCTTTATCTTTGCACCTGGTAGACAACACACCCTCTTGGACTCTCAGTTGTGACTGCAGAGGACGCTATCTATCCCCCTAATTATCGAATCCCTTATGACATACCTTTCTATCCTGCTCTCCCCCCCCCACCCCATTCCCCCCACCCTGGACTGCCTCCAGCTCCATGGTGCCATGCTTGGAATTCTGGCCGTCCACCCCGCAGCTCATATCCTTATCCTCGAGGTGCCAAGTACATAGAACCTGTTGCATAGGACCAGTGTCTGCGAGACCTCCCCCTCCATCTCCCCTTGGTTCCCCACATGCTGCTGACTAACAAAGTCACACTCTCCCCTTCCTGTGGGGTGTGACTTTACTCTGGAGAAAACTATCCAGAAATTCCTCCTCCTCCCTAATGTGTTGGAGTGTCTCTAACTCTCACTCCAGCTCAAGGACTCTGAGCTGGAGTGTCTCAAGCCAGAGATATTTCCTGCAGATTTGACAATCCAGGACAGTCTCGCTGTCCACAAACTCCCACATATCACAATCCCGACACATAGCCTGCACTGCCATTCCTATTTATAAGATTATATTTAGTAGATGGATTTAGTTTGACTTCAGATTAATTTGTAACTAATTAGCCTAGCTTTTTGTTTATTAACTTCTTTATTTTATTATCTCCTTAACTCCTATTTATTATTTATTTAAACCAGATTTTAATTTGATGAAATTCAGAACCCTTTAATATTAGTATCCTCTAATCAGCTAGTTTTAATTTTATCCCCTTAGACCTGATTAATTAATTAAACACTTGGGCTCAATTATATAATAAAATAAACACTTAGCTGTAACTCCTTGGGCTCCGTCGTTCCTCCCTCTGTCCTGACATCACTTTTTCAGGTCCAGAATTTTTTTCAAATTTTTCCCTGCACTTGTTTCACTGCCGCTTTGCTCAGCCGCTTCTCCCGCGCTTTAAATGGGAGAGATCTTAAGGCATTTGAATTACAGAGGAATGTCTGTTTTGTAATCAACCTGATGAGATCTCACGAACATACATGAATAATTTTTTTACCATAGCAAATATACCCTCCAAGCTTTCTTAGTCTGGAGTCTCATTCTGTGAGTTATTCATGAAAATGTGGAAAAATTAACCCAATATCATCAATCCTTTTCCTTTTCCCTATTCTTTAATGCTCAGACGCAGCAGTCAGCTGTTACCAGAAGACTGCAATATCCAGCCAGTTTACAGGACGGAAAGTTTCTGAAGCGGTGGAGGATTCTCTAACATGCAGTGTTGGCCGAGTCCCCAGGAGGTTGAGAAAGACCCGTGCTCAGACTGGATGACATCATGAATAATCTGAGAAAGCTAGCAGGGCCCCACTAACTTGGAACCAATGCACAAGCATCTCGACTGTAGAAATAATGATTGCAATCGTGAATAATCAATCAGATTTTGTTATGCAACAATTATTGAACTCTGTAATAATACTATACCTGTGTCACATGTACTGCCTCATTAAGAAAGAAAGACTTGGATTTATACAGTGCCTTTCATGACCTCAGGTCATCCCAAAGCACTTTATAGTCAATGAAGTACTTTTGAAGTGTAGTCACTGTTGTAATGTAAGAAACGAGGCAGCCAATTTACGCACAGCAAGGTCCCACAGACAGCAATGTGATAATGACCAGGTAATCTGTTTTAGTGATGTTGATTGAGGGATAAATATTGATCAGGACAATGGGGAAACCCCCCCCTGCTCTTCGAATAGTGTCATGGGATCTTTTTTACATCCACCTGAGAGGGCAGACGTGGTCTCGATTTGATATCTCATCTGAAAGATGGCACCTCCGACAGTGCAGCAGTCCCTAAGTACTGCACTGGAGTGTCAGCAAGGATTATATGCTCAAGCCTCTGGAGTGGGGACTTGAACCCATGACTCAGAGGTGAGAGTGCGACCACAGAGCCACGGGTAACACCTAATTACACCTAATTACAGCTAAAGAAACCATTGAGAACCAGTCACTGTTTCACTGTTTCTGGTATACATTGCGCGTGATTATTGACTAATGAATCAGCAGCCATGGCTGACATCGAGGAGTGTCACTGGAGTGAGTGGAAAGTGTTCTTGTATAAACCTGTGGTTAAGATAGTACAATTAAAAATACTGGATTGTGAACTATTAAACAGAAGTCACTTCTATATATCAATAAACCAACAATGTCATCAATGATACAGAGCATGAGAGGCTTGCTGCTACTTTATTTTTATTTGTTCATCGGACGTGGGCATCACTGGCAAGGCCAGCATTTATTGCCCATCCCTAATTGCCCTTCTCAAGGCCAATTAGGGACGGGCAATAAATACTGGCCTCGCCAGCGACGCCCACATCCCATGATCGATTAAAAAAAAAATTGTGATTAAACACAATCTTTTGCATAAACAGGTAAAAAGTGTATGAACAATATATACATTACAACAACATGCAATTATATGTCACCTCTAATGCAATAAAACATCGCAAGGTGTTTTATGGGGGGCAAGGGAAGACAGGGCTAGTTACGTTGAAGAAGAGATGGAGGAGATAATTGAAGGTGTAGTTAAATCAGTGGGTTTTGAGGAGGCCTTTGATGGTGCGGAGAGATTTGGCAAGGGTTTGGGAAGGGAATTCCAGACTGCAGGTCAGGACAGCTGAATGCTCTATCACTAATAGTGCAGTAGAAGGAGGAGAGAATGCTGAGTCAGAAGAGGGTCAGGTGAGATGTAAGATGGAGGGCTGGTGGAGGTTGCAGAGGTAGGGAGGCCATGGAGAAATCTGTAGATGAGAGCAAGAAATGTGAATTCAATGGGCTGGAAGACATGGTGCCAGGGGAGGTCAACGAGAATTGGGGGGAGGAAGAGGCAATAGGTGAACAGGACTTTAGCACAAAATAGAACGTGGTGGCAAAGTACTGAATGAGTTGGAGTTTGTCTCTACCTCTCTCTCCTCCTATAAGATGCTCCTTAAAACCTACCTCTTTGACCAAGCTCAGTTTCAAATTTTGTCTGATTATTCTCCTGTGAAGCGCCGTGGGACGTTTTACTACGTTAAAAGGCTATATAAATGCAAGTTGTTGTTGCTGTGTAGGCTGAGCTGGGAGGACAGCAAGTAGGGCAATAGAAAGCCAAGCCTGCAGTGACGAGGCATGGATGATGGTTTCAGTTGTGGTTGAGTTGAGGGAAGATGTGATGGAGTTGAGGGAAGGTGTTTTGGAATTTCTTTTTATTCGTTCATGAGATGTGGGCGTCGCTGGCAAGGCCAGCATTTATTGCCCATCCCTAATTGCCCTTGAGAAGATGGTGGTGGTGAGCCGTCTTCTTGAATCAATGCAGTCCGTGTGGTGAGGGTTCTCCCACAGTGCTGTTAGGTAGGGAATTCCAGGATTTTGACCCAGCGATGATGAAGGAACGGCGATATATTTCCAAGTCAGGATGGTGTGTGACTTGGAGGGGAACGTGCAGGTGGTGTTGTTCCCACGTACCTGCTGCCCTTGTCCTTCTAGGTGGTAGAGGTCGTGGGTTTGGGAGGTGCTGTCGAAGAAGCCTTGGCGAGTTGCTGCAGTGCATCCTGTGGATGGTACACACTGCAACCACAGTGCGCTGGTGGTGGAGGGAGTGAATGATTAGGGTGGTGGATGGGGTGCCAATCAAGCGGGCTGCTTTGTCCTGGGTGGTGTTGAGCTTCTTGAGTGTTGTTGGAGCTGCACTCATCCAGGCAAGTGGAGAGTATTCCATCACACTCCTGACTTGTGCCTTGTAGATGGTGGAAAGGCTTTGGGGAGTCAGGAGGTGAGTCACTCACCACAGAATACCCAGCCTCTGACCTGCTCTTGTAGCCACAGTATTTATATGGCTGGTCCAGTTAAGTTTCTGGTCAATGGTGACCCCCAGGATGTTGATGGTGGGGGATTCGGCGATGGTAATGCCGTTGAATGTCATGGGGAGGTGGTTAAATTCTCTTTTGTTGGAGATGGTCATTGCCTGGCACTTATCTGGCTCGAATGTTACTTGCCAATTATCAGCCCAATCCAGATTGTTATCCAGATCTTGCTGCATGCGGGAACGGACTGCTTCATTATCTGAGGGGTTGCGAATGGAACTGAACACTGTGCAATCATCAGCGAACATCCCCATTTCTGACCTTATGATGGAGGGAAGGTCATTGATGAAGCAGCTGAAAATGGTTGGGCCTAGGACACTGCCCTGAGGAACTCCTGCTACAATGTCCTGGGGCTGAGATGATTGGCCTCCAACAACCATTATCATCTTCCTTTATGCTAGGTTTGACTCCAGCCACTGGAGAGTTTTCCCCCTGATTCCCATGGACTTCAATTTTACTAGGGCTCCTTGGTGCCACACTCGGTCAAATGCTGCCTTGATATCAAGGGCAGTCACTCTCACCTCACCTCTGGAATTCAGGTCTTTGTCCATGTTTGGACGAAGGCTGTAATGAGGTCTGGAGCTGAGTGGACCTGGCGGAACCCAAACTGAGCATTGGTGAGCAGGTTATTGATGAGTAAGTGCCGCTTGATAGCACTGTCGACGACACCTTCCATCACTTTGCTGGTGATTGAGAGTAGACTGATGGGGTGGTAATTGGCCAGATTGGATTTGTCCTGCTTTGTGGACAGGACATACCTGGGCAATTATCCACATTGTCAGGTGGATGCCAGTGTTGTAGCTGTACTGGAACAGTTTCGCTAGAGGCACAGCTAGTTCTGGAGCACAAGTCTTCAGCACTGCAGCCGGGATGTTGTCGGGGCCCATAGCCTTTGCTGTATCCAGTGCACTCAGCCGTTTCTTGATATCATGTGGAGTGAATCGATTTGGCTGAAGACTGGCTTCCGTGATGGTGGGGATATTGGGAGGAGGCTGAGATGGATCATCCACTCGGCACTTCTGGCTGAAGATGGTTGCAATTGCGGGAGGATGTGATGGAGGTGAGGGAGGGTATGATGGAGTTGAGGGAAGGTGTGATGGAATTGAGGGGTGATGTGATGTGGTTGAGGGAGGGTATGATGGGGTTGAGGGAGGGTGTGGTGGAGTTGAGGGAGGGTGTCATGGAATTGTGGGAGGATGTGATGGAGTTGAGGGAAGGTGTGATGGAATTGAAGGAGGATGTGATGGGGTTGAGGGAGGGTGTGATTGAATTGAGGGAGGATGTGATGGAGTTGAGGGAGGGTGCGATAGAGTTGAGGGAGGGTGTGATGGAGTTGAGGGAGGCTGTGGTGGAGTTGAGAGAGGGTGTGATGGAGTTGAGGGAAGGTGTGATTGAGTTGAGGGAGGCTGTGGTGGAGTTGAGAGAGGGTGTGATGGAGTTGAGGGAGGGTGTGATGGAGTTGAGGGAGGCTGTGATGGAATTGAGGGAGGGTGCGATGTAGTTGAGGGAGGGTGTGATGAAAATGAGGGAGGATGTGATGGAGTTGAAGGAGGGTGCGATGGAGTTGAGGGAGGGTGCAATGGATTTGAGGGAGGGTAGGATGAGGTTAAGGGAGGATGTGATGGAGTTGAGGGAGGGTGTGTTGGAGTTGAGGGAGGGTGTGATGGAGTTGAGGGAGGGTGTGATGGAGTTGAGGGAGGGTAGGATGGGGTTGAAGGAAGGTGTGATGGAGTTGAGAGAGGGTATGATGGGGTTGAGGGAGGGTGTGGTGGAGTTGAGGGAGGGTGTGATGGGGTTGAGGGAAGGTGTGATGGAGTTGAGAGAGGGTATGATGGGGTTGAGGGAGGGTGTGGTGGAGTTGAGGGAGGGTGTCATGGAATTGTGGGAGGATGTGATGGAGTTGAGGGAAGGTGTGATGGAATTGAAGGAGGATGTGATGGGGTTGAGGGAGGGTGTGATTGAATTGAGGGAGGATGTGATGGAGTTGAGGGAGGGTGCGATAGAGTTGAGGGAGGGTGTGATGGAGTTGAGGGAGGCTGTGGTGGAGTTGAGAGAGGGTGTGATGGAGTTGAGGGAGGGTGTGATGGAGTTGAGGGAGGCTGTGATGGAATTGAGGGAGGGTGCGATGTAGTTGAGGGAGGGTGTGATGAAAATGAGGGAGGATGTGATGGAGTTGAAGGAGGGTGCGATGGAGTTGAGGGAGGGTGCAATGGATTTGAGGGAGGGTAGGATGAGGTTAAGGGAGGATGTGATGGAGTTGAGGGAGGGTGTGTTGGAGTTGAGGGAGGGTGTGATGGAGTTGAGGGAGGGTGTGATGGAGTTGAGGGAGGATGTGATGGAGTTGAGGGAGGGTGTGTTGGAGTTGAGGGAGGGTGTGTTGGAGTTGAGGGTGTGTGCAATGAAGTTGAGGGAGGGTGCGATAGAGTTGAGGGAGGGTGTGATGGAGTTGAGGGAGGGTAAATGGAGTTGAGGGAGGGTGCAATGGATTTGAGGGAGGGTAGGATGAGGTTAAGGGAGGATGTGATGGAGTTGAGGGAGGGTGTGTTGGAGTTGAGGGAGGGTGTGATGGAGTTGAGGGAGGGTGTGATGGAGTTGAGGGAGGGTAGGATGGGGTTGAGGGAGGATGTGATGGAGTTGAGGGAGGGTGTGTTGGAGTTGAGGGAGGGTGTGTTGGAGTTGAGGGTGGGTGCAATGAAGTTGAGGGAGGGTGCGATAGAGTTGAGGGAGGGTGTGATGGAGTTGAGGGAGGGTAAATGGAGTTGAGGGAGGGTGCAATGGATTTGAGGGAGGGTAGGATGAGGTTAAGGGAGGATGTGATGGAGTTGAGGGAGGGTGTGTTGGAGTTGAGGGAGGGTGTGATGGAGTTGAGGGAGGGTGTGATGGAGTTGAGGGAGGGTAGGATGGGGTTGAGGGAGGATGTGATGGAGTTGAGGGAGGGTGTGTTGGAGTTGAGGGAGGGTGTGTTGGAGTTGAGGGTGGGTGCAATGAAGTTGAGGGAGGGTGCGATAGAGTTGAGGGAGGGTGTGATGGAGTTGAGGGAGGGTAAATGGAGTTGAGGGTGGGTGTGATGGAATTGAGGGAGGATGTGATGTGGTTGAGGGAGGGTGTAATGGAATTGCGAGAGGAAGCGATTGAGTTGAGGGAGGGTGTGATGGAGTTGAGGGAGGGTGCGATGGATTATAGAGTCATAGAGTTATACAGCACGGATAGAGGCCCTTCGGCCCATCGTGTCCGCGCCGGCCATCAAGCCCAGTCTACTCTAATCCCATATTCCAGCATTTGGTCCGTAGCCTTGTATGCTATGGCATTTCAAGTGCTCATCCAAATGCTTCTTGAATGTTGTGAGGGTTCCTGCCTCCACAACCCTTTCAGGCAGTGAGTTCCAGACTCCAACCACCCTCTGGGTGAAAATGTTCTTTCTCAAATCCCCTCTAAACCTCCCGCCTTTTACCTTGAATCTATGTCCCCTTGTTATAGAACCCTCAACGAAGGTAAAAAGCTCCTTAGTATCCATCCTATCTGTGCCCCTCATAATTTTGTACACCTCAATCATGTCCCCCCTCAGCCTCCTCTGCTCCAAGGAAAACAAACCCAATCTTCCCAGTCTCTCTTCATAGCTGAAGCGCTCCAGCCCTGGTAACATCCTGGTGAATCTCCTCTGCACCCTCTCCAAAGCGATCACATCCTTCCTGTAGTGCGGCGACCAGAACTGCACACAGTACTCCAGCTGTGGCCTACAGTTAAGGGAGGGTGTGATGGAATTGAGGGAGGATGTGATGGAGTTGAGGCAGGATGTGATGGAGTTGAGGGAAGGTGTGATGGAATTGAGGGAGGATGTGATGGAGTTGAGGGAAGGTGTGATGGAATTGAGGGAGGATGTGATGGAGTTGAGGGAGGGTGTGATGGAGTTGAGGGAGGGTGTGATGGAGTTGAGGGAGGGTGTGATGAAGTTGAGGGAGGGTGTGATGGAGTTGAGGGAAGGTGTGATGGAGTTGAGAGAGGGTGTAATGGAGTTGAGGGAGATTGTGATGAAGTTGAGGGAGGGTGTGATGGAGTTAAGGGAAGTTGTGATGGAGTGAGGGAGGGTGTGATGGAGCTGAGGGAGGGTGTGATGGAGTTGAGAGAGGGTGCGATTGAGTTGAGGGAGGGTGTGATGGAATTGAGGGAGGGTGCGATTGAGTTGAGGGAGGCTATGATGTAGTTGAGGGAGGGTGTGATGGAGTTGAGGGAGGGTGTGATGAAGTTGAGGGAGGGTGCGATTGAGTTGAGGGAGGGTGCGATTGAGTTGAAGGAGGGTGCGATTGAGTTGAAGGAGGGTGTGATGGAGTTGAGGGAGGGTGTGATGGAGTTGAGGGAAGGTGCGATGAGTTGAGGGAGGGTGCGATTGAGTTGAGGGAGGCTATGATGTAGTTGAGGGAGGGTGTGATGAAGTGGAGGGAGGGTGTGATGGAGTTGAGGGAGGGTGCGATGGAGTTGAGGGAGGGTGCGATTGAGTTGAAGGAGGGTGAGATGGAGTTGAGGGAGGGTGTGATGGAGTTGAGGGAGGGTGTGATGGAGTTGAGGGAGGGTGTGATGGAGTTGAGGAGGGTGTGATGGAGTTGAGGGAGGGTGCAATTGAGTTGAGGGAGTGTGTGTTGAAGTTGAGGGAGGGTGCGATTGTGTTGAGGGAGGGTGTGATGAAGTGGAGGGAGGGTGTGATGGAGTTGAGGGAGGGTGCAATTGAGTTGAGGGAGGGTGTGATGGAGTTGAGGGAGGGTGTGATGGAGTTGAGGGAGGGTGCGATTGAGTTGAGGGAGGGTGTGATGAAGTGGAGGGAGGGTGTGATGGAGTTGAGGGAGGGTGTGATGGAGTTGAGGGAGGGTGTGATGGAGTTGAGGGAGGGTGCGATTGAGTTGAGGGAGGGTGCGATTGAGTTGAAGGAGGGTGCGATTGAGTTGAAGGAGGGTGTGATGGAGTTGAGGGAGGGTGTGATGGAGTTGAGGGAAGGTGCGATGAGTTGAGGGAGGGTGCGATTGAGTTGAGGGAGGCTATGATGTAGTTGAGGGAGGGTGTGATGAAGTGGAGGGAGGGTGCGATGGAGTTGAGGGAGGGTGCGATGGAGTTGAGGGAGGGTGCGATTGAGTTGAGGGAGGGTGTGATGGAGTTGAGGGAGGGTGTGATGGAGTTGAGGGAGGGTGTGATGGAGTTGAGGGAGGGTGTGATGGAGTTGAGGGAGGGTGTGATGAAGTTGAGGGAGGGTGTGATGGAGTTGAGGGAAGGTGTGATGGAGTTGAGAGAGGGTGTAATGGAGTTGAGGGAGATTGTGATGAAGTTGAGGGAGGGTGTGATGGAGTTAAGGGAAGTTGTGATGGAGTGAGGGAGGGTGTGATGGAGCTGAGGGAGGGTGTGATGGAATTGAGGGAGGGTGCGATTGAGTTGAGGGAGGGTGTGATGGAATTGAGGGAGGGTGCGATTGAGTTGAGGGAGGCTATGATGTAGTTGAGGGAGGGTGTGATGGAGTTGAGGGAGGGTGTGATGAAGTTGAGGGAGGGTGCGATTGAGTTGAGGGAGGGTGCGATTGAGTTGAAGGAGGGTGCGATTGAGTTGAAGGAGGGTGTGATGGAGTTGAGGGAGGGTGTGATGGAGTTGAGGGAAGGTGCGATGAGTTGAGGGAGGGTGCGATTGAGTTGAGGGAGGCTATGATGTAGTTGAGGGAGGGTGTGATGAAGTGGAGGGAGGGTGCGATGGAGTTGAGGGAGGGTGCGATGGAGTTGAGGGAGGGTGCGATTGAGTTGAGGGAGGGTGTGATGGAGTTGAGGGAGGGTGTGATGGAGTTGAGGGAGGGTGTGATGGAGTTGAGGGAGGGTGTGATGGAGTTGAGGGAGGGTGTGATGAAGTTGAGGGAGGGTGTGATGGAGTTGAGGGAAGGTGTGATGGAGTTGAGAGAGGGTGTAATGGAGTTGAGGGAGATTGTGATGAAGTTGAGGGAGGGTGTGATGGAGTTAAGGGAAGTTGTGATGGAGTGAGGGAGGGTGTGATGGAGCTGAGGGAGGGTGTGATGGAATTGAGGGAGGGTGCGATTGAGTTGAGGGAGGGTGTGATGGAATTGAGGGAGGGTGCGATTGAGTTGAGGGAGGCTATGATGTAGTTGAGGGAGGGTGTGATGGAGTTGAGGGAGGGTGTGATGAAGTTGAGGGAGGGTGCGATTGAGTTGAGGGAGGGTGCGATTGAGTTGAAGGAGGGTGCGATTGAGTTGAAGGAGGGTGTGATGGAGTTGAGGGAGGGTGTGATGGAGTTGAGGGAAGGTGCGATGAGTTGAGGGAGGGTGCGATTGAGTTGAGGGAGGCTATGATGTAGTTGAGGGAGGGTGTGATGAAGTGGAGGGAGGGTGTGATGGAGTTGAGGGAGGGTGCGATGGAGTTGAGGGAGGGTGCGATTGAGTTGAAGGAGGGTGCGATGGAGTTGAGGGAGGGTGTGATGGAGTTGAGGGAGGGTGTGATGGAGTTGAGGGAGGGTTTGATGGAGTTGAGGGAGGGTGCGATGGAGTTGAGGGAGGGTGCGATTGAGTTGAGGGAGGGTGTGATGGAGTTGAGGGAGGGTGCAATTGAGTTGAGGGAGGGTGTGTTGAAGTTGAGGGAGGGTGCGATTGTTTTGAGGGAGGGTGTGATGAAGTGGATGGAGGGTGTGATGGAGTTGAGGGAGGGTGCAATTGAGTTGAGGGAGGGTGTGATGGAGTTGAGGGAGGGTGTGATGGAGTTGAGGGAGGGTGCGATTGAGTTGAGGGAGGGTGTGATGAAGTGGAGGGAGGGTGTGATGGAGTTGAGGGAGGGTGCAATTGAGTTGAGGGAGGGTGTGTTGAAGTTGAGGGAGGGTGCGATTGTGTTGAGGGAGGGTGTGATGAAGTGGAGGGAGGGTGTGATGGAGTTGAGGGAGGGTGCAATTGAGTTGAGGGAGGGTGTGATGGAGTTGAGGGAGGGTGTGATGGAGTTGAGGGAGGGTGCGATTGAGTTGAGGGAGGGTGTGATGAAGTGGAGGGAGGGTGTGATGGAGTTGAGGGAGGGTGTGATGGAGTTGAGGGAGGGTGTGATGGAGTTGAGGGAGGGTGCGATTGAGTTGAGGGAGGGTGCGATTGAGTTGAAGGAGGGTGCGATTGAGTTGAAGGAGGGTGTGATGGAGTTGAGGGAGGGTGTGATGGAGTTGAGGGAAGGTGCGATGAGTTGAGGGAGGGTGCGATTGAGTTGAGGGAGGCTATGATGTAGTTGAGGGAGGGTGTGATGAAGTGGAGGGAGGGTGCGATGGAGTTGAGGGAGGGTGCGATGGAGTTGAGGGAGGGTGCGATTGAGTTGAGGGAGGGTGTGATGGAGTTGAGGGAGGGTGTGATGGAGTTGAGGGAGGGTGTGATGGAGTTGAGGGAGGGTGTGATGGAGTTGAGGGAGGGTGTGATGAAGTTGAGGGAGGGTGTGATGGAGTTGAGGGAAGGTGTGATGGAGTTGAGAGAGGGTGTAATGGAGTTGAGGGAGATTGTGATGAAGTTGAGGGAGGGTGTGATGGAGTTAAGGGAAGTTGTGATGGAGTGAGGGAGGGTGTGATGGAGCTGAGGGAGGGTGTGATGGAATTGAGGGAGGGTGCGATTGAGTTGAGGGAGGGTGTGATGGAATTGAGGGAGGGTGCGATTGAGTTGAGGGAGGCTATGATGTAGTTGAGGGAGGGTGTGATGGAGTTGAGGGAGGGTGTGATGAAGTTGAGGGAGGGTGCGATTGAGTTGAGGGAGGGTGCGATTGAGTTGAAGGAGGGTGCGATTGAGTTGAAGGAGGGTGTGATGGAGTTGAGGGAGGGTGTGATGGAGTTGAGGGAAGGTGCGATGAGTTGAGGGAGGGTGCGATTGAGTTGAGGGAGGCTATGATGTAGTTGAGGGAGGGTGTGATGAAGTGGAGGGAGGGTGCGATGGAGTTGAGGGAGGGTGCGATGGAGTTGAGGGAGGGTGCGATTGAGTTGAGGGAGGGTGTGATGGAGTTGAGGGAGGGTGTGATGGAGTTGAGGGAGGGTGTGATGGAGTTGAGGGAGGGTGTGATGGAGTTGAGGGAGGGTGTGATGAAGTTGAGGGAGGGTGTGATGGAGTTGAGGGAAGGTGTGATGGAGTTGAGAGAGGGTGTAATGGAGTTGAGGGAGATTGTGATGAAGTTGAGGGAGGGTGTGATGGAGTTAAGGGAAGTTGTGATGGAGTGAGGGAGGGTGTGATGGAGCTGAGGGAGGGTGTGATGGAATTGAGGGAGGGTGCGATTGAGTTGAGGGAGGGTGTGATGGAATTGAGGGAGGGTGCGATTGAGTTGAGGGAGGCTATGATGTAGTTGAGGGAGGGTGTGATGGAGTTGAGGGAGGGTGTGATGAAGTTGAGGGAGGGTGCGATTGAGTTGAGGGAGGGTGCGATTGAGTTGAAGGAGGGTGCGATTGAGTTGAAGGAGGGTGTGATGGAGTTGAGGGAGGGTGTGATGGAGTTGAGGGAAGGTGCGATGAGTTGAGGGAGGGTGCGATTGAGTTGAGGGAGGCTATGATGTAGTTGAGGGAGGGTGTGATGAAGTGGAGGGAGGGTGTGATGGAGTTGAGGGAGGGTGCGATGGAGTTGAGGGAGGGTGCGATTGAGTTGAAGGAGGGTGCGATGGAGTTGAGGGAGGGTGTGATGGAGTTGAGGGAGGGTGTGATGGAGTTGAGGGAGGGTTTGATGGAGTTGAGGGAGGGTGCGATGGAGTTGAGGGAGGGTGCGATTGAGTTGAGGGAGGGTGTGATGGAGTTGAGGGAGGGTGCAATTGAGTTGAGGGAGGGTGTGTTGAAGTTGAGGGAGGGTGCGATTGTTTTGAGGGAGGGTGTGATGAAGTGGATGGAGGGTGTGATGGAGTTGAGGGAGGGTGCAATTGAGTTGAGGGAGGGTGTGATGGAGTTGAGGGAGGGTGTGATGGAGTTGAGGGAGGGTGCGATTGAGTTGAGGGAGGGTGTGATGAAGTGGAGGGAGGGTGTGATGGAGTTGAGGGAGGGTGTGATGGAGTTGAGGGAGGGTGTGATGGAGTTGAGGGAGGGTGTGATGGAGTTGAGGGAGGGTGCGATTGAGTTGAGGGAGGGTGTGATGAAGTGGAGGGAGTGTGTGATGGAGTTGAGGGAGGGTGTGATGGAATTGAGGGAGGGTGCGATTGAGTTGAGGGAGGGTGTGATGGAGTTGAGGGAGGGTGCGATTGAGTTGAGGGAGGGTGCGATGGAGTTGAGGGAGGGTGCGATTGAGTTGAGGGAGGGTGTGATGGAGTTGAGGGAGGGTGCGATGGAGTTGAGGGAGGGTGTGATGGAGTTGAGGGAGGGTGTGATGGAGTTGAGGGAGGGTGTGATGGAGTTGAGGGAGGGTGTGATGGAGTTGAGGGAGGGTGCGATTGAGTTGAGGGAGGGTGTGATGGAGTTGAGGGAGGGTGTGATGGAGTTGAGGGAGGGTGTGATGGAGTTGAGGGAGGGTGCGATTGAGTTGAGGGAGGGTGTGATGGAATTTCCTGGTGCTGTGGGTTCGACAGACCCCAGACTGAAGACATTTAAAAAGTGAGTGGTGGACATTGAACTGGCTGCAAGGAAGCATTTGAAGACCTTGAGAAGAAAGGTGGGCATGGAGATGGATGATTGATGGTGGACTATTTCAGGAGGGTGGGGGATGCGGGGTTGATAACAACAGTTTAGTAGGTGGATAGACATGTGAATACCTAATTAGTAAATAAACACCAAAGCAATTATTACTTTGAGATACAATTAGTTAATTTTCCGCTTTTGTCAATTAGCTTAAGCCGTTTCCCAAAGGCGATTGATATAATGTTGTGTCAGATACATCAGATTTGGAATTGTATGAGGTCCTTTAACTGGTGCTAACCACACGCCTACAGTTGCTCATTGTTATGGAATGTTTTAAGATGCGTATGGTACAGGTTTATAGATGGAGATTAGGGAGCCTACACAGCATCTGAATAGGGAACATAACTAATTGCAAAGACAAATCTTTTTTTTATGATGGACTTATCAGGAATGTGCAGTCGCATAATTCTGATTTTTGATAGATATTTCACTGTGATTGCAGGGCTGAGATCTAAACGGTGCATTCTGCCAGAATGTAATTACCAGTTGGTGATGTGTATTTCCTCTCTCTCACTTTACATTACCACAGCACCATCCACTGCTTTCCGCCTGCAAAGCGCAGTGTGCACCTCCACTTAAAAACTAAATACAGAAGTGCCTTTCTCCCTCTGTACCAGAACTTTCACCACCCACTGTCAATTTTCTGTTTCATCTATCGTTTAATAATGGATATCAACACAATGAAAAACAGCCTGTATCTACATGAAAGGAATTACAACTTTTTTTTAAAATACTTGACGGATAAACTACTTCAACATTAATTATTAATCCTGAGGCTCAGTTATATTTATGTAAGTCTGAAAACTGCATACCTTCCATTAGATGTCAGGAAGTGTTTTGATAGATTAATAGGGAGAAACGGTTTCCATGGCAGGAGGGTCGGTAACCAGAGGACACAGATTTAAGATAATTGGCAAAAGAACCTGAGGGGAGATGAGGAGACTTTTTATTAACGCAGCGAGTTGTTATGATCTGGAATGCACTGCCTGATAGGGCGGTGGAATCAGATTTAATAGTAACTTTCAAAAGGGAATTGGATAAAAACTTGAAAAGGAAAAATTTGCAGGGCTATGGGGAAGCAGCAGGGGGGATTGGGACTAATTGGATAGCTCTTTCAAAGAGCCGGCACAGGCACGATGGGCTGAATGGCCTCCTTCTGAGCTGTAAGATTCAATCACTATTTAATTTACTGCAATTTTTTACCCTTTTATTCACACAGAGAAATCAAACTTGCATCAGCATACCAGTGTCAGTCAGTCAGTTATAGAGAGCCACAAGGACAGGTTGGAGAATCAGCAATGCCATTATAGCCCGTCTCCCGACACACGCTGTGATCAAGCAGGGCATCACAGAATTACCTCGCATATGTTCATTTGTTCTTTCATTTATTGATATCATACGTGTGAGCTGAATACATTGGTAAATCTGTAAGTGTTTGGATGGCATGCATGAGGGGATCTGACAAGCTGCTTTCTATGGCTCTGTGAGTGGGCAAGAAGGAGTCCTGATCCTTTCCCCCTGCCCTATGGGGTTCTGGAGACGGGTGCTGCTGTTTTGGGCTGATTGGTTCCTCTTTCATGGGGTGCGATGAGCTGCGGTGTTGGTTCTGGGGGTAAGGGAGGCAGATCACCTGGTACTCCCTCAGTCCAGGCACGTCACTTGTTCAGATTGGCACACACCCCATGGGCTTTGATCCCCGATTGTTGTGGGAGTGATTGTGCTTTGCCACATCACGGACTCACACCTGCACGCTGCCAAAAGTGATGGCAACAGTAACCTGCCTGAAATCGGAGATCCTCAGCCCCTGGGCCAGAACACGCTGGCCTAGAAATTGGTTTGCGAAGGCCTGCCGGGTTCAGGGAATGATCTCACCGCCGGAACAGATAGGCCAGAAATTGGGCATCGGGCATCGTTTACACAAGACCGGTGAGCCGCAGACGGGAGGGAACGGGAGCCCACGTCATTGGACGGGAAACCCGGAAATACCAGGAAGGTGGAGGTCCTGCCGAATTTAACGGCAAGGCCTCATTGGAATTTTTTGATTCCATTTCCCCCGTGATGGAGATCGCGGTGGGGGGGGGGGGGAGATAGAGATCGCAGGGGGAGAGAGATAGAGATCGTAGGGGGAGAGATAGAGATCGCAGGGGGAGAGATAGAGATCGCAGGGGGAGAGAGATAGAGATCGCAGGGGGAGAGATAGAGATCGCAGGGGGAGAGATAGAGATCGCAGGGGGAGAGATAGAGATCGCAGGGGGAGAGAGATAGAGATCGCAGGGGAGAGAGATAGAGATCGCAGGGGGAGAGAGATAGAGATCGCAGGGGGAGAGAGATAGAGATCGCAGGGGGAGAGAGATAGAGATCGCAGGGGGAGAGAGATAGAGATCGCAGGGGGAGAGAGATAGAGATCGCAGGGGGAGTGAGATAGAGATCGCAGGGGGAGAGAGATAGAGATCGCAGGGGGAGAGAGATAGAGATCGCTGGGGGAGAGAGATAGAGATCGCAGGGGGAGAGAGATAGAGATCGCAGGGGAAGAGATAGAGATCGCAGGGGGAGAGAGATAGAGATCGCAGGGGGAGAGAGATAGAGATCGCAGGGGGAGAGAGATAGAGATCGCAGGGGAGAGAGATACAGATCGTAGGGGGAGAGAGATAGAGATCGCAGGGGGAGAGAGATAGAGATCGCAGGGGGAGAGATAGAGATCGCAGGGGGAGAGAGAAAGAGATCGCAGGGGGAGAGAGATAGAGATCGCAGGGGGAGAGAGATAGAGATCGCTGGGGGAGAGAGATAGAGATCGCTGGGGGAGAGAGATAGAGATCGCAGGGGGAGAGAGATAGAGATCGCAGTGGGAGAGAGATAGAGATCGCAGGGGAAGAGATAGAGATCGCAGGGGGAGAGAGATAGAGATCGCAGGGGGAGAGAGATAGAGATCGCAGGGGAGAGAGATACAGATCGCAGGGGGAGAGAGATAGAGATCGCAGGGGGAGAGAGATAGAGATCGCAGGGGGAGAGAGATAGAGATCGCAGGGGGAGAGAGATAGAGATCGCAGGGGGAGAGAGATAGAGATCGCAGGGGGAGAGAGATAGAGATCGCTGGGGGAGAGAGATAGAGATCGCAGGGGAGAGAGATAGAGATCGCAGAGGGAGAGAGATAGAGATCGCAGGGGGAGAGAGATAGAGATCGCAGGGGGAGAGAGATAGAGATCGCAGGGGGAGAGAGATACAGATCGCTGGGGGAGAGAGATAGAGATCGCAGGGGGAGAGAGATAGAGATCGCAGGGGGAGAGAGATAGAGATCGCTGGGGAGAGAGATACAGATTGCAGGGGGAGTGAGATAGAGATCGCAGGGGGAGAGAGATAGAGATCGCAGGGGGAGAGATAGAGATCGCAGGGGGAGAGATAGAGATCGCAGGGGGAGAGAGATAGAGATCGCAGGGGGAGAGAGATAGAGATCGCAGGGGGAGAGAGATAGAGATCGCAGGGGGAGAGAGATAGAGATCGCAGGGGGAGAGAGATAGAGATCGCAGGGGGAGAGAGATAGAGATCGCAGGGGGAGAGAGATAGAGATCGCTGGGGGAGAGAGATAGAGATCGCTGGGGGAGAGAGATAGAGATCGCAGGGGGAGAGAGATAGAGATCGCAGGGGAAGAGATAGAGATCGCAGGGGGAGAGAGATAGAGATCGCAGGGGGAGAGAGATAGAGATCGCAGGGGGAGAGAGATAGAGATCGCAGGGGAGAGAGATACAGATCGTAGGGGGAGAGAGATAGAGATCGCAGGGGGAGAGAGATAGAGATCGCAGGGGGAGAGATAGAGATCGCAGGGGGAGAGAGAAAGAGATCGCAGGGGGAGAGAGATAGAGATCGCAGGGGGAGAGAGATAGAGATCGCTGGGGGAGAGAGATAGAGATCGCTGGGGGAGAGAGATAGAGATCGCAGGGGGAGAGAGATAGAGATCGCAGTGGGAGAGAGATAGAGATCGCAGGGGAAGAGATAGAGATCGCAGGGGGAGAGAGATAGAGATCGCAGGGGGAGAGAGATAGAGATCGCAGGGGGAGAGAGATAGAGATCGCAGGGGAGAGAGATACAGATCGTAGGGGGAGAGAGATAGAGATCGCAGGGGGAGAGAGATAGAGATCGCAGGGGGAGAGATAGAGATCGCAGGGGGAGAGAGAAAGAGATCGCAGGGGGAGAGAGATAGAGATCGCAGGGGGAGAGAGATAGAGATCGCTGGGGGAGAGAGATAGAGATCGCTGGGGGAGAGAGATAGAGATCGCAGGGGGAGAGAGATAGAGATCGCAGTGGGAGAGAGATAGAGATCGCAGGGGAAGAGATAGAGATCGCAGGGGGAGAGAGATAGAGATCGCAGGGGGAGAGAGATAGAGATCGCAGGGGAGAGAGATACAGATCGCAGGGGGAGAGAGATAGAGATCGCAGGGGGAGAGAGATAGAGATCGCAGGGGGAGAGAGATAGAGATCGCAGGGGGAGAGAGATAGAGATCGCAGGGGGAGAGAGATAGAGATCGCAGGGGGAGAGAGATAGAGATCGCTGGGGGAGAGAGATAGAGATCGCAGGGGAGAGAGATAGAGATCGCAGAGGGAGAGAGATAGAGATCGCAGGGGGAGAGAGATAGAGATCGCAGGGGGAGAGAGATAGAGATCGCAGGGGGAGAGAGATACAGATCGCTGGGGGAGAGAGATAGAGATCGCAGGGGGAGAGAGATAGAGATCGCAGGGGGAGAGAGATAGAGATCGCTGGGGAGAGAGATACAGATTGCAGGGGGAGTGAGATAGAGATCGCAGGGGGAGAGAGATAGAGATCGCAGGGGGAGAGATAGAGATCGCAGGGGGAGAGATAGAGATCGCAGGGGGAGAGAGATAGAGATCGCAGGGGGAGAGAGATAGAGATCGCAGGGGGAGAGAGATAGAGATCGCAGGGGGAGAGAGATAGAGATCGCAGGGGGAGAGAGATAGAGATCGCAGGGGGAGAGAGATAGAGATCGCAGGGGGAGAGAGATAGAGATCGCTGGGGGAGAGAGATAGAGATCGCAGGGGGAGAGATATAGAGATCGCAGGGGAACAGATAGAGATCGCAGGGGGAGAGAGATAGAGATCGCAGGGGGAGAGAGATAGAGATCGCAGGGGAGAGAGATACAGATCGTAGGGGGAGAGAGATAGAGATCGCAGGGGGAGAGAGATAGAGATCGCAGGGGGAGAGAGATAGAGATCGCAGGGGGAGAGAGATAGAGATCGCAGGGGAGAGAGATAGAGATCGCAGGGGGAGAGAGATAGAGATCGCTGGGGGAGAGAGATAGAGATCGCAGGGGAGAGAGATACAGATCGCAGGGGAGAGAGATACAGATCGCAGGGGGAGTGAGATAGAGATCGTAGGGGGAGAGATAGAGATCGCAGGGGGAGAGATAGAGATCGCAGGGGGAGAGAGATAGAGATCGCAGGGTGAGAGATAGAGATCGCAGGGGGAGAGAGATAGAGATCGCAGGGGGAGAGAGATAGAGATCGCAGGGGGAGAGAGATAGAGATCGCAGGGGGAGAGAGATAGAGATCGCTGGGGGAGAGAGATAGAGATCGCAGGGGGAGAGAGATAGAGATCGCAGTGGGAGAGAGATAGAGATCGCAGGGGAAGAGATAGAGATCGCAGGGGGAGAGAGATAGAGATCGCAGGGGGAGAGAGATAGAGATCGCAGGGGAGAGAGATACAGATCGCAGGGGGAGAGAGATAGAGATCGCAGGGGGAGAGAGATAGAGATCGCAGGGGGAGAGAGATAGAGATCGCAGGGTGAGAGAGATAGAGATCGCAGGGGGAGAGAGATAGAGATCGCAGGGGGAGAGAGATAGAGATCGCAGGGGGAGAGAGATAGAGATCGCTGGGGTAGAGAGATAGAGATCGCAGGGGAGAGAGATACAGATCGCAGGGGGAGAGAGATAGAGATCGCAGGGGGAGAAAGATAGAGATCGCAGGGGGAGAGAGATAGAGATCGCAGGGGGAGAGAGATAGAGATCGCAGGGGGAGAGAGATAGAGATCGCAGGTGGAGAGAGATAGTGATCGCAGTGGAGAGAGATAGAGATCGCAGGGGGAGAGAGATAGAGATCGCAGGGGGAGAGAGATAGAGATCGCAGGGGGAGAGAGTTAGAGATCGCAGGGGGCGAGAGATAGAGATCGCTGGGGGAGAGAGATAGAGATCGCAGGGGGAGAGAGATAGAGATCGCAGGGGGAGAGAGTTAGAGATCGCAGGGGGAGAGAGATAGAAATCGCAGGGGGAGAGAGATAGAGATCGCAGGGGGAGAGAGATAGAGATCGCAGGGGGAGAGAGATAGAGATCGCAGGGGAGAGAGATACAGATCGCAGGGGGAGAGAGATAGTGATCGCAGGGGGAGAAAGATAGAGATCGCAGGGGGAGAGAGATAGAGATCGCTGGGGGAGAGAGATAGAGATCGCTGGGGGAGAGAGATAGAGATCGCAGGGGAACAGATAGAGATCGCAGGGGGAGAGAGATAGAGATCGCTGGGGGAGAGAGATAGTGATCGCAGGGGGAGAAAGATAGAGATCGCTGGGGGAGCTCTCCTGCTCCTCCTGGCCCACAAGCAGTGTCTACCTGCTGGATCCGGCTCGTCTCGACTCCCTTTAGTTGCCGGGTTTCCTGAGCCCTGGGAACCCGGCCCAAAGCCGTTAAATTGAAATGGCTCCCAAAATCCGAGCAATGGAGCTTCATTTAAATATTAAAAGTGCAGACCCTCCCCTCTCCAGAGCAGGCCACTCAGACATCCCCAGATTCGACGCAGTTAAACCAGAAGTAAATGCATTCATGGCGGTTTGGGGTCAGGGTTCACAATTTTAACAGTTTAACCTCTCCCCCCGCCCACCCTCTCCCCCCCCCCATCATGGGTCCTCCCCCCCAACCCTCTCCAGCCCATCACGGAGCTTCCACCCCGCCCACCCTCTCCAGCCCATCACGGAGCCTCCAGCCCGCCCACCCTCTCCTGCCCATCGTTGGGGGGCTAAAATTACCCCCCCCCCCCCCCGCCATAAAGTAGAGAAAGGGAACAAAGGTTGCAATGGAAAAGGAGAGGTTGAGGTGAGAGACAGATCGTCTATCAGCGGAGAATTCTATCCTGTCAAGGAGTGAGAGGGTTTTTGAGGAGGCATTGAGGGAGAACAAACGTGGGGTACAGAGAGTGAAGAGTTACAATGGGGGAGAAAACAATATTTGGCCCAAACAAGGCAACAATACGTATTGACAGCAGTTTTAAGAATGATGGAGATCCACTCAAGGTCAAAGGAGATAGTAGGAGGATGCTTTTTGATGTATAATTGAAGAGATAACAGCAGCTTCCACAACTTTATAAATTATTAATGTAAGCTGAATTGAGTAATAGTTAGAGGCGTAAGAAGGAAAGGGTGAATGTGAGGAGATTTCCAAGAAGAATCGAAAGTATATTGGGCGTGCGAGATGACAGAGATAGTATCAAACCTGGAAACACATCTCCTGAGAATGACAGGAGCAATGGGTTCTTGTAGACTACAACAACAACAACTTGAATTTATGTGGCACCTTTAACATAGTAAAACCCTTATTAAAACGAGGCCATGAAGGGATTTGAACACGAGGATGAGAATTTCAAAATCGAGGCGTTCGGGGACCGGGAGCCAATGTAGGTCAGCGAGCACAGGGGTGATGGGTGAACGGGACGCGGTGCGAGTTAGGATACGGGAAGCAGAGTTTAGAATTATGTTTTTCTTCATCAGCGCAGTGGTAAGAAAACAATATCTTCACACATTGTATCCCTGTTGAGGATGGAGTTTTCTGCCTCAGTCACTCCTTCCACTTTCTAAATTTGAACACCGCCCCCCCCCTTCCAAATTTTTTTGCCCTCAGTAAAGGCGATGGGGTGAGTGAAGCCACAGATACCTTTCACATCTAATCCAGCTCCACTCAGTGATTGACTGATCGGAGATAATAGATGCAAATTTAACATGGTGGCGGGAACTCAGCGGGTGGGGGCGGGGTGAACAGTCGCGTGGGAAACCCGGAAAAATTTTCTGCCCGTCGGCTCGAGCGATCGCGTATAAATTGAAGGCCCTTAATATAACTCCTGGGTTTGGCGTCTCCAAGCTGCGCAGCGGGCGTACTGCACGCCCGAATGATGTGCTGGGGACAGGAGTATTTAAAGGGCCGTTGCAACCATGGATTTTGAAGGAGAAAGGAGGAAGCTTCAAAAATGCAGCATCAAATGAGTAAGGCAGCACCCTGTTTTAGTGACTCTTCTCTTGACTTGTTACTGGCTGGTTTCATGGCAGGGACCTGAGCAACCTGCTACTGCCTCTGTTGAAGCCATAGGAGATGCACCACGTAAAAGGAGTAGGAAGAGAAAGGCTAAGGTTTTGTGATCACCAAGGGTATGGACAAGGGTGTCTGACAGAATGTCATGTTTTTTATTTATATTTGTTTTTTCTTAAATGCACATTATGGGCGCTAAATTGGGCCGTGTAGCGTCCGTTGTTTCAGCGCTACACGGCCTCTCTGACATCCAAGATGGCGTCTTGGATGCGCACGCACGTTTCCAGCGTGACGTGCGCCAGATGCCATCTTGGTATAGGAGTTAACGCAGGTGCAGATTACAAACACTGGAATCATGTAAAGTAGGGTGAAAATGGCTTCAATCGGTGTGCAAGGCTGATTTAAAGTGAGAGACACCATTTTGGGATTTAACGCTTAACTCAACGCACAGTCTTCACCCCGACCATCGTGTCTTAGAGTGCCTGGAAGACCCGCCACCAGCGCTATTTAAAGGGACCATGCAGGATTTACAGGTTAGTGGCTAGATTATTGCTTCTGGCTGCTGAGACATTTACAACTGTTTTTGGAGGTCTCCTACACTCGAATTCTAGGACGCAGGGACAGAGCCTAATATTTAGAGCCAGAACGTGCAGGAGTGAAGTTAGGAAATGCTACTACGATCAAAGGGGTGGGAGATGTTTGGAACGCTTTTCTGCAAACGGCAGATGCTAGCTCACTTGTGAATGTTAAATCTGAGATTAATAGATTTCTGTGAACCAAGGGTATTAAGAGATATGGGGCTAAGGCGGGTATATGGAGTTAGGTCACAGGTCACCATGATCTCATTGAATGGCGGAACAGGCTTGAGGGACTAAATGCCACGGCCAATTGCTGCCTCCTGATATGCGCCACCTTCTCCTGCAAGAAAGCGGGACGTGTGCCTGGGTGATGTGCCTGTCATGGTTGAATAGCTGCCAGCGTGTGTGGCTTGTGAGTTGTGGGTGGGCGGCTTGCAACAGTGGTAATGTGTTAAGGTTAAGAGGAAGCATTTGGTTGGAAGAGTTGAGTACTGATGGAAAGAGTTTGTTGGTATGTGGGTGATGGGGGTGTAGTGCGTGGTGCAGTTGGTAGGAGACCTCTTGACGGTTCACCTCACTCACCTTGACCACTCATATCAAAGCATTGAACTTCTTCCTGCACTGCATCCGTGTTCATGATGCTGTGCGCCTGGCATTGACTTCGTCCCCCGCTGCCTCCCACTGCCTTTTGGGCATATGTCTGGAGAGCCTCTTGTCACCCGCCCCCCCCCCCTCCCCCTCAGATATAGGATGTCCCTCCTTCTGTCCACATCTTGCACCAAGGTCTCTAGTGCATCAGCAGAGAACCTTGGTGCACGCACTCTCACAGGCCTGGTACCAACTCAGATCGGCAGATTGGTGAGGTCTGGTGTGCAGATTGGAGGATGTGGGATTTAGTGGTGTGCAACCTTTATTCAATGTTTTAACATAACTCATCAGTGTGTAAACATAGGGATGGGACCTGCATCTGTGTTTTACATGTGCGGTGTTTGATCTCCATTCAGACTTCGTGCTGACAATAGACTGTTATTTTCAGCAAATAACAGGTACCAGCTACCTTTAAGAGATTTCTAAGAAATAACCTCCCTTTAAGAGATTGAGCTCCTCCGGTCGTCAAAAGTGCGAATTGCATTGATTCCACGTGCAAGGCTTGGAATGGATCGCCAATTGCAAGTGAGTCCTCGGGTGGGCCAAAACTTGCGTCCTGCCTGCGCAGGGCCATTCGGCGTGGGGTAATAGCACATCACGCTACCCACGCCCAAAAACGGCCCCTATCCAATTTCTCCTCCTGAATGTTTTAATTGTCACCACCACTGCCATGTCTTGTCCATTCTTGATTCCCCTTTGTGAAAACGTCCTTTCATGTTCATCATCATGAACGCCAAAACTTAATGCCACCCATTGGGTGCATTTAGAATGGGTGTGTGTGTGGTTGAAGGACTGTTTTGTGCAAACGGAACGGGGGACGGGGGGCCGGGGTGCGGGGGGCAGGTGTTGGTGGTGGTGGTTGTTCCAGTCGGTCTGAGTATTTCACTATCTTCACTTTGCAGATCTTATTATGAGAATCTATTAGTTATGAGTGACTCCCTGGCATCACGAGCAGCCAGGTGTGCCGCTGCTCTGCCAATGGGTTGCCCATCGACCTCCTCCTCCTCCTCCTCCCCATCGTCTTCTTCAACGTTGCCGGCGGGTGCGGATGATTCATGAGCGCATTCGAGCTCCTCCACCTGTAACCCTCTCTGTTCAGCGACGTCATACAGGACGCAACACATGACGATTATTCTGCGCGCCCTCGCTGGTGAGCACTGAAGGGCTCTCCCAGAATGATCCAGGCACCTGAAACACATCTTCAGCATTCCTACGGTTTGTTCAATGATAGACCTGGTGGTGATGTGACTGTCGTTGTACCGCTGCTGTGCCTCGCTGGTGGGGTTTCCCACAGGTGTCATGAGCCATGTCTGCAGGGGGTATCCCTTGTCTCCAAGAAGCCAGCCCTCAAGTCTGTCCTGCGTGTGGAAGAGGGCCGGGATGTTGGTCTCGCGCAAAATGAATGGATCGTGGCAGCTGCCAGGGAATTTGCAGAAACCTCTTCCGGTGGTCACAAACCAGCTGCTCATCAATGCAGTGATATCCCTTTCAGTTGATGAACAGTCCTGGCTCATGTGGAGGTCCTCGGATTGCTACATGTGTGCAATCAATTGCGCCCTGTACCCGTGGGAAGCCAGCCACAGAGTGGAAACCCACTGCCCTCTCAGTCTGGCTGATGTAGTTGATGGGGAAGTTGACGTGGTCGGATGCCCTGGCAAACAAGCCATCCGTGACCTGTCGTTTGCACGTATGTGTGACAGCTGAGAGATCCTGGTGATGTCACCGGTGGCGCCCTGGAAGGATCCAGAGGTGAAGAAATTGAGGGCAGTGGTGACTTTAACTGCGATGGGCAGTGCGTGGCCACCAGGCCCAGCCGGGAGCAGCTCTGCATGAAGGAGGCTGCAGATGTCTGCGACCACCTGGCGACTCAATCTGAGCCTCAGAGAGGTCCAGGAAGCTCAGCCTCTGCCTGTAGACCCTCTCACGGGGGTAATGCCTCCCGTGACCTTGGCCCCTCCGTTGGTCCCCTCTCTGCTCCTCTGCAGGTCCTTGTGGTGCACCTCTGTCTTGTGTACCTGCAACTCCCAGAACTGCACGCCGTGCCTGCCACAGATGGTGATGTGCCTCCTCCTCAGAGGTACTGTAGAATAAATCCGTCTCCCCCCCCCTCCATCCTGATGGTGTCAGTTTGTGGAGGTAAATGTTGATAAATATATCTGAACACAAGAGTGCCAAATGTGAACAAAGAAATCTCAGTCCAAACACAAAGAATTCCCAGCCAAAGGTTTGTCTGAGAGAACTGATTGCCCTGCTGCAAAAACTCACTTTTTCTTCACATGTGTCAATCTTTGGTTTAAATGTCCAAATAGGTGCTGCTCCAACTCACCTCCATTTCCATGGCGTCTTTCAGAGGCCATAGGAGACACGTTCATAAGCAGTTAAAATGGCTTGTGCAGGTCAAACCACAAAAGGTTTACAGCTTTAAGGACTTTAAATATCTCAATTGGCCCTTAAAATATCGTCCCACCAGTTCTAAGTGCCAGCGGGACTTCCGCGAGCACCCAAACCTTGGAGCCCGCAGTATCTCGGGACTCTTAGGATCTGATAGCTGCCATTAGACCAGTCGTCCCACTGATCAGTGGGGCCACAGACCCAGGGAACAAATAGGCTGAGAACAGCTTAAGTCCACTTGCCTGATACTGCCTTCTATTAGGGCAGCAGCATGTGCCAGGCCTTTGGCCTTATTCCTCAGAGCACCAGTCAACAACTTGCATTTATATTTCACCTTTAACAAAGCAAAATGTCCCAAGGAGCTTCACAGGAGTGATTATCAAACAAAATTTGACACCGAGCCACATAAGGAGATATTAGGAGAGGTGACCAAAAGCTTGGTCAAAGAGGTAGGTTTTAATGAGTGTCTTAAAAAGGAGAGCGAGGTAGAGAAGCAGAAAGGTTTAGGAAGGGAATTCCAGAGCTTAGGGCCCAGACAGCTGAAGGCACGGCCGCCGATGGTGGAGTGATGGAAATCGGGGATGCGCAAGAGGCCAGAATTGGAGGAGCGCAGAGATCTCGGAGGGTTGTAGGGCTGGAGGAGGTTATAGGGATAGGGACGAGGCCATGGAAGGATTTGAAAACAAGAATGAGCGTTTTAAACAGGAAAGGATGCCCTCATTAGGTGCTGACTTATTATCGCAGGTGATGGTTACTGGCATAGACATGTCAAGGCAGAGGGCTGATGTGCTGTCATGTGGTAGGATAGGTAGTGGATTGAGTGGGGGGAAGGAGATCAGGCTGTGGTGTCCAAGGTAGACTGAGTTAAACAGAGGAGAAGATTTCTGAGATGATCTGTCCTCCGATACCCCTTGTAGCAGTCAAAAAGAAAGAAAGAATTTGCATTTATTTAGCACCTTTCACGATCTCAGGATGTCCCAAAGTGTTTCACAGCCAAAGATGTGGGGCTAGAAACTCGGCACCCGTTTTTCAGGTGCTACATGGCTACCTGAAGTCCCAAAATGGGGTCTGGAATACAGGCGCACGCTTCTAGCGTGACATGCGCCAGACGCCATCTTGGTAAAGGGATTCGCGCAGGCGCAGATAACGAATGCCAGCAGCATGTAATGTAAGGAGAATATGCATTAGATCAGTGGGCAACACTGATTTAAAGGGATAGATACCATTTTGGCACTCAATGCTCCAGCCCACGCACTGTCTTAACCACGAACAGTTGAACATGCCTTGACCATTCGTGTCAAGGCATTGAACTTCTTCCTGCACTGCATCCATGTCCGTGGTGCTGTGCGCCTGGCATTGATTTCGTCCCCTATCACCTCCCACCACCTCTTGAGCATATGTCTGGAGGGTCTCTTGCGCCCCCCCACCCCGCCCCCCGCGGATACAGGATGCCCCTCCTTCTGTCCACCTCTTGCATCAAAGCCTCCAGTGCATCATCAGAGAACCTTGGTGCACGTTCTCTCGCAGGCCTGGTACAAACTCAGATCGGCAGATTGCTGAGGTCTGGCGTGTAGATTGGAGGATGTGGGATTTAGTAGTGCACAACCTTTATTCAATGTTTTAGCATAACTCAACAGTTTGTAAACATAGGGACGGGACCTGCATCTGTGCTTTACGTGTGCGATGTCTGATCTCTGTTCAGCCTCCGTGCAGACCCGTATCTTATATTTTGCACATAAGAGGTGCAGGCTGCCTTTAAGAGGCACAGGCTGCCTTTAAGAGGTGTGAGCAACTCACGCGATATCTGGGCCTCCCCCACAGCTGGCGGACCCCCCACCTGCACTATTTAAAGGGACCGTGCAGGATTTACAGGTTAGTTAATGAATTATTGCTTTTGACTGCTGATGCATACATACCCGTTCTTGGAGGTCTCCTATTCTTGAATACTGGGGGACGAGGGGACATAGCCTAACATTTAGAGGCAGGACTTGCAGGAGTGAAGTTAGGAAATGCTTCTACACATAAAGGGTGGGAGAGGTTTGGAACGCTCTTCTGCAAATGGCAGTTGATGCTAGCTCAATTGTTAATTTTAAATCTGAGATTGATAGAATTCTGTGAACCAAGGGTATTAAGGGATATGGGGTTAAGGCGGGTATATGGAGTTAGGTCACAGATCAACCATGATCACATTGAATGTCAGAACAGGCTCGAGGGGCTAAATGCCACTGCCACTTGCTGCCTCCTGTTATGCACCACCTCCTCCTGTAGAAAGCGAGAAGTGTGTTGGTGAGTGTTTTGCAGGAAGTCTGGGTGACGTGCTTGTCATGGTTGAATAGCTGCCAGTGTGTGTGACCTGTGAGTTGTGGGTGGGCGGCTTGCAACAGTGGTAATGTGTGAGGGTGAGAGGAAGCATCTGATTGAAAGAGTTTGTTGGTATATGGGTGATGGGGGGTGTAGTACATGGAGCAGTGGATGCGGCTAGTGGTGCAGTTGGTAGGAGACGCCACTTGACAGTTGACCTCACTCAACTTGACCATTCGTGTCAAAGCATTGAACTTCTTCCTGCACTGCATCCATGTTCGTAGTGCTATGCGCCTGGCATTGACTTTGTCCCCTACTGCCTCCCACTGCCTCTTGAGCATATGTCTGGAGGGCCTCTTGCCCCCCTGTGGATATAGGATACCCCTCCTTCTGTCCACCTCTTGCACCAAGGCCTCTAGTGCATCATCAGAGAACCTTGGTGCACGGTCTCTCGCAGGCCCGGTACAAACTCAGATCGGCAGATTGGTGAGGTCTGGTGTGCCGATTGGAGGATGTGGGATTTAATAGTGCACAACCTTTATTCACTGTTTTAATGTAACCCAACAGTTTGTAAACATAGGGACGGGACCTACATCTGTGCTTTACGTGTGCGATGTCTGATCTCCGTTCAGACTCCATGCAGACCTGTATCTTATATTTTGCACATAAGAGATACAGGCTGCCTTTAAGAGGCACAGGCTGCCTTTAAGAGGTGTGAGCAACTCACGCGATATCTGGGCCCCCCCTGCTGGTGAGAAGTGTGAAGCTGCTGAGAACATCACAGCGAGACCTGGCTGCTGCGCGACAACCAGGTAAATGACCAGGCAGCACGAATCTCACATGCTGCCTGCATCGGAACCACTGGGCGCAGACGAATCACCCATGCCCGGATTCGGGGGCTAACCAATTTAACCCTTGTACTTTTTGAAGTGTAAGCTAAAAGTTAATACAAAGAAGTTAATAAAAAGAGAAATCAATAGCAGTACCATACTAGCAGCCTGATTAACCCTTTACTTACAACAGTGTGTTGATAACACCCCATCGTTACAAAACACTGTACTTTCTGACTCACCATGAGCAATGCCACGTGCGATCAGCCAGTATATAATGATAATAAGTTACTTTACATCAGCGTTCATCCTAGAATTCCAAATTATTATAAAATGTTAATATGCCAAAGGAAGTCATTTTGAAATGGACAGAGGTGAGATTTTTGTTTAATGTCGAGCAATACCAACATTAGCTTCAGTACAGTTCCTTGGAGTAGATTTTGACTTTGTGCGATAGTGTAAGACGGGTGATAGCGAGTCATAGAGTCATAGAGTTATACGGCACGGATAGAGGCCCTTCGGCCCATCGTGTCCGCGCCGGCCATCAAGCCCTGTCTACTCAAGACCAGCATTTGGTCCGTAGCCTTGTATGCTATGGCATTTCAAGTGCTCATCCAAATGCTTCTTGAATGTTGTGAGGGTTCCTGCCTCCACAACCCTTTCAGGCAGTGAGTTCCAGACTCCAACCACCCTCTGGGTGAAAAAGTTCTTTCTCAAATCCCCTCTAAACCTCCCGCCTTTTACCTTGAATCTATGTCCCCTTGTTATAGAACCCTCAACGAAGGGAAAAAGCTCCTTAGTATCCATCCTATCTGTGCCCCTCATAATTTTGTACACCTCGATCATGTCCCCCCTCAGCCTCCTCTGCTCCAAGGAAAACAAACCCAATCTTCCCAGTCTCTCTTCATAGCTGAAGCGCTCCAGCCCTGGTAACATCCTGGTGAATCTCCTCTGCACCCTCTCCAAAGCGATCACATCCTTCCTGTAGTGTGGCGACCAGAACTGCACACAGTACTCCAGCTGTGGCCTAACCAGTGTTTTATACAGCTCCATCACAACCTCCTTGCTCTTATATTCTATGCCTCGGCTAATAAAGGCAAGTATCCCATATGCCTTCTTTACCACCTTATCTACCTGTTCCGCCGCCTTCAGGGATCTGTGAACTTGCACACCAAGATCCCTCTGACCCTCTGTCTTGCCTAGGGTCCTCTCATTCATTGTGTATTCCCTTGCCTTGTTAGTCCCTCCAAAGTGCATCACCTCGCACTTTTCCGGGTTAAATTCCATTTGCCACTGTTCCGCCCATCTGACCAACCCATCTATATCGTCCTGCAGACTGAGGCTATCCTCCTCGCTATTTACCACCCTACCAATTTTTGTATCATCAGCAAACTTACTGATCATACCTTTTACATTCATATCCAAGTCATTAATGTAGACCACAAACAGCAAGGGACCCAGCACCGATCCCTGTGGTACCCCACTGGCCACAGGCTTCTAGTCACAAAAACAACCTTCGACCATCACCCTCTGCCTTCTGCCACTAAGCCAGTTTTGTATCCAAAGTGCCAAGGCACCCTGGATTCCATGGGCTCGTACCTTCTTGACCAGTCTCCTGTGGGGGACTTTATCGAAGGCCTTACTGAAATCCATGTATACCACATCCACTGCGTTACCCTCATCCACACGCCTAGTCACCCCCTCAAAAAATTCAATCAAATTAGTCAGACATGATCTTCCCTTGACAAAGCCATGTTGACTATCCCTGATTAATCCTTGCTTCTCCAAGTGGAGACTAATTTTGTCCTTCAGAATTTTTTCCAATAATTTTCCTACCACTGATGTTAGGCTCACTGGCCTGTAGTTCCCCGGTTTTTCCCTACTCCCCTTCTTGAATAATGGTATTACATTAGCGGTTCTCCAGTCCTCTGGCACATCCCCTGTGGCCAGAGAGGTTCTGAATATATGTGTTAGAGAGTCGGCAGCCTGTTTCACATCAAGTTTCACATCAAGTTTCACATCAAGTCAATAGAAATAAAAATCGGGAGCGTATAAACGGGCTGCAGATTCACTATCACCCGTTTTACACTATCGCACAAAGTCAAAATCTACCCCTTCCTTTATTTTATCTTGTTAAGCTGCAATCAGCCTCTTTTAGCCAAAATCTGCTCATGTGATACTGAACTCTGTCCTATAACCACAATATTTTGGGGAGCAGAGGTCAGCTATTCCCAGTGTCCAGTCACTCAGTGTCTTATAGCTGACCGATACGCTGTAGGGTTGGGGGAGGTTGATTCAGGAGTAATAGTTTTTGAGAATTTAAACCTGCATTGCTTTTAAGTGAGCATATTTACAAACCAAAATATGAATTCTTTGGAGGTTTATTATTGTTGCAATACAACAGTGATTTCCATACAACAAACCTCTCCGCACAATATTTGCTTGAAGAGGAAGTCACAGTGCAGAAAAGGGATGGGTATTTATACAGGTTTTGTGTTGGAGAAAAGACAGTAAATCATGACCGGTACATATTTTTTAGGAGAATATTGTCGTGAGGGGCTATTAATATGTTATATTAAGTTTTCACTGAGTCGATGCTATAATTATTATCACTCGGTATTGGGTGTATTTATTCCACCAGATTCCTGCTTTGCATTGACACTCAATCTGTTTAATGTAAGTTGGATGTTAAGATCTGAATTGACTCCGAAGTGATGTGGAGGGAGGCTCCCCTCCTCCTGGAAGTCTCATTTTGCTTCACCCGCACATCTGGTCAGGCCCTGACTCCAGATTCAGGTTCCATTTACACTGTAACTGCAGTGTCAGTGCAAAGAGAAACCATTTCACACCAGCTTTAGATATTTTACAGCCTCTTATATTCATTGTAGCTATTTGAGCGTCATGCGTAGTCCTGTATCCCCTTTCTAGTCCTGGATCCCCTTTCTAGTCCTGGATCCCCTTTCTAGTCCTGGATTCCCTTTCGAATGAGAACCCACTCAGTCCTTTTTTAAACCCTGCCTTGGTTTTCTATTCCACAATTCCATCATCCTCTTACTAAAAAATGTTGCCTAAATCTCTTGTTTTGTTTCGCCACCCTTAATTTTAAACAGTGTCCCATTAGTCTGTGAGTCCACAGAACACAAATACTCATTTTATGCCAAAACAAAGTTGGGTATAACCATATCCAATCTGCACCATTTCAGTGACCACAGTTTTTGGTACAGCAGCAACAACAATTTGTATTTATATAGGGCCTTTAATGTAGTAAAATATCCCGAGGCGCTTCACAGGAGCGATTATCAAACACAATTTGACACCGAGCCACATAAAGAGATATTAGGACAGGTGACCAAAAGCTTGGTCAAAGAGATAGGTTTTAAGGAGCGACTTAAAGGAGGAGAGAGAGGTGGAGAGGCGGAGAGATTTTGGGAGAGAATTCCAGAGCGTAGGGCCTAGACAGCTGAAGGCACAGCCGCCAATGGTGGAGCGAAGAGGATGTGCAAGAGGCCAGAATTGAAGGAGTGCAGAGGTCTCGGAGGGTTGAAAGGCTGGAGGAGGTTACAGAGATAGTACAGCAAAACAGTCCTATGAAATTAGATGTTAATAACTATTTCCTACTCTGATTCAATTAAGCTCTCATTTACGTATTGGTACAGAGAAATGGCCAGTAAGATAAATGGGTCATTTCCTGTTCAGTGTGACACGCTACACAAGACCTGTTACCCTATATGATTAAACACAGAAATTCTATGGTACTTCCCAGCTGATGCAATCATGGATAATTCATGACTATTCATGACTAATTGTATGTGTAACATACAGAGCAGTCTACTAAGACCTGGTTATTTGTACAAACAAAAGTAAAGTACTGCGAGTGCTGGAAATCTGAAATAAAAACAGAAAATGCTGGAAACACTCAGCATCTGTGGAGAGAGAAACAGAGTTAACGTTTCAGGTCGATGACCTTTCATCACAACTGGAAGATGTTAGAGATTTAATAGCTTTTAAGCAAATACAGAGCCAGGAAAAGGGGGGAGCAAAGGGGTGGAGGGGAAGAGTGATTAAATGACGAAAGGGATGATGGTGCAAGGTAAAAGGAGGTGATAATGAGACAAGTAAAGAAACAAAAGATGGGCCCAGAGGAGGTGTAAATGGTTACTGAAGAATAGCAGAGGGGGATTTATTTGTACATCGTCCCAGTGACATTTTTCAGCAAAGGCACATAGTGAGTAATTTTAACCTAACTCGCCAGACGGGAACCCCAGGTGATCGGGCAGAACGCTGGTTTCACATCCCCCGCCCTCGTTGACTTCAATGGAGAGTAAAACGGGGCAGGGTGTAAAACCAATGTTGCACCCGATCTCGTCAGTTTCCGACGGGCGGGTCAGGTTAAGTTGCCCCTTGAAGGCTGTAATTTATTCTATAAAATCACAGCTGCAATATTTTCCTACTTTTTTTGAGAAAACTGATCCAAATGCCATGACTTGTAAAACAATCCAACAATGCATATTTGTGAAATTGCCAGTGCATTAATGGTTTTTGAACTCTTCATTTCAAGTTCTAGAAAAAATTTTACTACTTTAATTTATCATTTCATTTTGAAGTGATTTATTGAACAGATTAATGGACAGAATTCTAGCATAAACTGTTCTCTAAAATGAAGAGAACATAACCTTTTTAATTAAATTGGCACTAATCTGCTTCCAGAGTGTTTTAAGTGAATACTTACAGAGTTCCCATGGAATTGCTCATTGAAAGTCAGTTAATAGGAACATAGAAAGGAACATAGGAACAGGAGTGGGCCATTCAGCCCCTCAAGCCTGTTCCACATTCAATTAGATCATGGCTGATCCATATCTTAACCCCATTTACCCGCATTGGTTCCATATCCTTTAATACCCTTGCCTAACAAAAATCTATCAATTTCAGCTTTGAAATTTTCAATTGACCCCCCAGTATCAACAGCTTTTGGGGGAGAAGTGCTTCCTGACATCACCCCTAAATGGCCTAGCTCTAATTTGAGGTTATGTCCCCTTGTTTTGGACTTCCCCATCAGAGGAAATAGTTTCTCTCTATCTACCCTCCTTTAATCATCTTAAACACCTCAATTAGATCACCCCTTAATCTTCTATACGCGAAAGAATTCAAGTCTAGTCCTCATAATTTAACCCTTTTAGCCCCAGTTTCATTGTGGTGAATCTTCGTCCTCTAAGGCCAGTATATCCTTCTTGAGGTGCGGTGCCCAGAATTGAACGCAGTACTCCAGGTGGAGTTTGATCAAGGCTCTGTACAACTGAACTATAGCTTCCACCCCTTTGTATTCCAGCCCCCTTGAGATGAAGGCTAACATTCCATTAGCCTTTTAAATTATTTTTTGTTTATGTCCTAGGCGCCTTGGGACGTTGTTGTTGTCCACTAGTTTTAAGTGATTTCTGTACATGGACCCATAAATGTCTCTGCTCGTTCATAGTTCCTAGCTTCTCACCATTTAGAAAATACTCTGATCTATCTTTCTTAGGATTGTTATACTTTAAAAAAAAATCATTCTCTGGATATGGGCGTCGCTGGCGAGGCCGGCATTTATTGCCCATCCCTAATTGCCCTTGAGAAGGTGGTGGTGAGCCGCCTTCTTGAACCGCTGCAGTCCGTGTGGTGAAGGTTCTCCCACAGTGCTGTTAGATAGGGAGTCCCAGGATTTTGATCTAGCGACGATGAAGGAACGGCCGATATATTTCCAAGTCAGGATGGTGTGTGACTTGGAGGGGAACTTGGAGGTGATAGTGTTCCCATGCACCTGCTGCCCTTGTCCTTCTAGATGGTAGAGGCCACGGGTTTGGGAGGTCGAAGAAGGCTTGACGATTTGCTGCAGTGCATCCTGTAGATAGAATACACTGCAGCCATGGTGCTCTGGTGGTGGAGGGAGTGGGTGTTTAAGGTGGTGGATGGGGTGCCAATCAATGCAAAATCTTTTTCTGAAAAATATATTATTCTGCTGATAACATGGAGCTGTGTTTAAGTGGCCAGTCACTTAAAGGCAACAAAGTCTAAATGATCTGTGTAAACACGACCTGAGCCCATTTGACTTTATTTACTGTTTAGTGAAGGTAGTTTGCTGATTAGAACGCTTGTAAATTTAGGATCTCAGCTTGAAATGACACTTTGAAGTGTGACATCTGAAATGTGACATCTGAAGTGTGACAGACACTTTCTAAACTTTAATATAATTTTACTTCAAAGTGGTCCAAGAGACTCAACCTCTGACCATATATACTGTCATATAAGACAGTCCCCTATTGGTTGTCCTTCCCCTCTGTGGCCAAGTTGACAGCTTTCAATAACAGAAGCAGTCCTCCCATGATACAGCAGGACATTCAAATCTCTCCTGGTCTGGGAACTGCCCCAGAAGTCAGCACACAGTCCCTCAAACGGGACGTTTGCCACAAATGGAGCAGGCGAGCAGCACTGCAGTGAATGGACCCAAATATCCTTACAGATGGAGAGTATTCCCCCCACATGCTCTTCTTTCTCCTTTTCAGTTATGCTTGATTTAAACGGGGAAGAAATGTATGGAACGAAGATTGGGAATTTTTTTTTAGCACTGTGTTTGTTGACTGTACTCGCACTGTGTTTATTGACTGTACTCGCACTGTGTTTGTTGACTGTACTCACACTGTGTTCAGGACTCAATCACTTCAGCCCTTCGCTCACTGCGGTCTGGATACTGGTTCACCAATGTACTTGCCAACTGTATTTGCAATGCTGAGGTCAAACACAGAGCCCATTGACAGCATTGCATGCACAGTGGTGTAATCTGAACCTAGAGCACTCACTGTGAGTGGGCCCTGAATATAAAAACAAACCCCAGCTCAGCATAAGATTTGCATTTATATAAGCCTCAATTTTAAGCTAACCTGTTCAATGGAACATAAAATCGGGTAAGATGTTAAACGGGCGTCTGACCGAACCAGGCAGGTTAGGTTAAATAATGGGGCCACAGCAT
Organism: Heptranchias perlo; assembly: GCF_035084215.1. Taxonomy (NCBI): domain Eukaryota; kingdom Metazoa; phylum Chordata; class Chondrichthyes; order Hexanchiformes; family Hexanchidae; genus Heptranchias; species Heptranchias perlo. The sequence goes on from NC_090358.1 coordinate 25,102,947, forward strand.
CTTATCACATCCTCGGGAGGTCCCAAAGTGCTTTACAACCCAATCAATTGCTTTTGAAATGTAGTTACTGCAGCCAAATTGTACACAGTCAGGACCCACAAACAGCAAACGTTAGACCGCTAATCGTATTTTGGTTGCTGGCTGAGGGAGGAATGTTGACCAGGACACTGGCAGAGCAATTTGCTCCTCTTCAAATCATGCCATGGGACCTTTAATGTTCATCTGAACAGGACCTCGGTTTAATGTCTCATTTAAGAGTGGCTCCTTCCACGGTGCAGCAGTCTCTCAGTACTGCACTGAAGGGTTAGCATAAATTATGTGTTCACGCTTGTTTGGGACCTGAACTCACCTTCTAACTAACAAGCGAGAGTAGTAGTGAGTGAGCCAAGCGGACACAGTGCTAAGGCTAATTTCTAATCTTTCTTTTTGTGTATTTTATTTTATTTCAGATGAGGCGTTAAACCGAGGCCCCATCTGCACTCTCAGAGATTCCACGGCACTGTTTTTATCAAGAGCAGGAGAGTTCTCCCTCGTTCCTGGCCAATAATTATCCCTCAACCAACATCACTAAAACAGATTATCCGGCCATTATCACATTGCTGTTTATGGGACCTTGCTGTGTGCAAATTGGCTGCCACGTTTCCCTAAAATACAACAGTGTCTACACTTCAAAAGTACTTTGTTGGCTGCAAAATGCTTTGGGACGTCCTGACATTGTGAAAGGCACCATATAAATGCAAGTCATTCTTTATGTTGTTTTACAGCTAACTTAACTTGAAAGGAGAGGACAAAATTGCAGTAATTACTGTACAATGTACTTTCCCACCTGCCACCCTTTGCTTTCATACTTGTACGTATGGCCATGTCTTCTTTAATCTCAAACAGTGGCATAGCTTTCCTACTTCATACATTCCTATACACAGAACCACTGGCTCATTATTGAACGGTATCTACGATGCTAATTACGATGGCAATTATTTAAGAGTGAACGTTTCAGGGCAAGCCAGGGGATGCTCCGAGTTAGACCTTGGCTTTTCACTTCAGGATCTTGGGTTGAAACGTAGCCCAGACTGCCAGGGTGGAGGATAGATGTCTCCTATCTTTCCTCTGTCTCCTCTCTCTCCTCTGTCTCCTTCGCAAAGAAGGGGGAAGATGCAGAGATTGTAGTTGAGGAGGAGGAGTGTGAAATATTGGATGGGATAAGCATAGTGAGAGAGGAAGTATTAAGGGGTTTAGCATCTTTGAAAGTAGATAAATCACCAGGACCGGATGAAATGTATCCCAGGCTGTTAAAAGAAGCAAGGAGGAAATAACAGAGGCTCTGACCATCATTTTCAAATCTTCTCTGGCTATAGGCATGGTGCTGGAGGATTGGAGGACTGCTAACGTTGCACCGTTATTTAAAAAGGGAGAAAAGGATAGACCGAGTAATTACAGACCAGTCAGCCTAACGTCAATGGTGGACAAATTATTGGAATCAATTCTGAGGGGCAGCATAAATCGTCATTTAGAAAGGCACGGGTTAATCAAAGACAGTAAATATGGATTTGTTAAGGGAAGATCGTGTCTGACTAACTTGATTGAATTTTTTGAGGCGGTAACAAGGAGGGTCAATGAGGGTAGTGTATTTGATGTAGTCTACATGGATTTTAGCAAGGCTTTTGATAAGGTCCCACATGGCAATCTGGTCAAAAAAGTAAAAGCCCATGGGATCCAAGGGAAAGTAGCAAATTGGATCCAAAATTGGCTCAGTGGCAGGAAACAAATGGTAATGGTTGACGGATGTTTTTGTGACTGGAAGGTTGTTTCCAGTGGGGTTCCGCAGGGCTCAGTACTAGGTCCCTTGCTTTTTGTGATATATATTAATGATTTAGATTTAAATGTAGGGGGCATGATTACGAAGTTTGCAAATGATACAAAGATTGACCGTGTGGTTGTTAGTGAGGAGGAAAGCTGTAGACTGCAGGAAGATATCAATGGACTGGTCAGGTGGGCAGAAAAGTGGCATATGGGATTCAATCCGAAGAAGTGTGAGGTAATACATTTGGGGAGGGCAAACAAGGCAATGGAGTACACAATAAATGGGAGGATACTGAGAGGTGTAGAGGAAGCAAGGGATCTTGGAGTGCATGTCCACAGATCCCTGAAGGTAACAGGACAGGTAGATAAGGTGGTTGAGAAGGCATACAGGATACTTTCCTTTATTAGCCAAGGTATAGAATATAAGAGCAGGGAGGTTATGCTAGAACTATATAAAACACTAGTTAGGCCACAGCTTGAGTACTACGTACAGTTCTGGTCACCACATTACAGGAAAGATGTGATTGCACTCAAGAGGGTACAGAGGAGATTCACGAGGATGTTGCCAGGACTGGAGAATTTTAGCTATGAGAAAAGATTGGATAGGCTGGGGTTGTTTTCTTTGGAACAATGGAGGCTGAGGGGAGATTTAATTGAGGTTTATAAAATTATGAGAGGCCTAGATAGAGTGGACAGGAAGGACCTATTTCCCTCAGCAGAGAGGTCAATAACCAGGGGGCATAGATGTAAAATAATTGGTAGAAGGATTAGAGGGGAGCTGAGGAAAATGTTTTTCACCCAGAGGGTGGTGGGGGTCTGGAACTCACTGCCTGAAAGGGTGGTAGAGGCAGAAACCCTCATTGCATTTAAAAATTACTTGGACATGCACTTGAAGTGCCGTAACCTACAGGGCTACGGATCAATTGCTAGAAAGTGGGATTAGGCTGGTAGCTCTTTTTCGACCGGCACAGACACGATCGGCCAAATGGCCTCCTCCTGCGTCGTAAATTTTTCTATGTTTCTATGTTCCTCTGCGTCCTCTCTCTCCTCTCTCTCCTCCCTCTCCTCTTTCTCCTCTGTCTCTCTGTCTCCTCCCTCTCCTCTCTTTCCTCTGTCTCCTTCCTCTGTCTGTCTCCTCTGTCTCCTCCATCTCCTCTCTCTCCTCTGTCTCCTCCATCTCTCCTCTCTCCTGTGTCTCCTCTTTCTCCTCTCTTCCCTCCCTCTCCTCTCTCTCCTCTGTCTCCTTTCTCTCCTCTGTCTCCTCTCTCTCCTCCATCTCTCCTCTCTCCTGTGTCTCCTCTTTCTCCTCTCTTCCCTCCCTCTCCTCTCTCTCCTCTGTCTCCTCTTTCTTCTCTGTCTCCTCTCTCTGCGGCCTGTAAGGAACCACTTCAGGAAACTGGCCCCTAATTAATTGGTAATTCTGATCAGAAAGGCCACAGGATGGTGAGTGTGGGAAGTTGAACAATGTCAGACTGTTTTGCAGGCTGACTACAGCTCAGGCTTTATATCGGAATAAGAGCAGTGGAGCTCAATAAGTCTTGTGGTGTGACACCAATCAAATTTAAAATATTGTAAGAATGAAAAATTGAAGCACCCTATGTCTGTGTAAATCATTTGCAATATCCGACTATACAGCAATCTTCAGGCACGATCTGTGATATCTCTGTCCCTCAGCAATAAAATACTTCATTGAGTACTTTAAATCCAGTTATGGTTTGAAGTAATGAAATGTGTTATGTCAGCATCATATGGATGAGTCATTTGACAGGTGAAATAAATTTATATTATCCCAAATACCATTTGTTTCTATGGTATTTTTCTATATTTCTGAATGTTTCTATGCAACATTCAGGTATATTTTGTAAATTATTTGTGTATTATTTGATACCAGACTTTGCAATAATACAGCATGGAGGGTGATAGCACGTACGCTATAAATACATCTCCTAATTTGCACCATGTCCCGCTCACCCATCACCCCTGTGCTCGCTGGACCTTGATTTTAAAATTTTCATCCTCGTTTTTCAAATCTCTCCATGGCCTCACCCCTCCCTATCTCAGTAACCTCCTCCAGCCCTACAACCCTCTGAGATCTCTGCATTCTTCCAATTCTGGCCTCTTGTACATACTCGATTTCCTTCACCCCACTATTGGCGGCTGAGCCTTCAGCTGTTCAGGGCCTAAGCTCTCGAATTCCCTCCCTAAACCTCTCCGCCTCACTCTCCTCCTTTAAGACGCTCCTTAAAACCTACCTCGTCACCTGTTCTAATATCTCCTTATGCGGCTCAGTGTCAAATTTGATCTGGTAATCGCTCCTGTGAAGCGCCTTGGGATGTTTTACTACTAAAGGCGCTATATAAATGCAAGTTGTTGTTTTGTTATAGTTGTAATATGAATTTAAAATCCTCGTCCTTGTCTTCAAACCCTGCCATGACCTTGCACCATGCCACCTCCACAACCTCCTACAGCCTTTCTTCTCCTAAACCCTTCGATTATCTGACTCGGACATTTTGTGCCTTCCCTCCCTTCCCTCCCATTGATGGCAAAGCCTTCGACGGCCTCAGCCCTACCCTCTGGGACTCCTTCCCTAGACTCTTCTGTCTCTTCACTTCTCTCTCCACCTTTCAAAACCTTCTCAGAGCCTATTTTTTGACCAAACGTTCAATCACCTCTCTCCTCCATGGCTGGGCACTTGATCCTGTACTTTGGTTATTTGTCCTTCCCCCTTCCCGTGAGGTACCTTGCGTCATTTTCTATGTTAATGGTGATATATAAGTGCAAGGTGTTGGTGATCTCACAGGGCAAGAAGATGAGGAATTTCTGCCTGTTGGTCATTTTGACACTCAATCACCGCCATGCAGTAAACGCATTACTGGATTTTGGGGCTGATTTCCCTCTCCCTCCCACTGCACCACCCCAACCCATCTGCCTGAGAGCAAGTCAGGTGCAGTGTATCTGACGTAAGGTTCTCATCTCCCAATGGAGGTTTAAAATCGTCCGCAGTGGCTTACTACTCAAGGAAGAAAGCTGGATCCCGGGCGGACAAATTACAACGAATTGGAGCTCTGCTGTATTTTGCCAACAGTTATATGGTTTGTATCTCAGGACAGGTCTATGTGAGGCGTATAAGGCAGCAAATTCTCATGGAGGATAGGATGCATGTCACCTCCCCAATACACCCTGAGCCAGCAATGGTGCTGGATCTTCAGTGAGTGCTCATACGCCGTGGCTCAGTAGACAGGAACATAGAAAGATAGGGACAGCAGTAGGCCATTCAGGCCCTTGAGTCCGTTCCACCATTCAACTAAATCATAGCTTATCTGTATCTTAACTCCATCTACCCGCCTTGGTTCCGTAACCCTTAATACTCTTGCCTAACTAGTAACCTGCGGAGATGTAGATGGCTCAGGTTCGTGCGGGCGTGTGGTATACTTGTGGTTAATATGTGTGAGAATGTAAAGAGTACAATAGTGGAGCCCTCTGTGCTGCAGACTGTCCATGTTCACTTGTGAAGAAATAACGGGATATATATATATATATATATAAATGTATATTTATATGTACAGTCCCCACCACTTACACCGTCCATGTTTATCACAGGCAGCTGCCTCTATTGGGCAAATACGGCTAACCATTTGTCATTTCCACTGAAATCTATTACAAAAGCATCGTTTATAACACATTAAACACGCCGGCTATTTCGGGCTGTTCAATAAGCGTTTCCCACCTCGTTATCATGTGTGTATTTAAATCCCTCCACGGGTCATTCTGTGTCTGTGTCTGGGGTTTTTTGGGGGGTCTCGGCAGGTTTTAAGTTCAATTTGGTGGTTGTCAGGGTGGTAGGTGTAGGAAGGGGCATTCCCCACCCCTCCCCCCACCCCCGCCATTTTGAAGATGAGCAGAGTGGTCAGTTCCAGAGGAATGGGGTCAAACACAGGGCAGTGCGCACTCACTTTGGAGAGAATCTCACCTTCTGTGAGGGGAAGGAACTTGTGAAACGTCTTCTCCTTGTTGTGGAACTGTGGGCACAGCTCAAACATGGCCTCGGATATTGCCTGTTCCCATTCTCTATCTAAATCGACTAAAAGACGATACAACGTCCAACACTTAAAGCGGGGCTATTCATGTTTACGCCAACGAGCCCCGTCATATATATATATGTGTGTGTGTATATATATATATATGTGCCAAGCACCAGAGAGGTTTTATTTGATTAACAATTTGAGCCTGGTGGATAAGTAAAACAAAAAATCGTGAGCAATAGCACGATTTCCAACTATGACTACCTTTTCGTTGCAACATTAAATCTTAATCGGACATCTTGCCAAGTCCTTTGGTTGATGAAATGCTGTTCCATCACTCATTCCTTTTATCTAGGCCTGCTCCTTAGTGAATGGATGAGGGGACGGAGTGGTATTCTAGTGCTAAAGATTACCATTCTCCTGGCATGGATCCAATTCTGACTTGACAAAATGAACCTTTCACTTCTTCCCCCTCACCGACCCCCTGTCCAGCACATTTGGATTATTACTCATGCAAGGTGCAATTCCATGACCCTGTGCTCCCAGCAGGGAACCACAGGATGAAGTATTAGCACCAAAATGTTGTCACCCTGTGCCTGTCTCTCACACTCCCTTCACTGTTGTGGCCTTTCAGGGCCCAGGAGGCTCATGATCAGTTTATGAAAGTGTTAAATTGTGACTGTGACTGAGCTCTGATTGGTGATTCAACCTCCGACCAGCCAGGAGTCACTTGCGACTGGTGACTTATATGGTGTGAGCCATGACTCAGTGGTTATCACTTCTCGCCTCTAACTTAGAAGGTTTTGGTTCAAGTACTGCTTGAGCACAAAACCTAGGCTGACACTTCAGTGCAGTGCTGAGGGAGTGCTGCACTGTCAGAGGTGCCGTCTTTCGGATGAGACGTTGAACCAAGGCCCCCTCAGATGGACGTAAAAGATCCAATAACACTATTCATAGAGTCATAGAGTCATAGAGTCATACAGCACGGATAGAGGCCCTTCGGCCCATCGTGTCCGCGCCGGCCATCAGCCCTGTCTACTCTAATCCCATATTCCAGCATTTGGTCCGTAGCCTTGTATGCTATGGCATTTCAAGTGCTCATCCAAATGCTTCTTGAATGTTGTGAGGGTTCCTGCCTCCACAACCCTTTCAGGCAGTGAGTTCCAGACTCCAACCACCCTCTGGGTGAAAAAGTTCTTTCTCAAATCCCCTCTAAACCTCCCGCCTTTTACCTTGAATCTATGTCCCCTTGTTATAGAAGAGTAGGGAGTTCTCCTGGTCTCCTGACCAATATTTATCCCTCAACCAACATCACTAAAACAGATTATCTGCTCATTATCTCATTGCTGTTTGTGGGACCTTGCTGTGTGCAAATTGGCTGCCGTGTTTCCTACATTATGACTATATTTCAAAAGTACTTCATTGGCAGTAACACGCTTTGAGACATCCTGAGGTTATGAAAGGCGATATATAAATGTAAGTTCTTTCTATCTATCGAACCGTGCTGTGTTCCCAGGTGACTGGGCTGTACAACAAATGAAAGGCCTTCTTGCTCAGCAGATCATGCCATGGACTTACAGTTGTACTGAGGAACGTCATTGGTCCTCATTGGAGCTGACACCAAGCTGTAGAAATGACTGCTGCCAAAACACGAATCAATAAACTAATGGCACTTAAAACGTTTGAACATTTGAATACGGTTATCACACATCTTCCAAAGTAATTATTTTAATAACAGAAAAATAACTCCTCATTATTGATATAACTTGGGGTTTTAGTATTTAATATTTAATAACTAAATATGAAAGCACAAATATAAGCATTGACGGTGCTGAATTTGACTACAGAGGTTGATGCCAGGAATATACTTGCTTTCTTAGGATGAGAAAAAGTAATTTAATGACGCATCCCATGAACGTCTAATTGATTTGGAGCTTCTCATCTCTCAGCTTGATAAGACAGGTTAGAAACACATGCGGTGTGTATTGCCTATAATGCAATTGTGCGGAGCTGGCACAGACCTTTGCTAGATGTGAGCACGGGTCCAAGATAGGACTACAATATTGTAGGCCACAATTCTGTGCCCCAGGCTTGTGTCCAGCCAGGCTCCACACAGCTAGTGGATTCTTGCACTTTCTGCCCTCAAGTACCATTTTGTTAATTTATTTTACTGTTTCTCTTCTCATCGTGAACTCGTGTCTGTTCCATACACTTTAGTTGTACAGCCCATTGAATGCTAACTTTGTGCATTGCATGAATCTTTTGAAAGGTTTACTAGAATTATTAAAATCTGTCAAATTACCGTCAGCAAACCAGCTCTAAGTGACATCACTTTGTCTCTGGATCACAAAATGTGCTGTGTTGAATAGATTGTACAATAAATATAGGGCCTTGGTGCCTTACAAATCAGCCCAGAGACTCAAATTTGCACTAAGGAACATTAGTGGCCCTCGTTAAAGGTTATAACATCTGTAGAAATGAAAATTTGTACTTCAATAAGATACCATAGTCGAATAAAAGTCCGATTCTGTCTACTGCAGAAACCAACAAAAGCCAAAAGCTTGCTTAAAATGAATTTAAGTAACCTAACATCAGTCAGAGTGTTCGCACACTCAAACACAGTCAGCCTTGCATCTTATTTTTCAATAAAGGGTAAAGGGAAAGAAGAGGGAATTGGGATTCCAGTCCACAGCTCTATTGTGCAGCTAACATTGGTGCGGACACAATGCCCCACAAGAGGCCCACTGAAATTTCGATGAGTCTATGAATCCTGGGCTCTGGGCCTTGGTTGTCAACCAGTCCTGTGTGCGACAGAAAATAATTGTACAGCTAAAAGTATCCAGGTCGTTAACTTGCACTCATTGATTAGATGTTCATGCTGGCACAGGCAGCAAGATGTACAAGACACTCGTGATTGAGAATCACAGATTCAAACCCACCCCAAAAGGCAATATAATGTTTTATGAGCGCAGACATTAAATGGAAGCAGATGTTACAATTTTCCAAAAAATAATTGGCAGTTAAGTTTGCTAGTGAAAATATTCTTCTTGACATTGTTAATGAAGCTCATTTTGGTTGTAATTTGTAAATTTTGTTTTAATGGCTGTATTATAATGAGTTGATGATAATTTTCACTAACCGCATAAGAATTAAGAGTTATGAGTTGCACGTATGTAATAAAAGGAGCAATAATGAAGTGCTGATGCACCGTTTTTAACCATACATTGTGGGAACAAACTCAGAAAAAAATGCCCCCTCCTCCCAAAAATGTACACGATTCTGCAGCGTTGAATAGTTTCACAAAATTCAACAAAAGAATGCTGAATTATAATGGTCAACTTTCAACATAACGGTTTGCAACCTAGCAAGCACGATGTTTTTCAAGTCAAAAAGGATTTATTTGCACCAGAAACTGTCTCTTTTATCACACTGCTAATGTTGCTTTTTTATTACAATTATAATTTGCTTTTTTGGAAGTTGTCCATGTATTGAATATTCATCCTTGGTGTGGGGGGATAACTCTCTTGACTCAGAGTCAGGAGGTTATGGGCTCAAGTACAATATCTAGGATGGCACTCCAGTGCAGCACTGAGAGAGTGCTGCATTGTCAGAGGTTCTGTCTTTTGGATGAGATGTTAAACCGAGGCCCCATCTGCCCTCTCAGGTGGTTGTAAAAGGTCCCATTGGCATAATTCGAAGAAGAGCAGGTGAGTTCTCCAAGTGTCCTGGCCAACATTTATACCTCAACCAACACCACCAAAACAGACTAATTAGTTATTCACATTGTTGCTGTTTGTGGGGCCTTGCAGTGTGCAAAATGGCTGCCTACATAACAACAGTGACTACACTTCAAAAGTAATTAATGGCTATGAAGAATTTGGGTCATCCTGTGACTGTGAAAGGTGCTTCATAAATGCAGGTTTCTCTTTTATTGAAACCCTTTCTCCCAAGTTTATATTTATTTTGCCCCTCATTGTTCCCCTTGTCATTAGGGAAGGCAGGACAGTGAGCTGATGAACTGTTCCCAGGCCACACTGGAACCAGCCACTAGGAAAGAAGTGAGCTTCACTTGCTATCTGACCCATGTTCCTTGCGGGTGAGTTAGCTGGGGGAACTCCTGAAAATGGTGAACACCCAGCAGAATTGGGCCTCTGCAGATTGCCTGGGGGTTCTGCTGGTCTCCTGCTGGAGTTACGGTGTGAGACCAGTGGAAGTCTTTAAGTAAATAAAGTATTCTCTGCTCATCCTCAGTTTCATCCCCATTGGGATTCTTTAAGATTCTCATCACTTTGTTGACTGTCCTCTCGCTGTTATGGGACTGGAGAATTCCTCACTGCAGCTGCACACATTTCCAGTTCAGTGTTGTCCCTCTGATTATCCATTAGACAAGTGTCTGGAATTTCCTGTGATCTTCCCAGTTAAGTCCTCCTTCACCTTTCTCTCTGCAGGCTTTGCAAAATTCATTTTCTTTCTTAATTCTCTTTAGTTTGTCTTGTTGATCCATTTGGAGACATGATCCATTTGAGTCTACCATTGCTAATATTAGGTATGTATTTTCCTGCATGTTCCTCAGTTTGGGTCTTTGAAAGAATTCCATTTGTCATGTACTGAGGTGTTAATTAACAAATTTCCACAGTTGGTCAGTTTTAGGATCCCCCCTCATACCCTTTGTAAACTTGTACATCTGGGTGTTAGTCCTCGGCCGACCATATCGATCTCAGTCATGTCCTGGTTACTATTACCCACGGTGTCACAGCTTCCGTTCGCTGTGTACCATCGCGATTTCTTACCATTACCAAACTCCTCCGAGAGCTTTCTCCTGTAGCTTCCCCGACGCACTGGGCAGTGAAGCAATCACACATTCCATTTACCAATTCTGACTCCGGGTTCTTCAGCATTCCACATTTAGATTTGGTTGATTGAAATCCCTCATTAATAGAACCTCCCTCTTTTCACATTTCCTCATCCCCCCTTCAACAACAACAACTTGCGTCTTTAATGTACTAAAATGTCCCAAGGCACCTCACAGGAGTGTTATCAAACAAAATTTGACACCGAGCCACATAAAGAGATATTAGGACAGGTGACAAGGTAGGTTTTAAGGAGCGTCTTAAAGGAGGAGAGAGAGGTGGAGAGGCGGGGAGGGAATTCCAGAGCTCAGGGCCTCGGCAGCTGAAAGCATGGCCGCCAGTGGTGTTAGAACATAAGAACATAAGAAATAGGAACAGGAGTAGGCCATATGGCCCCTTGAGCCTGCTCCACCGTTCAATCAGATCATGGCTGATCTTTTACCTCAACTCCACTTTCCTGCCCTATCCCCATATCCTTTGATTCCCTTAGTGTCAAAAAATCTATTGATGTCAATCTTGAATAAACTTAACAATTCAGTATCCACAGCCCTCTGGGGTAGAGAATTCCACGACTCTCTGAGTGAAGAGATTTTTCCTCATCTCGGTCCTAAATGGCCGACCTCATTTTCTTTATAAAGTATTCTGTTCACCTTCTAATTCTGAGCTGGGATCTGCAGCCCACCCCGGTATTATTTTAGCTTTCCTTGAGTTAGAAACCTCCAGACAGAGTATTTTGCTGAAGCGTCTTTGTCTAAAAGATCTACGTCCTTAATCTCCAAGGTGCCTCTGATGTATAACGTCCACATCCCTTCCTTTCCTATCTATTCTATCCTTCCTGCACCCCACTGTGTTGTAGTCACCTCCAATGACTGGGGTCAGCGATATTTCTGTTATTCCAATTACAGTGCCTTCCCCTACAGCTCCAATATTGTTTAGTTCAGAAACTTTATTACGAGCACTGCTAGCATCTTAATAAAAGTTTTGCCTCCCCGTTTTGCCTCTGTTTGACTTTATGTGACACATATTTGGGATATTCTGCAACATCTTGATATTAGACCAGTGTCAAACCAATTAATGATTGACAAGACGCAGTGAGAAAATTGGGAGAAATCTTTTCTGAGCTAATTTCAGAAAAATTCAGATGCAATCTGTAAATCCTGCTTGTTTGGTTTAGTATTTTCTCCCCCCAGCTGATAACAATATTTCCTGCCTTTTTTTTGAATTAGGCATTTATTTCTGCATACCAAATGGATACTTCATAACATCATAAAATGATATGATGTACTGAACGCTTAATGATTACAGCAAATTTTTATATCATACAGTAATGCATTAATTCTTAATGCTTTGCTCTAATTATATGGCTTGTGATTTGCTTTCTGTATGAAGTATGTGACTGTGGAGACATCTCATTGCCTTCAGTTTTTCACTTGCTTTCAAATAATAAAAAATGTAAGTGTATTTTAATAAAATACTTGGAATATAAAGCATGCGGAATTTCCAAAACATTTCCTTCATTCTGGCTTTTGTTGCTGGTGAGAGGTTGAGCCACCTCGGTTATGGTGTCATTTCCAACTCTTTTTAAAAAAATATTTGTTTCAGTACTTTGTGATAGACAGTGAAAGCGTACATGATGTGAGACATCCATTGGAGAGAGTAGTTCCTCTATCACTCATGCAGGTCCCATAAGGGATGATTCCACCATCCAGCTGGGAGCAACACTCAAAGGGAATGCATCTTAGGAAATCTTGGGCTACGTGCCTGCAATTTCCCAAGATGCACTCCTTTAGGGCACTGCTCTCCGCTGGAGGGGTCAGATCACAGAATGACCCCTATAATTTGACACCTCTCCCATATATAGGTATATCTTGAGAGCAGCATTATCACATTTTGGGTTTTCTGATCATTTTTTCCACAGGAAAGGATTTGGAAAAGAGCTACTTTTAAATGTTGGGGTTTTAAAGCAAAGTGTATTCACACAAGTTAAAAGGACACTGAGATGCCAGGTGGTTAGCATGCTAACGAGATACGCATTGAGGTTGCTTCCTCAAGACAGTAAACAATTAACGATTCATTAGCCTGTTTTGATAATCAATAAACACCTCACACCCATTGTTTTGGTAGGTCCCTGATCCCAGGTGCTCAGGCAGGTTTGTCTGGCATAGGCCCTCCCCTCTGGTTTGTGAACAGAGAAAGATAAAAATAGAGTCAGAAAGACTCACTGACAGTCAGGCTCTTAAAAAGAAAGCTGTGAAGGAAAGCTTTCGCCAGACTCAGATTGTTAAAATGTGGGAGGGCAGTTAGAAGTTATTTTGTTTAAGTTAAGTAGGATGACCCTGTTGTGGGGAAGTATGGCATGTTCATTATTTTGTATTATTATCCAAAGACAAGTTGCAGTGATTAAACTGAGTCTGATTGTAACTGTGGCTCTAGGTATTATTTCCTGTGAAATAAAGCAGCTTAACAATGAGTGTCCGGCCTTGTCTTGCCAAATGTTTTCTCAATCCAGCTTCAAACGATTGGAGTGGTGCATGTGGGGACATGTGCAAAAGACACAAGGGGATACTATTGTTACACCCCAGGGTTAGGCTATCATATAGTTAGGTATTGGGCAATGGGGGCACTCAAACCGTTTATTGGAGTGACTAGCCCTGCTGTACCCTAAAGATTATCTAAGGGAAGACCAAGAATACACCCTCCAGTTTACATGCAGTACAAGGGTGAGGGGAGACCCAGAGCAAGGCCAAAGGCTGTCCGGTAAGTGTAATTTCTTCATTTTTACCCCCGCTCCCGGATGTTTTGTGACAGTCGGGGCTTTTGTTTCTGGAGATCAAATGGTCTGAAGGCAACAAAAGAAAGTATATCTGTAATATATTAAAAACCTTATGCCAGCACTCACTTCCTGTCTACTAAACATTACCTCCCGCTGTCCCATTCTCGTCACACTTTTGTGCCAACTTTCACCATTACAAATTCCTATGTCCATATTCTTTATGGAAACTGCCTGTGTAAACTGTAATTATGCCCTCCCACCAATGATGGCACTGTAGCATCACAGTTCCTCAAGCTATGCAGCCTGTGCTGCAGAGAAACCATTACATTCCGACCAACTCTGCTTCCCAAATTGCCATATGTTTTGCTATTTAACTGTAAATAATATCTAATCCAAGTATCATATAAAAATAAGATCAGAATGCATGACTTTAATATGGGGTCTGAATTATATCTGTGCCCCCGGTCCAACTGACCCCTGCCCTTTAATTCTGCTTCACCTTGCCTAACATGATTGAGTTCTTTGATGAAGTAACAGAAAGGGTTGATGAGGGTAGTGCGGTTGATGTTGTGTATATGAACTTTCAAAAGGCATTTGATGAAGTACCACATAATAGACTTGTTAGCAAAATTAAAGCCCATGGGATTAAAGGCACAGTGTAAACTTTTCACGCTGTAATTATGCCCTCCCACCAATAATGGTGTGGATACAAAATTGGCTAAGGGACAGAAAACAGAGAATAGATGTGAACGGTTGTTTTTCAGGTTGGAGGGAAGTATACGGTGGTGTTCCCCATGGGTCAGTATTAGGACCACTGCTCTTTTTGATATATAATAATGACCTGGACTTGGGTATACAGGGTATAATTTCAATGTTTGCAAATGTTTGAAACTCAGAAATGAAGCAAACAATTGGAGGATAGTAACAGACTTCAGGAGGACATAGACAGATGGTGAAATGGGCAGACACATGCCAGATGAAATTTAATGCAGAGAAGTGTGAAGTGAGACATTTTGGTAGGAGGAATGAGGAGAGGCAATATAAGCTAAATGGTACAATTTTAAAGGGAGTGCAGAAACAGAGAGACCTGGGGGTGTTTGTACACAAATCTTTGAAGGTGGCAGGAAAAGTTGAGAAGGTCATTAAAAAAACATATGGGATCCTTGGCTTTATTAATAGAGGCATAGAGTACAAAAGCAAGGAAGTTATGCTAAACCTTTATAAAACATTGATTAGGCCTCAGCTGGAGTATTGTGTTCAATTATGGACACTTTAGAAAGGATGTCAAGGCCTTAGAGAGGGTGCAGAAGAGATTTACCAGAATGGTACGAGGGATGAGGGACTTCAGTTATGTGGAGAGACTGGAGAAGCTGGGATTGTTCTCCTCAGAACAGAGAAATTTAAGAGGAGATCTGATAGAGGTGTTCAAAATCATGAATGGTTTTGATAGAGTAAATAAGGAGAAATTGTTTCCAGTGGCAGAAGGGTTGGTAACCAAAGGACACAGATTTAAGGTAATTGGCAAAAGAACCTGAGGCGACATGGGGAAACATTTTTTTGATGCAGCGAGTTGCTATGATCTGGAATACACTGCCTGAAAGGGTGGTGGAAGCAGATTGAATAGTAACTTTCAAAAGGGAATTGAATAAATACTTGAAGGGACAAAAATTTACAGGGCTATGGGGAAAGAGCCTTCTTCCGTGATGTCTGATACCTGAAGAGTACACTTGCTCCAAACTGCCCACATTCAATGTCATGGGAGATCAATTAATATACAGAAAAATTACCTCACCATGCATCAAAATGTACAACATATTTTATACAAACAATTCACAGTCACAACAATTGCGAAGAGTCTTCTCTAATCTTCAAACACATTTCCTTGGCACTTTTCCTGCTCCACCACCATAACCTCAGTAGAAGGTTGGCCCAATCCCTGTTTAGATGCAAAGTTTTGGTGACGGAGCTGGAGAAGCCATGAGGAAGTCAAACACCAGGCTCACGGTTTGAGAGTTAAGTGAAAGCGAAGGCTTAGAACAATAAGTTAAATTAATTTTGCTTTTTGCTAAAAGTAATCAGCTTTCCGCTCTAATGCGAGTTCTTTTAGAAAATAAGGGCTAGGCATTATATTATTATAGAAGAGATTGTAAATTATCTAATTCCAGTCTGCCGCTGGCACTGACTCTTGGTATAAGTGAGCTAACATAGAAACATAGAAAATAGGAGCAGGAGTAGGCCATTCGGCCCTTCGAGCCTGCTCTGCCATTCAATATAATCATGGCTGATCCTCTGTCTCTATTCAGGTTTCTCAAACTATGGAGACTTCATGAATTGCCACAGGCAGTTCTCGGTCTTTCCTCCTGTTCCCAAGCCCTTCAACCTCTTAACCTCCTCTGTGCCTTTGAAAGCCTTCTCAAAACTCAAAGACTTGGTGTACACTGCTTTTCTCTATGAAGCCCCTTGAGAAGTTTTTCTACCTTAAAGGAGCTGTTTATATGCAAGTTTTTCTTCCAAGTACAGTAAATAATTGATACACACCCTTCATCACATATCTAGTGCAATATTTAAAAATGTAAAAATTCTTTGGTTCAGATTCCCTCAGAATTCACTGGTATGCATGTTGATAATGTGAAGAGAGCATAAAAACTGCTTGTCTAGCCCCTTGAATAAAGCCCATTACATGTTTCAAGGAGGTCCTACTGGACATCATAGGCTGGGAGGCGGTATAGAGTCCGAGGGGGCACTGAAGTTCGTGGAGATGACAATTGGTTTGTATAGTGATAATTCTATACGTCCACTGTGACAATAGCTGTAGCGTTCATTTGGAAAAGGCTGAGATGGCATTCTGTCCCGAAAATTGCCTGGACTGTAAAGGATTGGTTTTCCGTGAGCTTGCTCCTGGTCCAGATGATTGCATGACGTGAGCACATATCAGAAATTTTCTGCCATACCTTCCTGATGGGCAAGAGTCCGTGCTGGGAATGCGCATTAGGAAAATCGTTCCTTAAATGTGGCGATATGAAGGGTTTTGATAGAGTAGATAGGGAGAAACTGTTTCCACTGACAGGAGGGTCGGTAGCGATATGGAACGCACTGCCAGGAAGGAAGCAGATTCAATAGTGATCTTCAAAAGGGAATTGAATATATACTTGAAAAGGAAAAATTTGAATGGCTATGGGGAAAGAGCATAGGAGTGAGACTAATCAGATAGCTCTTTCAAAGGGCTGGCACAGGCATGATGGGCCAAATGGCCTCCTCTGTGCTGTATGATTCTATGATTCTGTGCTCAAAGGCTAATTGAGTTAATGTGCAGATCAATATTGGGGAAGGAATGTTTGGCCACTGGTTGGTGCAGATGTAGAGTGAGCATTGAGCAGGTGGGTCACTTACAAGAAGGTCTTGTCCACAAGAACCTGACATAAGGCTCCAGCTGCTTGTATAGATGGCTCAGTAGGAACCTCCCCTGGCTCTTTGTCTTCGTCCTGCTCTGCTCTTGGCTGAGGTGGATGCCCTCCTCTGGTTTGGATGGCAGAGTTGTGGCGTAGACAGTGATGATCTTGTGGACGGTGGCGGGGCTACGTTGCAGGACTCCCCTTGATCTGTTGGAGCATCTGAAGCAACTCGCTGAGATGCCAGTAATGTGTTTCATTATGATCCAGGTGGCTGTATGGGCCTCACTGTATATGTGCTCTGCTGCTGTCCTTAGCTATCTCAGAGGTGTCTTTAGCCAATGCTCAAGAGTATAGCCCAGGGAGCAGAGATTCCTCTGGGATGGTGGCACTAAACGGGCAGCATCGAATCGACTGCCTGTTACACGCCTGCGTGGTATCCAATCCTATTGGGAGTATAACGGGAGGCGGATTCGACGAATTTCTACCCCTATAGTCTCCAAGGAACCGATGTTACACTGCGCTTTGTGGCTCGAATAATCCTGGCACGCGCATTACCATAGAATGAAGGCCTGACTGCTGCTTGGGAAGTCTTGCACGATTCTGTTTCAATGGCTACAGGTGACCTGTATGTTGATGGAGCAGAAGCCATTCCGATTCATGACAGTGATGGAGTTGAGTGTAGGAGTTCGCAGAGACAAACGGGATCTGGGGAATCCTGTCATCCAAAATGTTGCAATGTTCTCTCAATCTGCTACTGGTGGTCCATGGGGTACATGATAAACGTGTTGGACCCGTTGGACACAACAGCACTCACCTGTTTGCTGTGTCTCTGAGCTTCCACCTGACAGGTGCTGCTGGTGTCCACCGTGGCAGCTTGGAATGGGCCTGAGGCACGGGATTTCAGGGTCGAGGTGACCTTGACAGCCACGGGCTGTGATGGCCCTGTGCTGGTCTTTGGCTAGAGGTCAGTGTCAGGGAAAGGTCATTATCCTGCCACTGCCTCCCGAGGAAGTGCAGCTTGTGCATACAGCTTTCCTCCAACATACCAAGATCGACATCCCTTCGCCTGCAGATATGGGTTCATAATAACAGCAAATTTAATGGGCTGAGTGGCCAGCTCCTACACTGTAACATTCTATAAGAAAGATTTGCATTTATATAGTGCCTTTCATGACCTCAGGCCTCCCAAAGCACTTTACAGCCAATTATGTACTTTTGAAGTGTAATCATTGTTGTATTGTAGGAAACGCAGCAGCCAATTTGCACACAGCAAGATCCCACAAACAGCAATGGGATAATGACCAGACAATCTGTTTCAGTGATGTTGGTTGGGGGATAAATATTGGCCAGGACACTCGGGAAAACTCCCCTGCTCTTCTTCGAATAGTGCCATGGGATCTTTTTTGTCCACCTGAGAGGGCAGATGGGGCCTCGGTTTAATGTCTCATCCAAAAGACGGCACCTCTGACAATGCAGCACTCCCTCAGTACTGCAATGGAATGTCAGCTGGATTATGTACTCAAGTCCCTGGAGTGAGGACTTGAACCCATGACCTTCTGACCCAGAGGCGAGAGTGCTACCACGGAGCCATAACTTTCTATGATTCGAACTAAACATTTCCAAATTGGTATTTTAACTGTTTCTAAGCCCTTAAGAGCCTTTTCCCGTCTTAACTTTACACCCAGTGCACTTGTAGCCTATGAGGTAGAATTTCTGCAGGGTTGGACCACTTTCCTGCCATAACCTCGATGGAAGATTGGCCAAAACCCTGGAGAATCGGTGTAAGTGGCCATTTGTGCCATTGCTCGGAGTTTCTGCTGATCTGCCGCCAAAGGTACAGCAGACAATCGGGAGAAGCCCCGCGGGAATTATGGTGAATGTGCCTATAGCTTGAGGTCTGGTCTTTAACCTGCCATTTTCATCTTGGAGCCTTGTAGTTTCTCTCATTCAGTCACTCCTCCCTCGCTGTGTGGATCCAGTCTCGTCTCACTTCTTTGCAAGTTCGCCTTCTCTTCTGACAAAGTGAATTCTGCCTCTTGCTGTGAGTGCTCTCTGTTTCAGCTCAAGGCTGTCAAGTCTGTGAATCCATGGACCATTTCTCAACTTGACAGAACAGCTGACCGAGGAGGGGGAGCAGACGTCACAGCTGAGTGTCTGCGTATCTCGCTGACTCAGTGCTCTCCGGCATTTCAATCAGCTGCAAAGAATCGCAACGTTTGACCAAGACTCGGCTGATTGAAGTACCAATACGACATGAGGGAGATGGCTGAGTCAGGAAGATGCACAAAACACTGAGCTCGGTTTCGGTCTCCGAATCTTCTGGAATTTCAATCAGCTTTTGAGCCTCAGCCGCGTCTCAAGTGTGGAGAGCCAGGTAATATGTTGTTCTGATTGTTTTAAACATTGTCCCTGTCCAAGGGATTTCAAGAGACTTTTATTTTTCCATTTCAGGGGACTGAGGGTGGATTTTGTGAGGCTGGAAAGGCCTGGCACAAAGCCAGAACATATGGAAGAATTAGTGTTGGCGTTGGACCTCACAAAATTGGGGCTGATGGGGTATGTGGCCTGGTACATGCTACACCACCAGTGTATGAGGAAACTGCCACTGGTTTTCTGCTGCCCTGTCATAGGATAGATACAGAGAAACTATTTCCTCTGGTGGGGGAATCAATAACAAAAAAAGGACATAATCTTAAAATTAGAGTTAGGCCATTCAGGAGGGAAATCGGGAAGCACTTTTTCACACAAAGGGTAGTAGAAATCTGGAATTCCCATCCACAAAAGGTTGTGGATTCTGGGGGACAATTGGAGCTTTCAAGACCGGAATCGATAGATTTTTGTCAGGTAAGCTGTGGAAGCTACATCATTAGATAAATTTAAAACAGAAATAGACAGTTTCCTAGAAGTAAAGGGAATTAGGGGTTATGGGGAGCGGGCAGGAAATTGGACATGAAGCTGAGTTCGGATCCGTCAATGCCCTGTGGGTGGCGGAGAGGGCCCAGGGGCTGTGTGGCCGGGTCCTGCTCCGACTTCTTGTGTTCTTTAGATTTGTGGTTGGGATCAGATCAGCCATGATCTTATTGAATGGCGGAGCAGGCTCGAGGGGCCGATTGGCCTACTCCTGCTCCAATTTCTTATGTTCTTATGTTCTTATGTAAGCGTATCAAGGGATATGGAACAAAATGGAGTTAAGGTACAGATCAACCGCAATTTAACTGAATGGCGGAGCAGGCTCGAGGGGCTGAATGGCCTGCTCCTGTTCCTAATGTTCGTATGTACATAGTTATAGTCCATTCCCAGCACAACTTGCGCTAAGAGCATCGAGGCCGTGGGCAGGGGTAAGGTCTGGTGGGTGGCACTGGGCTTTTTGTGCTGGGTTTGTGCTGTGGTAAGGCAGGAGGCTGCAGGGAAGACAGCCTGTGTCAGACAAAGTGTCTTGAATCGTAACACTGAAGATATAAAATGGAAACCAAACAAATTGTTTTAATCCAAAGAAACAAGCAACAACACAATGCAAAAATAAAAGAAAGAACTGAAAGAAAGAAAGAAAGATGCACTGCAGCAACTCGCCAAGGCTTCTTCGACAGCACCTCCCAAACCCGCGACCTCTACCACCTAGAAGGACAAGAGCAGCAGGCACATGGGAACAACACCACCTGCACGTACCCCTCCAAGTCACACACCATCCCGACTTGGAAATATATCGCCGTTTCTTCATCGTCGCTGGGTCAAAATCCTGGAACTCCCTTCCTAACAGCACTGTGGGAGAACCGTCACCACATGGACTGCAGCGGTTCAAGAAGGCGGCTCACCACCACCTTCTCAAGGGCAATTAGGGATGGGCAATAAATGCCGGCCTCGCCAGCGACGCCCACACCCCATGAACGAATAAAAAAAATATTTGCATTTATATAGTGCCTTTCACATCCTCAGGACATCCCAAAGCACCTTACAGCCAATGAACAACATTTGAAGTGTAGTCACTGTTGTAATGTAGGAAATACAACAGCCAATTTATGCACAGCAAGGTCCCACAAACAGCAACAAAATAATGACCAGATAATCTGTTTTTAGTGGTGTTGGTTGAGGGATAAATATTGGCCAGGACACCAAGGAGAACTCCCCTGCTCTTCTTTGAAATAGTGCCATGGGATCTTTTACGTCCACCTGAGAGGGCATTGGGGCCTTGGTTTATCGTCTCATCCAAAAGACGGCACCTCTGACAGTGCAGTACTCCCTCAGTACTGCATTGGGAGTGTCAGCCTGGATTTTGTACTCAAGCCTCAGGAGTGGGACTTGAACCCATGACCTTCTAACTCAGAGGATAGGGTGCTACTATCCAAGCTGTGGCTGACACCTAAGGAGAAAAGGCCTAAAAATTAGGCCTGAAAATGTTGGGACCGACAGTTTTAACACTGGTGTGTGTGGCTTCACTCCAGCTTTCAAAGGTTCACAACACTTGCTTCACATCATTCAGGCCTCATTTTTAGGCCTTTTTTCCTTAGATGTCAGCCACAGCTTGAATCGTAGCACCCTATCCTCTGAGTTAGAAGGTCTAAGGGTTCAAGTCCCACTCCTGAGTCTTGAGTATTTAACAATTAACAGTCACAGTATGAACATTATTGATAATATACCTGCTTTTTAACAAAAGAGAAAGATTGGGCCCTGGTTTGCACACTGATGAACTGGTGCTGTCAATTTTTCGGGAGGTACAATGAAGCATCTTGGGACATTTTCCTACGTTTAAAGCGCTATATAAATACAGGTGGAATAAGCATCATTTGCTCGCGCGCCAGTCGGAGCATGTGATCTACAGACTCTGCCTAGGACTGGGAAAACATCAGGCCTTTCTGGACCCTCTCCCTGGAGATCCATACAACAGGGTCCTCACAACACACCCCTGCAGAGGGAGGGATGGATTGATATCAATGAGACCACAAACCACCATTGGTCTCCAGCTGTCCAGAAAGAGTGACCCAAAGAAACAGCCCCAGAAAAGGTGGGACATTCCTGCACAATCGTGACCATCCCCCCACTTCATGTCTGCCCCAGATCTGAGGGGCGTTTACTGCACAACTATGCTATCAACTACTCATATTCTGCATCCCAAAATATTATTTTCTGAAAGAAATCTAACTAACTTGCATTTGAATGAATCAATACTAACTGTTTTCACCATCTCCCTAGGGAGTCTGTTCCATTGATTGACCACTCACTCACTGATGTATTGTTTCTGCAGGTTAGTTTTGAATTTACCCCCCTTCAAGCGCAGGCCGTGTCCTCTAGTTCTACTGTTCTGGACAAGGTGAGATAGCTTGTCATGATCTACATTATCCAGTCCCTTTAGAATCCTAAAATCAGCAACCACATCACCTCTCAATTGTCTCTTTTCCAGTGCGAACCTGGCCAATGTTCTATCAATGTGGAGGTGAGCGCAGGTAACAGGGCAGAGATGTGTTCATGGTTTTCTTGGAGGCTGAGAATGAGTCACTGTAGAGGGGTTGGCTCTCGCTGTCGAGAGTCGCTAGCTCCTGGGGGTCATCCTTGTGAAGAAGCTGGCTGAGAGTAGCAATGTCCTCCTCACGCCAGGCTGGGAGTTCACTGTTGCCCCAAATTGGGGGGAGGATGGATAAGACACTATTTCATTCTAAGTGACTGTAAAAGGGAAGCAAGGGAACAATTGGCTCTCTCATTGGATGTTGCAGATGTATTTTAAAGATGGTGCCTTGTATAGAATACACCCAATTATTTCAAGTCAAAATAAATGGAATTGTTAAGTCTAGTGAAATCTAGTTTAGTGTGTGGTATTTTCCAATAGACTGAAAATGTAGTGGGAATCATAAATTTCAGTTTACAACTTAGCCAATCATGTTCCATTGGCAGATCTGCACTATTTATTTTTGGAAGGCCAGAGAATAAATTTGAGATGACAAGGTCTACTATAGAATTGGTCTTCAATCAGATAATTAGGAGGAGAAAACAGTGCATTAAAAGCTCAAGTTGTAATAATGGAGTTGGGAATTTTACCACCCAGTTCTGCAATGTCATGGGGCAACATTCTGGTCTGCAAGCAGCCAGTGAACAAATAGTATGCAACATCAGCGGGTGTCTCCAGTCCAAAGGCGGTGAACTCATTTGGAACATCTCTCGGGAATGTTGCCACTGATGATGTCAAGACAGGGACGTGTGACTGTGGGTGATGAGCTGCAAACGATGGACCATCTGCTCCCCTGCCAACTCTTGCTGAGTCCTGTAATGCCGTGGCTCAGTGAGTAACTCTCTCACCTCTGAGTTAGAAGCTTGAGGGTTTAAGTCCCACTCCAGAGACTTAAGCACAAAATCTAGGTTGATACTCCAATGCAGTACTGATGGAGTGCTGAGGTGCCGTCTTTCAGATGAGACCTTAAACTGAGGCTCCATCTGCCCTCTCAGGTGGATGTAAAAAATCCCATGGTACTATTTCAAAGAAGAGCAGGGGAGTTCTCCCTGGTGTCCTGGCCAATATTTATCCCTCAACCAACATGACTTAAAACAGGTTATCTGGTCATTTATCTCATTGCTGTTTGTGGGACCTTGCTGTGTGCAAATTGACTGCTGTGTTTCCTACATTACAACAGTGACTAGACTTCAAAAGTACTTCACTGGCTGTGAAGCGCTTTGGGACATCCTGAGGTCATGAGGGGGGCTATATAAATGCAAGTCTCTCTTTCCTTCTTTCTTACTGACTGTTCCAAATATAATGATAAGGCCAAGTCATGTGTAGTCTTGTGGCAGGGAAGAGTGTGAAGATACGATGGGACTACATGGGTTCAAGATCTGAGATGTAATTAAAACCAATTTTCAATGCACTTGGAAGCACAGCCATTAGGAAGGCATTGAGAAATCTCATACCAGTGCGATGGTCCCTGCTCATAGTGGTAACCTTGAGGATTTGGCCTCCAACAGTGACACATGTGCAGAAGCATTAGAACAAGCATCCAACTCTTAGTTTCATGGTATCATAGTATGATACAGTACAGAAGGAGGCCATTCAGCTCAGCGTGCCTGTGACAGCTCTTTAAAAGAGCTATCCAATTAGTCCCACTCTCCTGCTCTTTCCCCATAGGCCTGTAATTTTTTTCCCTGCAAGTATTTATCCAATTCCTTTTTGAAAGTTATTAGTGAATCTGCTTCCACCACCCTAGCAGGCAGTACATTCCAGATCATAACAAGTTGCTGCGTAAAAAAACGTTTCCTCATGTCGCCCCTGGTTCTTTTGTCAATCACCTTAAATCTGTGTCCTTTGGTTGCCGACCCTTCCACCTCTGGAAACAGTTTCTCCTTATTTACTCTATCAAAACCGTTCATGATTTTGAACCCTCTATCAAATCTCCTCTCAACCTTCTCTGCTCTAAGGAGAACAACTCCAGTTTCTCCACTCTTCATAACTGAAGTCTCTAGAGTTGAACAATCTGAGTTGGCAGTATGTAGAGATGGAAAATCAGTGGAATCGTAATAAGGTCCTCAAGGCTCTTCTCATGGCCGATCTGCATCTTAACTCCATTTACCCACCTTGGTTCCATATCCCTTAATACCCTTGCCCATCAAAAATCTATCAATCTCAGTTTTGAAATTTTCAATTGACCCCCCAGCATCCACAGCTTTTTGGGGGAGAGAGTTCCAGATTTCCACTACCCTTTATGTGAAGAAGTGCTTCACCCCTGAATGGCCTAGCTCTCATTTCAAGGTAATAAAAACAGAAAATACTGGAAATATTCAGCAAGTCAGGCAGCATCTGTGGAGAAAGAAACAGAGTTAACGTTTCAGGTCAATGACCTTTCGTCAGAACTGGAAGAAATTGAAGATTAAACAGTTTTGAAGCAAGTACAGGGCCAGGGGAAGGGGAGGAGGTTATGCCCCTGTGTTCTGGACTCTCCCACCAGAGGAAATAGTTTCTCTCTATCTACCCTATCAAATCCTTTAATCATCTTAAACACCCCAATTAGATCACCCCTTAATCTTCTATATTCTAGAGAATACAAGCCTAGTCTATGCAACCTGGTCTCATAATTCAACCCTTTTAGCCCCGGTATCATTCTGGTGAATCTGCACTGCACCCCCTCCAAGGCCAATATATCCATCCTGAGATGCGCTGCCCTGAACTGAACTGAACACCAGTTTGCTATCTGATGAATAATGTGCTATGGTCTGAGGTTAGTCCTGAACAACTTTGCATGTTTCCTGTTAATTGCTCAATGATAAGCAAATAAAATTGAATAATGATGGTTTGTGGTTTAACATAGGCAACAAGTATTAACCTGGATGATTCATTTCATGAGACAGGGGAACGTGAGCAATCATAGCAGGAGCAGGAACACAGAACTGCTGGATGGTGATGCTCACTTCAGGTGATCTGACGGACAAGTTTGGATTAATTAAATAATATTGTCTCGACTATTACCAGTTGGCTTTGTACAATTAATCATTAACGGAGAGTAGTTCGAGCAGCCTCTCACTGCTTAATTGGTTCTCCCTGTTCTTGGCTGGCCTTTAGATTTCCCTCAACGGGATTGAACTGATGACTTCCTCACCTCAATCACCACTGATCTCCTCACGAACATTTTATTGTTAGAGAGAGACTAAATTTAGCATTTGTGCCGCTGCCTAAACTAATTCAAAATTTAACCCCAGGATATAGTTCAACCGATAAAAGCATATTACAGTGAATCATCCCACCTATTTGGCAAAGGTTAAGAATGTGTGTTGTCTTTTTAACAACAAGGCAGAGAGGGTGGGAACCGTCCAACATGAAATGAGAGAGCACCAATCTGGAACCTTCTGGTGCAGTCAGTGAAGGTAATGAGTGGGAGAACAGGTTCTATGTGGAGTTTTCAAAGTAGCTGCTTTTCTAGCCTGCAGCACCGGGCTGAGGAAATGGGACCAGGCTGATAGTAACCAGTATCCACAAGCTCCCAGATGCCTTAAATATTAGGGATGGATTTACTAATTTAAAGACATGTATTTTAAGTTGCACATACCACGTCATCTTGCCACCAGCTATGTTAACGTTGTACAAGTGCCAGAAATGTGTTTTTCTTTTACACTGTCACATTGAACTGAGACAGCCCTGTTTGTCGTGCATTCCATGGGCTAGAGGCATCCAAGCCTTTAAAAGAAAGAACTTGCATTTATATAGCACCTGTCATGACCTCAAGATATCCCAAAGTGCTTTACAGCCAATGAAGTAATGTAGGAAACACAGCCACCAATTTGCAAACAGCAAGGACCAAAAACAGCATATGAAATAAATGGGTTTTTATGGGTGTTGGTTGAGGAACAAACATTGGCCAGGACACCAAGAGAACACCCCTGCTCTTCTTCGAATAGTACCATGGGATCTTTTACGGCCACCTGAGAGGGTAGACGAGATCTCGGTTCAAATTCTCATGACAGTGCAGCATTCCCTCAGTACTGCACTGGAGTGTCAGTCTAGATCAAATCACTGGAATGGGACTTGAACCCACAACCTTGTGACTAAGAGGCACGAGTGCACTGAGCCAAGGATAACACTGACAGTTTGATCTTCATAGTTCTTAACATGGAGCCTCTGGGCCAAATATAAAATTTAAATCCCTGTTCCCATTAATTTGAGGATATGCTGATATTAACAAATCCTGGTGTTCTGATTTAGGGCTTATCCACCAGCGAGGCAACAGCACTAAGAACTGCCCGTTCCAAACCTCCAGGCCCATGAAATTCAAAAAGGACAAACCAGCAAACAAGAAATATAAATACAAGCAAGGCCAATTTGTTGGGATTCGAGGGACTGTATGAGGGAGGCTAGATTTCACCAGGAGGAAGGTCAGATTTCACCAGGGAAGGGGTCAGATTTCACCAGGTCAGAGGTCAAATTTCACCAGGACGGAGGTCACCTCCAAGAGGTAGTTTTGTTTGGCTTTGGGCTTTGTTTAACACTATCAACAAAATGGTTGTAACTGCTAAGATTTTAATTTTGATTAAGGCTTAAATTCTAGCAGTATGGGGGGACATCTTTCAATTCCTAACGATTGAAAAGAGTTGACTGTCCCATGAACTGCCCATCAATCAGAGAGAGATGACCCAAGTTACGGGTTGGTAAGCAGAACTCAGTTAGTGATGCCAACAGCCTCCATGACATTGCTGTGGACAACCCAGAAGAAAAATCATAGAGGCATGTCAAGAATATTGTTTTTTTTTTCATTTTCTTTGAAAAGTTTCAGTTATTAGTTATAAAAATATTGGAGATGGGGGGAAAATGGCTGTTTGACTGGGCGGGGTGGTTGGAGGCATGACGTCATGTGATGAAACCTCCAGGGATACGTCCAACAAGAGCTGGCAACCCCAAACTCAGTTCCCCTGACTGAGTGTTCACCTACATTGGTCTGGTCTCCTCCTTGCCACATCAGTACAATGGACAACTTGTTCTGAAACAAAAGATATACATTTTGTACCCTGTAAATAATGGAAGAATTTGAGATGTAAAGGGGGGAGGAATAAAATATGAGATAAAAACACCCAGCATGGAATGATCAGAAGGATATTGTTGGCATCTGATTTGTGATGGGGTGTTTATTACTAAATCTTGACACCATCCAATATGTACAGCCAATGGTATTTCTGAAAGATCGTATCAGTTTGAATTTGAGGGATTCAGTTATTCACTGACACTACGTGTAGAAAATAATTGTGTGAACCACACAAAGAATGGTCTATTTTGAACAGAAAGTGGGCCAGTTATCGTGTTCTGACATTTTCATCTCCCAAGGCTGTGCTATGATCTTTCTCCGCTACATTTGATATTGGGATGCACAAAATCACTCCTGTACACCTTGAAACACATGGAGAAAAAATATTATGAAGAAAGCTATTCATTTGTAACATCATCTTCGGATTTTTTTTCTTTAATGATTATGTAATTAGTACTGAACTTAGGAGCTTGTTGTTATTGTCATATCTTCACACTCATCCCTTGAAGAATAGTATAATGTAGTGGAAGGATTTGCAGCTGTCTTTTTTCATATTTGTACTTCCTTACACCAATTCATCCTGCTACGGGTGTTAGTGCTGACAATAACTGGTTAATTTCAAAGTGGCAGAATGAGGTAATCAAGAGGCTGTGGCTCAGTTGGTAGCACTCTCACCTCCAAGTCAGAAAATTGAGGGTTTAAGTCCCACTTCTAGAGACTTGAGCCTTAAATATAGACTGACACTCCCAGTGCAGTATTAAGGGAGTGCTGCATTGCTGGAGGTGCCGCCTTTCAGATGAGAGGTTAAACCGAGGCCCTGTCTGCCCTCTCATTGTAAAAGATCCAATGGCACTATTTCGAAGAAGAGTGGGGGAGTGCTCCCTGGCTTCCTAGCCAATATTTATCTCTCAATCAACATCACTAAAAACAGATAATCTGGTCATTATCACATCGCTGTTTGTGGGACCTTGCTGTGCACAAGTTGGCTGCCACGTTTCCTACATTATAACAGTGACTACACTTCAAAAGTAGTTCATTGGCTGTAAAGCACTTCAGAACGTCCTGAGATTGTGAAAGGCGCGGTATAAATAGCAAGTCTCTCTTTCTTTAACCTGCTAGTGCGTATCATCTGCTCATTATAGAACCCGCCCAATGTTCGTTCCACCACAGGCAGGTTCTACAACGGGTGGGCAATCTGATCTGCCGGGTTACTCCCCAGGCAGCAATGTGGAAAATTGCCCCCAATGTTTCCGAAATCTTACCTTGTGCAATTTGAATACTCCGACGTTATCAACAATTTGCCTGGATAAACTTTCTCAGCCCCAACCCCTGCCCCCCCGCCCTCCAGAGCCCCGGAAACGTCAGTGAGGTCACCTCACAATCTTCAGCAGGAACCAACATGCTCCACTTTCCTCGTAACCTGGATTCCTCGTTAATGATTCTACTTGTCAGCCTCTGTGTGGTCTCAGGGGCATTACAATGCTTTCAGGACGACAGACAGTGCTGTGCAGAAGGATAAAACACCTGAGTGACAAGCAGCAGAATGAGTGTTTGTTCAGTTTCAATTGCTGCCAGCCTGTTGTTGTCACATCGGTTCAGAGGCCGGACAATCACAATATATAAATGCGACTTTAGTCAGGTATTGTAGGGTCTGGAGGGTGGAGCTGGCAGTGGCCGCAGTTGTATTGTGGAGGCAGGAGGAGCCCACCTGCTCCTCTTGGCTCCAGATTATGATAAGTTAATAAAAACGTATCTACAGGCTTCTCCCGCAGCCTCTGGTGGTGGTCCCTTTAAGGAATTTACCTATTTCACGAACGGGTTTGGAAATGGCGGCTGGAGCCTGATTTCGATATTGAAATTGGGCCTGCACTCATTTCAGGCAGCCATTACTGCCAAATTTAGCAGGGTCCTGGGCCATCCCACTGCTAAATTTGTCATTGTTGCCTCCTTTTGCCCCCATAGAATGGGGCAACTAGGTTGAATTTAGGCCCCATTGTCTTGAAACGCTTGTACGGAGTTGTACACGGCCTTCAGCTGTTATCTCAGGCGTCACAAACGATCATTCCTGATTGCCCCTTTGCACAAATTAAAAAATCTTCGGTAAAGTGAATTTGTCGAGCATGTTTATGCAATCAACTGATATAGATTATAGGTTAGGATCAGATCAGCCACGATCTTATTAAATGGCGGAGCAGGCTCGAAGGGCCGATTGGCCTACTCCTGCTCCTATTTCTTATGTTCTTATGTTCTTATTAAGTCAGTGTCTTCTCTGCAAGTAAATCGTGATGTTTTTTGGCTGGAGTTACACAGCAATTGATGCAAACTTAACCTGGTGTGAGGAAGCATCGAGAAGGGACTGACAACTTGTGTTTATTCATTTTCGGGATGTGGGCATCACAGGCAAATTATTGCCCATCCCCAGTTGCCTTCAAACTGAGTGGCTCGCTAGAACGGTGCAGAGGGCAGAAGAGTCAACCACGTCGGTGTGGGACTGGAGTCACATGTAGGCCAGACCCGGTAAAGACAGCAGGTTTCCTTCCCTAAAGGACATTAGTGTACCAATTGGGTTTTATAGTTCCATCAGTTATTTTGCTACTTTTCCCCAGATATAAGTAGGTGAGGTTTCCTGTCAGCAACGTAGACTCGTAAAATTACCCCTTATAACTGCGCCCTTAAAACCCAGTGTTACTCTGCATGACCCCACTCCCCCTGTTGAACCAAATCAAGTGATGGCAAACCCAGGTATCTATGACATGAGATTCATGACCTCAGCAGTGAGTGGTTTCCAGAAAAGACCTGGTCGGACTAGAATTAACTGCGAATGTATCAGAGCGATTCCATTAGCAAAAAGAAGTGGTAGTAATTTAATTCTGTGAACTTTGTCAAGAGATGATTGACAAAGGTAGTGCTGTCTAACCAAATGCAAACCTTCCCCCTCCCAACCCCGCTTCCTTTCGTCGCCCCTGGAAAAAACTCTCCCCTACGTCACTTACAATGGCGCTTTCAAATTGCCGACTGTTGATGTTGTTGTTGTTGTTGTTGTTGTTGTTGTTGTTGTTCATAAATTCTCCAATTGAGATTCTGACACCATTTCGTCTCCATCACCAAGACCACCTACTATATCTCTGTAACATCACTCGTCTCCGCTCCTGTCTCAGCTCAACCGCTGCTGAATCCCTCATCCATGTCTTTGTTACTTCTAGACTTGACTATTCCAATGCTCTCCTGGCTGGCCCCCCATCTTCCACCATCCGTAAACTTGAGCTCATCCAAAACTCTGCTGCCCGTATCCTAACTCGCACCAAGTCCCGTTCACCCATCACCCCTGTGCTCGCTGACCTACGTTGGCTCCCAGTCTGTCAACGCCTCGATTTTAAAATTCTCATCCTTGTTTTCAAATCCCTCCGTGGCCTTACCCCTCCCTATTTCTGTAACCTCCTCCAGCCCTCCGAGATCTCTGAGTTCCTTCAATTCCGGATTCTTGCGCATCCCCAATTTTCATTACTCCACCATTGGGGGCTGTACCTTCGGCTGCCTCGGCCCTAAGCTCTGGAATTCCCTCCCTAAACCTCTCCGCCTCTCTCTCCTCCTTTAAGACGCTCCTTAAAACCTACCTCTTTAACCAAGCTTTTGGCCATCTGTCCTAATATCTGCTTTTGTGGCTCGGTGTCAAATTGTGTTTGGTAACGCTCCTTGGGACGTTTTACTACGTTAAAGGCGCTACATAAATGCAAGTTGCTGTTGTTGTTGTTCTTTGACAGTTAAGTACAGAGAATCTTTAGGACGGAACATGTGTGGTCCGCCACGTGATTACATATGCTGCCCCGATCTCTAACAGAGAAATATCATCCACAACGCGAACAATTTTGCAACTTCCATTAAGTGCTTCTGCTGAGGGCAATGACAGTCAGTCAGCTCAGATCACCTTCCTGCTGCAACTGACTGACAGCAGTGGTGAGGACACCTAGGGCCATGTCAGCCTTTCTACAGAGATGCCTGTCGATGTCAAGTCACTGCTCCTCACATTAAATGAATCATGTTGGCTCCAACATATGTTCACATAGAAGTCCCGTCGTCATATAACGCTGCGAGCTCACAAAAAATTCTTAGTGCTCACTTCATTTCTCCACCAGTTCAACGTTCCACTGGATATGGTTCGTTTTGTAGCTCGTGAAAGGATTGATTCATAAAGGGTTTGACAAATACTGAAACAGTTCTCAATAACATAATGCAGGTTTCTGGCTACAGTAACATCTTCAACTGATTATAGGGTGAATGGTAACAGATGCTCCACATTCATGTCATACTCAGACCTATTGTTAACACATTACGTAATGCTTAAAAATAACCCAAAGTCGTCAGCCTTAGTTCAATCACCATATTAAAGCACCTTATCTCCCCCCAGATTGAACTTAAAGTACAATATTCACAGATTTTTCTTGTAGCCACCGAAAGCCTTGTTTTGAAACGGTGCTGAGAGTCAGTCCATACTGGCAGCTCATGTCTGCGTGACGGGCAGGGAATAGAGATCAGTACCATGTGAACATAAGAAATAGGAGCAGGAGTGGACCACACGGCCCCTTGAGCCTGCTCCACCTTTCAATAAGATCATGGCTGATCGTCAACCTCAACTTCACTTTCCCGCCCGATCCCCATATCCCTTGATTCCCTTAGAGTCCAAAAATCTATCGATCTCAGTTTTGAATATACTCAACGACTGAGCATGCACAGCCCTCTAGAGTAGAGGATTCCAAAGATTCATAACCCTCTGAGTGAAGAAATTTTTTCTCAACTCCGTACTAAACGGCCAACCCCTTATCCTGAGACTATGACCCTTAGTTCCAGACTCTCCAACCTCTCAGCATCTACCCTGTAAAGCCCTCTAAGAATTTTATACATTTCAATGACATCACCTCTCATTCTTCTAAACTCCAGAGAATATAGGCCCATTCTACTCAATCTCTCCTCATAGGACAACCCTCTCATCCCAGGAATCAATCTAGTGAACCTTCATTGAACCCCCTCTAAGGCAAGTATATCCTTTCTTAGGTAAGGAGATCAAAGCTGTACACAGTACTCCAGGTGTGGTCTCACCAGAGCCCTATGTAATTGCAGCAAGACCTCCTTACTCTTATACTCCAACCCCCTTGCAATAAAGGCTAACATACCATTTGCTTTTCTAATTGCTTGCTGTACCTGCATGTTAACTTTCCGTGTTTCGAGTGGAAGGACACCCAAATCCCTCTGAATACCAACATTTACTAGTGTCCCACCTTTTAAAAAAATATTCTGCTTTTCTATTTTTCCTACCACAGTGGATAATTTCACATTTCCCCACATTATACTCCACCTGCCACCTTCTTTCCCAATCATTTATCGTGTCTATATCTCTTTG
Organism: Heptranchias perlo; assembly: GCF_035084215.1. Taxonomy (NCBI): domain Eukaryota; kingdom Metazoa; phylum Chordata; class Chondrichthyes; order Hexanchiformes; family Hexanchidae; genus Heptranchias; species Heptranchias perlo. Next base: position 25,135,663 of record NC_090358.1, read on the forward strand.
CAGCCCCTTAGCATCCTCCTCACAGCTTACTTTCCCACCTAGCTTTGTATCATCAGCAAACTTGGATACATTACTCACGGTCCCCTTATCTAAGACATTAATATATATTGTAAACAGCTGAGGCCCAAGCACTGATCCTTGCGGCACCCCACTAGTTACGATTTGTCACCCTGAAAATGACCCGTTTATTCCTATTCTCTGTTTTCTGTCCATTAACCAATCCTCTATCCACGCTGATACATTTCCCCCCATTCCATGAGCCCCGATCTTGTGTATCAATCTCTTGTGTGGCACCTTATCGAATGCCTTTTGAAAATCCAAACATACCACATCCACTGGTGCCCACTTTTCTACTCTGCTAGTTACACCCTCAAAAAACTTTAATAGATTTATAAATCGTGTTGACTCTGCCTCATCATATTATGACTTTCTAAGTGCCCTGTTGCCACGTCCTTAATAATAGATTCCAGCATTTTCCCAATTACTGATGTCAGGCTAACCGGCCTATAGTTCCCTGTTTTCTCTCTCCCTCCTTTCTTGAATAGCGGAGTTACACTTGCTGCCTTCCAATCCACTGGGACTGTTCTAGAATCTAGTGAATTCTAGAAGATCAAAACCAATGCATCCACTATCTCTGTAGCCAGCTCTTTTAAAACTCTAGAATGTAGGCAACCAGGTTCAGGGGATTTGTTGGCTTTTAGTCCCATTAATTTCACCAGTACTTTTTCTTTACTAACATTAATTACTTTAAGTTCCTCACTCTCATTAGACCTTTGGTTTCCCACTATTTCTGGTATATTTTTTGTGTCTTCTACTGTGAAGACAGATACAAAATATTTGTTTACCATCTTTGCCGTTTCCTTATTCCCCATTATAATTTCTCCTGTCTCAGCCTCTAAGGGACCCACGTTTACTTTCACTACTCTCTTCCTTTTTACATACTTGTAGAAGCTCTTACAATCCGTTTTTATATTTCTTGCTAGTCTGCTCTCATATTCAATTTTTTTCCCTCTTTATCCATTTCTTGGTCATCCTTCGCCGGTTTCTAAAACTCTCACAATCCTGAGGCTTACTACTCTTCTTTGCAACACAGTAAGTCTCTTCTTTTAATCTAATACTATTATTAACTTCTCTTGTTAGCCACGGCTGGACCACTTTTCCCGTGGAGTTTTTATTCCTCAAGGGAATGTATTTTCGTTGAGAATTATAGAATCGTAGAATCGTTAAAACGCAGAAGGAGGCCATTCAGCCCATCAAGCCCGTGCCGGCTCTTTGTAAGAGCAACCCAGTAAGTCCCATTCCCCTGCACTTTCCCCATAGCCCTCCAAACTTTTTCCCTTCAAGTATTTATCTGATTCCTTTTTGAAAGCCACAGTTGAATCTGCTTCCACCACCCTTTCAGACAGCGCATTCCAGATCATAACTACTCGCTGTGTTAAAAAGTTTCCCCTCATGTCGGATACGGGGTAGGACATTTAGGACTGAGATGAGGAGGAATTTCTTCACTCAGAGGGTGGTGAACCTGTCGAATTCTCAACCACAGAAGGCTGTGGAGGCCAAGTCACTGAATATATTTAAGATGGAGCTAGATAGATTTCTAGATACAAAAGGCATCAAGGCGTATGGGGAGAGAGTGGGAATATGGTATTGAGATAGAGGATCAGCCATGATCATATTGAATGGCGGAGCAGGCTCGAAGGGCCGAATGACCTACTCCTGCTCCTTTTTTCTCTGTTTCTATGTCGCCTATGGTTCTTTTGCCAATCACCTTAAATCTATTATGAATTATATCTTTAAATGTTCATCATTGCTTATCTGCTGTCTTATCTTTTAATCTAATTTCCTAATCTGCCTTAGCCAACTCGCCCCTCATACCTACAGAATTGGCTTTGTTTAAATTTAAGACCCTAGTTTTGGACTTAATATATCACTCTCAAATTCAATATGAAATTCTATAATATTATGATTGCTCTTACCCAGAGGATCCTTTACTATAAGATTACTAATTAACCCTGTCTCATTATACAATACTAGATCTTAAATAGCCTGTTCCCTAGTTGGTTCCTTGACATATTGTTCTAGGAAACTGTCTTAAATGCATTCCATGAACTCATCCTCCAAACTACTTTTGCCAATTTGGTTTGCCCAGTCTATATGATGATTAAAGTCCCCCATGATTATTGCGTTACTCTTGTTAAATGCTCCTCTAATTTCCTGATTTATACTCTGTCCAAAACTATAACTACTGTTAGGGGGCCTGTAAACTAATCCCAACAATGTTTTCTGCCCCGTGTTATTTCTTAGCTCCACCCAGACTGATTCTACATCTTGATTTTCTGAGCTAAGATCCTTTCTCACCACTGTCTTTATCTCATCCTTTATCATGAGGGCTCCCCCCCTTTTCCATCTTGTCTGTCTTTTGTAAAGGTCAAGTACCCTAGAATATTTAGTTCCCAATCTTGGTCACCTTGCAACTACGTCTCAGTAATGGCTACCAGATCAAACCCATTTATTTCTATTTGTGTCATTAATTCATCTATCTTGTTACGAATGCGGCATGCATTCAGATATAACGTCTTTAATTTTAACTTTTTACTATTTTTTCTTGATGTAACATTAGTCATTAATGCCCTATTACCTTTGCACTGTACTGCTGCATAAGGGAGGTCACAGACTCACTGTACCAGATGAGGAACAGGTTCATCACCTTCCCTCTTGACAGAAACAAGCAGAACGAGCAATCACGAGGATTTGCCCGCGTTGTTGGCTTCCCCATGGTTCAGGGTGCCATTGACTGCACGCACAGTGCCCTGCGTGCCCCCCATATCAACTCGGCCATCTTTGTGAACTGAAAGGGCTTCCACTCCCTGAACGTGCAGCTGGTGTGTGACCACACGCATCGAATCATGGAGGTCGAAGCCTGCTACCCTGGGAGCAGTCACGATGCCTTCGTTATGCGGTAGTCCAACGTGCCAGCTATCTTTCACCTGGCTCAGCAAGTCAAAGGCTGGCTGTTGGGCGACGAGGGCTATCCCCTCACGCCATGGGTCATGACCCTGTTCAGGAACCCATGCACACGTGCAGAGCAGGCCTATAATGAGAGCCATGCTGCCACACGCAACATCGTGGAGCACACCATAGGCCTCCTCAAACAATGCTTCCGCTGTCTGGACCGGTCTGGAGGAGCCCTGCAGTACACCCCTGAGCGGGTGGGCAGATTCGTGGCGGTCTGCTGCATGCTGCACAACCTCGCCATCATGAGGGACCAGCCCTTGCCACCGATGATCGGATAAGACACTGGGCCAGAGGATGAGGAGGAGGAGGAAGAGGCTGAGGAGGAGAAGGGGGAGGAGATGGAGCAGCAAGTGGAGGAAGACGCAAGGGTGCAACAGGGAACTCAGGCCTTGTCTGCAAGGGCTCTGCGTGCTCGCCTGATCCATGCCCGGCGTTAATATTTTGTGAACTACATCCCCGAATTCACCAACAGTCCTACACTCCCCACCGGTCTGTTCCCACATGACCATCAAGTTGCCCTCCATCTGATTTACACATTGCTTGCCCCCTCAGCTCATCGCACAAATAAAAATCATCAAATGCAAATTCAAAGTCAAATTTATCAATTAACAAATTAAATTATGCAAACAGAACAGAACTAGTCACCCTTGTGCATTCCCTTAGTGCCTGTTGTTCGTGTGCCTTTACCTATCCTAGTGCTCCTACGAGGTGCTTCCCCAATGGCTGGAGCATGGGTGGGGGGAGGCTGCTGACCTTCAACGGAGGAGCGTGCAGATGGCCTCGGAGGACAATCTCGAGCAGCTCTGGGCCGGGAGGGCCCAGCTTCAGACTGCACCATCTCGGCCTGGGCTGCAGCAGTCTGGCCTGGCTGACTAATAGACAACAGCAAGGGCACTGGCGGAGTGGCAGGGGTGGGAGCAGGAAGGCTGTCATCCAGAGAGAGGACAGCAGGTCCGACTGCCATGGCGTCACTGCCGCTCTCCCGGGGCGACGCTCAGCAATCCTGGAGAACGGATTGCTGGAGTGCTGTGACGGGAGTTCCATTCCACAGTAGAACCCAGAGCCACAATGGCAACAGTCTGAGCAGCAACCATAGCTGGCAGACCTTTGATGACATCGGTTTGTTCTGCAATGGAAACCACGACATCGGCCATCAGAGGCTGTGTCATGGTGGGTATCACGGGTGTGCCAATGGAGGTGATCACCCGTTCCATGTTGGAAAGGATGGGCTCCAAGCTCTGCCCAAAACACTGGGCAAAGTTGGAGCTGGACTCCTCCATGCCCCCTCTCATTGTGCGCAGGCTTTCTGGCAGGCTTTCCAGTGCCCCAAGCATTTGGTGGTGTACGCCCATCAGCCGTCTTCTGTAGCCTGGCCCATCGAAGTCCTCATCTGACTCCTCTGCAGCAGAACTAATGAGCGATCTTGCCCTCCAGCGAGCTGGCACCTGTGGTATCCGATCCCCCTGCCCCGGCTCCTGCGCACTAGTGCTCGGTGTCTCAGCACAGGCCGATCCCTCCTCTAACCTAATCTCTAAAGGATACGCAGTGTCAGTCTCTGAGCTGGTGGATGTGAGTGTCAGATCGAGTGACGATGTGGCTTCAGAGTCCTCCTCCTCTTCCTCCTCCTCGGACGGTGCCGCCATGTGTTCTTGGGTATCTGCAATGACAAAGGGAAACAGGTTGAGTTGTGGAGCGGGGAGAGAAGCAAGTAAGAGGTGCGTGCTGACAGCATCTGCAGCACGTGAGTCAAAAAAGATTGTGGGAGTAGGGAGATGTGGGAACTGAGAAGGATCATTAGATAAGCAGAGACCCCCTTCATCGGGGCCTCCAGCCTGGCACGTGGTCACGGCTGCAGCGATGGCCCGCCCAATGATCCAAAGCACAATCTTCTCCAAGGAGGTGAGGACATGTAAACATGCCCGTCCACCCTCAGGTCCCTTCTGCTGACAGCTGGTGTGTGCCACCTTCTCCTGCAAGACAGAGGACAGAGTGTCAGTGAGCCTCCTGCAAGATGTGTAGGTGATGTGCCTGTCATGGTTGAATAGCTGCCAGTGTGTGTGACCTGTCAGTGGTGGTTTTGTGGCCTGCAAGTGTGGTACTATGCGTGGGTGAGATGCAGCATGCCATGTGCAGCATTGCGTACGGATGGGCAGTGTTTGTTGGTGGGTGGGTGACAGGGAGTGTGATGCGAGGAGCAGTGGTGCAGTTGATAGGATGTGTCACTTGTCACTTGTATTCACTCACCTTGACCACTCGTGTCAAATCATTGAACTTCTTTTGGCACTGCACCTTGCGTTCACTTCCTGGGCCACAGCCTCCCACTGCCTGCAAAGCTGGAGTCTGGAGAGTCTCCTGCCACCCTGTAGGTACAGGATGGCCATCCTCTCGTCCACTCCCTCCACCAGGGCCACCAGTGCATCGTCGGAGAAGCGTGGGGCGCGCTCTCGTCCCGGTCCCGCAATCCTTCCAACCGTCTTTCCCTCCTCCCAGTAGACTCTGCACCTGCCATTTAAAATGTGCACTTGCACCTTTAAGAGGTGCGGGCTACCGATGATGTGCGCTGAGCACGCCCCATTTTGGCCTTCCTGATTCTCCGTGCAGCCTCTCAGTAGCGCGGATAGCGCTGGTTGCACAGTGGAATCATTCGAATTAACAGGCAGCACGAAGTTCACGTACTGCCTGCGCAGGAAGCACCGGGTGTGGGTTAGTCGCAGTACGTGCTACCCGCGCCCAATTATTGGCCGTGTCCAATTTAACACCCACTCCCCGGTCCCTTCCTGACACACTCTGCTTGTTTTTACCCAAATCGCTACTCTGCTCTACAGCCTTGACTTTTCTCTTTAGACTTATAAATTTATCCTTACCTGAACCTTCTCCCCCTCTTATTAGTTTAAAGCCCTATCTACCGCCCCAGTTATTTGATTCATCAGGTCACAGGTCCCAGCCTGGTTTAAGTGGAGCCCGTCCCAATGGAACAGCTCCCTCTTTCCCCAGTACTGGTGCCAGTGCCCCATGAATTGAAACCCCTGCTTCCCACACCACTCTTTCAGCCACGCATTTAACCATCTAATCTGTTTGACCCTATGCCAATTTGCATGTGGCTCAGGTAGTAATCCAGAGATTATTACCTTTGAGGTTCTGCTTATTATTTTGAACCCTAGCTCCTCAAACTCGCTCAGCAGAACCTCATTCCTAGTTCTACCCATGTCGCTGATTCCTACGTGGATCACGACAACTGGATCCTCCCCCGCTTGCTCCAAGTTCTTCTCCAGCTGCGAGGAGATACCCTTAACCCTGGCACCGGGCAGGCAACACAGCCTTCGGGACTCCTGGCCGCGGCTGCAGAAAACAGTGTCTATCCCCCTGACTGTACTATCCCCTACCACTACCACATTCCTTTTTACTCCCCCCCGCTTGAATGGCCTCCTGTAGCACGGTGCCGTGGTCAAATTGCCCATCCTCCCCGCAGTCTTTGTTCTCATCCACACAGGTAGCAAGTACCTTGTACCCTGTTGGATAAGGTCAAAGGCTGAGGCTCCTCCATCACCGCATCCTGGGTCCCCATACCTGCCTGACTCGCAGTCACATCCTCCTGTCCCTGACCGCAGACACAAATCTAAACTACTACCTAACCTAAGGGGTGTGACTGCCTTCTGGATCAAAGTGTCCAGATAACTCTTGCCCTCCTTGATGCATCGCAATGTCAGCAGCTCAGGTTCTAGTTCAACAACTCTGAGCCGAAGTTCCTCGAGCTGCAGACATTTACTGCAGATGTGGTTGCCAGAGATCACGCTGGTCTCCACCAACTCCCACATGCTGCAGTTATGCCCTGACATCCCTATCTGATCTCGTTTTATTTATTCACTTCATTAAAGTTTTTATGTAATTAATTGACTTGGTTTATTGTTAGTTTTTTTTTTAAACTAATTCATTTATCTAGTTTAAATTATTAATTTAATAAAGTATTCGCAAGTTATAGGTTCCTAGTTCCTGGTTTAAACCACTGCCCGAGCTTAGAGAGCAAAAAAAAAATGTATTAATCACCAATTGGTCACCAGCCTCCTGTCCAGTGACGTCACTGGGTCCGGGAGTTGTTTAGCCAGCCCAAAGGGCACTACTGGAAAATCTCACGCTTTTTACACCCGGTTTAATTATTCTAGTTCTTTATTTTTCATTATTCGTTCATGGGATGTGGGCGTCACTGGCGAGGCCGGCATTTATTGCCCATCCCTAATTGCCCTTGAGAAGGTGGTGGTGAGCCGCCTTCTTAAACCACTGCAGTCCGTGTGGTGAAGGTTCTCCCACAGTGCTGATGGGAAGGGAGTTCCAGGATTTTGACCCAGCGATGATGAAGGAACGGCGATATATTTCCAAGTCGGGATGGTGTGTGACTTGGAAGGAAACGTGCAGGTGGTGTTGTTCCCATGTGCCTGCTGCTCTTGTCCTTCTAGGTGGTAGAGATCGCGGGTTTGGGAGGTGCTGTCGAAGAAGCCTTGGCGAGTTGCTACAGTGCATCCTGTGGATGGTACACACTGCGGCCACTGTGCGCCAGTGGTGAAGGGAGTGAATGTTTAAGATGGTGGATAGGGTGTCAATCAAACGGGCTGCTTTGTCCTGGATGGTGTCGAGCTCCTTGAGTGTTGTTGGAGCTGCATTCATCCAGGCAAGTGGAGAGTATTCCATCACACTCCTGACTTGTGCCTTGCAGATGGTGGAAAGGCTTTGGGGAGTCAGGAGGTGAGTCACTCGCCGCAGAATACCCAGCATCTGACCTGTTCTTGTAGCCACAGTATTTATATGGCTGGTCCAGTTAAGTTTCTGGTCACTGGTGACCCCCAGGATGTTGATGGTGGGGGATTTGACGAAGATAATGCTGTTGATTGTCAAGGGGAGGTGGTTAGACTCTCTCTTATTAGAGATGGTCATTGCCTGGCACTTGTCTGGCGCGAATGTTACTTGCCACTTATGTTGTCCAGGCCTTGCTGCATGTGGGCACAGACTGCTTCATTATCTGAGGGGTTGCGAATGGAACTGAACACTGTGCAATCATCAGCGAACATCCCCATTTCTGACCTTATGATGGAGAGAAGTTTCATTGATGAAGCAGCTGAAGATGGTTGGGCCTAGAACACTGCCCTGATGAACTCCTGCAGCAATGTCCTGGGGCTGAGATGATTTGCCTCCAACAACCACTACCATCTTCCTTTGTGCTTGGTAGGACTCCAGCCACTGGAGAGTTTTCCCCCTAATTCCCAATGACTTCAATTTTACTAGGGCTCCTTGGTGCCACACTCGGTCAAATGTTGCCTTGATGTCAAGGGCAGTCACACTCACCTCACCTCTGGAATTCAGCTCTTTTGTCCATGTTTGGACCAAGGCTGTAATGAGGTCTGGAGCCGAGTGGTCCTAGCAGAACCCAAACTGAGCATCGGTGAGCAGGTTATTGGTGAGTAAGTGCCGCTTGATAGCACTGTCGACGACACCTTCCATCACTTTGCTGATGATTGAGAGTAGACTGATGGGGCGGTAATTGGCCGGATTGGATTTGTCCTGCTTTTTGTGGACAGGACAAACCTGGCCAATTTTCCACATTGTCGGGTAGATGCCAGTGTTGTAGCTGTAGTGGAACAGCTTATCTTCGATCCTTACCTCAATACTTACCCTCGATAATTATTTTAGTTCCCTCGGGTCCTGCCGCTCCTTCCTCTCTGCGCTGTTTCTTTCAAATTTCTGCCTGTATTTGAGTTGGTCTCAGCTCCCGCTCCTTCTAGTCTCGGGCCCCCCCCCCGCTGCTATGCTTTATATCCCCGCTCTGCTCTCGCTCAGCTGCCGCTCCTTCTAGTCCAGTAATGTTATCATTAACAAAAACAGGCAGCATCTGTGGAAAGAGAAACAGAGTTAACGTTTCAGGTCGATGACCTTTCATCAGATGCAGTTCGGCATCTAATTCCCTGATGCGAAAATAATCAAACCTATTAGGTGATTGTACTTCAAAAAAACATGATTTTTTGATAAATGAAGGGCTATTGATAACCTTTGAAAATATCAAGGGGTAGAAATGCCATAGTGCTGGTCACACGGAACGATCCCTGTGCTGGAACAGGTAGGCCCGAGGCTCGATCAATATTGGGCCTCAGGCCTGATTTTAATTACATGGGCGAGCTGCAGACTCGGCTCCCCAGGCAGCTCGCCGATGAAGGAGGTATCAATGTCGGGGCCACTGAGAAGCCACCAACCCACAGGTAAGACCCGGGTGGGGGTTTTGGAGTGGGGCAGGGGGAGAGGGGCGATACCTGTGGAGTTGGGGAAGCACTCCTACTCCTCTTGGCTTCCCAGGGAGAGGCTTTTTAAAACATTTATTGGCAGCCAGTGAAGAATCCTGAGCGGGGCTGACCCCTAATTTACATATTCAAGGGGCATAATGCCTGCTTTATGCGTCCACCTGGGATGCCTGAAGAATAGGATCACAAATTTAGCAGTTGGACCAACGTCTGAGCAGATTGGGCACAGACCGTCTCAATGCTAAATTGGTATGCTTTGCACCCATTTTATGCCCAGAAAACGGGCATTTCAATCCCAAACTTATTTACAGGGTAGTGTTGTAGCTTGAAATAAGGATGGTGGATAATCCTGTGTCACTTATCTCAGTTAATCATGTTTGTGGTACATGTTAATGACTTAGACTTAAATGTAGGGGGCATGATTAAGAAGTTTGCAGATACGAAAGTTGACCATGTGGTTGTTAGTGAGGAGGAAAGCTGTAGACTGCAGGAAGATATCAATGGACTGGTCAGGTGGGCAGAAAAGTGGCAAATGGAATCCAATCCAGAGAAGTGTGAGGTAATGCATTTAGCAAGGTCAAACAAGGCAAGGGAATACACAATAAATGGGAGGATACTGAGAGATGTAGAGGAAAAAGGATCCTTGGAGTGCATGTCCACAGATCCCTGAAGGTAGCAGGACAGGTAGATAAGGTGGTTAAAAAGGCATACAGGATACTTTCCTTTATTAGCCAAGGCATAGACTATAAGAGCAGGGAAGTTATGCTAGAACTGTATAAAACACTAGTTAGGCCACAGCTTGAGTACTGCGTACAGTTCTGGTCACCACATTACAGGAAATATGTGATTTCACTAGAGAGGGTACAGAGGAGATTTACGAGGATTTTGCCAGGACTGGAGAATTTTAGCTATGAGGAAAGATTGGATAGGCTGGGGTTGTTTTCTTTGGAACAGAGGAGGCTGAGGGGAGATTTAATTGAGGTATATAAAATTATGAGGGGCCTAGATAGAGTGGATAGGGAGGACCTTTTTCCCTCAGCAGAGAGATCAATAACCAGGGGACATAGATTTAAAATAATTGGTAGAAGGATTAGAGGGGAGCTGAGGAAATTTGTTTTCACCCCTAGAGAGGTGGGGATCTGGAACTCATTGCCTGAAAGGGTGGTAGAGGCAGAAACCCTCATCACATTTAAAAATTACTTGGATATGCACTTGTAGTGCCGTAACCTACAGGGCTATGGACCAGGTGCTTGAATGTGGGATTATGCTGGGTAGTTCTTTTTCAACCGGCATGAACATGATGGGCTGAATGGCCTCCTTCTGTTTCTATGATTCTATGACTCCATGATGCCAAAGATGATTGATGCAGTTACAGCTGGCTGAGACTTGTCTGACCTTGTTACTCTGCTACCCTCATCCAAGTCTTGCAGTTAATAATGAATCAACTCTGCTGTGCAGGGCAATGTGCCTCCACCTCTGGGATTGGCAAAGAACAGCCTGAGACTCTGCCTGCTCCTTCTCATTATGGTTTGTCCCAGCTTCAGTATTGTGTGACCATTTACACATCGCAAGAAACGCATGAGAGGGAACATCTGCGCGCAGCTGTGGTGCTCCACACAGTGTACGTCACGACTGGAAATCACATCATGACTTTATAGAAAATATATCGAAGGCAGCTTTTCAAGAACTTTAAATCTTACCACAAATTAGTACAATCTTAACATAACACAAATAGAGGACGTACCTACTCCATCAATGGTGCTGAAATAGCTAACGATGAATCTGAACGAGGTCAAGAGGTCGTCATAGACGCAACACTCAACGGCCTAGAAATTCCATCGCCCATGAAAGCGTGCGAGCAGGCGGCAGGCCGTTGATGTTGATGTTATCCCAGGCAGCACGCTAAATTCGTGCTGGGATTTTATTCTAATGATTCAGGCATACAGCCAGCACTGCCCACGCTATTCATTGGCTACACGCCTGTATGGGGTCGGCCAGACATCTGGCATTTCTGACACCACTTAAAGGCAGCCGGCACCTCTTAAAGGGGAGGTGCACTCTGGCTGCAGACACCAATTTGCCAATAGCATGGCTCAGATGCTGACTTCGAGGGCCCAGGCTGATGGGCGGACACCAGGAATTGCTAGATGCACTGGGTAGCCTGCCAGTGAACTTGGCTCAGAGCGTGGAGGAGTCCAGCTCCAACTGGTGTCAAGGCTTCTCACACAGTATGGGGACCATTGTGTCCAACATGGACCGAGCAGTCAGCTCCATCTATACCACCATGACACCCACCATTATGCAGCCGCTCCTGACAGCTCCCACAGCTGCCATGGAAGCTCAGACAGCTGCTACCTTGGCTTTGGGGGCCACTGTTCACTGGGGCTTCCAGAGTGCCACACAGTCCTGCACTCTATTCTCTCGCAGAGCCAGAGGAGATCAGAGGCGCAGTCCCAGGAGAGTGGCCTTAGCTCCATGGGAGAGGCACCTGCTGTCCTCCCTCGGGGTGACGGTATGCCCGCTCACCCACCATCCACTCCGCCAGTGCCCTTGTTCGTGCCACATGCCCAGCTGAGTCAGTCTCCCCCGGCCCAGGCCACAAGGTTGCAGTCTGTAGCCGAGCCCTCAATGCCCTCAGCTGCTCGAGGTCACCCACCACGGCCATCTGAAATGTCCTCAATGGAAACTCAGCAACCTCCCATCTCCCGAGCTGTAACTGGGGAAACACTTCGCCCGAGCACTAGGACAGGAAAGGAGCGCACGGGTCAGGCACTAAGGGCTCGCACAAGGGTGATTCATAATTGTTTCTGTTAACTATTAGAAACGGATGGTATTGAGTTGTTGGATAATTTGTTTTTTGTTCTGGTTTTGGTGTTAATACTTGTAGGTGCATGAGGGCAAGACCCATAAGGCTGGACTGAAGGAAGGCAATAGTAGGGTCATAGTATGGACTGTAGTGATAAGCACCAGTATATGTGCACAGGTTGTTGAAGGTGGCAGGATCCTGGGCTTTATAAATAGAGGCATAGAGTACAAAGGCAAGGAAATCATGATGAACCTTTATAAAACACTGGTTCAGCCACAACTGGAGTATTGTGTCCAATTCTGGGCACCGCACTTTAGGAAGGATATGAAGGCCTTGGAGAGGGTTCAGTAAGGATTTACTAGAATGGTTCCAGGGATGAGGGACTTCAGTTACATTGATAGACTGGAGAAACTGGGGTTGTTCTCCTTAGAGCAGAGAGGGTTGAGAGGAGATTTGATAGAGGTGTTCAAAATCATGAGGTGATTGGCCAAAGAACCAAAGATGACATGAGAAAAAACTTTTTTACGCAGTGAGTGGTTATGATCTGGAATGCACTGCCCGAGGGGGTGGTGGAGGCAGATTCAATCGTGGCCTTCGAAAGGGAATGGGATAAGTACTTAAAAGAAAAAAATTTGCAGGGCTACGGGGTTAGGGCGGGGGAGTGGGACTAGCTGGACTGCTCTTGCAGAGAGCCGGCATGGACTCGACAGGGCCGAATGGCCTCCTTCTGTGCTGTAACCTTTCTATGATTCTATGATTCTAAACATTGCAGGACTGTTGGTGTATTGGGGACGGAGGGATGGTTCAGGTGAAGCACTCTTGGATGAGCTGCTCTCTGAGAGCTCTGGCAGTTCGGGGCACCAGTGGACGATGCCGCTCCTCCTCTTCCTCCTCCTCCTCCTCCTCCTGCTGCACTTCTTGTTGCCCAGGTGGTGGTAGGGGCTGGACCCTCATGATGGCAAAGTTATGAAACACGCAGCAGACGACCACAAATCTGGATACCTCCCCAGGGCTGTACTGCAAAGTCACTCCCGAGCGGTGCAGGGAGCGGAAGCTTTGCTTGAGAACGCCGATTGTTTGTTTGTTGATATTTCTGGTGGTGGCATTTGCTCTTGTTGTAGGCCTGCTCTGCAGATGTGCCCGAGTGCCTGGCAGGAGTCGTGAGCCAAGTCTGAAGGGAATATCCCTTGTCGCCCAATAGCCAGCCTGTGACCTGACAGCCTGGTTGGAATAAAGGCAGCACAGAGGACTGGTGCAGGATGAATGAATCATGACCGCTGCCAGGAAACTGGGCACAGGCCTGCATGATGCGCTGTCTGTGCTCGCAAGCCAGCTGTACATCATGAGAGTGGAATCCCTTTCAATTGAGAAAGGTGCCAGGCTGGTGATGGGGAGTATGGAAGGAAATGTGGGTGCAGTCTATAGTATCTTAGACCCTGGCAATGCAGGCAGAGCCTAGAGCTCTCTCGTTCTGCTTTGCTCTGTCCATGGGGAAAGAGATGTAGGTGTTCCTCCTGGTGTAGAGAGCATCGGTCACTATCCTGATACACAGTTTGGACTGTGGTATGTCGCTGATGTCACCTACTGCAGCCTGGAAGGGGCCCGTGGCCATGTTGACCTTAACAAGGCAGTGCTGTCCATGCCCTGGTGCAAAGCTCGAGTTATGGCTGCAGCAGGTGACATAGCTCAGTGACAGCCTCTTTTGTGAAGCAAAGGCTCCTCTGAGATGTTGAGGTAGGAGGAATGCTCCCTGAAGACCCGGTGTGGATATGACCTCCAGCACAATGCCCTCCTCCTCCCTCTTGTCCCAGCTGCCCCTGCTCTCCTCCCTCTCCTCCTTGCTGCTCCCCCTCGTCCTCCAGCCCCAAAGGCAGCTCTACCAGACCACCCACGACTACAGTCAAACTATCGTGGAGGCAGCTATCAGCAGTGCAACATCAGCAAAGTCAGCAATCAGGAATTTCTTTTCTGGAAATCTCACACTGAAGCAGGAATGCAATTAATTGGATGTGTGTTTTACTTCAGCACTGGTCACAACACAAGGCAATTTAGGGATGGGCAATAAATGCTGGCCTTGCCAGCGACGCCCACATCCCATGAATGAATGGAAAAAAAGGCTCAGCTTCTGGGATCAACATTTTAGATGTACTGCTGCCGAGCTGCAGTAGAATAGACTTTTCTTTTAAAAAGGCCGGATCTTGCTGGAGTGGGGCCCCTCGCAGCGTTAGTTAGTCTTTTCCCTGCGCCCTTCAGCTCGAAATTTTTTTGCGTCGTAACTTGTTGGAAGTGCGAGCTGATAACAGGGCCGCGATGCCAACGGGACATCTGGGACCTTACTGTACGACGGAAGCAACCGTCTATCTCCTTAACCAATGAGATTTACGATGTGGAGATGCCGGTGATGGACTGGGGTGGACAACTGGTCATTCTCTCTCTTTCTCTGCCTTTCGGGTGTCTCTCTCTCTCTCTCTCTCTATCTTTGTGTTATGACCGCTTGTGTATTCAGTAGTCTGGGATGTAATGTTTCTCTGTCTGAACACCATCCATTCCTTTGATTGCTTTGATTATCTCTCTGCCGAGATGTGATAATTGTAAACAATTTTACAACACCAAGTTATAGTCCAGCAATTTTATTTTAAATTCACAAGCTTTCGGAGATTTTCTCCTTCCTCAGGCAAATGTTTCAAGATCTCCTTGAAGCCTACGCATTTATACATATTGAACAATAATACATGGTGTTTACAGACTGCCCCTGCAACTGCCCGTTGCCAAGGCAATCACCGTGTTCAGACAGAGAGGTGTTACCTGCAGAACCTCCGAATACACATTCAACAAAAAAACAAACAGGGAAAAAAAACAGAGAAAAAAAAACACAGAGAGAGGCAGAAACATCCGGAAGGCAGAGAGAGCCAGCAAATGACCCATTATATTAAAAACAGATAACATTTGTTCGCTGGTGGGGTAACGTGTAGCGTGACATGAACCCAAGATCCCGGTTGAGGCCGTCCTCATGGGTGCGGAACTTGGCTATCAATTTCTGCTCGACGATTTTGCGTTGTCGTGTGTCTCGAAGGCCGCCTTGGAGTACGCTTACCCGAAGGTCGGTGGATGAATGTCCATGACTGCTGAAGTGTTCCCCGACTGGGAGGGAACCCTCCTGTTTGGCGATTGTTGCGCGGTGTCCGTTCATCCGTTGTCGCAGCGTCTGCATGGTCTCGCCAATGTACCATGCTCTGGGGCATCTCCACATCACGAGATGTGATAACAGGCAGTTAGAAAGATTATCTGTAATCACCAGGCATTGTTCTCTGACTATATATGCTGTGCCTTTATGGAATCCTACACTCACCTGACGAAGGAGGAAAGCTCCGAAAGCTTGTGATTTCAAATAAAGCTGTTGGACTATAACCTGGTGTAATGAGATTTACGATTGAGAAAGAAACAGAGGAACGACAGAGAAGGAGGGTGAACTAGAGTCAAATCAGGTACAGAGAGAGAAATAAAGAGAGGGAAAGAAGGATCGGATTAAGAGCAAGTGAGAAAAGAAGAGACAGAAAGGAAAAGTAAGAAAAAAAATTTAAAATGTAAAACTTGAAATTTTTTAAATCTCTAACAAATGACTACATGCAGGAATGAGATTGAACAGTTTAAATTGTTGCCTTTCTGGGCCAGAGAGATGAATTGGCATTGCATTAACAATTATCACATTGTTAAAAGGGTACTTATGCTATTAACTATGAGCCCTAACTTTCTGTGGTGAGTTTAATGGGCAATTAATGTGCAAACCCAGCAAGTTCTTAAAAATAACAGGGAGTCTCAGGGCGAGACACTGATTGTGCGAGGCACACAGCGGAGCAGCGTAAATCGACCAGCAAGTTATGACGAGTCACAACTCACGGCATCTCTTAATCCCCTGAATTTGCTGGCCAATTTGCACATTAATAATGGCGTGCATCGTTAATATATCTTAAATTTTTTCAGCACAATCCTGCCCATTAAGAAAGTGTCCGTACTGCCCTGAGCTGCCTTAAGGAAGGAAGAATGTTGGATGGTACCAGCAAGGTTAATGGCGCTCATAAACTTCCATCATCAGATTGGTCATCTTCCTATTACATTCAATGATATATTATTCATGACACCATTTGGTTTTTGATCTCCTCTAAAGTGATCTATTTCCATTCATTAAAGCACTTTCTGATTCAGGGAAACTTGTACACAGTGAAATATTGAATTGATATGAATTATATATTACTTCATTGATAGCTTCCTGAACTTTCATTTTTGCTGTTTTCCCACAGATAACGTCTTTTGCACTTCTGAATTTTTGGGGTTGGGAGGTGGGGGAGGGGGGGGGATTTTGGTAGTTGTCCCATGGTGATGCTCCCGGACAGGTCAGAGGGCAGAAGCTCATGTTGTGTAAACGTTACCTCCTCCGAGCTGAGGTCACAGCTCCATTTCTTACTTTTCCAATGAATTCATTCTCAGGATGTGGGCGTCGCTGGCAAGGCTGGCATTTATTGCCCATGCCCAGTCGTCCCCAAGAAAGGTGGTGGGCCTTCTTCTTGAACCGTTGTGGAGAGCCGTCAAGAGTCAACTATGTTGGTGTAGGACTGGAGTCACATACAAGCCAGCAGCCGGTATTGGGCAGAGTTCAGAGGGAAGATAGATTTTGTGGAATATGACTGGTGATTAATGAAAGTGCGTTATCATAAATTAGAAGGAAAATAGAGACTTATCCGTGGAGAAAGAAGAAAAATTGACAGAATGTTCAAAGAAGAACATTGGTGGATATTCAGAGGGACGACAGGATAACATTCTCTAGGGACACAGAACCTTCTAATGGATACAGGCAGATCGACAGGTAGTTAGATAATGAACAACTTAGAACTATCTCTCCTAGCAAAGAGATTCAGCAACAACAACAACTTGCATTTATATCTCCTTTAACGCAGTAAAAACGTCCTAAGGTGCTCCACAGGTGCATTATCAGACAAAGTTTGACACCCAGCCATATAAAGAGATATTAGGAAAGCTGGCCAAAAGTTTGGTTTTAAGGAACTTCTTAAAGGAGGAGAGAGGCAGAGACTCGGTGTCAAATTTTGTTTGCTAACGCTCCTGTGAAGCACCTTGGGAGGTTTAACTACATTAAAGGCTCTATATAAATGCACGTTGTTGTTGTTGTTATTAATTGTACTTTTTCAACGCTTTTGTTGTAAGGGTATGATAGTGTAATGGTTTTGGGCCAAAACTGGAGCCCCGATTGTAACTTAACCCACCATGTGGGCTTGGATGCTCATTTTACACCCCGTCTGATTTTACTCTCCATTGAAGTCAGCGGAGAGTAAAATCGGACGGGGGGTAAAACAAGTGTTCGACCCGAACCCGCCGAGTGGATTAGGTTAAAATTGGGGCTTAGGCATTGAGTTCAAATCCCAGCACAGCAAGTTGTGTAACTGAATTCAATAAATCTTGGTGACTTATGGGCAAGATTATGGAAAAACCCAGCTGTTTCCTGGAACCTGCAACCTCTAGCTGGTCTGACCGACGTGGGAGCCCATTTCATAGTGCGGTCGACACTAATACCCTCTGATAAACTATCACTGTGAGGGCAATAAATGTAGACTTGTCCACATAACAAATCAAAATAAAAGCCAATTACAGCGATAACATAACTAACATAATTCACGATTGCTAATTTCTAGTTGACTAATGCCCGTGTTGTCCAACCCACTGCAACAGACCAACGGCACAGAAGGTGAATTCTGATGTTTTCACTGCTATTAGTGTGTTTGTTACTAATGAATCCTCTCAAATGACTGATGAGTGTTTTCTGTAAGCTGCACACCATATATTGGCATTCCTTTATATACATTGCACTGACCTATTAATCATTTCACCACGCCTGGGTGAACGTCAAGTCCATTTTGCCATCTCCTGACATCCACATATGCATTAGGCACGTTTTGCCACGGCTTTGCATTTGCGGGGAAACAAAGCAGGCTCTGCATTTCTTCGAGGCATATCCCAGAATGTCTTGGGGATAAGGTCCAGTCCTGTAAAAGGTTAACAAGACATTCAGTATTCCGATCACAAACCACATCCTCCCCAAGGACCAGCGCAGCAGGAAAATCACTCATATGAGCCATGTGAGAGGTCAAGTACGGTAAAATATTATCCAGCAGGATCAAAGAGCTGTGATCTAAACTGCCTCCTATTTCTTTTTAAAATGGTATCACAAAACAATGTGCTTGTTATGTGCTTACTGGCTATTGCATCCTTAGTCTGCACAGCGCAATTGTAAATGGCAAACTTTTTTTTTCAGGATTTTAGTGTTACTTTATAAGGCGTGTACTATTCTTTTTATGCCTGCAGAATTGTGGATCATGATAAAATACTCTCTGCCGTTCTATACACAAGAGGGGCAGAGTCGCTTGTATGAGGTGAGTGAAGTGAAAATGAGCCACTGTATTTTGTAACCTATGAAGGATGGTTATGGTAATGAACTCACAACACAGGAGTCAATGAGCTCATATCCCACCATAGTAAGCTGTGGGATCAAATTCAATAAATCTGGTAATATGTGCGCTAGCACCACGAAAAGCTTCTGAATTATTGTGAAAAAAACACGTGGTTGACTTATGCCCTTCAGAGAAAGGAAACTGCAGCCCTTACCCGGTCTGGCTTACATGAGACTCCAATTAATGCCCTCTGAAGTGGCCTAGCAAGCCCCCAATTGTTTAAAAAAAAAGCACAGAGCAATAAATGTGGGAGTGCTATCAGCACAAAGCCTGCAATGTTTCAAAGAGAATATTCAAAGAAAGTTAATGCAATAAGTGACATCAGACTGTTCACCGTTAGTCATATAAAAAATCTATTTGATGGAATAACAGGGTCCAATATTACTGAGCAGCCAGCTGATTGTGGAAGCAATGAGGAGTGAAGTGAAGGGCACAGTCGAGTTGGTTTGGCTGTAGAACTTTATTAAGCTACATCGTCATTAATCAAACTCTGTCTTATGTTTAGGTGAGACAATGCCTGACGTGTGATATATGCACAGATTTTCTTTTATTTCTTCCTGGGATGTGGGAGATGTTGAAAAGCCACAATTTTATTGCCCATCCCCAGGTGCCCTGAGAAGTTGGTGTTGGGCTTTCTTCTTGAATTGCCTTGTGGTGATGGTGCTGCCACAATTGGTGACTTTTAGCATTTATTTTTATACAACTGAGAAAATTTAGAGTCAAGATGTCACGTGTAGATCTGTTGGGTGCCCTTCCCTCCAGGGCGTTAGTGAACTAGTTGGGTTTTTACAACAATCCAGTGATTTCATGATCATTTTTACTTGTGCCAACCCACAAATTATGTATTGAATTCACTTTCATAACTTGCCATGATGGAATTTGAACTCGTGACCTGTGGGTTGCTAGTCCAGTACCTTGACCACATACGTCACTGTCACCCATGAGTAGTAGATCAGTTTGTTTGGGCGGGGGAAATTTCCAGAGGGGTTCTCCCAATTCTCCACCGTAACTTTGGCAGAAGAACCGTGGAAACCCCGGAGAAACAGCATAAGCGGCACTTAATACATTTTTCTAGGATTTCCACGGCACTTCTGCAGACAATTGGAAGAACCCACCCCCCCCCCCCCACTTCAGAAATTCACCCCTATATGTTTGCCAAGGATCCTAACAGTGTGGCTCACTATTGCAGTCTGAATCTGACGGTTGCAGGTTCAAGCCATACTCCAAGCTCTGAGCACATAATCTGATTAAAACTCCAGTGCAATATTCCATTGTTGGCAATGCCAACTTCCGTTGAGATATTAAATTGAGACCTCTGCTTGTTCAGGTGGATGTTAAAGATCCAACGGCACGAAGAGGAAGAGCAGAGAGTTCTCCTGGTGTCCTGGGCGTTCCTCCACCAACGAGCAGCACCAAACACATAACTGATCATTCATTTCATTGCTGCTGATGGGATCTTGACGTGTGCAAAATGATGCCCACATTTGTCTGCATGGAAATGGTCACAGCATTTCAAAGTAACTATAATGGTGTGTGCAGCACTCTGCAAATGTTAGTTCTTCTTTCCATTGATTGAGGGAGGGAGGAAGCTCAGAGACTGCACTTCACACTCTTGAGAGACAGAGGCCTACGCTTTCTGATTGTAATGACAACCTTAAGTGGTCACCGTCAAACCTAGGCCGCAGTGTGCTACCTAAATGCTGGTCTTTCCTTCTTTACATCGAATTACATAGAATTTACTACGCAGAAACAGGCCATTCGGCCCAACTGGTCTATGCGGTGTTTATGCTCTGTGTGAGCCTCCTCCCACCTTACTTCATCTAACCCAATAACATATCCCTCTATTCCTTTCTCCCTCATGTGCTTATCTGGCTTCCCCTTAAATGCATCTATGCTATTCACCTCAACTACTCTCTGTGGTAGCGAGTTCCACATTCTCACCACTCTCTGGGAAAGAAGTTTCTCCTGAATTCCCTATTGGATTTATTAGTGACTATTTTATATTTATGGCCCCTAGTTTTGGCCTCTTCCACAAGTGGAAACATCTTCTCCATGTCTACCCTATCAAACCCTTTCATAATTTTAAAGAGCTCTATTAGATCACCCCTCAGCCTTCTCTTTTTTAGAGAAAGGAGCCCCAGCCTGTTCAACCTTTCCTGACAGTTATAAGCTCTCAGTTTTAGTAATATCCTTGTAAATCTTTTTTCACCTTCACCAGTGCCTCTACATCAGTTTGGTAATAGAGACCAGAACTGTGCACAATACTCCAAGTGTGGTCTAACCAACATTCTATATACGTTTAACATGTCCTCTCTGCTTTTCAATTCTATTCCTCTGGAAATGAACCCCAGTGCTTTCTTTGCATTTTAATGGCCTTGTTAGCCTGCGTTGTACTATTAATGATTTGTGTATCTGTCCTCCTAAATGTCTTTGCAGGCCACTGTCTGAGGTTGAACCAGATGGTTCGCAACCTTGGTGTCCTATCTGACCCTGAGATGAGCTTCCGACTACATATCTGCTCCATCACCAAGACCGCCTACTTCCAAATCTGTAACATTGCCCGTCTCTGCCCCTGCCTCAGCTCATCTGCTGCTGAAACCCTCATCCGTGCCTTTGTTACCTCTAGTCTCGACTATTCCAATGCTCTCCTGGCCGGCTTCCCATCATCTACCCTCCATAAACTTGAGCTCATCCAAAATTCTGCTGCCTGTATATTAACTCGCGACAAGTCCCATTCACCCATCACCCCTGTGCTCGCTCACCTACATTGACTCCCGTTCTGAGAACGCCTCAATTTTAAAATCCTCGTCCTTGTTTTCAAATCCGTCCATGGTTTCGCCCCTCCCTATCTCTGTAACCTCCTCCAGCCCTACAACCCTCCGAGATCTCTGCGCTCCTCCAATTCTTGCCTCTTGCGCATCCCCGAATTTAATCGCTCCACCATTGGCGGCCGTGCCTGCAGCAGCCTGGGCTCTGAGCTCTGGAATTCCCTCCCTAAACCTCCCCGCCTCTCCACCTCTCTCTCCTCCTTTAAGACGCTCCTTGAAATCTACCTCTTGTAAATCTACCAAGCTTTTGGTCACCTGTACTAATATCTCCATCTGTAGCTCGGTGTCAAATTTTGTTTGAAAACACCGCTGTAAAGCGACTTGGGACGTTTTACAACGTTAAAGGTGCTATATAAATGTAAGTTGTTGTTGTGTTGTTGCTTCTCTACCCCATTTAGACTCTCGTTATCCAAGGAATATGTGACTTCCTTGTTCCTCCTACCAAAACGCACCACTTTGCACTGATCTATATTGAAATTCATTTGCCATTTACATGCCCATTCTGCGAGTTTGTTAGCATCTTCTTGCATTTATCTTTCAGCAGATTTCCCATGTTGCTGCTCCAACACAATGCTTTATTGTCACGGGCGATATCCTTCAGGTCAGATTTTATACTAAGATCTCGTCGGCTGTTCCAGTTTGCTGGATGAAATGTTGTTTTATAAGGACGGGAACATTATACCATATAACATAAATTTTGCTACTAAAGAATGTGTAAACTGGCCTGTCCCTTGAAGGCCACGAGGTGTAATTGTTGTGCCTTCCTAAGGCTGATTCCTATTACTAGTTCCTCATGTCAATGAGGGGTCATACTGGCTTTTGTAATATTTTCTTGAATGTTGCAATGTCGGAAACACGGCAGCCAATTTGCCAACAGCAAGATCCCACAAACAGGACGGAGATAATGACCAGATAATCTGTTTTTAGTGATGTTGGTTGAGGGATAAATGTTTAAGTCATAATTTAACAAAATGATCATAGATAATACAACTGCAATGCAAAGTGGACTGAAGGTGATTTTTGCATTATATGTATGGGCATTTAAAAGTATATAACCTGGATTTTCCACTTGACTGGAACTGGGCACATCATCAGCTTTCTGGACTGTTAACCACCACAGAGATGTACACCAGACCCTGGATGATTTTCCGGCCTTGGATGCTAGAGAGGATGACAGGGAATGGCTGTAGCAAGCTGCCAAACCCTATAGTTCTACCAGACTGCAGGAACACCCCCAGTCTGCCAAAGCCTGCATTTGTGCCACATTTCTGGTCAACCTTTGCCCAGTCTAAGCATGTGTAAACCTTCCCAACGTCCATTAGTATTATTCTTCCACTGCGATTCTGTCATCAGACTGTAATTGAGTTTTCTCTTTGCTTTTCTAAATGATTCGAAAAACAAATTGGCAATTAATTTTAGTAGATTTTTACAGGTAAAGTTTCATATTTCAAATATTTTAAGTTTAATTTTTACTTCAGAGAGAGTGCCTAGATGTGTATTTGAGAGAGGGAGAGAGAGAGAGAGTGACATGATTTGAACACCTGTGCATTTGTTTGAATATTGTATTCAAAACAATCATTGTATATGGAAAATGTATTTATTTTTCTCAGTGGAAAAGTTGAATGTGTCTCTACTCAGAGTACAATTTTCTCAATCCGTTTTTTCAAATGCTTGAAAAAGAAATTGGATGATGAATTTCCGAAACTTTTTGAGCTGAAGTTTTGCACGAAGGCCATTAAGTTTTTTTAACTTCAGAGAGTCTGGCTAAGAGAAACAGACAGATAGAAAGACATACACATACATCGATGATTAGAACAGCTGTGCTTTCTTATATTTATATGTTAAATTCCAAAACAATCATTCATTCTTTACATAAGACATGTTTATACAGCTGTAGTGAATAAGGGAAACTCTACTTATGAAATCTTAAGACATTTCTTTCCAAATTCAGTCACTTGGGATGTGCACTTCAACACCTCAATTCCTATATGGAAACAGCATAAAATATGAACTTTCTAATGTGTTATGAGGCAATGAAGTTTAACACGAAATGTGTGTATGTGCTGCAAGCCGTGGGTGAATAGTGTTCGGTTACCGTTAAACCCCGATATTTACGGGGAGGCAGGCGGGAAAGCCAGAGACAGGCCTCAGCTGGGGACCGTTGGGGGAGGGCCCCGGCAATCAGGAGAGATCAGGGCGTGGTGTGTTGGGGGCGGAGGAAGCCCGGCAATGGCGAGGGAGGGAGTGAAATATAGAGGGCTGGAGGAAGAGGCGGGGGGGGGGGGGGGTCAGCTGATCGCGGCATTGAGGAGCGGCCGCGATCGGCAGAAGGGAGGCTGAACGTTTGCTTGAGGGGCCGGAGGAAGCACTCCCGGTCCTCCTGGCCTTCAATGAATGCTCTAAAAGGCACTTAGCTGCTGGAGCCGACAGCTCCCTTCTCCATTTCACTGCCGGGTTTCCCGAACCCTGTGGGAGCCTGATTTAAATATTATAATGAAGTGTCCCGCCTCCCCAAGACGGCACACTCGCACCTGCCACCCTAAAAATAGCGTCAGGCACGTGCGAGGTGAGTTGGGGTCGCGTTCCCCGATTTTTAATCTCTAACCCCCTCCCCGACCCTCTCCCGCCCGTCGTGGGGGATGTTAATAGTGACTCCTTAGTGTCTGAAAATATTAATTTATTTATTTTCCAAGAACTAATCAAACAATTTCCTCACTATCCCAGGAGAGATCGCCTACATTTTATTTTCCAAATTCTTTCCTCCCAGTCTCTTGGATTTTAAAAAACAATGCAAGAAATAAAAATTAAATGTGGAGTTCAAGGATGCATTCAGTCACTGTAAATTAGTGTCCTGCTAATATATTTTGCACTACATGGCATAACATCCCAATGGTTATAAAATAAAGGGGGTAATTTTAACCTAACCCATCAGTGGAAAGTAACATCGGGGCAGGGTGTAATACACATCCGATCCAATCCCGTCAGTTTCCCACCAGGAGGGTTGGGCTAAACTTACCCCCAAAAGTATTCACCGGTTTACCATGAGCAACGCCACGGGAGCGCCACTAAATAATCTCGCGTCTCCCGTGAGTCTGTCGCACTTTAAAGCCAGGCTTTGACCTATAGCATTTTACTGACCTTTACTTGACCTCAGTTACAGTCAGCTGGAGCCACCAGTAGCAACGATTATCTGGATTTCCATGGACACTACTGGATCTGTGCTTTTAAAGGGGCAGGCCAGGTTAGCGGCTAAATATGCCAATTACTCTCCAGATGCCAAACCCCAAACTATCGATTCAGAATATCATGGGATATCCATTAGTTTCTATATGATCTTATATCACTATACTGAGACATGTATGTTGAAAATCAATTTCTTGAGCCCTACACATGATGAAGTAAATATCCACCTCCTGATAATAGCTCTCTGTAGCTGTCACTTTAAGGAGCAAGGTGCTTATTGCACACTGAGACCGGCCGACGAATTGCTTATTGTCATTTGTCTTTGGGAAGACACTTTAAATGTCTAGCTCATTAATATTTTAGCGATTGTTTGTCTTAGTGCCTTTTAAAAAAAAATGTGTGAATACACTTTGCTTTAAGCTCCCAGCATTTAACTCGAACGGTTAAAAAAATGCCACAACATGACCGTGGGATATAGCATAGCTGACACACATTAGAAAACTGCAGGCAACATGACTGTCGTTATCCAGTCTGTGTTGGCTGCACATGAGGCCCTGCCAATGGCACGAGACTCACAAAGCTTAAACTGTTACATGTAGATATCGCAATGATAAAGGCATAAAAGTCTCTGTTAGACTATTTTTCCATAGGCTCATTGTAATACTTTATGTAAGGTTCGGATACATTAACACATGTTCAGATAACAGTCACCAGGTTCACTGGTGTCAGCCTTGGCTCAATGGTCGCACTCTTACCTCTGAGTCAGAAGGTCATGGGTTCAAGCCCCACTCCAGGGACTTGAGCACATAATCCAGGCTGACACTCCCAGTGCAGTGTTGAGGCAGTGCTGCACTGTCAGAGGTGCCGTCTTTCAGATGAGATGTTAAACCAAAGCCCCATCTACCCTCTCAGGTGGATGTAAAAGTTTCCATGGCACTATTTCGAAGAATAGCAGGGGAGTTCGCCCTGGTGTCCTGTCCAAAATTCAACCAGCTTCAATAAAACAGATGATCTGGTCATTATCTCCTTGCTGTGTGTAAATTGGCTGCCGTGTTTCTGATATTACAACAGGGACTACATGCCAAAAGGCTCTATATTGGCTGTGAAGCACTTTGGGATGTCCTGAAGTCATGAAAGGCGCCATATAAATAGAAGTTTGTTCTTTCAGATGCAATCGCCACAGGGCCTTCAGACAGAGGCTCAGCTATCTCGACCTCTCTGAGGGCTGAGAGTCAGTCTCCAGGTGTCCAAGACATCTGCAGTCTCCTTCATGCCGAGCTTCCCCCGGCTGTCATTACCCGTTGCTGTCAAAGTCACCACTGTCCTCAACTTCTTCTCCTCCAGATCATTCCAGGGTGCCATCAGTAACATTGCCAGGGCCACTCAGTTGTCTGCACACAAACGAATAAGACAGGTCACCGACGGCTTGTTTTGCAGGGCCTTGCAGTACGTCAACTTCCCCATGGACGACCTCAGCCAGATGGAAAGGGCAGTGGGATTCCACTCTGTGGCTGGCTTCCCACGGGTACAGGGTGCGAACGATTGCACCCATATAGCAATACGAGCACCTCCACACGAGCCAGGACTGTTCATCAACAGGAAGGGGTATCACTCCACCAACACTCAGCTCCTTTGTGACAACCGCAAAAGATTCTTTCACGTGTGCGCCAGATTCCCTGGCAGCTGCCAAGATTCCTTCATTCTGAGGGAATCCAACATCTCGCCTCTCTTCCACGTACTGAACACCCGTAAGGGCTGGCTCCTCGGGGACAAGGGATATCCCCTGCTCACGTGGCTCATGACACCTCTGAGGAACCCCATCAGCGAGCTACAGCGTCGATATAACGACAGCCATATCGCTACCAGGTCTACAATCGAGCATGCTATAGGGCTCCTTAAGATGTGATTTCGGTACCTCGATCGTTCTGGGTGAGCTCTGCAATACGCACCAGCGAGAGTGGGTCGCATTATAGTCGTGTGTTGTGTCCTGCACAACATGGCACAACAGAGAGGGGTACCGCTTGAGGAGGCCCCTTCCCCTCATCCACCAACAACACCTGCCATCCACATTAAAGAGGGGCAGGAGGAGGAGGAGGAGGAGGAGGAGGAGGAACCCATGGGCAGAGCAGCGGCTCGCCTGGCTGCTCGTGAGGCCAGTGATGCACTGATATGGGAACGATTCTCGTAAGATCAAAAAGAGTCCAGTTCTCACCCCACCTGGAAAGACCAGCGTCAACACCAGCACCCCCACCCACCCCACTCCCTGCACAAAACAGTCCTGCAACTACACATACACCCACTGTAAAGTGACCCATTGGGTGGCATCAAGTGTCGTTGTTCATGATGAAGCACATGAAAGGGCGCTATCACAAAAGCCAGTCAAGAATGGGCAAGACGTGGCAGTAGTGGTGAGAATGATAACATTTAATGTGACTTTAACAAAAAAACAAATCTATATGAAAAACATGACAGTCTGTCAGACAACCCTGTGCATCCCCTTCGTGATCACAAATCCTTAGCCTTTCTCTTCCTACTGCTTCTACGTGGTGCATCCCCTGTGGCTGCAGCAGAGGTAGTGGCAGGTTCCTTATGTTCATGCTCTGACTGCTTAGATGCTTTGGGCCGACGGCCTCTGGGTTTTGGAGCCCGTGAGGGCCCCTCCAAAGACCGCTCCACCTGCACCTGTGCAGGGGCAGACTCGACCACCTGGAGAGGAGGCAGCATTGTGGGTACTGGTTGAGAGGGGGGCAACGGGTGAGATGTGGGAGCGCTTTGAGTGGCATCCACACTACCATGTCCCCTTTCGCCATCATCCCTCCCCTGAGCCAAGGCCACATCACTCCTACCACCCTGCTGGAGAACAGCTTGGTGAACAAAAGTGCTTTGTTGTAAGCCCACGGATAAGGTGCCAATCATCCTGTTTGTGGCAGCAGACGTGTTGGCATCCACAGTCTGCACCGCCATTGTCATGGCCTGCATAGACTCATTTGAGAGCCGTGCGTGAAGCTCAATGGAGGCGGCCACTCTCTCCATCGCAGACATTCCTGCACGTCCCTGCGACAGTATCTCAGAGATTCCCTCCCGTACCAGTGACACCATTCCACTCATGCAGGAGTTGGACTCCTCCACCCTCTGCGCGATTGTGGAGAGTGTGCGTGGCACCTGTTCCAGCACCTCGCAAATGTGCTCCTGCCCCTCGATCATTCTCCTTTTAAAGGATGGTCCTCAGGGTTCAGCATCTGTGACCAGCCGAGCAGAGCTTGGAGAGGAGTGTGCCCACTGATGCGGACTCTCCACAGCTGCCCCTGCCACCAGTGTCTGCTCGTGCTCACTTGGATGTGATGACTCACCAGGTGCCAACCCAACTGACTGACTACTAGGACCCACCAAGGTGTCAGTATCTGCGCTGGTGGATGGCTCATTACGATGTGACGGTGCACCCTCAGAGGCCGAGAGCAGATCCATGGGGACCAAATTCGCACCCCAATACGCCAACATTTTCATGCACAAGTTCGAGCAGGACTTCTTCACTGCACAGGACCTCCAACCAACGCTGTACACCAGATACATCGACGACATTTTCTTCCTATGGACCCACGGCGAAGAATCACTGAAGAGACTACACGATAACATCAACAAGTTCCATCCCACCATCAAACTCACCATGGACTACTCCTCAGAATCGGTTTCTTTCTTGTACACACAAATCTCCATCAAAGACGGGCACCTCAGCACCTCACTCTACCGCAAGCCCACGGACAACCTCACGATGCTCCACTTTTCCAGCTTCCACCCTAACCACGTCAAAGAGGCCATCCCCTATGGACAGGCCCTACGAATACACAGGATATGCTTAGACGAGGAGGAATGCGATGGACACCTACAGACGCTGAAAGACGCCCTCGTAAGAACGGGATATGACGCTCGACTTGTCGATCGACAGTTCCAATGGGCCACAGCGAAGAATCGCATAGACCTCCTCAGAAGACAAACACGGGATGCAACCAACAGAGTACCCTTCGTCGTCCAGTACTTCCCCGGAGCGGAGAAACTACGCCATGTTCTCCGCAGCCTTCAACATGTCATCGATGACGACGAACACCTCGCTAAGGCCATCCCCACGCCTCCACTACTTGCCTTCAAACAGCCACCCAACCTCAAACAGACCATCGTTCGCAGCAAATTACCCAGCTTTCAGGAGAACAGCGTCCACGACAACCTCTGCAAGACATGCCAGATCATCGACACAGATACCACCATCACACGAGAGGACACCACCCACCAGGTGCATGGTTCATACTCCTGTGACTCGGCCAACGTTGTCTACCTCATACGTCGCAGGAAAGGATGCCCCAGAGCATGGTACATTGGCGAGACCATGCAGACGCTGCGACAACGGATGAACGTACACCGCGCAACAATCGCCAAACAGGCGATTTTTAGCAGTCAAGGACATTCAGCCACCGATCTTCGGGTAAGCGTTCTCCAAGGCGGCCTTCAAGACACACGACAACGCAAAATCGTCGAGCAGAAATTGATAGCCAAGTTCCGCACCCATGAGGACGGCCTCAACCGGGATCTTGGGTTCATGTCACGCTACACGTAACCCCACCAGCAGGGGAAAAAAAAGTTATCTGTTTTTAATACAACTGGACATTCTCTCTCTCTCTCTCTCTCTCTGCCTTTCGGGTCTCTTTCTCTCTCTGGCTTTGTAATCTGACCCATTGTGTATTCAGAACTGTTTTCCATGGCTAACCTGTCTGAACACCAACGACACCTTTGATTGGTGTGAGCGTGTCCCAGCCTAATATAAGATATGCGATTTGAGAACCTTTCACTCACTCACTCACCTGACGAAGGAGATAATCTCCGAAAGCTTGTGATTTTCAAATAAAATTGTTGGACTATAACCTGGTGCTGTAAGATTCCTTACATCAATTCATGATGTGTGTGATGAATGTTAAAGTTGTGTCACCAGACGTTTGTGGGGTGCCAGTCTCGGCGTCCCTGACGGACAGGCACTCGAGTGTGCGGCTGATCTCCAGGGCCTTCTGCTTGGTGTCTGTGAGGACCACGATTTGTTGTGGCCCCCCTCCAGTCCTCACCCTCTCGCGGGCATTTTGCGCTCTCTTCTCCTAGAAGGGGAGAAAGTACAGACGTGTGAGTGAGTGATGGTGAAGTGGGCAACCGATGAATGCATTGCTTTGGGTGAGGCTGACCGTGAAAGAGGTGCATCAGAGGGTGAGTATGAGACAGAGCCATCGCATTGGATGAGGATTGGGGTGAGTGGTAGTGGTGGGGTGACTAATAGGGAGGTGAGGAAGTGATCAGGGAGTGAAGGCAAGTTGAGGATGAGCCTTAAGTGGGTGTGAGGAGTGATGTGATGGAGTAGTCTTGGCAGTGCAGAGTGAGTTGTTGGGGTGGTGATGTGGAACAGAGAATGCAGGAGAATCAGTAAGTGTACTCACTTTTGCTGACCTAGTTAGGTCATTGAAGCACTTCCTGCACTGGACCCAGGTGCGGGAGGTGTTTCTGCTGCTGGTGACCTCCTCTGCCACCTCGAGCCAGGCCTTCTTGGTGGCAGAGGCAGGGCACTTCCACCCATCCACCGGGTAAAATAGTTCCCTCCTCCTCGTGACACTGGCCAATAGAAGCTGAAGTGAGGCATCACTGAACCTTGGAGCAGCCTTGCCCCTGGTGCTGCTCCAGCGTGGTTTCTGGGTCCTTGCTGCAGCAAAAGCCATTGGAGCAATGGCCCTTTGAATAGAGCTTCTCCAGCTGACAGCCTGTGATGTGGGTGCGCAGTCCGTCCGCTGAGCAGCTTTCGGACGGCAAACCCGAAAGCCACGTTAAGTGGCACCAATTCACTTGCGATCGCGTGGGAAACGGACACATTTTATTAGTCGGGTTACCCACGCGCCCATTCACCCCACCCCACCCTCCCCCTGCCCCCCCCCCCCGCGGCCATCCCGCCTCCATTCTAAAATCAGGGCCAAAATCTCCCTGATGTGGTCTCATGGAGTATCTGATCTCTGCTATTTAAGCCTGTTTAATTACATACAGATTTTAGCAATGTCTCTGTATTTCTTCTGGGCAATTGCATCTGAAGCTCTTTTGCTGATGTGAGAAAGAGTTTTTGTTCTTCTTTGTATCACCTTTTGGACGAGAAAGTTCACCTGTTGATGCATGAAATTGTTTCCATTCTCGTTTTTCGCCTTGCTCAGGGACACATTTAAAAGCACGTTTAAATGATCTTTGTGCATCATTAGTATTAATTTTAATGAGTTTTACTTCTGCAGTTTGATGGGTGAGTGCCCATGGATATTTTGTCTGCACATATCAAGTTGCTCGCAGATTTGTTCAAGCACAGTCGGAGGTGTCATCTTTCGGATGAGACCTTCAACTGAGTCGCGTCTGCCCTCTCAGGTGGACGTAAAAGATCCCATGGCACTATTTCAAAGAAGAGCAGGGGAGTTCTCCCCGTTGTCCTGGCCAATATTTATCCCTCAACCAACACCTAAAAACCAGGTCATTATCACATTTCTCTTTGTGGGATCTTGCTGTGTGCAAATTGGCTGCTGCGTTTCCTGCATCACAACAGTGACTACACTTCAAAAATTGGTTGTAAAGCACTTTGGGACATCTTGAGGTCGCGAAAGGTGCTATAGAAATGCAAATTCTTTATTTTTCTATTAATGAGCAGTTACAGACATGTTTACATGTTAAGCACACAGGAGGAGAAAAAATTGGCACTTTATTTTCTGTAGAAACCTGCAGCAAAGCTAATTGCAGATGGTTTGATGGCGTTCCTGTTCAGTTTGATGAATTTATCAATGAGTTGCTGCTTACCATAAACCATATTGTCTTCTAAGATTGGTCGAGAGGCAAATGCAGAAAATTAATTAACCTCGGGGGTGATTTTCATCTCATGACTTCCCCGATGTTCAGTGTGAACAGGGCGAGATGAAAATTTCAAGGAAAACTTCCAGCTGACTGACCACCCAAGGCCCACCCGATATGGTTTTTAAGTGGCCTCGATTTAAACAGCCAATACTTCCACTCCAAACAGCGGGAGCCTCATTAATATATTTAAATCTGGGTCCTATGACATATTTAGGTCTCCTGGGCGGAGCATGCTTTGCGTCCAGTTTATCTGAACATTGCACCCCCCAGTCCTTGCAAACTACCGTCCCATCTCCAACTCCCTTTTTTCTCCAAAGCCCTTGAACATGTTGTCACCTCCCAAATCCATGCCCATCTTTCCGCAACTTCACGTTTGTAACCTTCCAATCAGGCTTCTGTCCCTACCACAGCACTGAAACGGCCCTAATCAAACTCACAAATGGCGTCCTACGTGACTGTGACCATGGTGAACTATCCCTCCTCATCCCTCTTGACCTGTCTTCAAGCTTTGACAGTGTTGACCAGACCATCCTCCTCCAAAGCCTCTCCTCCGTCGTCCAGCTGAGTGGAAATGCCCTTGCCTGGTTCCACTCTTATCTATCCAGTCATAGCCAGAGAATCTCCTGCAATGGCTTCTCCTGCCATCCCCGTACTGTTACCTCTGGAATCCCCCAAGGATCTATTCATGGCCCCCTCCTACTTCTCATCTACATGCTGCCCCTCGGTGACATCATCCGAAGACATGATGTCAAGCTCCACATATACGCTGATGACATCCAGCTCTACCTCACCACCACCTCCTTCGACCCCTCCACTGCCTTTGTGTTGCCAGACTGCTTGTCCAACATCCAGTCCTGGATGAGCCACAATTTCCTCTAATTAAATATTGGGAAGAGCGAAGCCATTGTCTTCAGCCCTGACACAAAATCTATTCCCTAGTTACTGTTTCCATCCCCCACCCTGGCCATTGTCTGAGATTGAACCAGACTGTACGCAACCTCAGCATGCTATGTGACCCTGAGCTGAGCTTCTGACCCCATATCCTCTCCACCACTGTCTAATTCAACCTCTGTAACATCGCTTGTCTCCACCCCTGCCTCAGCCCATCTGCTGCTGAAACCCTCATCCATGCCTTCATCACCTCCAGACTCGACTATTCCAATGCTCTCCTGGCCAGCCTCCCATCCTCCATCCTTCATAAACTCTGCTGCCCGTATCCTAACCTGCATCAAGTCTCATTCACCCATTCCCCTGTGCTCGCTGACCTACATTGGCTCCCGATCCACCAATTTTAAAATTCTCATCCTTGTTTTCAAATCCCTCCATGGCCTCGCCCCTCCCTATCGCTGTAACCTCCTCCAGCCTTACAACCCTCTAGGAATTCTGCGTTCCTCCAACTCAGGCCTCTTGTGCATCCCTCACCCCCTTTGCTCCACCATTGGTGGCTGTACCTTCAGCCGTTTGGGCCCTAAGCTCTGGAATTCCCTTCATAAAGCTCTCCACTTCTCCACTTCTTTCTCCTGCTTCAAGATGCATCTTAAAATCTACTTCTTTAACCAAACTTTTAGTTTACACATCCTAATAGCTTCTTCTTTGGCTTGGTGTCAATTTTTGTCTGATTATGTTCCTGTGAAGCCCATAGGAATATTTTCCTATGATATAGGCATTATAGAAATGCATGGCGTTATTATTCATAATGTTGTTGTTGTGCATGTTGTTGTTGTTGATAATGTTGTTGATAATATTGTTGTTGTTGATAATGTTGTTGTTTTTTATCATGTTGTCGCCGCTGATAATGCTGTTGTTAATGTTATTGTTGATCATGTTGTTGTTGTTTGTTGTTGTTGACCATGTTGTCACCGCTGATCATGTTGTTGGTGGTGATGTTGTTGTTAATGTTGCTGCTGATAATGTTGTTGTTAATGTTGTTATTGATAATGTTAATGTTGTTGTTGTTGATAATGTTGTTGTTAATGTTGTTACTGGTAATGTTATTGTTGTTGTTGTTGATAATGTCCCACAAAAACCTTGCTGCCTGCTGCTGGTCCCACTGTGATCCCTCCCATTTATCACCTGCCCCCACCCCCCTCCCGCCAACACTGCATGACAAGGTGTCCCTGCCGGCCTGGCTGTGGGGGGGGGGGGGGGGGCGAGCTCCCGGTCCGCACCCATTCACTGCTGGCAGCTCACCAGTATTGATATAATGAGGCCAAATCACCAAAATCAAGGGGGCCTCTCGCCAGCAACGTTAAGCGTGCGGTTCGATCATCTCATCTACCATCTGTCTAATGCCCCAATCGGAAATCACCCCTTTGTCTCATGGACTTCATGAAAATCTTTTTTCTCTTTAAATGTCTCTTGTCTCTTGTCTTAAATGTCTCAAAAATTGATTTTAAAATTAAATTTCCTTAAAAGTCACCAGACTGGAGATTAAGTGTTGCAGTTTTATAAAGATAATTTTTCCAGCTTTGTTTGATTTTGAAAGATCCCGTATCACAATGAATCAAAGCATCACAGAGTTAGAAACGTCCAATACTTTTGGAATATTTCATCAAGTTTATGAGTAGATGTTTATATCACTGAATGGGAAAGAATGAAAGAAATAAATGAAAGAGGTGAATGAATCTTGTGTAATAAATCTGAAGCATGGCTTTCTGTGAAAGTTGAAGAACTCAATATGATTTTTTAAGCATTCTCTATTAACACTGAGTTCCCACTGAATCAGGAAGATCCAAATTAGTTACATTTCATGCAAATTTAATGCATGGAAGCACATCATAGCAAATTTTATTTAATCAAGGTTATTTCACCCAGATCAAATTAGTTTTTTTTATTAAAACTGGGTTTATATCAAGCATAAAAGGAAAGCTTTGAAATCTTATCCCCACTCTTACCACACAAGTATCTGGACCAGTGAGCTGTCTGTCAAGATGATACTGATTGCTTACACTGCTCTTGAATTGGGAAATAGAGTCCCCAAATATGGGCGTTTAAACATGTGACTGCTGCTCTTCTCACTCCCGCAAACTCCCAGGGAAATTCCAGATCACAAACAACTTTGTCAAATGGGTGTTATCTTTGGGCATCCCATTATTGGCAGAATATTAAAGCCATAGAGAGCAACCACCGTGGACTCACCAAGATGATAAAAGGGCTGAGTAACGCAG
Source organism: Heptranchias perlo (assembly GCF_035084215.1). Classification (NCBI taxonomy): domain Eukaryota; kingdom Metazoa; phylum Chordata; class Chondrichthyes; order Hexanchiformes; family Hexanchidae; genus Heptranchias; species Heptranchias perlo. The sequence goes on from NC_090358.1 coordinate 25,170,364, forward strand.
TGTGCTTAGCCCAGTGGAGTGTAGCAAGCCAGGAGCAGAATCTTGATCTTCATTGGCACCAGCATCACCGAGCTCTCCCCCACCATCAACATCTTGAGGGTCACCAATGACCAGAAACTGAACTGGACCAACCAGATCAACACTGTGGCTGCAAGAACTTGGTACTCTGGGGCGAGTGGCTTACCTCCTAATTCCCAGGTGGAGAAGTTCCTGAAGAAGAACCCTTTCGACCACAAGGCCGTCAGACAGTGGTTGGCACGGAACGTTCTGGAGGTCCTGCAGGGAAGGGAGAGGGTGGATCCGATCGGGCAGTTCCCCGACCAGATGGTCGAAGCCATTTGGCAGAACGTCTTGTCACCGGAACTGACCAATAGGCACCAGGATGTAGCTCGGATAGTGGTGAGAAAGGCCCTCCCTGAGTGGTCTTTGCTACACACACAGAATCTCAGTGCCACCGCAATCTGCCCTCGAGGCTGCGGTGGGAAGGAGACCGTCATCCATCTCCTGGTGGACTGCCCCTTTACGCCGAAGGTGTGGAGAGAGATGCTTTGGTTTCTGTCCCGGTTTATCCAGAAAAACTCGGTAACACGGGACGCTGAGCTCTGTTCCCCGAGACAGACATCAACTACTGCTGGAAGACCATCAACTCAGTGAAGGAGGTCCTTCGGTACACCTGAAACCTGCTGGTCTTCCAGTTGAAGGAGCTGTCCACGACTGACTGTTGCCGACTGGCACACTCCAAGGTCCAGGAGTACGTGCTGCGGGACGCACTGGAGTGAAGTGCAGCCAACACAAGGCTCTAAGGGGAAAGGCCACTATGTAAGACCATTTCACCTTGTATTGTACCGCAAGTATTAGAAGATATGTATTATGTTTTAAATTATAATAATGGAGTTGTATTGTGTATGATCTGAATTGCAATGGTTTTGAATTATAATTGTGACATCTATATGGAACTGTGAGTATCTGTAAATGTTATGAAATAAAGTATATTTTGAAATTTAAAAAAAGGCTTACCTCCTAACTCCTCAAATCCTCTCCGCCACCTACAAGGTTCAAGTCAGGAGCATGATGGAGTATTCATCACTCAACTGCATGGGTGCAGCTGCAACGACACTCAAGATTATTGAGGATACAGCAGTTCTCTAGATCAGTGCCTTTAACATTGATCAATATCCATCCCCTACACCATTGGTACACTGTGGCCGCAGTATGTACGATCTACAGGGTGCACTGCAGTAACTCACCAAAGGTACATTAACAGCACCTCCCTCCCCTGCGACCCCTACCACAGAGTGGAATGAGAGCAGCAATGTCTCCTCCAAGTTCCCCTCCAAGTCACACCCCATCCTGACTTGTGCATATATCGTCTCACACCAGAGTGGGAGCACTGTCACCACAAGGACTGCCGTGATTCAAAGAGAAGACCCACCACCACCTTCTCAGAGCAAATAGGTATGGGCAATTAATGCTGCCATGGCAACGTTGCCCACATCCTGAGGACAATTTTTTTTTAAAATGATAGTTATGAAGAGAGACTTGAAATACTCGAGGGGGATTTTCACCTTGCTTGCGGTTCTCTTTATGAAGATACTGACAGTCGCTGATCCCTCTGTCAGCCATGGCTCAAGTGGGTAGCACTCTCACCTCTGAATCAGAAAGTCCTGGGTTCAAGACCCACTCCAAAGATTGAGCTGAGGATCCAGGCTGATACTTCAATGCAGTACTGAGGGAGTGCTGCACTGTCGGAGGTGCCGTCTTTCAGATGAGATGTTAAACCGAGGCCCCGTCTGCCCTCTTAGGTGGATGTAAAAGATGTCATGGCACTATTTCTAAGAAGAGGAGGGGAATTCTCCCTGATGTCCTGGCCAATATTTATCCCTCAACCAACATCACTAAAACAGATGATCTGGTCATTATCACATTGCTGTTTGTGGGACCTTGCTATGCACAAATTGGCTGCCATGTTTCCTACAGTGACTGCATTAGTGACTACACTTCAAAAAGCATTTCATTGGCTGTAAAGCACTTTTAAAAAATTATTTGTTCATGGGATGTGGGCGTCGCTGGTGAAGTCAGCATTTATTGCCCTTCCCTAATTGCCCTTGAGAAGGTGGTGGTGAGCCGCCTTCTTGAACCACTGCAGTCCGTGTGGTGATGGTTCTCCCACAATGCTGTTAGGTAGGGAGTTCCAGGATTTTCACCCAGCGACTTAGAGATGTCCTGAGGTCGTGAAAGAGGCTATATAAATACAACTCTTTCTTTCTTCTTTCTATGCCTTACCTGCTCCCGTGCTATTTTACTAGATTACTGAAACCTCACGATGCCCAGAGGCTTCTCCGAGTGGCAGAATATTTCCCCATTACAATTCACTTATGTGTTATTTTTAGCGCAATGATTAATGTGTTCACATCAATGGGATCATTTTTCAAGTACATACTGAGGGAGGTGATGTTAATTGTATCCATGTGATTTATATCAATTAGTGTTAATTGTATTCAGGTGGTTCATATCAATTGGGAACTCTCTTGTATCCATTTATAAGAGAGCTGATGGAGGGTGTGTATGGGGGTAATGTTGATCTCTGTGAATAAAGGATTGGAAGCAACTGAAGACCAGGCTCTAGTATTCTATCCTTCACCCCCTGGCTATCCAATTTATCACTGGTGAATCTTGGCATCAGGCAGTTTCCTCCCACCCCCAAAATCCCCTGTCCGCTATTGTTATGAACTGAGTCTCCCGTTTCAAATAACAGGTTACCAGTTTTGCTAAAATGACCCGCACTGGAGTTTGAAGTGAATTCATTGACCGACATGCTACATATTATCATTGGACTATTTTTAACCCCCAATAAACTTATGTATTAGGGGGTCAAAGAATTAAATTCTCACTGTCCAAAAAAATACATAGAAATACGTAAAAGTTACATCACGGAAACAGGCCATTCGGCCAATCCAGTCCATTTCAGCGTTTACCCTCCTTGTGAGCAAATAGTCCAAATCACATTTACCAATCGCGTTCCCATATCCCTTCATCCCCTTTTCTTTCATCTGCCTATCCAATCTAATCTTAAATATTGACATCGTTTCTGCCTCAACCGCTACCCCTGGAAATGAATTCCACCGCCTCACACCTCTCTGTGTGAATAAGTTTCTCCTGCCCTCTGTTCTAAATGTCTTACATTTAATCTTGCACTTATGGCCCTCATTCTTAACCCCACAACTATTGGAAACAATCTTATTCCAGCTACCATGTCCCATCCTTTCATAATTTTAAACACTTCTATCCGATCGCCTCATCATCGATGTTCTTCTAATGAGAAAAGACCAGGATCTCATTCTCTCTTAAGAACTCCCCAGCTGACAAGATTCTGTACAACACTGCACTGAGATCTATTCATTGACTAAGGAGCATGATAGGGATCGGAACGGGGAACACTCCAAGATATGTCTTCGGAGCAAATTGGAGTAATTCTGCCGCCTGATTTTTGTGTTTCAGATTTCCAGAATAACAATCAAAAAAATAAGTTTTTATTCCGCACTCCGGAATTTGTTTTTGTATAGTTGAATAATTCATTCATTTTTTATTCCAGAATTGTTTGTGTCTATAGTATCATGCCAACATGTTTTATGTAGTCATTGCGTTGGGGTTGTAATATTTTAAAGCTGAGCAGCATTCATTGCATCGCAATGACACACATTGTGTGCCCCGCAAAGCAGAAGGCACAACCCGTGAAATATATCTTGTTCAGGACTCAAACAAAAGGCTAGTAAAATTTAATGGCACGTTTGATTGACAGGTGATTTGAGGTGTGCCCTTGAACTAACAGAAAGCTCACACAGCAATGGACAACGGAATTTCTTTGTGAAGGAAATTTAATCAAGACAAGGTCAGGTGGTTGTTGCGTTGATGGAGAAGGAGGTGCAGACCAACATTATTAGTTTACACAGCGGGCTATTGTCAACAATAAGAAATGGCCATTGTAAAATCACATGGAGCTATGCAGTAAAATCACAGGACTATATGTAAAATCACATGGGGCTATACTGTAAAATCACAGGACTATATGTAAAATCACATGGGGCTATACTGTAAAATCACAAGACTATATGTAAAATCACATGGGGCTATACTGTAAAATCACAGGATTATACTGTAAAATCCCCATCCTTGGTTTCCCCTCTCCCCCACCCTCAGTTTCCCCTCTCCCCACCCTCAGTTTCCCCTCTCCCCACCCTCAGTTTCCCCTCTCCCCACCCTCAGTTTCCCCTCTCCCCCACCCTCAGTTTCCCCTCTCCCCCACCCTCAGTTTCCCCTCTCTCCTGGCCTCAGTTTCCCCTCTCCCCCACCCTCAGTTTCCCCTCTCTCCTGGCCTCAGTTTCCCCTCTCCCCCACCCTCAGTTTCCCCTCTCCCCCGCCCTCGGGGCGGCCTCCTGATTGTCGGAACTTCAGCCACTGTCATGAAATCAGGAACAAAGATACTACAGCGAACCCAACTGTTATAAGGTACATACGCTAACATTTGTAGAAGTCACATGATCCAGGCACATGATCAACCATCCAGGACTATCTCCAAACAGAGTTGGCAACCCGAAGGTTAAGGGGTGATCTGATCAAAGTCTATATACAGTTTCTGCATACAGTTTTGGTCTCCATACTTAAGAAAAGACATACTTGCTCTCGAGGCAGTACAAAGAAGGTTCACTCGGTTAATCCCGGGGATGAGGGGGTGGACATATGAGGAGAGGTTGAGTAGATTGGGACTCTACTCATTGGAGTTCAGAAGAATGAGAGGCGATCTTATTGAAACATATAAGATTGTGAAGGGGCTTGATCGGGTGGATGCGGTAAGGATGTTCCCAAGGATGGGTGAAACTAGAACGAGGGGGCATAATCTTAGAATAAGGGGCTGCCCTTTCAAAACTGAGATGAGGAGAAACTTCTTCACTCCGAGGGTAGTAGGTCTGTGGAATTTGCTGCCCCAGGAAGCTGTGGAAGCTACATCATTAAATAAATTTAAAACAGAAATAGACAGTTTCCTAGAAGTAAAGGGATTTAGGGGTTACGGGGAGCGGGCAGGAAATTGGACATGAATTTAGATTTGAGGTTAGGATCAGATCAGCCATGATCTTATTGAATGGCAGAGCAGGCTCGATGGGCCGATTGGCCTACTCCTGCTCCTATTTCTTATGTTCTTATGTTCTTATGAGATATTAAGGGGAACGGATAGGGTGGATAGAGAGAAACTATTTCCGCTGGTTGGGGATTCTAGGAGTAGGGGGCACAGTCTAAAAATTAGAGCCAGACCTTTCAGAAGCGAGATTAGAAAACATTTCTACACACAAAGGGTTGTAGAAGTTTGGAACTCTCTTCCGCAAACGGCAATTGATACTAGCTCAATTGGTAAATTTAAATCTGAGATAGATAGCTTTTTGGCAACCAAAAGTATTAAGGGATATGGGCCAAAGGCAGGTATATGGAGTTAGATCACAGATCAGCCATGATCTTATCAAATGGCGGAGCAGGCACGAGGGGCTGAATGGCCTACTCCTCTTCCTATGTTCCTATGAATGAGAAGTCTACCGCTGAGCTAAAGCTGATTCCTCAGATGGTCTTTAATTTTGCAATAATACCACTTTAAATTATACGTATTAGAAGATCATGACAGACTATATACTGTAAGTAAGTGTCTTGCTCTAAGAATAGCCAAGGCCCTTGTGCAGATCCTTTTCAAATATCTTTAAAAACCATCATAGAATCATGGAATGAAACAGCACAGAAAGAGGCCATTTGGCCCATCATGCCTGTGCTGGCTCTTTGAAAGAGCTATCGAAGTAGTCCCACTCCCATGCTCTTTCCCATTAGTCCTGTAAATTTTTTCCCTTCAAGTATTTATCCAATTCCGTTTTGAAAATTACTATTGAATCTGTTTCCGCCACCGTTTCAGGCAGTGCATTCCAGATCATAACAACTCACTGCGTAATTTTTTTTTTTCCTTATCTTGCCTCTGGTTCTTTTGCCAATTACCTTAAATCTGTGTCCTCTGGTTACTGACCCTTCTGCCGCTGGAAACAGTTTCTCCTTATTTACTCTATCAAAACGCTTCTTGATTTTGAACACGTCTATCAAATCTCTCCTTAACCTTCTCTGCTCTAAGGAGAATGAACCCAGCTTCTCTAGCCTTGCCACATAACTGAAGTCCCACATCCCTGGTACCATAAGAACATAAGAGCATAAGAAATAGGAACAGGAGCAGGCCATACGGCCCCTCAAGCCTGCTCCGCCATTCAGTAAGATCATGGCTGATCTTTGACCTCAATTCCACTTTCCAGCCCAATCCCCATATCCCTTTGAAAATCTATCGATTTCAATCTTGGATGTATTCAATGACTGAGCATCCACAGCCCTCTGGGGTAGAGAATTCCAAAGATTTACAAAGAAATTTTTCCTCATCTCAGTCCTAAATGTCCGACCCCTTATCCTGAGACTATGCCCCCAAGTTCTAGACTCTCCAGCCAGGGGAAACAGCCTCTTAGCATCTACCCATTCTAGTAAATCTCCTCTGTACCCTAGCCCTATACAACTGCAGCAAGACTTCCTTACTCTTGTACTCCAACCCCCTTGCAACAAAGGCCAACACACCATTTGCCTTCCTAATTGCTTGCTGTAACCACATGTTAACTTTCAGTGTTTCGTGTACTAGGACACCCAAATCCCTCTGAACACCAACATTTAATAGTTTCTCACCATTTAAAAAACATTCTGTTTTTCTATTCCTCCTACCAAAGTGAATAACCTCACATTTCCCCACATTATACTCCATCTGCCACCTTCTTGCCCACTCACTTAATCTGTCTATATCCCTTTGCAGACCCTTTGGGCATGATTTTAACCCCAAAGAGCGGGTGGGTTGGGGGCAGGGGGGGGTGGGAGTAAAAATTTTAAAAGTTTAGAACGGGAACAAGTCCCGGCTCCAACATGCCAAAAAATGAGTTTTACCCAGAAACCCGAAATCCCGTCGCCAATCAAAACTGGTGACATGACATTTAAAGAGGCAATTAATACCGTTGGAGTACTTTAATCAATTAAATCTGTGGGAATCGAGGCAGAGAAACAATTTTACCTCTGCCTGAACGTGTCTCTCGTGGCCTCTGAAACACACCATGGAAACGGAGGTGAGTTGCAGCCGGCAGCCATTTGGACATTTAAACCAGTGATTGACACGTGGGGATTAAAGGTGAGTTTTTGCAGCAAGGCAATCAGTTTTCTCAGATAAACCTTTGGCTGGGAGTTATTCGTGTTTAGACTCAGATTTCTTTGTTCACATTCAGAATTCTTCTATCCAGACATATTTGCCTGCATTTTGGTCCCCCTCAAATTTACACCATCAGGATGGGGGGGTGCACTGGATGTATTCAGCACTACATCCGAGGAGGAGGCACATCACCACCTGCACCAGGCACGGCGTGCAGTTCTGGGAGTTGCAGCTCCACAGGACCGTGGTGCATCACTATGACCTGCAGAAGAGCAGAGAGGGGACCAATGGAAGGGCCAAGGTCACAGGAGGCACTACCCCCGTGAGAGGGTCTACAGGCAGAGGCTGAGCTTCCTGGACCTCCCTGAGGCTCAGATTGAGTCACCAGGTGGTCGCAGACATCTGCAGCCTCCTACATGCAGAGCTGCACCCGGCTGGGCCTGGTGACCACACATTGCCCATCACAGTTAAAGTCACCACTGCCCTCGATTTCTTCGCCTCCGGATCCTTCCAGGGCGCCACCGGTGACATCACCAGGATCTCTCAGCTGTCACACATATGTGCAAACGACAGGTCACAGATGGCTTGTTTGCCAGGGCATCCGACTACCTCAACTTCCCCATCGACATCAGCCAGACTGAGAGGGCAGTGGGTTTCCACTCTCTGGCTGGCTTCCCACGGGTACAGGACGCAATTGATTGCACACATGTAGCAATCCGAAGACCTCCACAGAAGCCAGGAATGTTCATCAACAGAAAGGGATATCACTCCATCGATGCACAGCTGCTTTGCGACTCTCAGAAGAGGTTTCTGCAGGTGTGTGCCAAATTCCCTGGTAGCTGCCATGATTCCTTCATTTTGCGCGAGTCCAACATCCCGGCCCTCTTCCAGGCACAAAACAGACTTGAGGGCTGGTTTCTTGGAGACAAGGGATACCCCCTGCAGACGTGGCTCATGACACCTGTGAGAAACCTCACCAGCGAGGCACAGCAGCGGTACAACGACAGTCACATCACCACCAGGTCTGTCATTGAACAAACCATTGGAATGCTGGAGATGTGCTTCCGGTGCCTGGATCGATCTGGGGGAGCCCTTCAGTACTCACCGGCGAGGGTGTGTAGAATAATAGTCGAGTGTTGCGTCCTGCACAACATCGCTCGACAGAGAGGGTTACAGGTGGATGAGATCCCATGTGCTCATGAAGCATCCACACCTGCCATCAATATTGAAGAAGACGAGGGTGAGGAGGAGGAGGATGATCAGGGTGAGGGAGGATGAGGAGAAGACGATGGGTGAAACATCGGCAGAGCAGCGTCTCACCTGGCTGCTCATCATGCCAGGGAGTCATTCATATTTGATAGATTCTCATAGGGAGATTTGCAAAGTGACGACAGCCAAGTACTCAGACCACCTGTAGTAACCACCACAACTAGAACCTACCCCCCCACCCCCCACCCCAGGTTGCACAAAATAGTCCAACAATGGCACGTACACCCATTGCAAACACACCCAATGGGTGGCATCTAGTTTCACCGTTCATGAGCAACCACGTGTAAGGGCGCTTTCACAAAAGGGACTCAAGAATGAGCAAGACCTGGCAGCGGTGGTGATAATCATAATATTTAATGTGAAGTTAACATAAATACAAATGAAAAACATTATATTCTGTCAGACACCCTTGTGCATCCCCTTGGTGATCACAAAACCTTTGACTTCCTCTTCCTACCGCTTCTATGTGGTGCATCCCCTGTGGCTGCAGCAGAGGTATGGCAGGTTGCTCAGATTCATGCCCTGACTGCTTAGATGCTTTGGGCTGACGCCCTCTGAGTTTTGGAGCCCATGAGGGCCCTTCCAAAGGCTGCTTCACCTGCACCTGTGCAGGGGCAGACTCGGCCACCTGGAGAGGAGGCAGCATTGCAGGTACTGGTTGAGGAGGGGGGCAATGGATGAGACGTGGGAGCGCTTTGAGTGTCATCCCCACTTCCATGTCCCCTTTCGCCATCATCCCTCTCCTGGGCCAGGCCCACATCACTCCTACCACTCTGCTGGACAATAGTTTGGAGGACATGTGTGATGCCTTGTAAGGCCAGTGCTAGTGTATCTGTCTGCCTGTCTAAGGCAGCAGAATGTAGTTCAACTTAAGTCCGCATGGCCATTGCCAGGGCCTGAATGGTCTCATTTGTGAGCCGTGCTTGAAGTTCAGTGGAGGCTGCTGTTCTCTCCATTTCAGACGTTGCCGCACTTACCTGCACCACCAATCCACTAGCGATGGAGCTGGACTCCTCCATCCTCTCCGCTATTATGGAGATTGTGCATGGCATGTTTTCCACTCCCTCGCAAAGTTCCTCCTGTAACTCTCTCATTCAACTTTTCAAGGATAGCCCCCGGGGTTCAGCATCTGTGCCAAGCTGAGCAGAGCTTGGAGAGGAGTGCCCCCACCGCCATGGACTCTCCACTACTGCCCCTGCCACCAGTGTCTGCTCATGCTCATTTCTGTTGATTCACCTGGTGACAACCCAACTACCTCTCTAATAGGACCACCGAGATGCGAGTATCTGCACTGGTGGACGGCTCGCTAAGATGTGACGGTGCGCCCTCAGAGGCCGGGAGCTCCTCTGAGGAATCACCTCATCCACGTCTTCAATCCGTGATGCCCCTGGAAGAGAACATACAGCAATATTAATAATCATCGCAGAAATAATGTTGCGATGAGCATACTGAGGTGTGCAACAGGTCAATCATTTATTACATGAATCCATGTTGTGTGTGAGGAACGTTAAAGTTCTGTCACCAGACGTTTGCGGGTTGCCAGTCTCAGCAGCCCTGACGACCAGGCACTCCACCGTGCGGCTTATCTCCTATGTCTCCTCCTCCGCCTCTGTGAGGGCCATGATTTGTGGAGGTCCCCCTCCAGTCTTCGTCCTCTCCCTTGCATTTTGCGCTTTCTTCTCCTACAAGTTGCTAAAGTACAATCATGTGAGTGAGTGAGGGTGAAGTGGTCACCCGATGGATGCATTGCTTTGGGTCAGGATGACACTGAAGCAGATGCATCAGAGGGCGACGATCAGACAGATTGATCACATTGGATCAGGACTGGGGTAAGTGGGAGAGGTGGGTGCACAAATTAGGGGGTGAAGAAGTGCACAGAAAGTGAAGGCAACTTGACACTGAGCCTTAAGTGGGTGTGAGGCGTGATGTGATGGAGTCGGCTTCATAGGGCAGTGTGAGTGGGGGTAATGTTCACCACAGGATCCAGGTCAATCAGTAACTGTACTCACTTTTCCTGACCTGGTTAGGTCATTAAATTTCTTTCTGCATTGCAGCCCCGATCAGGGCACTGTGCTCCTGCTGTTTACCTGGTCTGCCACCTCCAGCCACGCCTTCTTTGTGGCAGAGCCAGGTTTCTTACTCCTGTCTGGCGGATAAAGTACCTCCCTCCTGCTTCTCACTGCACTCAGCAATGTCTCCAGGGTGGCGTCGGAGAACCTAGGTCCTGGCTTGGTTCTGGAACATTCCATAGTCATTGTAGCCTCCTTTCTCCTTCAAAATACATTGTTGAAGTAGCCCTTTAAATAGTGGGCTTTAAATGTGCCCAGTCCGCCTACTGTGCGGCTTGAGGAGGCAAAATCCAGAAGTTGAGTTACGTGGCTTCAATTGAGTCTTGATCGCTCGGGAAACCACACAATTTTTTTCTCTGGGTTTCCCACCCAATTATTGACTCCCCTCGCTGAGATCCCACCTCCTAGTTAAAATTTAAGCCATTGCATCCTCCTCACAGCTCACTTTCCCAACTAGCTTGGTATTGTCAGCAAACTTGGACACATTACATTTGGTCCCTTCATCTAAGTCATTAATGTAGATTGTAAATTTTTTTTTAATTCATTCATGGGATGTGGGCGTCGCTGGCGAGGCCAGCATTTATTTCCCACCCCTAGCAGGGTACGGTAGCATAGTGGTTATGTTACTGGGCTAGTAATCCAGAGGCCTGGACTAAAATCCAAATTTGAACTCATGTTCAAATCCCGCAACGGCAGCTGGCGAATTTAAATTCAATTAATTAATTAAAAAATTCAATTAATTAAATAAAAAATCTGGAATTAAAATACTAGTATCAGTGATGATGGCCATGAAACTACCGGATTGTCGTAAAAACCCATCTGGTTCACTAATGTCCTTTAGGGAAGGAAACCTGCCATCCTTACCCGGTCTGGCCGAAATGTGACTCCAGACCCACAGCAATGTGGTTGATTCTTAATTGCCCTCTGAAATGGCCCAGCAAGCCACTCAGTTGTAAAATCTCGCTACGAAAAGTCATAATAAGAATAAAACCGGACGGACCACCCGGCATCGGACCACTAGGCACCGGACACGACAACGGCAAAACACCAAGCCCAGTCGACCCTGCAAGGTCCTCCTTACTAACATCTGGGGACTTGTGCCAAAATTGGGAGAGCTGTCCCACAGACTAGTCAAGCAACAGCCTGACATAGCCATACTCACAGAATCATATCTTTCAGCCAACGTCCCAGACTCTTCCATCACCATCACCTGGGTATGTCCTGTCCCACCGGCAGGACAGACCCACCAGAGGTGGCGGTACAGTGATATACAGTCAGGAGGGAGTGGCCCTGGGAGTCCTCAACATTGACTCTGGACCCCATGAAATCTCATGGCATCAGGTCAAACATGGGCAAGGAAACCTCCTGCTGATTACCACCTACCGTCCTCCCTCAGCTGATGAATCAGTCCTCCTCCATGTTGAGCACCACTAGGAGGAAGCACTGAGGGTAGCAAGGGCACAGAATGTACTCTGGGTGGGGGACTTCAATGTCCATCACCAAGAGTGGCTCGGTAGCACCACTACTGACCGAGCTGGCCGAGTCCTGAAGGACATAGCTGCTAGACTGGGCCTGCGGCAGGTGGTGAGCGAACCAACACGAGGGAAAAACTTACTTGACCTCGTCCTCACCAATCTTCCTGTCGCAAATGCATCTGTCCATGACAGTATTGGTAGGAGTGACCACCGCACAGTCCTCGTGGAGATGAAGTCCCGTCTTCGCACTGAGGACACCATCCAACGTGTTGTGTGGCACTACCACCGTGCTAAATGGGACAGATTCAGAACGGATCTAGCAGCTCAAAATTGGGCATCCATGAGGCGCTGTGGGCCATCAGCAGCAGCAGAATTGTATTCCAGCACAATCTGTAACCTCATGGCCCGGCATATTCCTCACTCTACCATTACCAACAAGCCAGGGGACCAACCCTGGTTCAATGAGGAGTGTAGAAGAGCATGCCAGGAGCAGCACGAGGCGTACCTAAAAATAAGGTGCCAACCTGGTGAAGCTACAACTCAGGACTACATGCATGCTAAACAGCGGAAGCAACATGCTATAGACAGAGCTAAGCGATTCCACAACCAACGGATCAGATCAAAGCTCTGCAGTCCTGCCACATCCAGTCGTGAATGGTGGTGGACAATTAAACAACTAACGGGAGGAGGAGGCTCTGCAAACATCCCCATTCTCAATGATGGCGGAGTCCAGCATGTGAGTGCAAAAGACAAGGCTGAAGCGTTTGCAACCATCTTCAGCCAGAAGTGCCGAGTGGATGATCCATCTCAGCCTCCTCCCGATATCCCCACCATCACGGAAACCAGTCTTCGGCCAATTCGATTCACTCCACGTGATATCAAGAAACGGCTGAGTGCACTGGATACAGCAAAGGCTATGGGCCCCGACAACATCCCAGCTGTAGTGCTGAAGACTTGTGCTCCAGAACTAGCTGCGCCTCTAGCCAAGCTGTTCCAGTACAGCTACAACACTGGCATCTACCCGACAATGTGGAAAATTGCCCAGGTATGTCCTGTCCACAAAAAGCAGGACAAATCCAATCCGGCCAATTACCGCCCCATCAGTCTACTCTCAATCATCAGCAAAGTGATGGAAGGTGTCGTCAACAATGCTATCAAGCGGCACTTACTCACCAATAACCTGCTCACCGATGCTCAGTTTGGGTTCCGCCAGGACCACTCGGCTCCAGACCTCATTACAGCCTTGGTCCAAACATGGACAAAAGAGCTGAATTCCAGAGGTGAGGTGAGAGTGACTGCCCTTGACATCAAGGCAGCATTTGACCGAGTGTGGCACCAAGGAGCCCTAGTAAAATTGAAGTCCATGGGAATCAGGGGGAAAACTCTCCAGTGGCTGGAGTCATACCTAGCACAAAGGAAGATGGTAGTGGTTGTTGGAGGCCAATCATCTCAGCCCGCAGGGCATTGCTGCAGGAGTTCCTCAGGGCAGTGTCCTAGGCCCAACCATCTTCAGCTGCTTCATCAATGACCTTCCCTCCATCATAAGGTCAGAAATGGGGATGTTCGCTGATGACTGCACAGGGTTCAGTTCCATTCGCAACCCCTCAGATAATGAATCAGTCCGAGCCCACATGCAGCAAGACCTGGACAACATCCAGGCTTGGGCTCATAAGTGGCAAGTAACATTCGCGCCAGATAAGTGCCAGGCAATGACCATCTCCAACAAGAGAAAGTCTAACCACCTCCCCTTGATATTCAACGGCATTACCATCGCCGAATCCCCCACCATCAACATCCTGGGGGTCACCATTGACCAGAAACTGAACTGGACCAGCCATATAAATACTGTGGCTACGAGAGCAGGTCCGAGGCTGGGTATTCTGCAGCGAGTGACTCACCTCCTGACTCCCCAAAGCCTTTCCACCATCTACAAGGCACAAGTCAGGAGTGTGATGGAATACTCTCCACTTGCCTGGATGAGTGCAGCTCCAACAACACTCAAGAAGCTCGACACCATCCAAGATAAAGCAGCCCGCTTGATTGGCACCCCATCCATCACCCTAAACATTCACTCCCTTCACCACCGGCGCACTGTGGCTGCAGTGTGTACCATCCACAGGATGCTCTGCAGCAACTCACCAAGAATTCTTCGACAGCACCTCCCAAACCCGCGACCTCTACCACCTAGAAGGACAAGAGCAGCAGGCACATGGGAACACCAGGCTCACCACCACCTTCTCAAGGGCAATTAGGGATGGGCAATAAATGCCGGCCTCGCCAGCGACGCCCACATCCCGTGGACGAATTAAAAAAAAAAAAAAAATTGCCCTTGAGAAGGTGGTGGTGAGCCGCCTTCTTGAACCGCTGCAGTCCGTGTGGTGAAGGTTCTCCCACAGCGCTGTTAGGAAGGGAGTTCCAGGATTTTGACCCAGCAACGATGATGGAACGTCGATATATTTCCAAGTCGGGATGGTGTGTGACTTGGAGGGGAACGAGCAGGTGGTGTTGTTCCCATGCGCCTGCTGCCCTTGCCCTTCTAGGTGGTAGAGGTCGTGGGTTTGGGAGCTGCTGTCGAAGAAGCCTTGGCAAGTTGCTGCAGGGCATCCTGTGGATGGTACACACTGCAGCCACAGTGCATCGGTGGTGAAGGGAGTGAATGTTTAAGGTGGTGGATGGGGTGCCAATCAAGCGGGCTGCTTTGTCCTGGATGGTGTTGAGCTTCTTGAGTGTTGTTGGAGCTGCACTCATCCAGGCAAGTGGAGAGTATTCCATCACACTCCTGACTTGTGCCTTGTAGATGGTGGAAAGGCTTTGGGGAGTCAGGAGGTGAGTCACTCGCCATAGAATACCCAGCCTCTGACCTGGTCTTGTAGCCACAGTATTTATGTGGCTGGTCCAGTTAAGTTTCTGGTCAATGGTGATCCCCAGGATGTTGATGGTGGGGGATTCGGTGATAAACAGCTGAGGCCCAAGCACCGATCCTTGCGGCACCCCACTAGTTACAGCCTGCCAGCCTGAGAATGACCACTTTATTCCTACTTTCTTTTATGTCCGTTAACCAATCCTCTATCCATGCTAATATATTACCCCCACCCCCATGAGCCCTTACAATTGTGTAACAACCTTTTGTGTGGCATCTTATCGAATGCCACCGGTTCCCCTTTAATTACCCTGCTAGTTACAACCTCAAAAAACTCTAATAAATTTGTTGAACACGATTTCCTTTTCATAAAACCGTGTTGACTCTGCCTAATCATATTATGATTTTCTAAGTGCCCTGTTACCATTTCCTTAATAATAGATTCCAGCATTTTCCCGATTACTGATGTCAGGCTAACTGGCCTGTAGTTCCCTGTTTTCTCTCTCCCTCCTTTCTTGAATAGTGGGGTTACATTTACTACCATCCAATCCACTGGGACTGTTCCAGAATCTAGGGAATTTTGGAAGATCACACCCAATGCATCCACTACCTCTGCAGGCACCTCTTTTAAAACCCGAGAATGTAGGCCACAGGTCTGGGGGATTTGTTGGCTTTTAGTCTCATTAATTTCTCCGGTATTTTTTCTTTACTAACCTTAATTGCTTTAAGTTCCTCACTCTCATTAGACACTTGGTTCTCCACTATTTCTGGTATGTTTTTTGTGCCTTCTACTGTGAAGACAGATACAAAATATTTGTTTAATGTCTCTGCCATATCCTTATTCCCATTATAATTTCTCTTGTATCAATCTCTAAGGGACCCACGTTTACTTTTGCTACTCTTTTTCTTTTTACATACTTGTAGAAGCTCTTACAATCTGTTTTTTATTTCTTGTTTACTCTCATATTCTATTTTCTCTCTACCAATTTTTTGGTCATCCTTTGCTGGTTTCTAAAACTCTCCCAATCCTCAGGCTTACTATTCTTCTTGGCAACATTATGAGCCTCTTCTTTTAATCTAATACTATCCTTAATTTCTTTAGCTAGCCACGGATGGATCATTTTTCCTGTGGAGTTTTTATTCCTCAATGGAATGTATATTCGTTGAGAATTATGAAATATTTCTTTAAATGTTCACCATTGCTTATCTACCGTCATACCTTTTAATCTAAATTCTCAATCAACTATAATTTCGGACTTAAGTACGTCACTCTCGAACTCAATGTGAAAGTCTATCATATTATGATCACTCTTCCCCAGAGGGATCCCTTACTATGCGATTTCTAATTAACCCTGTCTCATTACACAAGACAAGATCTAAACTAGCCTGTTCCCTGATTGGTTCCTTGACATATTGTTCTAGGAACCTGTCTTGAATGCATTCCATGAACTCGTCCTCCAAACTACTTTTGCCAATTTGATTTGCCTGGTTATATGAAGATTAAAGTCGCCCACGATTATTGCATTACCTTTGTTACAAGCTCCTCTTATTTCTTGATTAATACTCTGTCCAACGGTACGACTACTGTTAGGGGGCCTATAAACAACTCCCACCAGTGTTTTCTGCCTCTTGTTATTTCTTATCTCCACCCAGACTGATTCTATTTCCTGATCTTCCGAGCCAAGATCCTTTCTCACTACTGTCTTTATGTCCTTCTTTATTATCAGGGCTACTCCCCACCTCCTTTTCCATTTTGACTGTCTTTCGAAAAGTCAAGTACCCTGGAATATTTTGTTCCCAACCTTGGTCACCTTGTAGCCATGTCACAGTAATGGCGACTAGATCAAACCCATTTATCTCTATTTGTGCCATTAATCCACCTATCTTGTTACGAATGCTTCTTGTATTCAGATATACCGCCTTTAATTTTAACTTTTTACTATTTTTTCCTGATTTGACCTTATTCACTGATGCACTATTACCGTCAAACTCTCTGTCCCTTCCTGACCCACTCTGCTTATCTTTACACAAATCGTTACACTGCTCTTTGGCCTTGACTTTTCTCTTTAGATTTATAAATTTACCCTTACCTGAAACCTCCTCCTTTTTAGTTTAAAGCCCTATCTGCCGCCCTAGTTACTCAAATTCCCCAGGACGCTGATCCCAGCCCGGTTTAAGTGGGGCCCGTCCCAGTGGAACAGCTCCCTCTTTCCCCAGTACTGGTGCCAGTGCCCCATGAATTGAAACCTCTGTCTTCCTCACCACTCTTTAAAAGCAGAGAACTTCAGTTCAGCAGCTAGTAAAACATTTAGGACTCAATTTTAAAAAGGCGGTGGGGGGAGGGATGGGGTCAATGGCCGCACGGCAAACGTGAATCATAAAAACTTCCCTTTTCCCACACGATCCTGACTTAATTGGTGGCCATGAATTGCGTTTCCGGGTTTGCCGTCCGAAAGCTGCGCAGTGGGCGGACTGCGCACCCGCACGACAGGCTGTCAGCTGGAACATCTGGATTTAAAGGGCCATTGCTCCAATGGATTTTGCTGGAGCAAAGAGCCAGAAGGCCCAATGGAACAGCACAGGGCCAAGCCTGCTCCAGGATTCAGCAATGCCTCACTACAGCTGCTACTGGCCGGGGTGAGGAGGAGGAGGGAACTATTTTACTCGGTCGACGGGAGGCAGCGCCCTGCCTCTGCCGCCAAGAAGGCCTGGCTCGAGGTGGCAGAAAAGGTCACCAGCAGCAGCAACATATCCTGCATTTGGGTCCAGTGCAGGAAGTGTATCAATGACCTAATTAGGTCAGCAAAAGTGAGCACACTTACTGATTCGCCTGCATTCCATGGTGCTCATCAAACCCCCTCTCCCCCCCCAACTCATTCTGCACTGCCAAGACTACTCCATCACATCACTCCTCACACCCACTTAAGGCTCATCCTCAACTTGCCGTCACTCCCTGATCACTTCCTCACCTCCCCATTTGTGACCCCACCACTACCACTCACCGCAATCCTGATCCAATGTGATGTCTCTGTCTCATACTCACCCTCTGATGCATCTCTTTCACAGTCAGCCTCACCCAAAGCAATGCATTCATCGGCTGGCCACTTCACCCTCACTCACTCACACGTCTGTACTTCCTCCCCTTCTGGGCAGAAGAGAGCCCAAAATGCACGCGAGAGGGCGAGGTCTGGAGGGGGGCCACAACAAATAGTGGTCCTCACAGACACGGAGGAGGAGGTCCTGGGGATCAGCCGCACACTCGAGTGCCTGTCCATCGGGGACGCCGAGACTGGTACCTCACAAACGTCTGCTGACACAACTTTAACATTCATCACACTCAACATGAATTGATGTTACCAATGGTTGGCATGTTGAACACCTCAGTATGCTCATCGCAACTTGACACATCTGTGATGATATTGCCTTCTGTTCTCTTACAGGCCCTTGCAGTGACGGCAGAGGACGATTCCTCAGAGGAGCTCCAGGCCTCTGAGAGTGCACCATCACATCCTAGTGAGCCATCCACCAGCGCAGATACTCACACCTCGGAGGGTTCCAGTACTCAGTTAGTTGAGTTGGCATCTGGTGAGTCACCACACCCAAGTGAGCACAAGCAGACACTGGTGGCAGGGGCAGCTGTGGAGAGTCCGTGTCGATGGGAGCACTCCTCCCCAGGCTCTGCTCAGCTGGACGCAGATGCTGAACCCTGGGGGCCATCCTTTAAAAGGAGAATGATCGAGGGACAGCAGCACATTTGCGAGGTACTGGAACAGATGCCACGTGCACTCTCCACAATCGCGCAGAGGATGGAGGAGTCCAACTCCTGCATGAGTGGAATGGTGGCACAGGTACGTGAGGGAATCTCTGAGATAGTGTCACAGGGACGTGAGCAACTGTCTTGAGATGGTGTCACAGGTAAGTGCGGGAATGTCTGCGATGGAGAGAAGACTAGCCTTCATTGAGCTTCACACACGGCTCACAAATGAATCCACTCAGGCCCTGACAACGGCCGTGCGGACTCAGGGTGAATAACGTCCTGCCGCCCTAAACAGGCTGACAGATACTTTAGAAGTGGCCTTCCAAGGCATCACACATGTCCACCATACTGTTGTCCAGCAGGGTGGTAGGAGTGATGTGGGCCTGGCCCAGGGGAGGGATGATGGTGAAAGGGGACATGGAAGTGGGGACACCACTCAAAGCATTCCCAAGTCTCAACCGTTGCCCCCCTCTCAACCAGTACCCGCAATGCTGCCTCCACTCCAGGTGGCCGAGTCTGCCCCTGCACAGGTGCAGGTGGAGCAGGGGCCCTCACAGTCTCCAAAACCCAGAGGGCGTAGGCCCAAAACATCTAAGCAGTCCGGCCATGGGCATGAACATGATTAACCTGCCACTACCTCTGCTGCAGACACAGGAGATGCACCACGTAGAAGTAATGGAAGAGAAAGGCTAAGGTTTTGTGATCACGAAGGGGATGTACAAGGATGTCTGACAGGCTGTCACGTTTTTCGTTTATATTTAGTTTATGTTACATTCACATTAAATGTTAACATTCTTACCACTACTGCCATGTCTTGCCCTTTCTTGACTGGCTTTTGTGATAGGGCCCTTTCATGAGCTTCACCATGAACGGAGACACTTGATGCCACCCAGTGGGTCACTTTACAGTGGGTGTATGTGTAGTTGCAGGACTGTTTTGTGCAGAGAGTGGGGGAGAAGCTCGTGCTGGCGCTAGTCTGTCCAGTTGGTGTGAGGACTGGCCTCTTCTCACTTTCTGATCTTACGAGAACCGTTCACATATGAGTGACTCCCTGGCCTCACGAGCAGCCAGGTGAGCCGTTGCTCTGCCCATGAGCTCGTCCTCCTCCTCCTCCTCCTTCTCCTGCTCCTCCTCAATGGGGATGGCCGATATGGATGGTGGATGAGGGGATGGGACCTCCTCAACCGGTACCCCTCTCCGTTGCGCCATTTTGTGCAGGACACAACACACCACTATAATGGGACCCACTCGCGCTGGTGCGTATTGAAGTGCTCCCCCAGAATGATCGAGGCACTGAAATCACATCTTGAGCAGCTCTATTGCATGTTCAATTATAGACCTGGTGGGGATGTGGCTGTTGTTATATCGACGTTGTTGCTCGCTGGTGGGGTTCCTCAGAGGTGTCATGAGCCACTTGTGCAGGGGGTATCCCTTGTCCCCAAGAAGACAGCCTCGGTGCATGGAAGAGGTCCACGATGTTGGATTCCCTCAGAATGAAGGAATCGTCAGGGAATTTGGCGCACACGTGAAGGAATCTTTTGCGGTGGTCACAAACAAGCTGAGTGTTGATGAACAGTCCTGGCTCGTGTGGAGGTGCTTGGAGTGCTATATGGGTGCAATCGATTGCACCCTGTACCCGTGGGAAGCCAGCCACAGAGTGGAATCCCACTGCCCTCTGTCTGGCTGAGGTCGTCCATGGGGAAGTTGACGTATTGCAAGGCTCTGTGAAACAAGCCGTCGGTGACCTGCCTTATGCACTTGTGTGCAGACGACTGAGAGATCCCAGCGATGTCACCGGTGGCGCCCTGGAATGATCCGGAGGCGAAGAAGTTGAGGGCAGTGGTGACTTTAACTGCGACGGGTAATGAGATGCCACCAGGTCCAGCCGGGAGCAGCTCGGCATGAAGGAGGCTGCAGATGTCTGCGACCATCTGGCGACTCACTCTCAGCCTCCATATGCATTGCTTCTCAGAGAGGTCCAGGAAGCTGAGCCTCGGTCTGTAGACCCTCTGGCGAGGGTAGTGCCTCCTGCGACGTCGCTCCCTCTGTTGTTGCCCTCTGTGCTCTGTGCAGGTCCCTGTGGCGCAGCACTGTGTTGTGGAGCTCCAAGTGGCGGAAACGCACACCGTGCCTGGCGAGGACGGTGATGTTCCTCGTCCTCGGATGTTCTGGTGAATGCAGACACCGCGCCCCCCATCCTAATAGTGTCAGTTTGAGGGTGTCCGGAAAGTTGGTAAAGATGTGAAAACTGATCAATTCTGAACAGAAACAAAGAATTTTCAGTCTAAACACGAAGATCTCCCAGCCAAAAGTTTGTCTGAGAGAACTGAGTGCCCTGCTGCAATAACTCACCTTTTATCCCCATCTGTCAAACTGGGATTTAAATGTCCAAATGGCTGCCGGCTGAAACAAGTCTCCTGCACCATAGCATGTTTCACACAGCCCGGGAAACACGCTGAGACAACGTTGAAATCGCTTGCCAGCATAATTAATTACATTCATGCACATTTCAAGTACTTGAATTGTTGCTTTAAATATCGTCCCGCCGGCTTTTATTGCCGGCAGGACTTCCGGGTTCGGGAATGGCGCGCGCGCCCACGTGTGCGTTCTTCAGCGTGTCGGAGCCGGGATTTCCACCCGCTCCTAAAAAAAAAACACGATTCTTTTGGCGCCCGAGGCACCCGGACTTGAATTTTAAAATGAACCCTGAGCAGAGTACTTGCTCGCTGTTTATGACACCTTTCACAATAACACATAAATAGGGCCTGCCAGGTAGACAATTGTTGTAAATACAGTAACAAGGCAATGAAAGGTGACATCTCTTCCAGACTTACATGGCTGAAGTACAACTGTTCACCTGAAATAGTCGAATGAGTGAAATTCTCAGGAGTGTTAAGCACTGAAGACCTTGCTGTGGTAAATTTGCACCATGCTAAAGTTAAAGAAGAATTCGTTTGAACTCAGTTTGGTAAAGTGATTCTAACTGAACACTTGTGTTCCAATGCTATTTAATCGGAGCTTTTACTGTTCTGTTCCAAATTCTGAGAATGCGCCAGTATCTTTTTAAAATGTTGCTTTAGAGATAGCAGATGCTTCTAATCACTCACACAAGGAGGTAAATAAGGAAAACTGAAATGCATTTTGTGTATTTACCTTCGACAGGCTGCTGTCTGGAACATTAAATGGACCCAAGGAGTTTTCGGCAGATAAAGTCTGTGCCCTTGAGGCTGTATCATTTGGTGGTGTGTGGAGCTGAGTTGGGGGAGGGCTGACTAATCTGTATAAGCAGAGCAAAGTACCCCATTGTTCAAAGTCGGTTCAAGTAACTGCGATATTGAGTTTCTCATGCCACAGAATATTTCGGATCTCATGTGATTTGTTGTGTGTATTTGAACAATTTTCTACACGGAACTTTCTGGATAGTTGCGATATAAGGGAGCCATTGTCTGTTGAAATAATGCGACAAATTGTCATTTTTTAAATCAAATTCCTGTTGGCTTTTCATTTCAACCTTCTTCCAATGCAGGTTCTTCCTGTTTCTCTGCTTCTCCAACCTTACACACCATTTGGACCTGGACTCAGGTTCAGAGCATCTGAACTGACTCTTCATATCCCAGCACAATCTAGCAAACCAACTAAAAATATATTTTAAAAAGGACGACTTGCATTTAAATAGTGCTTTTCATGACATCAGGATGTCGCAAAGCACTTTACATCCAATTAAATATTCTTTGAAGTGCAGTCACTGATTTAATGTAGGAAACATGGCAGCCAATTTGCACACAGCAAGATCCCACAAACAGCAATGTGATAATGACCAGATAATCTGTTTCAGGGATAAATATTGCCCAGCACATCGGGAGAACTCCCTTGCTCTTCGAAAAAGTGCCATGTGATCTTTTACGTCCTCCTGAGAGGGCAGACGGGGCCTCGGTTTAACATCTCATCTGAAAGACGGCACCTCCGACAGTGCAGCACTCCCTCAGTGCTGCAAGGGAGTGTCAGCCTAGATTTTGTGCTCAAATCTCTGTAATTATAATGGGGCATCTCAGTTATACATCTCTCCTGGGTCCACTACTGACAATAGCTCTTGACGACCGATAGATTTTCAACAGCTGTCCACAAAAAGTTTTGCACTGATGTGTGAAAAAGAACAGATATTACACTTTGAGTGTTTCTCGGATCCTTGTGTCGCTATAAACACGATTTGTAAGCTTCCAGTGTCGATATAAAGACCACAATAAACAAGTCTGATGGGCCATGGAATTGTTGCTCCTGCATGCCTCCTAGTGGGTAATTATAGAAGAACAGCTACTTGCAATTATATGGAGCATCAATAGGCACCTGTGAGCAGTCTGCTTGAGATCGAGTGCTTGTGGATAAGGAATGATGGATGGCTCGGGGCGGGTGAACCAAGGGAGAGCGGAAAGGAGAACTTTCAACAAATAAAACCTCTCGATTTTTTATTGTGTTCAATTCTGGGTACTTTAGGAAGGCTGTCAAGGCCTTAGAGAGGGTGTAGAGGAGATGGTACCAGGGATGAGGGACTTCAGTTATGTGGAGAGACTGGAGAAACTGGGATTGTTCTCCTTAGAACGGAGAAGGTTAAGGGGAGATTTGATAGAGGTGTTCAAAATCATGAACGGTTTTGACAGAGTAAATAAGGAGAAATTGTTTCCAGTGGCAGAAGGGTCAGTAACCAGAGGATACAGATTTAAAGTGATTGGCAAAAGAGCCAGAGGCGACATGAGGAAACATTTTTTAAACAGTGAGTTGTAATGATCTGGAATGCACTGCCTGAAATGGTGGTGGAAACAGATTCAAAAGGGAATTGGATAAATAGTTGAAGGGAAAAAAATTACAGAGCTATGGGGAAAGAGCAGGGGAGTGGGACTAATTTGACAGCTCTTCCAAAGAGCCGGCACAGGCACGATGGGCCGAATGGCCTCTTTCTGTGCTGTACCTATTACGATACTATGAACAATGCTGAGGACCTGCCGTTCCAGATTCTTGAAGCTTTGGTGTACGACAGAGCTGCTTCTAAACATGTTATAAATCAGCCATGAACATGAGGTTGCTGAAGACACTAAATGTTTGTTGGCCGCTTGCCCAGCAGTGATTTCCAATTAGGATCAAGCTTTTAAATGAGGCCCTACATACAGATGGATAATGTGCAAATGAGGATTTAAAAAAAATCTGCAAAGAACATTACTGAGCTTAAAAAGAAAGTATGTGTGGAAAAAGTTCAGGATAGTTTTCTAGGCTCCAAAATTCCTATTTTCCTGAGGGGCTGATTTTCCTTACCTTTGCCGCTGGGGAATGGCTGCTTCCCTCCTGCTATATTGGGTCTCTGTTTCCCCCCCGCCCCCCCCCCCGGCCTTCCCCCATCTTTGCATTGCCCCAGGATTTCTGGGGCATCCCCCAGGGAGGGAGCAGAGCATGGGCCTGGAATAGGTGCAGTCTCAGCACTGCTGCAGTAATGAGGTGAGATGGGCCCCTCATTACTGCAGCTTGTGCCCCCGGATTGACCATTTCCAATGAAGCTTCATGAAGCAGGTACCTGGACCTTTCTATAGAAAGAACAAACTTGCATTTATATAATAACAACAACCTGCATTTATATAGCGCCTTTAACTAGGAAAAACATCCCAAGGCGCTTCACAGGAGTGATTTTCGAACAAAATTTGACACGGAGCCACATAAGCAGATATTAGGACAGGTGGAGGTAGGTTTTATGGAACGTTTTAAAGGTGGAGAGATTCTATAAAGGACCTTTCACAACCTCAGGGCGCCCCAAAGCAGTTTACAGCCAACAAAGTACTTTTTGAAGTGTAGTCACTGTTGTAATGTAGGAAACGCAGCAGCCAATTTGCGCACAGCAAGGTCCCACAAACAGCAACGAGATAATGACCAGATCATCTGTTTTAGTGTGGATGAGGGATAAATATCGGCCAGGACACCGGGGAGAGCTCCCCTGCTTTTCTTCAAAATAATACCATGGGATCTTTTACGCCCACCTGAGAGGGCAAACGAGGCCTTCATTTAACATCTCATCCGAAAGGCGGCACCTCCAACAGTGCAGCACTCCCTCAGTACTGCACTGGAGCGTTAGCCTAGATTTTGTGCTCAAGGTCTCTGAAGTGAGACTTAAACCCATATCCTCGTGACTCAGAGGCCAGAGTGCTATCACTGAACCAAGGCTGATAGGCATCAAGCTGCAGGTCTGAGGGGACTAAGCAAAAATAGAAGCAAGGCGATGGCCAGTAGGTGCCCCACTTATTATTGTAATACTAAACAGATTTTACCCTTACAAGTATCACATGTGAAGTGTTGACATGCAGTGACCTCTAGTACAAGCTTTACCAGTGAAAATATTTCCTATCAACAAAACGAATTGTTAATGTTTAAATCTATCCACTCACAGCATTGTGGCTAAACAATGAGGAACCTACAATACCAGAGACATACACCACCTCCACGCTATATAAGGGCTGGTTTATAAATCAGAGAATCATCATACAGCACAGAATGAGGCCATTCAGCCCACCATGTCTGTGCTAGCTCTTTGAAAGAGCTATCCACTTAGTTCCACTCCCATGCTCTTTCCCCATGGCCCTGCAAATTTTTCCCCTTCAAGTATTTATCCAATTCCCTTTTGAAAGTTATTATTGAATCTGCTTCCACCGCCCTTTCAGGCAGAGCATTCCAGATCATAACAACTCGCTGCATAAAAACATTTTGTTTTCGTCTCCCCTCTGGTTCTTTTGCCAATTACCTTAAATCTGTATCCTCTGGTTATCGACCCTCCTGCCAGTGGAAACAGTTTCTCCGTATTTACTCTATCAAAACCCCTCATCATTTTGAACACCTCTATTAAATCTCTCTTTGCTCTAAGGAGAACAACCCCAGCTTCTCCAGTCTCTCCACGTAACTGAAGTCCCTCATCCCTGGTACCATTCTAGTAAATCTCCTCTTCACCCTCTTCAAGGCCTTGACATCCTTCCTAAAGTGTGATGCCCAGAACTGGACACAATACTCCAGCCTAACCAGTGATTTATAAAGGTTTAGCATAACTTCCTTGCTTTTGTACTATTTGTAAAGCCAAACATCCCATATGCTTTTTTAACAGCCTTATCAACTTGTCCTGTCACCTTCACAGATTTGTGTATGTGAACCCGTACATGAATACACTGTCTTGGCATCGAGCCTCAGCTGCCAGGAGGTCGGTGACATGCTCCCCACCATTTTCTGTCCATTGATTATGTCCCTTCCCATGTGTCTCCCTCAGTCCTTTTCCTCTGGCTCCTCCAGAGATTGTGACCCAACCTCACTGCTCTAGCCTCTGAAATGTCCCCCAAAAAGCCGTTGAGTCCAGATCAATTGAAAATTTCAAAACTGAGATTGATAGATTTTTATTAGGCAAGAGTATAAAGGGATATGGAACCAAGGCAGGTAAATGGGGTTAAGATACAGATCAGCCTTGATCTAATTGAATGGCAGAACAGGCTCGAGGGGCTGAGAATGGCCCACTCCTCTTTCTGTGTTCCTATGTCCCTTCCTGTGTTGAGCACTCTTGAGTATGGAAAGGGGATCTGAGGCTGGGAAGGAGTGTTAGACTCGGCTTTGGGGCTGGGAGGGAGCGTTAGATGGGGCTTTTGGGCTGGGAGGGAGTGTTAGATGGGGCTTTTGGGCTGGGAGGGAGCGTTAGATGGGGCTTTGGGGCTGGGAGGGAGTGTTAGATGGGGCTTTTGGGCTGGGAGGGAGTGTTAGATGGGGCTTTGGGGCTGGGAGGGAGCATTAGATGGGGCTGTGAGGGAGCGTTAGATGGGGCTTTTGGGCTGGGAGGGAGCGTTAGATGGGGCTTTTGGGCTGGGAGGGAGCGTTAGATGGGGCTTTTGGGCTGGGAGGGAGTGTTAGATGGGGCTTTTGGGCTGGGAGGGAGCGTTAGATGGGGCTTTGGGGCTGGGAGGGAGTGTTAGACGGGGCTTTGGGGATGGGAGGGAGTGTTAGATGGGGCTTTTGGGCTGGAAGGGAGCGTTATATGGGGCTTTGGGGCTGGGAGGGAGTGTTAGATGGGGCTTTGGGGCTGGGAGGGAGTGTTAGACGGGGCTTTGGGGATGGGAGGGAGTGTTAGACGGGGCTTTGGGGATGGGAGGGAGCGTTAGATGGGGCTTTGGGGATGGGAGGGAGCGTTAGATGGGGCTTTGGGGCTGGGAGGGAGCGTTAGATGGGGCTTTGGGGCTGGGAGGGAGTGTTAGATGGGGCTGTGAGGGAGCGTTAGATGGGGCTTTGGGGCTGGGAGGGAGCGTTAGATGGGGCTTTGGGGCTGGGAGGGAGTGTTAGACGGGGCTTTGGGGATGGGAGGGAGCGTTAGATGGGGCTTTGGGGCTGGGAGGGAGCGTTAGATGGGGCTTTGGGGCTGGGAGGGAGTGTTAGATGGGGCTTTGGGGCTGGGAGGGAGTGTTAGACGGGGCTTTGGAGCTGGGAGGAAGGATCAGACAGGGCTTTGGTCTTGAAAGTACGGATGCCAACCCTCCAGGATTGCACTGGAGTCTCCAGGAATCAAAGATTGATCACTTGGACACTGCAGCGGGCACTACCGGGAGAAAAATCATTGAAGCAATAACGAAAATTGTGCTTTTTTCATTTTCTATGAGCACTTTCATTTATTAGTTACAAAAATATTGGAGATGGGAAAAGAGGCTGTTTGACTGACAGTTAAGAATCATCCAATCGGGTAATGAAGAGTCTGTTGTTTTTCCAGTGTGGGAAGGCGGGTTGGATGTGTCGGGCAACCAATGATGTGCAAGCGTGGGGATGGGACGGGACGTTTTGAGGTGGGAGGTCATTCCTCAGGGCAGTGTCTTAGGCCCAACCATCTTCAGCTGCTTCATCAATGACCCTCCTTCCATCATAAGGTCAGAAATGGGGATGTTCGCTGATGATTGCACAGTGTTCAGTTCCATTCGCAACCCCTCAGATAATGAAGCAGTCCGTGCCCGCATGAGGCAAGACCTGGACAACATCCAGGCTTGGGCTGATAAGTGGCAAGTAACATTCACGCCAGACAAGTGCCAGGCAATGACCATCTCCAACAAGAGAGAGGCTAACCACCTCCCCTTGACATTCGACGGCATTACCATCACCGAATCCCCCACCATCAACATCCTGGGGGTCACCATTGATCAGAAACTTAACTGGACCAGCCACATAAATACTGTGGCTACAAGAGCAGGTCAGAGGCTGGGTATTCTGCGGCGAGTAACTCACCTCCTGACTCCCCAAAGCCTTTCCACCATCTGCAAGGCACAAGTCAGGAGCCTGATAGAATAGCCTCCACTTGCCTGGATGAGTGCAGCTCCAACAACACTCAAGAAGCTCAACACCATCCAGGACAAAGCAGCCCGCTTGATTAGCACCCCATCCACCACCCTAAACATTCACTCCCTTCACCACCGGCGCACAGTGGCTGCAGTGTGTACCATCCACAGGATGCACTGCAGCAACTCGCCAAGGCTTCTTCGACAGCACCTCCCAAACCCGCGACCTCTACCACCTAGAAGGACAAGGGCAGCAGGTACATGGGAACACCACCACCTGCACGTTCCCCTCCAAGTCACACACCATCCCGACTTGGAAATATATCGCCGTTCCTTCATCGTCGCTGGGTCAAAATCCTGGAACTCCCTTCCTAACAGCACTGTGGGAGAACCTTCACCACACGGACTGCAGCGGTTCAAGAAGGCGGCTCACCACCACCTTCTCAAGGGCAATTAGGGATGGGCAATAAATGCCGGCCTCGCCAGCGACGCCCACATCCCGTGAACGAATTTTTAAAAAATGTGATGAAACCTTCTGGAATATATCCAACCAGAGTTGGCGACCCTGCGCCTGTGGGAGGAACGGCATTGTGGTCAATTGGCACTGCTGTCACATGGTGCTGACAAATACTGGGAGGGAAGAGCTTGCTGAGTGAAGGACCCCCGTGGAAAACATACGCAGAGTGCAATCGCTCTGGGACATCTTTCAAAAATGCCAGATTTGCAAAAAAGTAATCCTAACTTTATTATGGTCCAATGTGAGATGTTAGAGAGTGTCTGAGTGAACAGATATCAGCCCTCACATCAAATTATTTTTCCAAACAATATGCTTTGCTGAAATACAGGCAGAAAATTGAAAATTTTTTGCTGCTTACAATTTTGATTAAAGTTCTCTGAACTACATAAATACCATTTGTATGGTTATGGGAAAAGTGATTTCAGTATTTTGTTTGACTGCATTGTACAGGAGGTATCTACTGGTACATGAGGAAAGACAGCAGCAGTACATGTCAGGTAAGCTCTGTTTTATTTCCTCTATCTGCCACACACTTCTACGACCCAGAAAGCATGAGGGGATGTAAACTTGATGCATTCTGCCAGAAAACCTGCTGACTTTGCTTGTTTTGTGAAAACCTATTTTCTTTCTTGTGAATCTTTATGCAAGTGGCACTTTCAAAATCTTCTGGCTTTAAAAAAAATCTTCCATTTATATAATGCCTTTCACGACCTCAGGACATCCCAAAGCACTTTACAGCCAATGAAGTACTTTTGAAGTACAGTCCCTGTTGTAATGTAGGAAACGCAGCAGCCAATTTGCACACAGCAAGATCCCACAAACAGCAATGTGAGAATGACTAGATAATCTGTTTTTGGTGATGTTGGTTGAGGGATAAATATTGGCCAGGACACTAGGATAACTCCCCTGCTCTTCTTCCAATAGTGCCATGGGACCTTTTACATCCATCTGAGAGGGCAGACAGCACCTCAGTTAAACATCTCACCTGAAAGACGGCACCTCTGACAGTGCAGCACTCCCTCAGTACTGATCTGGAAGTATCAGTCTAGATTTTGCACTCAAGCCTCTTGGAGTGGGACTTGAACCCAAAACCTTCTAACTCAGAGGTGAGAGTGCCACCAACTCAGCCGCGGCTGACACGGCCATCAGTTGTTTGTTGGCCCATCATGTGTTAGTCAGTGTGTTATTAGTTGACCCCATCTGATATTGTGAAGTCTGTTTCATTCACACATTGTGGGCGAGCTCCCACTCCATATTGGGCTTGACTTTTGGAGCTCACGATGTCAGGAAATCATGCTTCAGCAGCCGTTAAAGGACTGCTTACAAGGGGTGATGGATAATTTAATGTAATCCGGCCACTTAAAGGGAAGTGTTGTCATTTACAAAGGCTGCTAAAAAAAATGTTTTAAGTGTATTGCAGCCTTTTCAGAGGTATTTTGAGTGCCAAAATGCCTGATTAAAAACTCAATGGCTAACATAATAAATGTGGAGGAAGGAGTCAGAGGCTGCTGCAAAATGGTGGAGCATTTGTGGAGCAATACAACACTCAAACCCCCCGTTAATGGCTGGCAACATGGAAGTGGTGCAGACTGCAGTGCCAAGGATGGGGGTAGCACTACTTGACATTACTGGGCACCCTCCCCATTGGGCAGCAATGGAATGAGGTGGCGAAGAGGACTTGAGTGTTACTGCCATTGGCACTGACAGCCCTGTGATGCATGTGAGCTGCATGTGTCCTGGTGCAGCTCTGCATCTGGTTGTCTACTGACCCTGAGCCTGTGTGGTGACCTCTTCATTGTTGTTACCCAATAGGTTCACTTCTGCTTCTAAATGTTAAGAACGTAAGAAATAGGCCAATCGGCCCTTCAAGCCTGCTCCGCCATTCAATAAGATCATGGCTGATCTGATCCTAACCTCAAATCTAAATTCATGTCCAATTTCCTGCCCGCTAGGAAGGCACAGTTTGTCTCTGGTAGTGTCTTGGGATGTTTTACTACGTCAAAGGCGCTACATAAAGAAACAAAAGAAAGACTTGCATTTATATAGTGCCTTTCACGACCTCATGACACCCCAAAGCACTTTACAACCAATTAAGTACTTTTTTTTCTGAAATGTGGTCACTGTTGTAATGTAGGAAACACAGAAGCCAATTTGCTCATAGCAAGGTCCCACAAACAGCAATGAAATAATGACCAGTTAATCTGTTTTAGTGATAAATATTGGCCAGGACACTGGCGAGAACAGCCCTGCTCTTCTTCAAATAGTGCCATGGGATCTATCACATCCACCTGAGAGGGCAGATGGGACCTTGGTTTAATTTCTCATCTGGAAGACAGCACCTCTGACAATGTAGCACTCCCTCAGTACTGCACTGAAGCTTCAGCCTAGATTCCATGTTCCAGTCTCTGGAGTGGGACTTGAACCCACAACCTTCTGACATAGCACATGAGTTCTCCCAATGAGCCATGGCTGACATCATACAAATGCAAGTTGTTGTTGGTACGGCTTGACCTGTTTGGCTTCCCACCATTGCTCCTGTTCCTCTTAATCCAAAAAACATAAGTGGGGAATCCCCATTGGATAACCCATTTCCCAAAATGGTGGACATAACATTAAAAAATGGCAGTACCAGAACACTTACTACAAAACCTGCCAATTAAACGGAAGCTGGACAGAAACAAAAAGCAAGGAAAAAAGGTTTAGAAACAGCTTCAAAATACTGCTATGAATCTTATTAAAGGGCATCTGAAATACATATCGGTAAACAGCAGTCCCTAGCAGCCCTAGGTGTCCATATTATGAGGGCAGTCAGCACCGGGAAATTATGAGGACATCTAAATGGCATCATGTTGTCCTATTTTTAATATAAATTAACTGTAAGCCGGCAGGTATTTTTGGTGCCAGTACCATACCCGACCGGAAAATCAGATGGCATGCTAACCGGGTAGAAATTTGGCATAATGCTCTCAGCCTGTTTTCACAATCGATTATGCCCACTTTTGCAGGTAACCGATCGGAAAATCTATCGTACCGTGTCCAGCCCCGGCTACTTTAAACAAATTACAGTTGATAGAGATGACCTGTTCTTCTACAATTAAATATTTTTGTTTACATTGGCTATTGGTCCACCGACATCTTTAAATTTCAAATTCACATCCTTTTATGGCCTTGCCCCTCCGTATCTCTGTAACCTTCCCCAGCTCTACAACCCTCCCCTCCCCCAGACTCTCCATTTCTTTGACTCTGGCCTCTCACTCATCCCTTTGGCCCACCATTGGCAGCCATACCTTCAGCCAATAAAGCTCCACGTTCTATAACGCCCTCCCTAAAACTCACTGCCTTTCCTCCCTAAAACTCACTGCCTTTCCACCCTAAAACCCTCCCTAAAACCCACCTCTTTGTCAAAGCTTTTGGTCACTCTTCCTAATCTCTCCTTCATTGGCTCAGCATGCATTTTCTGTCTGCTTACACCTCTGTGAAGCCCCTTGGCTAAGGCCATAAAAAATGCAAACAAAGCACTGGGGTTCATTTCGAGAGGGATAGAATTGAAAAGCAAAGAAATTATGATAGGGCTTTAAACTAAAAAAGGGGGTGAGGGGCCAGGTGAGGGGAAATTTAGAAAACTAATGAGAAAAGTCAAAGCAATAGAGCAGTGTAGTGATTTGAGTAAAGATAAGCGGAGTGTGTCAGGAAGGGACAGAGAGTTTAACGGTAATAGTACATCAGCAAATCAGGTCAAAGCAGGAAAAATTGGTAAAAGGTCCAAGCCAAAGGCTCTTTATCTGAATGCACCGAGCACTTGTAATAAGATAGACAAATTAGTTGTACTAATAGAGCTGAATGGGTTTGATCTCATAGCCATTACTGAGACATGGGGCCCGATATTAGGAGGGCGGCAGGTTAGCAGCGGGGGGTCGACTGGACGCGTGGGTAATGCGCCCAGTGAAATCGGGGTGCTCCGCATGCAATCGCAGTTTGATTGAAGGTACTTGCCTTGGCTTCCGGGTTTCACGCTGAAAAGCTGCGCAGCGGGCGGACTGCGCAGGCGCATCATAGGCTGTCAGCTGGAGGAGCCCTATTTAAAGGGGCGGTCCTCCACTGACAGATGTTGCAGAAAATAGGCAAAATTACAGCATGGAGCAGCCCAGGGGGAAGGCTGCTCCCAGTTTAATGATGCCTCACTCCAGGTATCATTAGATGGGGTGAGGAGGAGGGGGAGGACAGAGATCTTCTCCCCAGCGGGCGGGAGGAAGCGGCCTGCCTCTGCCACCAAGAAGGCCTGGCTCGAGGTGGCAGAGGAGGTCACCTGCACCACCAACATATCACGCACCTGCATACAGTGCAGGAGGCGCTTCAATGCCCTCAGTAGGTCAGCCGAAGTGAGTACACTTACTCTTTCCCCTACACTCCGTCTGCCACATCACCGCCCCCACCCCACATCTCCTTCTGCACTGCCAACACTACTCTGTCACATCACCCCTCACACCCACTCAAAGCTCAACCTCATCTTACCTGCACTTACTCACCTCGCCAGTACTCATCCCGCCACTACCACTCAACCCAATCCTCATACAATCTCATAGCTCTATCTCATACTCACCCTCTCATGCATCTCTTTCACGGTCAGCCTCACTCAACCTGCCACTACCTGTGCTGCAGCCACAGGGCATGCATCACATATGTGCAGTAGGAAGCGTAAGGCAAACGTGTCGTGAGCATGAAGGGGATGCACAAGGGTGTTTGAGGGTTTGTCATGGTTTTTAAACTTATATTTAATTTCTGATCAACTCACATTACATATTATATTGGCACCACTACTGCCACGTCTTTGCGAATCTTGTCTGGTTTGTGCAATAATGACCTTTCCTGAGGATCAGAATGAAGACCCACAACTGATGCCACCCATTGTGTCACTGCAGAGTGGGTGTAGGTGTATTTGCAGGGCTCTTTTGTGCAGACGGCTGAGAGACGTCGGCGATGTCCCCGGTTGCACCCTGGAAGGATGCGGAGGAGAAGTTGTTGAGGGCAGTGGTGACTTTGACAGCGATAGGTAAGAAGATGGTGCTCGGGCCAGCCGGGAGCAGCTCGGCATGAAGGAGGCTGCAGATGTCCACGACTACATGTCGAGTGAGTCTGAGCCTCCGTGTGCACTTCTGCTCAGAGAGGTCCAGGAAGCTGAGCCTCGGTCTGTGGACCCTGTGGCGAGGGTAGTGCCCTCTGCGACGCATCTCTCTCTGCGGTTGCCCTCCCTCCTGCTGTGCAGGTGGATGTGTCACAGCACTGTGTTGTGGAACTCCACGTGTCAGAGGTGGACGGCGTGACCGGAGAGGCTGGTGATGCTGTTCGCCCTCCGAGGAGGTCATGACTGCAGCTACGGCGGCCCCCATCCGGAAGATGTACATCTGAGGGGGTCCGCAAGGTAGGTACATGTCTCTGGACACCGGGGTAAGTTTGCAAGTTTGTGAATTTTATTGTTAGGAGGAGGGTGGTGGAGGCCAAACTTTGTCCAAGGTGACTGAGTGGCCTCCTGCAATGAGTGAGGGTCTCCCCCCCTCACCTGTCAAATGGACCTTTGCAGCTGCCACAGGCTGATGGCTGCAACACGTCCATTTCAACTGGGAGTGTTTCCCCCAGTACGGGAAACAGTCTCAGTTGAGATAAAAATCCCACCCCTCCTAAAATATCATGTCAATCAGGTCTGCTAATGCCCTGAACTATCAAAATAATTACCTTAAATGGCACCCCGCTGGCTTTAATTGCCTTGGCACTTTGGATACAAAACTGGCTTAGTGGCAGAAGGCAGAAGGTGATGGTCGAAGGTTGTTTTTGTGACTGGAAGCCTGTGGCTAGTGGGGTACCACAGGGATCGGTGCTGGGTCCCTTGCTGTTTGTGGTCTACATTAATGACTTGGATATGAATGTAAAAGGTATGATCAGTAAGTTCGCTGATGATACAAAGATTGGTAGGGTGGTAAATAGCGAGGAGGATAGCCTCAGTCTGCAGGACGATATAGATGGGTTGGTCAGATGGGCGGAACAGTGGCAAATGGAATTTAACCCGGAAAAGTGCGAGGTGATGCACTTTGGAGGGACTAACAAGGCAAGGGAATACACAATGAATGGGAGGACCCTAGGCAAGACAGAGGGTCAGAGGGATCTTGGTGTGCAAGTTCACAGATCCCTGAAGGTGGCGGAACAGGTAGATAAGGTGGTAAAGAAGGCATATGGGATACTTGCCTTTATTAGCCGAGGCATAGAATATAAGAGCAAGGAGGTTATGATGGAGCTGTATAAAACACTGGTTAGGCCACAGCTGGAGTACTGTGTGCAGTTCTGGTCGCCGGACTACAGGAAGGATGTGATCGCTTTGGAGAGGGTGCAGAGGAGATTCACCAGGATGTTACCAGGGCTGGAGCGCTTCAGCTATGAAGAGAGACTGGGAAGATTGGGTTTGTTTTCCTTGGAGCAGAGGAGGCTGAGGGGGGACATGATTGAGGTGTACAAAATTATGAGGGGCACAGATAGGATGGATACTAAGGAGCTTTTTCCCTTCGTTGAGGGTTCTATAACAAGGGGACATAGATTCAAGGTAAAAGGCGGGAGGTTTAGAGGGGATTTGAGAAAGAACTTTTTCACCCAGAGGGTGGTTGGAGTCTGGAACTCACTGTCTGAAAGGGTTGTGGAGGCAGGAACCCTCACAACATTCAAGAAGCATTTGGATGAGCACTTGAAATGCCATAGCATACAAGGCTACGGACCAAATGCTGGAATATGGGATTAGAGTAGACAGGGCTGATGGCCGGCGCGGACACGATGGGCCAAAGGGCCTCTATCCGTGTATAACTCTATGACTCTATGACTCTATGACTCTATGGCTGCGTGCGCATGTCAGCGTGTCACTGGGGAACCCGGAAGTGGGCGGGTTGGAGCCGGGCTCCGGACCCGCCCTGGAAATCCCCGATTTTCGGAGCCCCCCCACCACGAACGCACCTGCTCGGGGGTCCGAAAATCGAGCCCATGGTTGCAAAGTGACCAAGGTTGGGAACTAAATATTCCAGGGTACATGATGTTTAGAAAAGATAGGCAGAATGGAAAAGGAGGGGGTGTAGCCCTAATAATAAAGGATGACATAAAGAGAGTGGTGAGAAAGGATCTTGGCTCGGAAGATCAGGAAGTAGAATCAGTATGGGTGGAGATATGAATTAACAAGGGGCAGAAAACACTGGTGGGAGTAGTTCGTATGCCCCCTAATAGTAGCTATACCATTGGACAGAGTATTCATGAAATAATAGAAGCTTATAACAAAGGTAATGCAGTAATCGTGGGGGACTTTAATCTTCATACAGACTGGGCAAATCAAATTGGCAAAGGTAATCTGGAGGATGAGTTCATGGAACGCATTCGAGATGATTTCCTAGAACAATACATCATGGAACCAACCAGGGAACAGGCTATTTTAGATCTTATATTATTTATTTATTTATTTTTTAATTCGTTCACAGGATGTGGGCATCGCTGGCGAGGCCAGCATTTATTGCCCATCCCTAATTGCCCTCGAGAAGGTGGTGGTGAGCCGCCTTCTTGAACCGCTGCAGTCCATGTGGTGACGGTTCTCCCACAGTGCTGTTAGGTAGGGAGTTCCAGGATTTTGACCCAGCGACAATGAAGGAACGGCGATATATTTCCAAGTCGGGATGGTGTGTGACTTGGAGGGGAACGTGCAGGTGGTGTTGTTCCCATGTGCCTGCTGCTCTTGTCCTTCTAGGTGGTAGAGGTCGCGGGTTTGGGAGGTGCTGTCGAAGAAGCCTTGGCGAGTTGCTGCAGTGCATCCTGTGGATGGTACACACTGCAGCCACAGTGCGCCGGTGGTGAAGGGAGTGAATGTTTAGGGTGGTGGATGGGGTGCCAATCAAGCGGGCTGCTTTATCTTGGATGGTGTCGAGCTTCTTGAGTGTTGTTGGAGCTGCACTCATCCAAGCAAGTGGAGAGTATTCCATCACACTCCTGACTTGTGCCTTGTAGATGGTGGAAAATGTATTATGTAATGAGACAGGGTTAATTAGTAAAATCACAGTAAAGGATCCTCTGGGGAAGGGTGATCATAATATGATAGAATTTCACGTTGAGTTTGAGTGACATACTTAAGTCAGAAACTAGTCTTCAACTTAAATAAAACAAATTACATAGATATGAGGGGTGAATTGGCTAAGGTAGATTGGGAAATTAGATTAAAGGGTATGATGGTTGATAAACAATGGCAAATATTTAAAGAAATATTTCATAAGTCTCAACAAATATACATTCCTTTGAGAAATAAAAACTCCACGGGAAAAGTGATCCACCTGAGGCTAACTAAAGAAGTTAAGGATAGTGTTAGATTGAAAGAAGAGGCCTATAATATTGCCAAGAAGAGTAGTAAGCCTGAGGATTGGGAGAGTTTTAGAAACTAGCAAAGGATGACCAAAAAATTAATAAAAAGAGATAAAATAGAATATGAAAATAAACTAGCAAGAAATATAAAAACGGATTGTAAGAGCTTCTACAAGTATGCAAAAAGGAAAAGAATAGCAAAAGTAAATGTGGGTCCCTTAGAGGCTGAAACATGAAAAATTATAATGGAGAATCAGGAAACGGCAGATGGGTTAAACAAATATTTTGTATCTGCCTTCACAGCAGAAGACACAAAAAGCATACCAGAAATAGTGGATAACCAAGGGGCTAATGAGAGTGAGGAACTTAAAGTAATTAATATCAGTCGAGAAAAAGTATTTGAGAAACTAATGGGACTAAAAGACAATAAATCTTCTGGACCTGATGGCTTACATCTGAGGGTTCTAAAAGAAGTGGCTGCAGAGATAGTGGATGCATTGGTTATGATCTTCCAAAATTCTCCAAATTCTAGAACGGTCCCAGCGGATTGGATGTAACCCCACTATTCAAGAAAGGAGGGAGAGAGAAAACAGGGAACTACAGGCCAGTTAGCCTGACATCAATCGTCGGGAAAATGCTGGAAACCATTATTAAGGAAGTGGTAACAGGGCACTTAGAACATCATAATTTGATTAGGCAGAGTCAACATGGTTTTATGAAAGGGAAATCATGTTTGACAAATCTATTAGAGTTTTTTGAAGATGTAATTAGGAGGGTAGATAAAGGAAAACCAGTGGATGTCATATATTTGGATTTTCAAAAGGCATTCGATAAGGTGCCACATAAAAGGTTGCTACACAAGATAAGGGCTCATGGGGTTGGGGGTAACATATTAGTATGGATAGAGGATTGGTTAACGGACAGAAAACAGACAGTGGGGATAAATGGGTCATTTTCAGGATGGCAGGCAGTAATTAGTGGGGTGCCTCAAGGATCAGTGCTGGGGCTGCAGCTACTTACAATCTATGTTAATGTCTTAGCTGAAGGGACCAAGTGTAATGTTTCCAGGTTTACTGACGATACAAAGCTAGGTGGGAAAGTAAGCTGTGAGGAGGACACCAAGAATATAGACAGTTAAGTGAGTGGGCAAGATGGTGGCAGATGGAGTATGATGTGGGGAAATGTGAGGTTATTCACTTCAGTAGGAAGAGTAGAAAAACAGAATATTTTTTAAATGGTGAGAAACTATTAAATGTTGGTGTTTAGAGAGACTTGGGTGTCCTCGTACAAGAAACACAAAAAGTTAGCATGCAGGTACAGCAAGCAATTAGGAAGGCAAATGGCATGTTGGCCTTTATTGCAAGGGGGTTGGAATACAAGAGTAAGGAAGTCTTACTACAATTATACAGGGCTTTGGTGAGACCTCACCTTAGTCATGCATACAGTTTTGGCCTCCTTATCTAAGGAAGGATATACTTGCCTTAGAGGCAGTACAACGAAGGTTCACTAGATTACTTCCTGGGATGAGAAGATTGTCCTATGAGGAGAGGTTGAGTAGAATGGGCCAGTACTCTCTGGAGTTTAAAAGAATGAGAGGTGATCTCATTGAAACATATAAGATTATGAGGGGGCTTGACAGAGTAGATGCTGAGACGTTGTTTCCCCTGGCTGGAGAGTCTAGAACTAGAGGGCATAGTCGGCCTTATAAGACTGAGATAAGGAGAAATTTGTGAATATTTGGAATTCTCTACCCCAGAGGGTTGTGGATGCTGAGTCGTTGAATATGTTCAAGGCTGAGATAGATGGATTTTTGGACTCTAGGGGAATCAAGGGATATGGGGATCAGGCAGGAAAGTGGAGTTGAGGTCGAAGATCAGCCATGATCTGATTGAATGGCAGAGCAGGCTCGAGGGGTCGTTTGACCTACTCCTGCTCCTATTTCTTATGTTCTTATGCTCTTATGTTAAAATTGTATAGAACCTTAGTTAGGCTGCACTTGGAGTACTGTGCACAGTTCTGGTCTCCATATTACAAAAATGATATAGAGGCACTGGAGAAGGTGCAAAAGAGATTTACAAAGATGATACCAGAACTGAGAGGTTATAAATATCAGGAAAGACTGAACAGGCTGGGGCTCTTTTCTTTAGAAAAGTGATGGCTGAAGGGTAATGTAATATAAGTCTTTAAAGTTATGAAGGGGTTTGATAGGGTAAACATAGAGAGGAAATTTCCACTTGTGGGGGAGGTCATAAATATAAATCCAGTAGGGTATTCAGAAGAAACTTCTTTACCCAGAAAGTGGTTAGAATGATAAACTTGCTATCAAATGGAGTAGTTGAGGCGAATAACATTGATGCATTTAAGGGGAAGCTAGATAAGTACATGAGGGAGAAAGGAATTGAGGATTGTGCTGATAGAGTTAGTTGAAGTAGTGTGGGAGGAGACTCATGTGGACCATAAACTGGTCTATGCCAGTTGGGCCAAATGGCCTGTTTCTAAGCTGTAAATTCTATGTAATTCAATATAAATTAAATGTTGTTGCTGTATATTTAAATAACTTTAATAAATATGCGTTTCTAACCACACTGGAGGCAGACTGACCTGCTCTGAGTTTGAAAAGAATTCAGGTTCATTTATTCTATGGATGTAAATGACATTCTTCCAGTCAATGAAACATGGAAGCAAATTTCGTAGAAGCCTTAATGTTCTGACCCCTATGTAATTTCAGACCAGACAAAAGTCCAACAGTTGACTTCTCCTCCTGATCACAGAACTCCTACATGAATAACTGCAGACAAAACAGAAGGAAGACCTTTCGTAAGGTGGTATCTGCAGCTCGCACAAGTGAAATGAAATATATGTAGAGTATTGATACTAAACCTGACCCGTGCTAAAATGTACACAGAACAAAACAAATGCAAGACCAGGAGCTGCAATTCCTATTTACCTGGGAGAAGGCAGGAATGTTGGGGATAGGTTTCTGTCTTCGCTGCGTAGGCAAAGCGAAGAGTGGAAAATTGGGTGGGGCAGGTGATCCACCCGTTACAGAACCCGCCTGATTTCCCTTCCTTCGAAATGAACAGAAGGAAAATCCAGCGGGTTCTGTGAGGAGCATCCGGTCCTCCTGACCAGGTGTTCCTCTCAGCTCTCTGCCCGGGCGATGCTCCCTGCCCAGCTGATGGAGACGAAAATCTAGCCCTTTGGTTTCTGTCGAGATTAACACACAACCAACCAAATTGTGGAAACATCTGTTTTTGAAACTGAGAATGGGATTTTCTTATCATTAATGGATGAAGCCTAAGATTCTATGATTCTAAGCCGTTCTGATGAGTCAGTAATTACAAAGCATTAATGGGCGTCCAGTAGCTGAGGCACTTCACTAGCGTGAAGTTAATATCTTCGATTAATCAAGCTGTTGTGAGCGCAGTTGTACCAGGAATGGGCTCGATGGCAACAAAATCTTATTTCAGCGGCGATGCGTTGCATGTTCTCCTCCATCAAGGGACGTTGCAAGGAGTTTTTCGATGAGGGAAAATAACAAAAGAAGGAAGCAAATGTGAGAGCACATCACCAAGATGGCTAACATTGCGTCGGAGAACAGATGGGCCAGGTTTGAAGTTGCTCGATTTAAGGAAGAGCACACAGCTAAGATACTGCTTTTCTTGATATATATTAATGACTTGGATTTGGGTGTACAGGGCACAATTTCCAAATTTGCAGATGACACAAAACTTGGAAGTGTAGTGAACAGTGATGAGGATAGTGATAGACTTCAAGAGGACATAGACAGGCTGGTGGCATAAGTGGACACATGGCAGATGAAATTTAATGCAGAAAAATGCGAGGTGATATATTTCGGTAGGAAGAATGAGGAGAGGCAATATAAATTAGAGGGCACAATTCTAAAAGGTGTACAGGAACAGAGAGATCTGTGGGTATATGTACACGAATCGTTGAAGGTGGCAGGGCAGGTTGAGAAAGTGGTTAAAAAATCATATGGGATCCTGGGCTTTATAAATAGAGGCATAGACCTCAAAAGCAAGGAAGTCATAATGAACCTTTATAAAACGCTGGTTCAGCCACAACTGGAGTATTGTGTCTAGTTCTGGGCACCGCACTTTAGGAAAGATG
Organism: Heptranchias perlo; assembly: GCF_035084215.1. Classification (NCBI taxonomy): domain Eukaryota; kingdom Metazoa; phylum Chordata; class Chondrichthyes; order Hexanchiformes; family Hexanchidae; genus Heptranchias; species Heptranchias perlo. Next base: position 25,211,387 of record NC_090358.1, read on the forward strand.
TGAAGGCCTTAGGGAGGGTGCAGAAGAGATTTATTAGAATGATTCCAGGGATGAGGGACTTTAGTTACATGGATAGACTGGAGAAGCTGGGGTTGTTCTCTTTGGAACAGACAAGATTGAGAGGAGATTTGATAGAGGTATTCAAAATCATGAAAGGTCTAGACAGGGTAGATAGAGAGAAACTGTTCCCATTGGCAGTAGGGTCAAGAATCAGAGGACATAGTTTTAAGGTGATTGGCAAAAGAACTAAAGGTGACATGAGGAAAAACGTTTTTACACAGTGAGTGGTTAGGATCTGGAATGCACTGCCCGAGGGGGTGGTGGAGGCAGATTCAATCATGGCTTTCAAAAGGGAATGGGATAAGTAGTTGATAGGAAAAAATTTGCAGGGCTATGGGGATAGGGCAGGGAGTGGGACTAGCTGGATTGCTCTTGTATAGAGCCGGCATGGACTCGATGGACCGAATGGCCTCCTCCCGTGCTGTAGCCTTTCTATGATTCTATGATTCTAAGATATTAAGGGGTAAATTCCATCGCCTGCACGAATGCAATGGAGAATTTTGGGCTCCACACCTCAACTCCTGAAGGTGCTTCCATCAGGCTCCCAACTTTGGTTGGACATATTTCTGGAGGTTTCATCATGTGACCTCCCGCCTCCAACTGCCCCGCCCCCACACTCTTGCCATTGGTCACTCGACACCTCCCTTCTCACGGTGCACTGCCTCCCACACCAATTGGAAAGCAAACAGGCTCTTCATTACCTGATTGGATGTCAGTCAAACAGCCTTTTTCCCATTTCTAATATTTTTATAACAAACAAACAAAAACGTTCAAAGAAAATGAAAGAAACGCACAATATTTTTACTGCCCTGATGACTTTTCTCCCGGGTTGCTCGCAGCAGTGTCCTGGAGATTAATCTTTAATTCACGGAAACTCCAGGACAATCCTGAATGGTTGATAACTCTATGCTTCTGTCATGCATCAGTAGCACTGTCTTGTAAAATGTACCCCTAATATTGCTGTGAAGTAGTAGTGCAGGACACAGAATGGGCAGCTGCACGTGTAAAAGGGAGGTGCAAAAAGAGCTGCACCAACACAGAGAAATGTTAACAGGAATATTGCCAGTAAAGCAGCAGGGTTACACACATCACATTGCAAGAATCGCATTCCCCAGGCTTAGGGAAAAGAATGAAAGGGTGGAGACCCATTATATCAGGTTTCTGCCTCAACTATGCTGCCCTACCAGTCTAAGAGTGCGTGTGCATTCTACAGTGTTGCTGGTGTTAATTGTGTCCATGTGATTTATATCAATTAGTGTTAATTGTATTCAGGCAGTGCATATCAATTGGGGACTCTCTTGTATCCATTTATTAGAGAGCTGATCGAGGGTGTGGTGTGAGTGTAATGTGGAGCTCCGTGAATAAAGGCTTGGAAGCAACTGAAGACCAGGCTCCAGTATTCTATCCTTCACCACCGTGCTATCCAGTTATAACAGCTAGTATAATGAGGTGAGAGGGTTCATTCCAGGCCTCCCACTTGTGTTTCCCTCAGACTGTGAGCTTTGGGTCCTTCAGTGCAAGTGTACCTGAAGGGACATGGTGCAATGGCCTTTCTCCGGAATCCCCTGTGGTGAGTCAAGCAAGTTAAAATATTTTACTTAGCCCCCACCACTGGACAAAATGAAGCACTTGGGTCTATCCAACCACAGCCAGAAGGCCTCAACCTTACTGTAGGCCCAAGGAAACCATAACTATATTACCAATTCCTCCCCATTGTACAGGACAACAGACAATTCAAGGGGCAGGCCTTTGCCCAGGGACTTACCTACTCCATTTCCTTGCTTCTCTGGGTCTCCCTTGCCCTAGAATCTGGAGCCCTCCCTCACCCCTCACCAATTAGCTAACTGGTACAAATGGCCCAGGGGAGGAGAAACACTGCCAGTTGCTTCCTCAGGTGTGCGGATCTTGTTAGAAGCCCAGCTGGCACCCAGTGAGGAAGATATATCCTGTGTCACTTTTCCTCACATACTAAGAGAGACAAGGGACAAGATTTGTGAAGTGCTCGTGACCAACATGAGAGAGTCGCTGATTGCTGAGGAGATGCTGTTGGATTGGAAACCAGCTAAAGTTGCATCTATATTCAAAACAAAGGTGACAAACAGGCCAGATAATGGAATCAATTATCAGGAGCAAGCAAGAGGATTATCTGTGTGACAATAACCATGTAAATAACATGATGTGGAGATGCCGGTGATGGACTGGGGTGGACAAATGTAAGGAATCTTACAACACCAGGTTATAGTCCAACAGTCCACTCACCTGACGAAGGAGAAAGCCTCCGAAAGCTTGTGATTTTCAAATAAAACTGTTGGACTATAACCTGGTGTTGTAAGATTCCTTACATATGTAAATAACAAGCATGGATTTAGACGGGAAGATCCTGCCTGACCAACCGCATTAATTATTTTGAGGAGGTCACATTCCAGGTGGATTGTGGTAAACCTTATGATGTGGTGGAGCTGGATGTCAAAAAGTCATGGGACAAAGTCTCTCATGAAAGGTTGCTATGTGACCTTAAAGCAGTGGGAATTCAAGATATAATCTACAAATGAATAGGAAACTGGCTGAAGTTTCTGAGGCAGTTTTTGGCAGAACAATGTTGGAAGAGGGGACAGGACTGAGTGGGATCCTCCCCCCTGCCCCCTCCACCCCGGGTTTGGTGCTGAGACCCCCCCCCTACTTTGCTAACTTGCATCAATTGGTTGGGCTCAGCAATTCAGTGGAAATTGGCCAAGTTTGCCGGTGATACCAAACTTGGGGGAGAAGTTGAGCCAGAGGAAGCAGCAAGGGACTTAAACAAAGGATTTGGACAAAATCTATAAATGGGCAGAACATTAGTAAATTAAATCTAATTCAGACAAGTACAAGTAATGGACAGTGGAAGAAAAATAGACAACATATAAACTGTATGAATGATATAAAATTAAATAAAGATGAGACGGAAAGACATCTGGGGATATTAGTGGACACAGCATTTAAAGGGGGTAATTTTGGTAAAATGGACGACATCAGATCACCCGCCCATTATACATTTCTCCCAGTTTTCACTTCTATTGAAGTCAATGGAAATGTGTAATGTGCGGCTGAATCAATATCGCTCGTTTCCCTATCACCCAAAGTCAAAATTACCCCCAAGGTGTCTAATCATTTTGGAGCACCGATCATCAAAGCAGACAAGATGCTCAATGATATTGCTAGATGAGTGAGTGAGAGGCAGGGGATGTCACATTGACACTACGTTGCTTCTGACCAGGCTGCATCTCAAGTACTGTGTTTCCTGTCAAACAAGAGAACCATTAATAGATGATGCAGAGAAGGGACTGACCCATGGTGTTAGAGGATTGAACTAAGAGCGAAACTGGGGCTTGAAAGGAGGTGGCTGAGAGGGCAAAGAAGAAAGAAATCGAGATGATTATTTTGAGGTAAACTTCAATAGTGGCCTAAAGGCACAGCGGAACATAGGGCTGATGTCAGGACAAAAGAGTGATCAACATTTGGGATAGACTTCTGGGTAGGACAGTGCGAGTGAATACTTTTGAATCCTTCAAAAGTTAGCTGATTGCTATGGAAGGGGGAAGGGGGGAGAGTGTAGATTTCCCCTTTGGACTGATAGTCTAAGATGGGCCAAATGGCCTTGCTGCTCCACATTTATCTCATGATCTTCTTATCATTGGAGCAACTGAGTCTCCTCTCCTGGTAACTATGGGAGCCAATCACCTGTTAGAAATAGCCTGTAAATAAAGGCTTTGGCAGTTGCATTTAAGTAGCTGGAGTGTGAAGCTATGCCAAAAGAGTTTTAGAAGTTAAAATTAAATTCTTATGACCCTTTGTACGACCATTCATATTGGAGTGATTAAAAAGAGCTAACAGTCTTGTCAACTATTTTCAATCATTAAAAGTTATACTGACAGTGGGAGGCCATTGAGGAACACTCTTCGCCTGGATTTAGTGTGAATATATTGAGCTCAATCTTCTTCAGCTGCAAAGGATTGCAAATAAGCAGTGAAGTGTGGCTCCTGTTTGCGTCAGAACCCGCACTGCATTCGTTACGTGGTATAAATCTGGCCGTGATATATTCTCTCTCTCTTTCACTCCTCTCTTACCTTTTCTTCTCTCCGTACTCTTCCCTTTCTCTCCTCTTTCTCTGCATTTCTGCTTCTCTCTTCAAAACCCACCTGGTCTGTGGGACTTGGAAACTGGAGAGATTGCATTAGAGGAGAGGTAAGCCCCCAATCAATAAAGGGTCCTTATTAAAACTATAGACCCTAAAGTTTTAATACAAGGCTATCACTACAGGTACAGATGCTGGGATAAGCTCTGTCTTTGTAGTGTCCTCTTGCCCTCCACTGAGAGAAGCTACACAGTTTTCACACCCACACACACACACACACTCACACTCTCTCACACCCTCACACACTCTCTCACACACACTCACTCTCTCACACACACTCACTCTCTCTCAAACATGTATACACTCACACTCACACATTTATACAATCACACACAATATGGTGATTCTGAGGTGTAAGAAACTGTGATCTTACACAAAACATTCGCAGGGAGCTGGAGTGTTGGTATGCTTGTGGTGAGGCCAGAATTCTCAACTCCAGACTCCCCACTACTGTCGAGCTCCAAGCTGAGTCAAATAACAAGATTTGCTCCTCGGTCTTCACAGTAATTTTGCAACTGTCTCACTTTCGAGGCAGGAACCACCCTTCCTCAGATAACTGTTCTGTAAGCCTGACCTCAAGTACCACACAAATACCAAGGAGACTATCTATTGCCTAATGACCTTCAACAATGAAAAAGCTATAACCCAGGCCATGATCAACATCGCAGCAAAAACCGGGAATCAAACCGAGGACTTTCCTGGCTGCGTGACTCAGTCACCCACCCGGGAACGTTACTGAGCCTTCACCACATAAATAACCAAACTGAAAACACTTTACACACTCTGTAATCAACAGTGCAGTGCTCCGTATGAAACCAGCGGGTAACAGATATATGAAAATGCCACAATCACAATGCTAACTGTACATGAATTGCTTTCTTGTTTTAACCCCTGCCTAACCTAAGTGTCACTCTTATAATTGGTCAGTTTCAGCACTGCTATTCTTATGAATGGACTGATTAAGTTCTGCAACACCTTTCCTTTAATTAATCAGACCGAGTTCAGTGACATCACTGTTATACTTAGATTCAGTACAGCAATGTGACTTTTAGTAAACGTAACGTCGTCATCAAAGACTCCCAGGATCGGAAGGGCTCGACCAGGTACCACTGACAGAATGGTGCCCCCTACTGCACCAATGTGACATTTTTTCTATGACCCAAATGAGCAATCCTGAGACCAGTCTGAGTGAGGTGCTCAATTAGTGCTGCTTTTAGAAGTAAGTTTTACTGTAGGGCTCAAGGAACTGAGCTGAGAATGCTCAATCTTATTTCACACTGGAACATTGCAGCATGGAGTTTCATTCTATCAGTGTTGGTTGGCTCCAGAGGTCAACGACCAGTGCCTAAAAGAATTCACCGCACAGTTCCTGCAGTCATTCTCGCAAGTGACCACATACAGTGTAATTAGTATAATTAATCAAATTCAGCTCAGGAGTGTCACTCCTGTAATGAGTGAAATGCAGTTCAGCTGTGTGACTGTTATGGTTGGTGAGTTTGAGGATTGCATCAGATAGGATTGCTCGCTGACCTACATTGGCTCCTTGTCCGGGAACACCTCGATTTTAAAATTCTCCCTCCATGGCCTCGCCCCTCCCTATCTCTGTAACCGCCTCCAGCCCTACAGCCCTCCGAGATCTCTGCGCTCCTCCAATTCTGGCCCCTTGTGCAGCCCCGATTTGCTTCGCTCCAACATTGGAGGCCATGCCTTCATCTAGGCCTAGGCCCTAAGCCCTAAACCTCTCCACCTTTCTCTCCCTTCCTTTAAGACTCTCCTTAAAACCTACCTCTTTGACCAAGCTTTTGGTCACCTGTCCTAACATTATGTGGCTCAGTGTCAAATTTTCTTTGATATTTCTCCTGAGAAGCACCTTGGGACGTTTTAGTGCATTAAAGGCGCTATATAAATGCAGGTTGTTGTTGGAAGTGATCGGGCCTCGAGCCAACCACATCTGGCCTCAGGCCTCCCTGACCTTTTGACCCTCTGACCTCTCACTCCTTTCCTTGCCAGCACCCCTCTTCCCCCTTGGAGTTCCCTTGCAAGTGTTCAACCCTTGTGCTGACTAAATCCTTTTATAAACACTTAAAGTGATTATACTATATAAATATATAGTATTGACTTTTCAAATGTTTTAGAGCCTGTTTCCACTTCAGTAATGTCCCGACACACTAAGGTGGAAAACAGGGGGCAGCGGTGTTGCATCTAATTTGTAGAAAGAGAGAAAGAAAATGAATTTATATTTATATAGCACCATTCAGGACTTCAGAACATCCCAAAGCACTTTACAGCCAAAATGAAGTACTTCTTGAAGTGTAGCCACTATTGTAATGTAGGAAACGCAGCAGCCAATTTGCCCACAGCAAGGTCCCACAAACAGCAATGAGATAAATGACCAGTTAATCTGTTTCAGGACACCGGGGAGAACTCACCTGCTCTTTTTTGAAATAGTGCCATGGGATCTTTTACGTCCACCTGAGAGGGCAGACGGGGCCTCGGTTTAACGTCTCATCCGAAAGAACAGCACATGTTGCCTAGCAGTGTTGCATCACAGGAACACTGCTGAACCAATCATCATTTATTATAAAAATAGAGGCAATTAGTGCCCAGGATGCTGACTGGGACTGGCTGTACAGCCAGCTCAGTGTTACCAACACTCTCTGTGATCTCAGTGACCATTAGTGGCGAGCAGATCCTTATGAATTCCATTTCCAGTTGGCCGTCGCGTCCTTTTATTGAAGTGCCAGCTTATTCTGCCAGGGTGCAAAATAAGAGATGCTCGAGCAGAGAGTTCACAGTGCAACTGTAACCTTGGCCGTCTTATCCTCTTGATGGTCTTAGTAACATGGGGAAAGCATTAGTAAAGGTGTATTTTCCTTGGCGGCGAGGAGCTTCACACAGCTGGGATCCTTCTAACTAGTTTGATGTGTCAGCAGGTTCTGTACTAAAACTGCCTTTGACAAAAATTTCTTTCACTCATTAAGATCTCCTTAGTTTTGGATATTAAGTATGGCATTTGGTTGACGTTGTGTTAGTCGGTTTCACATGCTCGACGAGCAGTGCCCAGGATGTATTTGGTGATTCTCTGTGAATAGACTATTACGTTACACTATCAATTTGAAGAAGCCCATCAGTACGGAACGTTCTGGATTTCCCCATGTATATAGTTCAGGTTAATAAGGCCATGAAAAAAGCAAACCAAGCTCTGGGGTTCATTTCTAGAGGGATAGTATTGGAAAGCAGAGAAGTTATGTTAAACTTGTATCGAACCTTGGTTAGACCACACTTGGAGTACTCCATATTATAGAAAGGATATAGGGGCAAAAAAGATTCACACGGACGATACCAGAAGTGAGGGGGTACACTTATCAGCGGAGGCTGGGGCTCTTTTCTCTAGAAAATAGAAAGTTGAGGGGTGACCTGATAGAGGTCTTTAAGATAATGAAGGGGTTTGATGAGGTGGACGTTGGGAAAATGTTTCCACTTGTGGGGAGTCCAAAACTAGGGGCCATAAATATAAGATAGTCACTGATAAATCCAATTGGGAATTCAGGAGAAACTTCTTTAACCAGAGAATGGTTAGAATGTGGAACTCGCTACCACAAGGAGTAGTTGAGGCGATTAGCATAGATGCATTTAAGAGGAAGGTGGATAAACACATGAGGGAGTAAGGAATAGAAGGGTATGTTGATAAGGTTAGATGAAGAGGGGTGGGAGTAGGCTCGTGTGGAGCAGAAATGCCGGCATAGACCTGTTGGGCTGAATGGCCTGTATGTGTGCTGTAAATTTGATGTAATTCTATGTAAAGAAGGAAAGACCAGCATTTAGATGGCGTCTTGGATGCGCACGCACGTTTCCAGCATGACGTGCGCCGGACGCCATCTTGGTATAGGAGTTAGCACAGACGCAGATAACGAACGCTGAAATCATGTAAAGTGGGGAGAAAATGGCTTCACTCAGAGTGCAACGCTGATTTAAAGTAATAGACACCATTTTGGGACCTAACGCTCAACTCAACGCACAGTCTTAGCCCCGACTATCTGAATGTGTATTAGAGTGCCTGGAGGACCCCCCACCGGCGCTATTTAAAGGGACCATGCAGGATTTACAGGTTAGTGGCTGGATTATTGCTTCTGGCTGCTGAGACATTTGTAACTGTTTTTGGAGGTCTCCTAGACTTGAATACTAGGACGCGGGGACATAGCCTAACATCTAGAGCCAGGACGTGCAGCAGTGAAGTTAGGAAATGCTTCTACACGCAAAGGGTGGGAGATGTTTATAATGCTCTTCTGCAGATGGCAGCTGATGCTAGCTCACTTGCGAATATTAAATGTGAGATTGATAGATTTCTGTGAACCAAGGGTATTAAGAGATATGGGGCTAAGGCGGGTATATGGAGTTAGGTCACAGGTCACCATGATCACATTGAATGGTGGAACAGGCTTGAGGGGCTAAATGCCACGGCCAATTGCTGCCTCCTGATATGCGCCACCTTCTCCTGCAAGAAAGCGGGACGTGTACCTGGGTGATGTGCCTGTCATGGTTGAATAGCTGCCAGTGTGTGTGGCCTGTGAGTTGTGGGTGGGCGGCTTGAAACAGTGGTAATGTGTAAAGGTGAGAGGAAGCATCTGATTGGAAGAGTTGAGTACTGATGGAAAGAGTTTGTTGGTATGTGGGTGATGGGGGTGTAGTGCGTGGTGCAGTTGGTCGGAGACGCCACTTGACAGTTGACCTCATTCACCTTGACCACTCATGTCAAAGCATTGAACTTCTTCCTGCGCTGCATCCATGTTCATGATGCTGTGCGCCTGGCATTGACTTCGTCCCCCGCTGCCTCCCACTGCCTTTTGGATATATGTCTGGGGAGCCTCTTGCCCCCCCTCCACCGCGGATATAGGATGTTCCTCCTTCTTTCTACCTCTTGCACCCAAGGGGCTCAATTTTCAGAAACCCGAGTGGGTGCGTTCGTGGCGGGGGGGACTCTGAAAATTGGGGATTCCCGGGGCGGGTCCAGAGCCCGGCTCCAACCCGCCCACTTCCCGGTTCCCCAATGACGCGCTTAGATGCGCACGCAGCCCCCGCATGTGGGACTCCCGCCGACAATTAAAGCCAGCGGGATCCCACTTAAATCAATTAATTGGATACTTCAGGTCGTTAGCAGACCTGATTTGTAGGATATTTTAGGAGGGGTGGGATTTTCACCTAAACTGGGACTGTTTCCGGTACTGGGGGAAACACTCCCAGTTGAATTGGACGTGTTGCAGCCATCAGCCTGTGGCAGCTGCAAAGGTCCATTTGACAGGTGGGGAGGGGGAGACCCTCACTCATTGCAGGAGGCCACTCTGTCACTTTGGACAAAGTTTGGCCTCCACCACCCTCCTCCTAACAACAAAATTCACCAACTTGCACACTTACCCCGGGGGTCCAGACACATTTACCTACCTTGCGGACCCCCTCAGATGTACATCTTCCGGATGGGGGCCGCCAGAGCTGCAGTCATGACCTCCTCAGAGGACGAACAGCATCACCAGCCTCGCCATCCACGCTGTCCACCTCTGACACGTGGAGCTCCACAACAGAGTGCTGCGACACATCCACCTGCACAGCAGAGAGAGATGCGTCGCAGAGGGCACTACCCTCGCCACAGGGTCCACAGACCGAGGCTCAGCTTCCTGGACCTCTCTGAGCAGCAGTGCACACGGAGGCTCAGAGTCACTCGACATGTAGTCGTGGACATCTGCAGCCTCCTTAATGCCGAGCTGCTCCTGGCTGGCCCGAGCACCATCTTCTTACCTATCGCTGTCAAAGTCACCACTGCTCTCAACAACTTCTCCTCCGCATCCTTCCAGGGTGCCACCGGGGACATCGCCGGCGTCTCTCAGTCGTCTGCGCAAAAGAGCCCTGCAAATACATCTACACCCACTCTGCAGTGACACAATGGGTGGCATCAGTTGTGGGTTTTCATTGTGATCCTCAGGAAAGGTCATTATTGCACAAACCAGACAAGATTCGCAAAGACGTGGCAGTAGTGATGACAATATAATATGTAATGTGAGTTGATCAGAAATTAAATATAAGTAAAAACATGACAAACCCTCACACACCCTTGAATATCCCCTTCATGCTCACCTTGACCACTCATGTCAAAGCATTGAACTTCTTCCTGCACTGCATCCATGTTCATGATGCTGTGCGCCTGACATTGACTTTGTCTCCCGCTGCCTCCCACTGCCTTTTGGATATATGTCTGGGGAGCCTCTTGCGTCCCCCTCCACCGCGGATATAGGATGTCCCTCCTTCTTTCTACCTCTTGCACCCAAGGGGCTCAATTTTCGGAAACCCGAGTGGGTGCGTTCGTGGCGGGGGGGACGCTTCCTACTGCACATATGTGATGCATGCCCTGTGGCTGCAGCACAGGTAGTGGCAGGTTGAGTGAGGCTGACCGTGAAAGAGATGCACGAGAGGGTGAGTATGAGATAGAGCCATGAGATTGTATGAGGATTGGGTTGAGTGGTAGTGGCGGGATGAGTACTGGCGAGGTGAGTAAGTGCAGGTACGATGAGGATGAGGTTTGAGTGGGTATGAGGGGTGATGTGACAGAGTAGTGTTGGCAGTGCAGAAGGAGATGTGGGGTGGGGGCAATGATGTGGCAGATGGAGTGTAGGGGAATGAGGAAGTGTACTCACTTTGGCTGACCTACTTAGGTCATTGAAGCACCTCCTGCACTGTATGCAGGTGCGTGATATGTTGGTGGTGCTGGTGACCTCCTCTGCCACCTCGAGCCAGGCCTTCGTGGTGGCAGAGGCAGGCCACCTCCTCCCGCCCGCCGGGGGGAAGATCTCTGTCCTCCCCCTCGTCCTCACCCTATCCAGTAGGACCTGGAGTGAGGCATCATTAAACCTGGGAACAGCCTTCCCCCTGGGCTGCTCCATGCTGTAATTTTGGCTCCTTTCTGCAGCATCAGTCAGTGGAGGACTGCCCCTTTAAATGGGGCTCCTCCAGCTGACAGCCTATGATGCGGGTACGCAGTCCGCCCGCTGCGCAGCTTTCCAGCGCGAAACCCGGAAGCCAAGGTAAGTGGCTTCAATTAGGCTGCGATCGTGTGCGGAGCACCCCGAATTCACTGGGCGGGTTACCCACGCACCCAATCGACCCCCCCGCTGCCAACCCGTCTCCCTCCTAATATTGAGCCCAAGGTCTCTAGGCATCAGCAGAGAACCTTGGTGCACACACTCTCGCAGGCCTGGTACCAACTCAGATTGGCAGATTGGTGAGGTCTGGCGTGCAGATTGGAGGATGTGGGATTTAGTGGTGTGCAACCTTTATTCAATGTTTTAACATAACTCATCAGTGTGTAAACATAGGGATGGGACCTGCATCTGTGTTTTACGTGTGCGATGTCTGATCTCCGTTCAGACTCCGTGCAGACAGCAGGCTGTTATATTCAGCAAATAACAGGTACCAGCTACCTTTAAGAGATTTCTAACAGACAGCCTGGCTTTAAGAGATCGGAGCTCCCCCTGCTGGTGGAAAGTGCGAATTGCATTGAATCCGAGTACAACGCTGATTTCCAACGCAGATTGCAGGTGAGTCCTGAGGCGTGACGAAAGTCTCGTCCTGCCTGCGCCGGGGCCATTGGGCGCAGGGTAATAGCGGATCGTGTGACCCCCGCCTAAAAACAGGCCCAATTCAATTTTCCCCCCTATGTAATGTTCCTTCCAGGACCTCAGGCACTGGGTGATAGAACTGTTTTAAGGATTTTAAAGGGTAAATCTCAGTTCAACTTGATTTGTGAATGATGTTGATTAAACTGAAACTTTGAGGATGGAGTCAGTCAGCTCCGTCACGAGGGATTACAGCCTCTAATGCTTCATATTTGAGCTTCTCTTACTATTGCTGCCTAGTATAAATAAACCTCATCTCTCACCGCCAGCTTGTGGGTTTTGGTGGATTTCAGCAACTTCTAGGGTAAACCTTCCGCTGCTGCTCTCCCAGTGCAGGGCATTGTATGCTGGGAGCGCAAATCAGAACTTCAGGCAATGACAGAAAATCAGGTGGGCTGCAAAAGAGACATGTGATTGAAACGTCAAAGTGAGAAATGAACCCTTTTTCCCAAGTGTTGGTGATTTTTACACCAACTTAGTGCTGGTGAAATTGTACAGACGTGGAAGGAAGGGGGAAGATTTTCTCAGTTCTTGTATTTTATAAGTAATAGTGAGAGATCCTCATGTATGTCGCAGCAGGAGCTGTTTTCCTTGTTTTCAATCCCTCCATGGCCTCTCCCCTCTTTGTCTCTGTAACCTCCTCCAGCCTCACAACCCTCCGTGTTCTCTGAGCTCCCCTAATTCTGGCCACTTGCCCATCCCCAAATTCCTTCATCCCGCCATTGGCGACCGGGCCTTCAGCTGCCGAGGCCCTAATCTCTGGAATTCCCTCCCCAAACCTCTCCACATCTGTCTCCTCCTTTAAGACGCTCCTTAAAACTTACCTCTTTGACCAAGCCTGTCCTAATACCTCCTTATGTGGCTCGGTGTCAAATTTTGTTTGATTACCACTCCTGTGAAACGCCTTGGGATGTTTTACTACATTAAAGGCGCAATATAAATGCAAGTTGTTGTGTAGAAGGGTGGGGCTCTCAGGCCTGAAGTGGATTCAGGCCTGAAATGGGTTCTCAGGCCTGCCATGGAGCCTGGATTTCTACCACCGTCTACAACGATAAGGCTCTGCCAAGGGGCAGACCTGTGCCTGGGGTAAGATGTTCAAGTAGCTTCATAGTTGTTATATCTAACTTATCACTTTTTATATATTCATTCTCAGATGTGGCAAGGCTGGCATTTATTGACTATCCTTAATTTCCCTGAGAAGGTGATGGCGGGCCTTCCTCTTGAACCATGGTAGTTTGATACACCTGGTTGCTTGCTAGGTCACTTCAGAGTTACGAGTCAACCACATTGGTGTGGGACTGAAGTCACATATAGGCCAGACTAGGTAAGGACGGCAGGTTTCCTTCCCTAAAGGACATTAGTGAACCAGTTGGGTTTTTATGACAATCCAACAGCTTTTCATGGTCACTTTTATTGATACCAGCTTTTTATTTCCAGTTATTTGTAGGGTTTTTTTCAACTGAATTCAAATTGTCAAAGTGCCACGGTGGGATTTGAACTCACATCCTCTGGATTATTAGTCCAGTGCTATAACCACCACACTACCGTACCCTTCTACCTATCTGACCAGGAAGAGCCAAAATTCCCTTCAGATTGATGCCTGCTAAACTGAACCCTCTTCAGTCCTCATGCTCCCAGCTGTGACTCTCTTTACCTCATTGGCTGCCACCTTAGGCGGAGCTGCACATCTGTGTGATAAGAATGATCAGGCAGCCCGAATATTAGGTGCTGCCTGAGTTGACATTAATATATGTGGGCAGGGCGCCCCCTACTCCCTTGGTCCCCAGTTCCGGGCACGAAGAAATTTCTAGGTCATGCAAATGAAATTTAATACAACTGTTTGAGTTGGTTCCTTTTGGTAAGAGGAATAAGGAGGCCACTTATTCCTTGGAAGGTAAGAAATTAAATGGGGTGGAAGAGCAAAGAGATCTGGAAATACAGATACATATATCGCTAAAAGTAGCAAAACAAGTTGAGAAGGTCAAAAAGTACTGGGGTTTATATCGAGAGGAATACAATAAAAAAGAAGGGAGGTAATGTTAAATTAATATAGAGCCATGGTTAGACCACACTAACTGTACACAGTTCTGGTCTCTATACCACAAAAAGAATATTGAAACACTGGAGAAATTCATAGAATCATAGAAAGGCTACAGCACAGAAGGAGGCCATTCTGCCCATCAAGTCCGTGCCGGCTCTCTGCAAGAGCAATCCAGCAAGTCCCACTCCCCCGCCCTTTCCCCGTAGCCCTGCAATTTTTTTTCTTTCAAGTACTTATCCAATTCCCTTTCGAAAGCCATGATTGAATCTGCCTCCACCACCCTTTCAGGAAGTGCATTCCAGATCATAACCACTCGCTGTGTGAAAAAATATTTCCTCATGTCGCCTTTGGTTCTTTTGCCAATCAACTTAAATCTATCAGCTCTGGTTCTCGACCCTTCTGCCAATGGGAACAGTTTCTCTCTATCTACTCTATCTAGACCCCTCATGATTTTGATGACCTCTATCAAACCTCCTCTCAACCTTCTCTGCTCTAAGGAGAACAACCCCAGCTTCTCCAGTCTATTCACATAACTGAAGTCCCTCATCCCTGGAACCATTCTAGTAAATTTTTTCTGCACCCTCTCCGAGGCCTTCACATCTTTCCTAAAGTGCGGTGCCCAGAATTGGACACAATACTCCTGTTGTAGCCAAACCAGTGTTTGAGAAGGTTCACCTCAACCTCCTTGCTTTTGTACTCTATGCCTCTATTTATAAATGTAAGGAATCTTACAACACCAGGTTATAGTCCAACAAATTTATTTTAAAATCACAAGCTTTCGGAGATTATCTCCTTCGTCAGATGAATGAATGAAAAGGTTCTCAAATCGCATATCTTATACTATGTTGGGACAGCATCACACCAATCAAAAGGTGTCGTTGTTATTCAAACAGGCCAGTCACGGAGAACAGCACGTCCCGGCATCTCCACATCATGTCTATTTATAAAGCCCAGGACCCCGTATGCTTTCTTAACCGCTTTCTCAACATAGAAACATAGAAACAGAGAAACATAGAAAATAGGAGCAGGAATAGGCCATTCAGCCCTTCGAGCCTGCTCCGCCATTCAATATGATCATGGCTGATCCTCTATCTCAATACCATGTTCCCACTCTCTCCCCATACCCCTTGATGCCTTTTGTATCTAGAAATCTATCTAGCTCCTTCTTAAATATATTCAGTGACTTGGCCTCCACAGCCTTCTGTGGTAGAGAATTCCACAGGTTCACCTCCCTCTGAGTGAAGAAATTTCTCCTCATCTCAGTCCTAAATGTCCTACCCCGTATCCTGAGACTGTGACCCCTCGTTCTGGACCCCCCCAGTCAGGGGAAACATCCTCCCTGCATCCAGTCTGTGTAGCCCTGTCAGAATTTTATATGTTTCAATGAGATCCCCTCTCATTCTTCTAAATTTGAGTAAATACAGGCTGAGTCGACCCAATCTCTCCTCATACGACAGTCCTGCCATCCCAGGAATCAGTCTGGGGAACCTTCGCTGCACTCCCTCTATGGCAAGTATATCCTTTCTTAGGTAAGGAGACCAAAACTGCACACAATACTCCAGGTGTGGTCTCACCAGTGCCCTGTATAACTGCAGTAAGACAACCTTGCTCCTGTACTCAAATCCTCTTGCAATGAAGGCCAACATACCATTTGCCTTCTTAACTGCTTGCTGCACCTGCATGTTTGCTTTCAGTGACTGGTGTACAAGGACAGCCAGGTCCCTTTGTACATCAACATTCCCCAATCTATCACCATTTAAATAATACTCTGCCTTTCTGTTTTTCCTTCCGAAGTGGATAACTTCATATTTATCCACATTATACTGCATCTACCATGTATTTGCCCACTCACTCATCTTGTCTAAATCGCCTTGAAGCCTCTTTGCATCCTCCTCACAACTCACGATCCCACTTAGTTTTGTGTCGTCAGCAAACTTGGAAATATTACATTTGCTTCCCTCATCCAAATCATTGATATATATTGTGAATAGCTGGGGCCCAAGCACTGATCCCTGCGGTACCCCACTAGTCACTGCCTGCCACCCCGAAAAAGACCCATTTATTCCTACTCCCTGTTTCCTGCCTGTTAACCAATTTTCAATCCCTGCCAGTACATTACCCCCAATCCCATGTGCTTTAATTTTGCACACTAACCTCTTGTGTGGGACTTTATCAAAGGCTTTCTGAAAATCCAAATAAACCATATCCACTGGTTCTCCCTTATCTCCCTTATCTACCAGTTACATCCTCAAAAAACTCCAGTAGGATTGTCAAACACGATTTCCCTTTCATAAATCCTTGTTGACTTTGTCTAATCCCGTTGATATTTTCTAAATGTCTTGTTATCACATTCTTTATAATAGACTCTAGCATTTTTCCTACTACTGTTGTTAGGCTAACCGGTCTCTGGTTCCCTTTTTCTCTCCCTCCTTTTTTAAATAGGGGGGTTACATTTGCCACCCTCCAATCTGCAAGAACTGTTCCATAATCTATGGAATTTTGAAAGATGATAACTGATGCATCCACTATTTCCATGGCTACCTCTTTTAGTACTCTGGGATGCAGATTATCAGGTCCTGGGGATTTATTGGCTTTCCATTAATTTCTCCAGCACTATTTTTACTAATACTAATTTCCTATAATTCCTCCTTTTCACTAGACCCTTGGTTCCCTAGCATACCTGGGAAGTTATTTGTGTCCTCTTCCATGAAGACAGAACCAAAGTATTTGTTTAATTGCTCTGCCATTTCCCTGTTCCTCATTATAAATTCTCCCGTTTCTGAATGTAAGGGACCTACATTTGTCTTCACTAATCTTTTTACATACTTGTAGAAGCTTTCACAGTCCACTTTTATGTTCCTTGCAAGTTTACTCTCATACTCTATTTTTCCCCTCTTAATCAATCTCTTGGTCCTTTTTTGCTGAATTCTAAACTGCTCCCAATCCTCAGGCTTGCTACTTTTTCTGGCAACTTTATATGACTCCTCTTTGGATCTAATACTATCCTTAATTTCTTTTGTTAGACATGGTTGGGCTGCATTTCCTTTTGTGTTTTTGTGCCAGAAAGGAATGTATAATTGTTGCAATTCATGCATTCATTCCTTAAATGTTAGCCATTGCCTATCCACCGTCATGCCTTTTAATGACGCTCCCTAATCTACCATAGCCAACTCGCTCCTCATACCTTCATAGTTTCGGTTTTTTAGATTTAGGACCCCAGTTTCGGATCGGACGACTTCACTTTCCACCTTAATGAAGAATTCTATCATGTTATGGTCACTCTTCCCTAAAGGACCCCACACAATAAGATTATTAATTAACCCCTTCTCATTGCACAATACCCAATCTAGGATAGCCTGTTCCCTGGTTGGCTCCTCAACATACTGGTCTAAAAAAAAATCTCATATACACTCCAGGAATTCATCCTCCACAGTATTATTGCTAATTTGGTTTGGCCAGTCTATATGTGGATTAAAGTCACCCATGATTATTGTAGTACCCTTGTTACATGCATCTCTAATTTCCTGTTTGATGCCGTCCCCTACATTACCACTACTGTTTGGAGGCCTATAGACAATTCCCACCAGTGTTTTCTGCCCCATGGTGCTTCTTAACTCCACCCAGACTGATTCTGCATCTTGATTTTCTGAGCCAATCTCCTTTCTCAATATTGCTCTAATTTCATCCTTCACTAAACGCCATCCCACCTGCTTTTCCTTTTTGACTGTCCTTCCTAAACATCGAATACCCCTGGATATTCAGCTCCCAGCCTTGGTCATCCTGCAGCCATGTCTCCGTAATTGCAATTATATCATATCCGTTTGCATCTATTTGCGCTGTTAATTTGTCTACCTTATTACGAATGCTTCGTGCATTCAGATACAGTGCCTTTAGATTTGTCTTTTTAACATTTTTAGACATCTTAACATTTTTTTTGTGCTATGGCCCTATTTGTCTTATTGCCATTTTTTCTTACCCGGACCCTATTTGTTGTCTTTGGTTTGTACGCCCTGTCCCTTCCTGGCACAATCTGGTTATCCTTACCCTAATTGCTATCCTGCACTGTTTCTTTGACTTATCTCTTTAGCATTCTAGATTTCTCTCCACCGGGACCCTCCCTCCCCACCTTATTTAGTTTAAAGCCCTATCTAATCCCTAGTTATTCGATTCGCTAGAACTTTGGTCCCAGCATGGTTCAGGTGAAGTCCGTCCCAACGGAACAGCTCTCTCTTTCCCCAGTACTGGTGCGAGTGCCCCACGAATCGAAACCCACTTCTCCCACACCAATCTTTGAGCCACACATTCATCTCTCTGATCTTATTGACCCTGTGCCAATATGCTCGTGGGTCAGGTAATAATCCAGAGATTATTACTTTGTGGTTCTGGTTTTTAATTTAGTCCCTAGCTGCTCAAACTCTCTCAGCAGAACCTTTTTCTTAGTCCTACCTATGTCGTTGGTACCTACGTGGACCACGACAACTGGATCTTCACCCTCCCACTCCAAGTTCTTCTCCAGCCTGGAGGAGATGTCCTTAACCCTGGCACCGGGTAGGCAACATAGCCTTCGGGACTCATGCTTCTGGCTGCAAAGAAGAGTGTCTATCCCCCTAACTATACTGTCGCCTACTACAACCACCTTCCTTTTCACTCCCCCCACTTGAACGGCTTCCTGTACCACAGTGCCGTGGTCAGTTTGCTCGTCCTCCCCACAGTCCCTGCACTTGTCCACAAGGGTTGCAAGAACCTCAAATCAATTGGACAAGCGCAGGGACTGAGGCTCCTGCAATACTACCTCCTGGATCCCCGGACCTGCCTCACTCGCAGTCACACCCTCCTGTCCCTGACCACGTTTCAATTCTAAAGTATTTATTTTAAGGGGTGTGGCTGCCTCCTGGAACAAAAGGTCCAGGTAGCTTTCTCCCTCCCTGATGTCTCGCAACGTCCGCAGCTCAGACTCCAGCTCCTCAACTTGGAGCCGAAGTTCCTCGAGCCGCAGACACTTACTGCAGATGTAGTCACCCTGGACAAAAATGTCCACAAGCTCCCACATATTGCAGCAGCAACACATCTCCTGTTCTCCCATTATCAACCTGCCCTGCCACCTTCAACGACCTGTGCACATATACCCCCAAGGTCTGTCTGTTCCTGCACACCCTTTAGTTTATATTGCCTCTCCTCGTTCTTCCTACCAAAATGTATCATTTCACACTCAACTCGGGTTAAATTTCATCTGCCACTTGTCCGCCCATTCCACCTGCTTGTCTATGTCCTCTTGAAGTCTATCACTATCCTCCTCACTGTTCACTACACTTCCAAGTTTTGTGTCATCTGCAAATTTTGAAATTGTGCCCTGTACACCCAAATCCAAGTCATTAATATATATCAAGAAAAGCAGTGGTCCTAGTACCGACCCCTGGGGAACACCACTGTACACCTTCCTCCAGTCTGAAAAACAACCGTTCACCACTACTCTCTGTTTCCTGTCACTTAGCCAATTTCGTATCCATGCTGCGACTGCCCCTTTTATTCAATGGGCTTCAACTTTGCTGACAAACCTAGTATGAGGCACTTTATCAAAAGCCTTTTGGAAGTCCATATAGATCACATCAACCGTATTGCTCTCCTCGACCCTCTCTGTTACCTCATCAAAAAACTCAATCAGGTTAGTTAAACACAATTTGCCTTTAACAAATCTGTGCTGGCTTTCCTTAATTAATTGCAGAAAAAATTACAAGAGTGTTACCAGAATTGAGAAGATGAAACTATCATGAAAGATTGAGCAAGCCGGGGCTCTTTACTTTGGAAAAGAGAAGACTAAGCGGAGACCTGATTGAGGTATTTAAAATTACGAAGAGATTCGATAGGGTGGATGTGGAGAAACTGTTTCCATTTGTGGACGAGACCAGACAAGGGGACATAACTATAAGATTGCCACTAACAGATCGAATAAAGAATTTCAGAGAAATTTCTTTAAACAGAAAGTGGTGAGAATGTGGAACACGCAGACACATGGAGTGGTTGAAGCAAATAGCATAGATCCATTGAAGAGGAGGCTTGATGCACAATGAGGGAGAAGGGAATAGAGGGATATGGGGGCAGGGTGGGAAAAGGTACTTGGATTGAGAGGAGGGTCGTGTGGAGTATAAACTCTGGCATAGACCAGCTGGGCCGAATGGCCTGTTTCTGTGCTGTAGATTCGGTGCAATCCCAGACACACTCACAAAGCCAGTTATTGCTCTCAGCCTCACCCTGAAACACAGGGTAAGCTCTGCATGTGGCCGGCGCGTATGGGAAAATCCTGGGCAGACTGTCCGTGATTTTCCAATTTGTGCTGGCTGAATGTGAAGCCCAGTCTGAGGCACAAAACATACACGGACTGAAACAAGAAGTTGTGTCATGTGAAGTAAGACGGGATGCAAGGAAATGATTGGAAGGGGCTGCAGATCAATCAGAGGGGCCGATTCTCAGCGTCTCCGCCCGGGCAGTAATCTGGCGAAGCAGATCGCCAAATTGATCTTTTAGAAAGAGAACAGAGTCGTCCACTCTGTAAAATTAGAAGAAAGAGCCAGTCATTGACTCGATAGTTTTAATTCCAAATTGTTTGGTTAATTCATTACAGATTAGGTTAATATGTTGCAGGATATCAGTTATAACAGGCCCCCTTTTCAAAGTCATCTTGATTCAAGAAAAGGAGCCATTGAAAGAATTATCAATGAAAAGGTCCGTTTGCTTCCTAACCATGACGAAATTCACTGGGTGACGTTGCCTTCAAAAACCATGGCATCGGTAAAACTGAACAATACTATGCCTTGTCACTCAGCATTGTTGAACAAGTTCCACTGCTCCAGCAATCCCTGGGTCCCTTTTTATTAAATTCAATATGCAGCATAAAAGGATTTCGAGATCGCATTCGATATTGTGGGTGCGAGCTGCAGATGGGAAACTGACTGCAGGCACAGTTGCGGGATAGTGTATCAATCTTAAAAGGTGGAGGTCAGGAGATATCTCATCTGTTTGGTTAATCCTAGGGGTCCCCCTACACCCTCCCCCTCCCCCACCGGCCATCTGTGCCTATCAGTGAATCTACTTCAAAAGCAGAATTCAAAGCAAAAACCTTTGCATCAGGCACAGAAAACCACAGTGAAAGTGGAACACAGCAAGGATGCAAATACAAATAGAAACGGCACAGGAAAACATTTTTTCATCAATAGGAATTGTTCTTAAAGGTGGAAAACATCACCGAGAGCTGGGATGAGACAGTCTCAATCAAAGCGAAATGGAAAGAAAGCAATTTTGTGGACAGAGATAGTGGAAGTGTGCAAAATACTAGCTAAAAAAAAAAGCAGGAAACAGCATGAAGATATGTGTATGTTTAACAATAACTATATTTTTTAATTTTTTCGTGGGATGTGGGCATCGCTGGCAAAGCCAGCGTTTAATGCCCATCCCTAACTGCCCTTGAGAAGGTGGTGGTGAGCCGCCTTCTTGAACCGCTGCAGTCCGTGTGGTGAAGGTTCTCCCACAGTGCTGTTAGGAAGGGAGTTCCAGGATCTTGACCCAGCGACGATGAAGGAACGGCGATATATTTCCAAGTCGGGATGGTGTGTGACTTGGAGGGGAACGTGCAGGTGGTGTTGTTCCCACGTGCCTGCTGCCCTTGTCCTTCTAGGTGGTAGAGGTCGCGGGTTTGGGAGGTGCTGTCGAAGAAGCCTTTGCGAGTTGCTGCAGTGCATCCTGTGGATGGTACACACTGCAGCCACGGTGCGCCGGTGGTGAAGGGAGTGAATGTTTAGGGTGGTGGATGGAGTGCTAATCAAGTGGGCTGCTTTGTCCTGGATGGTGTTGAGCTTCTTGAGTGTTGTTGGAGCTGTACTCATCCAGGCAAGTGGAGAGTATTCCATCACACTCCTGACCTGTGCCTTGTAGATGGTGGAAAGGCTTTGGGGAGTCAGGAGGTGAGTTACTCGCCGCAGAATACCCAGCCTCTGACCTGCTCTTGTAGCCACAGTATTTATATGGCTGGTCCAGTTAAGTTTCTGGTCAATGGTGACCCCCGGGATGATGATGGTGGGGGATTCGGCGATGGTAATGCCATTGAATGTCAAGGGGAGGTGGTTAGACGCTCTCTTGTTGGAGATGGTCATTGTCTGGCACTTGTCTGGCGCAAATGTTACTTGACACTTATCAGCCCAAGCCTGGATATTGTCCAGGTCTTGCTGCATGCGGGCACGGACTGCTTCATTATCTGAGGGGTTGCGAATGGAACTGAACACTGTGCAATCATCAGCGAACATCCCCATTTCTGACCTTATGATGGAGGAAAGGTCATTGATGAAGCAGCTGAAGATGGTTGGGCCTAGGACACTGCCCTGAGGAACTCCTGCAGCAATGTCCTGGGGCTGAGATGATTGGCCTCCAAGAACCACTACCATCTTCCTTTGTGCTAGGTATGACTCCAGCCACCGGAGAGTTTTCCTCCTGATTCCCATTGACTTCAATTTTACTGGGGCTCCTTGGTGCCACACTCGTTCAAATGCTGCCTTGATGTCAAGGGCAGTTACTCTCACCTCATCTCTGGAATTCAGCTCTTTTGTCCATGTTTGGACCAAGGTTGTAATGAAGTCTGGAGCTGAGTTGTCCTGGTGGAACCCAAACTGAGCATCGGTGAGCAGGTTATTGGTGAGTAAGTGCCGCTTGATAGCACTGTCGACGACACCTTCTATCACTTTGCTGATGATTGAGAGTAGACTGATGGGGCGATAATTGGCCGGATTGGATTTGTCCTGCTTTTTATGGACAGGACATACCTGGGCAATTTTCCACATTGTCGGGTAGATGCCAGTGTGGTAGCTGTACTGGAACAGTTTGGCTAGAGGCGCTTGGGAACCATTGAGTGAAAGTAAAGATAGCAGTGTAGAGTTACATAGGAAATATAGGAACGGGAGTAGGCCATTCAGCCCCTCGAGCCTGTCCCACCATTCAATTAGATCATGGCTGATCTGTACCTCAACACCTTTGCTCCATATCCCTTGTTACCCTCATCCAACAAAAATCTATCGATCTCAGTCTTCGCAATTTTAACTGACCCCCAGCATCCACAGCCTATTGGGGGACAGAGTTTTACATTTCGACTACCCTTTGTGTGAAAAAGTGCTTCCTAATTTCACTCCTGAATGGCCTAGCTCTAATTTAAGATCATACCTCCTTGCTCTGGATTCCACTGCCTGGTGAAATCTCTGTGTCTACTCTATCAAATCCTTTTATCATTTGAATCACCCCGCTTAGATCAACCTTCCAAACTCAAGAGAATACAACCCAAGTTTATAGAAACATAGATTTATAGAAAATAGGAGCAGGAGTAGGCCATTTGGCCCTTCGAGCCTGCTCCGTCATTCAATATGATCACAGCTAATCCTTTATCTCAATACCATATTCCCGCTCTCTCCCCATGCCCCTTGGTGCCTTTTGTGTCTAGAAATCTATCTAGCTCCTTCTTAAATATATTCAGTGACTTGGTCTCCACAGCCTTCTGTGATAGAGAATTCCACAGGTTCACCACCCTCTGAGTGAAGAAATTTCTCCTCATCTCAGTCCTAAACATCCTACTCTGTATCTTGAGACTGTGACCCCTCGTTCTGGACCCCCGCAGCCAGGGGAAACATCCTCCCTGCATCCAGTCTGTCTAGTACTGTCAGAATTTAATATGTTTCAACGAGATCCCCTCTCATTCTTCTAAACTCGGATGAATACAGGCCTAGTCAACCCAATCTCTCCTCATACGACAGCCCTGCCATCCCAGGAATCAGTCTGGTGAACCTTCGCTGCACTCCCTCCATGGCAAGTATATCCTTTCTTAGGTAAGGAGACCAAACTGCACACAATACTCCAGGTGTGGTCTCACTAAGGGCCCTGTATGACTGCAACTTGTCCTCATAATTTAACTCTTTAATCCCTGGTATAATTCTGGCGAATCTGTGCTGGACCCATTCCAAGAACAATATTTCTTTCCTGGAGTCCGCTGCTCAAATCTGAACACAGTACACCAGATGGGGTCTGACCAAGGCTCTGTACAACTGAACTATAACTTCCACCCCTTTGTATTCCAACCCCCTTGAGATAAAGGCCAACATTCCATTAGCCTTTCTTGATTACTTTTTGTACCTGTCCACTAGCTTTTATTTACAATTTGTAGAAAGAATATTGACTGGTAGAAGTTGGGAAACACCACAAATAAAGTGCCTCTCAACTAACAAAAGCCTGAAAATATCCAGCTGAAAACTAGAAACAGCAGTGAAACATGTCACCCCGATCATCAGAACATAACCCCAGTTTCAAAGAACAGCAATGCAGTATTGTTACCATGGCAACAGAATAAAAGTGCACTGGTAATAATGGGAAAAAGAAACACGCCAACTAATCCGTTGAGTACAAATAGTCAGTGTTGATATGAAAAGGAAAAATTGCAAATCAGTGGCGTAGCTGGGAACAGATATTTGGGTGGGCCCCGCCTTATGGTGGATGGGCAACGAGCAAAGATCTGAGGTCACAGCAAATTCATTCTGTCGTATTGTACAGATAATTCAAGTCACCGCTCTGCTTTAAATGCTGCTCCCTCCCAATCACCCCAACGGAGGCAATGTTAAAAGACAGGACGGGACATTTAGAGGTTCACCTCATGCCCACTCCTGTTATCCATCTCTTACCGTTATTCCGATCGTCTCTTCTGGTGGCTGATCTCCCTCCTATCATGTGTTTTAAGGCTGGACTTTGCTGCATTCGAGGGATTCACACAGGCTCATATTTGTGTGGTGGGTGGGTCTGGGGTCTAATTATCCCACCCAGGCCTAAACATGGCTACACCCCTACTGCAAATGCTAGAAATCTGAAATAAAAATGGAAAATGCTGGAACTACAAGCAGGTCAGTTAGCATCTGGAAAGAGAAGGTCCAGGTTAACGGGTCTATAACTTTTCTTTACAACTGATGATAAGTTAAACACTCAAAACCCCGTCTTTTCATTTCTCAGTTGTATTTCCAGTATTTAATGCTCTGCCCAATGTTAACTGTGTCCAGTCACCCTTTATTCAGACAGTTTCAACCAATGTGCTTGAGTTCCTGTCAAGGTGGACTGCCCATGAATGTCTTCAGCAAGATACTTCCAGAGTGCACCAGGTTACCAGGTACAGTGGTGAAGTGGTTCTGGTACTAGACTCGTAATTTGGAGAAAGTGAGTTCAAAACCCACTTTGAGAACTTGAGTTCAGTTATAAAAAAAATCTGTAAATAAAATAAAAACCTGGCATCAATAAACGTGACCATGATGTTATGGGATTGTCATAAAAACCCAACTGGTTTACTAATGTCCCTTAAGAAAAGGAAACCTGCTGTCCTTACCCAGTCTGGTCTATATGTGACTCCAGATCAACCTGGTTGGGGTAGATTTCGACTGTGTGCGATAGTGTAAAACGGGTGATAGTGAATTCGTAGGCCGTTTAACATTTCTCCCGATTTTTATATCTATTGAAGTCAATGGAAATAAAGATTGGATGAGGTGTAAAACGGGCTGCCGATTCGCTTTCACCATTTAACACTATCGCACAAAGTCAAGATCTAACCCATTAGACTCTTTACTGCACCCTGAGGTAGCCTTGCAAGTCACTAGGGATGGGCAATAAATGCCGGCCTTGCCAGCGATGCCTCATCCCGAGAACCAATGAAGAAAACTGCAGCTGCAACCAAAATGAACTGAAAACGATCACAAATTTCCTTTCCACAAAACCAGAACTGAAAGGGGTTAGGGTAATTTTACATCACGAATGACGCTTTTAGAGTTATGGATTTCATTGATTTTATTTAGCTGACAAACTATCTCACGTGTTTTTGGGGTCAAATAGGCTTCACGTCAGGCAAGAAATAAAAACAAACTATTCAAGGGAGCAGTGGGGTTTGTTCATAGAATTACAGCTCAGAAGGAAGCCTTTCGGCCCATCATGCCTGTGCAGGCTCTTTGAAAGAGATGTGTCTAGTTTTCAAAGTGTTAGCATCCTATTGCTGAAGCAGAATTCAGAATTACTTTTAAAGGGAATGAAAAATAGGAGGATTTGGGGAGCGAGCAGGAAATTGGGATTAGACTAGGTGACTCATGAGGAGAAAATCACCGGCACAGATTTAATGGGCCGAATGGCCTTTATCTGTGCTGTTGACATTGTGTGCACATGGAGGTACAGAAAAGTGAGACGAAAGCAAAAATGAGTTTGAACAACGGAGAAGACAAGGTTATGAAGACATATCAGAATGAGCAGAAGACAGCAAGATAAGCACAGAATAAATTGTATGTATGTGTGTGTGCGGTAGAATTTTAGCATTTCTCAGTTCTCAACGAGAGATGACTGCAATCTGAGGAGAAGCAAGACGTCAACAAGAAGAGCTTACAAACGAGGGAAGGATTCAAAACAGAAGTACCTTAAGGGCTGGAAGCCTGACCTTCTGCTGCTGCTATTTTTAGCAAAGCAAAATGTAGACCTGAGTAAGAAATGGTACAAAGCCAGAAGGAAGCACTGGGGTTCATTTCCAGAGGGATGGAATTGAAAAGCAGAAAAGTTATGTTAAACTCATATTGAACCTTGGTTGGACCACACTTGGAGCACTGTGCACAGTTCTGGTCTCCATATTATAAAAAGGATATAGAGGCACTGGAGAAGGTGCAAAAAAGGCGTACAAGGATGATATCAGAGCTGAGAGGTTATACCTATCAGGAAAGATTGAACATCCTGGGGCTCTTTTCTCTAGAAGGGTGTCCTAATAGAGGTCTATAAAAGTTTGAGGGAGTTTGATAGGGTAGAAGTAGAGAAGATGTTTCCACTTGTGTGGCAGTCCAAAAGTAGGGGCCATAAATATAAAATAGTCACTAATAAACCCAATAGGGAATTCAGAAGAAACTTCTTTACCCAGAGAATGGTTAGAATGTGGAATTTTCTACCACAAGGAGTAGTTGAGGCGAATAGCATAGATGCCTTTAAGGGTAAGCCAGATAAGTACATGAGGGAGAAAGGATTAGAAGGATATGTTGATAGGGTGAGATGAAATAGGGAGGGAGGAGACTCATATGGAGCATAAACATCGGCATAGACCAGTTGGGCCGAATGCCCTGTTTCTGTGCTGTATATTCTGTGCAATTCTATGTAAAGGGGAAGATTTGCAAATTCCGATGTGCACTGCACATAGTTTACCAACCATTTAAATCAGCTGCTTCCTTTCAAAATCCTAAAAACCTCAATCAAATCACCCCTTAACTTTCTATATTCCAGGGAATACAAGCCTAGTTTATGTAATCTCGCCTCATAATTTAACCCTTGGAGCCCTGGTAACATCCTGGTTAATCTGCGCTGCACTCCTTCCAAGGCTAATATATCCTTTCTAAGGTGTGATGCCCAGAACTGTACACAGTACTCCAAGTGTGGTCTAACTAGGGCTTTGTATAGCTGTAGCAAAACTTCCTCCCCTTTATATTCTAGCCCTCTAGTTATAAAGGCTAACATTCCATTAGCCTATTTGATTATTTTTGTACCTGACTACTACATTTTAGTGATTTGTGTACATGGACCCCTAAATCTCTTTGGGCCTCTACTGTTCCTAACTTTTCACAATTTAAAAAATACTCGGATCAATCCTTTTTTTGGTCCAAAATGGATGCTCTCACGCTCACTTGCGTTGAAATCCATCTGCCACAGCTTTGCCCACAAAGAGGCACTGATAGGCATCTATCAGTGCCTCTTTGTAATTTTATGCTCCCGTCTACACTACTTACTATGCCACTAATCTTTGTGTCAACAGCAAACTTGGATATATCGCTCTCTATTGTGCTTTCTAAGTTATTAATAAATGCAGTGAATATTTGAGGCCCCAGCACAGATCCTTGTTGGACACCACTAGTCACTTCCTTTCAATTCCAGTAAATACCTATTATCCCTACTCTCTGTCTTCCACCACCTAACCAATCTCCTAACCGGTCAATAATTTGCCTTCAATTCCATGAACTTTAATTTTAGCTAACAGTCCCTTATGTGGAACTTTATTGAATGCCTTCTGGAGATCCATATAAACTACATCCATAGACATTCCCCTGTCTACTACTTTAGTTGCATCCTCAAAAAATTCAATTAGGTTCATTATACATGACCTACCCTTAACAAATGCATGTTGGCTTGCTCTAATCAGCTCAAATTTCTCTAAGTGCTCAGTCACACTGTCCTTAATTATAGATTCCAATAACTTCCCCACAACAGATGTCAGACTAACAGGTCTATAATTTCCTGATGTCTCTCTCTCACCTTTCTTAATCCCTTCATGGGCTGGCCTTTCCCTATCTCTGTAACCTCCTCTGGCCCTACGACACTCCGAGAGCTCTGCGTTCCTCCAACTCTTGGTACCATGCGCATCCCCAACTTCCTTCGCCCCACCATTGACACACTCACATGCACGCACACACACGCTCGCACGCACACGCCCAGACACACTCACATGCATGCATACACACGCATGCACACATACGCATGCAGACAAACAGACATGCTCACATATGTGCACATACGCACAGACACACACACACACATGCACATGCACACACACACGTACACACACACTTACATGCACACACATGGACGGGCACATGCATGCACACACACATGCACAGACATGCTTACACGCTCATACACACACACGCACGTACTCAGACAGACACACTCACACACAGCACACAGACACACACGGGAAAATTAATGCCGACACACAAATCCCATGACGTCAGCACTTCCTGGTGAAGAAAAAGTGAAGCTATGGTTCAGTTCTGAAATTATTACTGAGGGAGCGCTGCACTGTCGGAGGGTCAGTTCTGAGGGAGCGCTGCACTGTCAGAGGGTCAGTTCTGAGGGAGCGCTGCACTGTCGGAGGGTCAGTTCTGAGGGAGTGCTGCACTGTCAGAGGGTCAGTACTGAGGGAGCCGCTGCACTGTCAGAGGGTCAGTACTGAGGGAGTGCTGCACTGTCGGAGGGTCAGTTCTGAGGGAGCGCTGCACTGTCGGAGGGTCAGTACTGAGGGAGCGCTGCACTGTCGGAGGGTCAGTTCTGAGGGAGCGCTGCACTGTCGGAGGGTCAGTTCTGTGGGAGCGCTGCACTGTCGGAGGGTCAGTTCTGAGGGAGCGCTGCACTGTCGGAAGGTCAGTACTGAGGGAGCCGCTGCACTGTCGGAGGGTCAGTTCTGAGGGAGCGCTGCACTGTCGGAGGGTCAGTTCTGTGGGAGCGCTGCACTGTCGGAAGGTCAGTACTGAGGGAGTGCTGCACTGTCGGAGATGCTGTCTTTTGGATGAGATGTTAACCGAGGCACTATCTGTCCTCTCAGGTGAATATAAAAGATCCTTTGACTCTGTTTGAAGAAGAGCAGGGGAGTTCTCCTAGTGTCCTGGTCAACATTTATTCCTCAACCAACGTCACTAAAACGGTCCTGATCATTTAAGTCATTGTTGTTTGTAGAAGCTTGATGTGTGCAAATTGGCTGCTGCATTTTCTACATTACAATAGTGACCACACTTCAAAAGTACTTTATTGGCTGTAAAACGCTTTGAACGTTCTGAGGTCGTGAAAGACACTATATAAATATAAGCTCTTTCTTTCTTATTAATGTCAATGTTAAGGCCAGAGGGAACAAAGTGCCAAATAGAAAGATGAGGTACTGTTCCTTGAGCTTAAATTGACCATCATGGAACAGCGTAACAGGCCAACTACAGAGAAGTCAGAATGAGAGCAGGACGGGGAATTGAAGTGATAAGTGACAGGGAGCTCTGGATCAATTTGGGTCACCTAATGTGCGTTTGGCCTCCCCAATGTGAGCAATGAATGCAGTGCACTAGGTTGGAGGAAGTACATGGTCAGGTGTTGCATCTCCTACACTTGCCAGGGGAAGAAGAGCAGGTGGTAGGGGTGGTGGAAGGATGAACCAGGGTGTCACCGAGGGAATTGTCCCTTTTGGAGAGCGGAGAGGGAAGAGGAGGGGAAAATGTGTTTTGTGGTGGGATCATGTTGGAGATGGTGGAAATGGCGGAAGATGTTTGCCGAACGCGGAGGCTGTTGGGCGGGAGGTGAGGACGAGGGGAAACCTATTACAGTTCTGGGCGGAAGGGCAGAAGCACAGGAGAGGGGACATCCCAGTCGAGGATGCTGTCTACCAACGAGCTGGGGGATCCTTGGCTGAGGAAAAAGGAAGGCATTTCAGAAGCTATGATGTGGAAGATGGCATCATCAGAGCAGATATGATGGAGATGGAGAAATCGGAAGAAGGGAATGAAGTCCTTACGGGAAGCAGGGTGGGAAAAAGCATAATCCGGTACTTGTGGGAGTCAGTGGGCTGGTAATATATGTCAGTAGAAAGCTCATCCTCAGAGATAGAGAAGTCCAGGAAGGGAAGAAAAGATTCAGAGATGAACTACGTAAAGATAAGGGAGGGGTGAAATTTGAAGCAAAACTAATTAAATTTTCTAGATCAGGGCAACAACAGAAAGCAGCACCGACGGTAACAAAAAAAGAGATCAGGGTAGAAGAGCTTTGAATATTGAATCCAGTGACAGGGGCACCGATCTAATGAACTGCTCTGTCCTGGATTGCATTGAGCTTCTTGAGGGTGACTGCAGACTCACCCGCCCAGGCAAGTGGTGAGTGTTCCATCACACTCCTATCTGGAGGAACACCAGACTCAAAATAAAACGGAGAGAGACAGAAAAAGAATAAAGAATGAAAGGAGGAGAGAGAACACAGAGAGAGAACAGAGAGAAAGAGAGAGAGCAAGATCTACCAGCTAAGCAAGACATCGTTTGTTTAGCTCCTGGGCTATTAGTTACTTGCATCAGCAATACTAGTTCAACAAATCAGATCTGTGATTGTAAATCATGGACCTTAACTAAACTTAATTAAATTCAATATCCTGCATTGAAAGGGTCCATAGTAATAAGATTTCATACTAGAGAAGCAATTAACCTCTGAGGCAAGCTTGCAGAACTGTTCTTAATCTTTAGACAAGTAAAACCACAAGTCGACTGATGTCAGTTGAAAAACAATACGTAATTTCACTTTAAATTTTGTGGTTGAATAATCACAAGATTGTAAACATCTGGGACATTACTGGTGGGAGAGGGAGGGGGAAAGGAATAAAGGACCGTTGCTCAGTGCAATCCCCATAGAATTATTTTCAAATAAACACTGGAATTGGAAAAAAAAAGACCTCAAAGAAATGAACAATAACCAAAGATATTCTCCTCAAATGGAAGCTCATGTTTCCAAGTTGTTCAAGAAAATGCATGATTAAATTTTAAAATAGAGTGGAATCTGTTTATAAAGTCCACTTGCGATGCTAGCTTGATGCAACAGGGGTATAAGTGCTGTTAAAAGTTAAACTGTAACGGATGTGCTATGCATGTAATCTTTTATTGTGTGGTGTGAGCTAAGGGGTAGGACAACCCTTAAGAATACGGTGTTGCCTTGGTTATAACTTCATCACTTGCCAATTGGTCATCATAGTGGTGCAGCAAGCAGTTAGGAAGGCGAATGGTATGTTGGCCTTCATTGCAAGAGGATTTGAGTACAGGAGCGGGGATGTCTTACTGCAGTTATACAGGGCCTTGGTGAGACCACATCTGGAGTATTGTGTGCAGTTTTGGTCTCCTTATCTGAGGAAGGATGTCCTTGCCATGGAGGGAGTGCAACGAAGGTTTACCAGACTGATTCCTGGGATGGCAGGACTGATGTATGAAGAGAGATTGGGTCGACTAGGCCTATATTCACCAGAGTTTAGAAGAATGAGAGGTGATGTCATCGAAACATATAAAATTCTAACAGGACTAGACAGACTAGATGTAGGGAGGATGTTCCCGATGGCTGGGGAGTCCAGAACCAGGGGTCACAGTCTCAGGATACAGGGTATGGCATTTAGAACCGAGATGAGGAGAAATTTCTTCACTCAGAGGGTGGTGAACCTGTGGAATTCTCTACCACAGAAGGCAGTGGAGACCAAGTCATTAGATGTATTCAAGAAGGAGATAGATATATTTCTTAATGCTAAAGGGATCAAGGGATATGGGGAAAAAGCAGGAACAGGGTACTGATTTAGACGATCAGCCATGATCATATTGAATGGCGGAGCGGGGCCATAGGGCCGAATGGCCTACTTTTGCTCCTATTTTCTATGTTTCTATGGGTGAAGTGAAAGATGCAGCACGAGCTGGTTACTGGGGTCCAGCCTTGGGGGGGGTTGATTATTTGGATCTATTTTGCATCAGGTGGCACTTGTATTGGTTTGTTGTGGGCTCTGTAAGATTTTTTTTGTGGGTCGTTCATTCTGCGAGTTTTTGATTCTATTATTGGAAATCCAGAAATATTTCTGGGGGGAGGTGGGGGGGAGTTTATAGAATGATACAGTACAGAAGGAGGCCATTCAGCCCATCGTGCCTGTGCCGGCTCTTTGAAAGTGCTCTCCAATTAGTCCCACTCCCCCTGCTCTTTCCCCATGGTTCTGTAATTTTTTTCCTTTTCAAGTATTTACCCAATTCTCTTTTGAAAGTTGAATCTGCTTCTACCGCCCTTTCAGGCAGCACGTCCCAGATCATAAAAAACATTCTCCACATCTCCCCTCTGGTTCTTTTGCCAATTATCTTAAGTTTGCATCCTCCGGTTACTGACCCTCCTGCTAGTGGAAACGGTTGCCAGGGTTACAAGTACTGTTCGTATATGATCAGTGAGAGAGCTGTTTAATTTCTTCACAAACTGCTGGAAAATAATTCTGGTTGGGGGTCGTTGTCTCACATTGAGAGATAATTCCATATATGCCAAATAGCATGTTTACATCACGTAGTGTTCTGGGCTACATAGCTTGTATAACTAATTTTACCTGATGGACTGCTGCAAAGTTTTTTTTATTTGTTCATGGGATGTGGGCATCACTGGCAAGGCCAGCATTTATTGCCCATCCCTCATTGCCCTTGAGAAAGTGGTAGTGAGCCGCCTTCTTGAACAACTGAGTGGCTTGCTAGGCCATTTCAAAGGGCAATTAAGAATCAACTGCATTGCTGTGGGTCTGGAGTCACATAGGCCACACCGGGTAAGGACGACAGGTTTCCTTCCCTAAAGGACATTAGTGAACCAGATGGGTTTTTACAACAATCTGGTAGTTTCATGGCCACCATTGCTGATACTAGTTTTTTTTTTCATTCTAGATTTTATTCATTGAATTTAAATTCCCCAGCTGCCGTGGCGGGATTTGAACTCATGACTCTGGAATATCAATCACAGGCCTCCAGATTACTAGTCCAGTAACATAACCACTATGCTACCGTACCCAAATTAACAGTCATCTGATGGGTTGAAGTGGGGTCTTGATTCCTAACATGCCAGCATTATCCAATTAAAGTGCACAAGTGGCCTAATGTCAATTTATAACATCAAATTTGACGAAAACATAAAGAAATAATGAAGCCTTGGATTTTACTGTTTTTAACTCTAATATCTGCTAATTTTGGTCTCATTCTGTTGGGACAGGCAACGTTTTCAATAAAGTGAGCAATGTACTTCGAAGAATCTGTCAAAGACCCAGTGGGTCGATATTTATGGGGAGGCGGGCATGGAATCCCGGAAACGCGGGTAGCCCGGAGGTCCTGTCAAATTTAACGGCGGGACCTCATTTAAATTTTTTGTCTCCATTTCCCGGCCGGCAACCGGCAAGATTGAGAGGCTGTCGGACTGCCGTGCGGGAAGGTCTGTGGTGCCAGGCCGCAGCCGGGGAGCGGAGAGGAGGGAGGGAGGGCGCGAGAGATCGGATAGGCTGGGGGGCAGAAATCTGAGGTCGGAGATGGGAGGTCGGGGGGGGGGAAATCGGAGTTTGGGGAGGTGGAGATTGGATTGCCAGGCAATGGTTCGATCGCGGGGAGGGAGGCCAATCGCGGCAGGTTTGCTTGGGGGGTCTGGTGGGGGAGCTCTCCTGCTCCTCCTGGCCCACAAGCAGTGCTGGAGAAGTATTTACCTGCTGGATCCGGCTGTTCTCGCCTCCCTTCAGCTGCTGGGTTTCCCGAGCCCTGGGAAACCAGGCCCACAGCCGTTAAATCTAAAGACCTGCTAAAAATGTGAGGGACGCAGCTCATTAAAATATTTAAATGACGGACCCGCCTCTGGGGAGCAGATTAGTCGCCCGCTCCCCCCCACTCCCAAACCACCTCCATTAAAACCGGAAGTGGACACGTTGGAGGAGGCTTGGAGTCTGGGTTTCTGAGATTTGAAATTTTAACCCCCTCCCCCCACTCCTTTCCAGCCCATCCTGGGAGGGTTAAGATTCCTCCCAATTACTCTTTGAACAATGGCAAACAAAAATAAAAGAGGTGCACAGAGTAAACAATCATTTAATAAAAAACTAACTTGTTCCTTTCCACAGTTGATTTATGGTAAAGCTCATGAATCTGTGGAACATTAGGAACAGGAGTAGGCCGTTCAGCCCCTCGGGCCTGCTCTGCCATTCAATTAGATCATGGTTGATCTGGACCTCAACTCCATGCTCCCGCCTTGATACTCTTACCTAACAAAAATCAATGGATCTCAGTCATGAAAGCTCCATTTGTCTCCCTACATCTACATCCTTTTGGGGGAGAGAAATCCACTACCCTTTGTGTGAAAAAGTGCTCCCTCATTTCACTCCTAAATGGCCTACCTCTAATTTTAATTTTATGTCGCCTTGTATTTGATTCTCCCACAAGAGAAAATGGTTTCTCTGCAGCTATCCTATCAAATCCTTTTAACATTTTAAACACCTCAATCAGATCACCCCTCAATCTTCTATACTCAAGGGAACACAAGCCAAGTTTATGGAATCTGTCCTCATAATTTAACCCTCTAAGTCCCAGTATCATTCTGTAGTTAGGAGCCTCTTTCTTATTACTTTAACACTTTTGCCGGTTAGTTCAAAGCCTTTAAGAAATTGCTCTCTCTACCAAAGATGCTCTTGACCTTCTGTTAGGTCATGAAGGGTCATAGTCCAAAATATCTCTCCTCCCCTTCGTCACTTATCTTCTTTTCCTTTGTTCTAAACTCATTTCAGAAATATTCATCAAACCTATCACACGTGGAGAGATGTTTCAGGTATACAGGGCTTAGCAAACAATGAAACACTAGACAGCTCCCTCACACATAAACCTCATCAATATGTCAACTACTTACTTTTAAAGTGACACAGGATTCTGCTCAACATTTGGAATTCATTAGTTCTTCAATTAAACCCCCGAAAAAACCCATTCAGAACATCATAAATTCACTTTCGTGCAGTCTTCACACCTGTTTCTAGGCATACCAGGACCAAATGAAACCATTCTATGCATATTTTATTTCTCTGTTTCTACATTATCTGTCCAAATTTTAACTGTTTAGTCCAAATATTTTGCCATTCCAAAAAAAATACCCAACAAACTTTCCTGATTTGGCAGATACGATGTTGTCAAATGTGGATGTTCTACACAGGATTAATTATTGTTTCAGGGAGCTTTCTATCGCTATATTCTTCCAGGCTTTCCATGAAATTCAGCATAAGATGGGCAGTAGATCTCAAATATAACACAAGTCAGTATCCCTTATATCCCACATGGGAGTAATGATTCTTGTTTTGATTGCAGAGAGGAGCACATCACATGCCCACTTAGATGCCCACTCGCATATCAAGAGCTTGAGAGCATTTGAAGAGGGATGGCATCACATCATCTCTCTCTCTCTGTTACATTCCATATTGGGTGAAGCAGAAAGTGATTCAGACTGTAGCCAGCTGTCTGACTGAGATGTCCATTCTCAGCACTTGTCAGCAGAGCACACTGACAATTATGCTCGAACTGTGCATCATTCAGATTTCTTGCTACAGGCTTTGGAGAGGGTGCAGAGGAGGTTTACCAGATTTATACCAGAAATGAGGGGCTTGCGTTATGTGGAGAGACTGGAGAAGCTGAGATTGTTCTTCTTAGAGCAGAGAACCTTAAGGGGAGATTTAATAGAGGTGTTCAAAATTATGAATGGTTTTGATAGAGTAGATAGGGAGAAACTGTTTCCAGTGGCAGAACAGTCGGTAACCAGAGGACACAGATTTAAGGTAATTGGCAAAGGAACCAGAGGGGAGATGAGAAGAAACCCAGCGAGTTGTTATGATCTGGAATGCACTGCCTGAAAGGGCGGTGGAAGCAGATTCAATAATAACTTTCAAAAGGAATTGGATAAATACTTGAAAAGGAAAACATTGCAAGACAATGGGAAAAGAGTAGGGGAGTGGGACTAATTGGATGGCTCTTTCAAAGTGCCGGCACAGACATGATGGGCTGAATGGCCTCCTTCTGTGCTGTAGGATTGTATGATTCTATGAGATGCACCATGATGTTACCCAGAGGTCCAGCCTGACATGTTTGCAAATCCAGCCTCATTTATAGAACTTCCCCTCCTTTACAACAGAGTCTGAATCTCTGTGGGACTTAATGATTGATTAGAAAACCCAGTCACTGATCTCCAGGATGTCAGGAGCAAGATCTAAACCTTGAGTGCCCTCTGTCAGATGAGGAACAGGAGGAAATAAGAACATTTTCTCACTCTGTACCTATCCACAACACGACGATGCAGAACACGCAAGTGCCAGGCAATGACCATCTCCTACAAGAGTCTAACCATCTCCCATTGACATTCAATGGGCATTACCATCGCCGAATCCCCCACCATCAAAATCCTGGGAGTCACCATTGACCAGTACCTTAACTGGACCAGCCACATAAATGCCGCGGCGAATAGAACAGGTCAGAGGCTGGGTTTCCTGCGGTGAGTGTCTCGCCTCCTGACTCTCCAAAGCCCCTCCATCACCTAGAAGGCACAAGTCAGGAGTGTGATGGAATACTCTCCACTTGCCTGGATGAGTGCAGCTCCAACAACACTCAAGAAGCTCGACACCATCCAGGACAAAGCAGCTCGCTTGATTGACACCCCATCCACCACCCTAAACATTCACTCCCTTCACCACCGGTGCACTGTGGCTGCAGTGTGTACCATCCACAGGATGCACTGCAGCAACTCGCCAAGGCTTCTTCAACAGCACCTCCCAAACCCGCGACCTTTACCACCTGGAAGGACAAGGGCAGCAAGTGCTTTGGAAAACCACCACCCCAAGTTCCCCTCCAAGTCACACACCATCCTGACTTGGACATGTATCGCTGTCGCTTCATTGTCACTGGGTCAAAATCCTGGAACTCCCTACCTTGCAGCACTGTGAGAGAACCTTCACCACACGGACTGCAGCGGTTCAAGAAAGCAGCTCACCACCCCTTCTCAAGGGCAACCATGGATGGGCAATAAATGCCTGCCTTGCCAATGGCACCCACATCCCGAGAAGGAATTTTTTTTTTAAATGAACAAATTCGTAGTGTGTACTGTGGGACATCGTGATTGCACAGGTTGGCCCTGAGTGTCAGCATCATGCAGGAAGTGGCAGAGGAAGATACTCTGATGCATATTTCTTTGTCACACCAGGACGGACGAGGCTCCTGAGAAGATCGCATGATCCCGGCAGATTGTATCGTTGACGTGCGGCTCGGCCCTGAGAGGATGCGATAGATTAGCAGAGGAACACAAGGGAACAAACACACTGCTATTCATGGCCCGACAATGTTAATCGTCACTGGCTCAGACACCTAAAGGTTTCCTAGGGAAACCTTAACTCTTGAGAGAATTATTTGTGCACTGAGACTGTACAGGGGCCGATTTTAAAAAACGGGAGCCAGCGGCAGCTGTTATTTTTGAAAATAGGTTCTGGGCCATTTCATAAAAAGTAGAATCTAAGGCACCGCCTGTCCTCTTGGGTGGACGCAAAGGATCCCATGGCACTATTCGAAGAAGAGCAGGGGAGTTCTCCCCGATGTCCTGGCCTATATTTATCCCTCAACTAACATCACTAAACACAGATTAAAACAAAAGCAAAATGCTGCGGATGCTGGAAATCTGAAATAAAAAGCAGAAAATGCTGGAAATACTCAGCAGGTCTGGCAGCATCTGTGGAGAGAGAAACAGAGTTAATGTTTCAGGACGGTTTCTATTTTTCAAGAGGGATCCTGATTTGGTGTCAGGCTTGGCTCAGTGGGTAGCACTCTCGCCCCTGAGCCAAAGTGTCGTGGGTTCGAGTCCCACTCCAGAACTTGAGCGCAAAATCCTGGCTGACACTTCAGTGCAGTATTGAGGGAGTGCTGCACTGTCGGAGGTGCCGTCTTTCGGAAAACAATGATACAAGTTAGTAGCGTCCCTTCACCTTCCACCACTCTGTGTCGCACCATAGAACTTTCCAGGTTTTGTATTATAAGGGATAATTCTACAGTCCAGCACTCCCAGGGACCGAGGGCCAAAAAATGGGAGATACAGAGTTGTCGTCCCATCTCTGCCCTGCACACCCGCTGTGTGCAGCTTCCCCACTGGTAGAAAGGGATTATCGACTCATCCCATCACTCAGACTTAGCCGCATAAATCGTGAAATTACAAGTTTCTTCTGCATGTTTCATGAACAAATGGTTGAAAATCGGTAATAAAATAATGCATCATAAAATAGGGACTTCACACAAAGCACACAACAATACTTACAGAATGGTCGAAAAGGAGGAATAAACAGACAAAGAGGGACAAAGGAGAAACTC
Organism: Heptranchias perlo; assembly: GCF_035084215.1. Classification (NCBI taxonomy): domain Eukaryota; kingdom Metazoa; phylum Chordata; class Chondrichthyes; order Hexanchiformes; family Hexanchidae; genus Heptranchias; species Heptranchias perlo. Next base: position 25,250,039 of record NC_090358.1, read on the forward strand.
AATACTTCACTGCTCAGAAGTGACAAAAACTACAGAGGCAAAGCAGCAAAAAGCAATATTAGAACAGGTGTAATGGATTGGAAATTAATAGAATCATTGAGCCACTGCCCAGATAAATCCAAGACAAGAATTACAGCCGGCCAGAAGTCAACAACTTGATAAAGTATCCTTAAACCTTTGTATATGCTGACCACAGGGCCACTCACCCATTGGGCCAGCGTGGTCACCTCTCCCACCCACAGGGCCAGTGTAGTCACCTCTCACACCCATCAGGCCAGTGTGGTCACCTTTCACACCCACAGGGCCAGTGTGGTCACCTCTCCCACCCACTGGGCCAGTGTGGTCACCTCTCACACCCACTGGGCCAGTGTGGTCACCTCTCACCCACAGGGCCAGTGTGGTCACCTCTCCCACCCACAGGGCCAGTGTGGTCACCTCTCACACCCACTGGGCCAGTGTGGTCACCTCTCACCCACAGGGCCAGTGTGGTCACCTCTCACACCCACCGGGCCAGTGTGGTCACCTCTCATACCCACCGGGCCAGTGTGGTCACCTCTGTCATCTACATGGCCAGTGTGGTCACCTCTCACCCACAGGGCCAGTGTGGTCACCTCTCCCACCCACCGGGCCAGTGTAGTCACCTCTCACACCCATCAGGCCAGTGTGGTCACCTTTCACACCCACAGGGCCAGTGTGGTCACCTCTCCCACCCACTGGGCCAGTGTGGTCACCTCTCACACCCACTGGGCCAGTGTGGTCACCTCTCACCCACAGGGCCAGTGTGGTCACCTCTCACACCCACCGGGCCAGTGTGGTCACCTCTCATACCCACCGGGCCAGTGTGGTCACCTCTCCCACCCACAGGGCCAGTGTGGTCACCTCTCACACCCACTGGGCCAGTGTGGTCACCTCTCACCCACAGGGCCAGTGTGGTCACCTCTCACACCCACCGGGCCAGTGTGGTCACCTCTCATACCCACCGGGCCAGTGTGGTCACCTCTGTCATCTACATGGCCAGTGTGGTCACCTCTCACCCACAGGGCCAGTGTGGTCACCTCTCACACCCACCGGGCCAATGTGGTCACCTCTCATACCCACCGGGCCAGTGTGGTCACCTCTGTCATCTACATGGCCAGTGTGGTCACCTCTCACCCACAGGGCCAGTGTGGTCACCTCTCTCATCTACAGGGCCAGTGTGGTCACCTCTCACATCCACCGGGCCAGTGTGGTCACCTCTGTCATCTACATGGCCAGTGTGGTCACCTCTCACCCACAGGGCCAGTGTGGTCACCTCTCACACCCACCGGGCCAGTGTGGTCACCTCTCTCATCTACAGGGCCAGTGTGGTCACCTCTCACATCCACCGGGCCAGTGTGGTCACCTCTCTCACCCACAGGGCCAGTGTGGTCATCTATTTCTCCGCTTGATGGGTTTTATGGGAAATTAGGATAAAATATTTCTTCTTGGGCACCTGACACAATGTGTAGCATCTTGAACTGATTAAAGGATCCAAATGATCTCTTCAATAATAATCCATGCTGAGAAACTTTTAAAAATGCTCTCAGAAAACACAACAGTAAATGATAGGCTTATTTCCCAAAGATCTGCTTGCAACCTATGGAAAGCTTGGCATCTAAAGTATCGAATGGAATACTACGAACGTAGTAAAAGCATGTAGGAGCTGAACCTTGGTAGCACTCTCACCCCCGAGGCATCATGTTGTGGGTTTAAGCCCCATACTGGGACTTGGGCACATGACCTAGGCTGGTGCTTCAGTGCAGGTGTTAAGTAATCAAGGCCTGGCATGGCGCTTGGAACTTGCAACGTTGTGACTGGGAGGTGAGAGAGCAAACATTGAGCCAAGCTAGACTTTAAGTCTGAGTCCGTACGTTCTTGCCAGGAGTGTGACAGTTGCTGCAATGGCCCCTCAACATTTGGCACAGAATCCAGCAATAAAACTTCTCTTCTGGATCTCTGTCCAAGTCAATGCTCCCACCTGGGTCCCTGTCCCTTATTATGCAGAAGTTCAAATGCAAGTTAATATCACTTGCTGCACTGGGATTGCAGGAATGGGCACTGGGCTGTGGAGAGTCTGTCACTATCAAAGTGCAACTTCTCCAAGTCCCTCTGTACTCCCAGCAACCACTAGAGTGAACTACATTGCGAATGTCCCTTTCTTTTACCCCTCTCTCCGACCCAGCCCTGTATACCTCCTTTCCCCATCTACAGTTTTTAACTACTGTGAAGAATGCCTGGACAGCAGTTCCAAACCAAGTGATCGGCCATTTCCTGCAAATGAAATGAATCCCATTTTCCTTGTTTTCAAACTGTCAGCAACATTAAGTCACCTGTCAGTTGTAAGGAATCTTACAACACCAGGTTATAGTCCAACAGTTTTATTTGAAAATCACAAGCTTTCGGATTTTGAAAATCACAAGCTTTCGGATTTTCAAATAAAACTGTTGGACTATAACCTGGTGTTGTAAGATTCCTTACATTTGTCCACCCCAGTCCATCACCGGCATCTCCACATCACCTGTCTGTTGACAGAGAAACTCCAGATACAGCAAAATCTCATTATGACAAACACCATTTTAATATAAAATTGTTCCCATGTACAAAAAAATTACAATAAAGTAAAATAGAAATGTGTCTGTTTTAACCAGACCTAATTTGTTCGATTTTAGTATTTATAAATTTTGATGCAGGAGCAACAGGGAAATGAATAAATTACTAAAGTATAATCTTGGAACTGTCTGGAATATGAAGATTTATTAGGAGGACAATCATTCATGATGATTAGCTCATAAAACCAACAAAAATATAGAGAGAAATGAAGCTCTCAGAAGTAATAAAGACCCAACTTTGACTATGGTACAATGGCAGTAAATAATGCGGTTAATTTTAACTTAACTTTCCGGGCGGGAATCCCACAGGATGAGGTGTTATAAATTGGATAGCCAGGATAGCCATTGGAAGCTACATCATTAAATAAATTTAAAACAGAAATAGACAGTTTCCTAGAAGTAAAGGGAATTAGGGGTTACGGGGAGCGGGCAGGAAATTGGACATGAATTTAGATTTGAGGTTAGGATCAGATCAGCCATGATCTTATTGAATGGCGGAGCAGGCTCGAGCGGCCGATTGGCCTATTCCTGCTCCTATTTCTTATGTTCTTATGTCGTGAAGGATAGAATACTGGAGCCTGGTCTTCAGTTGCTTCCAAGCCTTTATTCACAGAGTTCCACATTACACACACACCACACCCGAGATCAGCTCTCATATAAATGGATACAAGAGAGTTCCCAATTGATACGCACCACCTGAATACAATTACCACTAATTGTTATAAATCACAGGGATACAATTAACATCAGGTCGAATGTCCATTTTACACCCTGCCCAATATTATTATAAATGCAAGGAATCTTACAACACCAGGTTATAGTCCAACAGTTTTATTTGAAAATCACAAGCTTTCGGAGATTATCTCCTTCGTCAGGTGAGTGAGTGAATGAGAGGTTCTCAAATCGCATAGCTTATATTAGGCTGGGACACCATCACACCAATCATCTCCACATCAATATTATTATAAATTGACTTCAACATGAAGTAAAATCGAGCGGGGTGTAAAACCAATGTTGCACCCGATCCCGTCAGGTTCCCAACGGGCGGGTTAGGTTAAAATTGTCCCCCTGCTGACTCAGAACAACAGGCACAACATTTTAGAAAAGTCAGGAAGCAGAAACACTGCTGAATAAAGCCATACACACATGGTGCGAAGAATAGTGGAATCACCAAGGTGTGTTCACACACCAGCTGTAGAGGCACTGCCCAGTGGCCCCTGCTTTGCAGTGACCAGGCCTGAAAATCAACGAGCTTTCGCTTCTGGCACCACCCACTCCTGACCCCACCAGTATATCCAGCGTCAGGGGAGGGTCCCTACATTCAAATTACCGGTGGGCCTCTGCGCTACTGTGGGTGCATCGTGGGTGCCCACCCAGGAAGGGACGGTGGATAATGTGAAGCTGGTTACAACAACAACTTGCATTTATATAGCACCTTTAACGTTATAAAACATTAGCCTCGATATTTGCACCTACACAACAGGTGGGAGGAGGTTTGGGAAGGGGAGGGGTTAAACCCCAAAAAACGGGGAACGCGTCCCCTGCCCGCCGTGTACGTGCCTGCCGCCATTTTCACCGCTGCGGGTAGCATGGTGTGTGAGTGTCCTGTCTTGCAGAGGTGTGGCACTTCATTACCATATTTAAATCAGGCTCCCACCGTGCAATTGGGAGCCTGATTTAAATTTAACAGCTGCCGGCCGGGTTTCCCAGGGATCAGGAAACCCGACAGCGAAAGGGAGGCGGGAGCTGCTGGCTCCAGAAGATAAGTGCCTTTTAGAGCTCTCCTTGTGGGCCCGGAGGAGCAGGAGATGCTCCCCCCAGCCCCTCAAGGAAGCCTCTGGGCTCCCTACTGCCGATCGCGGCCTCCCTCTAGCCCCTGCCATGATCACAGCAGACCCCATCTCCCCCTCCAAGCCCCGATCTGCAGCCTGCTCATCTCCCAGTTGCCGGGGACCGCCGCTAGTGTGTCCACCCGGCAGTCGGCCAAATTGAAAGGATGGCCGGCCGCCTGGCGGGAAACGGAAGAAAAAATTGCAAGGAGGTCCTGCCTTTACATTCGGCAGGACCTCCGCAGCCCCGGTCTCACCGGGCTTCCCCCACACCCGACTCACCTCCCCGTAAATATTGGGGCCATTGAGACCGAGCCAAAGATAGGGACATTAGGACAGGTGACCAAGACAAAAGTATTAATAATGTCCACCATGCTCTCCAGTCGGTTGTCCACTTGGGGATAATGTCACCCTTGCCTAAGTGTCTGCGTCAGAAGGTTGGGGGTTCAAACCCCACCCTAAGACTTGTTTGTCTAATCCAAGGTGCCACTTCAGTGCAGGAATGAGGGAGTGCTGCATTGCTGGAGGTGCCAAGATCTTGTCCGTCTGCTCAGGTGGATGTAAAAGATCCCACGGCCCCATTTGAAGAAGAGTATGGGAATTCTCCCGGTGTCCTGGTCAATATGCCTCCCTTAACCAACACCATCAAAAATAGACTAGCTGGTCATTTATCTCATTGTGGGACAACATATCATTGGCTGTGAAGGGCTTTGGGACGTCTTAAGGATGTGAAAGGCGCTACATAAATTCATCATGACAACACAAGGCTAACAAATGGCTCCTAACTGAGGTGGGGTTTCAGAGGGGACAGTGTGAATCTTCCCTCCATACCCAAAGTGAACAAGCAGCAATGCATTCTAAGTTCAACGGATGAGACATGAATGTGCCACGAGACTGCCCAAACTTTAAAAGCAAAACCTGCACAAAATCTCAATCAGCACTAATGGACTTCCAGAATTTTTGAAATTCTTTTATTTATAGATTCCTTCTCAATGATAATTGATTTCTTCCTCATTTTTTATTTCTCAGTCAGTTGATTTATATTTTTTAAAAAGTGTGCTACGATTTAATAATGTCTCTTTTCAGTTCCCTGCAGTGTTGCAGTGCTGACTAGACAGTGCCTCACACTGCATGGAGTATCAGGGACTGGATTAAAAAGACACCATTACACTAGAGATGATGTTCACTAAGGCCGATGTACGGATAATGTAATCCCAGCAAACTAATAGCCTTCATGTGCTGATTCAGCTTTGAGACAACCAGGAGGAGAATGAAGGTGCAACTTGGAATGAGACAAAGTTGTGTCAGCTTACAGGAACGAGTCTGAAAATGAGGAGACTGTGAATTAGACAGAGAGGAATGCCTCACTGAGAAAGGGGTGGATATCAATAAAATAAGGGGGTAAATTGGCAACCTTGGTTCGCTCAAACTATCAGCTGGAGGGAACGGTCCCCAACTGTTCCGATTTTTAACAGCTGCGACACCACATTCACAAAACTGAAATAAAAATAGGAACATTTAGCCCCTCGAGCCTGCTCCGCCATTCAATTGGATCATGGCTGATCTACATCTCAACTCCATTTTCCCGCCTTTGGTCCATAACCCTTGATAACCTTACCTGACAAAAATCTATCAATCTCGGTCTTGAAAGCTCCAATTGACCCCCAGCGTCCACAGCCTTTTGGGGGAGAGAGTTCTACATTTCCACCAACCTCTGTGTGAAAAAAGTGCCTCCTGATTTCCCTCCTGAATGGCCTGGCTCTAATTTGAAGTGTGCCCCTTTGTGCTTGATTCCCCCACTGGAGGAAAGAGTTTCTCCGTATCTACCCTATCGAATCCTTATTTTAAACACCTCGATTAGATCACCCCTCAATCCCTTGTACTCAATATGGAGACAGACTTGGCCAGCTTCCCATACCCAGCATCCTTCAGTAAAGCAGCCTGCGGGCAGAAAGTTGCCCTGATACTCAAGCTACACACGGCGATTTTGGATTTGAAATAAAATCTGGTTTTGGAATCATAGAATCATGGAATCATACAGCACAGAAGGAGGCCATTTGGCCCACTGTGCCTGTGGCGGATTACTGAAGAGCTATCCAATTAGGTTTCCTGCCTGAGAATCATCGCAGTGTTACTTGCTTTTTTTTTACTCGTTCATGGGATGTGGGCGTCGCTGAGAGGCCAGCATTTATTGCCCATCCCTAATTGCCCTTGAGAAGATGGTGGTGAGCCGCCTTCTTGAACCGCTGCAGTCCGTGTGGTGAAGGTTCTCCCACAGTGCTGTTAGGTAGGGAGTTCCAGGATTTTGACCCAGCGACGACGAAGGAACGGCGATATATTTCCCAGTCAGGATGGTGTGTGACTTGGAGGGGAACGTGCAGGTGGTGTTGTTCCCATGCGCCTGCTGCCCTTGTCCTTCTAGGTGGTAGAGGTCACAGGTTTGGGAGGTGCTGTCGATAGTTGTCAATATTCCAAACAAACTGACACCTGGAATTTCATTGGGGGTTCTCCTGAATTTCCCACTGGAACTTCAGCTGGAGATCGGCGGAATCTTGGAGAAATGGCAGAAACGACTGTTTACGTTCTGTCTGCTGGGCTCCCGCTGATCATCCAGGAAATCGGGAGAATGCGTGGAAATTCTATCCCTCGATTTATACTAGTCCAACTCCCATGGCATTGCACATGGTGGGGTCACACCAAAGTGCCGTCTTCAGGTGAAATGGGGTTAGAGGGTGGGGGTGGTTAATTGGAGCAGGACACACAGTCATAATGCTGTCCCTATTTTAAAGACATACAATCTGTCCTTACTTTTATATAATGCTTTGATTTTATATCGTTATATTTATAGTTAAATAGCAGCACTCACAGCAGAGAAGTAGAATGCGTTGGGATGAAGACATTTCTCTGCAGAACAGTTTGAGGAGCTGGGAGATACAGAACCAGGCACAACAGCACCATCGCTGGCCGCAGGGTGTAAATACCATGTGACAAGTTTACATAGGCAGTTTCCATTATAAATGTGACCATACAAATTTATAATGAATTAAGTGGACGCAGAAGTGTGACAAGGACATGATAGATTCATAGAATCATAGAAAGGTTATAGCATGGAAGGAGGCCATTCGGCCCATCGAGTTTGCGCAAGAGCAATCCAGCTAGTCCCACTCACCTGTCCTATCCCTGTAGCCCTGAAAATGTTTTCCTTTCAAGTACTTATCTGTCCAGGGGACTGTATTATGACAGTGTGCCCCTTGCTCCAATTAACACCCCCCCCCGCCCGCCCGCTAACCCCATTTCACCTGAAGGCTACACTTTGGTGTGATCCCCCAATGATAACAGGAAGTAAGGTTTTATAAACAGGAAGTGACAAAAATCAGAATCATGAGCAGACAACAGGTCTAACTCCCAGACTATTTTGCATTTTGTCGGAGTTATGCCATTTCCAGCTCTTTCATTTCTATCTCTCGTTTCACTTCTGTCTCTCCTCCTATTTGGTAATTAGAGGCAGTAGCATCAAGATTCATAATCAAAAACACAAGGGTCTGGTCAGTCAGCATCTGTAGAGAATAGGCAAGGTAACATTTCAGATATAAATGAATAAAATTACTGATGAACAACTTTTCAAAGGGAACATGGAGGGAATACATAGACATCACCCCCTCAGTTTAATGTCGCATCCAAAAGATAACACTTCCAACAGTGCAGCACTGCCCTGAAGTGTCAGCCTAGACTGTGGGCTGAAGACCTGGAGCGGGGCTATGAACCCACAACCTTCCAACAACAGAGGGAAGTGGGCTACCACTGAGCCAAGGCTGACACTGGAGTACGGTGGGATGACTCAAGCCTTCTACTTCAAGGCATGTTGCTCTCCCCCTTCAGTCACTTCCTGAGAAAGGAGCAGTGCCTTTGGAGTGGGTAATCCATCTCAACTGGCTACCGGTGAGGTTTTTGAAGCCTTCTGAAATTGGGAATCAAGACAGATTCTGACTGGGCTGCTGTGTTGGATATCCTTGTTATAGCATACAATCGACTTCTGATAATTCAAAGTCATTTTCCCACGAGAAAAGTTGAAGTTGCCAATAATTTAAATGAAGCAATGGAAATAATATAGAAAAGTAGGAATTTAGCGGTAAAGATGTTGAATTATCCTTTAATTTGAATGAGGGAATTCTGAGGTAAGAGGAGTAGACTGTGGGAGCAATGGTTGTTCCATGAACAGTCTCTAAGAGCTGTTTGGTTCATTAAAAGTAGTCCTGTTAGTGATGCCCCACTCCTGGAGTTATATTCACCAGGAATTTCCTCAGCGTCTCTCCCACTCCGCTGTTGTAACTTTGGCAGAAGTTCAGTGGAAACCCAGTTTACACTCGTAAATTCCCTGTGATTGTCATTGTTCACACTGCGCTCATGGTGAATGGGTAATTTAGACATTCATGCCGATTACAATATATATGTTTGAATTCACAAGCACGGCCTGGTGTGATGTAATGCTGGAGCACTGGTGAATAGAATCAGGGCGCTTCTGTTTATTTGTAAGACTCTGAGGCCTAGATTTTCCTCCATTATCCTGCTGAAAAACAATGGGGAAAATTGGACACTGAGACCTACTGTTGCCTCCTCATCCTGACATGGATTTTCCTCCGTCTGCCTCTGCCAAGACAGCTATTAGTGCTGGGGGAGGGCAGGACCTGGGTCCTGGTCCCATTTCCCTCCCAGCTGCCCCTCTTGCAAGTGCTTCCCAGGATCATCTGGTGAAAGGTGGTGGTAGGCCAGGAGTAGCAGCAGTAATGACGTGAATGTTGTACCTAGTGGAAGCTTCCTCTCCCTCTGGTTCACCCGATCACTTACCTGCTGAAGGCCCTGATCTCGGCCAAGGCCTACATTAAAGGATTTGTGGCGCCAGCACTGCCTGGATATTCCCAGAATCTGTTTTGATGATGTTGGGTTGGGGGATAAATATTGGCCAGGACACCGGGGAGAACTCTCCTGCTCTTCTTTGAAATAGTGCCATGGGATCTTTTACATCCACCCGAGAGAGCAGACGGGGCCTCGGATTAATGTCTCATTTGAAAGACGGCACCTCCGACAGTGTAGCGCTCCCTCAATATTGGTCCTCGGAGAGTCTGACAAGGAGACGGGGAGAGAAGGCAGGGCCAAGAACCAGTGGCCTGGGAGGGAGTGGCAAAGTGGCAGCTCAGACCAGAAGGGAACCAGGAGTTAAGGACAGACCTTGATGTGAGGGAACGTGTCAGAGACAGCACGACGTGGCCTGTTTAGTATCAGCTGTTTGCCTAGTCATCAATTAATTGTACACAAGCTGTTACTGTGTTGTTGCTTTCTTTACAAAGAATCATTGCTAGTGTGTCGGGCCTTGTTTGACAATTAATTTGTAGCTGAACAAAGATTTTAGCTTCTTTCTACCACATTCTTTGCTTCTGGAAATAGTTAGTAAGAAATAAAATGGCAATTTACTTATCAGTGGAAAGGAGTACTTTGAAATGTTTGTAGTTCCGCCATCTTGCAATTTAATCAACAACACAAACTTGCATTTATACAGCGCCTTTAACACAGTAAAACATCCCAAGGCGCTTCACAGGAGCGATTATCAAACAAAATTTGACACTGAGCCACATAAGGAGATATTAGGACAGGTAAGAGGTAAGTTTTAAGGTGCGCGTTAAAGGAGGAGAGAGAGAGGTAGAAATGTGGAGAGGTTTAGGGAGGGAATTCCAGAGCTTAGGGCCTACCCAGCTGAAGACATGGCCACCAAGGGTGGAGCAAAGGAACTCGGAGATGTGCAAGAGGCCAGAATTGGAGGAGCACAGAGATCTCGGAGGGTTGTAGGGCTGGAAGAGGTTACAGAGATAGGGAGGGGTGAGGTAATGGAGGGATTTGAAAACAAGGATGAGATTTTTTAAATCGAGCCATTGCGATCAATTTATATATTCCAAATTAATAATATAAGACAACAATTGACTGACAATGCAGTAATTCAATCAAACTGTACCACTGACATGAACCCGCCTGATCCAACACACTCCCAATTCCCACGCTTCATAAACTTCAACTTGTCCAAATTTCTGCTGAATGAATTCTATCCCACAAGAGGTCCAACTTGTCCATAACCCCTGTCCTCGCTGACCTACACTGGCAGCTCATCCCCCAACGCATCAAATAGAAAATCCTCATCCTTGACTTTAAATCCCTCACCCTGCCCTCTATCATCAATCTCCTCCATCCCTCCCCACCCCCGACCCCCCCATCCACTCCTCAAACACTCCACTCCACTCCTCTGACACTGGTCTTTTGTGCATCCCCCCATTATTTATCCCACCATTAGAGACAGAATTTTATACATTTCAATGAGATCACCTCTCATTCTTCTAGACTCCAGAGAGTATAGGCCCATTCGACTCAAACTCTCCTTATAGGACAACTCTCTCATCCCAGGAATCAATCTAGTGAACCTTCATTGCACCACTTCTAAGGCAAGTATATCCTTCCTTAGGTAAGGAGACCAAAACTTTACACAGTACTCCTGGTGAGGTCTCACCAAAGCCCTGTACAATTGCAGCAAGACTTCCTTACTCTTGTACTCCAACCCACTTGCAATAAAGGCCAACATACTATTTGCCGTCCTAATTACTTGCTGTACCTGCTTGTTAACTTTCTGTGTTTTGTGTACTAGGACACCCAAATCTCTCTGAACACCAACATTTAATAGTTTCTCACCATTTAAAAAATATTCTATTTTTCTATTTTCACAGCTTATTTTCCCACCCAGCTTTGTATCGTCAGCAAACCAAACATCACACTCGGTCCCTGCATCTAAGTCATTGATATAGATTGTAAATAGCTGAGGCCCAAGCACTGATCCTTGCGGCACCCCACTAGTCACTGCCTGCCAACCCAAAAATGACCCATTTATTCCTACTCTCTGTTTCCTGTCCATTAACCAATCCTCTATCCATGCTAATACATTACCCCCAAACCCATGAGCCCTTACCTTGTGTAACAACCTTTTGTGTGGCACCTTTTTGAATGCCTTTTGAAAATCCAAATGTATTACATCCTTAATGGTTTACCTTAATCTACCCTACTAGTTACATCCTCAAAAAATTCTAATAAATTTGTCAAACACGATTTCCCTTTCATAAAACCATATTGACTCTGCCTATTCATATTATGATTTTCTAAGTGGCCTGTTACCATTTCCTTAATAATAGATTCTAGCATTTTTCCGATGACTGATGTCAGGCCAACAGGCCTGCAGTTCCCCGTTTTCTCTCTCCCTCCTTTCTTGAATAGCGGGGTTACATTTACTACCTTCCAATCTACTGGGACTGTTCTGGAATCTAGGGAATTTTGGAAGATCGCATCCATTATCTCTGCAGGCACTTCTTTTAGAATCCTAGGATGTAGGCCATGAGGTCCAAGGGATTTGTCGACTTTTAGTCCCATTAATTTCTCCAGTACTTTTTCTTCACTAATATTAATTACTTTAAGTATCTTACTCTTTGTAATGTATAATATAGATAGAAGAAATGATTCCACAGTACCATGCTCCTGTGCTCAAAGGGAGTGTGGGTCATAGGTCAGACTACAACACTGCAGCCCCAATTCTCCCATTGAGCACAGAGTCTCCTGCTATGTACCTCTTCATCTTGCCCTTAGGTGATGGTTTGGGGTCAGGTTTAGGGTTAGGGTAATGGGCCATGGTCAGGGTTAGGGTTAATGTTAGGTTAAGGGTTAGGGTCAGGGTCAGGGTTAGGGTCAGGCTTAGGATAGGTTTAAGGTTCAATAGGTTCTGCTGGAACTAGATGAACAGGTAATAAAGACAACAGTGAGGTGGGATCTGAAGATATGTCCCGTCATAAGGTTGGTAATATAAGGGGAAATGTTCTCCTGTGTGTGAGGTCCACACTGAGTGTGCATTCTATGAAGAAGCTTAGCCCCAGCTTGTAATTTTCAATCCATTAATTTCAACAGACAGAAATCACGGGTTTAATTTCGTGACATTCTCACTCTGAGTACAGAAACTCAAAATTGATCTGATAACATTATCAGGAGACCAGCCAATTACTGGAAAATAACAATGCCAGCTGTGCTTCAGTTGGTAGCACTCTTTGCCTCTGAGTTAGAAGGTTGTGAGTTCAAGTCCCACTCCAGAAACTTGAGCACATAATCTAACCTGACACTCCACTGGAGTACTGAGGCAGCATTACACTGCCAAAGGTGCTTTTTTTCAGATGAGATGTTAAACCAGGGCCCTGTCTGCCCTCTCAGGTGAATGTAAAAGATCCCATGGCACTCATTGAAGAAGAGCAGCAGAGTCCTCCCTGGTGTCTTTGCCAATATTTATCTCCCAACCAACATCACTAAAAAAAACAGAGTATCTGGTCATTATCATATTACTGATTGTGGGACGTTGCTGTGCACATATTGGCTGCTGAATTTCCTACATTCATTTCATGACATTTGCACTCTGAGTACAGAAACTCAGGATTATAACATTATCAGGAGAGCAGCCAATTGCTGGAAAATAACAATGCCAGCTTGGTTCAGTCAGTAGCACTCTTGCCTCTGAGTTAGAAGGTTGTGTGTTCAAGTCCCACTTGACTAGATTTCAAAAGTACTTAATTAGTTGTAAAGCACTTTGTGACATTGTGAAAGGTTCTATATAAATGCAAGTCTTTCTCTCTTACTACCATGTATCAGGCCTGATATATCTTGTATCCAATATACAATAAATTGGGCCAAATATATAATGTATCTGAAAATTATATATGGGAGTGAAATCGGTCTTTGGTGATGGTGCAAAATGGGCGATAGCAAATCGACAGCCTGTTTTACACCCTGCCCGATTCTCTTCTCCATTGAAGTCATACTTGATATACAAAATAACAGAGCAGATATCCAATGTATGGGACTTGATATACAATATATCAGACCTGATATCCAATGTATGGGACCTAATATACAATATATCAGACCTGATATCCAATGTATGGGACCTAATATACAATATATCGCAGCAGATATCCAATGTATGGGACCTGATATACAATTTATCAGACCTGATATCCAATGTATGGGACCTGATATACAATATATCAGAGCAGATATTCAATGTATGGGACCTGATATACAATATATCAGAGCAGATACCCAATGTATGGGACCTGATATACAATATATCAGACCTGATATTCAATGTATGGGACCTGATATACAATATATCAGAGCAGATACCCAATGTATGGGACCTGATATACAATATATCAGACCAGATATCCAATGTATGGGACCTGATATACAATATATCAGACCAGATAGCCAATGTATGGGACCTGATAGACAATATATCAGACCAGATATCCAATGTATGAGACCTGATATACAATATATCAGAGCAGATATCCAATGTATGGGACCTGATATACAATATATCAGACCAGATGGCCAATGTATGGGACCTTATATACAATATATCACAGCAGATATTCAATGTATGGGACCTTATATACAATATATCACAGCAGATATTCAATGTATGGGACCTGATATACAATGGGCCAGAATTTGCTGGCCAAGTAACGGCGAGTTTAACGGCACTCACTGTTATTAACGTGTAAATTGTCCGGCAACTTCTGGTCCGGAAGAGATACGCCACGAATTGCGAATCGCCACAAGTTGCTGGACGATTTGCGCCTCTCTGCCGTTAGCCTTGTGAAAATGACATATCGCCCTCAATCTCCCCGTGAGTTTCAGGAATTGGTTACATTTGCACATTAATTGCCAATTAAACTCACCACAGAAAGTTAGGACTGGTACTTAACAGTGTAAGTACCTTTTTAATGAGGAGGTTTATGTTTCTACAATGCCACTCAAACTCTCCAGCCCAGAAAGAGAACGTTTGGAACTGTAAAGTCTCATTACTACAGTTAGTAAATTGTTGTTAGAGATTTTTAAAATGTAAAATTTAATTTTTTTAAAAATTCTTACTTTTCTTTTCTGTCTCTTTTTTCTCTCTCTCTTAATCCAATCTTTCTTTCCTTCACTCTATTTCTCTTTCTGTATCTAATTCGACTCTAATTCACCCTCTGTCCTTAGCTGTTGTTCCACTGTTTCTTTATCCTTAAATCTCATTGATTAAGGAGATAGACCGTTGGTCCTGACATTCACCAAGGTCCCTGATGCCCCGTTGCCCTCGCAAGTTCCTAGCTCGCACTTCCAGCAAGTTACAGCACAAAAAAAAATCGACCTGAAGGGTGAGGGAAAACATGTAACCAACGGGGCACAGCAAATTCTGGACTATTATATCAGACCTGACCTCCAAAATATTTGATCTGATTTGAAATATATTAGACCAAATATACAATGCATCAGACCTGATACAATATGTTGAAAAAGTACAGCTCACATAAAAGGTTGTGTATCAAAACAACTAATGTTGAATCTATCGTAATTTCAGCTGACACTATTCTCACTTGATGTACAAGTTGCCTCACAGGAGGAAGAGGCCTGAGCAATTTTAAAGCTATCAAAATAATGATTTCCAAAAGTTTTCCACCAGATGTAGGGAAAGCACAATATGTGAATGTAAGAAAGATTGTCAAGTGACCAGAGGTTGTTTGAGTGCAGCAGACACTTTACAAAGCATCCCTCTAAAGGACCATCTAAGTTTTCTTTGGTAAAATCAGCTCAAGCCTTAGCAGGGTTTGATTTTATTGTGTCAGGAAGCTAATGAGATGGCAGGGTCTGTTTTAACACTAGTTAATCAATGCATTTCCTCTCCAACTACACATGCAAATGATTCATTCAGGAAGTGTAATAATCATGGCAATAAAACATACAAGTGTTTCTTACACTCGTGACATTTGGAATCATGATGTGAAAAGGCCATAATTGAAGCACAGATCAGCTTTTATCACTCGTAACCTTTCCATGCTCAGACAAGCATTTCTGAGTGACCTAATGCATTCTAACTTGCAATTAATGGCTCCAAAAACCACAGGATTCCTGGCTGGTGAAGTAACCTAAAATCAATTATTTATAGTGACTTAGTGCCTTGTCTCATCTTGTATTTCAAAGGCTCTGCCTACTTCAGCAGAAATCTAATGAGCCCCCGAGAAAGGGAGCTGAGAAGGTGCACAGGCCATCTCCATCTCCGTCTCTCTAAAAAACCTTTGCTGTGGATTAGAGCTGGTGACTCTCCAGTGCAGCCTCTGTGATTGTGTTTCACCAGCAAGAACTTTTCCACAGCAGTCTCATGTCAGATAATTCATAAATTTTCTTCTGCGGGTAGTGTGTAATAGGAGCCTGAGGGAAAGAGAGATAAAGACAATGGAAAGAAAAGTGCCCGTTCAGATCACCCTCGTGGCCCTGCGGAATTCTTTCAATGGACAAAGCAACAAGAAAATGACAACTGAAAACTGAATATATAAATAAAAAAAAGTTAAGCTGCCCTCCTGCTGCAAAGTCCTTAGTCGTGGAAAATATAGAACTTTTGGGAGTGATTTTTCTTTGTCGCTACTGTCCCATTTGCACCTAAAAACAGGATGGTGAGGAGGGATCAAAGTCATGAGTGGAATCAAAGAACCAACCATTGGTTGTCCACACGTTCCAATTTCCAGACGGGACCTTGATTTAGGGGGCCACGCTCTCACCTGAAACACGAATAAATGGAAATCAGGGTCAGGGGCCATGGTTACGAACCCTGACCCCATTTTCATCTCTGGAACATTGGAACAGGAGTAGGCCATTCAGCCCCTCGAGCCTTTTTCCGCCATTCAATTAGATCTTGGCTGAGGTGTATCTTAATTCCATTTACTTGCCTTGGTTCTGTAACCCTTAATAACCTTGCCCAACAGAAATCTATCAATCTGAGTTTTGACATTTTTCAATTGACCCCCAGTCTCAACAACTTTTTGGGGGAGAGAGTTCCAGATTTCCACTACCCTTTGTGTGAAGAAGTGTTTCCTGACATGACCGCTGAACGGCCTAGCTCTAATTTTAAGGTTATGCCCCCTTGTTCTGCAGTCCACATCAGAGGAAATAGTTTCTCTCTATCTACCCTATCATATCCTTTAATCATCATAAACACCTCAAATCGCTTAGTCTTCCATATTCAAGTGACTGCAAATCCAGTCTTTGCAACCTGTCCTCATAATTTAACTCTGTCCACGTTGCTACTGTTAGTCCCTGATCCCCCCACAGGCCGAGGGCAGCAGAAGCTGGGAGGCAGCCATTTTGAGTGCTCTTAAAAGGGATCTGTAGTCTCACCCCTCCTTATCTCTGTAACCTCCTCCAGCCCTACAACCCTCCGAGATCTCGGCACCAAATTTTGTTTTGAAAGTGTTCCTGTGAAGCGCCTTGGGACATTTTACTACATTAAAGGCGTTATATAAGTGCAAGTTGTTGTTGTTTATGTTTGTTTATGTTCATTCGGTTGTAAAGCCAGATTTACTGCTTTAAAACACTGCTGTGCTAAATGAGCAGTAAGAACAATGGGTATAATTTGGGAGCAAGCTAACCGAAGATTAAATAGCAAGCAAAAATTAGTTCCTCAGGTTGCTAATATTTCACTGCCTCTATTCATTCTGTTTTAAAGCAAATTCAAGTTGGCATTCACCTTTAATGTAATTTAAAGATATATGTAGATTCTCAGAATCCACTGCTAAATAACACTATGATTTGAAGTATTACAAGATTTAGTCTAAAAATAGATATTTAAAACTGTAGCACTATGACAACAACCTGCATTTAATTACTATAAACCAAACAGGCCGTATAAATGAACATTGTACGTCATTGATATTACAAAATGGGAAACATCAAAGCTTTCTCTTTGAGCCCACTTCTTTTGGCATTTTCTTTCTCTATCTCACTGGCGACTCTGAGCAGAAAATGTCAACATTTCACAGAGTATCCGCTTACAGCGAGAGGCAGTTCTAGCCTGGAGCCCGCAGCACATGGAGACACCGTTTACTTTATGCCACGACAGGCCGCAGACTTTGAAAAGCAACTTTGCTCGCAGCAACTGAGAAATGGGCCTGTGCAAAAAAAAAACTGTGTGTCAGACTTTCTTCCAAACATGTTTTAGGCTGCTTCATTTAGGTTAATTTAATATTAATGGAACAAAGTGAATACAGCTCCACATGAGTCTAATCCTGTGGTAATCAAATCTCTGATCATATTTACAGGGGTACCCCCCAGGAATGACCATATTTACAGGGGTACCCCCCAGAAATGACCATATTTACAGGGGTACCCTCAAGAATGTCCATATTTACAGGGGCACCCCCCAGGAATGACCATTTTTGCAGGGGTACCCCCCAGAAATGAAAATATTTGCAGGGGTACCCCCCCAAGAATGTCCATATTTACAGGGGTACCCCACAGAAATGTCCATATTTACAGGGGTACCCCCTAGGAATGTCCATATTTGCAGTGGCACCCCCCAAGAATGTCCATATTTACAGGGGTACCCCCCAAGAATGTCCATATTTACAGGGGTACCCCCAAGAATGTCCATATTTACAGGGGTACCCCCCAGGAATGTCCATATTTACAGGGGTACCCCCCAGGAATGTCCATATTTACAGTGGTACCCCCCAAGAATGTCCATATTTACAGGGGTACCCCCAAGAATGTCCATATTTACAGGGGTACCCCCCAGGAATGTCCATATTTACAGGGGTACCCCCCAGGAATGTCCATATTTACAGTGGTACCCCCCAAGAATGTCCATATTTACAGGGGTACCCCCAAGAATGTCCATATTTACAGGGGTACCCCCAAGAATGTCCATATTTACAGGGGTACCCCCAAGAATGTCCACATTTACAGGGGTACCCCCCAGGAATGTCCATATTTACAGGGGTACCCCCCAGGAATGACCATATTTACAGGGATATCCCCCAGGAATGTCCATATTTACAGGGGTACCCCCAAGAATGTCCACATTTACAGGGGTACCCCCCAAGAATGTCCATAGTTACAGGGGTACCCCCCAGGAATGACCATATTTACAGGGATATCCCCCAGGAATGTCCATATTTACAGGGGTCCCCCCAAGAATGTCCATAGTTACAGGGGTATCCCCCAGGAATGTCCATATTTACAGGGGTACCCCCCCTATAATCCATCACAAACAAGTGTCTTGCACAAAAGAGGAAGAAAGCTAACCTCTTTTTCTGAGTCCAGTGAACTGGCACACATGGGCCACTAACAAAGTGAAAATTAGACACACGTATCCGAAATAGGAACATAGGAACATAGGAACAGGAGTAGGCCATTCAGCCCCTCGTGCCTGCTCCGCCATTTGATAAGATCATGGCTGATCTGTGATCTAACTCCATATACCTGCCTTTGGCCCATATCCCTTAATACCTTTGGTTGCCAAAAAGCTATCTCAGATTTAAATTTAGTATCAAATAAAAAGAAAAAAACTGTAAATGCTTAAATTACAATGAAGGACAGTTTCCATCTCGCCGGCTGATGAGGCCCGAGGACCAATTTCGGGTGAGCTCCCACCTATTTCAGGCCCAAAATCAGACCTAAACAAATTTCCATCCCGTTGTCAATTTACACCCTTTTCTGTTTAAAGGCAACTTGCCCTAACTTGCTCCCCTGCCCAGTTTGTGAAGCGTCGTGGGCCGTTTCAGCACATTAAAGGTGCCATTATGAAGATTCGACGTTGTTACTGTCATTTCTCCATTGGCCCTCAGAGTAACAGGGAAGCAGCAACAAAGATAATAACCGACTCCAGGAGCCACAAGCACAGAACAAGGCGTCAGGCCTTTGTGAGGAAGTTTGCAAAACGGGAGATCAAACTAACATACAAACAAATAACACAGCAACAAATGACGGTCTGTGTCAATTCTAAAGAGCCTGAAACAAGCCTAGAATCAAAATGCCAGCTAATTGGCACGAGCGGAAACAGGTGGTCTCCCGGATTATGACAACAGATGCTTGCAGTAAACCTGCACCAGCTCCGTGGTGAAACGATCCCTTCCAGGCATTGCTCGAAGGTCAATTCCCCTGCTGTCCTGCAATAAGAATAAAGGGATGTTGTGCACCCTGTGTAGCTGAAAGGTAATAAGAACAGTGCAGCTGCTTGGGCCAGATTGCGAGGTCATGCCCCTAGCTTACCCCAAACAGGTCGTTAGCTAAAGGTAGAAGATCAGGAAATATTAACTCACCGGTCTCCTTAGAGAAATAAACCTGCCACTTCATAAATTCACAAATCCCTTGTTATCTGACGGACCTATTCTTGCATTGTGGGGCAGTGTCCTGGTTTGGCCTATAGCTATCTGCTTCTCCATCAACCTGTCAGCAGGACCCCTCAGTAGCCAGTTTATCCAACTCCTGGACATTAAGTAAGATAACCGTGCTCTCTTCACCCTATTCCATTTAAGAGATAGTTGAGGAGTAACAGGGAGCCATGAAAACGATAACTGGCTCTTATATCAAACCTTTAACGTAGCAAAAACATCCCATAATCCTTCTCAATTGGATGGATGAGGTGGTTAGAGAGGCAAGTTTTGAGGAGGTTTCTGAAAGTGGGGAGAGATGTTGCAAGGCGGGGAGGGTTTTTTTAAAGTTCATTCCCAGAAAGTGAGCATCGCTGGCAAGGTTGACATTTATTGCCCATCCCTAGTCGCCCTGAGAAGGCGGTGGTGGGCCTTCTTCTTGAACCGCTGCAGTCCACGTGGTGAAGATTCTCCCACATTGCTGTTTGGTCGGGAGTTCCAGGATTTTGACCCGGCGACAATGAAGGAATAGAGATATATGTCAAAGTCAGGGTGGTGTGTGACTTGGAAGGGAACTTGGAGGTGATGGTGTTTCATCCATCTGCCTCCTTTATCCTTCTAGGAGGTTTGGGAGGTGCTGCCGAAGAAGCTTTGGCGAGTTACTGCAGTGCATCCCGTGGACAGTACACACCTCAGCCATGGTGCGCCAGTGGTGGAGGGATATAAATGTTTAGACTAGTAGATAAGGTGCCAATCAAGCGGACCGCTTTGTCCTGGATGGTGTCGAGCTTCTTAAGCGTTGTTGCAGCTGCACTCATCCAGGCAAGTGGAGACTATTCCATCATTTGAGCCTTGTAGGTGGTGGAGAGGCCTTGGGGAGTCAGGAGATGAGCCACTCCACCCACCCAACCCCAAACAGGTTTATAGCCAATGAATATCACAGGTAGTGCTGACTGCACACCTGAATCATCTTAATAATATCCCAGCACCAATTTCACGTGGTCCCAAAAATCGCATTTTTTGGCCCGATCGAATTTCTATGCCAATGTGCTCCCCACCACCCCCAGCCCCCATCCCCACGACTCCCCTCCCCACCCTGCTGGCCATCGGAACACCTCAAAACAGGGGTGGGAAGGCCAGGCGCCCAGGCAGACGAGAGCCTACTTTACATGGAACTCACGGTTATTCGGGAGTCCCACATGGGGCCAACCCGACAGCTCTCCCACGGCTGGAGTCCGCGGAGTGGCCAGAAGATGCCAAGACAAGTTTAAAAAATTGAGCTTTTGAGTGGCATCCTTGTGGGCCAGGAGGAGCAGGAGTGCCTCCCCTGGGCCACACATGAAGCCCTCGGGCTTCTCCATCCCCGACCAGCATCGACACTGCAACCCCCCATCCCCAGCACTTACCTTATGCCAGGGACCGTTCCCTTGGGCCCTCCGCGGCCTCCAACTCCTCCTCCAATTCCCTCTCCCACCCATCGCTTCCATCAAGGCTTCAGGCCCCCGCACGGACCCATCCCACCCCCGACTTAAAAACGAACCCCAAGTTTAGAATTATATAGTCTCACAGCACAGAAGGAGACCATTCGGCCCATCGTGCCTGTGCCAACTCTTTGAAAGAGCTATCCAATTATTCCCACTCCCCCGCTCTTTCCCCATAGCCCTGCACATTTTTCCTCTTCAAGTATTTATCCAATTCCCTTTCAAAGTTACCATTGAATCTGCTTCCACCACCCTTTCAGGCAGAGCATTCCAGATCATAACAACTCGCTGCGTAAAAACATTTCTCCTCATCTCCCCCCTGGTTCTTTTGCTAATATCTTAAATCTGCGGCCTCTGGTTACCGACCCTCCTGCCAGTGGAAAAGCTCCTCCCTATCTACTCCATTAAAACCCCATTCTAAAGATGGTTTTCAATTTCAACGGACAATTTGTTTAGATTCATAAGCATGAGTTGAAGTGTAGCACAAGTTATGTTTAAATTTTGTCTCTATAATTAGACCATTTCATGGGCCCACTCAAGAGACTAAATTAGTTCAGCATCTAACGCAGGAGACCATGGCTGCAGTCATTTATATTATAGGTTGGTTATTGCACTGAACAGAATAGGTACGTAACTAATTCAGTGACATTGGCAGCGATTTGCGTTTTCCATATTGCATTAGTGGACTGGTGCACAATCGACCAATTAACCCTTACAGTGCCACATTATGGGTTTAATCACCAGCTCCTGTATGACTGATCACATTGAGGACATGGCCGAGTCAGTCTGAAGTTGGTTTTTTTTAAGATACTTTTTTTTTAAACATTAGAAGAAAGTATCGGTTTTGCAATTTTTTTCTCCATCTTCTTCCACTCTAGCCTTAACATCCGCTGAACCTTTAAATAAAGTCAGCAGGGGAGGAGAGAAAATTGACAGGGTGGAGGGGGGGGCTTTAAAACTAGTTCGTACCCATCAGAAATTGATTGATTGATTATTTTCTAATAAATGTATGTGTTGCAGCGGTCAGCTTGGCTCAGTTGGTAGTAGTCTTGCCTCTGAGTCAGACGGTTGTAGGTTCAAGCCCCTCTAGAGGACTTGCGCTCTCTTGGTTGAGGCTTTTGTACAATACTAGGTGGGTGCTGCATTGCCACTGCTTTTTTACACAGCGAGTGGTTAGGATCTGGAATGCACTGCCTGAGGGGATGGTGGAGACAGATTCAATCATGGCCTTCAAAAGGGAACTGGATAAGCACTTGAAAGGAAAAATTTGCAGGGCTACGGGGAAAGGGCGGGGCAGTGGGACTATCTGGATTGCTCTTGCATAGAGCTGGCATGGACTCAATGGGCCGAATGGCCTCCTTCCGTGCTGTAACCTTTCTATAACTCTTAGGGCTTGTGGTCGGTTGGAAAATCAGCCTTTGGAGTCAATTCTTTTAGAATTTGATGCCACCTCCAAAGTTAATGGGGGAGAGGAAGAAGGGGAGGAGAAAAGGGAATCCAGTAAAAAAAGACATGCAAGGACGAACTTCTAAAGTGATCTTAGAAGGTAGATAACGACCTGAATAGATAGATTCGGTTGGAT
Source organism: Heptranchias perlo (assembly GCF_035084215.1). NCBI lineage: Eukaryota > Metazoa > Chordata > Chondrichthyes > Hexanchiformes > Hexanchidae > Heptranchias > Heptranchias perlo. The sequence continues at coordinate 25,272,812 of NC_090358.1, forward strand.
AGAAAAGAAGAATAAAAATATGAAAGAGAATGAGGACGAATGCAGCAAAACAAAAAGGCAAGAGAAGACAAACCAGAATTCAAAGGCCCTTTTAATCGAGTCTTTCAATTTGGAGCCATGCCCACGGGCCAGCTCCTCTGTTACGACACCAGGTTTCTGTAGAATGGTGGCAGACTTGTGCCAGTCTGGAAGCAGGCGCACTGACCTCTGTGCCCAGATCCTCACTAGGTGCCCCCCTCATTACACAAAGCTCTGCGCTGAAAGGACTAATTTGTTAAATTTTTCCCTACACCTGCAGAAAATGCACTTAAACTCTAACATACGCTGAAAAGATCAATAAGATTATACGGCTTTCTGTGTGAGCTGCATTCTGCCACTTTAATGAAAAGAAAGATTGCGTGCAAATCATCAAGTGATGAAAGGAAAAACTGTGCAACTCTTAGACTAGAGGGAAGTACACACGTCTTCTGATGCAACTGGTTATCAGAACTTTCCTTCAAACGGTCAAAGCCCCCCTTCTCTGGAGAGAAGCAGGCACTGATGCCCTCGCCCCACTTTGCTGCAGTGCTGGTGGGGGTCTCTTCCCACTCGCTCCGCACCATCTCCCTCCTCTTGCTGTTCCGTTTCTTCCTGCTGCCCCTCACGCATCTGATGAGGCCTCTCTGTCGATGACCAAGTTCTGCAACGTACAGCATATTAGTATCATAAGAGCACAGTATGTTACAGCACGGAAGGAGGCCATTCAGCCCATCGTGGCTGTGCCGGCTCTTTGAAAGAGCTGTCCAATTAGTCCCATTCTCCTGCTCTTTCCCCATAGCCCTGTAAATGTTTCCCCTTCAAGTATTTATCCAATTCCCGTTTGAAAGTTATTATTGAATCGGCTTCCTTTCAGGCAGAGCATTCCAGATCATAACAACTCACTGCGCAAAAAATGTTTTCTTCATGTTGCCTCTGGTTCTTCAAGGAGAACAACCCCAGTTTCTCTACTCTCTCCATGTGACTGAAGTCTTTCCTCCCTGATGCCATTCTATTAAATCTCCTCAGCACCCTTTCTAAGACCTTGACGTCTTTCCTAAAGTGTGGTGCCCAGAATTGGCCACAATACTCCAGTTGGGGCCTAACTAGAGTTTTATAAAGGTTTAGCATAGCTTGCTTGCTTTTGTACTCTACGCCTCTATTTAAAAAGCTAAGGATCCCATATGCCTTTTTAATAGCCTTCACAACTTGTCCTGCCACCTTCAAAGATTTGTGTACGTGCAACCCCCAGGTCTCTCTGTTCCTGCACCCCCTTTAAAATTGTAAAACAACAACAACTTACTATAGTGTTACATAAATACTTTTGTTTGGTATATTCTTAATAATAACATACAGCGACTTTAATGTAATAAAACTTCCCAAGGCACTTCACAGGAGTAATTATCAAACAAAATTTGACACCGAGCAGCATAAGGAGATATTAGGACAGGTAGCCAAAAGCTTGGTCAAAGAGATAGGTTTTAAGGAGCATCTTAAAGGAGGAGAGAGAGATCGAGAGACGGGGAGGTTTAGGGATTGAATTCCAGAGGGTAGGGCCTAGGCAGCTGAAGGCCCGGCCGCCAATGGTGGAGCGATTAAAATCGGGAATGCTCAAGAGGCAAGAATTGGAGGAACGCAGGGATCTCGGAGGGTTGTGGGGCTGGAGGAGGTTACACAGATAGGGAGGGACGAGACCACGGAGGGATTTGAAAACAAGGATAAGAATTTTAAAATCGAGGCGTTCCCGGACCGGGAACCAATGTAGGTCATCGAACACAGGGGTGATGGGTGAACGGGACTTGGTGCAAGTTCGGATACAGGCAGCAGAGTTTTGGATGAGTTCAAGTTTACAGACGGTGGAAGATGGGTGGCCGGCCGGGAGAGCATTGGAATAGTCAAGTCTAGAAGTAACATAGGCATGGGAGAGGGTTTTAGCAGCAGATGAGCTGAGGCAGAGGCAGAGACGGGCGATGTTTTTTTTATTCGTTCATGGGATGTGGGCATTGCTGGCAAGACCAGCATTTATTGCCCATCCCTAATTGCCTTTGAGAAGGTGGTGGTGAGCCACCTTCTTGAACCGCTGCAGTCCGTGTGGTGAAGGTTCTCCCACAGTGCTGTTAAGTAAGGCGTTCCAGGATTTTGACCCAGCGACGATGAAGGAACGGCGATATATTTCCAAGTCGGGATGGTGTGTGACTTGGAGGGGAACGTGCAGGTGGTGTTGTTCTCATGTGCCTGCTGCCCTTGTCCTTCTAGTCGCAGGTTTGGGAGGTGCTGTCGAAGAAGCCTTGGCGAGTTGCAGCACTGCATCCTGTGGATGGTACACACTGCAGCCACTGTGCGCCGGTGGTGAAGGGAGTGAATGTTTAGGGTGGTGGATGGGGTGCCAATCAAGCGGGCTGCTTTGTCCTGGATGGTGTCGAGCTTCTTGAGTGTTGTTGGAGCTGCACTCATCCAGGCAAGTGGAGAGTATTCCATCACACTCCTGACCTGTGCCTTGTAGATGGTGGAACGGAGGTGGGAGTAGGAGGTCTTGGTGATGGAGCGGATGTGGGGTCAGAAGCTCATCTTAGGGTCAACTAGGATGTCAAGGTTGTGAACGGTCTGGTTCAACCTCAGACAGTGGCCAGAGAGAGGGATGGAGTTGGTGGCCAGGGAATGGAGTTTGCAGCAAGGACCGAAGACAGTGGCTTTCCTCCCAATACTTAGTTGGAGGAAATTTTTGCTCATCCAGTACTGGATGTCGGACAAGCACTGTGACAAATCAGAAACAGTGGAGTGGTCGAGGGAATTAATGCTGAGGTAGAGCTGGGTGTCGTCAGCGTACATGTGGAACTTGACGTGTTTTCGGATGATGTCGCCGAGGGGCAGCATGTCGATGAGAATAGGAGGGGGGCCAGGATAGATCCTTGAGGGACACCAGAGGTAATGGTACGGGAGCAGGAAGAGAAGCCATTGCAGGTGATTCTCTGGCTATGACTGGATAGATAAGAATGGAACCAGGTGAGTGCAGTCCCACCAGTTGGACAACGGAGGAGAGGCGTTGGAGGAGAGAGGTCGAGAAGGATGAGGAGGGATAGTTTACCACAGTCACAGTCATATAGGATGTCATTTGTGACTTTGATGTGGGCCGTTTCAGCACTGCGGCAGGGACAGAAATCTGATTGGACGGATTCAAACATGGCGTTGCAGGAAAGATGGGCACGGATTTGGGGGGCGACAACACATTCAAGGACTTTGGAGAGGAAATGGAGGTTGGAGATGGGGCGGTAGTTTGCAAGGACAGAGGGGTCAAAGGTTGGGTTTTTTGAGGAGGGGGTAATAACGGCAGATTTGAAAGGGAGGGGACTGTACCTGAGGAGAGCGAACCATTAACAATATCCACTAACATTTAATTTATATTGTCTCTCCTTATTCTTCCCACCAAAATGAATCACTTCACACTTCCCTGCATTAAATTTCATCTGCCATATGTCTGCCCATTTCACCAGTCTACCTATGCCCTTTTGGAGTCTGTTACAATCCTCTTCACTGTTTACTACATTTCCGAGTTTCAAGTCATCTGCAAACTTTGAAATTATACCTTCTATACCCAAGTCCAGGTTATTAATATTACAGTGGTCACAGCAACGACCCCTGGGAGACACCACAGCATACTTCCCTCCAATCTGAAAAACAACCATTCACCACTACTCTCTGCTTTTTGCCCCTTAGTCAATTTTGTATCCTCACAGTCACTGTCGCTTTCATCCCATAGGCTTTAATTTTGCTAACAAGTATTGTAAGAATTTCACCAACTTTCACAAGGGAACATTGCCTGAGCCCCTTTTGTATGATTCAAGCAGCAGAAGTGATGCTTAGAAGCCTGCTCAGTGAGCACCCTGGTCTTAAGTGGGTGTCATATGCGTCGACTGCATGCGTATCAATTGTCTCCCAGGAGCCAGGCTTCCGTCCAAACAACTCGGTCACATTGGACTGCCTCAATATGAAGGGATTTCCCTGAGGAATGTGCACTTGGATTTTGAGTTGGTGGTGCGTACCATCTGAATATTGAGTGATTCATAAGCCTTCTGCTTGTATATTGTTCAGGTTTGTGAGCAGGAACATGAATGGCTGTGTGCATGCAAGTGATAATGTGCTGCACTTTAGGGAGGTGAATTGGCCGCTAAGAGATTTTGTCCTGCTGCTGATAATCTACGCTGAACTGTATAAACCAGTCGAGTGCTTCTGCCATGTCCTCAATGCAGTTCACCACATATCTGACAAAGTCTGAGCTGCGTTTTCATTGATACCACCGTGGCAGCCAATGACTTGGAGGCGGGGGCGGGACTTACGGCCAAATAGTGTATTGCACAGCAAACAAAGCAAACGGCAAAGCAAACAAAGTTTATTTATTCAGCAAACAGCAAAGCAAACAAAGTTTATCACTCCGCAAACAGCAAAGCAAACAAGGTCTATTTGCAGTCTATTTAAAAAGAATATCCAGGAACTGCAACCAACAGAACTCATGTGAGTAAAATCAATCATAGAATCACAGAAAGGTTACAGCACGGAAGGAGGCCATTTGGCCCATCGAGTCCGCACCGGCTCTATGCAAGAGCAATCCAGCTAATCAGGTTCCCCCGCCCTATCCCCGTAACCCTGCAAATTTTTTCCTTTCAATTACTTATCCAGTTCTCTTTTGAAGGCCATGATTGAATCTGCCTCCGTCACCCCCTCGGGCAGTGCATTCCAGATCCTAACCACTCGCTGTAAAGAAGTTTTCCCTCATGTCACCTTTGGTTCTTTTGCCAATCACCTTAAATCTATGTCCTCTGGTTATTGACCCTTCCGCCATTGGGAACAGTTTCTCTCTATCTACTCTGTCTAGACCTTTCTTGATTTTGAATACCTCTATCAAATCTCCTCGCAACCGTTTCTGTTCCAAGGAGAACAACTCCAGCTTCTCCAGTCTATCCACGTAACTAAAGCCCCTCATCGATTCATGCGATTTGTGCACATATACCCCCAGATCTCTCTGTTCCTGTACCCCATTTAAAGTTGTGCCCTCTGGTTTATATTGCTTTGCCTTGTTTTTCCTACCAAAATGTATCACTTCGCATTTTTGCATTAAATTTCATCTGCCACATCTCCGCCCATGCCACTAGCCTGTCTATATCCTCTTGAAGTCTATCACTATCTTCCTCACTGTTTACTACCCTTCCAAGTTTTGTGTCATCTGCAAATTTTGAAATTGTGCCCTGTACACCCAAGTCCAAGTCATTAATATTTATCAAGAAAAGCAGTGGTCCCAGCACCAACCCCTGGAGAGCACCACTGTACACCTCCCTCCAGTCCGAAAAACAACAGTTCACCACGACTCTCTGTTTCCTGTCACTTAGCCAATTCTGTATCCATGTTGCTACTGCCCCCTTTATTCCATGGGCCGCAATCTTGATGATAAGGTTACCATGCAGCACATTATCAAACGCCTTTTGAAAGTCCATATACACCACATCAGCTGCATTGCCCTCATCTACCCTCTCTGTTACCTCATCAAAAAACTCTATCAGGTTCGTTAAACACGATTTGCCTTTAACAAATCCGTGCTGGCTTTCCCTAATCAATCCACACTCATCCAAGTGACTGTTAATTCTGTCCCAGATTATCATTTCTAAAAGTTTCCCCACCACTGAGGTTAAACTGACTGGCCTGTAGTTGCTGGGTTTATCCTTACACCCTTTTTTGAACAAGGGTGTAACATTTGCAATTCTCCAGTCCTCTGGCACCACCCCTGTATCTACAGATGTTTGGAAAATTATGGCCAGTACCTCCACAATTTCCATCCTTATTTCCCTTAGCAACCGAGGATGCATCCCATTCGGACCGGATGACTTATCTACTTTAAGTACAGCTAGCCTTTCTAGTACCGCCTCTTTATCAATTTTTAACCCATCCAGTATCTCAACTATATCTTCCTTTACTGAGAATCTGGCAGCATCTTCTTCCTTGGTAAAGACAGATGCAAAGTACTCATTTAGTACCTCGGCCATCCCCTCTGCCTCCATGAGTAGATCTCTTTATGGTCCCTAATTGTCCCCACCCCTTCTCTTACTACCCATTTACTGTTTACATGCCTGTAGAAGACTTTTGGATTCCCTTTTATGTTGGCTGCCAGTCTATTCTCACACTCTCTCTTTGCCCCTCTTATTTCCTTTTTCACTTCCTCTCTGAACTTTCTATATTCTGCCTGGTTCTCACTTGTGTTATCAACCTGACATCTGTCATACGCCACTTTTTTTCCATTTCATCTTACTCACTATCTCTTTTGTCATCCAGGGAGCTCTGGCTTTGGTTGCCCTACCTTTCTCCCTCATGGGAATGTACCTAGACTGTACCTGAACCATCTCCAATTGCCCAGTGTTCAATTTATAGTTTTGCCTGCCAATCTTTGATTCCAATTTACCCTCCACCAATTGAGTATTTTTACTTTAGAGTGGTCCATGTCCTTTTCCATAGCTATTCTAAATCTTATGATACTATGATCGCTGTTCCCTAAATGCTCCCCTACTTCCCCTTGCTCCACTTGGCCCACCTCATTCCCTAGAACCAAGTCCAGCAATGTCTCCTTCCTCGTTGGGCCGGAAACGTACTGGTTAAGAAAGTTATCCTGAACACATTTCGAAAATTCCTCCCCCTCTTTGCCTCTTATATTATTGTTATTATCCCAGTCCATATTAGGATAGTTGAAGTCCCCAGTTATCACTACACTATAGTTTTTGCACCTCTCTGTACTTTCCCTGCAAATTTGCTCCTCTATATCCTTCCCATTCATTGGTGGCCTATAGAATACACCCAGTAGTGAAATGGCACCTCTTTTATTTCTTAACTCTAACCAAATAGATTTTGTCCTTGACCCTTCCAGGAAATCCTCTCTCCAGTACTGCAATATTCTCCTTAATCAATACTGCCACCCCTCCCCTTTCTTCCCTTCCCTATCTTTCCTCAACACCTTGTATCCAGGAATATTTAGTACCCAATCCTGCCCTTTCTCGAGCCAGGTCTCCGTTATCACCACGACATCGTATTCCCATGAGGCTGTTTGCATCTGCAGCTCACCGACCTTGTTTACCACACTTCGTGTGTTTACACACATGCACTGCAAACCAGTCTTAGACTTTCTTGTACTCTCTCTTAGTCTGATCCCACCTAATACTGTACTATTACTTGCTCTAGGGCTATCTTTCTCTCCCGATCCTCTGTGCCCCTTGTTTCTCCTTTCCATTGCTACATCCTTGTGTCCATCCCCTGCCAAATTAGTTTAAACACCCTCCCACAGCACTAGCAAACCTCCCCGCGAGGACATTGGTCTCAGCTCCATCGAGGTGCAACCCGTGCGGCCTGTACAAGTCCCACCTTCCCCAGAACGGGTCCCAATGCCCCAGTAATCTAAAGCCCTCCCTCCTGCACGATCTCTCCAGCCAAGCATTCATCTGCTCTATCCTCCTATTTCTATGTTCACTAGTGCATGGCATCAGGAGTAATACGGAGATTACTACCTTTGAGGTCCTGCTTCTTAATCTCTTTCCTAACTCCTTAAAATGTGCCTGCAGGACCTCATCCCTCTTGCTACCTATGTTGTTGGTACCGATATGGAGCACGACCTCTGGCTATTCACCCTCCCTCCCCAGAATGTTCTGCAGCCACTCAGTGACATCCTTGATCCTGGCACCAGGGAGGCAACATACCATCCTGGAATCACGTTTGCGGCCACAGAAACGCCTGTCTGCTCCCCTAACTATAGAATCCCTTATCACTAATGCTCTCCTGACCTTTCTCCTCCCCCTCTGTACAGCTGAGTCACCCATGGTGCTGTGGACTTGGGTCTGGTTGCACTCCCCAGAGGAACCCTCTCCCCCACCAGTATTCAGAACTGAATACCGGTTAGAGAGCGAGATGCCCTCAGGGGACTCCTGCACTACCTGCCCGGTCCTCCTTGTCTGTCTGGCAGTCACCCAGTCCCTCTCTGCCTGCACTCTCTTAAACTGTGGGGTGACCACTTCCTGAAACGTGCTATCCGAGTCGCTCTCAGCCTCACGGATGCACTGCAGTGACGCCAGCTGCTGCTCGAGCTCCGAAACCCCTCCAGCTGACGACACTTCTTGCACATGTGGTTGTCCAGGACACGGGAAGCGTCCTGAAGTTCCCACATGGCACAGGCTTTGACGGGTGTGAGCTGCCCTGCCATGCCTCAATTTATTCCTGCTCCCACTCCCACTCCTGCTCCCGCCGCTCCCTGTGAGTTTAGGCCTTCGAGCCTCGACCTTTATTTCAGTCCCAGTCACTTACAGCAGTGCAGTCTCCAGGCATGATTGACAGGGGAATACCCAATCATCTCCATTCTGACCGGGAATAGTGGTGTCGCTATAGCAGCCATGTCTGTGGGTGTCTGGATAGTACCTGGGGTAAAAACATTCAGTGTAGGCTGCAGCGGGGTCATGAGCAATGTGTGCAGTGGATAACGCTGGTCACCCAGTAACCAACCCATGACATTCTGGGTATCAGAAAGCATGATGGATTGAGCATGACATAAAGACATTGTGACTGGTGCCGGGAAAGCAGACATTCAGCTGCATTATTCTGTGCTGATGGTCACACATATGTTGGACACTGATCGAGTAGAATCCTCATGGTTCGTGTATGGGGCACTGCTGTCGATTGGAGCATGAGGAACTATCTGATGCCATCAATGACACCCTGGACTTTTGGGAATCCTGCCATTAGAAAAAAACCTAGTGATATCACTTGTTGTTCTCTGCCACTGATTGTCCATTACTCTCTCCCATTGCTCTCTCCCATTACTCTCTCTTATTACTCTCTCCCATTACTCTCTCCCATTACTCTCTTATTACTCTCTCCTATTACTCTCTCCCATTGCTCTCTCCCATAACTCTCTCCCATTGTTCTTTCCCATTGTTCTCTCCTGTTACTCTCTCCCATTATTCTTCTTATTACTCTTCTTATTACTCTCTTCCATTGCTCTCTCTTATTAATCTCTCCCATTGCTCTCTCCTATTACTCTCTCCCATTGCTCTCTCTTATTACTCACGCCCATTGTTCTCTCCCATTTTCCTCTCATTTCTCTCTATTATTACTCTCTCCCATTGCTGTTTCCTATTACTCTCTCCTATTACTCTCTCCTATTACTCTCGCCCATTGCTCACTCCTATTACTCTCTCCCATTGCTCTCTCCCATTGCGTTCTCCCATTACTCTCTCCCATTGTTCTTTCCCATTGCTCTCTCCTATTGCTCTCTCCCATTGTGATCTCCCATTGCTCTCTCCTATTATTCTCTCCCATTACTCTTCCTATTACTCTCTCCCATTGCACACTCTTATTACTCTCTCCAATACCCTCTCCCATTGCTTTCTCCTATTACTCTCTGCTATTACTCTCTCCCATTATTCTCTCACATTACTCTCTTCTATTACTCTCTCATATTGCTATCTCCTCTTACTCTCTCCTATTACTACCTCCCATTGCTCTCTCTTATTACTCTCTCCCATTGCTCTCTCCTATTACTCTCTCCTATTACTCTCACCCATTGCTCACTCCTATTACTCCCTCCAATTACTTCCTCTTATTACTCTCTCCTATTACTCTCTCTCATTGCCCTCTCCTATTACTCTCTCTTATTGCTTTCTCCCATTACTCTCTCCTATCACTCGCTCCCATTGCTTTCTCCTATTCCTCTCTCCTATTACTCTGTCCCATTACTCTCTCCCATTACTCTCTCCTATTGCTCTCTCTCACCCATGAGGAAATTGATGAAGTTGTTTGCTGAGGCTTTGCTCTGCAGACTGGCTGATGTTACTGATGTCCCTATTAGGTCCCTGGAAAGAGGCTTAGGCAAAAACAGTTCAAGGTAGTTGTCACCTTGACTGCCAATAGCAGGACTGCGCCTGTCCTACTGCTTGGCTGCTAGCCCACCTACAACAAGTGGCACAACACAATTCCTGCCTCCCTGGTCAATTTGAGCCCGTGGAGGCACCAGGTCTCTGCAGGGTCTAGATGGGCACGGTATACTTGCAGGCAGGACTCCTCCTTCTCCGATGTTTCCAGACTTCCCTTGCATACTGAAGCTTCTGCTCCTCCTGCTTCCCATCCTCCAAGAAGCACAGATTCACCCGGACCCCAAAGGGGCCTCCCACTGTGAAAAGGGAATGGTGCCAGGAGACAATTATACCCTCCCCAGAGCAATCCTAGCAATCCCTTGTTCCCACACAATGAAGGGCGACTTCAGCTAAATAATTTGGTTCACACTCCTCATTCTTCGACACTTGAAATGACCAAACCAGGCTGTAGCTCCTTTAAACTTCCTCAGTTTGCAGACACAGCCAGCTGAGCTAGGTGGCTGTTAAATTTGACTCTTGCCTGGTGGCAAATGTGGACGATGACACAGAAGACATTTTATCTTCAGTTCTGTGTCATTTCAATGCAATCTCCATGCTGCTGCCTGACTCCAGCCCACTGCTCCTGTCCCTGCCCCGTGACACCTGTGGAAATGTGCAATAAGGAGGCAGAACTAGAAATATCAGCACCAATTACTCCCAAAGTAACCTTTATTCTACCCGTGAGACCCCCCTCCTGCTCTCTCGAACTTACTCCCACCAAACTGCTGACCACCCAACTTCCCTTCCTGGCCCCCATCTTAGCTGACATTGTAAACAGTTCTCTCTCCTCACGTACTATCTCGCTCCTTTTCAAATTTGCCATCATTACCCCACTCCTCAATATACCCACCCTTGATTTCTCTGTCCTTACAAACTGCCACCCAATCTCAAACCTCCATTTCCTCTCCAAAGTCCTTGAACGTGTTGTCGCCTCCCAAATCCGTACCCATCTTTCCCGCAACTTCATGTTTGAATCCCTCCAATTGGATTTCTGTCCCTGCCACAGCACTAAAACGGCCCTTATCAAAGTCAGAAATGACATCCTATGTGACCATGGTGAACTATCCCTCCTCATCCTTCTCGACCTGTCTGCAGCTTTTGATACGGTTGATCACACCATCCTCCTCCAACGCCTCTCCTTTGTTGTCCAACTGAGTGGGACTGCCCTCGCCTGGTGCCACTCTTATCTATCCAATCGTAGCCAGAGAATCACCCGCAATGGCTTCTCTTCTACCAACACCCCCCCCTCCCACTCCCACACCATTACCCCTGGATTCCCCCAAGGATCTATCCTTGTCCCCTTCCTATTTCTCATCTACATGCTGCCCCTTGGCGTCATCATCCGAAAACACAATTCAGGTTCCACATGTGTGCTGATAATACCCAGCTCTACCTCACCACCACCTCTATCGACACCTCCACTGCCTTTGATTTTGTCACGCTGCTTTTCTGACGTCCATTACTGGATGAGCAGAACATTCCTCCAGTTAAACATTGGGAAGTCCGAAACCACTATCTTCAGTCCCCACTACTGACTTCATCACCCACCCTGGCCACTGTCTGAGACGGTTCGCAACCTCGGTGTCCTATTTGCCCCTGACCCCATATCCTCTCCATCACCAAGACTGCCTACTTCTACCTCCATAACATCACCTGTCTCTGCCTCGTCTCAGCTCATCTGCTGCTGAAACCCTCTTGTTACCTCCAGACTTGACTATTCCAATGCTCTCCTGGCCGGATACCCATCTTCCATCCTCCATAAACTTGAGCTCATCCAAAACTCTGCTGCCCGTATCTTAATTCGCAACAAATCAAGTTCACCCATCACCCCCTGTGCTCGCTGACCTACATTGGCTCTCGGTCTGGGAACGCCTCGATTTTAAAATTCTCATCTTTGTTTTCAAATCCCTCATTGGCCTCACCCCTCCCTATCTCTGTAACTTCCTCCAACGCTACAACCCTCCGAGATCTCTGCGTTCCTCCAATTCAAGCCTCTTGTGCATATCCAATTTTCATTGCTCCACCATTGGCAGCCATGCCTTCAGCTGCCTGGGCCCTAAGTTCTGGAATTCCCTCCCTAAACCTTTCCGCCTCTCTACCTCTCTCCTCCTTTAAGACTCTCCTTAAAACATACCTCTTTGACCAAGCTTTGGTCACCTGTCCTAATATCTCCTTATGTGGCTCGGTGTCAAATTTTGCCTGATAATCGCTCCTGTGAAGTGCCTTGGGATTTTTTACTACTTTAATGGCACCATATAAATGCAAATTGTTGTTGTTGTTGTAGTGATGCTTATTCACAGCAAATTATTGTGTAAAGCCTTGTAGTCTATTTTTTAATAAGAACAATTAAAAATTAATTACCAGGCACTGGAGGGAAACATCGCAGCTTTCTGATGATCTGTGCTTGCTTAGGACTGACAACTTAATCAGTCATTTAGCATTGTTATGTTGACACTCAGTCAATCAATGTGATGCGAATTACAATCATCTAACAAGCCCTGTGTTTCTCTTCTCTTCCTTTGCAAATGATACGGTTGTGTTTTAGTTAAATTATATTACAGGAGCTCGACAGAAATAGAAGGATAATATAAAAGTACGTGGGTGAGAGCAGTGTGACATTAATGGATACGTGTTTTTTTACATCAAATCTTCCCCATTGGATAGAAAATCAGGGGCAGCACATGTGCAGTTTCCAGATACGTTCTCCAGGTGGATGAGCCTTCGTGGCGGGAGACCCAATCTCCCGAGTGCATTTCGCCAGAAGTACGAAACTAGGGGATTTTCAGTTTTGCAGCTTTGAGTAAGAGGTTAATATTTGTTAGGAATAATGCTGAAAATATGAAATAAAAACAGAAAACACTGGAAATGTATAGCAGGTCCACTGGCAATAGAAAAGAGCAGAAGTGCTGCAGGTGTAGACTCTTTGTTAGAACTCAGTCCATCGCTGTTTTCATTCCAATCCTCCCTATTGAATTTATCTTCCTACACATACCTCACTCTTTCACCTTAGACTTCCATTGCAATCCATTGTTTTACATCTCTCCCGATTTTTATTTTCATTGACTTCAATGAAAGGGATGTAGAGTGGCCTACTGATTCGCGATCACCTGTTTTACAAAGTCAAGACCTGCTTCAGGGAGTCAAGAACATGAAGTGGAGTTAGAAGATGGAGGATAATTGAATCAGGGCGTGCAGATTTAAGATGGTTCCCACTATAAAGTTATATATTGTCCCTAGTTTCAAATTTCCATTTTAAATTCCAATGTCTATATTTATAATGGCAACTGCCTACATAAACTTGTCATGCTGTAATTACACCCTCCTGCCAGTAGTAGCGCTGTAGCTCCTCCACTGGCAGGAGGGTGTAATTACAGGATGATAAAATTACATAGGCAATTTCCATAATAAAAGTGGACATAAGGATTTATAATGGAAGAAATTGGAATGCAGGCATAGCATCTTTAATATATTATAGATTATACATTTATTTTGACCAAATTCATCTTGCCAGGAGTTCACCATTTCATCTAAGAACTGGCACGTGGGATAAACTGATTGCCGATCACTGTACTATGTCTCAGTGAAAAGTGTAAAACAGCTGACAGACACCCAGTTGAAAATGAATAAAATAACAATCTGCGTTGCTGAAGTAAATTGATTTACTTTTAGAGATCAGAATAACAAGGCTGAGACACAAGAGGGATAACATTCCGACTCTGTGCTCCTGTTGAGAACCTCGGCCTCCAACAGCGTGGATTAGAAATTGCTGTGCACGATTTTCCAGCCCATTAAAATTATGTGCAGCACTCACCAGAATTTCCAGTATACACCCTTGGGTCCAAAAGCACAAAGTCAGAAAGTGACTCCTCAGATCACAAGCTAGAAACAGACGGAAGTCAATTGGACTAACCTAGCTCACCCGCCTGAAGTCCTCCCATCACAGCATCCACCTTGGACTCCGGGTTTTATACTTTCAATACCTTATAGGAACATTGGAGCAGGAGTAGGCCATTCAGCCCCTCGAACCTGTACCGCCATTCAATTAGATCATGGCTGATCTGTATCTTAACTCCATCTACCCTCCTTGGTTCCATAACCCTTAATACGCATGCCTGACAAAAATCTATCAATCTCAGTTTTGAAATTTTCAATTGACCCCCAGCGTCCAAAGATTTTTGGAGGAGAGAGTTCCAGATTTCCAGTACCCTTTGTGTGAAATCTATCTGGTTTTCATTGCATGTTTACATCACTATTCATGACCTCAGTTCTAAATTTGCCTTTCTCCAGTTGATTCTCTGCCTTCTTGCCCCATTGTCACCATTTGATATGTAGTAATGCTCCGGAAAGGTACAGTAAATGTTACTGCTGTAACTATAACTTCAGTCACTGACTGCCATGGTAACCGTAATAGTGTGGTGGGATGCTAGCAACAGTGTCAAATGTACACAGAGGCTCATTTCCTTCCTTTGAGTAATCTTGCTGGCACAGGCAAAGGAGCCAAAATGGATAAATATAAACATCAATATTAGCCTCTTCTGGGACGTTTCGATTGTGGAAATGATCCAAGTGCCACTGAAATGGTGCTCGGGGTTCCAACGCGATGTTGCAAACTCGTTTTTCAGCCAAGACTTGTTTCTTTTTGGTTCCTGTACCGTTCCCAGTAACAGTTCGATAAGGTACCGCATTGTAGACTCATGGCTAAGGTCAGAGCATGTGGAGTCAGGGGAACAGGTACCTGATAGAGGTCTTTAAGATTATGAAAGGGTTTGATAGGGTAGACGTGGAGAAGATGTTTCCACTTGCGGAGGAGACCGGAACTAGGGGCCATAAATATAAAATAGTCACTGACAAATCCAATAGGGAATTCAGGAGAAACTTCTTTACCCAGAGAGTGGTGAGAATGTGGAACTCGCTACCACGAGGAGTAGTTGAAGCAAATAGCATAGATGCATTTAAGGGGAAGCCAGGTAAATATCTGAGGGAGAAAGGAATAGAAGCATAATAGAAGGATACGCTGATAGGGTTAGATGAAGAAGGGTGGGAGGAGGCTCGTGTGGAGCATAAACACTGACATAGACCTGTTGGGCCGAATGGCCTGTTTCTGTGCTGCACATTGTATGTAATTCTATGTAGTTTTGCCTTTATCGGCCTGTACAGGTGAGCTGAGCCTCACAGCCTGACATCAGCAAGAAACCATGGCCACCTCCACCAATAATGCCTCAGAGGTGCCCACAGAGATTGTCCCTTTATATTCCTGCTCTTCATAGACCAGTTTGAAGGGTACTTTGCTGGCAGGCTCGGTGCCACCGGCAAGGCCTAGCATTTAGCCAGGGTCTGTCGGAAGATCCTGGGCCTGCTGCCCACAGTTAACCATCCGTTGAAATCAGGAGACATAAAATGGCGGGCGGTCCGAGGGCCATTATCTGATACTCGCTGGCAGTGGTCAGGCAATGCCTCACAAATTAAATACAACAGTGTTTCCACCATTTCACTCTCTTCTCGATGGAAATTCCCACTTATCTCAACTAAACTCTGCCCAAAGAAATCACAGGAGAAGTTTTAGATGGGGGAATTATATTTTTAAAAGTGTGAGTTGGATTTGATCTTTTTGTTGCCAATTTTTTCCCCTCACCCCCTCTCCTAAAAAGCACCGACTCTTTCTTGGGACGCGGTCCCACAGGGGAGTTTCCACCAACTCGCCAAGTGGCCATGGTTCATATGTGAGACCCGACAGTGAGCGACAGCTGGCTATTCAGCTGTGGGAGGTATTACAGAGGGACCTGCTCTTACCATCCTATATCTGCACACACACACTTTCAGCTTGGGTCGCTGTCCAGGAGTGAGATCACTGGCGATTCTCTCCTCTCTAACCCAAGGACCCTGAGACCACTGGTACAGAACCTGCCCCTGTGCTGACTGAGATTAGCTAAATCAGCACAGGGGCAGGAATCAAACCTGGCACTTTCTTGCTCTGTTGGGCTGAGCTACTCACTAAATAAAACCCACTATCCTATCACAAGGGCAGAGAATTCCTCTTCCTTTGGATTAAAAGGCATTCTGATTTACAATGCCCCCACCACAACATCCAACTGTTAAGTGATTGCAAGTTTTTTTTACTTCCACTGCCCTCTCCCGAGACCATCCTAAGTGTCATCATCTTTTGTATCAAGAAATTCCTGACATCAGCCCTAAATTACGTGTCAGCCTTGGCTCAGTGGGTAACATTCTCACCCGAGTTAAAAAGACATGGGTTCAAACCCCACTCTAAGTGCAAAACCTAAGCTATGGACAGAGGTAAGCGATTCCACAACCAACGGATCAGATCAAAGCTCTGCAGTCCTGCCACATCCAGTCGTGAATGGTGGCGGACAATTAAACAACTAACGGGAGGAGGAGGCTCTGTGAGCATCCCCATCCTCGATGATGGCAGACCCCCACGCGTGAGTGCAAATGACAAGGCTGAAGCGCTTGCAACCATCTTCAGCCAGAAGTGCTGAGTGGGCGACCCATCTCAGCCTCCTCCCGAGATCCCCACCATCACAGAAGCCAGTCTTCAGCCTATTCGATTCACTCCATGCGATAGATTCATTCAGAAGTCAGGGACAGGAGGGTGTGACTGCTATTCAGGCAGGTATGGGGACCCAGAATGGAGAAGCCTCAGCCTTTGACCTTATCCAACAGGTACAAGGTACTTGTTACCTGTATGGATGAGAGCAAAGACTGCAGGGAGGATGGGCAAACTGACTACAGCACTGTGGTACAGGAGGCCATTCAAGTGGGGGAAGTGAAAAGGAATGTGGTAGTGTTAGGGGATAGTATAGTCAGGGGGATAGATACTGTTCTCTGCAGCCACGACCGGGAGTCCCGAAGGCTGTGTTGCCTGCCTGGTGCCAGGGTTAAGGTTATTTCCTTGTGGCTGGAAAAGAATTGGAGCATGAGGGAAAAGATCCAGTTGTCATGGTCCACATAGGGACCAACGACATAGGTAGAACGAGGAATGGGGGTCCACTAAGACAGTTTGAGGAGCTAGGGTCTAAATTAATAAGCACCTCAAAGGTAATAACCTCTGGATTACTACCTGAGCCGTGTCCAAATTGGCAAAGAGACAAACAGATCAGAGATTTAAATGTGTGGCTCAAAGAGGAAGGGGCTTCGATTCATGGAGCACTGGCACCACCGCTTCCGATTCACACCTGGTGAAACCAGACATGAAGGGCCGGATCAGGGTAAAAGAAACTACACAAATTACATAAAAAACTATAGAAGGAAGTTAGAAGACCTTTGCACCCTGCTCCGATGTCCGATGTCTCCCGCTCCCATCTTCCCCTCTTCACCCCCGATCTTGCCCTCCCCCCCAATCTTCCTCTCTCCACCCGATCTTCTCCTCTCCACCCTGATCTTCCTCTCTCCCCACAATCTTCCCCTCTCCCCCCCAAACTTCCCTTCTCCATCCCAATCTTCCCCTCTCCCTCCAATCTTCGCCTCTCCGCCCCGATCTTCTCCTCTCCACCCTGATCTTCCCCTCTCCCCCCAATCTTCCCCTCTCCCCCCAATCTTCCCCTCTCCCCCCAATCTTCCCCTCTCCCCCCCAATCTTCCCCTCTCCCTCCAATCTTCGCCTCTCCGCCCCGATTTTCACCTCTCCTTCCCGATCTTCGCCTCTCCTCCCCGATCTTCGCCTCTCCTCCCCAATCTTCCCCTCTTCACCCCCGATCTTCCCCTCTTCACCCCCGATCTTTCCCTCTTGCCCCCGATCTTCCCCTCTCCCCCCCAATCTTCCCCCTCCCTCCGATCTTCCCCTCTCCCCCGATCTTCGCCTCTCCTCCCTGATCTTCCCCTCTTCACCCCCGATCTTTCCCTCTTGCCCCCGATCTTCCCCTTTCCCCCCCAATCTTCCCCTCTCCCCTGATCTTTTCTTCTCCCCCCCAATCTTCCCCTCCCCCCCCAATCTTCCTCTCCCTCCGGATCTTCCACTCTCCACCCCCCCCCCGATTTTCCGTTCCAGCGAGGATGATGTCTTGCACTCTCTCTTTCTCGTGCCCCCCGCCCCCGCCCCCGCATTGCAGCTCCTGACAGCAGCCAGCCTGTCAATCAGGGTGGCTGCCGGGGGCAAAACCCGGAGAGGACGTTAATCATCAGCCACCAACATGCGATCGCATCGGAAACAGTAAGTTTTGTTCATGTAAGTTTGCCATGCGCACCTTCACCACCCCCCCTCCTTACCCCCACACCACCCCCCCCGACCCCGCTGCCAACCACCACCATTGCAAAATCGACCCCTTTGTATCTGTCTTCACAGTAGAAGACACAAAAAGCATACCAAAAATAATGGGGAACCAAGGGGTAATTGAGAGTGAGGAACTTAAAACAATAAATATCACTAGAGCAAAAGTACTGGACAAACTAATGGGACTAAAAGCCAACTAATCCCCTGGATCCAAGGTTTCTAAAAGAGATGACTGCAGAGATAGTGGACGCATTGGTTATGATTTTCCAAAATTCTTTAGATTCTGGAACGGTCCCAGTGGATTGGAAGGTAGCAAATGTAACCCCGCTATTCAAGAAGGGAGGGAAAGAGAAAACAGGGAACTACAGGCCAGTTAGCCTGACATCGGTCGTCAGGAAAATGCTGGAATTCATTATTTATGAAGTGGTAACAGGGCACTTAGAAAATCATAATATAATTAGGCAGAGCCAACATGGTTTTACGAAAGGGAAATCGTGTTTGACAAATTTATTAGAGTTTTTTGAGGATGTAACTAGCAGGGTAGATTAAGGGGAACCAGTGGATGTAGTATATTTGGATTTTCAAAAGGAATTCGATAAGGTGCCACATAAAAGGTTGTTACACAATGTAAGGGCTCATGGGGTTGGGGGTAATATATTAGCATGGATAGAGGATTGGTTAACATTCAGAAAACGGAGAGTAGGAATAAACGGGTCATTCTTAGGTTGGCAGTCTGTAACTAGTGGGGTGCCTCAAGGATCAGTGCTTGGGCCTTAGCTATTTACAATCTATATTAATGACTTTGATGAAGGGGCTGAGTGTAATGTATTCAAGTTTACTGACGATACAAAGCTAGGTGGGAAAGCAAGCTGTGAGGAGAACACAAAGAGTCTGTAAAGGGATATAGACAGTTAAGTGAGTGGGCAAGAAGGTGGCAGATGGAGTTTAATGTGGGGAAATGTGAAGTTATTCACTTTCGTGGGAAGAATAGAGCAACAGAATATTTTTTAAATGTTAAGAAACTATTAAATGTTGGTGTTCAGAAGGATTTGGGTGTCCTCATACAAGAAACACAAAAAGTTAGCATGCAGGTACAGCAAGCAATTAGGAAGGCAAATGGTATGTTGGCCTTTATTGCAAGGGGGTTGGAGCACAAGAGTAAGGAAGTCTTACTACAGTTGTACAGGGCTTTGGTGAGGCCTCACCTGGAGTACTGCGTACAGCTTTGGTCTCCTTATCTAAGGAAGGATATACTTACCTTAGAGATGGTTCAATGAAGGTTCATTAGATTAATTCCTGGGATGAGAGGGTTGTCCCATGAAGAGAGGTTGAGTAGAATGGGCCTATACTCTGTGGAGTTCAGAAGAATGAGAGATGATCTCATTGAAACATGTAAGATTGTGAGGAGGTTTGACAGGGTAGATGCTGAGAGATTGTTTCCCCTGGCTAGAGAGTCTAGAACTAGGGGGCATAGTCACAGGATATGGGGTTGGCCATTCAAGACTGAGATGAGGAGGAACTTCTCCACGCAGAGGGTTGTGAATCTTTGGAATTCTGTGCCCCAGAGGGCTGTGGATGATGAGTCATTGAATATATTCAAGGCTGAGATGGATAGATTTTTGCACTCAAGGGGAATCAAGGGATATGGGGATCGGGCGGGAAAGTGGAGTTGAGGTCGAAGATCAACCATTATCTGATTGAATGGCGGAGCAGGCCCGGGGGGCCGTATGGCCTACTCCTGCTCTTATTTCTTATGTTCTTATGTTCTTTTATCAAGAAATGGCTGAGTGCATTGGATACAGCAAAGACTATGGGCCCTGACAACTTCCCAGCTGTAATGCTGAAGACTTGTGCTCCAGAATTAGCCGCGCCTCTAGCCAAGTTGTTCCAGTACAGCTACAACACTGGCATCTACCCGACAAAGTGGAAGATTGCCCAGGTATGTCCTGTCCACAGAAAGCAGGACAAATTTAATCCGGCCAATTACTGCTCCATCAGTCTACTCTCAATCATCAACAAAGTGATGGAAGGTGTCATCGACAGTGCTTTCAGGCAGCACTTACTCACCAATAACCTGCTCACCGATGCTCAGTTTGGATTCCACCAGGGCCACCCGACTCCAGACCTCATTATAGTCTTGGTCCAATCATGGGCAAAAGAGTTGAATTCCAGAGGTGAGATGAGAGTGACTGCCCTTGACATCAAGGCAGCATTTGACTGAGTGTGGCATCAAGGAGCCCTAGTAAAATTGAAGTCAATGGGAATCAGGGGGAAAACTCTCCAGTGGCTGGAGTCATACCTAGCACAAAGGAAGATGGTAGTGGTTATTAGAGGCCAATCATCTCAGCCCCTGGGCATTGCTGCAGGAGTTCCTCAGGGCAGAGTCCTAGGCCCAGCCATCTTCAGCTGCTTCATCAATGACCTTCCCTCCATCATAAGGTCAGAAATGGGGATGTTCGCTGATGATTGCAGTGTTCAGTTCCATTCGCAACCCTTCAGCTAATGAAGCAGTCTGTGCCCACATGAAGCAAGACCTGGACAATATCCAGGCTTGGGCTGGTAAGTGGCAAGTAACATTCGTGCCAGACAAGTGCCAGGCAATGACCATCTCCAACAAGAGAGAGTCTAACCACCTCCCCTTGACATTCAACAGCATTACCATCGCCGAATTCCCACCATCAACACCTTGGGGGTCATCATTGACCAGAAACTTAACTGGACCAGCCATATAAGTACTGTGGCTACAAGAGCAGGTCAGAGGCTGGGTATTCTGCGGCGAGTGACTCACCTCCAGACTCCCCAAGACCTTTCCACCATCTACAGGGCACAATTCAGGAGTGTGATGGAATACTCTCCACTTGCCTGGATGAGTGCAGCTCCAACAACACTCAAGAATCTCGACACCATCCAGGACAAAGCAGCCTGCTTGATTGGCACCCCATCCACCACCCTAAACATTCACTCCCTTCACCACCGATGCACTGTGGTTGCAGTGTGTACCATCCACAGGATGCACTGCAGCAACTCGCCAAGGCTTCTTTGACAGCACCTCCCAAACCCGCAACCTCTACCACCTAGAAGGGCAAGGGCAGCAGGTGCATGGGAACAACACCACCTGCACGTTCCCCTCCAAGTCACACACCATCCTGACTTGGAATTATATCGCTGTTCCTTCATCATCGCTGGGTCAAAATCCTGGAACTCCCTTCCTAACAGCACTGTGGGAGAACCTTCACCACACGGACTGCAGCAGTTCAAGAAGGCGGCTCACCACCACCTTCTCGAGGGCAATTAGGGATGGGCAATAAATGCCGGCCTTGCCAGCGTGCCCACATCCCATGAATCCATGAATGAATAAAGAAAAGGTTGACCCTCCAGTACCGAGGGAGTGCTGCACCATCAGAGATGCCATCTTTTGAATGAGACGTTAAACCGAGGCCCCTTCTGCCCTCTCAAGTGGATGTAAAAGATTCCCACGGTATTATTCAAAGAAGAGCAGGGGAGTTCTCCCCTTTTTCCTGACCAATATTTATTCCTCAACTAACATCATGAAAACAGATGATCAGCTCATTATCACATTGCTGTTTGTGGGAGCTTGCTGTGCGCAAATTGGCTGCTGCGTTTCCTACATTACAACAGTGACTACACTTCAAAAGTACTTCATTGGCTGTAAAGTGCTTTGGGACACCCTGAGGTTGTGAAAGGTGCTATATAAATGCAAGTCTTTCTTTTTTTTTCTTTTCTCAATATTGGGTTGTATAATAGATGTACTGCTATACTGGAATTTTTTAAAATGTGAGTTTAATTTGATCTTTTTATTGCCAATTTTCTCCCCTCACCTCCTCTCCTCAAAGCACTGACTCTTGTGATGTTTTTCTTTACTGTTCATTAATACATGCCCATTATAACTACACTTCTCTCGTTTTTCCTGAAATCAATAGCACACGGCAAAGAAATTATTCCTACATCAACCACAATTGAACTGTGTTTTGTTGCTTGTGTTATTAAAGTGACGAGATTGTAACACTGAACATTATCACTTTCTGATTCTGTGGTGCTGACTCCCATCTGTCAGTCATTGTACGACAGACTGAAGGACTGAATCTAACCAGCTGCAGCTCCCATGTTTGAATTTTCTCCTGGGTTTCAGTGCAATTTAGGAAAGAAAGACTTGCACCTTTTACGACCTCAGGATGTCCCAAAGCGCTTTACAGCCAATGAAGTACTTTTCAGGTGTAGTCACTGTTGTAATGTAGGGAGATGCGGCATCCAATTTGCGCACAGCAAGATCCCACAAACGGCAATGGGATAATGACCAGATAATCTGTTATGGAGGTGTTGGTTGAGGGATAAATATTTGCCGGGACACCAGGGAGAACTCCCCTGCTCTTCTTCGAAATAGTGCCATGGGATGTTTTACATCCAACTGAAAGGGCAGACGGGGCCTGGATTTGACGTCTCGTCCAAAAGACGGTACCTCCGACAGTGCAGCCCTCCCTCAGTGCTGCATTGGAGTGTCAGCCTGGATTTTGTGCTCAAGTCTCTGGGGTGGGAATTTGCACCTTCGGACTCTGAGACAAGAGTGCTGCCCACTGAGCCATGGCTGATATTGTAGGGGGCAATTCAGGGGGCAATAATTTCACCGGCCCCACTCCTGGTGCGAGCCGGGAGGGCTTTCTGGAGAAATGACGCACTGCCAGCCCACGATTTGCCATCCGTTAACTTTAACGGGAGTGCCTAATCTCTCGATAAGCAGTGCCAGCCTGTGCCCAGCGACCACGGGGTCTCGTTAGGTGGGGAATGCGGGGTTGAGAATCGTCCCCGAACACTGTAGGGCCAAATCTGCGACCGTGTAGCGAGAGTCCACCAAAATACCCCTTATTACCGATCTTTAGAAAAGACAACACAGAGCAATAATTCCAGTCACCAGCTGTGTTTCAATATTTCAGTGATTTTAGCACATACATTCTTCCTTGTTGTCAGCGAGCAGCAATTAAAAAACAAACACTGAAGGTTAGATTTGTACTGTCGTCTCCACTCAAGTTTGAATGATGCACAGACTCTTCTCCCATTGATTTGTGCGGCATTGTATTCCTGTTAATTGCCAGGCAATTTACTGCCAAACTAGCTTTCTCCAGCAATACAGCCAAGCAATTTAATGTGATGCTGCGCACGTAGCCTGATCCATTAGTGCTCAAGGTTAAGGCTCATGGAATTAATGGCAGATTAGCTAGCTGGACTGGAAGCTGATTTAACAGTGGGAAGCAGAAGGCGGTAATCAATGGGAATATCTCTCTCTGCAAGGCAGTGCTGGGTTTCCTGCTTGGCTGAGTAGCAGCACTCTTGCCTTTGGATCAGAAAGCTGTGGGTTTAAGCGCAGTGCTGAGGGAAGTGCGTTGTTGGAGGTGCTGCTTTTCTCAGATGAGACCTGAAATGTCGACTGGTCTGTTCTCTCCTCAGACGCTGCCTGACCTTTTTTTTTCGTTTTAAACTGAGACTTTGCCTGTTCAGGTGAACATGAAAGGAAACAAAGAACTTGCACTTGTAAAGCTTTATAAGCTAGATAAGTACACAAGGGAGAGAGGAATAGAAGGATATGCTGATAGGGTTAGATGAAGTAGGGTGGGAGGAAGCTCGTGTGGAGCATAAACACCAGCATGGATCAGTTGGGCCGAATGGCCTGTTTCTGTGCTGTAAATTTTAAGTAATTCTATAGCGCCTTTCACAACCTCAGAATGTCCCAAAGCACTTTACAGCCAATTAAATACTTTTGAAGTGCGATCGCTATAGTAATGTAGGAAACAGGCAGCCAATTTGTGCACAGCAAGATCCCACGTACAGCAATGAGCAACATAATCAGGTAATCTGTTTTAGGTATTGGTTGAGGGATAAATATTGGCCAGAACACTAGGAGAACCCACTGCTCATCTTCAAATAGTACCCATGGGACATTTCACATCCAACAGGGAGGGCAGACAGGGCCTCAGTTTAATGTTGCATCTGAAAGGCAGCACCTCTGACAGTGCAGCACTCCCTCAGTACCACACTGGAGTATTAGCTTAGATTAGCCTAGCTTGAACCCACCACCTTCTGACTCAGAAGGCAAGAATACTACCCACTGAGCCAAGCCTGATGCTCATAAATGATCTCATGGCACTATTTGAAGAGCAAGACACATTCATCGCTCAACCAACCCAGGTCACCAAAACAGATTAGATGGTCATTTAACTTATTTACTGCTTGCTGAGCACAAATTGTGTTGATGGGTGGAGGCAGGGGTGTTCAAACATGCCCTCAAATATTTATCGGCCTGATTTTAATACCAGGCCAGTTTCTGGTGAGTGAGTAGTAGAGTGAGTTACAAACTCACCCACTGCTCCAGAAATGAAGCCCAGCGTCTTTTAACTCCCAGGGCTCATTTAAATCCCACCGGCTAACGTCGTGCCCAATTCGGGCGGGAAGCAATGGAAAATCGCGTGGCCCAGAGGCTGCCCACCGAGCCCAGGTAAGTGGGGGGAATCAGGTGTCGGGGTCGTCCCCGTGGGGTCTCGTGATCGGGAGAGGGGAGTTCCTAGTCTGTGGCAGGAGAGGCCTTGGCCTCCTGGCCCCACAAGGAAAGCAAGAAAAAAAAGTTTTAAAAACTTACCTATTTGGGCCTCTTCTGGCCTCGATCCTCCTCCAGGCTGGATTGGGCAGGCGGGAAACTCACTGCGACTTCCCGCTCAGGCCGCCCTGTTAAAATTGCAGTCAGATCCCGGTGACATCATTGAGAACTGACATGCAGATATAAAAAAGGACCTTGCCAGATTTGGGCGGGTGTCCTAACCGCAAATCGTAACTGGTTAGCTTCTGGCCACTATAGGGCGGGTAAGTAAC
Organism: Heptranchias perlo; assembly: GCF_035084215.1. NCBI lineage: Eukaryota > Metazoa > Chordata > Chondrichthyes > Hexanchiformes > Hexanchidae > Heptranchias > Heptranchias perlo. The sequence goes on from NC_090358.1 coordinate 25,297,861, forward strand.
CAGGGCGATTTTAACTGCCCACCCGTCCGGTTCCTGCCAGGCAGGTAGGATTAAAATCGCCTCCTGTGATTTATTTTTTATCGGACCTCTCCTTATTTTGAAGGAACGTGCGTTTGATAGAAACACAGAAACAATTCGACCAGTGAAAACCAATTAGTTGGGCTTCTAAATATTCACCGGGATATTGGAGTGAAGTGATTGATAGATGAGCTTTATTTGAATTGTTAAATGGAAAAAAGAAAGGCTTGCATTTGTCTAGCATCTTTCACAACCTCAGGACGTCCCAAAGCACTTTACAGCCAAAGAAGTACTCCTTGAAGTGTAATCACAGTTGTAATGTAGGAAATGCAGCAGTCAATTTGTGCACAGCAAGGTCCCACACATAGCAATGAGAGAATGACCAGATAATCTGTTTCTTTCAGTGATGAATGTTGGTTGAGGGACAAATATTGTTCAGGTCACCGGGGTGAACCTTCGTGTTCTTCTTTGAATAGTGCCATATGATCTTTTTTTATTCGTTCATGGGATGTGGGCGTCGCTAGCAAGGCCATCGTTTATTACCCATCCCTAATTGCCCTTGAGAAGGTGGTGGTGAGCCGCCTTCTTGAACCGCTGCAGTCCGTGTGGTGAAGGTTCTCCCACAGTGCTGTTAGGTTGGGAGTTCCAGGATTTTGACCCAGCGACGATGAAGGAACAGCGATATATTTCCAAGTTGGGATGGTGCGTGACTTGGAGGGGAACATGCAGGTGGTGGTGTTCCCATGTGCCTGCTGCCTTTGTCCTTCTAGGTGGTAGAGGTCGCGGGTTTGGGAGGTGCTGTCGAAGAAGCCTTGCCGAGTTGCTGCAGTGCATCCTGTGGATGGTACACACTGCAGCCACCTCGGTTTAAGTCTACCTCGGTTTAATGCCTCATCCAAAAGACGTCATCTCCGACAGTGTAGCACTCCCTCAGTACTGCAGTGGGGTGTCAGCCTGGATTATGTGCTCATGTCTCTGGGGTGGGGCTTGAACCTACAACCTTCTAACTCAGAAGGCAAGAGTGCTACCCACTGAGCCACAGTTTTGCACTATAATCATAGCTGTGCCTTATATACTGCCCTGGGTGTGCATGGTAAATACTCTCGGATCTCACTGGAGCATTCATACCAGTGACTTTAAGCAGGAAAAATCATCAGAAAAGATCGGGGAATTGGGGGTAGATTTTTTCCAATGGTAAGTGTGTGACTAAGGATTGATGTGGAGATGCCGGTGATGGACTGGGGTGGACAAATGTACGGAGTCGTACAACACCAGGTTATAGTCCAACAGTCCAATAGTCAGGACGAAGGAGCAAAGCTCTGAAAGCTTGTGATTTCAAATAAAGCTGTTGGACTATAACCTGGTGTTGTACGACTCCGTACATTTGACTAAGGATTGGCATCGTTGTCATGGGTAAGGCACCATTGTTGTCTCAGTGGTTAATTCAGTCAAAGCTGACAGGTGATGTTGTCCTCAGCAACTGCACTTCTATATCAAAGGAAAGGATCCCCTGACAATATGAGGTCCCTCTCGGAGCACTGTCAGGGGCCGTTGGAACACTGTGAGAATTCATTCCAAGAGCTTGCTGAGAAGCACTCCAGACTCTAGTTCTTTTGTTTTAAACAGTCAACCCGGTTGCTGCATGTGGGGTAATTTGATGAGTCAGCAACGCTGGCGCGAAGCCTTGCCCTCAGCAGGGGCGGAGCTAGGATTGCTGGATTGGTAGGGTCGAAGTTCAGATTTGGTCGGTTTGGCACAGCAAGGCCACAAATCCAGCGTAGGATCGCCGTTCGCCTCAGGCTCAAAAAGGTAATACGATCCGGGATGTAAACGTTAACCAAGTAAATTATTTGCAGTTAGTTCTGGCTGAGTCCTGACATATAAAATTGGCCGACCTCACAGTGATTGGGTGGGGTCATGAACCCCCCCCCCACCACCACCCCCAATTCCCCACTGGCTCCACAGAAGTGCAAATTGAAAATTAGGACTGGCGGCTCACATGATTTTCTGTGTACGTACTTCTGGTGGGTGTGGCTAGCCGTTGGCTGGCCGCTAGCAGCTTGCACTTGTAATATTACCATTATAGTGCAGGTTTTATTAGCATGTTGCAGATCTTTTGGCCTTGTATATAATTTTATCTGTAAATAAATCTGGACTAAGTAGTCTTAGCCTGTACTCACTGCTCCAGCAGTATGTTGATGGGAGAAAATGGCGGATATCCCACTTATTATGCAATCAGTGTTTTAGCACAATTCAGCATTAGTTTTTAGACACGGGCGCTACTAATGTAAATACGGCAGAGAATAAAATCTCATCCGTATCTTTCCTTGTGATCAGACATAACAAGATCCTTAGCTTTATCATGCACTTCTCAAAAAATGACATTAAAATGTGTATCGGCATGGATTGTTATTCCTATCCATTTTCAATTGGGCGTTGGTCAGCTAATTGGTACCTTGTGTTGAGATCTAGTGATGTGTTTGAGCTCAAGTCAATGGAAATCAATTTATCCCACGTGCCAGCTCTCGGGCAAAATGGTTCAACCCCCTCACCACCCCAAGAAAAATTGCTTAAAGCAAATTTCACATTCACATGGATCTATATGTAGATCTGGAAAAAAGGTGAAAGATAATGGTTGTGTACATTAGCTAGAGAGGGTAGGGATGAAGAAAGCTCCTGTCAACTCACAGCCAACCCTTTCAAAGTCCTATCAATTCTTACAGTGGTTAGACTGCAATCGTGTAACTAGATTGCATGCTGGAGTGTTGCTATATCCCAGAACTGTGCCATTAATCAGAAATGCAGACACTACGTCTACCAAATGAAATGAACTTTACGAACAGAAGCAGAACGGTGAAAAGTTATTGAATCGAAAATGCGTAGCCTTCAGATCTCGGCTGCGACTGAAACATCAGGTTCACCCGTTGGCCGCTTTATGCAATAAATTCCGCAGAATATTAAAGTACACAAAATTATTCGGCGTTCCACAGGGATGGTTTGATGATTTGACGCCTGAGGGTAAATCCCTTGTGGTTTTAATATTAACTGCCCAAAGCCTCATGAATTTCAGCATTTCTCATTCCCTTTGTAAGACGCACGTTCCCATTGTGAGCTCGATCTTTGCTTGGGTTTAATTTCCCGATTTCCCGGCAAGTTTTGCCCGCTGAGGGCGTGTGTCGGAATACCGCGCTCGAATTTCCAATATGGCGGGTTCTAGCCACGCGGTCATTAAATTGCCCCTTTGCTTCTTTCTCTGATATACTTTTTACACAGCACTTTGAAATTAGTTCTCCTCCACTGACCTGAATCGAGTTCGATCATCTTTAGCATTCCCCCAGTATTTTTGCCTCTGAAATGGAGCATCAGTGTCAAATTACAGTCCGAAACTGACAGAGGTTCAAGGGTTAGGACAGGAATCAGTTCTGGCAGTTTTGATTGATCGTCAATCTGACTCTTTTCCAACAGCTGCAGTGACCTGCCATTAAATGCAATGTAAATTCAGCACACTGTGCAGGAGGAAGAGGATGAAAGGGTTAAAGAGTGAACGATTCGAGGGGAAGGTAATCGAGGGCTGGAAGTTACATTGGTAAAACGCTCGATTCTCAGCTACGGAGACAGAATGCCAATGTATCACTCTCCTTTCCACAGAGAAACTAAGAACGAAAATCAATTGATTTTTGTTCTTGGTTTCTCTGTGGAAAGGAGAGTGATACATTTGCCAGTCTCAGTCAGGTTTTATGGGAGAGGAATCCATTCCTGCGCTGCTCAAATGTGCCATGATCCTCGTAATTAGATGAAGATATGGAATTGCTGGTAACTGTACAGATGTTGGCAACATCCCCACTTAATCAACCAAGAAGGAGATTGTGAATGGGGAGAGAAAATGGCATGGGGTGTTGGTGAAATTATCAAAATAAATAAACATAAAAAGGAGTATCGCCCTCGTGCTGGGAAGGAAGGGCGATGAACAGTTGACACTGACAATTTCAAACAGCCTGAACTCACCAGTAGGGGCAACGTCATTAGACATTGGTGAACACCACATACACAGTAATCTGATCGAAAAACGCTGCTTTAAAAAGATTCATCCGTTCAGTGGTCATAAAGGCAGACTGGGTCAGGATCGACTGTATGATATTAATAACCTGCAATATGTTAGTGACATTTAATATGATATAAGTAACATGCTATATATTAGAACATGCTATATGATATTATATAACAGTCTTAATAAGCGAGGTGAGAGTGACTGCCCTTGACATCAAGGCAGCATTTGATCGAGTGTGGCACCAAGGAGCCCTAGTAAAATTGAAGTCAATGGGAATCAGGGGGAAAACTCTCCAGTGGCTGGAGTCACACCTAGCACAAAGGAAGATGGTAGTGGTTGTTGGAGGCCAATCATCTCAGCCCCTGGGCATTGCTGCAGGAGTTCCTCAGGGCAGTGTCCTAGGCCCAACCATCTTCAGCTGCTTCATCAATGACCTTCCCTCCATCATAAGGTCAGAAATTGGGATGTTCACTGATGATTGCACAGTGTTCAGTTCCATTCGCAACCCCTCAAATAATGAAGCAGTCCGAGCCCACATGCAGCAAGACCTGGACAACGTCCAGGCTTGTAACATTCGCGCCAGATAAGTGCCAGGCAATGACCATCTCCAACAAGAGAGAGTCTAACCACCTCCCCTTGACATTCAATGGCATTACCATCGCCAAATCCCCCACCATCAACATCCTGGGGGTCACCATTGACCAGAAACTTAACTGGACCAGCCATATAAATACTGTGGCTACGAGAGCAGGTCAGAGGCTGGGTATTCTGCGGCAAGTGACTCACCTCCTGACTCCCCAAAGCCTTTCCAACATCTACAAGGCACAAGTCAAGAGTGTGATGGAATACTCTCCACTTGCTTGGATGAGTGCAGCTCCAACAACACTCAAGAAGCTCGAGACCATCCAAGATAAAGCAGCCCGCTTGATTGGCACCCCATCCACCACCCTAAACATTCACTCCCTTCACCACCGCCGCACAGTGGCTGCAGTGTGTACCATCCACAGGATGCATTGCAGCAACTTGCAAAGGCTTCTTCGACAGCACCTCCCAAACCCGCGACCTCTACCACCTAGAAGGACAAGGGCAGCAGGCACATGGGAACAACACCACCTGCACGTTCCCCTCCAAGTCACACACCATCCCGACTTGGAAATATATCGCCGTTCCTTCATCGTCGCTGGGTCAAAATCCTGGAACTCCCTTCCTAACAACACTGTGGGAGAACCGTCACCACACGGTCTGCAGCAGTTCAAGAAGGCAGCTCACCACCACCTTCTCAAGGGCAATTAGGGATGGGCAATAAATGCCAGCCTCGCCAGCGACGCCCACATCCCATGAACGAATATATAAAAAAAATAAGTAACATGCCCTATGATATTAGCATCATGTGATATGATATAAGTAACATACTCTATAATATTTGTAACTTGATAGGTAACACACATGATATGGTATTAGCAACATGCTATATAATGTTAATAACACTCTATGATATGTAACATACTTTACTGTATCAGTAACATGTCATTTATAGCCCATCCCCAGTTGCCCTGAGAAGGTGATGGTGACCCTTCTTCTTGAACCATTGATAGCAGTTTTGATATAACTGAATGGTTTGCTCGGCCACTTCAGAGTCAACCACGTTGGTGCAGGACTGGAGTTACATATAGGCCAGACTAGGTAAGGACAGGAGGTTTCCATCCCTAAAGGACAGTAATAAACCAGTTGGGTTTTAGCAACAATCCAACAGCTTCATGGTCACTTTTACTGACACCAGCTTTTGGTTTTAAACTGAATTCAAATTCTCAAACCCGTCATGGTTTGGGATTTGAACTCATGTGCATTATTAGGTTAGGCCTAACTGGATTGCTAGTCTAGTAACATAACCACTACACTACCATACCCAATATTTATCACAAAATTACAGGCATACTCCCTGCGATGTTCCGATTTGTTCTGATAAGTGTCATCCCCAAGCAAGAGTTGAGAAAATCTGCTCTACAACAACAACAACTTGCATTTTCATAGCGCCTTTAATGTAGTAAAACGTCCCACAGCACTTCACAGGAGTGTAATCAGACAAGAATTGACATACTGCCCTTGGTTTATAACAACACCACCAAAAGTATAGGTTTCAATAATGCCAAACTGGTGGATTCTCTCCAGTGATTTTTCCTGCCTGAAGACACTGGCACGAATGCAGTTTTCAACCTCCAGTGAAGTCTCAGCGTATTTACGGTGCCCGTCCAGGACAGTATACAAGACACACCTGCAAATTTAGTCCCAAACTGTGGCTCAGTGGGTAGCACTCTCGCCTCTGAATCAAAAAGCTTGTGGGTTTAAGCCCCCCTCCAAGAGACTTGAGCACATAATCCAGGCTGACACTGCAGTACTGAGGGAGTGCTGCATGGTTGGATGTGCTGTCTTTTGGAGGTCCCATCAGCCCTCTCTGGTGGATGGAAAACATTCTATGTCACTATTTGAGGAAGAGCAGGGGACTTTGTCCTGGCCAATATTTGTCCCTCAGCTAACATCACATAATATATAATTTTCTGGTCTTAACCTCATTGCTGTTTCTGGGATTGGCTGCTGCATTTCCTACAATACAATGGTGACTATACTTCAAAAGTATTTCATTGGCTGTAAAGCACTTTGGGATGTCATGAACATCCTTTCCTTATATAGCACCTCCTTTTCCTTTTCCAGAGTCACCTGCCTTTACTGGACTGTCCATGCTTCCTTAAAAACAGAACAGAGAGGTTCATTTTGCCTCATGTATGGGCCATTTGTTACCATTTGCACACTAGTTTCAATTATCACACCACATGCGTTTCATGTCATGATGGCAACAAGACACTTGAACTTCAAACAGCTTGCCATAGCTGGCTCACAGTCAATATCTGTTCCTTGACTCTTCACTTGGGCATCACTATTGGTTTACTGTTGCGTTTTTTTCGCAAGACATTGAACTTTTCCACCTGCAGCCCGAGGCATCGGAGACGGTGTTTGCCCTGTCATGCCAGAAAAAAAAACCTCTTTCCTCACCAGAGCCATTTGGGCAGAGAGTTCTCCATGAAATGCCCTTTTCCTGTGCAGGGTATGAGGCCAAGTAGTCTCGAATTACACTCCCCGCAGCTCATGCAATGTCGCTGGGTGTTACATGTACAAGTTGAGTTAAGCCAATTGAGAATTGTGAAGCTGGACTAATCAGAGATAAATTAGGATTGGCCATATTTCTGGCGTTAACACACTAAGGTGCTTAAGGCTTAGTCCCAGTGGAAAACATTTGGAAGAATGGAAATGTTAGTAAGACCAATAGTAGGAGCATTAATGCTCTGAGAACCAAAAGCAAGTGACATATCCACTGATTCCTTGTTCATTGGCTTTTTGGAATAACTTCTGATTGCTTACAATAATTTTGCAGATGCATTTTACAAATATGCATTCTAGGATTGGCATGTGCTTATTAGGAAAATAAAAGCAGATGGACGGAAAATTGTGGGGAGCGGGGCTGTGTTTTCCCGATAAGTGCTCGTGCCGGACAAGAATCCACATGCTGCGGCATTCCTAAAATTGACCGCGTACTGTAGGTTCAGCCATGCTTCAGAAGTTAACATTGAATTCCAAGCTTGTGCTGCGATCATGCTGGCGTCCGTACAATAATTAAATCAGACCTTCTATTCATTGCCAAGCTCTGCTTCAATCACTTGTAAATCCATTTCAAACTGCAGCAAAGTTTCAGCAGCGTAATGAAATTTAGCACAATTTTATGCAGAGAATTATCTGGATTAAGAAGCCTGGGGAGGATTCTTTGATCCAACAGCCCCAGTAGGATTACCTTCCACATCCTCAGGGCACCCAACAGCCCTTCACAACCAATGGAGTACTTTTGAAGTGTCGTTGCTGCTTTGTAAGGAAACGTGGCAGTCAATTTGCTCACAGCAAGGTCCCACAAACAGCACTGAGACAAATGACCAGTTAATCCATTCTTTTAGTGATGTTGATTGAGGGATAAATGTTGGCCAGGACTGGAGGCGAACTCCCCAGCCCTTCTTTGAATAGTGCCATGGGGACTTTTACGTCCCCCTGAGAAGCCAGATGGGGCCTTGGTTTCACACCTCATCCAAAAGGTGGCATCTCTGACAGTGCAGCACTCCCTCAGTACTGCACCGGGACTGTCAGCCTGGATTTTGTGCTTAGAGTGGGGCTTGATCCATATCCTTCTGACTCAGGCGAAATTTTATTTCCATCCCAGTTGTGATTTTTTTAAAAATTCGTTCATGGGATGTGGGCGTCACTAGCAAGGCCAGCATTTATTGCCCATCCCTAATTGCCTTTGAGAAGATGGTGGTGAGCCGCCTTCTTGAACCACTGCAGTCCGTGTGGTGACGGTTCTCCCACAGTGCTGTTAGGAAGGGAGTTCCAGGATTTTGACCCAGCGACGATGAAGGAATGGCAATATATTTCCAAGTCGGTATGGTGTGTGACTTGGAGGGGAATGTGCAGGTGGTGTTGTTCCCATGTGCCTGCTGCCCTTGTCCTTCTAGGTGGTAGAGGTCGCGGGTTTGGGAGGTGCTGTCGAAGAAGCCTTGGCGAGTTGCTGCAGTGCATCCTGTGGATGGTACACACTGCAGCCACAGTGCGCCGGTGGTGAAGGGAGTGAATGTTTAGGGTGGTGGATGGGGTGCCAATCAAGCGGGCTGCTTTGTCCTGGATGTTGTCGAGCTTCTTGAGTGTTGTTGGAGCTGCACTCATCCAGGCAAGTGGAGAGTATTCCATCACACTCCTGACTTGTGCCTTGTAGATGGTGGAAAGGCTTTGGGGAGTCAGGAGGTGAGTTACTCACCACAGAATACCCAGCCTCTGACCTGCTCTTGTAGCCACAGTATTTATGTGGCTGGTCCAGTTAAGTTTCTGGTCAGTGGTGACCCCCAGGATGTTGATGATGGGGGATTCAGTGATGGTAGTACCTCAAGATTACTTAAATCCCAATGAATCAGAAAATCAAACAAATAATCATTAAAATGTGATTAATTGTTTCAGCAGCTTTTTATTTCAACAGCAACAAAAATAAAAGCAGGAGCATTGCATTTATTTAAAATACTGTAAAAATGATCGAAGTGTTTTGATAATGAAAATATTTAATTTCAGTGTTTCCAAATCTATTTAGAAAGGGTTGTAAAATGGATATATGTCCTGATGGTTTTATTATGTATTATTGTGTTTAATCCTAGACTTGAATTAAGATTTTTTTACTCTGATTTTCTATTCTCTCGTTCCATTCAACGTGACCGTGAATCTCCAACTGATAACTGCTTGAGATGCATCTGTGCCTCTTTGTACCTCCTCAAAGCTCCTCCACAGCATTCCAGATCTTCTGGTCACAAGTGACTGAGCAGCCATCCTGTTGCTGTCAGTCAGCCCGTGGGTCAGATGCCCTCATTAACAGCTCAAGTCTTTCATCCCAACACTTTCTATTTTCATGTGGAGTAAGGAGAGAGAGAGAGAGAGAGAGAGTCATAAAGAAAAACACACTCCCACAAACTCCCTTCCGTTAGCTGCCTTGAAAACCAATTTATTTTAGGAAAGAAAGACTCGCATTTATACAACGGCTTTCACAACCTTAGGATGTCCCAAAGTGCTTTACAGACAATGAAGTTCTTTTGAAGTGAAGTCACTGTTGTAATGTAGGAAACACGGCAGCCAATTTGGGCACAGCAAGCTCCCACAAACAGCAATTGAATAAATGAGCAGATAATCTGTTTTAGGTGTTGGCTGAGGGATAAACATCGGCTAGGACATCGGAAGAATTCCCCTGCTGTTCTTCGGATAGTGCCGTGGGATCTTTTACGTCCACCTGAGAGGGTAGATGGGGCCTCAGTTTAACGTCTCATCCAAAAGATGGCACCTCTGACAGTGCAGCACTCCCTCAGTACTGCATTGGAGTATCAGCATAAATTATATGGTCAAGTCCCTGGAGTGGGACATGAACCCACAACTTCATAACTACCACTAAGCCATAACTGATGTCTTTTGAGGGCTCCATTGTGGGTTGGTTGCCCATCGTGTCTGTCTCAACTTTTGGCTCAAGTGTGACCTTAATGAGTGGACTATCTGTGGTCAATCCTCCTACATTCAGTCCTTCCAATTTTTTTTTGGATGAAGAAGATTTCTGAGGAACCAGGATATGAAAGTTGGGCACATATTGAAAAAAGTGAAGTGCCTCAAGTTGTCATCAACCTGAAACGTCAATGCTGGGGTTTTGAATTTTTGCCACAGTGTAAAACGGGTGATAGTGAATCGGCAGACCATTCCACATCTCTCATGATTTTTACTACCGTTGAAGTTATTTCAGAGTATTATTCAGAGAGAAAATCATTGAACAAGCTTGCTGTATTTTTGAAAAGCTGCTGTGGACGTCAAAGGGTTAAATGCACAAGTTGTTTGACTTTCCCTGGGACTGGTCATTGGAACCAATTGAATTCAAGGCTTTTTGGCACACAGCTTAAGCTCACAAAAAATTAAACTCTTGGAAACTGAAACCGCATGACCTCATTTCACTTCTGATCCTTAATTGGCATCAGAGAGAAAAGGAAGAGCGAAGGCAGTGAGTGCGAGGAGGAGGGAGAGGGGGAAGGGGAGATGGAGGGGGAGGGGGAGGGGGAGGGGGAAGGGGAGATGGAGGGGGAGATGGAGGGGGAGGGGGAGATGGAGGGGGAGGGGGAGGGGGAAGGGGAGTGGGAGGGGGAAGGGGAGATGGAGGGGGAGATGGAGGGGGAGGGGGAGATGGAGGGGGAGGGGGAGGGGGAGGGGGAAGGGGAGATGGAGGGGGAGGGGGAAGGGGAGGGGGAGGGGGAAGGGGAGGGGGAAGGGGAGATGGAGGGGGAGGGGGAGATGGAGGGGGAGGGGGAAGGGGAGATGGAGGGGGAGGGGGAAGGGGAGGGGGAGATGGAGGGGGAGGGGAGGGGGAAGGGGAGATGGAGGGGGAGGGGGAGGGGGAGGGGGAGATGGAGGGGGAGGGGGAAGGGGAGATGGAGGGGGAGGGGGAAGGGGAGATGGAGGGGAAAGGGGGAAGGGGAGATGGAGGGGAGAGGGAAGGAGAGATGGAGGGGTAGGGGGAAGGTGAGGGGGAAGGGGAGATGGAGGGGAGGGGAAGGAGTAAGGGGAGGGGGAAGGGGAGGGGGAAAGGGAGGTGGAGGGGAGGAGAGGGGGAAGGGGAGGTGGAGGGGAGGGGAGGGGGAAGGAGAGGTGGAGGGCGGGGGAAGTGGAGATGGAGGGGGAGGGGATGTGGAGGGGAAAGGGGAGATGGAGGGGGACAGGGAAGGGGAAATGGAAATGAGGGGTAAAGGGGAGGTAGAGAGGAAAAGGGGAAATAGAGGGGGAGGGGGAAGGGGCGAGGTGGGGGAAGGGAAGGTGGAGGGGGACAGGGAAGGGGAGATGGAGGGGCAGGGTAAGGAGTAGGTAGAGGGGAAAGGGGAGATGGAGGGGGAGAGGTAGGTGTGCACGAAGCATAATGCCTGGACACATCTCAAACGTGATAGAATTTAATCATTTTAGCAGACCCCAGACTTCATCATCAATATTAACATTACACTCCTTCACTGTGGATCAGTTCTCCCCTCTGCCATTGCTCCAGGTTTGTGTCATTTCCTTTCTCTTAAACACAACAGGGTGGAATTTCCTGTGTATTTGCACCCAGAGTGTAATCAGAGTGTAAAGCAAATACCCAGAGCAAAAGATCGAGGAAACTCAGGTGCAAGTGTGTTACGCATATAAAATCCTCACCCTTTTACGCCAGTTGATCGATCCCTGCCCCCGAGCGTATCTGGCCTTATTATAATCGCTCCGCCCCCCCCCCACCGGGCTAAAGAGTTGTACACGTGAATTTCCTGCGATTACACTGCTTCAAAACGGGTTTAAAATTATGCTCGGAATTTTAGGTGCAGCAGAAAACAAAATCATTTTTATGGTGTTTAATTGCGTTTTTTCGAGCGGTCTTTTAACTAATTTATCCTCACTGAGACCTGCTCTGTATTTTCTGTTTCTTTTATTGCATTTTTACAGCATCAGTATAAGTCACATTAAAAATTGAAAAGCTTCCCCGATTGCAGGTTCTGAGACATGAGGGGGGTAATTTTGACTTTGTGCAATAATATAAATCAGGCGACAGCGAGTCGGCCGCCCATTTTACATCTCTCCCCCTTTTTATTTCCATCGATGTCAACGGCTGCTGACTCACCAGCTCCCCGCTACCGCACAGAATCAAAATGACCTCTGCTGTGCCTAATGTGCATGATTGATAGTTAGATGGCTTGAAAGTTTCTGTGCTTTCCTCAGACCCCAGTTGCTCAAGCCGGTTTTTACGTTCTGGCGTACGTTAATGAGATTGGCAGGAAACGTGGGTGAAAATAGACATCGGCCAAACTGGAGCACGGATGGGTGTAATTTCCGATGTAACTTCCCGTCTACGCCCCCACAAGAAATTCCATCCCAGAGCCCACAACGGAATTCTTTAAAGCATTCTTCTCTTGTAAATTGCCATGAGTCCAGAGATTAGATTTAGAAATCTATGTGAAGCCGTTAAGGTCGTAAAAGTTTGTTTTTTATTTTCAATATCATCACATCAATAAATTTCTCTTTAAACAAAAGATTGAAGACAGAATTGTGGAAATGAACAGCTTTGAAATCCACGATTTTTCTGAATACACTTTTGATAGCAGATCGTTAATTATTTTTATGCCTTAACAGAGGAATTTCAGTCGTAACTTTTGATATTTTTAAACTTACTGGGGGGTTCATTTTCTCTGCATGTTCAGGCTATCGTTCTAAGTGAGTGTTAAGGTGCAATCTTTCTATGTGTTATTGTCGATAGAGCAGTCACCAACTTTTGCTCACACACTTAAAATTGCTCAAGGGAATAACGCACGTTAATGCACTTAAAGTTTAAAGAGTCTTAGATAGGCTTAAGGAGCTGGGTCTATTCACTTTACAGCAAGGTAGACTTAGAGGTGACCTGATAGAGGCTTCTAAAACAATGCTGGATAGTGTCCCTATTGATAGATTATTCCAGTTTGACAGATTGGGGAGGACCAGGGTTCATGAGTTCAGACTATGGAAGAGTGGGAATAGACTGGATGTTGGGCGGTTCTTTTCCCAGGGAGCAGTGAGCCTCTGGAATGTGTTACCGGCTGGTGTGGTGGGTGCTGATTCTCTGCCTTCAAGAGGGAGCTGGACCGGTTCGTGACTGGGACAGAGATCGCATCATATAGAAGGTAAGTTCCTTTATAGGTAACACTTGGTCCATGTGATCTCCTGGACTGGTTTCGATCCCTTGAGCTGGTCGGAGAGGAATTTTCCAGATTATTTTTCCCCTTGAGCTTTTTCTCATTTTTTTGCCTCTTTCAGGAGATTACATAACTGTGGGGGGTGAGGCAGGGGGGTGGGGGGGTGGAAGTGTTTAGTCATGATTGTGTTGGGGCAAGCTTGGTGGGCCAGCTGGCCTTTTCCTGCCCGTCATTTTCGTACGTTCATATTTGTAGGCTTTCTCCCTCAATTCCAGAGGCCTGAGTTTTAATGGAGTGGGCACTGATATCTGTTCAGAGCTGGAATCACAACAACGGGAGGGATATAACATGACACAAAACCTGAGAGCAGACACTGGAAAAGCTGAGACAAATGTATAGAGTGGTATAGAAAGTGCCCTGAATGCCCTGATGAAAAAGTACTTTTCATGCCATTTATGCTCAGACCATCTGGTACCACTCGTGCCAAGAGCTATGTTGCTGGGATACAGCAAATAGGAGAGGGGTGCAGCACAGGTTCACCAGAATGATACTGGGCTTCACAGGGTTAAATTCTGAGGACAGGTTGCATAAACTTGGTTTGTATTCCCTTGAGTTTAGAAGATTGAGTGGTGATGTGATCAAGGCGTTTAAAATGACAAAAAGGGATTTGATAGGGTAGATACAGAGAAACGATTTTCTCTGGTGGGGAATCGAAAATGAGTGGACATAATCTTGAAATTAGAGCCAGGTCATTCAGGAGGGAAATCAGGAAGCACTTTTTCACAGAAAGGGTAGTGGAAATCTGGAATTCTCTCCCCAAAAGGCTGTAGATGCCAGAGTTCAATTAGAGCTTTCAAGACTGAGATCGATAGAATTTTGTTGGGTGAGGGTATCAAGAGATATGGAGCAAAAGCAGGAAAATGGAGTTGAGATACAGATCAGCCACAATCTAATTGAATCGTGAAACAGGCTCGAGGGGCTGAATGGCCGACTCCTGTTTCAAAATTGAGAAAAGAGAGCTGAAGAGTAACAACACAAAATTCTCTTCAAATGTGGCATTTGTACAGTGGCCGATGGTGTACTGAGGATCAGTAAGTTGTGAACAGGTCTACTGACATTCACTACACATGACCAAATTCAAATTATCAACAGGAATTGAAATTGATTTTTCTATACAATATAGGCATTCAGGCCCTGGGGAGATGGAATATGGTCTCTAAATACTGGTTTGACATCCAGTGATGTACACAGGTCTGGATGGAGTGACCATTGGCTCAGTGGTAGTATTCCTGCCTCTGAGTCAGAAGGTTTGAGTTTGGGCCCCACTCCAGTGCAGGCTCTGAATATTTGGTTGACGTACAGCGGGGATATTTGCGTCCGATGAATGTGGGTGCCCCTCCCCCCACCCCCCATCATAAAGGGTAGGTGAGGCTCATTAGTCTTGGTTGCAGGCCATCCAGGAGAAGGTGCTCTGAATATATAAACCATGAAGAAGGCAGCAGGAAACCACCTCAGCTACTCTTCCCTCGTAAGTGGCTTAAGAATCTCATGTGTGAGACTTAAGTTAGGATGTGCCCCGAGACTCACAAAAAATGCCTGAGTACTGAGATGCATCTTTCTGGACTGAGCAAAGGACTTGGCTGTTGGTCCTGCCAGTTCAGGAATAAGCTTGTCACTCTTCCATCACTTTCAATGTCAAATAGTAATAAGTTTTTAAATGTTAATATGTACACAAGCTTATGAGACACATTCCCATTTCACAGGCACTACTTAGTTGCGCAACCTATGTTTTCACATTTCAGAGGCAGACAGACATGCAGGAGGAAGCTCTTCATTAAAAGGGTGGTCAGTATGGGGAACCGATTACCGGCATGGGAACAAGAAACCATAATGGGTTTCAAGAAGGAACTAGGTATAAGAACATAAGAAATAGGAGCAGGAGTGGGTCGTAGGGCCCCTCGAGCCTGATCCGCCATTCAATCAGATCATGGCTGATCTTCTACTTGAACTCCACTTTCCTGGATGAGAGGGTTGTCCTATGAGGAGAGGTTGAGTAGAATGGGCCTATAATCTCTGGAGTTTAGAAGAATGAGAGGTGAT
The DNA here is from genome assembly GCF_035084215.1 of Heptranchias perlo. Taxonomy (NCBI): domain Eukaryota; kingdom Metazoa; phylum Chordata; class Chondrichthyes; order Hexanchiformes; family Hexanchidae; genus Heptranchias; species Heptranchias perlo. The sequence goes on from NC_090358.1 coordinate 25,313,314, forward strand.
CTCATTGAAACATAAAACATTCTGAGGGGGCTTGAAAGGGTAGATGCTGAGAGGTTGTTTCCCTTGGCTGGAGAGTCTAGAACTAGGGGTCATAGTCTCAGGATAAGGGATCAGCCATTTAAGACTGAGATGAGGAGCAATTTCTTCACGCAGAGGGTTGTGAATCTTTGGAATTCTCTACCGCAGAGGGCTGTGGATGCTGAGTCGTTGAGTATATTCAAGACTGAGGTAGATAGATTTTTGGACTCTAGGGGAATTAAGGGATACAGGGATAGGGCAGAAAAGTGGAGTTGAGGTTGAAGATCAGCCATGATCTTCAACCATCCCTGGGTATGTCCTGTCCCACCGGCAGGACAGGCCAACCAGAAGTGGCGGTACAGTGATATACAGTCAGGAGGGAGTGGCCCTGGGAGTCCTCAACATTGACTCCGTGAACATTGAAATCTCATGGCATCAGGTCAAACATGGGCAAGGAAACCTCCTGCTGATTACCACCTACCGCCCTCCCTCAGCTGATGAATCAGTCCTCCAACATGTTGAGCACCACTTGGAGGAAGCACTGAGGGTAACAAGGGCACAGAATGTACTCTGGGTGGGGGACTTCAATGTCCATGACCAAGAGTGGCTCGATAGCACCACTACTGACCGAGCTGGCCGAGTCCTGAAGGACATAGCTGCCAGACTGGGCCTGCGGCAGGTGGTGAACGAACCAACACAAGGGAAAAACCTACTTGACCTCGTCCTCACCAAGCTACCTGTCGCAGATGCAACTGTCCATGACAGTATTGGTAGGAGTGACCACCGCACAGTCCTCGTGGAGATGAAGTCCCGTCTTCGCACTGTGGACACCATCCAACGTGTTTTGTGGAACTATCACCATGCTAAATAGGATAGATTCAGAACAGATCTAGCAGCTCAAAACTGGGCATCCATGAGGCGCTGTGGGCCATCAGCAGCAGCAGAATTGTATTCCAGCACAATCTGTAACCTCATGGCCCGGCATATTCCTCACTCTACCATTACCAACAAGCCAGGGGATCAACCCTGGTTCAATGAGAAGCGTAGAAGAGCATGCCAGGAGCAGCACCAGGCGTACCTAAAAATGAGGTGCCAACCTGGTGAAGCTACAGCTCAGGACTACATGCATGCTAAACAGTGGAAGCAACATGCTATAGACAGAGCTAAGCGATTCCACAACCAACGGATCAGATCAAAGCTCTGCAGTCCTGCCATATCCAGTCGTGAATGGTGGTGGACAATTAAACAACTAACAGGAGGAGGAGGCTCTGTAAATATCCCCATCCTCAATGATGGCAGAGTCCAGCACGTGAGTGCAAAAGACAAGGCTGAAGCGTTTGCAACCATCTTCAGCCAGAAGTGTCGAGTGGATGATCCATCTCAGCCTCCTCCCGATATCCCCACCATCACAGAAGCCAGTCTTCAGCCAATTTAATTCACTCCACGTGATATCAAGAAATGGCTGAGTGCACTGAATATAGCAAAGGCAATGGGCCCCAACAACATCCCAGCTGTAGTGCTGAAGACTTGTGTTCCAGAACTAGCTGCGCCTCTAGCCAAGCTGTTCCAGTACAGCTACAACACTGGAATCTACCCGACTATGTGGAAAATTGCCCAGGTATGTTCTGTCCACAAAAAGCAGGACAAATCCAATCCGGCCAATTACCGGCCCATCAGCCTACTCTCAATCATCAGCAAAGTGACGGAAGGTGTCGTCACCAATAACCTGCTCACCGATGCTCAGTTTGGGTTCCGCCAGGACCACTCGGCTCCAGACCTCATTACAGCCTTGGTCCAAACATAGACAAAAGAGCTGAATTCCAGAGGTGAGGTGAGAGTGACTGCCCTTGACATCAAGGCAGCATTTGACCGAGTGTGGCACCAAGGAGCCCTAGTAAAATTGAAGTCAATGGGAATCAGGGGTAAAACTCTCCAGTGGCTGGAGTCATACCTAGCACAAAGGAAGATGGTAGTGGTTGTTGGAGGCCAATCATCTCAGCCCCAGGACATTGCTGCAGGAGTTCCTCAGGGCAGTGTCCTCGGCCCAACCATCTTCAGCTGCTTCATCAATGACCTTCCCTCCATCATAAGGTCAGAAATGGGGATGTTCACTGATGATTGCACAGTGTTCAGTTCCATTCGCAACCCTTCAGCTAATGAAGCAGTCCGTGCCCATGTGCAGCAAGACCTGGACAACATCCAGGCTTGGGCTGATAAGTAGCAAGTAACATTCTCGCCAGACAAGTGCCAGGCAATGACCATCTCCAACAAGTGAGAGTCTAACCACCTCCCCTTGACATTCAACGGCATTACCATCGCCGAATCCCTCACAATCAACATCCTGGGGGTCACCATTGACCAGAGACTGAACTGGACCAGCCATATAAATACTGTGGCTACAAGAGCAGGTCAGAGGCTGGGTATTCTGTGGCGAGTGACTCACCTCCTGACTCCCCAAAGCCTTTTCACCATCTACAGGAGTGTGATGGAATACTCTCCACTTGCCTGGATGAGTGCAGCTCCATCAACACTCAAGAAGCTCGACACCATCCAGGACAAAGCAGCCCGCTTGATTGGCATCCCATCCACCCTCTAAGCATTCACTCCCTTCACCACCGGCGCACAGTGGCTGCAGTGTGTACCATCCACAGGATGCACTGCAGCAACTCGCCAAGGCTTCTTCAACAGCACCTCCCAAACCCGCGACCTCTACCACCTAGAAGGACAAGAGCAGCAGGTACATGGGAATAACACCACCTACATTTTCCCCTCCAAGTCACACACCATCCCGACTTGGAAATATATCGCCGTTCCTTCATCGTTGCTGGGTCAAAATCCTGGAATTCCCTTCCTAACAGCACTGTGGGAGAACCTTCACCACGCAGACTGCAGCGGTTCAAGAAGGCGGCTAACCACCACCTTCTCAAGGACAATTAGGGATGGGCAATAAGTGCTGGCCTCGCCAGCGACGCCCACACCCCATGATCGAATAAAAAAAAATGATCTTATTGAATGGTGGAGCAGGCTCGAGGAGCCGTATGGCTTACTCCTGCTCTTATTTCTTATGTTGTTATGTTCTTATTTTCTCACTGATGCAGTCATTGCATTTCATGGCACTAGTCGTATAGAAACATCCAGTGCAGTCAGGCTTCATGAAATTCTATTGCTCCCTTCAATGATTTCTTCAAGACAAACCTGTCCTTTTTTAGTAATTAAATGACATTGCATATAGACCATTAAATTTGTTTTTTTAAACTGTATTGCCCTCATACGATGCACTCAGTGGTTTACTGGCTGTGCTTGTACACTGAAGCTTAACCATTCAGAAGTAATTCTGAGCACGTCTTTTATTCTACAGGGGAAATGCTGGAAGATTCATTATCTGTAGAAGTGATCACGAATCACTTTAAATGTAACAGCAAAATTAAAGCAAGTATTTTCACAGGCCCCCTCTCAAGTGTCAATGCCTGTGGACACTGTTAAGCCTTGTTTTGAGTTTATTCTGCAATGTGATTCTACTCTACGTTCGATTTATTTTTACATTGATTGTCGGGGTGTGGGCATCGCTGGCAAGGATGACATTTATTGCCCATCCCTAGCTGCTCTTAGAAGGTGGTGGTGGAGCTTCTTCTGTTTCATACAACTGAGTGGCTTTTTCGGCCACGTTGGAGGGCAGTTAAGACTCAACCATATTGGTGTTGACTCTTATGGACTGGAGTCACATATAGGCCAGACTGGGTAAGATGGCAGGTTTCTTTCCCTAAAGGACATTAGTGAATCAGTCGGGTTTTTACGACAATCCAACAACTTTACGGTCACTTTCACTGATACCAGCTTTTTATTTCCAGATTTTTAAAACTTAATTCAAATTCTCAAACTTATTAGTCCAGGCGGCTGAATTAGTAGTGCAGGAACATAACCGCTACCCTACCAGCCTTTACATTATTACAGTCTTATGATTTTTACATTATAACTATAATTTGTTTTTCCAAATTAACACTGTAGCACATGCAGGCTCCTTCAGTGCTGCGATTCCCTGACGCAGTTTTCAAACACCTGGAATACACTTTCTCACTCACGCAGAGTGCACACCTCATGATGGTGATGGGCGCCAACTACCAGGCTTGAGGAGATTTCTAAGATTTAAGATTTATGTTTGAGCCGAGGGAGAAGTTTTGCTAGCTTGAATCAGATTTGGTATTCAACCATTGCACCTGCTATTCTGCTACTCTGCATGTGTAACTTGGGTCCCAGTTATGAAAAAATATTAACTTCGGACAGTAGGCTATTCAGCCCCTCGTGCCTGTTTTGGAAGATCATGGCTAAATGATTATTCAACCAGATCATGGCTGAGGTGCACCTCAACTGCATTTACCCGCCTTTGATCCATATTCCTTGATATTCTTACCTAACAAAAATCTATTGATCTCAGTCTTGAAAATTTTAATTGACCAGCATTGCCTTTTGGAGGAGATAGTTCCAAATTTCCATTACCCTTTGTGTGAAAAAGTGCTTCCTGCTTTCACTCTTGAATGTTGTTCTGGATTGCCTCACCAGAGGAAATAGTTTCTCTGTATCTATCCGATCAAATCCTTTTGTCATTCTAAACAACTCGATCAGATCCCCCTCAACCTTCCAAATTTAAGGGAACACAAGCCAAGTTTATGCAACCAGTCCGAATTATTTAACCGTTTAAGCCCAGATATGATTCTGGCCAATATGTCCGGTGTGCGGTGCCCAGAACTGAACGCAGAACTCCAGATGTGGCCTGACCAAGCCTCTGTACATCAGTAACATTATTCCTTTCCCTTTGTATTCCAGCCCCCTTGAGATAAAGCCCAAAATTCCATTAGCTTTTTTGATTACTTTTTGTACCTGTGCACTAGCTTTTAGTGATTTGTGTACATCATAGAATCATAGAAAATTTATGGCACAGAAGGAGGCCAAAAATGAGTCACCCAGCCTAAACCCACTTTCCAGCACTTGGTCGGTCACCTTGTAGGTTACGGCACTTCAGATGCACATCCAGGTATTTTTTAAATAAGTTGAGGGCTTCTGCCTCTACCACCTTCGCAGGCAGAGAGTTCCAGAACCCACCACCCTCTGGGTGAAAACATTTTTCCTCAGCTCCCCTCTAATCCTTCTATCAATCATTTTAAATCCATGCTCCCTGGTTATTGACCTCCCTGCTGAGGGAAATAGGTCCTTCCTATCCCTCTATCTAGGCCCTAATGAACATCTAAATCTCTTTGTTCCTCCACCGTTCTTAGTTTCTCACCAATAAGAAAATGTGTACGTAGACAAAGCCTAATTCAATTAAAAATATTATATGCGCATTGCAATTTATTAAAAAAAAAGGACACTGGAGACAATTCAATGCAGTGAAGCTCAAACATCTGAACCGTGAACTGGTGATGGCGGGTCACATGGGCAGAAAAAGGGTTAAAATCTATATTAAAAGAACAGAAGTTAAACAGAGGATCTCATGCTTTGACTTTCCCTAGTGGAATACAAAAGCTATGCCTCAAGAGAAGATGGACGCTTGTACACCTATCTTGTCCAGTAGGAGAGAAAATACACATGGGATTGGGCGAGACTTAATGAAGGGGCCCGGTGACCTCGAATGCAGAAGATAAGATGTAACGGGAAAGTGAAGGGTCAGTATTATGAGATGAAGTGACCTCACCCATGCCAATCAATAGTATAACTTTACCCATTGGTCATGTACAGACATCTCGTAGTTTAGAGAGGAAATGCGTGCCTTATAGGGGCATTTAGATTCGGGATGTTTAGCTTACAAAGGTATAAAAGATGGCGAATTGTAACGGGATTTTGGATTCGACCTGGGAAGTTTGAGCTCAAAGCTCTGTTTACTTGATAGGCCTCATTTGATTTTGTAAGTATTTTACCTTATTTGAAGGATAAAACTTTGAATAAGTGAAACTTTACTTGTGAGCGTTTTGTCATACCATCATTGAATGAACTCACCTAAAGCCAGCTCGCTAACAGTGAGATGCAATTCACATCCCTGATTCTCCATATCATCAGTCCCTGAGGTGAAGGGAACATAAAGGGGGCATAAACAGGGGAGAAAAGGATAATATAGCTTACTATAATTAGACTCCCATTCCCCCATGAACAAGAGATCGGGGTAGAATTTTGACCTTGAGCCAGGAAGGGAGCAGGGGGGTAGATTTTCAGGTGTGAAACTAAATCAAGCTTTTCATCATTTGTTGCAATGTCCATGATCTGCCACCATTCCCTCCATTTGTAATTCCTCAGATAATGAAGCAATCCATGCAGGTATCCAGCAAGACCAGGACAGCATCCAGGCTTGGGCCGATAAGTGACAAGTAGCATTTGCTCCACACAAGTGTCAGGCAATGACCATCTCCTACAAGAGAGAACGTAACCAACTCCCCTTGACATTCAACGGCATTACCATCACCGAGTCCCCCACCATCAGTGTCCAGGAGGTCATCATTGAACAGGAACTCAACATAAATGTCATGGCTGCTAAAGCAGGTCAGAGACTGGGCATTCTGCAGCAAATGACTCATCTCCTGACTCCCCAAAGCCTTTCCACTATCTACAAGGCACCAGTCAGGAGTGCGATGGAATACTCTCCACTTGCCTGGACGGGTGCAGCTGAAACAACACTCAAGAAGCTGGACACCATCTAGGACAAAGCAGTCCGCTTGAATGGTACCCCATCCACCACCTTAAACATCCACTCCCTCCACCACCGGCACACCGTGGCTGCAGTGTGTACCATTTACAAGATGCACTGCTGCAACTCGCCAAGGCTTCTTCGACAGCACCTCCCAAACATGCGCCCTCTACCACTTAGAAGGGCAAGGGCAGCAGGCTCATGGGAACAACACCACCTCCAAGTTCCCCTCCAAGTCACACACCATCCTGATTTTGACATATATCAGCCGTTCCTTCAACGCGTTGAGTCAAAATCCTGGAACTCCCTACCTAACAGCACTGTGGGAGAACCTTCACCACATGGACTGTAGCAGATCAAGAAGGCGGCTCACCACCACCTTCTCAAGGGCAACAGGGATGGGCAATAAATGCCGGCCTCGCCAGCTACGCTCAGAAACCGAGAATTAATTTTTTAAAATTCCTGTAGGTGGGGCTTTGCATTGGGAGACTGTCACAATTTAAGGAGTTTCTCCTTGCATTTTCACACTACATTTAAGAGTAGCTGGTGAGTGCCAATCAAAATATGTCACATCAGAGATCCTGAACTTCAGTGCCAACTCCTGCTTCTGTCCCATTATCACCCCAAGCAGCACCTTGCACGATTATTTCACGACAGAGAGTAAAGGCACATGACTGGGAATTTCTTCAGGGATGCTCCCGCTTCCCCCATTGTAACTTTGCCGGAAGTGCGGCAGAAACTTTGTTTACTGGGTTTCGGGTCACACTTACGGCAAAGTTACAGCGGTGGAGCAGAAGCAGATCCGAGAGATTCCCGGGCCCAGTGACGTAAGTCGCTGTCCATCATTCGGATGAGATGTTAAACCCAAGGCGAAGTTAAGCTGAGGGAAGTGGAAGCAGCTGCGAGGGAATTCCTGGCCATGTCTCTTTAATCTCTGTAGTGAATGATTGTGCAAGGTGCTACTCCTCGACATCTGCCCTCTCAGGTGGATGTAAAAGATCCCATGGCACTATTTTGAAGACGAGCAGGTGAGTCCTCCCGATGTCCTGGCCAACATTAATCCCTCAATCAACATCACAAAAACAGATCACTTGGTCATTATCACATCGTTGTTTGTGGGATCTTGCTGTGCGCAAATTGGCTGATGTGTTTCCTACATTACAACAGTGACTACACTTCAAAAGTACCGGATTGGCTGTAAACCGCTTTGGGACATCCTGAGCTCATGATAGGCATGATATAAATGCAAGTCTTTCATTTGTTTTATTTACCCTTCCAATTCAGGAGGGCAGATTTTTCGGGAAGCCGCAATTCAGCTTCTCTTACCCTTCGTGCGAAATCTCCCAAATACCAGCTTCTGCAGGAAAGTGTTAAAGGGCATCTAAACCAGGACTAATCCTACTACAATAAGCTGTACTTATATCGGTTTAAAACTTATACCAGATCCAAGGTCTTAAAAACGAGCCTTTACCCAGTTTAAGGACTTTGAAAGCGATACAGGTATACAGCGATGTAAAGGCGAGGGTATAAAGGCCGCCAGTGTTTCAGTGAGTGGTGTTTCTGAAACGATTCTTTGTCCATTTTAAACCCCAAGCTGTGTGGGAATCTCAGTGCTGGTTTGCATTGCGGGGGGAATTCTCCACTTCACCGAGTTCATTTAATTTCAGGCACAAAACACCCACTCACATCAGATAAAGGGGGAAACCTTGCAATTATCACAGGGCTCGCGCGTGTAATTTCTTATTCTCTGGTTTCGTTGAAACCTTTCAAAGTTAGGAACAAACTGAAGTTGGTCTTGAGTTAGAGTTAAGCAAATGGAAGTTCTGCTGCAGAGAGGGTATAATTTGAACACTGGAAAATACTTGTTTTGGTGATATCATTACAATAATGCAAATGACTCCACAGAAGGTACAAAGTTGATTTGACTAGAGGGGAGGAATTGTATGTAAATGTGCCAGGAATGTGAAATCTGAATTGAACAAACCTAATGTTAAGAACATATCGTAACTAAAAAACGAGAAAATATAAAGACCTGGAACTCCAAACAGAGCAATGGGTGAGTAGGCATTATATTATTAACCTTTTCCAAGTCCCATGTGGCATGTGATAATGGTATCTGTCCTAAGGATCTTAAATAACTGCTATTATTTCTACACCCTTGAGGAGTTGTTGTGAGAAGAGATATGTTTTAATGAATTAATATTTGTGTCGTTGTGGAAATTTTTCATGTTCTCTTCACCTTTGTTTAACACTTTCCTGCAAAAAAAACCCCCACTATGGCCTTATTAGTCAGGCGGAGAGGCTGTTCAGAAAATGTTAATTTCAGTTTAAGGATGCGAAAACTCAAAGCCATCTCCCCAAGCATTTCTCTCATCTAATTTCTCATTACACTTTTTGAGGAGATTGTAGGCTTCACAGGCCATATCTGAGGCTGATAATCTGATACACGGCTAAGATCACAGCGTTTCTTGTGTACTTCTTATTAAGTTAATCAAGGAGCTTACTGAAGCAGGAGGTTGAGCAAAGGCCTTGCCAATTTCAAATCCTTATATTGTGGGTCAAAGCCTCTGTGACCTTGCTGCCCTGCCTTGCCTCAGTGGAGTTCCCCTTGAATAACTGCATTGTGAATATGGCCATACAAAAAAAAAAGCTGCTTTTAAAACCTGCGATTGTTTGGATTCAGGAGTGGAATTGTAATGTGGCAGACGGAATGGCCACAAAGCAGTCACCCTTTATCCAGAAAGCCTGAAAGTTCTCACCTCTGGATCTATACACAGCAGCCAGCATAGCAACAATGGCAGTTAGGTTATCATTGTACGCGCTCAACTGATCTCCAGTTCGACGACAAGAAGATAATTAAATGCTTCACAGGGCTACATTAGTGAGCCAATGGTGGAGAATTGGGAAAGTCTCATTTCCATATGGTCAGTCAAGCAAGAACAAGGCTGGCATTGTCTACGGGGATAGACGGTGTAAGTAGCGCCTAAAACGATGGCCACTCATTAGATTGTCCACTGACCAATCATTAGAATTTCAGACAGCCTCTCTCACAACTTGTCACATTCTGGGCTCGGTCTGGTTTCTAACCTTTCAGTAAGGTCTTTCCTTAAAGGAACTGTGTCTTTTAGTAGGAACAGAACTTTAGCTGAATAGAGCAAGAGATGTTTACCTTCCTGTGATTTCACTTTTTTTGTCATGTGACCATCTTGCCAAAACCCTCTGCTTTTGTCTCTTTTTTCTGAAGAGCCCAGGACCTTTGTCTATAAATTGCTGTGCAATGGTCTTCATTAAATTGCCCTCAGTTTCATCACTATTACACTTACCCACTTTTCATTGTATTTTCAGTAGATTACACTCACATTCACCTCAGTTTTTATGAAGCCATTGTACACTTTGAGTACACAGTGCTAGCGGGAGAAATACATTAACACTTAATGTATATTCACAATAGAATCATAGAAATAGAGAATCATAGAGCACAGAAGGAGACCTTTTGGCCCATCGTGCCTCTTTGAAAGAGCTATCCAATTAGTCCCATTCCCCCGCTCTTTCCCCATAGCCCTGCAAATGTTTCCTTTTCAAGTAAATATCCAATTCCCTTTTGAAAGTTACTATTGAATCTGCTTCCACCGCCCTTTCAGGCAGTGAATTCCAGATCATAACAACTCGATCACAAGACCACATGATAAATATGGGTGAGAAAAGCCTATCATCCCAACTTAGTTCATCTGAGCAGACAGAACCTGCATCTCCCCTCAAACTGTAGCACCCAATTATTTCTTAAATATTCCAGGGTTTTCACCTCCACTGCTCTCCCCTGAATCCATTCCATGTCTTCATCACTCTTTGTGTGAAAGAACTTTCTGATATTAGTCCTAAATTTGCTTTTTATTGGTTTGAACCCTTGTCCTGCTCTCAAAATTTAGTTTTTAAGTTAGTAATTCTTCAGATGCACCTGTTCCATACAATTTAGTACCTAATATATCTCCATATAAGATGGCCACTCAGTCATCACCCTTCGAGGCGGAAAGGTCCAAGACCCTGATTTGAAAGTGGGGCCGGGTACAGAGAGCGTGAGCCCCAAAGTGAGCAGCGAACCCAGGGAGTCCAGGGACGTGGAGGCCCGGCTGATCTTAATGGCTCGATCCACTACCTGACCGGAGGGTGGGAGTGGCAGTGGCAGGAGAGAAGGGGTAAGTGACTGGTCTCATCTTAACTGCAACCCCCCCCACCCCGGCCCAGTTTCCACCAGGCAGGGGGGGGAAGGGAGTTAAAATCGGGGCCTCATGTCTTTCCTCATACCTCAGACCTCAAACAGCATTGTTGCTCTTCTCTGCATTGCCTCTAAAGATGGGCTGTCTCCCTTGTGTCTGGGTGACCAGAGCTGCATGCAACATTCGAGATGTGGTCTGACCAGAGAACTATTACAGCTTGAGCATGACTCCCTCCGCCTTGTTCCCATCAACCCTGTGCTCGTTGACCTATATTGGCTCCCGGTCTGGCCACGCCTTGATTTTAAAATTATCATCCTTGTTTTCTAATCTCTCCATGATCTTGCCCCACCCTATCTGTGTCTCCTCCGAAATCTCTGCACTCCTCTAATTCTGGCCTCTTGCACATCCCCGATTTTAATCGCCCCACCATTGGCGGCCGTGCCTTCAGCTGCCCGGGCCCTAAGCTCTGGAGTTCCCTCCCTAAACTTCTCCGCCTTTCTACCTCTCTCCCTTCCTGTAAATCGCTCCTTAAAAAACCTACCTCTTTGACCAAGCTTTTAATAAGTCTTATTAACCTGTCTTAATAAGTCCTTTTGTGGCTCGGTGTCAAATTTTGTTTAATAATCGCTCCTGTGAAGTGCGTTGGGACGTTTTACTACGTTATATAAATGCACGTTGTAGTTGTAGTTCAATGTTGTGTTTGCTTCGCGAGGCTGTGTTCGCACTGGGAGGGATGCGGGTTTAAGAGTTGAAATGATTCGTCTGTTCCAGACCCCCGAAGCTCATCTGGGTTGGGGAGCACAGGGAGCTGCCTTCTGATGACCCCTGTGTTTGGGGTCATTGCCCTTGCCTGACTATAAGTGGGACTTCCACCGCACACCATTACATTTCGTTATAAAACAGAAGTTTTATCAAATAGTACGATCATCAGTCTATATTTTTTTTTAAGTACCCATTATTAAAAGCGAGAATTGCAGGTCTGGTATAGATCATTATATTACAAAACACACATTTTTGTTATGTTTCATTTCATCAACTCCTTTTATTCCAGTTATCTGTGCCTTCAGTTTCCAGAACGCATGTGTTTCCCCTCAGCTAGCTGCGTACTACACTATAAAATAAATTTGTACAGGTTTTCTATGGATGTCACAGTGATGGATGATGTGGATGCAGAATCTGTTCAACCAGACCAGGCACTGATACTTTCTCATTCATCACCCGTCTTGTTGTCAAATCACTGATCAAGGCTATTAAGCAGGCTTGAGCCTGTTTAGGGGGATCTTCTGAGAGATGTGGAACAGGCGCTTTGAGCAGGTATTAGATCGGACTTTGGAGCTTCTTGTGTTTTACTGTGGGAGGTGCAAAAATGCAAAATCCATAAGCCAAAATTAACGGGTGAGATTTGCAATATCAGAATATAGAAAGAAAATTGAAAGAAAGAAAGAAAGAACTTGGGTTCAAGAAACCCTTTAAGAATTAAGTGTCTTGTAAGAATCAAAGTAAAACGATGTGATATTTTGGGAATGTACAGGGAATTAATTAGAAGAACAAACCAGATTTTCTAAAATTCTGGGACTATAGGTTAAATTTGCTGATCCCGTACTCCCACTGCCAAAGAAACCTGGGCCGGAGAATCAATGCTATAGTAGTATAGGCCTGACTTCGACTAGCAATCCCTCCGGGCACACTCCCTTACCGGGAGTGCAGGATGGGTGAACAGCCATGGCTTGGTGGTAGCACTCTCACCCCTGAGTCAAAATGTCGTGGGTTCAAGTCCCACTCCAGATACTGGAGCACAAAACCACAGTCGACACTCTAGTGCAGTACGGAGGGAGTGCTGCACTGTCGGAGGTGCTGTCTTTTGGATGAAACGTTACACCGAGGCGCTGTCTGCCCTCTCAGGTGGATGTAAAAGATCCCATGGCACTATTTCAAAGAAGAGCAGGGGAATTCTCCCTGGTGTCCTGGCCAATATTTATTCCTCAACCATAGAATCATAGAATTATATGGCTATCCCCATAGCCCTGCAAATTTTTTTCCTTTCAAGTAATTATCTAGTTCCCTTTTGAAGACCATGATTGAATCTGCCTCCACCACCCCCTCTGGCAGTACATTCCAGATCCTAACTGCTCGCTGCACCCTCTCTAAGGTCTTCACATCTTTCCTAAAGTGCAGTGCCCAGAACTGGACACAATACTCCAGTTGTGGCCGAACCAGCTTTTTATAAAGGTTCATCATGACTTCCTTGCTTTTGTGCTGTATGCCTCTATTTATAAAGCCCAGGGTCCCGTATGCTTTTTTAACCACTTTCCCAACCTGCCCTGCCACCTTCAATGATTTATGCACATATACCCCCAGATCTCTCTGTTCCTGTACCCCTTTTAGAATTGTGCACTTTAGTTTATATTGCCTCTCCTCATTCTTCCTACCAAAATGTATCACTTCATATTTTTCTGCGTTAAATTTCATCTGCCACGTGTCCGCCCATGCCACCAGCCTGTCCATATCCTCTTGAAGTCTATCACTATCCCCCTCACTGTAGACTACACTTCCAAGTTTTGTGTCATCTGCAAATTTTGAAATTGTGCCCTGTACTCCAAAGTCCAAGTCATTAATATATATCAAGAAAAGCAGTGGTCCCAGCACCGACCCCTGAGGAACACCACTGTACACCTCCCTCCAGTCCGAAAAACAACAGTTCACCACTACTCCCTGTTTCCTGTCACTTAGCCAATTCTGTATCAATGTTGCTACTGCCCCCTTTATTCCATGGTTCGCAATCTTGATGATAAATCTACCATGCATCACTTTATCAAACGCCTTTTAAAAGTCCATATACTCCACATCCACTACATTGCCCTCATCTACCCTCTCTGTTACCTCATCAAAAAACTCTATCAAGTTAGTTAAACACGATTTGCCTTTAACAAATCCATGCTGGCTTTCTCTAATCAATCCACACTTGTCCAAGTGACTGCTAATTCTGTCCCGGATTATCGTTTCTGAAAGTTTCCCCACCATCGAGGTTAAATTGACTGACCTGTAGTTACTGGGTTTATCCTTACAACCTTTTTTGAACAAGGATGTAACATTTGCAATTCTCCAGTCCTCTGGCACCACTCCCGTATCTAAGGATGTTTGGAAGATTATGGCAAGTACCTCCGCAATTTCCACCCTTACTTCCCTCAGCAACCTAGGATGCATCCCATCTGGACCGGGTGACTTATCTACCAACATCACTAAAACAGATGATCTGGTCATTATCACATTGCTGTTTGTGGGACCTTGCTGTGCGCAAATTGGCTGCCGCGTTTCCTACATTACAACAGTGACTACACTTCAAAAGTAAAGCTATTTGGGACATCATGAAAGGCACTATATAAATGCAGGTTCTTTCTTTCTTTCAGTTTTCCTTCTGTATTCTGGTATTGCTATGATTCTATGATTCTATTGCAAATCTCATCCGTTAATTTTGGTTTATGGATTTTGCACTGTTTGCATTTTTGCACCTCCCGCTGTAAACTCCATCGGAACAGGATGAGACCATTCAGTCCCTCAAGCCTGTTCCACAGTACAGTTAGATCATGGCTGATCTTAACTCCATTAACCCACCTTTGAGCCATAACCCTTGACTATAACCAACATCACTAAAAAGACAGAATATCTGGTCATTATCGCATTGCTGTTTGTGGGATCTTGCTGTGCACAAATTGGCTGCCGCGTTTCCTACATTACATGACTACACTTCTAAAGTACTTGATTGGCTGTAAAACGCCTTGGGGCATCCAGAGGTCGTGAAAAGCATGACATAAATCCAAGTCTTTCTTTGTTTTAATGGATAAAAATAAACTGAATAAATAATCCACAGTAAACACAGTTTAGCAGAAATTTTAACAAGTAACAGCTCGATAGTTTTTATGGGGTCTGGAGCTGTGGAAATGGGAGGGAGAGGGGGTTGATGCTTGAGATTGGATCACCCGCCCCTTTAATTTGGATCTGAGGTTCCTCAGCTCTGGAGTTTTCGATTCGTGTTATCTTAAATGGTTATTGCCGGCATTGAAATATTGGCGATTGGAAAATCTTATGTTCAGTCCCTCCGGCCGGTTACAGCAGTCTGTTTTCATCCACATATCATCGCTAGAAATTCACACCGGACTCATGGCCACCTACATCTCCAAAAGAAAATACATAGAAATCTGTGTATAATATGCAGTTCGAGGCCTCAGTTCCTTGTACTCAGTGATGTGATTTGCGGTGGATTTATGTCTATGTCAGAAACTGAATCAAAACAGACTTACTGAAAATTTCAATCCGAGAAGTTTGCCACATCATTGTAGCAGCTTCAATAAATTCGTTAGATATAACATAACTCATCGCTGATTGTTAAAATCTGTACAATGGACTGAACACTTCCTTCCTCTTTCTCACATGAGGCAACCCATTTCTTCCACTGCTTTTACATCCAGCCGACCATGACCCTTTTTACATGGACAGGTCATTAGCCTGACACACATCTCCCGACCAGCAGATCCGGCTAGATAGGATGAGGGTGGTCTCTCCATTCCCATCGGACATGAGCACCCCGCTGGATGTCAACCCAGTATCCAGAGAACGGAACGCTCGTCTCCGCTCACCGGGACTGTCGGGAGTGGATGCAAAGCTTTCTGACTCGGAGGCAGGAATGCCAAGACTCACTCCCTACTGAAAGCTTTAATGATACGTAAATAGAAATGTTTCAGCAGAAAATCAGTTCAGCAGCAGCATTTGTTGGCGTTGCACCCTAATCTGAAAGTGTTAAAACACCACTGGAAAGTTCAGTGCATTGGGCAGGTCATGACCCCCCCAATCATCTTAAGGTGGGCCAATGTGGCTTTGGAGGACCACTTCCATTTCACTCCGAGGAGCCTCGGTCACCCGTCTTAGGCCTCCAGGTGCGGCCCGTGAGTCTGTGCTGTTCCCAGCTCGGCCTTCAGCCTGGATAGATCAGTATTCCCCAGTTCCCAGCTCGGCTTTCAGCTTGGGTAGATCAGTATTCCCCAGTTCCCAGCTCGGCTTTCAGCTTGGGTAGGTCAGTATTCCCCAGTTCCCAGCTCGGCCTTCAGCCTGGGTAGGTCAGTATTTCCCAGTTCCCAGCTCGGCTTTCAGCCTGGGTAGGTCAGTATTTCCCAGTTCCCAGCTCAGCCTTCAGCCTGGGTAGGTCAGTATTTCCCAGTTCCCAGCTCAGCCTTCAGACTGGGTAGGTCAGTATTCCCCAGTTCCCAGTTCGGCCTTCAGACTGGGTAGGTCAGTATTTCCCAGTTCCCAGCTCGGCCTTCAGCCTGGGTAGGTCAGAATTCCCCAATTCCCAGCTCGGTCCCCTTCCTGCCAAGTTGGACAAATCTCAAGTTAAACCCCTCCTCCCCAATTGGCCAAACCCACCTCTGCCATTGCACATATATAAATAAATTGGCCAGGACAGCTCCACTGCTCTTCTTCAAATAGTGCCATGGGATTGTTTACATCTACTTGAGAGGGCAGATCGGGCCTTGATTTAACGTCTTATCCAAAAGGCACCTCTGCAACAGTGCAGCCCTCCCTCAGTACTGCACCCGGAGTATCAGCCTGGATTATATGCTCAAGTCTCAGGAGTGGGACTTGAACCCACCACCTTCTAGCTCAGCAGCGAGTGTGCTAACAACTGAGCCACAGCTGACACTGAAGCCAATGGAAAATTACGGGCACACTTCCCATGTATTTTTGGGCATTCATTTTAAGGGGCTGGAAGCTGTGGGGGCCATGCCCACAATTTTTCAATATGCCAGTTCCACTGCTGGGGTACACACTCAGTAACATTGGCCATGTAGTGTTATAGAGTTAACAGAACCTTCTACAGTTGACATTTCAATATTTCTGTTGTATAACCTAGAACTACAATGGGAGAATCTTCACTTTGGCACTCCCAACACTAAATCCTGCCTGTTGTTAGCACATTTAACGAATCTGTGCATGCCCAACCTGTGAGGGGGGGCAGGTATGGGACGTTGGTTTAGGGTTGCCAACTCTGGTTGGACATATTCCTTGAGGTTTCATCACATGATCTCCTGCCTCCAAACCCCCGCACTCCCGCCATTGGTCGCCTAACTTGTCCATCCTTGCAGTGCACCACCTTTCCACGCTAATTGGAAATCAAATAAGCTTTTAATTACCCGATTGGGTGATGCTCGACTGTCAGTCAAACAGCCTTTTTATCCCGTCTCCGATATTTTTATAACTAATAAATGTTCAAAGAAATTGAAAAAAAATCACACGCAATTTTTTTAATGCCCCTATGATTTTTCTCCTGGGTGTTGCTCGCAGCGTGGAGATTAATCTTTAATTCCTGGAGACTCCAGGATAATCCTGGAGGGTTGGTGACCCTACACTGGTTCCTGAAATGACCCCTCCCAGCACCAAGGAACGTCAGTAGAAAATTTCCCCAATTCAAGGCCCGAGAGCATAGCTCCCAATAAAACACCTGCTGATCTAGTGTTAGGATCTCACAGAACCCAATTGTCCTTTCATGTGACGCTAATTCAGCACCCAAAGTGTCCAAAGGAAGCACGAAAGACTCAAACTGCAATGGCTGATCTCAACTGAGATGAACGGGGAAAAAAAATGAAAGAGCACAATATTATCATTTATTTGTTGTTCAGTTCTACCGCATGGAGGGGATTCGGCAAAGGAGGTGGAAATAAGTAAAAGGGCATTGTGTGGAACAGCGACTGGCCGAGAAATTCAGGTGAAATTGTTGAAGGAAGCGTTATCCACATTTTTAAATGTAAATTAGACTATAAATTTGGCTTCATTGTCACGCTGCATGTAAAATGGCTGCACAGGATGAAAGCTCTCGTTTGTTTTGAATGTGGAATGTCACGGTGATTTATTACAAATCCAGGTCACCTTTGCACTTTTAGCAAAACTGTTTATTTCCTAAGGATTCAAAAGAACTTGATGTCATTTTACCACAAGTACAGATGTGCTTAAGGATTTATAACTAATAGGAACAGTATATCTTTGAGATAATGAAACCACTTCAAAACACTGCGAACTGGTACAAACGGGCCATGTGTTTGAAAGCCATGGACACAGGCAGCAGCCGAGAGGGCTCTTTTGAAATATTATGGGATCTGAGCCAGGATTTCCAGATCGAGTTTGACCTGACGGTGCCTCTGATCCTCGCCTCCAAGCACAGATTCTCGAGAGATTCAACGTTTGATTCAGATTGAACAGGATTGAAGGTCTTCGTCTGCTGGTGTGTGGTTTGTGGGAGTTGTTAAGCACAGTCCTGTAGCCGCCGTCTTCCTGTTTTTCGCCCACGCACCTTAACGCTCGCTCAATGGGACAGCCAGTCAGACTGTGGCTGCGATCTGTGCTTAGCCGAGCTTTCAAGGGTCTTAGAAAAGCACCCTAGGTGGGATAAAACCCGTCTGAATCCAGCACTCGATTGTGGGGCGCAATGGGGAATGGTGCTGTCCTGCCCTGTAGGTTCTGTTGGTGAGGTGATGAAATCGTGGGGTCTAATGATATAAAGCATCCATCACCTCCTTGATGTGCGCAGCTGGTCCAGGAGGATCCCAGGGGCATGGAAGTTAAGGGCCCTGCCAATGCACATGGTAACTGGCAGTGCCATGCCAGGTGGCAGATGTGGTTTGCAAGTTCTGATTGAGCAGGTGCAGAGTACTGCACTTCCTTCGTCCCACCATTGGCGGCTGTGCCTTCAGCAACCTAGGCCCTAAGCTCTGGAATTCACTCGCCAACCCTCTCCGCCTCTCTCTCCTCCTTTAAGACGCTGCTTAAAATCTATCTCTTTGACCAGGTGTTTGGCCACCTGTCCTAATGTCTCCTTCTTTGACTCAGTGTTAAAGTTTGTCTGATAGCCGCCCCTGTGAAGCGCTTTGGGATGGGAAGGTGCTATATAAATGCAAGTTGTTGTTGTTGTATCTCTGGCATTCACAGGTAGCTCTGCCTGGGACGGTATTGTTAATTGTATCCATGTGATTCATATCAATTAGTGTTAATTGTATTCAGGTGGTGTGTGTCATCTGAGAACGCTTGTATCCATTGATAAGAGAGCTGATCTCGGGTGTGGTGTGGGGGTAACGTGGATCTCTGTGAATAAAGGCTTGGAAGCAACTGAAGACCAGGCTCCAGTATTCTATCCTTCACCCCCTGGCTATCCAATTTATTACAGGTATACCCTGTGCCAGCAGTGGTGGGGGGGAGTGGAAGGGGAGTCATTTTTACTTTGGGATCAGGCAGAACACTGGCGGTTTACGATCGGCCGCCCGGTTTTCTTTCCACTGACTTTGACGGAAAGGAAATTGGGCGGGGCGTATGATGGGTGATCAATCTCAGATTTCCGCCCACGCCCAGGTGCGTCAGCTGACATCGAGGCAGCCCTATTCCTGCTCTTTTTGGTCTCTCTGTACTTAAGCACTGTACCCCAGCCCAACCTCCACACTGAAGGTTCAAGAAGTCGCAGAAATCTCTGACTAATCACTGCCAGGCAAGCAATGAGTCAAAACACTCGGCAGTCAATGCTATAGTGTCTGTTACAAATAAAAGTTCAGTCAGAAAATCACTGCCCATCACACTTAAATATTGTGGCACTGTCAGGCCCCAATGTGCTTTTTCTCCTCTGATCTCTCCCAGATAGTGCAACACATGAATAGTAATTACATCATGAAACTAACAAATTCTGTACATAAAATGACATACATTAGCTCAGCACATTAGAGAAAGAAAATTGAATCCATCACTGAGGGTTGGTAGTCTACTCTGTACCGTTGCAGGTTGCTGTAGATGGACATGCTAAATAAACTGTACAAGTTGAAATGCAAATTTTGCCACAAAACAAATTCTTGGAGGCTGCACAGCGCAGATTCACCAAAATGGCAGAATCACTGAATCTTACAGAACAGAAGGCCATTCAGCCCATTGTGCCTGTGCCGGCACTTTGAAAGAGCGATCCAATCATTCCCTCTCCCCCGCTCTTTCCCCATAGCCCTGCACGTTTTTCCTTATCAAGTATTTATCCAATTCCCCTTTGAAAGTTACTATTGAACCTGCTTCCAGGCAGTGTGTTCCAGATCATAACAACTCGCTGCGTAAAACCAGTTCTTCTCATCTCTCCCCTGGTTCTTTTGTCAATTGTCTTAAGCCTGTGTCCTCTGGTCATTGACCCTCCTGCCAGTGGAAACAGTTTCTCCCTATCTACTCTATCAAAACCCTTCATCGTTTTGAACACCAGGGCTTAAAGGTTGGAATTCTGAGGACAGGTTGCATAAACTTGGTTTGTATTCCCTTGAGTTTCGAGGGGTGATCTAATTAAGGTATTTAAAATGATAAAGGGTAGATAGAGAGAAACTATTTCCTCTGGTGGGGGAATCCAGAACACGATTTAATCTTAAATTTAGAGCTAGGCCATTTAGGAGTGAAATCAGAATCACTTTTTCACACAAAGGGTAGTGGAAATCTGCATCTCTCTCCCCCAAATGAGGGACAATTAAACATTTCAAGGCTGAGATCGATAGGTTTTTGTTGGGTACGGGAATCAAGGGATAGGGAGCAAAGGCGGGTAAATGGAGTGAAGGTACAGATTTAGCCATGATCTGATTGAATGGCAGAACAGGCTTGAGAGGCTGAATGGCCTACTCCTGTTCCTATGTTCCTAAATGTTGAAAGAAATGTACATAAGGGCTGATTTTCCCAATGTGCACTCTTGGCACTGACGATAGATCATGGGGAATGTGCCCGTGACTTCCTGATATGCATTCCTGGAGAGTGAGATGAAATTTAAGGTTGAATGTCTGCTTGGCTCGGTGGGTAACACTCTTGCCTCTGAGGTCAGAAGGTTGTGGGTTTAAGTCCCACCCCAGAGACTTGAGTGCATAACCTGGGCTGTACTGAGGGAGTGCTGCACTGTCAGAGGTGTCCTCTTTCAGTTGAGATGTTAAAGTGAGGAGCCGTCTGAGGTGGATATAAATACCCTTTTATATTTTTATGAAGAAGAGCAACGAGTTCTCCTGATACCATGGCAAACATTCCTCTCACCATCAAAACAGATTAACTAGACATTTATCTCATTGCTGCTTGTGGGACCTTGTTGCATGCAAATTAACTGGCCATGTTTGCCCACAAACTACACATCAAAACATAATTCATTGGCTGTGAAGTGTTTTAGGATGTCCTGAGGATGTGATAAAAAGCTGTATAAACATAAGCCTTTTTTCAACTTAGAACAATACCAATTACAAAATCAAGAGTTCCGAGAAGAGGGTGTTGATAGTTAACAAGATATAATTAAGCAGATATTAACTAGTCATGCAAAACTAATCCAGGAGATTCATCATAAGTAACTACTTCAACATAAGTAACACAACCAACAGAGTACCCTTCGTCGTCCAGTACTTCCCCGGAGCGGAGAAACTACGCCATGTTCTTCGCAGCCTTCAAAATGTCATCGATGACGACGAACACCTCGCTAAGGCCATCCCCACGCCTCCACTACTCGCCTTCAAACAGCCACCTAACCTCAAACAGACCATCGTTCGCAGCAAATTACCCAGCTTTCAGGAGAACAGCGTCCACGACACCACACAACCCTGCCACGGCAACCTCTGCAAGACATGCCAGATCATCGACACAGATACCACCATCACACGAGAGGACACCACCCACCAGGTACATGGTTCATACTCCTGTGACTCGGCCAACGTTGTCTACCTCATACATTGCAGGAAAGGATGCCCCGGAGCATGGTACATCGGTGAGACCATGCAGACACTGCGACAACGGACGAACGGACACCGCACAACAATCGCCAGACAGGAGTGTCCCTCCCAGTCGGGGAACACTTCAGCAGTCAAGGACATTCAGCCTCCGATCTTCGGGTAAGCGTTCTCCAAGGTGGCCTTCGAGACACACGACAACGCAAAATCGTCGAGCAGAAATTGATAGCCAAGTTCCGCACCCATGAGGACGGCCTCAACCGGGATCTTGGGTTCATGTCACGCTACATGTAACCCCACCTGACGTAGAGTCATCCAGACTCAAGTCGTAGTTGGCTTGTTCTCCATACACAGATGCAGCCGGACCTGCTGCGATTTCCAGCAAAAAAAAGTTATCTGTTTTTAATACAAACCCCAGCATCTGCTACATTTGACCCCTTGTGACCCCACCTCAGTATTCTTGGATGTAATGTTTCCCTGACTAACCTGTTTGAACACCATTCACTCATTTGATTGCTGTGATTATCTCTCTGCTGAGGTGTGATAAAGGGCAGTTAGAAAGATTATCTGTAATCACCAGGCATTGTTCTCTGACTATATATGCTGTGCCTTTATGCATCTCTTCACTTCACCTGACGAAGGAGCAAAGCTCCGAAAGCTTGTGATTTCAAATAAAGCTGTTGGACTATAATCTGGTGTTGTGTGACTCCTTACATTAGAAATCTTAGTTTGTCGTGTTTCAGCCTTTGTTCCTGTTTACTTTATTGGATGTATATCTACTGATAATAAAATTAGATTTAAGGTTTTTCTATTTGTGATTCTCAGAGATTTTGTTCATGAAACTCAAGTGTTTATTTATGAAATGTAGAATTACTCTTTGTAATTGCCGGAGGTGATCAATTAAAACTACAGTATTAATACTATTATGGTTAGTACCTTAGATTTTCCAATGTGTTTAGCCCTGACAAAAGGTGCCTAAATTGGACAAAACCAACTGAAGATTGAGGTGGAGAACCACAATGTTGGTTCACCAGTGCCCCATCCAATTTTTTGCTGATATCTTCTCCTGGTGCTAGTGGCACCCACCAGTTTAAAGCTTAATGAGGCCCTTGTGACAAAATGAAGCATTTTTGTCCAAGATTTATCAGGAGTCTTTAAAACCTGCTTAAAAACTGGCTTCCATCACATGAATTATGTCCCACGGTTAACTTGATACATTGATGTGGTAGTTGGGCAGTTGCTTGAGCTAAATCAGTCAATTCAAATACAAACATGCCATGTGATTTTTTTCACCTATTGACTGGCAACTGTTTAAATTCTGCTTGGTTCCATCAAGAAGGCATCACCTGGCCCTCCCACAGCCAATACGTGGACAAAACGCCTGTGGGGCAGCTACCACACTGAGCAAGTAACACACAATTGAGCCTGGAACTGGGTAGGCTATAGAATATGTGGGCTTCCTCCCTGTAACCTCACTCCAACCCTACTCTCCAGACTAGGCATCACATACCAGGAAGATCGTAAGTGAGAGACAATCGCCAGCATGCACATCACCATGGTGAACATCCTCCAGGATTGTCCTGGAGTCTACAGGAATTAAAGATTAATCTCCTGCTGTAAGCAACCCAGGAGAAAAATCATTGGAGATGGGAAATAAAGGGCTGTTTGACTGAGAATCAAGAATCATCCATTCAGGTAATGAAGAGTCTGTTGGCTTTCCAATTAGTGTGGGAAGGTAGGTTGGATGGGTCGAGCGACCAATGGCGGGAGTGTGGGGGGCGGAGCAGTTGGAGGCGACAGGTCATGTGATGAAACGTCCTGGAATATATCCAACCAGCATTGAAAACCCTGCGTAAACACCACATGAAGCTCCAAGACACCCCTATACTGGTCTTGGCCGATGGCCTCTGGGCCCAAACCCAGCCTCACCTGCTCTGCCTGCAGCCATCTGCCAATCAGTGGGCTCAAGCGTACTTATACATTGTAATACCCAACTGTATACACCATCCGTCTACCAACGGCTGTGTGTTTGTCACCTTGTATGTGCCAAGCCACACCCAGATATGTAAATGTGATGCGGACTATGATTCACAAGGATATGTTAACTTTGTAGATTACAAAGGTCGGTCCAGGGATAAAGGATTGGTTTAGCCACAGTATCAAGAAGCAATTTGAATCAAAGGTGCGCTTGTTAATGAATAATAACTGTAAATAATACATACAAGAGGAAGTCTGAACATGAAGCAAAAAGAGCGAAAGATGAAAGGCTTTGTTCACCTCCCATTGCTTCATTTTTGCCACAGAGTATAGAAATTATTGATTTCAATCAGCAATCAATTAGAACAACATATCAGTACAGAATTCACTCAGGATTTTGAAGTGTGGCCTTAAATCTTCTTTGTGTTGCTGTACAGTATTCTGATTGATGACTGGAATGGCATGTTCGATCCATGAATGAAAAAAGTGAAATTAATACAATTACATAGAATTTACAGCACTGAAACAGGCCCAACTGGTCCATGCAGGTGTTTATGCTCCACACGAGCCTCCTCCCTCCCTACTTCATCTCACCCTATCAGCATATCCTTCTATTCCTTTCTCCCTCATGTGTTTATCTAGCTTCCCCTTAAATGCATCTACACTATTCACCTCAACTACTCCATGTAGCAGCGAGTTCCACATTCTCACCACTCTCTGGGTAAAGAAGTTTCTCCTGAGTTCCTTATTGGATTTATTGGTGACTCTCTTGTATTTGTGTCCTCTGGTTTTGGACACCTCCATGAGCAGAAACATCATCTGTACGTCTACCCTGTGTTTACTGAAGTTGGATTACACGACTGACATTTCACCTCTCAGCTAGTTAACCGGTGTTTAATAGAGTGCCCAGCAGTTAAATGCAACATTGCTGGCAATATCCGTCTTTGAAATAAAAAAGCATTTCTCTCTCGGATTAATTGATTCCGTGGTTTTCCAAATCTTGCTTTAGATGGCTGATGAAAGGAAAGATAAAAGATTTGTACAGTTTTCACATCAAGCTGTGATTCAAGGAATTCTGAAATGAAAGAGCAAAGGAATGCCGTTACATGGTAAAAACCAGGGAGATGGAAAAATTTGCTTCTGACAAGAATTTTATACGTAAAGGAAGCAAGGATTAGAGATGGAGAGAAAGAAAACCTTTAAAGCTGCCCTCATAAATAACCCAGTCACATATGGACAATTGCTCCTTATATGAACGAAAGTAAACATTTTTTCTATAAATGTCACAGATGTTGAGATTTGTGACTCAAAAGCCTTTTTTGTCTTTGTAGACGCTGGATGGGGGGGCGGGAATATAGGGAATAGGTTAATCCCACATTCTCACTGTGAGAGCTCCAGTAGGTCACAGGCCCTTCGGGGAGGTTCTAACATAATTGAGCCAATGCCCCTACGGAAAGGTTGTCTTTTGCAAAAATTACACTGCCAGTATTGGAATGTCAGTGACCTGAAAATGCAGCCTGTTAAACTCAGTAGCCTAGAAATGTGCCCGCGCGGTTCAGGCACTAAACGGCCTTCTAAGCCTCCAATATTGCCGTTGCAATATTGGAACCGGTAGATGTGCTGGTGACAGGAATGCACGTCGGCAATATTTAACTACAGAATAATTTATTTCAATCAGGGTCCTGCGATTCTTGCGGGGCCTATTTCTGATTTCCAATCGCCCCAGTGATGTGTCACTCACCTCAACAACATGGTGCCAACTGGCAGGAAGGACCACCCTCATACTTAACTGAATGTGGAGCTTGGAGGACTACTACTAGCCTTCCCCCCACCCCCCATCCTGATAACCGCCCCCCCCCCCCCCCCCCGCGGCTTCCAATCCCCTCATACACGATCGCTCACTCCCACCCCTCCCCTCCTGAGGCCCACGATCTCAGCACCCCCCCGCCCCCCACCCCGGCCTTCGCTTACCTGAGGGCTGCTGTAAAGCTCGCTGGCCCGTTCTTGCTTCACTCTTCACCAGAGGGCTCCTCCTGCCATACCGCCCGAGGCCCAATATCGAGGGCTTCTCCCGCCACACCTGCCCGAGGCCCAATATCGAGGGCTTCTCCTGTCACACATGCCCGAGGCCCAATATCGAGGGCTTCTCCTGCCACACCTGCCCGAGGCCCAATATCGAGGGCTTCTCCTGCCACACCTGCCCGAGGCCCAATATCGAGGGCTCCTCCTGCCACACCTGCCCGAGGCCCAATATCGAGGGCTTCTCCTGCCATACTGGACAGAGGCCCAATATCGAGGGCTCCTCGGATCTCTCTAATTTGGCGCAGGGATCGTACACTGCGCCTCCTCCCCCCTCCCCCCCCTCCCACCACCCCCCGCACCCCACCCCCTCACACATGCCCAGAAATAACTAGCACTACCAAATTCCTGGGCCATTATTTAATCAATTCTTGCTTCAGAAGTAAATATTAACTGCGCACGAAATCTACTTGAAAATCAGTGGCACAAATTAATATTCAAAGTAATGCATGTTCGGGGTCGCTGTGTATTAATTTTTTTTTTAAACCATCAGATTGTTAAGATGGAGCAAACTACATTTTGGATAACACACAAGTTGATGAAATGCAAGTAAACGTCTCAAGTTTTCGAATTCCCATTTCCGGGACGACAGTGACGGAACTGATTCTCACCCACCTGCTATCTGATAAGCTTGATCCATGGTGGAAGTGTCTGCTCCAGAGGTCAGCCAAAATCTGGGATTGTTCTTCATCTTTTGCCCATGTGCAATACATTTCCCATCACAGTTGGCTTTAATTTGGGTGAAGTATGGGAACAATCACAGATATTCAGCCACAGCTGAGGGAGGCCTGATATTCCATATTGTACAGCTCAGGCTTTGGCCTAGTCGCAGTGTGCTGTGGGCGGAGCCGTTGTAAGGTGGACATGGCCACTGCGTCCCATAGGAAGGCTGCCACTGACCGCTGCGAGCTTACGAGAAAAACAAAGGCTTCTTTGAAACAAATGGCTTTTTGGTTTAAAAAACAAATCGGTCCCCTGGGGAGAGCATAGGTTACAAAATAGAAAGCTTTATTTACATGACGAATTCCAATCTGGTTTGAGATCCAGACTTGAATTTTACCTGAGTGGATTTTGCTGTTAGTTCAATTTCATAGAAGCCAATGAGATATGATACATGCTTCAGAAATGACAAGTCTACATAGTGATGAAAATTATAGGTACACACAGTGACAAGAATGACAGATATAGACAGTGAAAGACCAGCACAAATGGAGACTTTTTTTATTGAGTTAATTTGAGGATTATTCTTCAGTTTACATTTGTTAAATAATTTGTCCCAAAAATGTTGCCATTTTGAGCTATAAATGCGATCACACTCACAGATTCACTAATATGTTGCATTCTCTTCTTTAGGCCTTCATCCTGATTGGGTTTCCTGATTAAATTATTGTTTTACCACAGCAGATTAAAGTGAAACTTGCCTGAGACAGTTTGTCGGATAGTGATATTATAAGTGTCAAAGTATGACTGGAGAGTGTTGAACTAATGCACCCCATTTTTATTTATTTTGATTTATATTCTTGTACCTCTTCAAGCTATTTTTTTTCCTTGAAGAATTTGGGGCTGACTGATGTTACTAAAAGTTGGCTCATCCTTTCCCTGTGTGAGAGAATTGCTTCACCCTCACTCATGCCTCTCGACTGATGCCAGGAATACAACGTACTGGGAGTTACAGGTCAAACCCTCCATCTTACCTGTGCCACTGGGACACTCTTGAGCTGGAAAATAGGAACATAGGAACAGGAGTAGGCCATTCAGCCCCTCGAGCCTGTTCCGCCATTCAATGAGATCATGGCTGATCTTTGACCTAACTCCATTTACCCACCATAGCCCCATATCCTTTAATACCTTTAGCTAACAAAAATCTCTCAGCCTCGGATTTAAAATTAACAATTGAGTTAGCATCAACTACCATTTGCGGAAGAGAGTTCCAAACTTCTACCACCCTTTGCGTGTAGAAGTGTTTCCTAACTTCACTCCTGAAAGTCCTGTCTCTAATTTTTAGGTTATGTCCCCTAGTCCTAGACTCCCCAACCAGCAGAAATAGTTTCTCTCCATCTACCTTATCAGTTCCCCTTAATATCTTGAAAACGTGGAATAAATCACCCCTTAATCTTCTAAATTCCAGTGAACGCAACCTAAAATGCAGAAGAACCCGGTTTCTCTGGGGTTCTGCCCCGAGGGAGGGGAAGCAGTGAAATGGGAGGGTGGGTGGAAAGGCAGGTTTTCGGCCTGCTGCTGTTGTGTCACGTCTGGGGGGAGTTCCCCCTGGGAAGGTCAACTCACTATATCACCTGATAGGCCCAACAGGATCTACGCCTGCTCCGAGAACAGGTTGCGTTATCAGCCCAGTAAAGGCTTCAGGGAAAAGGGAATCAATCCCAGTAGGGATCGGTTGGTTACCTTTGAGGGCTAAGGGTCGCCAACACCTCCAGGATTGTCCTGGAGTCTCCAGGAATGAAAGATTAATCTCCAGGAGACTACTGCAAGCAACTCTGGAGAAAAATCATAGGGGCATTAAAAAAAAGTGTTTTTCTTTCATTTCCTTTGAACTCTTTCATTTATTGGTTATAAAAATATTGGAGATTGGGAAAAAAAGCCTGTTTGACTGACAGTCAAGAATCATCCAGTTTGGTAATGAAGAGACTGTTTGCCTTCCAATTGGTGGGGGAAGGCGTTAGACCATGAGAATGGAGGCTTTAGGCGATCGATGGTGGAAGTGTGGGGGCGGGGTGGTTGGAGGCACGAGGTCATGTGATGAAACCTCCAAGAATACGTCCAACCAGAGTTGGCAACCCTAGTGCTCCTCTGGGGAAAAGAGGAAAGATTTCCCACTTCCCTGCTCCGTCCGATAAGAGCCTCTGATTTCCACTTCGGAGTGACGAGGTGCTACTCCAATTTTCCAGGCCTCTTTCAAGGTGGACCCCACTGGTGCACACTTAAAGGCACAGGCACCCCCTCCCGCTCCGAGTATACAGGTGATCCTGTCTGCAGGATTTGGGATGGAGTCCGCACCTTTGTGCAAGGCTACAAGGGTCCACCTCATTTCCGCCAGCAGAGTGGGTTAATCGGAATTTTTGAGGCATATAAATTGCATTTATATAGCACTTTTCATGACATCCCAAAGCGTTTCACAGTGAATGAATTACTTTTGATGTGTAGTCACTGTGGGAAACACAGCAGCCAATTTATGCACAGCAAGGTCTCACAAACAGCAATGCGACAATGACCAGATCATCTGTTTTAGTGATGTTGGTTGATGGATAAACATTGGCCAGAACACTTGGGAGAACTCCCCATCCCTTCTTCAAATATTGCTGTGGGATCTTTTACGTTCACTTGAAAGGGCCTCGGTTTAACGTCTCATCCGAAAGACGGCACCTCCGACAGTGCAGCACTCCCTCAGTACTGCACTGGGTGTGTCAGCCTGGATTATGTGCTCAAATCTTTGGAGTGGGGCTTGAACCCACAACTTTCTGACTCAGAGGCAAGCGTGCTACCAACTGAGCCACCTAAATAACTAAGTAGGGGGCAGAAACCCGACGGGAATGGGCTGCGCCCCAATTTCAAGGCACCCCCCCTCCAAATCCAAGGGGTTTCTGCCCCACACAAAAAAAAATCAGAATTTGTCTTTCGTCTGCAATTGTTAGGAGAGAGCAGCTGGATGAGGTGAATCTACACATTGTACACATGTCTAAGAAAGAGGGAAAATAACTCAATGTGATGGCCACATCTCCCAGGGCTCCACTTCATTATATTTTTCGAGTCGAGGTATATACTAGCTCAGTGATTTAAGGCAGCCTGGCAGACAAGTAAAGCAGCTCACGTGTAGCCACAGGTCTCTGTTCCAATGTGGCTGGATATACGAAGGAAACAGCTGGGGAGGCTCGTTTTCCTGCAGGGCTATTGCAGGCAGCTGATTCTTGGCAGGCCAAAGTATAGAATTACATGCTGCGAACAGGAGAGATGCTGACAGGACTAATTCTCCTCGTTTTTGGCGGCCAAGGCACTCATTGCCAAACGATTGTGGTTCCAGATGCTGTGTGTTTCAGAGGAAATACCTTAGCACAATCCAATCTTTTAATTGCACATTTCGTTTTTGAAATGAACTGGACTTCTTGCCTGCCCTGGATTGCCAGCAAACTAAAAGGGCTGATCAGAACCACCCAAAAAAAGAACGATCCAAATGCATTCAGAACTGCAGCAAATAAAAATGTTTTAAATATTACCTACGGTAATCAGAAGGGGAAATCAAGTGAATTGTTTCCAGATTAAAGAATTAAACTGGTTTTGAAAACCAATATGCCACTCTAGAGATCGAAATGTTTGAAGGTTGGGGTTTGTGTGATGTGTTCTCAATGGCTAAACAGGCAGCCCAATTTACTCGGTGTTAAACACATCTGCAGGTGAAGGAAGCAGAGCGCCGTCAGGAGCCGAGAGCAATCAAAAAAAAGCGCATGTCGGGAATCTCAGAGAAGTGGAAAGGCGGCCAAGGTCAGGGCCCAGGTTTGAAGCCTGGTCTGGCTGACTTCCTTACAGAGTTTGCTGCATTACAATCAAAGTTTGGGGGAGATCCTAAAAAATATACAAGGCGGGCCAGTGACCAATTCCCAGCCTGTAATCACTGCACTGACAAACCACATATTGTAGCTGGATCGCATCAAGTAAATTAACCTCCAAGGAATACAGTAGCAACGAACCCAACTGTAAAAACTCACAGTTGCCTCAACTCTAATAAT
The DNA here is from genome assembly GCF_035084215.1 of Heptranchias perlo. Lineage (NCBI taxonomy): Eukaryota > Metazoa > Chordata > Chondrichthyes > Hexanchiformes > Hexanchidae > Heptranchias > Heptranchias perlo. The sequence continues at coordinate 25,343,759 of NC_090358.1, forward strand.
CTATTATTGTTTTTCTAACAAACTTTATTGGGGAAGCTTCCTGGGAACGCTCTCACTTTTACTAAAACAAGCCATTAGCTAATAGTTTGGATTCCATTCTTGGTCTCCCTAAGGTTGTGCACCCCTCTATGACCTCGCCTCTCCCCACCTCTGTCGCCTCCTCCAGCCCTACAATCCTCCCTCAATTCCGGCCTCTTGCGCATCCCCGATTTTCGTTGCTGCACCACTGGCGGCCGTGCCTTCAGCCGTCTCGGCTCTAAGCTCTGGAATTCTCTCCCTAAACCTCTTCGCCTCTCCCCCTCTCTCTCCTCCTTTAAGACACTCCTTAAAACCTACCTCTTTGACCAAGCTTGTGGTCACCTGTCCTAATATCTCCTTATGTGGTTCGGTGTCAATTTGCGTCTAATTACAATCCTGCATAGCGCCTTAGGGTGTTTTACTACGTTAAAGGCACTATATGAATGCGAGATGTTGCTGGTTGCTTTGCTGTGAGGCAGTAGTGTGGATGGACAACGAAAGGTAGATCTTCAAGTCTGTCTAACAGCAGGAAGGTGGGATTTTATAAAGTTTTAAGGTAATTGATTACTTGTTCAGAATAGAATTTGTGCATCAGGACAAATGTTTTTTTTATATATTTGCTCTTGCGATGCGAGTGACTCTGGTGAGACCGCGTTTATTGCCCATCCCTAGTTGTTCTGAGAAAGTGTGATGGACCTTCTTCTGGAACCTCTGCAGTCCTTGTGGTGGTTGTGCCCCACAATGGTGTTGTGCTTCGTAGTAATTGTTTGTGCAAGGCAACTTCAGAGTGCAGGAAACTCAACCACGCATTGTGGACTGGAGTCACCTGTAGGCCAGACCGGGTAAGGACGGCAGGTTCCCTTCCCTGAAGGATATTAGTGCACCAGTTCGATTTTCTACGACAGGCTAGTCATTTCTTCTGGGGCTACTCCACAAGTTACTAAATTGAATGAGCTCAATATTATGACTTGCCATCAGTGGGATTTGACCTTATAACCTCTGGGTTACTTACCCAATATCGGACCACAATACCAATTAACATTAGGACCAATAGTGGGAGAGGATTTACATAAGAACATAAGAAATTGGAGCAGGAGTAGGCCAATCGGCCCCTCGAGCCTGCTCCGCCATTCAATAAGATCATGGCTGATCTGATCCCAACCACAAATCTAAAGAACACAAGAAGTCGGAGCAGGACCCGGCCACATAGCCCCTGGGCCCTCTCCGCCACCCACAGGGCATTGACCGATCCGAACTCAGCTTCATGTCCAATTTCCTGCCCGCTCCCCATAACCCCTAATTCCCTTTACTTCTAGGAAACTGTCTATTTCTGTTTTAAATTTATCTAATGATGTAGCTTCCACAGCTTCCTGGGGCAGCAAATTCCACAGACCTACCACCCTCTGAGTGAAGAAGTTTCTCCTCATCTCAGTTTTGAAAGAGCAGCCCCTTATTCTAAGATTATGCCCCCTAGTTCTAGTTTCACCCATCTTTGGGAACATCCTTACTGCATCCACCCGATCAAGACCCTTGGAGAGTTTCAGACAGACAGAGGCATTCCTGAATCCAAAAACACTTTGCACCTATCGGTCGACAGAATCTGCCAACTTTTGTTGATTTTAACAGCCAAAACAAACAGAATTTTCTAATACATCATTTCCTGTTGTATTACCCTGACATTTTGATCAATTTTAATCAGTTTGAACATGAAGTCTAAATCCTTTTTAAATCCAGCTTACTTGCCCTAAGCATTTCATTTTTTAAACTGCTATGAGTGGATAGATAATCCTGACACCAGGCCAGTGCAGTCAGACTCTCAATTAGAAGACAATTACTGCCTTGCCATTTGCGTACAAGTGACTGACTCTCTCCTTGATGCAGGACAAAAATAATGGACGGCCCATGATGATAAATTGCACAGAGGAATCATCTTGGCATTTTCTCTAAAGAATCCTGCACCACTGACCAAACAAACACATGATGATAAATTTACTTCCATCTGTTACATTTAATGTCAGTTTGGAGGTATTGCACTGAGGGTGAGCTTTTTATTTATTGACTCTCAGGATGTGGGTATCTCTGGCACGGCCGGCATTTATTGCCCATCCCTAGTTGCCCCTCGAGAAGGTTGGGATGGGCCTTCTTCTTGAACCACTGCAGTCCGTGTGGTGAAGATGCTCCCACAGCGCTGTTAGGTAGAGAGTTCCAGGATTTTGACCCTGCGACAATGAAGGAACGGCGATGCATGTGCATGGTAACATGTTATCAGCCACAGTCCCAGTCACACAGGTTTAAAATTGGACGTCCTTCTCCAAAACATGACTCCTGTCATCAAATGTCCATTGAAAGCCATAACATTTTAATTTTGCAAACATTACCTTGGACATATATTGCCATTCCTTCATCGTCTTACATTTATCTATTACCTTTCACAACCTCAGGACGTCCCAAAGCACTTTACAGCCATTGAAGTACTTTTGAAGTGTAGACTGTTGTATTGTAGGAAACGCAGCAGCGAATTTGCACACAGCAAGATCCCACAAACAGCAATGAGATAAATAAACAAATAATCTGTTTTTTCAAGTGTTGGTTGAGGGATAAATATTGGCCAGGACACCGGGGAGAACTCCCCTGCTCTTCTTCGAAATAGTGCCATGGGATCTTTCACATCCACCTGAGAGGGCAGACAGGGCCTCGGGTTAATGTCTCATCCGAAAGATGGCACCTCCAACAATGCAGCACTGCACTGGAGTGTCAGCCTAGATTTTGCACTCAAGTCTCCGGAGTGGGACTTGAACCCACAACCTTCTGACTGAGCCACGGCTGACTAAAGGTTGAATTGGCTGTTTCAGGCATCTCAGAGTCAAACTAAAAGAAACAAGGGACATGATTTTAGCATGGGGGTGGAAAGTCAGCAGTACAGAGCCAAAGCAGCACCCCGTTTCAGCGACTCCTCCCTTGTATTGCTACTGGCAGGTATGAGAAGCAGGAGGGACATACTGTACCCGGATGATAGGAGGAAGCGCCCTGCCTCTGCCACCAAGAAGGCCTGGCTCAAGGTGGCAGAGGAGGTGAGCAGCAGGCGCACCGTGGCAAGATCATGGGTGCAATACAGGAAGCGCTTTAAAGATCTAACCAGGTCAGGAAAAGTGAGTACATTTGGTGATTCACAAACATCCTGTGAAAAGAACCATAGAATTATAGAATCACAGAAAGGTTACAGCACAGAAGGAGGCCATTCGGCCCATCGAGTCCGCGCCAGCTCTATGCAAGAGCGATCCAGCTAGTCCCACTCCCCCGCCCTATCCCCGTAGCCCTGCAAATTTTTTCTCTTCAAGTACTTATCCAGTTCTCTTTTGAAGGCCATGATTGAATCTGCTTCAACCACTCCCTCAGGCAGTGCATTCCAGATCCTAACCACTCGCTGTGTAAAAAAACTTTCCTCATGTCGCCTTTGGTTCTTTTGCCAATCACCTTAAATCTATGTCCTCTGGTTCTTGACCCTTCCGCCAATGGGAACAGTTTCTCTCTATCTACTCTGTCTAGACCCTTCATGATTTTGAATACCTCTATCAAATCTCCTCGCAACCTTCTCTGCTCTAAGGAGAACAATCCCAGCTTCTCCAGTCTATCCACGTAACTGAAGTCCCTTATCCCTGGAATTATTCCAGTAATCTCTTCTGCACCCTCTCTAAGGCCTTCACCTCTTTCCTAAAGTGCGGTGCCCAGAACTGGACACTATACTCCAGTAATGGCCGAACCAGTGTTTTATAAAGGTTCATCATGACTTGCTTTTGTATTCCATGCCTCTATTTATAAAACCCAGGATCCCATATGCTTCCTTAACTGCTTTCTCATCCTGCCCTGCTACCTGCAACGATTTGTGCACATATACCCCCAGAACTCTCTGTTCTGCGCCCCTTTTAGAATTGTACCATTTAGTTTATATTGGATCTCCTCGTTCTTCCTACCAAAATGTATCACTTCACACTTTCCTGTGTTAAATTTCATCTGCTGCGTGTCCACCCATTCAACCAGCCTGTCTATATCCTCTTGAAGTCTTGAAGTGAAGTGGGGGGGAGAGAGGGGGTGGAGAGAGGGGGGGAGGGAGAGGGGGGAGGGATAGAGAGAGAGAGGGGGGAGGGAGAGAGAGAGAGAAGGGAGGGAGAGAGAGAGAGAAGGAGAGAGAGAGAGAAGGAGAGAGAGAGGGAGAGAGAGAGAAGGAGAGAGAGAGAGAGAGGAGAGAGAGAGAGAGGGGGGGAGAGAGAGAGACAGAGAGGGGGGAGAGAGAGAGACAGGGGGGGGAAGAGAGAGAGAGAGAAGGAGAGAGAGAGAGGGAGAGAGAGAGAGACAGACAGACAGTTAGACAGACACACAGAGACCCACCCTAATTACACACACCCCCTCATAGCACCATCTCCTGCCCTGACCCCTCTCCCCACCCAGCCCCCTCCCTCCCTCGGTCCCAATTACTTCTCCTCCCTGTCAGCTCAGCTCCGGGGCCCCTTTCACCGCCCGGTCTGTGCCTCTCTCTGAATCGAGAGCAGCTGGTGTCAGGGGTCAGAGGCCCATCTCAGTGTTCACTGCACTTCCAAGTTTTGTGTCATCTCCAAATTTTGAAATTGTGCCCTGTACACCTAAGTCCAAGTCTTTAATATATATTAAGAAAAGCAGTGGTCCTAGTACCGACCCCTGGGGAACACCACTGTACACCTCCCTCCAGTCCGAGAAACAACCGTTCACCACTACTCTCTGTTTCTTGTTACTTAGCCAATTTTGTATCCATGCTGCCACTGCCCCTTTTATTCCATGGGCTTCAACTTTGATGACAAGCCTATTATGTGGCACTTTATCAAACTCCTTTTGGAAGTCCATATACACAACATCAACTGTATTGCCCGCATCAACCCTCTCTGTTACCTCTTCAAAAAACTCTATCAAGTTAGTTAAACACAATTTGCCTTTAACAAATCCGTGCTGACTTTCATTAATTAATCCATGCTTGTACAAGTGACTGTTAATTCTGTCCCGGATTATCGTTTCTTAAAGTTTCCCCACCACCGAGTTTAAACTGACTGGCCTGTAGTTGATGGGTTTATCCTTACACCCTTTTTTGAACAAGGGTGTAACATTTGCAATTCTCCAGTCCTCTGGCACCACCCCCTTATCTAAGGATGTTTGGAAGATTATGGCCAGTATCTCCGCAATTACCAACCTTACTTCCCTCAGCAACCGAGGATGCATCCCATCCGGACCGGGTGACTTACCTACTTTAAGTACAGCCAGCCTTTCTAGTACTTCCTGTTTATCAATTTTTAGCCCATCCAGTATCTCAACTATTTCCTCTTTTATTGAGACTCTGGCAGCATCTTCTTGCTTGGTAAAGACAGATGCAAAGTACTAATGTAGTACCTCAGCCATGCCCTCTGTCTCTAAGCATTTATCTCCTTTTTGGTCTCTAATCAGTCCCACCTCTTCTCTTACTACCTTTTAATTGTTTACATTCCTATAGAAGACTTTTGGATTGCCTTTTATGTTGGCCGCCAGTCGATTCTCATACTCTCTCTTTGCCCCTCTTATTTCCTTTTTCACTTCCCCTCTGAACTTTCTATATCCAGCCTGGACCTCACTTGTATTATCAACCTGACATTTGTCATATGCCCCTTTTTTCTGCTTCATCTTACTCTCTATCTCTTTTGTCATCCAGGGAGCTCCGACTTTAGTTGCCCTACCTTTCTCCCTTGTGGGAATGTACCTAGACTGTACCTGAAACATCTCCTCTTTTAAAGGCCTCCTACTGTTCAATTACAGTTTTGCCTGCCAATCTTTGATTCCAATTTCCCCGGGCCAGATCCGTTCTCATCCCACTGAAATTGGCCCTCCTCCAATTGAGTACTTTTACTTTGGAGTGGTCCTTGTCCTTTTCCATACCTAATCTATGATACTTTGACCGCTGTTGCCTAATTGTTCCCCCACTGACACTTGCTCCACTTGGCCCACCTCATTCCCCAGAACCAGATCCAGCAATGCTTCCTTCCTCGTTGGGCCGGAAACATACTGATCAAGAACGTTTTCCTGATTACACTTAAAAAATTCCTCCCCCTCTTTGCCCCTTAAACTATTACTATCCCACTCTATACTAGGATAGTTGAAGTCCCCCATTATCACTACTCTATGGCTCTTGCACCTCTCTGTAATCTCCCTGCAAATTTGCTCCTCTATCTCCTTCCCACTAGTTGAATACAGCCAGTAGTGTGATGACACCTCTATTATTTCTTAACTCTAACCAAATAGATTCTGTCCTTGGCCCCTCCAGGACATCTTCTCTCTCCAGAACTGCAATATTCTCCTTAATCAATACTGCCACCACCCCCTCCTCCTTTCTTCCCTTCCCTATCTTTCCTGAACACTTTGTATCCAGGAATATTTAGTACCCAATGCTGCCCTTTTTTAAGCCAGGTCTCCGTTTTTGCCACAATATCGTATTCCCATGTGGCTAATTGCACCTGCAGCTCACCAACCATGTTTACTACACTTCGTGCATTTACACACGCGCACTGTAAACCTATCGTAGACCTTCTTGTACTCTCTCTTAATCTGATCCCACCTAATACTGTATTGTTTCTTACTCTAGTGTTATCTTTCTCTCTCGATCCTTTGTGCGCCTTGTTTCTCCTTTCCATTGCTACATCCTGGTGCCCATCCCCCTGCCAAATTAGTTTAAACCCTCCCCCACAGTCCTAGCGAACCTCTCCGCAAGGACATTGGTCCCAGCTCGTGTAACCCGTCCGACCTGTACAGATCCCACTTCCCCCGAACGGGTCCCAATGGCCCAGGAATCTAAAGCCCTCCCTCCTGCATCATCTCTCCAGCCACGCATTCATCTGCTCTATCCTCCTATTTCTATACTCACCAGCATGTGGCACCGGGGGTAATCCAGAGATTACTACCTTTGAGAACATAAGAACATAAGAAATAGGAGCAGGAGTTGGCCATGCGGCCCCTCGAGCCTGCTCCGCCATTCAATCAGATCATGGCTGATCTTCAACCTCAACTCCACTTTCCTGCCCAATCCCCATATCCCTTCATTCTCCTACAATCCAAAAATTAATCCATCTCAGCCTTGAATATTAATGACTTAGATTCTCTAGCCAGGGGAAACAACCTTTCAGCATCTACCCTGTCAGGCCCCCTCAGAATCTTATATGTTTCAATTAGATCACCTCTCATTCTTCTAAACTCCAGAGAGTATAGACCCATTCTACTCAATCTCTTTTCATAGGACGACCCTCTCATCCCAGGAATTAATCTAGTGAACCTTCATTGCACCGCCTCCAAGGCAAGTATATCTTTCCTTAGATAAGGAGACCAAAACTGTACACGGTACTCCAGTTGAGGTCTCACTAAAGCCCTGTACAATTGTAGTAAGACTTCCTTACTTTTGTGCTCCAACCCCCTTGCAATAAAGGTCAACATGCCATTTGTTTTCCTAATTGCTTGCTGTACCTGCATATTAACTTTTTGTGTTTCTTGCACCAGGACACCCAAGTCTCTCTGAACACCAACATTTAATAGTTTCTCACCATTTAAACAATATTCTGATTTTCTATTCTTCATGCCAAAGTGAGTAACTTCACATTTCCCCACATTATATTCCATCTGCCACCTTCTTGCCCACTCACTTAACCTGTCTATATCCCTTTGCAGACTCTCTGTGTCCTCCTCACAGCTTACTTTCCCACCTAGCTTTGTATCATCAGCAAACTTGGATACGTTACACTCGGCCCCTTCATCTAAGTCATTGATATAGATTGTAAATAGCTGAAGCCCAAGCACTGATCCTTGCGACACCCCACTCGTTACAGACCGCCAACCTGAGAATGACCCATTTATCCCTACTCTCTGTTTTATGTCCTTTAGCCAATCCTCTATCGGGGCTAATATATTACCCCCAACCCCATGAGCCCTTACCTTGTGTAACAATCTTTTATGTGGCACCTTATCGAATGCCTTTTGAAAATCCAAATATACGACATCCACTGATTCCCCTTAATCTACCCTGCTGGTTACATCCTCAAAAAACTCTAATAAATTTATCAAATATGATTTCCCTTTCATAAAACCATGTTGACTCTGCCTAATCATATTATGATGTTCTAAGTGCCCTGGTAGCACTTCCTTAATAATGGATTGGTCGGCTTTTAGTCCCATTAATTTGTCCAGTACTTTTTCTCTAGTGATATTAATTGTTTTTAAGTTCCTCACTCTCATTTACCCCTTGGTTCCCCACTATTTCTGGTATGCTTTGAGGTCCTGATTATTAATCTGTTTCCTAACTCCTTAAAATCTTCCTGCAGGACCTCATCCCTCTTTCTACCTATGTCGTTGGTGCCAACATGGAGCACGACCTCTGGCTGTTCACCCTCCCCCCTCAGAATGTTCTGCAGCCGCTCAGTGACATCCTTGATCCTGACACTGTGGAGGCAATATACTATCCTCGACTCACATCTGCGGCCACAGAAACACCTGCCTGTTCCCCTAACTATTGAATCCACTATCACTATTGCTCTCCTGACCTTTCTCCTCCCCTCCTGTACAGCTGAGCCACCCATGGTGCTGTGGACTTGGCTCTGGCTGCACTCCCCAGAGGATCCCTCTCCTTCACCAGCATTCAGCGAGATGCCCTCAGGGGATTCCTGCACTACCTGCCTGATCCTCCTTGTCTGTCTGGCGGTCACCCAGTCCCTCTCTACCTGCACTCTCTCAAGTGACCACCTCCTGAAACGTGCTATCCCCGTAGCTCCCAGCCTCACGGATGCACTGCAGTGACACCAGCTGCTGCTCAAGCTCCGAAACCCGGAGCTCGAGTTCCTCCAGCTGGCGACACTTCCTGCACATGTGGTTGTCCAGGACACGGGAAGCGTCCTGAAGTTCCCACATGGCACAGGCCGTGCATTCGACGGGTGTGAGCTGCCCTGCTGTGCCTCGATTTATTAGATTACAAACTAAATTTAACAGAAATAAGCTAAAGACTAAAAAAAATCACTCATCGATCAGCTACTCATCAATCAGTTCCATCCCTTGTGCTGATGTCACTGGGCCTCACCTTTTCCTGCTCTGATGCTCCGTCCCTGGTCTCTCGCAGGTCCGTGCTCGATCTGGACTCCCAGCTCCGGACCCTTCCCTCCTCTCTCACTCTGTCCTGCCAAGCCTACTCCATCATATCACTCCTCACACCCACTTAAGTCTCATTACCAACTTACCTTCACTTTCTGTGCACTTTCTCACCTCCCCATTTGTGAACCCACTGCTCCCACTCACCCCAATCCTGATGCAATGTGATAAATCTGTCTGATACTCGCCCTCTGAAGCATCTCTTTCATTGTCAGCCTCACCCAGAGCAATGCATCCATCGGGTAAACACGTCACCCTCACTCACTCACACATCTGTTCTTTCTCCCCTTGTAGAAGAAGAGAGCGCAAAATGCACAGGAGAGGAGCAGAACTGGAGGGGGGCCACCACAAATAGTCCCGTTGACAGATGCAGAGGAGGAGGCGATGGACATCAGTCAAACGGTTGCATGCTTGGCCATTGGAGATGGCCAGAGTGGCAACCCGCAGACACCCAGTGACAGAACTTTAACATCCTTCACACACATCATGAGTTGATGTTATCAATGATTGAACTGTTCCACACCTCAGTATGGTCATTGGAAAGATTGCAACTTCTCCGATGAATATTTAATATTGGTTTATGTTCTCTTCCAGGGCCTTCAGGGATTGATGAAGAGTCAGCTGCTGTAGAAAAAGGCGATTTCTCAGAGGAGCTCCATTCCTCTGAGGGAGCACCGTCACATCATATCCAGCTGTGCACCAGCACAGATACTCACACCTCGGTGGGTCCCGTTAGGCAGATAGTTGGGTTGTCACCTGGTGATTCACCACTCACAAGTGACCATGAGCAGACACTGGTGGCTGGGGCAGCTGTGGAGAGTCCGTGTCGGGGGGCGCACTCCTCTCCAAGCTCTGCTCAGCTGGACCCAGATGCTGAACCCTAGGGGCCATCGTTGAGAATGAGAATGATAGAGGTCCAGCTGCACCTTTTTGAGGTACTGGACGACGTGTCACGCACACTCTCCACAATAGCGGAGAGGATGGAGGAGTCCACCTCCAGCATTAGTGGATTGGTGGCGCAGGTTAGTGCGAGACTGTCTGAGATGGAGAGGAGTACAACCTCCATTGAGCTTCAAGCATAGCTCTCAAATGAGTCCATGCAGGCCATGACAACGGCCATGTGAACTCTGGGTGCCAACGTGTCTGCTGCCTTAAACAGGCAACAAGATACTTCATCCGTGGCCTTAGAACGCGGCACATCTGTTCATCAGCCTGCTGTCTAGCAGTGTGATAGGAGTGATATGGCCCTGGCCCAAGAGAGGGATGATGGCAAAAGGGGACATGGAAGTGGAGACGCCACTCAAAGCGTTCCTATGTCTCACCCGTTGCCCTTCCCCCAACTGCTACCCTCAATGCTGCCTCCTCTCCAGATGGCCGACTCTGCCCCTGCACAGGTGCAGGTGGAGCAGTCTTTGGAGGGGCCCTCACGGGCTCCACAACCCAGAGATCATAGGTGGTAAGCATCTCAGCAGTCAGGGCAAGGATCTGAGCAACCAGCCACTATCTATACTGCAGCCATAGGGGATGCACCACGTTGAAGTGGTAGGAAGAGGAAGGCTGAGGTTTTGTAATCACCAAGGGTATGCACAAGAGTGTCTGACAGACCGTCATGTTGTTAATTTATATATTTTTTATTCATGCCACATTAAATGTTATAATTCCCACCATCACGTCTTGGCCATTCTTGTGTCACTTTTGTGAATTCGCCCTTTCATGTGCTTCATCACGAATGCCAAGATACGATGCCACCCATTGGGCATGTGCGCACTGGGTGTACGCATGGTTGAAAGACTGGTTTGTGCAAACGGAGTTGAGGGTGCTGGTGGTGGTGGTTGTTCCAGGCAGTCTGAGCAGTTCAAAGTCTTAAATTTGAGAACCTCCATTTTCCTCCTCCTCCTCCTCCTCCTCCTCCTTCTCCTCCTTATCCTCATCGTCTTCTTCAACGTTGCCGGCAGATGAGGATGCTTCATGAGCGCATTTGAGCTCCTCCATCTGTAACCCTCTCTGTTCAGTGATGTTGTGCAGGACGCAACACATGATGATTATTCTGCGCACCCTCGCTGGCGAGTACTGAAGGGATCTCCCAGATCGATCCAGCGCAACTTCAGCATTCCTACGGCTTGTTCGATGACAGACCTGGTGGAGATGTGACTGTTGTTGTACCGCTGCTGTACCTCGCTGGTGGGGTTTCTCACAGGTGTCATGAGCCACGTATACAGGGGGTATCCCTTGTCTCCAAGGAGCCAGAGCTTCAGTCTGTCTTGTGCGTGGAAGAGGGCCAGGATGTTGGACTCGCGCAAAATGAAGGAATTGTGGCAGCTGCCAGGGAATTTGGCACACACCTGCAGAAACCTCCTCCGATGGTCGCAAACCAGCTGTGCATTGATGGAGTGATATCCCTTTTGGTTGATGAACAGTCCTGGCTCATGTGTGGGTCCTCGGATTGCTACGTGCGTGCAATCAATTGCACCCTGTACCCGTGGGAAGCCACCCAAAGCCGGATGTCGTCGATGGGGAAGTTGACGCAGTCGGATGCCCTGGCAAACAAGCCATCCGTCACCTGTCGTTTACACTTATGTGCAGACAACTGAAAGACCCTGGTGATGTTCATCCTGGAAGGATCCGGAGGCGAAGAAATTGAGGGCAGTGATGACTTTAACTGCGGCGGGCAATGCGTGGCCACCTGGCCCGGCCAGGAGCAGCTCTGCATGAAGACGGCTGCAGATGCCTGCGACCGCCTGGTGACTCAATCTGAGCCTGCGTGAGCACTGCTCCCCAGAGAGATCCAGGAAGCTCAGCCTCTGTCTGTAGACCCTCCTGCATGGGTAGTGCCTCCTGCAACCTTGGCCTCTCCGTTGGTCCCCTCTCTGATCTTCTCCAGGTCCTTGTGGCTCACCTATGTCTTGTGCACCTACAGATCCCAGAACTGCACGTCGTGCCTGCAGAAAATGGTGATGTACCTCCTCCTCGGATGTACTGTAGAATAAATCCATCTCGCCCCCCCCTCCCATCCTGATGTCAGTTTGACAGGGTCCAAAATGAAGGTAAAATTATATGAACACAAGAATTCTGAGTGTGAACAAAGAAATCTCAGTCTAAACACAAAGAACTCCCAGCCAAAGGTTTGTCTGAGAGAACTGAGTGCCCAACTGCAATACCTCACCCTTTATTGAGATGTGTCAATCACTGGTTTAAAGGGCCAAATGACCTTCGGCTGCAACTCGCCTCCGTTTCTATGGCGTGTTTCAGAAGCCACGGGAGACACGTTTGGGAGAAGTTAAATTGGATTTTGTTGCAGAATCCACAAAAAGTTAATCTCCTTAAGTCTTTCAAGTACCTACATTGGCCCTTTAAATCTCGGCTAAGCCGACGGGACTTCCGGGTTTCTGTTGTGCGTGCGTGCATCCTAACACGCCTGGGTCAACCCCGGAAGTGGGCGCGTTGGAGTCAGGATGCGGTCCCCCTCCAAAAAGTTACCCCCAACATTCTTGGGGATCAAAATTACCGCCAAGGGCTCCCTGAACAAAACAATTCTACACTGGAGTGCAGCCATACATCATAGCATTAGAGAACAGAACAATCACACATAGAGTCACTTCTGATACCATGAAGAACAGAGTAACAGAAACAACTGCCAGCAGTAAAGTTTCTGTTCTTTATTGCCGTTATTAACAGAATTGTTGCCAAAAAACAGCATTTTCTCACGTTAAAAAAAAAATTCTTCCGGAACTTACTTTATACGCATTTCTTTCAAGTTTACAGCTCTGGTGAGTGTAAAAGAAATTGTGAGAGATCAGTTTTACATTTTAACAAGGGTACACTGGATTGTCTGTGAATTTACCTCTTGCATCATCCTCCCAGCTAGTCAGACATTAAAGCATCGTCTGTCACCTATCAATAAGGCATTGCAATCTTCACCGTATCAATTTCATAAATGGATGGGGGGAGGCGAACAGGAACAGAGATCGTGTTAGCGATCAGCTAATGTACTTAAGAAGGGCAGATGCAGGTTATGGTGATATGGAAAACTAATTAATCATTGCACTCCTCTTTTGATCAATCCCTTTTTATAAATTTTACGGAATATCTATTTAAAAAGCAAAGCCTTCAGGCCGAATGTTAAACTGATTTATTGATTTCAGGCCTGACTTACAAGCACTTACGTGAGTCGCAGTATCGGGTCTGTTCCACGATCTAAATAAAACATGCGGGGTGGTTGGGGGGGAGTTGATTTCCTGGGAGAAACCCCCGTTCGCGCGTCAGTCTTCACGTGAAGTTATGGCGGCCGGACGGGGATCGCCCCGGAGGGAAATTCCCGCTAATCGATCCACTCGTCACTGTCACACGTCGGCGCTGAATCCACCGTCTGCCCGAGGTCCCTGCCCAGTGGCTCAAGTTGCTTTGAGGGGTGGGCCTCGTTTCAACATTGCTGGCAAGCTGCGAGGACTGTTCAGCAGCCCCCACTCCACTCCAAACCCCCCCTGCCAACCCGCACCCAAGGGAAGCTCACTAGTCCGAGGGGTCCTGATGATTTTTGTGCTTTTCATTCATGGCCCCGCAAAACTCTTTTATAAAATTAAAAAACTTGCTTTTCTGGACTGATCTGCAGCGACCCTTTAAGGGCTGCTGGTTAGGATACTTAATGCCTGGTAACAACAGGCAATTGTGCGTAGTACTTGCTCTGCTCATTGGTACCAGGACACTACTTCAGGGTCCTCAGAAGATCCCGATCACCATATTAGGACGGGTAACTGACTGCCCATGCGGAGGCCTTGGGAAAAAGGAGTCGGGCTGTGATTCACTGATGTGAAGACCCGCCTCCTCCAGCTTAACTTCTAAGGTACACGTGGCGCCAGTCTCTGAGCTGGTGCTTGCGAGGGTGAGATCTTCAGGAAGGCTGGCCTCCCCTTCCACCACTGGCAGAGGGGCATCAACATTTTCAGCAGTTGAAATGAAAGAGAGGGACAAAGGTTAGCTTTTATTGTGAAGGGAGAACAGAGAGAGAGAGGGAGAAGTGGCTGCTGAAAGGAGCTGCAGTTTGTCATGCAGAGTGTGTCGGGTGAGATAGAAGTAAGAAGGGAACAAGAGGATAAGGATGTGAAGAAACACTGTGTGACGTCTCCTCCAGTGTTGCCGCTCATCGGGGCCATGACTCCCCCCCTGCCTGTGATGGCCAGCATGCTTTCTTTCGCAGGGGAGAGGGTGTGGAGTCAGGCTCGGCCTCCTCCGGTGCCAGCCTCCTGGCACAGATTGTGGGCAGCTTTCTCCTGCAAGAAAGGAGTGTGTTAGTGACATCCTTGTTTTTTTTTTATTTGTTCATGGGATGTGGGAGTCGCTGGAGATGCCGGCATTTATTGCCCATCCCTAATTGCCCTCGAGAAGGTGGTGGTGAGCCGCCTTCTTGAACCGCTGCAGTCCGTGTGGTGAAGGTTCTCCCACAGTGCTGATAGGAAGGGAGTTCCAGGATTTTGACCCAGCGACGATGAAGGAACGGCGATATATTTCCAATTCGGGATGGTGTGTGATTTGGAGGGGAACGTGCAGGTGGTGTTGTTCCCACGTGCCTGCTGCCCTTGTCATTCTAGGTGGTAGAGGTCGCGGGTTTGGGAGGTGCTGTCGAAGAAACCTTGGCGAGTTGCTGCAGTGCATCCTGTGGATGGTACACACTGCAGCCACTGTGCGCCGGTGGTGAAGGGAGTGAATGTTTAGGGTGGTGGATGGGGTGCCAATCAAGCCGGCTGCTTTGTCCTGGATGGTGTCGAGCTCCTTGAGTGTTGTTGGAGCTGGACTCATCCAGACAAGTGGAGAGTATTCCATCACACTCCTGACTTGTGCCTTGTAGATGGTGGAAAGGCTTTGGTGGAAAGGCATGGATGTTAGGGAACTTGGGGAAATAAATAGTGATGTCTTGAGGAGTGTACATATTACAGAGAGGGAGGTGCTGGAAGTCTTAACGCGCATCAAGGTAGATAAATCTCCGGGACCTGATGAAATGTATCCCAGGACGTTATGGGAGGTTAGGGAGGAAATTGCGGGTCCCCTAGCAGAGATATTTGAATCATCCACCGCTACAGGTGAGGTGCCTGAAGATTGGAGGGTAGCAAATGTTGTGCCTTTGTTTAAGAAGGGCGGCAGGGAAAAGCCTGGGAACTACAGACCAGTGAGCCTGACATCTGTAGTGGGTAAGTTGTTAGAGGGTATTCTGAGGGACAGAATCTACAGGCATTTGGAGAGGCAGGGACTAATTAGGAACAGTCAGCATGGTTTTGTGAGAGGAAAATCATGTCTCACGAATTTGATTGAGTTTTTTGAAGGGGTAACCAAGAAGATAGATGAGGGCTGTGCAGTAGACGTGGTCTACATGGACTTCAGCAAAGCATTTGACAAGGTACCGCATGGTAGGTTGTTACATAAGATTAAATCTCATGGGATCCAAGGTGAGGTAGCCAATTGGATACAAAATTGGCTTGACGACAGAAGACAGAGGGTGGTTGTCGAGGGTTGTTTTTCAAACTGGATGCCTGTGTCCAGCGGTGTGCCTCAGGGATCGGTGCTGGGTCCGCTGTTATTTGTTATTTATATTAATGATTTGGATGAGAATTTAGGAGGCATGGTTAGTAAGTTTGCAGATGACACCAAGATTGGTGGCATTGTGGACAGTGAAGAAGGTTATCTAGGATTGCAACGGGATCTTGATAAATTGGGCCAGTGGGCCGATGAATGGCAGATGGAGTTTAATTTAGATAAATGTGAGGTGATGCATTTTGGTAGATCGAATCGGGCCAGGACCTACTCCGTTAATGGTAGGGCGTTGGGGAGAGTTATAGAACAAAGAGATCTAGGAGTACAGATTCATAGCTCCTTGAAAGTGGAGTCACAGGTGGATAGGGTGGTGAAGAAGGCATTCAGCATGCTTGGTTTCATTGGTCAGAACATTGAATGCAGGAGTTGGGATGTCTTGTTGAAGTTGTACAGGGCATTGGTGAGGCCACACTTGGAGTACTGTGTACAGTTCTGGTCACCCTATTATAGAAAGGATATTATTAAACTAGAAAGAGTGCAGAAAAGATTTACTAGGATGCTACCGGGACTTGATGGTTTGACTTACAGGGAGAGGTTAGACAGACTGGGACTTTATTCCCTGGAGAGTAGGAGGTTAAGGGGTGATCTTATAGAAGTCTATAAAATAATGAGGGGCATAGATAAGGTCGATAGTCAAAATCTTTTCCCAAAGGTAGGGGAGTCTATAACGAGGGGGCACAGATTTAAGGTGAGAGGGGAGAGATACAAAAGGATCCAGAGGGGCAATTTTTTCACTCAAAGGGTGGTGAGTGTCTGGAACGAGCTGCCAGAGGCAGTAGTAGAGGCGGGTACAATTTTGTCTTTTAAAAAGCATTTGGACAGTTACATGGGGAAGATGGGTATCGAGGGATATGGGCCAAGTGCAGGCAATTGGGACTAGCTTAGTGGTATAAACTGGGCGACATGGACATGTTGGGCCGAAGGGCCTGTTTCCATGTTGTAACTTCTATGATTCTATGATTCTATGATTCTATGAGTCTGGAGGTGAGTTACTCGCTGCAGAATACCCAGCCTCTGACCTGCTCTGTGATGGTGGGGATATTGGGAGGTGGCCGAGATGGATCATCCACTCGGCACTTCTGGCTGAAGATGGTTGTGAACGCTTCAGCCTTGTCTTTTGCACTCATGTGCTGGACTCTGCCATCATTGAGGATGGGGATGTTTGCAGAGCCTCCTTCTCCCATTAGTTGTTTAATTGTCCACCACCATTCACGACTGGATGTGGCAGGACTGCAGAGCTTTGATCTGATCCGTTGGTCATGGAATAGCTTAGCTCTGTCTATAGCATGTTGCTTCCACTGTGTAGCATGCATGTAGTCCTGTTTTGTAGCTTGACTAGGTTGGCACCTCATTTTTAGGTACGCCTGGTGCTGCTCCTGACATGCTCTTCTACACTCCTCATTGAACCTTGTGAGGTGTTTAGAGAACGTGCCTGTCAAGGTTGAATAGCTGGCACTTGGTATTTAAGATGTGAGGTGCGGAGAACTGAGGGTTGCAATAGTGGTGAGAGTGTGAGTGTGAGGAGAAGGAGGTGCAGTGATTGTAGGTGAGTGAAGGGGAACGGGTGAGGAGTGTAGTTAGGCTGGAGGGTAGTGGGAGAGGGTTGTATTAAGAGTAGTGAGGCTGGAGGAATGTGGGAGAGGGGTGTATTAGGAGTAGTGAGTCTGGTGGAGGTGCGAGCAGAGAGTTAGAGAGCAGGATTCTTACCTTGACAGCTCTGGTGAGGTCATTGAACATTTTGCAGCATTTCAGCCATGTCCTGGAAGCTAAGGTCCTGGCATTGACCTCTTCAGCGACCTCTTCCCACTGGCGACAGAGTTGATGCTTGGAGGGTTTCTTGCCCCCGGGGGAAAGAGGATGTCCCTCCTCCTGTCCACCACCTCGACCAGGGCCTCCAAGGTAGCATTGGTGAACCCAAGGATACGATCTGTAGTTCTAGCAGCTATTTCTGCAATTCACAACTGTCTCCAGTCTTGTCTGCAGCAAGAATGGACCTCGCCTTTAAGAGGTGCTGGCTGCCTTTAAGTGGCGCCAGAGATAATCAGCAGGCAGCATGAATATTATGTGCTGCCTGAGTCAACCCTAACATTGGTGCGCAGTGCACGGCTGGCACTGTATTGCAGGTTAAGATGCAGTACAGTCAAAAGGTTGTAGGTTCAAGCCCTCAATCAACATCACTAAAACAGATGATCTGATCATTTATCTCATTGCTGTTTGTGGGACTTTGCTGTCTGCAAATTGGCTGCTGGATTTCCCTACATTACAACAGTGACTACACTTCAAAAGTATTTAATTGGCTGTAAAGCTCTTTGGGACATCCTGAGGTTGTGAAAGGTGCTATAGAAATGCAAGTCTTTCTTTCAATGCTGCACCTAAATGTGTAATACTTCATCTTAATCTGCAATACTACACTTTATCCACAATAATGCACATTATACCTGTTATGCTGAATCTAATAAGTGATGAAGGAGTAGCGTAACAGGTTTGACCTGTGCATGAAGAAAATTGTCTTTTGTTAATTATTCAGAATGCATTAATCTGCATTATTGCACATGAACTTGTAACACTGCACTTTAACCTGTTATACTGAACCTTAAACTCTGACGTTACAGATTATCCTCTAATACTGTACATCAATCCATCAACACAGAGGCATCTAGTAAACAAAAGGTTATAATTTCAATATGGAAAACTGTTAGATTATACTTGAGGCCTTGGAAATGAAACAATACAATCACACAGCTAACTAAAGGAGAGACCACTTGGAGCAGAAATATCCCTTAACAGAGCTGAATATCATCTAAACATTTGCTAAAGTAAAGACGAATCTTTAGGAAAGTTGATACATTCTCGAATTTTTTTGTCATCATTATATCTAATAGCGCACCCATGATTTAACAATATGCTCTTGGTGAGTCTTTGCTACCAGCGTGTAATATTCCCCAGGTACGCTGCCAAATCGGGTTCCCTAGTCCTTTACAAAAGCAAAAAGGACAACAGAACGTGCCCAACACACGAGGAGTTTGGATATAACAGCTTTTATCCTCCCTAAAAGAACCTTAAATTTAGAGCTAGGCCGTACTGAGGTGATGTCAGGAAGCACTGCTTCACACAAAGGGGAGTGGAAATCTGGAATTCTCTCCCCAAAAGCTGTTGAGGCTGGGGGGTCAATTGAAAATTTCAAAACTGAGATTGATAGATTTTTGTTAGGCAAGGGTATTAAAGGATATGGAACCAAGGTGAATAAATGGAGTTAAGATATAGATCAGCCATGATCTAATTGAATGGTGGAACAGGCTCGAGGGGCTGAATGGCCTACTCCTGTTCCAATGTTGCTCCTTGTCCCCCATTAAGGCCCCTTTCTTTCATGCATTCTTCTCCATTCGGGAAAATATAGTGTAGACAAGGCTGCAGGTTTCGGAGCTGTCCGGTGCCCATGACATGGCCAGTTTCTGTTTCCCCGATATGCTGCCTTCCTTGGCCTGGCTTCGGTTAGACTTTATTTCAGGCCCACATTCGCAAGAGGCTCTTCAGCAGATTATTTTAAGAAAAACGCAGCCAATGCTGGAAATCTGACACAAAAAAACAGCGGATGCTGGAAATACTCAGCAGAATTTGGAAAGAGAGAAGACAGGTTAACATTTCAGGAGTTTTGATGTTGGGTGTACACCCAATAGATTACCCTGTCCTTTCTCTTTAGTGCTGACTGACCCGCTGTGTATTTCTGGAATGTTCCATCAAGAACTCAGAGCGTTTCACATCTGCTTTCTATACTTTGGTGGGATTTTGACTCGGCTAATTAAGCATTTAAAGTAAAATTCATGATTTTCTTTCTTTTGAGTTCTTGTGCAGTAACTATTCCCAATTGTTACCATTGTCACTGCATCCCTTTCTTTTGGTCCATAGTCATGGAGACCTGAGATAAGGGAGCACCTCTTCTTCTGAACTGCAGAGGGCAGTGTGAGCAAAAAGGAGAAATGCTTTTTTATGTAAGATTAAGCCAATAAAATCGAACGGTCCTTTATCTGAGTGCCTGTCACAGTTTAAGACTTTTCTGTAACGGGAGTTTCTGCCATACTTCCGACAAAATTGCAATGAGAACAGCTCCAAGAAAATTCCAGGGCGTACTCGAAAAACATTTTCAATCATTTCTGCATAGTGGCCCGCTGTAAGTATTGACACGGTCCAGGGGAGCTCTGCACGTAGTGATACACTCCTGGGTACACCTTCAAATATTGACACACTCCTGGAGACCTCTGCACATACTGACACATTCCTGGGGACCCATTTAACACACTCCCTGGGACCCGCTGCACATAATAACTTACTCCTAGAAAGCTCTTGCACACTCCGGGTACCCCCTGAAAATATTGGCACATTCCTGGGGAAGCCATAGCAAATATTGACACATTCCTGGGGACCCCGTGCAAATATTGATACACTCCTGGGGACCCCCCGTGCAAATATTGACACATTCCTGGGGACCCCGTGCAAATATTGACACATTCCTGGGGACCCCCCCATGCAAATATTGACACATTCCTGGGGACCCTGTGCAAATATTGACACACTCCTGGGGACCCCATGCAAATATTGACACACTCCTGGGGACCCCCCGTGCAAATATTGACACACTTCTGGGGACCCTGTGCAAATATTGACACATTCCTGGGGACCCCCCGTGCAAATATTGATACACTCCTGGGGACCCTGTGCAAATATTGACACATTCCTGGGGACCCCCCGTGCAAATATTGATACACTCCTGGGGACCCCCCCCGTGCAAATATTGACACATTCCTGGGGACCCTGTGCAAATATTGACACACTCCTGGGGACCCCATGCAAATATTGACACATTCCTGGGGACCCCCCGTGCAAATATTGACACACTTCTGGGACCTCCTTCAAATAATGATACATTCCTGGGGACCCCCTGTTATTTACAACAACTTGCATTTATATAGCGCCTTTAACATAATAAAACGTCCCAAGGTGCTTCACAGGAGCGTTATCAGACAAAAATTGACACCGAGCCAAAGTAGGAGGCGTTAGGGCAGGTGACCAAAAGCTTGGTCAAAGTAGAAGGTTTTAAGGAGCGTCTTAAAGGAGGAGGGCGAGAGGTCGAGAGGTGAGAAGGTTTGGGGGAGGGAATTCCAGAGCTTGGAGCCTGGACCGCTGAAGGCACGGCCGCCAATGGTGGAGCGAAGGAAGTGGGGGATGCACAAGAGGCCAGAATTGGAGGAATGTACAGCAGCACAAGCAGCACTCTGAAAGTTGGTACCAGTGTGAAACAGTCCCTGGTGTATGTAGCATTGTATAGTGTGAGGCTGTCCAGACAGAGCTTACTATTACAATATGTAACATATTGCTTTGTTATGAGAAATGTCAGTAAGATATATGAGATGGAAGCAAGTGGACGCAAATCTCCTCAATTTTTTTTTCTGGCATTCAGGAGTTGGCCTGCTGAGGCATGGTTAGTTGGTGGGCTGTTTTCATTGGCAAGGATTTTGCCTGCCTTGCATATTAATAATCATCTATCCTTGTAAATGTAATTTTCTCATTGAGCCAATCCTTGCGAGGCATCATTGAAAACAGTCTCGCATCACAACAAATGATTCTTGCAGCATTGTATAGGCAATGCTCACGGCCGACACTACAGAAATACCCTTTAAGCTCTGACTTGATATAGAATCATAGGGGTAAATTTTAACATGCCAGCGGGATCTCAGCTGGTGGGGGGAGGGGTTCAATATGCGGGTGGGAAACACGGAAAAAAATGTTGTGCTTTTTCTCGAGCGATCGCGACTCATTTGAAGGCCCTTAATGTTACTTCCGGGTTTGGCGTCGCCAAGATGCACAGTTTGCGTACTGCGCACCTGAATGATCCACTGGGAACTGGAGTACTTAAAGGACCATTGCAACCATGGATTTTGAGGGAGAAAGGAGGAATCTGAAGATATGGAGCAGTGAAGTACCAAGGCAGTACCCCGGCTCACTGACTCTTCGCTTGAGTTGCTACTGGCCAGTGTGAGGAGCAGGAGGGACATACTCTACCTGGGTGATAGGAGGAAGTGCCCTGTCTCTACCACCAAGAAGGACTGGCTCGAGGTGGCGGAGGAGGTGAGCAGCAGGAGCATCGTGGCAAGGTCGTGGGTACAATGCAGGAAGCGCTTTAATGAACAGGTCAGGAAAAGTGAGTACAGTTACTGATTCACCTACATCCTGTGGTGCACATCACCCCCCTCTCACTCTGTCTTGCCAAGCCTACTCCATCACATCACTCCTCACACCCACTTAAAGTCTCATTATCAACTTACCTTCACTTTCTGTGCACTTCCTCACCTCCCCATTTGTGAACCCACCTCTCCCACTCATCCAATCCTGACGCAATGTGATGAATCTGTCTGATACTCACCCTCTGACGCATCTGTTTCATTGTCAGTCTCACCCAGAGCAATGCATCCATCAGGTAAACACGTCACCATCACCCACTCACACATCTGTTCTTTCTCCCCTTGTAGGAGAAGAGAACACAAAATGCACAGGAGAGGAGTAGGACCCAAGGGGGGCCTCACATATAGTGCCCCTGACAGATGCAGAAGAGGAGGCAGTGGAGCTCAGCCGAACACTTGAATGCCTGGCCATTGGAATTGGTGAGACTGGCAATCCACAAACGTTTGATGACAGATCTTTACCATCCCTCATACACAACATGGATTGATGTTATCAATGATTGACCTATTGCACACCTCAGTATGCTCATCACAACATTATTTCTGCGATGATTCTTAATATTGCTCTATGTTCTCTTCCAGGGCCTTCAAGGATTGCTGAAGGACCACACAACCTGGAAGTGGGCGTTTCCTCAGAGGAGCTCCTTTCCGCCGGGGGGGCACCATCACATCACATCCAGCCATGCACCAGCGCAGATACTCACACCCCGGTGGGTCCCATCAGGCAGATAGCTGGGTTGTCACTTGGTAATTCACCACTCACTAGTGAGCACGAGCAGGCACTGGTGGCAGGGGCAGCTGTGGAAAGTCCGCTTCGGGGGGGGGTGTACTCCAAGCTCTGCTCAGCTGGATGCAGATGCTGAACCCTGGGGGAGGGGCCATCCTTGAGAAGGAGAATGATCGAGATAGAGGTG
Source organism: Heptranchias perlo (assembly GCF_035084215.1). NCBI lineage: Eukaryota > Metazoa > Chordata > Chondrichthyes > Hexanchiformes > Hexanchidae > Heptranchias > Heptranchias perlo. Next base: position 25,366,683 of record NC_090358.1, read on the forward strand.
CACCTTTATGACAGACTGGAAGTCTCACCACGCACACTCTCCACATTAGCAGAGAGGATGGCGGACTCCACCTCCAGCATTGGGGGAATAGCGGTGCAGGTAAGTGCGGGAATGTCTGCCATGGAGAGAATGGCAGCCTCCAATGAGCTCCAAGCATGGCTCACGGCTGACAACGGCTGTGCGGACTCAGGGTGCCCAATAATCTGCCGCCTTAAACAGACAGTCAAATACTTTAGCCGTGGCCTTACACAGCTTCACAGATGATCTCCAAGCTGTTGTCCAGCAGAGTGGTAGGAGCGATGTGGCCCTGGCCCAGGAGAGGGATGATGGCGAAAGGGGACATGAAAGTGGGGACTCCACTCAAAGCGCTCCCACGTCTCACCCGTTGCCCTCCCCCCAACCAGTACCCACAATACTGCCTCCTCTCCAGATGGCGGAGTCTGCCCCTGCACAGGTGCAAGTGGAGCAGTCTTTGGAGGGGCCCTCACGGGCTCCAAAACCCAGAGGGCTATTGCCCAGAGCATCTCAGCAGTCAGGCAGGTACCTGAGCAACCTGCCACTACCTCTGCTGAAGCCACAGGGGATGCACTACATAGAAGTAGTAGGAAGAGAAAGGTGAAGGTTTTGTGATCACCAAGGGTATGCACAAGGGTGTTTGACTAAACGTCATGTTTTTCATTTATATTTGATTTTTGTTACATTCACATTAAATGTCATACTTCATACTTGTTGTCACCACTGCCATGTCTTGTCCATTCTTGAGTCCCTTTTGTGAAAGCGTCCTTTCATGTGCTTCATCATGAACGACAAGACTTGATACCACCCATTGGGCGCGTTTACAATGGGTGTATGTGTGGTTGGAGGACTGTTTTGTGCAAACGGAGGAGGGGGGCTTGGTGTCGGTGGTGGTCGTTCCGGGTGGTCTGAATAGTTCACTCTCTTCACTTTGAGAATCTATCAGATACGGTGACTCCCTGGCATCACGAGCAGCCAGTTGCGCTGCTGCTCTGCCTATAGGTTTCCCACTGTCGTCGTCGTCATCATCGTCCTCCTCCTCCTCCTCTCCCTCATCGTCTTCCTCAGTGTTGCCAGCAGGTGCGGATGCTTCATGAGCACATGGGACCTCATTCACCTGTAACTCTCTCTGTTGAGCGATGATGTGCAGGACGCAACACATGATTATTACTCTACATACCCTCACTGGTGAGCACTGAAGGGCTCCCCCAAATCGATCCAGGCATCTGAAGTGCGTCTTCAGCATTCCTACGGCTTGTTCAATGACAGACCTGGTGGTGATGTGACTGTCGTTGTACCGCTGCTGTGCCTCGCTGGTGGGGTTTCCCACAGCTGTCATGAGCCACATCTGCAGGGGGTATCCCTTCCCTCCAAAGAGTCTGTCTTGTGCATGGAAGAGGGCCGGGATGTTGGACTCTCGCAAAATGAATGAATCGTGGCAGCTGCCAGGGAATTTGCAGAAACCTCTTCCGGTGGTCGCAAACCAGCTGCTCATCGATGCAGTGATATCCCTTTCGGTTGCTGAATAGTCCTGGCTCATGTGGAGGTCCTCGGATTGCTACATGTGTGCAATCAATTGCACCCTGCACCCGTGGGAAGCCAGCCAGAGAGTGGAAACCCACTGCCCTCTCAGTCTGGCTGATGTCGTCGATGGGGAAGTTGAGGTAGTCGGATGCCCTGGCAAACAAGCCATCCGTGACGTGTCGTTTACAGTTATGTGCAGACGACTGAGAGATCCTGGTGATGTCACCAGTGGTGCCCTGGAAGGACCCAGAGGTGAAGAAATTGAGGGCAGTGGTGTCTTTAACTGGGACGGGCAATGCATGGCCACCAGGCTCAGCCGGGAGCAGCTCCTCATGAAGGAGGCTGCAGATGTCTGCGACCACCTGGCGACTCAATCTGAGCCTTTGTAGGCACTGCTCCTCAGAGAGGTCCAGGAAGCTCAGCCTCTGCCTGTAGACCCTCTCATGAGGGTAGTGCCTCCTGCGACCTTGGCTCCTCCGTTGGTCCCCTCTCTGCTCTTCTGCAGGTCCTTGTGGCGCACCTCTGTCTTGTGGACTTGTAACTCCCAGAACTGCACGCCGTTCCTGCCTTGGATGGTGATGTACCTCCTCCTCAGATGTACTGCTAATAAATCCATTATGCCCCCCCATCCTGATGTTGTCAATTTGAGGGGATCCAAAATGTAGGCAAACATGTGTGAACACAAGAACTCTGAGTGTGAACAAAGAAATCTCAGTCTAAACACAAAGAGCTCCCAGCCAAAGGTTTGTCTGTGAGAACTCATTACCCTGCTGCAAAAACTCACCTTTTCTTCACATATGTCAATCGCTGGTTTAAAGGTCCTAATGGGTGCCGGCTGCAACTCACCTCCGTTTCCATGACGTCTTTCAGAGGCCACGGGAGACACGTTCATAAGCAGTTAAAATGGCTTGTGCAGGTCAAACCACAAAAATTTAACATCTTTAAGTACTTTAAGTGCATCAATTGGCCCTTTAAATATCGTCCCACCAGCTTTAAGTGCTAGCGGGACTTCCAGGTTTCAGAAACACGCACGCGCCCAAACGCATCCGGGTCAAACCCGGAAGTCGGCGAGTTGGAGCTGGGATGCAGACCCCCTCCGAAATCAGAGAATTTTCACCGCTCACCTGCCCCCAACCCACCCGTCCTTGGGCTTAAAATTTACCCCGTGGAATCATACAATCTTACAGCACAGAAAGAGGCCATTCGGCCCGTCGTGCCTGTGCCGGCTCTTTGAAGCAGCTGTCTAATTTAGTCCCATGCCTCAGCTTTTTCAAAGAGCCTGAAAATTAGTCCTCTTCAAGTGCATGTCCGATTGCCTTTTGAAAGTCGCTGTGGAATCTGATTCCACCGCCCTTACAGGTGGTGCGTTCCAGACCTTAACAACCCTCAGTGTGAAAACATTTCTCCTCATTTCCCCTGTAGTTCTTTTGCCAATTATTTTAATCTATGGCCTCTGGTTACCGACCCACATGCCAGAAGAAACCGTTTCTCCCTGCTTCATCTATCAAGACCCCTCATCATTTTTCATACCTCTATTATCTGTCATAAAATCTGGAAATGAAATACGGGTAATCAGTAAAAGTGACCATGAAGCTGTTGTTTTTTCGTAAAAACCCAACTGGTTCACTAATGTCCTATAGGGCAGGAAGCCTGCCGTCCTTACCCAGTCTGGCCTATATGTGACTCCAGTCCCACACCAACATGGTCAACTCTTAACTGCGCTCTGGAGTGGCCCGGCAAGTCACTCAGTTGTTATGGATGGGCGATAAATGCCAGGTTTGCCTGCGATGCTCACATCCCGAGAATGAATATAAATCTAACTTCACAAAAGCAAAGCAAGTAGTGTTGCAAGGATTCTGGATATCTTAACACGTGTTTTGAGATAACCTTTTCCTGACCTTTCATGAGCAGATATATTTATAGACCAGAACGTTCCCACACTGACAGCCCTGGCTGTTTTTTTCGATCTATCCTTCACAGTGAGTATCTCGTGCACACACATGCACATAAAAAAAACAGTTCTGATGAAAGGCCATTGACCTGAAACGTTGACTCTGTTTCTCTCTCCACAAATGCTGCCTGACCTGCTGAGTGTTTCCAGCATTTTCTGGTTTTATTCCTGTCTGAAAATACTTTATTTTTAACCAGCAGATCTCCCATGGCCTTGATCGTGTGAGTCAGAGGATATGCGGCTTTATAACAATGGAGGCGCCAACACCAAAGTGTGACGGGGACAGTGTGACAGGAAGTAAGTGTGACATTTACAGGAAGTTTGTGTTATATGGAAGACTTTTAATATATTCTCGATGTAGTTAATCCCACTCTTTCCCACCCATTAATAATCAGCCTCGCTTCTAGCCGATGGCTGCTAGTTGTGCTCTCCGACAATGCCAGCCAAAGAAGCATCTGCAATGAAAGCCTTCTTCACATCAGTCAGTCAACTCACAGCCGCACAGTGTTGTTGTGCTTGGTGCTGTGGCCAAAGCATAACAACCCTGCCAGCCATGAATTCTCCAACCCAGGCCACTGTGCTCAACACCGTCCACTAATTATTAGTTTCGATCATTGTTCAGATTTCTTTTCACTGGTCGGAGTCCATATCATTATTAGTTCACTGTCTGTATTGTGTTAAAGTCTATTGCTGGGAATTGAAAGGGGGGATTCGATAGAAAGAGTTCATTGTAAATGAAGCAGATGGTGCTTTCTTTGTAGTGCAGCTATTAGGGGCAATCTATCTTTCACCACAGTAAGTCTCAGCATTAACAGCACTCAAAACAGCGCACACCACTTTAATTAAACATAGCCAGAGTTATGTTACAAGAGAAAACATTCCAAGAATAACATTTGTTTTTTGTTTAACAGAGTGATGAATAACACATTTGTGTTTTTCTCCTGTTCCAAAGGACCCTATCAAATACTCGAAAAGGGAAGGAAATGTAGCATTGGCATAACTGTGCTATTTCTGGGAACGCTAAGAATGAAAAAATATGCTCTGCTTCTGCTCATTTCTGCAAACCTGTTTTGAAATATTCAGGGTTTGACAGCTGGAGGAGTGCGTTACTTGCAATCACGAGTATTTGGAGAGCTGCAGCCAGTACTTAGTACCTGAGTGAGTTAAAGATTTTCAGCAGAACCACAACTCAACAGACAACATAATGACATTTGATTTATTCAATTTTACCAGTTTATGTGGTTCTTTTCTCCCAGCTGTTTGTTCAGTAGCCGTGGCATGAGTGAATCAAAGTGAATGAACTATTCAAATAATCCCAGGGATCAGCAGCCAGTGAAACAGTTTTACCCTGAGAATTCTTTTCTGTTGGTTTGTTCTTGTTCCCTGTTGATATTCTTAGGGATGCCAGTGACCATATTACAGCTGCATCATTACAAACATCATGTCAGCTGTGGCTCAGTGGTAGTACTCACACCTCTCAGTCAGAAGGTTGTGGGTTCAAGTCCCCACTTCGAGACACTTGAGCACAAAATCCAGATTGACACTCCAGTATAGTACTGAGGGAATGCTGCACTCTCTGGGTACGGTAGCATAGTGGTTATGTTACTGGGCTAGTAATCCAGAGTCATGAGTTCAAATCCCGCCACGGCAGCTGGCGAATTTAAATTCAATTAATTAATTAAATTCAATTAATTAAAATAAAAAATCTGGAATTAAAATACTAGTATCAGTAATGATGGCCATGAAACGACCGGATTGTCGTAAAAACCCATCTGGTTCACTAATGTCCTTTAGGGAAGGAAGCCTGCCGCCTTTATCCGGTCTGGCCGATATGTGACTCCAGACCCACAGCAATGTGGTTGATTCTTAATTGCCCTCTGAAATGGCCGAGCAAGCCACTCAGTTGTAAAATCTCGCTACGAAAAGTCATAATAAGAATAAAACCGGACGGACCACCTGGCATCGGACCACTAGGCACCGGACACGACAACGGCAAAAAAACACAAAGCCCAGTCGACCCTGCAAGGTCCTCCTTACTAACATCTGGGGACTTGTGCCAAAATTGGGAGAGCTGTCCCACAGACGAGTCAAGCAACAGCCTGACATAGCCATACTCACAGAATCATATCTTTCAGCCAACGTCCCAGACTCTTCCATCACCATCCCTGGGTATGTCCTGTCCCACCGGCAGGGCAGACCCACCAGAGGTGGCGGTACAGTGATACACAGTCAGGAGGGAGTGGCCCTGGGAGTCCTCAACATTGACTCTGGACCCCATGAAATCTCATGGCATCAGGTCAAACATGGGCAAGGAAACCTCCTGCTGATTACCACCTACCGTCCTCCCTCAGCTGATGAATCAGTCCTCCTCCATGTTGAACACCACTTGGAGGAAGCACTGAGGGTAGCAAGGGCACAAAATGTACTCTGGGTGGGGGACTTCAATGTCCATCACCAAGAGTGGCTCGGTAGCACCACTACTGACCAAGCTGGCCGAGTCCTGAAGGACATAGCTGCTAGACTGGGCCTGCGGCAGGTGGTGAGCGAACCAACACGAGGGAAAAACTTACTTGACCTCGTCCTCACCAATCTACCTGTCGCAAATGCATCTGTCCATGACAGTATTGGTAGGAGTGACCACCGCACAGTCCTCGTGGAGATGAAATCCCGTCTTCGCACTGAGGACACCATCCAACGTGTTGTGTGGCACTACCACCGTGCTAAATGGGATAGATTCAGAACAGATCTAGCAGCTCAAAACTGGGCATCCATGAGGCGCTGTGGGCCATCAGCAGCAGCAGAATTGTATTCCAGCACAATCTGTAACCTCATGGCCCGGCATATTCCTCACTCTACCATTACCAACAAGCCAGGGGATCAACCCTGGTTCAATGAGGAGTGTAGAAGAGCATGCCAGGAGCAGCACCAGGCGTACCGAAAAATGAGGTGCCAACCTGGTGAAGCTACAACTCATGACTACATGCATGCTAAACAGCGGAAGCAACATGCTATAGACAGAGCTAAGCGATTCCACAACCAACGGATCAGATCAAAGCTCTGCAGTCCTGCCACATCCAGTCGTGAATGGTGGTGGACAATTAAACAACTAACGGGAGGAGGAGGCTCTGCAAACATCCCCATTCTCAATGATGCAGGTGAGTTTTACCTAATGTCCTGGCCAATATTTATCTCTCCACCAAAAACAGATAATCCAGTCATTTATTTTATTGCTGTTTGTGGGAGCTTGCTGTGCACAACATGGCTACCGTGCTTCCTACATTACGACAGTGACCACTTCAAAAGTATTTTGTTGGCTGTAAAGCACTTTGGGACGTCCTGAGGTCATGAAAGGCGCCATATAAATACAAGTCCTTTATTTTTCTTCCACGTTTGAGCGGTAATTTCACAATTCTATGCTGCCAGCGGTGAGTCTCTTCCACCAACAGCACATATCAGAAATTCGGAAAATCCTGGTCAGGGTGCGCCCAAATTTACCAGAATGATGCCAGAGATGAGAGAATTCAGTTATGTGGAGAGACTAGAATGCCTGGGATTGTTTTCCTTAGAGCAGAGGTTAAAGGGGAGATTTAATAGAGATGTTCAAAATTATAAAGGGTTTTGATAGAGTAAATAAGGAGAAACTGTTTCCAGTGACAGGAGGGTCGGTAACCAGAGGACACAGATTTAAGGTAATTGACAAAAGTACCAGAGGGGAGATGAGAAGAATTTTTTTTTATTCAGCAAGTTATGATCTGGAGTGCACTGCCTGAAAGGGCGGTGGAAGCAGGTTCAATAGTAACTTTCAGAAGGGAATTGGTATATACTTGAAAAGGAAACATTTGCAGGGCTATGGGGAAAGGGCAGGGGAGTGAGACTAATTGGATTGCTCTTTCAAAGAGCCGACACAGGCATGTTGGGCCGAATGGCCTCCTTCTGTGATGTAAGAGTCAATGATTTAAAGTTTAGTTCTGCCTCACGCTTCCCCACATTACATACTTACATTGAATCTTCAGCACAGAAACAGGCCATTCGGCCCAACCCGGTCTATGCCGGAGTTTATGCTCCACACGAGCCGCCTCCCTCCCTACTTCGTCTCGCCCAATCAGCATATCCTTCTATTCCTTTCTCCTCCATGTGCTTATCTAGCTTCCCCTTAAATCATCTATGTTATTCGCCTCAACTACTCCTTGCGGTAGTGAGTTCCACATTCCAATCACTCTCTGGGTAAAGAGGTTTCTCCTGAATTCCCTATTGGATTTGTCAGTGACTATCTTATATTGATGACCTCTAGTTTTGGAAGCCCCACAAGTGGAAACATTTTCTCTACATCCACCCTATCAATCCCTTTCATTATCTTAAAGATCTCTATCAGGTCACCTCTCAGCCTTCTCTTTTCTAGAGAAAACAGCCCCAACCTGTTTAGTCTTTCCTGATGAGTATATCCTCTCAGTTCTGGTATCATCCTTGTGAATCTTTTTTGCACCTTCTCCTAAGCCTCTATATCCTTATTTTAATATGGAGACCAGAATATCGCACAGCACTCCAAGTGTGGTCTAACTAAGGTTCTATACGAGTTTAAAATAACTTCTCTGCTTTTCAATTCTATCCCTCTAGAAATGAACTCCAGTGCTTGATTTGCACTCTTTATGGCCTTATTAACCTGCATCACTACTTTTAGTGATTTGTGTATCTATACCCTAAGATTCCTCTGCTCCTCTCCCCCATTTAGACTCTTATTATCCAAGCAGTATGTGACCTCCTTATTCTTCCTACTAAAATGCACAACCTCACATTTATCTATATTGAAATTCATTTGCCAATTACACACCCATTCTGCAAGTTTATTAATGTCTTCTTCCATTTTAACGCATTCTTCCTTTGCATTAACTATACCCCCAATTTTGTGTAGTCTGCAAATTTTAGAAATTGTACTTCCAATTCCTGAGTCCAAATCGTTGATGTAAATTGTGAACAACAGTGGTCCCAGCACCGATCCCTGCGGAACACCACTTCCCACCTTTTGCCAGTTTGAGTAGCTACTCTTAACCCCTACTCTCTGTTTTCTGTTTTGTAGCCAGCTTGCTATCCATTCTGCTACCTGTCCCCTGACTCCACATGCTCTGACCTTAGTCATGAGTCTAAAATGTGGTATCTTACCTTTTGAAAATCCAAATATATTACATCTACTACATTACCCTTGTCTACTCTTCCTGTTACTTCTTCAATGAATTCAATAAGGTTGGTCAAGCATGACCTTCCCTTCTGAAATCCGTGCTGACTGTTCTTTATTATGTTTTCATTCTCCAGATTTTTTTATTACATCTTTGAGTAAAGATTCCATTATCTTTCCTACCACCGACGTTAGGCTAACTGGTCTATAGTTCCCTGGACTTGTTCTATCTTCCTTTTTAAATATAGGAATAACATTAGCTGTTCACCAGTCCTCTGGCACTATTCCCTTTTCTAATTAATTTTTATTTATATTTAATAGTGCATAAATAAGGCCGAGCACAATTAGCATCACCGTTATTTTGACAGCAAATTCTGGCCCTTTGTATATCTGGACTTTCAGAAAGCCTTTGATAGGTTACCTCACAAAAGGTCACTCTACAAGATAGAATCTTGTGGAATTGGCGGTAATCTGCTCCTGTGGATTGAGAATTGGCCGAAAGTGGTTGTCAATGGATTTGAATCTGCTTGGAGACTGGGTACCAGTGATGTCTCACAGGGATCAGTGTTAGGATCTTTGCTATTTACTATTTTCATTAATAATTTAGATGTTGGGGGAATGTTTGTGGGAGAGCTAGGACTGCAGAGAATGCTCAACTACTGCAAGCAGATCTCGATGTGTCCAGGGTTTGGGCCCATGTTTGGCAAGTAGTGTTTAACTTAGAAAAGTGTAATGTTATGCACATGGGCAGATCAAATGCTGAATGTACTTACACCTTACAGGGAACAAAATTAAAGACAGTGTTGAAAGAAAGAGACCTGGGTATTATAGCGTATCACTCTCTGAAGGTCCATGACCAATGCTGTGAAGCTATATCTAAAGCAAACAGGGTTCTAGGTTGTATTCACAGGAGAATTCACTATAACACAAACCATGACGTTTATCAGAAAATGCTGAAAATACTCAGCAGGCCAGGCAGCATCTGTGGAGAAAGAAATAGAGTTAACGTTTCAGGTCGATGACCTTTCATCAGGACTGGAAGAAGTAAAGATTTAACAGTTTTTAAACAAGTACAGAGCCAGGGAAAGGGGGGAGGGTAAGAGGAGGAGAGGAGAGAACAAAAGGGAAGGTCTGTGATAAGGTGGAGAGCAGGAATGATTAAATGACCAAAAGGATAATGATGCAAGGCAAAAGGGAATGATAATGGGACAGGTAAAGAAACAAAAGAGGGTGTCGTGGAATGAACAGTCCTTTTCCCTGGTTCTGTACTTGCTTTAAAACTGTTACATCGAGTTACATCGAAACTGCAGCACAGAAACAGGCCATTCGGCCCAACTGGTCTATCCCGGCGTTTATGCTCCACACGAGCCTCCTCCCTCCCTACTTCATCCAATCCTATCAGCATATCCTTCTATTCCTTTTACCCTCATGTGTTTATCTAGCTTCCCCTTAAATTAATCCATGCTATTCGCCTCAACTACTCCTTGTGGTAGCGCATTCCACATTCTAACCACTCTCTGGGTAAAGACGTTTCTCCTGAATTCCCTATTTATGACCTCTAGTTTTGGTCTCCCCCACAAGTGGAAACATTTTCTCTACATCTACCCTATCAAACCCTTTCATTATCTTAAAGACCTCTATCAGGTCACCCCTCAGCCTTGTCTTTTCTAGAGAAAAGAGCCCCAGCCTGTTCAGCCTTTCCTGATAAGAATATCCTCTCAGTTCTGGTATCATTCTTGTGAATCTTTTTTGCGCCTTCTCCAAGGCCTCTACATCCTTTCTATAATATGGAGACTAGAACTGTGCTCAATACTCCAAGTGTGGCCTCACCAAGGTTCCATACAAGTTTAACATAACTTCTCTGCTTTTCAATTCTATCCCTCTAGAAATAAACCCCAGTGCTCGATTTGCATTTTTATGGCCTTATTAACCTGTGTCGCTACTTTTAGTGATTTGTGTATCTGTACCCCCAGATCCTTTTGCTCCTCTATCTTGCTATCTTGTTTAGACTCTTATTATACAACCAATATGTGGCCTCCTTATTCTTCCCACCAAAATGCTCCACCTCACACTTATCTATATTGAAATTCATTTGCCAATTACACGCCCATTCTGCAAGTTTATTAATGTCCTCTTGCATTTTGACGTATTCTTTCTTTGTATTAACTACACCCCCCAATTTGGTGTCGTCCGCAAATTTTGAAATTGTATTTCCGATTCCCAAATCCAAATCGTTAATGTAAATTGTGAACAACAGTGGTCCCAGCACTGATTCCTGTGGAACACCACCTCCCACCTTTTGCCAGTCTGAGTAGCTATCCTTAACCCCTACCCTCTGTTTTTTGTTTTGTAGCCAACTTGCTATCCATTCTGCTACCTGTCTCTTGACTCCAGATGCTCTGACCTTAGCCATGAGTCTACTATACGGTACCTTATCGAAGGCCTTTTGAAAATCCAAATATATTACATCGACTACATTACCCTGCCTACTCTTTCTGTTACTTCTTCAAAGAATTCACTAAGTTTAGTCAAGCATGACTTTCCCCTTTGAAATCCGTGCTGACTATTCTTTATTATATTTTCATTCTCTAGATGTTTTTCTATTACATCTTTGAGTAAAGATTCCATTATCTTTCCTAGCACCAACATTAAGCTAATTGGTCTATAGTTCCCTGGACTTCTTCTACCTCCCTTTTTAAGTATAGGGATAACATTAGCTGTCCGCCAGTCCTCTGGCACTATTCCCTTTTCTAGTGAATTTTTATATATATGTAATAGCGCCTCTGCTATCTCCTCCCTAACTTCTTTTAATATTTGTGGATACAATCCATCCGGACCAGGGGTTTAATCATCCCTTAGTTTGATTAGTTTACCAATTATCTCCCCCCTTTCTATCTTAAATGTTTTAATATCTTTTTCAACCTCTTTTAATGTCCTGCCCACCTTGTTAAATCATTACTTCTGACGAAAGGTCATCGACCTGAAACGATAACTCTTGTTTCTTTCTCCACAGATGCTGCCTGACCTGCTGAGTATTTCCAGAATTTTCTGTTTTTATTTCTGTTTTCCAGCATCTGCAGTATGTTGCTTCTGGCATATTATTTATCCTTGTACATGTCCTTGGTTAGGCCTCAGTTAGAATATTGTGTCCAGTTTTGCTCTCCTTACATGGTGGGGGATATAGAGACTTTGGAAAGGATGCAGAGTAGGGCCATTAGATTCATTCCCAGTTTAAAACACTGGAGCTACCCAGATAGACTCGAAATTGTATATTTTAGAAAAGTGTCGACTTGAGGGCAATTTGATCGAGGTTGATAGAATAATGAATGGACTAGATTGTCTTTATGCAGTTTAATTATTTCAACTGAATAGGTTACGGAGGACCAACAGTCACAATTACAAGTTATGTAAAGGCAGATCTAGGTTGGATGTTAGGCAGTTCTTCTTTTCCCAGAGAATAATGGACCTGTGGATCAGGCTGCTGGCTCTTGTAGTGAACGCTGATTCGCTGTATACCTTCAAGAGAGAGCTGAACCTGTTTCTGGCTGGGGTGGAGATCACCTCGTACAAGAGGTAGGGATTCTGGACAAGTTTCAATTGTCTAGAGGGGTCAGAGAGCAATTTTACAGATTTTTTCCCTAATTGCCATGGGTTTTTGCCATACAGAAATGACAGACCAGAAAAGACCCACTGGTCCATCTGGCCTGTTTCATATAATTGCAATACCTCGTGCATCACAATACAAACACTCCCCGCCCACCATGTGGTGGGCGGGGAGTGTTTGTATTGTGATGCACGAGGTATTGCAATTATATGAAACAGGCCAGATGGACCAGTGGGTCTTTTCTGGTCTGTCATTTCTGTATGTTCGTATGTAAAATTTGCATAATAAAAGAGGATTGAAAATAATTGGCCAGAGCCTTTGTTATCTCCTCTCTGACTACCTTCACAGCCCAGCGTGCATCAAGGCCCAGTGATTTATCCACCTTGACGTCTGCTAATTATTTCTGCAGTTATCTCCAACAATTGTTCCATATCCTCCCCACTATACTTACATTCTCACTTCCATCATTTGTAAAACATAACACAAAATAATTACCCTTGTCCTTCACAACTAGATCTCTTCATTCCTGAGTTGTCCTCTCCTTTAACTAGTCTTTTACTTTGTTACTTTTTATATCCTTACAAAACCCCTTATGATTTTCAATGATAAATTATAGTCTTTTCTCATTTTCCCATTTAAGCGTTCTAATCTCCCTTTTTACCTCCTTACTATACTTTCTATATTCCTCATGATTTTCCTTAGTATTGTTAGCCCTCGTTTTATCATATGCCTCCCTTTTAAGTCCTGTTTTAGTCTCTCTATTTATCCACAGAACTCCATACTTTAATGCACCCCCTTTTCACCTTTTAGGAATAAATCCATTTTGTACCCTATCCAGCTCAGATTTGAAGATTCTGCCATCCTGTTTGCTAACTTTTCTGCCCATTTAATTTGGTCCAAAACCCTTTATCTCACTGAACTTTGCTCTTTTCCAGTCCAGTGCCCTTATCTTTGATTCTTCATTATCATTTTTTATTTTTACATTGAACCTAGGTATGTTGTGATCGCTATTTCCCAATTGTTCTCCTACTGTCACATCAGTTATTTGTACAACTGCATTTCCAAGAACCAAATCAAACAATGCTTCTTCCCAAGATGTAAGCTTTTTGTGTTATTTCTTCTTTGTCCTTTTCTTCTGTAGGCACCAACTCCTACTGGGTATGGCCCTATGGGTGCCAACAATCCTCGGCATTGACTTTTACTGGGAAACAGTCCCAAGGGTGCTGGTAGTCTTCTAGGACTGACTTCTGCTGGGTAGGGCCCTATGGGTGCCAGGAGTCTCTGGTCTCAACCCATGTTGGGTACGGTCCAATGGGTGCTGGCACTCCTCTGGTTTTAACTCTTGCTGGCTATGGTCCCATGGGTGCTGGAAGTCTTCTGGCACTTCATTCAGGTGGCCATCCTTCTTGTCCAAGCCTATAGTTTTAATAGAGGACTTTCCCTTCTGCTGCGAAATGGAACCAATGGGTTTAAGGTCTTACCTGAATGGCAGCACCTCTGACAATGCAGCACTCCCCAGTACTGGGCTGGCGGGTAATCTGGATTATGAAACAGCAAGGCTGTTGGGAAAAGAGAAAGATGATTCTTTTAATTTATCCCAATGAAAAATGCCAAAGAAAATCAGGGAGTAAATGTAAGCCTTGGAATCTCGTCTCTATCATGTTTCCATGAAGTATTGTATAACTGAAAATATGGTTGTAAACTGCGAGCTTGTTCCTCTGGGGTTAAAGGAAGAATTCTGTGCACCTGTACCTTTTGGAGTAATTTACTACATCACTTACCCTTTCTAGTGCCGTTCGAGTGAGCTCAATTCAATTACTATACAAACTACAGGCCCTTTTAACAAAGCAACTTTAGTTAATGCTGCTCTCTGTCAAATCCAGGGAGAGATTCCACAGGGGAGCTGTGCTAAAGGCTCTGTATTGAATAACAAAAACCTTGTTGGGGCTTAAACTTGCAGGTTTGGTTGGTTGCAGATGCAACTGGACTAATGATTTGTGACTTTGCGCTGTAATCTTTGATCATATTTTCGAAGTTAAAAAAAATACAGCTTCAAGCAAAATACTGGGAGTCCAACACCAATCCCCAGAGAGCAGAAAAAAATGTCTTATCAGAATTCAACATCAATTTTCCCCTTGGGAAGAAGTGAAGGTAATATAGATAGGCATGGGCAAAAATGGAGTCCAATACTCACAATAAAGAGAAAATCCCCAGGATTCTTCAGATGTAGGGGTAGATTTGCTCTGGTCACCACAGAGGGATAATGTGGTCATGGAGCAGCACAGGGACTGCTGTGTATTGTGGGTGGCTGTGGAAACGGGGCCACACACTGACCTCACCCGCAAAGCGAGGTGACCAAATTAAAATATTTAGATGGTGCTCGCAGTGTGTCGCACAAGCAGCTTTTAAAGGGCTGCTGATCGCCCTTAAAACTGTGCCTGTTTCTTCATAATTGGTTTTGGAGGAAAAGACCTAATTCACCAATCAGACATTGGAGGTCCTACCCGGAGGAGAGAAAGACCCAGCAAACTAGTCTTTCAGTTATCTTCATGTCTCCCTCGAATGGGCACTGAGTGTCCGACAACAGTGGTCACACTTCAAAAATACTTCATTGGCTATGAGATGCTTTGGGACATACTGAGGATGTGAAAGGTGCAATATAAATATAAAATCAATTTCTTTCTTTCTACACTGATGACTCCCAGCTCTACATCTATTTTTCATTCCTTGACCCACAAGCTGTTGCTACGCTTCCCAAATGTCTGACGTCAAGACCTGGATCAGCCAGAATTTCTTCCAGCTCAATTTCAACTAAATCAAAACCATTCTTTTTTTGGCTCCCACCAGCACTTAAGTGTCTCTGGCCTTGACTCCATCAATCTCCCCTACTACCACCTCAGGCTGAGGGTGGAACCTGGTGTCCTGGCCAATATTTATTCCTCAACCAACATCACTAAAACAGATTATCTGGTCATTATCACATTGCTGTTTGCGGGATCTTGCTGTGCGCAAATTGGTCGCCGCATTTACTACATTACAAAAGTGACTACACTTCAAAAGTAGGTCATTGGCTGTGAAGCACTTTGGGACATTTTGGGTCATGAAAGGCATTATATAAATGCAAGTGTTTCTATCTTTCTTTCTTTCTTGATGCATGGCTCGACCCTGAGCTCAACTTCCTTCCCACATCTGTTCTGTTACCCAAACTACTTCCTTCCACCTCTACATTATCTACTTCTGCCACACTTCCCTCTGCTGCTGAAACCATAGTCTACACTTCCATTACCCTTGAAGTTCTAAAGCTCTCCTGGCCAACCTCCCTAACTCAGTCCTCTACAAGCTTTAGCTCTTGTGAAACACTGCAGCCCACACCCTCACCCACATGAAGTCTCATAATCCCATTTCCCCTGTCCTGTCCAAACTCCACCGGCTCCCCTGTGCCTCAGCCAATGTCAAATTCAACATTCTCAACCTCACCTTCATGACCTTGTCCTGTCTTACTTTAGGGATATCGTCCTGCTTTACATCACCATACTCCTCCAGCACTGGGTGTTGCAAAATTGCACCGGTCTACAGTAGATATTCTCTTGGGTTCAGTATCACTGGTCACTCCTGTAAGCGGATTTTGCGTCCCCTATGAATAGGAGTGCCCCTTTACTGCCCAATACCAGGTTAAATGATAGCATGACCTGGGGATTGTACCAATAGACTCTTTGTCCTGTGTACTGGATATGATGATCTTGCATATGTCACTAAATCTGTTCTCCTATCTTTACAGACTGTGGACTGAAAGTACGCTAGTGAGGCAAGATTGATTATAAATCAACAAACTGGTTAATTTGACATGAAATATACGAATGAGCAGAATGCTGTTTTCCCAGTGAGATACTGTGTACTACTGTGCTCACCCCATGCCATAAAAATAATAAATATGCAACCTTGCCCTTGTAAAGGGCAAACCCACGTATAAGTTAGCCTTCCTCGTACTAACTGGCACTAACTGTTTCTGGTAAAGGCCTTATGTATTCATGTCACAGCCTTGAGTGTCACAGCCTCCATCACTGACAACAGAGTAAAACCTCTCTGTCTGATTGGCTGCCTTAGACTCAAACTGTACTAGGCTGACTTCTCCAGAGAGATAGAGACACAAATGGTGACTTTTGACCCCTTCCTGACCGGTTAGTCCGTTGAGCTGCCAATCAAAGTTATCGCATTAAATGAACCCCCATTCCCCATTGGTGTGAGATCCCCTGGTATCTGCATTGTCTCCTCAGCTCATTTGGATGAAAACCCATTCTAGCATCAGAACGCTAACTGCTCTGGAATGTGTTCAACAACTTCCCGTTGTCTCCAAACTAACATAACATGCAAAAGTACACAATTTAAAGGCTGTTTCATCTGCTATTCCTCCTAATCCCCTCAATCAACATTCCAGATGGCGTGTGTATCCCTAACCTGACCTTATATCAGTAACATCATATAAATTTTAATCAAAATCTCCGCTACGGCCAATAGACAAAAGGCCCAAATGTTACGCCAGGCCACCTGCAAGCTGGGACTCTCTACCTGGCTCCCTCCACCTTGCCACCTTCCTCCCTGCTTTCAAAAAACCTCACTAAACCCTTCACTTCAATCATGTTTTTGGTCCCCCCCCCCTATTTTTTCTGTTGCCCCTCCTGCTCGGCATCCACTGTAAATGAGCTCTGAGCTCCCTTCCTGTTCGTCAGAGACACAAGTGAAATGCAAGTTTTCGACCAAGTGCAACATGCTTGAATTTGCATCTAATCATGACAAAGAGATTCTGAAGCCTGATAAGTTTTATGCTCACACAGATCACTGGCCATCATGAAATGAAGCCCTCCAGTAGTGGCATGGATGGAGGAGATCACAAGCAACAATTCGATTCACGTCAGCAGTGGTCCTGTACCATCACATACTTGGAGCGAAATACTTCCATAGGAACATTAGTAAGAGGAGGAGGCCATTCAGCCCCTCAAGCCTGTTCCGCCATTCAATTAGATCATGGCTGATCAGTACCTCAACTCCATTTTCCTGCCTTTTCTCCATATTGCTTATTTCCCTTACCGAACAAAAATCTATCTTTCTCAGTCTTGATCATTTAAATTGACCCCCAGCATCCATAGCCTTTTGGGGAGAATTCCATCTACTATCCTTTGTCTGAAAAAATGTTCCTGATTTCACTCCTGAGTGGCCTGGCTCTAATTTTAAGATTGTGCCCCTTTGTTCCGGATTCTCCCACCGGAGGAAATTGTTTCTCTGTTTTTATTCTATCGAATCCCTATGTCTTTTTAAAGACCGTAATTAGATCACCCCTCAGCCTTCTAAACTCAAGGGTATGCAAACCATGTTTATTCAACCTCTCCTCATAATTTATCCTTTTAAGCTCCGGTATCATTCTGGTGAATCTGTGCTGCACCCTCTCCAAGACCAATATATCTTTCCTGAGATGCAGTGCCCAAAATGGAACATGGGTTGTTTTCACTGCAGATCCTGAGGTTCTCAGTAATAACCTTTTTAACACGTCAAAATCAGCTTTTCTTTCTCCTTTTCAAAAGGGAACGAATCCTCAAAGCAGCAGGTCACACGTTGAATCGTCCACAGCACCAACTTCAATTAGTGCACCAGATTTTGCTCTCTTCTGCTTTTTGGCTGAAATTGGCAAAGAGATGAATTCAGCCCCACAGTTAACAGATATAAGAATGGAAATTACTGTGAGTGAAATTCCCGTATGGACACTTAACACATTCGTATCGAATTCCCCTTCCTGTTATTTATCACAGGCATTAATCTTTTTAAAATATATGGGTAGATGCTTCCATTAAAATAACAGAGGGTGAAACTTAGTACAAGCACTGTGACAAAAATATATTTTTATCTGCGTTAGATTCTTGACTTGGATTACTTTTTACTAATAATAGCAGGAGAGGTTTAAAAAGATTCAGGTTCGCACAGATGTGACTAGACATATTTTGATAGGCAATAGCTCAAACCCAGAGGAGTTATCTGTATGTATTTGCTGGGCTGTACAAATATAATTTGGTAATTCTATAGCTGCTTCCTGATGGATAATGTGGTTCAGTAGGGAGCACTCTCACCTTTAGAGTCAGAGGTTATGGGTTCATAGCCCTACTCCAGAAGACTTGAGCACGTAATCCAGACTGACACTCCAGCGCAGTACTAAGGCAGTGCTACACTCTCAGAGGTGCTGTCTTTCAGATGAGACGTTAAACTGAGACCCTGTCTGCCCTCTAAGGTGGACATAAAAGTTCCCATGGCACTATTTCAAAGTTCTCCTGGTGTCCCTCAACCAACATCACTAAAACAGATGACCTGGTCATTATCACAGTGCTGTTTGTGGGACCTTGCTGTGTTTTCCTATATTACTACACTTCGAAAGTGCTTCATTGGCTGTAAAGCGCTTCGGGACATCCTGAGGTCATGAAAGGCGCTATATAAATGCCTGTCTTTTCTTTCTTTAAAAGTTTAAATGGCCCGACCTATTCCATTCAATCACAAATATCCTTTGTGATTGATGAAGAATGGCAGCAGAACCTTAAGAAATCAAAGATGTTGATTAAGGTGACTTTTCCAGCCTATATCAGTCATGGCTCAGTGGGTAGCACTGTGGCTGTGGATTCTAGGCCCCACTCCAGAGACTTGAGCACAAAATCTAGGCTGACACATCAGATAAGGTGTTAACTTGAGGTCCTGTCTTTAAAGAGGTAATTGTAAACAATTTTACAACACCAAGTTATAGTCCAGCAATTTTATTTTAAATTCACAAGCTTTCGGAGATTTTCTCCTTCCTCAGGCAAATGTTTCAAGAGCTCCTTGAAGCCTACGCATTTATACATATTGAACAATAATACATGGTGTTTACAGACTGCCCCTGCAACTGCCCGTTGCCAAGGCAATCACCGTGTTCAGACAGAGAGGTGTCACCTGCAGAACCCCCGAATACACATTCAACAAAAAAACAAACAGGGAAAAAAAACAGAGAAAAAAAACACAGAGAGAGGCAGAAACATCCGGAAGGCAGAGAGAGCCAGCAAATGACCCATTATATTAAAAACAGATAACATTTGTTCGCTGGTGGGGTAACGTGTAGCGTGACATGAACCCAAGATCCCGGTTGAGGCCGTCCTCATGGGTGCGGAACTTGGCTATCAATTTCTGCTCGACGATTTTGCGTTGTCGTGTGTCTCGAAGGCCGCCTTGGAGTACGCTTACCCGAAGGTCGGTGGATGAATGTCCATGACTGCTGAAGTGTTCCCCGACTGGGAGGGAACCCTCCTGTTTGGCGATTGTTGCGCGGTGTCCGTTCATCCGTTGTCGCAGCGTCTGCATGGTCTCGCCAATGTACCATGCTCTGGGGCATCCTTTCCTGCAACGTATGAGGTAGACAACGTTGGCCGAGTCACAGGAGTATGAACCATGCACCTGGTGGGTGGTGTCATCTCGTGTGATGGTGGTATCTGTGTCGATGATCTGGCATGTCTTGCAGAGGTTACCGTGGCAGGGTTGTGTGGCGTCGTGGACGCTGTTCTCTTGAAAGCTAGGTAGTTTGCTGCGAACGATGGTCTGTTTGAGGTTGGGTGGCTGTTTAAAGGCGAGTAGTGGAGGTGTGGGGATGGCCATAGCAAGGTGTTTGTCCTCATTGATGACATGTTGAAGGCTGCGGAGAACATGGCGTAGTTTCTCCGCTCCGGGGAAGTACTGGACGACAAAGGGTACTCTGTTGGTTGCGTCCCGTGTTAGTCTCCTGAGGAGGTCTATGCGATTTTTTGCTGTGGCCCGTCGGAACTGTCGATCGATGAGTCGAGCGTCATATCCCGTTCTTACTAGGGCGTCTTTCAGCGTCTGTAGGTGTCCATCGCGTTCCTCCTCGTCTGAGCAGAAGGTAGCAATGGAGTTGGCTTGGTTTAAACAGATTATGTAGTGATTTAGCTCAGTGCTCAGTACCACCTTGCTGTGTGCAGATTGTCTGCAATGTTTCCCTACAACAGTGGCGATGCTTCAAAAATACTTCATTGGCTGTGAAATGCCTTGGGACGCTCTGAAGTTGTGAAAAGCATTATATAAATGAGAGTTCTTTCTTTCTTCCACAAGGTCTGGAAACAGGTTGGCCAAAGTTCTGGTATAAATCAAAGAATCAAGGTTAGCAAATTTTTGATTGACTGCTGTGCCTCAGGTCTGCCAGAAGAAGGCAGGGTTAGTAATTGGCTGCAGTCCTTTATTGACAGCTCTGTGGCCAGAAAGCTACACCCAGGGTTTTTTTCTGTGGTTGCTTGAGCCCCGATGAACAGTCTTCAGCCAGCAAAGAAGTGGGGCTAGTTTGACTCAATGCAGGTAGTGTAGCAAGATGAATTGCAATAGGAAAACACCTAAGATCCAGCTTAGGTATAGATTCCCAGAACAGCACCATCTGATGTACAGGCTGAGCATTACCTTCACCTTCATGAGTCTACAGCACCAGTCACCGTGAAGCAATAATATAGCAAGAAATTATGTTCCTTGGAACATACAGCCTCCAATGTCTCCTTCATCATATTCATCAACTTGAGCTCATCCAAAACTCTGTTGCCCGTATCCTAACTCACGCCAAGTCCCATTCAACCATCACCCCTGTGCTCGTTGACCTACTTTGGCTCCCAGTCCAGCAACGCCTCGATTTTAAAATTCTCATCCTTGTCTTCAAATCCCTCCATAGCCTCACCCCTCCCTATCTCTGTAACCTCCTCCAATCCTACAACCCTCCGAGATCTCTGCGCTCCTCCAATTCTGGTCTCTTGTGCATCCCCGCTATCCTTCGCTCCACCATTGGCGGCCGTGCCTTCAGCTGCCTAGGCCCTAAGCTCTGGAACTCCCTCCCTAAACCTCTCTGCCTCTCTTCCTCTTTTAAGACGCTCCTTAAAACTTACCTCTTTGACCAAGCTTTTGGTCAGCTGTCCTAATATCTCCTTATGTGGCTCGGTGTCAAATTTTGTCTGATTACGCTTCTGTGAAGCACCTTGGGACGTTTTACTACATTAAAGGCGCTATATAAATGCAAGTTGTTGTTATGTGGCAAAACAAGTAGGAACAGGATGGAGAACTTGAGTGTATTCATGAAGAGAGACCTTGTGAATTTGTTACATTGGAGACCCATGTAGTGGGTGGTTTTCTGACATCTCACATGGAGAGTGAAGACATAAGTTCCTGAGGCAAGTACCATGTTATCCTTTCCCCAGAGCTCTCTTAAGGGGCATTGAGGAGTTGTTTTTAGGACCATGGGTGTTGTGTCTGTTAGCTATTTGGGTAGGAAGTTTTTTTCCATTTGTGCTCAGGATGTGGGTGATGCTGACAATATTGAAAAGGGGGCAATGGGTATAAATTCTCTGTGTTGTCAGAGCTGGTGCACTGAGTTCTAAGAGAGGTGATGTATTGAGAAATAACAGTAGAAATCCACTGTTTCAAAGTGAAAGGTTCATGCAGCCTGCCCTGACTTCCTTGGCAGCTGAGATATTCCTTATGGACCTTTTTCAGAGCAGCTGAGAAAACCTTTGGGGTAATTTTAAATTTTGGTGAAAGTGTAAAAGAGGAGATGTCGGATCATCCTCCCGTTGTCCATCTCTTCCGATTTCCCTTTCCATTGAAGTACTTGCTGGATTATTTCTTCAGGCTGCTGGTGTATTTCTACGTGTTTTAGGACATTCCCTATATTTGGATAAAGTTATAATATTCTATAGAGAGTGGGAGGTTTGGCATTTAAAATGTAGTGCTGAGAAAAGTTGCTTCTAGACATGAGTGGCCTGATACAGCTTCCTCTGGGAATTGAACATGATTGGGAGAATGAAAAGAGTCCACGCAGAGCAGGACAAGCTGCTAGGAGAGGAGGAGAAGGAGGAGGTGCAGGGCACTCAGCAGGAGGCCATATCCAAGGAGGTTCTTCAGGGACCAATTCTCTTACCTCAACTTCAGTGATGACCAGTGCATCAGGCGTCTGCGGTTCAGTAAAGAGGTCGTGACTAGAATTTGTCAACTGCTGCAGCCATTCCTGCAGCCCCAGAGCAGGGCAAGGACAGCATTGCCTGTGGGCCATCAAGGTAACCGTGGCCCTTAATTCTTACGGCTCTGGCTCCTTTCAGGCCGTTGCTGGAGAAATAAGTAACACCTCACAGTTTGCAGTGCACTGCTGTATAAGGGAGGTCACTGAGGCTCACTACACAATGAGAAACAGATTCATCTCATTCCCTCTTGCCAGACACAAGCACCAGGAGTATGCACAAGGTTTTGCTCGTGTTGCAGACTTCCCCATGGTGCAGGGTGTCAATGTCTGTATACGTATTGCGCTGCATGCTCCAAATCTGAACATATTCATGAACATATTCATTCCCTCAATGTGCAGCCAGTGTGCGACCACACACAGCGCATCATGCAGGTGAATGCCGCTATCCTGGCAGTAGTCATGATTCCTTCATCCTGTGGCAGTCCTCTGTTCCACCTGTATTTCAACCAGCACAGCAAGTCAAAGAATGGCTACTGAGCAACAAGGGTTATTCCCTCATGAAATGTCTCATTACTCCGGTCAGGAGCCCATGCACACGTGCACAGCAGGCCTACAATGAGAGCCATGCTGCCACAAGGAACATCACCATTGGCGTCCTCAAGCAAGGCTTCTGCTGCCTGGACCGCTCTGGAGGAGCCCGGCAGTACTCAGCTGAGCGAGTATCAAGACTTGTCATTGTATGCTGCATGTTACACAACCTCACCATTATGAGGGGACAGCCCTTGCCACCGCCTATCAGGCAAGAACCTGAGAAAGAAGAAGAGGCAGAG
This sequence comes from Heptranchias perlo, assembly GCF_035084215.1. NCBI lineage: Eukaryota > Metazoa > Chordata > Chondrichthyes > Hexanchiformes > Hexanchidae > Heptranchias > Heptranchias perlo. The sequence continues at coordinate 25,389,786 of NC_090358.1, forward strand.
GAAGAGGAGGAAGAAGTGGATGAGGAAGTGGAGGAAGAGGAAGGGAGGCCACAAGGTAGAAAGGCCTTTGTAGACCAGGGCTCTACGTGATCAGATTATTAATGAGAGATATCAGTAACCACAACGACACATCCCCATTTACCATCAGTCCCACACTCCTTACCTTTCCTCTCTCACATGATCGTCAAATTGTCCTCCTTATGATTACACACTGCTTCCTCCATCAGCTCATCGCAGAAATAAAAACCACCGCCAAATGTAAATGAAACACATGAAATTATGCAAACAAACTGATACTATTCACCCTTGTGCATTCCCTTAGTGCCTGTCGTTCGTTTGCCTTTACCTTTCCTAGTGCTCCTACGAGGTGCATCCCCAGTGGCTGGAGCATGGGTGGTGGAAGGCTGCTGACCTTCAATTGAGGAGACTGCAGATGGCCTTGGAGACAACCTCAAGCAGCTCTGGGCCCAGAGGGCCTGACTTCAGACTGCACCATCTCAGCCTGGGCTGCAGCAGTCTGGGCTGGCTGGCTGACAGGAACAGCAAGGGCACTGGAAGAGTGGCAGGGGTGGGAGCAGGAATGCTGTCATCCTGAGAGAGAACAGCAGGTTCGTCTTCCATGAAGCCACTGCCACTCTCCCGGGGCAGCGCCTCAGCACTCCTGGTGATCTGTTGGAAAACAGATTGCTGGACTGCTGTGACACCCTGGAAGCCCCTTTCAACAGTGGAATCCAGAGCCACGATAGCAGCAGTCTGAGCTTCCAAGGCAGCAGTCAGACCTTTGATGGCAGATGTTTGTGCTGCAATGGAAGCTGTGATATCGGTCATCAGACTCTGCGTCATGGTGGGTTCTACAGATGTGCTGATGGAGGTGACCACCTGTTCCATGTGGGAAAGGATGGGCTCCGAGCTCTGTGCAAAGCCCTGTGCCAAGTTGGAGCTGGACTCCTCCATGCCCCTTGACATCGTGCGCAGGCTTTCTGGCAGGCTTTCCAGTGCACCAAGAATTTGGTTGTGTACGTCCATCAGCCATCTTCTGTAGCCTGGCCCAGCGAAGTCATCATCTGACTCCTTGGCAGCAGAACCAGTATGCAGCCTCGCCCTCCCGCGAGCTGGCACCTGCAGTATCCGTTCCCCCCGCCCCAGCTCCTGCGCACTTGTGCCTGGTGTCTCACCACGTACAGGTCCCTCCTCTATCCCAGCCTCTCAACTACGTGCAGTGTGTCTGAGCTGCTGGCTGCGAGTGTAAGATCAAGTGACGATGTCTCTTCATCATCACTGTCAATTGCCTCTGCCTCCTCTGACTGGGCCGGTTCCAGTTCTTGGGTATCTGAAATGACAAAAGGACACGGGTTGAGTTGTGGTGAAGGGAGGGGAGAGGAGAAAGTAAGACGTGTGTGCTTACACCATCTGCAGCACGTGAGTCAGAAAAGATTGTGGGATGAGGGAGAAATGGGAAGAGAGAAGGAGAGACCCACATCATCGATCCCTCCAGCACTGCCAGTGGTCACAGCCTCAGCAATGGCCTATGCAATGATGGACAGCACTGTAGCCTCCATGGGAGTTAGGACGTGTAGATATGCCTGTCCTCCTCCAGTTCTTTACTGGTGCCTCCTGTTATGCGCCACCTTCTCCTGCAATAAAGAGGGAAGTGAGTGTCCTACAAGATGTTTGGGTGAATCGTTTCCAGTGTGTGAGACCTGTGAGTTGTGGGTGTGTGGCTTGCAACAGTGGTAATATGTGAGGGTCTACCCCCATGTATAACGGGCGGCCCATCCGATATCGCCCGTTTTACACTATCACCAAAGGTTAAAATCACCTCACTTGACTCTTGTTCATTCAGAAATTATCAGGATTGCTCTATAGAGGCAACTTGTTAGACAGGCCTGGAGGATTTTGATGGGGTTAGGAGGTTAGGAGGCGATACGTGCTATCAATAGGAGGGTGGAGATAGGTAGTGAGCAGGAACACTCCCGACCCATCCTCGTCCTCCGATGAAACATTCGTGCATCGATCACACTCCAAAATTAAGCAGATCTAAGTAATTAACAATAACATTTCCTTCATAACCCTCCCCTCCCCCCGCCCCCAGGAAACTTAGGCAATTAAAGGCATTTGAACTGTGCATAAGTTCTTTGACAGTTCGACAGAAAAAGGGAATCTATTGGCTGAGGTACTTGACATTGTTCCACGGAATATGAACTGGGTTAGGAGACGGTTTTCAATTTTCAAACTTTGTACGTTTCCTCTTACCTTCTGAAAAATCACAGTCAGATAATTTGTAAAGTAAATGTGGTGCAGATTTGGGGACAACAGGGCATTTCTTTGCTCACAATATCCCACATTCATAATCAAACTACACATTCTTTTCATGTATTTTCTCAATTGTTTTCCACATGTGCCTCCAAGAGTGAAAACACAGCAAGAAAGACACAGGAGCAATTAAATTGTTGCTATTTTGCAGAATGGCAAAAATGTACAACAACTTCACTTGACAGAGACTGACAGATCTCATTAACCCACGAATGCCACTTGTACCATGGTCCCATGTATTGATGACTGTATTGAGGCTGCTTTCTGCTCTCGCTCCAAACTGGAAAATTTCATCAACTTTGCTTCCAATATCCACCCTTCCCTCGCCTTCACATGGTCCACCTCCGACTCTTCCCTTCCCTTCCTCAACTTCTCTATCTCCATTTCTGGGGATAGGCTGTCCATCAATATCTGCTATAAGCCCACCGACTCCCACAGCTACCTTGATTATATTTCCTCCCACCCCCCTTCCTGTAAGGACTCTATCCCATTCTCCCAGTTTTTCCATCTGTCACATCTGTTCTGACGATGCCACCTTCCACACCAGTGCTTCCGATATGTCTTCCTTTTTTCTCAACTGAGGATTCCCCTCCGCTGTAGTTGACAGGGCCCTTGACCGTGTCCATCCCATTTCCTGCACTTCTGACCTCACCCCTTCCCCCCACCTCCCAGAACCACAATAGGGTCCCCCTTGTCCTCACCTTCCACCCCACCAGCCTCCACATTCAATGTATCATCCTCCGCCATTTCCGCCACCTCCAGCGCAATCCCACCACCAAACACATTTTCCCCTCCCCTTTCAGCATTCCGAAGGGACCGCTCCCTCCGCGATACCCCAGTCCACTCGTCCATCACCCCCAACGCCCACTCTCCTTCCCACAACCCCTTCCCGTACGAGCGCAGGAGATGCAACACCTGCCCCTTCACCTCCTCCCTTCCCACTGTAAAAGGCCCCAAACACTCCTTCCAGGTGAAACAGTGGCTTACTTGTAGCTCTTTCAATTTGGTAAACTGTATCCGCTGCTCACAGTGCGGTCTCCTCTACATTGGGGAGACCAAACGCAGATTGGGTGATCACTTTACTGAACCACCTCCCCTCAGTCTGCAATGTGACCCTGACCTGCCGGTCACTTGCCATTTTAATTCCCCATCCCACTCCCACTCCCATTCTGTCCATGGCCTCTTACACTGTTTCAATAAAGCTCAACAGAAGCTCAAGGAGCAGCACCTCATCTTTCATTTAGGAACTTTACAGTCTCGATTAGGCACTTTGCAACATTGATTTCAACAACTTCAGATCATAACCACTACTCCCATTTTTTTGGACAGCAAGTGCTGATAATGGTTCAGCTGTTGCCATTTGCAGCTCCTCTTGACCCATCTTTTGTTTCTTAACTTGTCCCATTCCCACCCTCCTTGCCTTGCGCCATCATCCCTTTTGTCAATTAATCACTCCTGCCCTCCACCCTCTCACAGACTGTTCTTTCCTCCCCTCCCCCCTTTCCCTGACTCTGTACTTGCTTAAAAACTGTTAAATCTTTACTTCTTCCAGTTCTGACGAAAGGTCATCGACCTGAAACATTAACTCTGTTTCTTTCTCCACAGATGCTGCCTGACCAGCTGAGTATTTCCAGCATTTTCTGTTTTTATTTCAGATTTCCAGCATCCGCAGTATTTTGCTTTAGTATTGTGCCTTCCACCATCCCATCACTACAATGAATCATTATATCGCCATCTCTCTCTCTCTTTCTTTCTCTCTTACTCTTCCTCAAGGTGTCAGCCTCAGCTCAGTGGGTAGCTCCCTCACCTCTGAGTTAGGAGGTTGTGGGTTTAAGACCCACTCCAGAGACTTGAGCACATAATCTAGGCTGGCACATCAGTCCAGTACTGAGGGAGTGCTGCACTGTCGGAGGTGCCGTCTTTCAGGTGAGTCATTAAACCGAAGCCCCATCTGCAGAAAAAGACCAGGGTCCATCCAGTTCAGCTTCCACCATCTTTGTAGTCGCATGATTCAACGATAATGGAGTTGTTGACCAATCAAAGCAATCAATCTCTATCAATTAGTCTACAACAGACCCAGACATGAGGTGAGGAAACCCCCAGTGGTGGAGAGCTTTGGGAACCGTGGGCTCGATTTTCAAAGGGTGGTGGGATGGGAGTGGGGCGAGGGGACAATGGACACGCGGTAAACCCGGATAATAAAATCTTACCGTTCCCAAAGCGATCGCGAGTTAATTGATGGCCCTTAACGTGGCTTCCGGGTTTGCCGTCCGAAAGCTGCGCAGTGGGCGGACTGCGCACCCGCATGACAGGCTGTCAGCTGGAGCGTCTACATTTAAAGGGCCATTGCTCCAAAGGCATTTGCTGGAGCAAAGACCAAGAATAGAGAATATGGAGCAGCACAGGGGCAAGGCTGCTCCAAGATTCAATGATGCTTCACTTCAGCTGCTACCGGCCGGGGTGAGGAGGAGAAGGGAACTGTTTTACCCGGCCGATAGGAGGAAGTGCCCTGTTTGTGCCTGGCTCGAGTTGGCAGAGGAGGTCACCAGCAGCAGCAACATCTCCCGCACCTGGATCCAGTGCAGGAAGCATTTCATTGACTTAGCTAGGTCAGCAAAAGTGAGTACACTTACTGATTCTCCTGCATTCCGTGTCCGCACATCACCCCCCAAGCCCCCCACCAACCCCCCCCCCCACCCCGATAACTCACTCTGCACTGCCAAGACTACTCCATCACATCACTCCTCAACCCACTTAAGGCTCATCCTCATCTTACCTTCACATCCTGAGCACTTCCTCACCTCCCAATTTGTGACCCCACCACTACCACTCACCCCAATCCTGATCCAATGTGGTGTCTCTGTCTCATACTCACCCTCTGATGCACCTCTTTCACGGTCAGCCTCACCCAAACCAATGCATTCATCAGCTGACCACTTCACCCTCACTCACTCACACGTCTGTACTTTCTCCCCTTCTAGGAGAAGAGAGCCCAAAATGCCCGCGAGAGGGCGAGGACTGGAGGGGGGCCACCACAAATAGTGGTCCTCACAGACATGGAGGGGGAGGTCCTGTGGATCAGCCGCACCCTCGAGTGCCTGTCCGTCTGGGACACCGAGACTGGCACCCCACAAACGTCTGGTGACACAACTTTCACATTCATCACATACCATTTTTTTTATTCGTTCATGGGATGTGGGCGTCGCTGGCAAGGCCGGCATTTATTGCCCATTCCTAATTGCCCTGGAGAAGGTGGTGGTGAGCCGCCTTCTTGAACCTCTGCAGTCCGTGTGATGACGGTTCTCCCACAGTGCTGTTAGGAAGGGAGTTCCAGGGTTTTGACCCAGCGACGATGAAGGAACAGTGATATATTTCCAAGTCGGGATGATGTGTGACTTGGAGGGGAACGTGCAGGTGGTGGTGTTCCCATGTGCCTGCTGCTCTTGTCCTTCTAGGTGGTAGAGGTCGCGGGTTTGGGAGGTGCTGTCGAAGAAGCCTTGGCGAGTTGCTGCAGTGCATCCTGTGGATGGTACACACTGCAGCCACAGTGCGCCGCTGGTGAAGGGAGTGAATGTTTAGGGTGGTGGATGGGGTGCCAATCAAGCTGGCTGCTTTGTCCTGGATGGTGTCGAACCACTTGAGTGTTGTTGGAGCTGCACTCATCCAGGCAAGCGGAGAGTATTCCATCACATTCCTGACTTGTGCCTTGTAGATGGTGGAAAGGCTTTGGGGAGTCAGGAGGTGAGTCACTCGCCGCAGAATACCCAGCCTCTGACCTGCTCTTGTGGCCACAGTATTTATGTGGCTGGTCCAGTTAAGTTTCTGGTCAGTGGTGACCCCCAGGATGTTGATGGGGGGGTTTCAGCGATGGTAATGCCGTTGAATGTCAAGGGGAGGTGGTTAGACTCTCTCTTGTTAGAGATGGTCATTGCCTGTCATTTGTCTGGCGCGAATGTTACTTGCCACTCATGAGCCCAAGCCTGGATGTTGTCCAGGTCTTGCTGCATGCGGGCTCGGACTGCTTCATTATCTGAGGGGTTGCGAATGGAACTGAACACTGTGCAATCATCAGTGAACATCCCCATTTCTGACCTTATGATGGAGGGAAGGTCATTGATGAAGCAGCTGAAGATGGTTGGATGAATTGATGTTAACAATGCTTGGCATGTTGAACACCTCAGTATGCTCATCGTCACATGACACATCTATGATGATGCTTAATATTGCCTTCTGTTCTCTTACAGGCCTTTCAACAACCGCAATGGTGGCAGAGGACGATTCCTCAGAGGAGCTCCAGGCCTCTGAGGCGCAGCATCACATCTTAGTGAGCCATCCACCAGCGCAGGTACTCGCACCTCGGAGGGTTCCAGTAGTCAGTTAGTTGGGTTGGCACTTGGTGAGTCACCACACACAAGTGAGCACGAGCAGACACTGGTGGCAGGGGCAGCTGTGGAGAGTCCGCGTCGGTGGGCACACTCCTCTCCAGGCTCTGCTCAGCTGGACGCAGATGCTGAACCCCGGGGGCCATTCTTTAAAAGGAGAATGATCGAGGGGCAGCAGCATATTTGCGAGGTACTGGAACAGGTGCCACGCGCACTCTCCACAATAACGCAGAGGATGGAGGAGTCCAACTCCTGCATGAGTGGAATGGTGGCACAGGTACGGGAGGAAATCTCTGAGATAGTGTCACAGGGACGTGAGGAACTGTCTGAGATAGTATCATATGTAACTGCTGAAATGTCTGAGACAATGTCGCAGGTAGGTACAGGAATGTCTGTGATGGAGTAAAGGCTAGCCTCCATTGAGCTTCAAGCATGGCTCACAGATGAGTCCATTCAGGCCCTGACAACAGCCGTTCGGATTCAGGGTGAGCAACTTTCTGCCACCTTAAACAGGCTGACAGATACTTTAGAAGTGGCCTTCCAAGGCATCACACATGTCCTCCAAACTGTTGTCCACCAGGGTGGTAGGAGTGATGTGGCCCTGGCCCAGAAGAGGGATGATGGCGAAAGGGGACATGGAAGTGGAGACGCCACTCAAAGCGCTCCACCGTCTCAACCATTGCCCCCCTCTCATCCAGTACCCACAATGCTGCCTCCTCTCCAGGTGGCGTGGTCTGCCCCTGCACAGGTGCAGGTGGAGCAGTCTTTGGAGGGGCCCTCACAGGCTCCAAAACCCAGAGGGCGTAGGCTGAAAACATCTAAGCAGTCATGAATAACCTGCCACTACCTCTGCTGCAGCCACAGGGGATGCACCACATAAAAGTAGCAGGAAGAGAAAGGCTAAGGTTTTGCGATCACAAAGGGGATGCACAGGGTGTCTGACAGACAGTCATGTTTTTCGTTTATGTTTGGTTTTTGTTAAACTCACATTAAAAATTTTTTTTATTCATTCATGGGATGTGGGCGTCGCTGGCAAATCCAGCATTTATTGCCCATCCCTAATTGCCCTTGAGATAATATCATTCTCAAGATGACATCATTCTCACCACTACTGGCATGTCTTGCCCATTCTTGACTGGCTTTTGTGATAGGGCCCTTTCATGTGCTTCACCATGAACGGCGACACTTGATGCCACCCAGTGGGTCACTTTACAGTGGGTGTATGTGTAGTTGCAGGACTGTTTTGTGCAGGGAATGGGGGGAGGGAGGGGGGGAGGGAGGTCTGGTGTTGGTGCTGGTCTTTCCAGTTGGTGTGAGGACTGGACCCTTCTCACTTCCTGATCTTACGAGAGTCGTTCACAAATGAGTGACTCCCTGGCCTCACGAGCAGCAAGGTGAGCCGCTGCTCTGCCCATGGGCTCGTCTTCCTCCTCGTCTTCCTCCTCCTGCCCCTGCTCCTCCTCAATGGGGATGGCAGATGTGGATGGTGGATGAGGGGCTGGGGCATCCTCAACTGGTATCCCTCTCGGTTTCGCCATGTTGTGCAGGACACAACACACTGAACGTACTGAAGCGCTCACCGAAATCGCATCTTGAGCAGCCCTATCGCAGCTGTCACGATTCCTTCATTCTGTGGGAATCCAACCTCCCGGGCCTCTTCCATGCACCGAACACCCTTAAGGGCTGGCTCCTCGGGAACAAGTGATACCTCCTGCACACGTGGCTCATGACACCTCTGAGGAAACCCATCAGCGAGCAACAGCGTCGATACAACGACAGCCACATCGCCACCAAGTCTATAATTGAACATGCGATAGGGCTACATCCTCAAAAAACTCGAGTAGATTTGTCAAACACGATTTCCCTTTCATAAAACCGTGTTGACTCTACCTAATCATTTTATGATTTTCTAAGTGCCCTGTTACTACGACCTTCATAATAGATTCTAGCATTTTCCCTGCTACTGATGTCAGGCTAACTGGTCTATAGTTCCCTGTTTTCTCTCTCCCTCCTTTCTTGAATAGCGGGGTTACATTTGCTACCTTCCAATCCACGGGGACCATTCTAGAATCTAGGCATTTCTGGAAGATACAATGGCAAGAATTCCTAACAAATTACTTTGGACAGGCAAATTACAAAGACCCCGATATTAGTGGGGAGGTGAGATGGCAGCGGGGGGAGGGGGTGGTGATTGGGCGTGTGGGTAACCCGCCCAATAAAATCTGTCCATTTCCTATGTGATCGCGGGTCAATTGGAGCCACTTAACGTGGCTTCCAGGTTTGCCGTTGGAAAGCTGCACAGTGGGCGGACAGTTGTCCTGTATCACAGACTGTCAGCTGGAGGAGCTCTATTTAAAGGGGCAGTCCTCCAATGGCTGCTCCTGGAGCAAACACTCATACAGCACATTGGAGCAGCACAGGGGAAAGGCTGCTCCTAGATTTAGCGATGCCTCACTCCAGGTGCTACTGGATGGGGTGAGGAGGAGGAATGTCTTCTACCCGGCGGACGGGAGGAAGAGGCCTGCCTCTGCCACCAAGAAGGCCTGGCTCGAGGCAGCAGAGGAGGTCACCAGCAGCAACAATATCTCCCGCACCTGGATCCAGTGCAGGAAGCACTTCAATGGCCTAACTAGGTCAGTCAAAGTGAGTACACTGACTCATTCTCCTACATTCCGTCTTCCGCATCACTGCCCCCACCCCCCAACTCATTCTGCACTGCTAACACTAGTCTATCACATCACTCCTCACACCCACTTAAGGCTCATCGTCAACTTACCTGCACTTCCTCACCTCCCCATTAGTCACCCCACCACTACCACTCACCCCAATCCTCATACAATGTCATGGCTCTATCTCATACTCACCCTCTGATTCATCTCTTTCACAGTCAGCCGCACCCAAACCGGTTGGTCATCGGTTGGCCACGTCACCATCACTCACTCACGCATCTGTACTTTCTCCCCTTATACAAGAAGAGAGCCCAGAATGCACAGGAGAGGGCGAGGACTGGAGGGGGGCTGCAACAGATCTGTGTTCTCACAGACGTGGAGCAGGAGGCACTGGAGCTGAGCTGCACCCTCGAGTGCCCGTCCATCGGGGACGCTGAGACTGGCACCCGACAAGCATCTGGTGACAGAACTTTAACATTCAGCACAGACAATATGAATTGATGTTAACATGCCTCACCATCTCCAGCACCTCAGTTTGCTCATCGCAACATGACACATCTATGATCATGCTTAATGTTGCCTTCTGTTCTCTTACAGGGCCTTCTGCGACCGCTGTGACGGCAGAGGGTGATTCCTCAGAGGACCTGCCGGCCTCTGAGGGGGCACCATCACATCTGAGCGAGCCATCCACCAGCGCAGATACACACACCTCGGTGGGTCCCAGTCCACAGTTAATTGGGGTCGCACATGGTGAGTTATCACTCACATGTGAGCACGAGCAGGCACTGGTGGCAGGGGCAGCTGTGGAGAGTCCGCGTCGGTGGGAGCACTCTCCTCCAGGCTCTGCTCAGCTGGAGACAGATGTTGAACCCTGGGGGCCATCCTTTAAAAGGAGAATGATCGAGGGGCAGCAGCACATTTGCGAGGTGCTGGAACAAGTGCCACGCGCACTCTCCACAATCGCGCAGAGGATGGAGGAGTCCAACTCCTGCATGAGTGGAATGGTGGCACAGGTACGTGAGGGAATCTCTGAGATAGTATCATGGGTAAGTGCAGGAATGTCTGCGATGGAGGGAAGGCTAGCCTCCGTGGAGCTTCAAGCATGGCTCACAAATGAGTCCAATGAGGCCCTGACAATGGCTCTTTGGACTCAGGGTGAACAACATTCTGCCACCTTAAACAGGCAGGCAGATACACTAGCACTGGCCTTACAAGGCTTCACACGTGTCCTCCAAACTTTCATCCAGAAAAGTGGTAGGAGTGGTGTGGGCCTGGCCCAGGAGAGGGTTGATGGCGAAAGGGGACATGGAAGTGGGGACTCATTCAAAGCGCTCCCACATCTCACCCGTTGTCCCCCTCTCAACCAGCATCCGCAATGCTGCCTCCTTTCCAGGTGGCCGAGTCTGCCTCTGCACAGGTGCAGGTGGAGCAGTCTTTGGAGGGGCCCTCACGGGCACCAAAAACCAGAGGGCGCAGGCCCAAAGTATCTAATCGGTCAGGGCATGAACAAGAGCAACCTGCCACTACCTCTGCTGCAGCCACAGGGGATGGACCATGTGGAAGTAGTCGGAAGCGAAAGGCGAAGGTTTTGTGAGCACGAAGAGGATGCACAAGGGTGTTTGACGATTGGTCATGTTTTTTATTTATATTTGCTTTTTGTTAAACTCACATTAAATATTATTATTGTCTCCACTACCACTACCTCTTGACCATTCCTGACTGGCTTCTGTAATAAGGCCCTTTCAGGAGGTTCACCATGAACACCGACACTTGATGCCACCCATTGGGTCACTCTACAGTGGGTGTATGCGTAGTTGGAGGACTGTTTTGTGCAGGGTTGGGGGGTGCTGGTGTGGGCGCTGCTCTAACGTGGTGGTGTGAGGGCTGGACTCTTCACACTGTCTGATGTTAGGAGAACCGTTCACATATCAGTGACTCCCTGGCCCCACAAGCAGCCAGGTGAGCCACCGTTCTGCCCATGGGTTGCTCCTTCTCCTCCTCCTCCTCCTCCGCCTCCTCCTCCTCCACCTCCTCCTCTTCAATGTGGGTGGCTGATGTGAATGGGGCCTCCTCAAGTGGCACCCCTCTCTGTTGTGCCATGTTGTGCATCTTGAGCAGCCCTATAGCATGCTCAATTCTAGACCTGGTACTAACGTGGCTGTCGATATATCGACGCTGTTGCTCACTGATGGGGTTCCTCAGAGGTGTCATGAGCCATGTATGCAGGGGGTATCCCTTGTCCCCGAGGAGCCAGCCCTTGCAGGTGTTCAGTACGTGGAAGAGGGGCGGGATGTTGAATTCCCGGAGGAATCCTGGCAGCTCCCAGGGTATCTGACGCACACGTGAAGGAATCTTTTGCTGTGGTCGCAAACGAGCTGAGTGTTGATGGAGTGATAGCCCTTCCTGTTGATGAACAGTCCTGGCTCATGCAGAGGTGCTCGTATTGCTATATGGGTGCAATCAATTACACCCTGCACCCATGTGAAGCCAGCCACAGCGCGGAATCCCACTGCCCTCTCCATCTGGCTGAGGTCGTCCATGGGGAAGTTGATGTAGTGCAAGGCCCTGCGAAACAAGCTGTCCGTGACCTGACTTATGCACTTGTGTGCAGACGACTGAGAGACCCTGACGATGTCCCTGGTGGCACCCTGGAATGATCGGGAGTCAAATAAGTTGAGGGCAGTGGTGACTTTGACAGCGACAGGTAATGAGATGCTGCTCGGGCCCAGCCGGGAGCAGCTCGGCATGAAGGAGGCTGCAGCTGTCCGCGCCAACCTGGCGACTGACTCTGAGCCTCCGTATGCACTGCTCCTCAGAGAGGTCCAGGAAGCTGAGCCTCGGTCTGTAGACCCTGTGGCGAGGGTAGTGCCTCCTGCAACGTCGCTCTCTCTGTTGTTGCCCTCCGTGTTGTTGTGCAGGTGCCTGTGGCGGAGCACCGTGTTGTGCAGCTCCACGTGGTGGAGGTGGACGCCGTGCCTGGCGAGGCTGGTGATGTTGCTCGTCCTCGAATGCAGCCATGGCCTCCCCATCCTGACGGTGTGAGTTCGAGGGGGTCCGCAAAGTAGTTAAATATGTTTGCACAGCAGAGTTTTGGGTGGAAAGTGAGAATTTTGAGTGAAAACACAAAGGTGTTGCAGCCAAAACTTTGTCTGAAGTGACAGAGTGCCCTGCTGCAATAAATGCCGTTTTCCCCCCACCTGTCAAATAATCATTTGTATCTCCCACTGACTGCTGGCTGAAACACGTCTTTTGCAACAGGGAGTGTTTCTCACAGCACGGGAAACACGATGAGGATCCTTCAAAATCACACCCCTGCCAAAATGTCTTGTCAATCAAGTAGTTCAACTACCTCAACTATCTGACAAACTCTGGAAATTATCATCTCGCCGGCTTTAATTGCCGGTGGGACTTCCGCATTCGGGAGGCACGCGTGCACCCAGACTGGTCACTGGGGAACCCGGAAGTCAGCAGGTTGGAGCCGGGCTCCGAAGCCGCTCCGGATTTCAACGATTTTCTGCCCCCAACGCATCCGCTCCTTCACCCGAAAATCGGCACCATAGAATGGGATGCCTGTGCTTAGATACATGGCAAGTCCCCAGTCTTTGCTGAGCCGTCAGGGAGACACACAGTAAAGACCACCCCTCCTACTACCATGGCTGCAGTGTATACTATCTAGAGGATGCCCTGCAGCAACTGGCCAAGACTTCTTCGGTGGCACCTCCCAAACCCGAGACCTCCACCACCCAGAAAGACAAGGGCAGGTACAGGGGAACATCGTCACCTCCAAGTTCCCCTCCAGGTCCCCCTTCATCCCGACTTGGACATACATCGCTGTTCCTTCATTGCCGCTGGGTGAAAATCCTGGAACTGCCAACCTAACAGCACTGTGGGAGAACCTTCACCACACGGACTGCAGCGGTTCAAGAAGAGGGCCCACCACCACCTTCTCAAGGGCAACCGGAGTGGACGATAAATGGCAGCCTTGCCAGCGACGCCCACATCCTGAGAATTAATTTTAAATAAAGACAAGGAGATCTCCTACAGAGTCTGGGAATGGTAGAGATTACAGCCGGCTACAGAGCCTGGAGAGCAGGCAGACTGTCTGTCGCCATGTCTGAATGACAGTGTGAGATGTGAGGTACCTCAACAAAAGGAGATGAATAGACATAAACGTTAATAAAAAGGTTCCTAAATGCGAATATATCAATGAAGTGAGTTGTGGTTGACTGAGATTATTCTCTGGCTCTATGTACGAATCAATCACATTTAGATTTTAAGTTAATGATACTGTTTTATTTAGCAGAAAATGTCAAAACATAGAGCCCTAGTTCATTAAAACACAACGGGGGATAATATCAGCTGGTAAAATATGTCTCCAATTATAGATCCTAATAAAACTTTATAAGGTGCATTAAATTCCATGAAGCCACAGCATTGTTTTCTCATGAAATTAATTTCAATACAGTCACAATTCACCTTTTGGTCCATGGAAGAACGCCAGTCAGATGGGCTCTTTAAGATAAAATCCCATTATGTGTTTCCTTTAGCCACAGGCTGTTGAGGAATCTATTGAAAGCTGACTCACTTCGAGGCCCAGCGTTCACTCGTAAATATGACCATTGTATAGATCAGACAGAAACACCTGAGAATAGTCATCTGACGGTAACATATCTGAAGACAGAATGTAGCAAATGAAGGGAGTCAGGTTAATTTATCAGTGTCAGATAACAGGACAGGGTAGATTTATTATCAATGTAGACTCCCATTACTTCCCTCAGATATAATGAACAGACCAAGTCCATGCTGGTTAGAGAATGATAATGGACTCACCTCTGCAGACATAAATAGAGACAGACTGAGGTGGGGCATGTATCAGATTGTGCCTTTTTACCCCTCAGCCCTAGATGGTTGGTGAACTCATCACATAAATTGATCAATACTTAGGCCCCAATATTTACAGGGAGGCGGGGAGGGAGTGGGGACCCGTGTCCATGGCCCAGAAACCCGGAAATACTGGGAAGGCGGAGGTCCTGCCGAATTTAACGGCAGGACCTCATTAAAAAAATTTCACTCCGTTTCTCACCTGGCAGCCGGCCGGATTGAAAAGCTGACCGGCTACCGGGCGGGAAAGCCTGCTGTACAAGGCCGTAGTCAGGGACCCTTGGGGACGGTCCCCAGCAGGCCAGAAGATCGGGGGTCAGTGGGGGGGGGGGGAGGGCTCAGAGCGCGGCAGCAAGGAGGGAGGGAGGGAGAAATCGCAGGGGTGGGGTGGGGGGCGAGCGATAGAGATCGCGGGGTGGGAGGGGGGTCGACTGATCGCAGAGAGGGAGAGATCACAGCAGAAGATTTGCTTTTGGGGGGCTGGGGGGATGCACTCCTGCTCCTTCTGGCCCACAAGCAGTGGTGGAAAAGTACTTACCTGCTGGATCCGGTCGTTCTCACCTCCCTTCAGTCGTCGGGTTTCTCGAGTCCTGGGAATCCCGACCCATAGCCGTTAAATTCAAATGGCTTCCAAAATCTGAGTAACGCAGCCTCATTAATATATTGTAATCACTGACCTTCTCACCTCTCCATTGCGGGTTACTCGGCCGCCCTCCAGCCCGCTGTGGTTAAATCGGAAGTTGGCGCATTCGAGGCAGGCTGGGGTCGAGTTTTACACTTTTAACAATGAAACCCTAACCCCCCCCCCCCCCGACCCCCGCCCGCCCATCACGGGGGGACGGGGGGTTAATATTTTCCCCCCCTTGGGTTAGAGCCAGCTCTGAACAGATTTCTGTTTCTAAAATTACTAAAAATGTCCTGGCAAAAAATCTAGCAATTGAGAATACAGATGAAGGAAAGACTAGATTACTGGAAGTAATATGTATGGAGAATTGAATTCCCCAGACTGGAGTTGATGTCTATCAAAAAATATGACGCTAACCAAAACATCATCTTGTATTTCCTCATTTCTGACAAAAGTCCAAAGGATTGTTTATAAACTGAACTAAAGACGGAGAAGGATTTCTGGACAATTCCCCGATTTATTATTTTTAGTAAAACATTTGTACTTCTCTGCCTCTCCAAGATAGGCGCAGCACTGAATCTGGTTAATAAATTAATGTTCAGTCTTTGCTTTAAGCTTTCACATTCAATGGAGATTCACAATAAACGGCGGGGTGGGGGGGTGTTGGGAGGGTGGGTGGTTGAGGAGAGCTGTAACAGGATAACGCATTTGTAATTTTAAAACTCAGCCAAAGGCCTTGGGCCAATGTTTTTTCCTAGGTGTGTGCTTCACATAAATTCGCTGTCCTGCCCTAAATTCTGAGAGGCTGGAAATGATCCGCTGTGACATCATACATTTGCCTGGGATTTTATGACATTCTCCATAAAACTTTGAGATTCAGCCAGATAACACTCGCTGTAAAATTCGAGTGGAGAACAAACAAGCTTGGTCTGCAAACATATTTAATAAAAATGTAGGATCAGATCAGCAGACTCCCATTGATTTCCTCTCAAAGGCCGTCCGTTGTGAAGGGTAATGAGATATGTAATGAAGCTACTTATAGAACAAGGATGAATAGCGAAACCTTGAGACCTTTGATCTCCGCACACCAACAATGTTGGCTAATGGCTTCCCATCATGCACCTCGCTCGTTGACAAGTTGTCCATTGGTGTCCTGCCTTTATATTAAATCAAATTTCCTTCTCAATGCTTTCTCCTGAGTCCATGTTGGCCTTGGGAGTTAAGTTTGGCAAAATCCTTCTTTCAGGGAAAAAAAAATAAAAATAAGAAGCTACTGTTTGGAAATTGCAGTCGACAAATCACGACAGATTAAATGCCAAGCTCAGCAGCTGCTACTCAACAGCTAAACCTGATCTTTCTTTTAATATAAGGGCTGCTATGCAAAATCCGAAATGCTCAGCGTCGTGTTTGTTGCACAGTATATTTTATGCCTTCAATAGAGTCCACACCTTCAGGGGAGGAGGAGGGGAGAAGAGAGATGAGGAAAAGAGAAAGAGGAGAAGAGAGATGA
The DNA here is from genome assembly GCF_035084215.1 of Heptranchias perlo. Taxonomy (NCBI): domain Eukaryota; kingdom Metazoa; phylum Chordata; class Chondrichthyes; order Hexanchiformes; family Hexanchidae; genus Heptranchias; species Heptranchias perlo. The sequence continues at coordinate 25,406,166 of NC_090358.1, forward strand.
GATGAAAATAGAAAGAGGAGTGGAGGGGGTGGGAGGGGAAGACAGGCGAGAAGAGGAGAGGAAAAAATTGTTGGAAATAAAATTGCAAAATCAGTATCAAAAATGGTTTCTTCATATTTTTGTCAAATATTTACACTAGAAAAAAAATATGTTTGCTCCAAAAATTGAAGAATGAGCACAGAAAAATGGAGCTATCAGAAAAGCACCTTTTCCCACCTCTTCCTGCTCAGCATTCCAAGAGCACTACGGGTTCACATCTCTCATGACTGCGGCCTTTAGAACAAAGCCAGGAGTTTGGTGTAGTGACGCTATCTTCATTACCCCGCCAGCTCCTGCTTGTCACATCCAGGACACTCTTTGTTCTGGACACTGTTCAGAGCCTTTCTCCTCTATTTCCCTACAGTGTTCAGAGGGTGCAGCTATCAGACGTTCTGTGAGTTCCTCCAGTGGCCATTTCTATAGTGGTCGGTTGAGGTGACCAGTCGACTGTCAGCACATTGAGCTCTCAATGGAGTCCAAGATACTTTTATCGGACATAAGGTACAGAGTTAGTCTAAGAAAGGATGTTAAAAAACTTGAGACCATTGATCCTCAGACACTCAAAATACTTTCAGTAGCTTCATGTATAGTGTCTGTTGACAGGTTGATGCAAGGAACAATAAATTAATAAGATACAGTGTGGAAATGCAGCTCTGATATTCAGCCAGTATCTTAAGCCCATGTTATTGTATTTTGTTTCTGTTAATTTAAAATGAACAGACACTTCCAGGTCTCCTATAGGGAAATCTTTTTTCTTGATTGGTCATGACAACCCCTGACAAATTCTATTTGGATTTTATTGTGAGACAAATCTCATTATGAATCTATTATTTTAAAAATCTGGTTAAAAATATTTATGATGTTTTCATAAAAATCTAATTTGACTCAACCAGTCCAATGTGACATTTGGGTGTTCCAGAATCCCTACTGAGTAAAACACATCCTTCTCTCTGAGTGCACCAACCATACTGTGCAGTTAGTTTAAAGTTTAACGCAGATAATTTGTCCAAAGGAGGATAATCACCAAGTAGTTAGCGTTTGGTGCAAATTCCACGGACTGGAGTTTAACTATTGGGTGAGATTTTGCTCTTCCTGTACCTGGGACTATTCAACACAGGAATACTGGACAAGGTCCTTCACGATGTGCTCCCCCCACCCAGTTTTCACTGAACCCAGGAGATTCAATAAGCCCGGGCACAAGAATAGAAAATCTGCCCCATGATATTGATATACGCACTCAATGAAGGGCCCCGTTTTTAAAAAAAAGTTGGTCCTTATTTAATCCTTAGGCCTTTATTCAAGGCTGAAATATAACTACCGCAAAGAAAAGGAATTCAAAAAACATTCAAGTTACTTGTCGAGTGAGGTCCACCTTTTATCTTGATCCTCAGGTACGTGATCTCTAGTCTCCATGATAACTTGACGGCCCTTTGTTTATTTGAACCTGAGTACAAGCAATTTGGCTTTGGAATTATCGTTGCCGTTTCGCAGCCTGAAATGGCATTAGCCACGAGTGTGTTGGAGAGACTGGCAGAAAAGACCCCACTGACAGAAAGCGACAGCTGTGGAAATCACTGAAAGGGCAGCAAATTCTCCTCCTGTCTCAGCCTGGAATGAAAGCTCAAGGGAACAATAAAGCAAGCTGGAGCTGCAATTGTATCGCTGGAACGTTTACATTTGGGTAGCAAGAGTGACCTCTAGTGCATCGAATGCTTGTGGCCTTAAGGTATCCAGAAGCTTACACTTCCTGCAGCAAATGGAACTAGAATTTGGGTGTAGTATAGTCCACTCCTCTTAATTCAAGGTTGCTTAATTCAAATAATCTGATACTTCAATACTTCTTAACACTAAATTCAAACTTTATGATGCTTAGTTCAAATTGTTGGATAATTCATAATTTTTTAACTGCAAAGGCCAACAACAACAACAGCAACAACTTGCATTCATATAGCGCCTTTAACATAGTAAAACGTCCCAAGGCGCTTCATAGGAGCGCTATCAGACAAAAATTTGACACTTTGAAAAAAAAAAGGACAGTTGACCAAACATTAGGTCAAAGAGGCAGGTTTAAAGCAGAGTCTTATAGGAGGAGAGAGAGGTAGAGAGGCAAAAAGGTTTGTGGGGGGGGGGAATTCTGGAGCTTAGGGTCTAGGCAGCTGAAGGCACGGCTGCCAATGGTGGAGCGAAGGAGATGGGACATACACAAGAGGCCAGAGTTGGAGGAGCGCAGAGATCTCGGAGGGTTGTAGGGCTGGAGGAGGTTACTGAGATAGGGAGGGGCGAGAAGATGGAGGGATTCGAACACAAGGATGATAATTTTAAAATCGAAGCGTTGGTGGACCGGGAGCCAATGTAGGCCAGCGAGCACAGGGACAATGACTAGATTGTCCTTCATGTTCTGTTATATTTTTAGCTAAAGGACGAATGTCTCAATGTGACAATTACTGTGAAATGGAGAAAAGGTGATGTTTTCTCACAGATTATTTCAAGTCAAAAGGTGATTTAGTTATTGGACTGCAACACTGGAACTGACTGCCTTCTCATAACTGATACTCACCTCTTCATAACAAACTTTGAAAGTGGGTTCTAATAATTTGTACACAGATGCTGCCTGGGTTATAAGACAAGCACCATCTATACTCTGCTATAAAGAAGAGGCTGCAATATCTTAAAGATATTCATAGCAACCTGTTAATGTGGCCAGAATTCTAAACCTAATATTTTTTTAAGCCATGACATTTTCATTCTCTCAGGATAGATGAACAACAGGTGCGGTGGCCCCAGTTTTAAAGTGATGTGTTTGACTGCCAACCCACTTACTGCATCATTAATGAAAAGATCTGTCAGCATTTTGGAAATGATAGCTGACAAATATGCTTCCTCACCAAATAAAATCGATCATGAAAGTGATCATGTAAAAGAAATCAAAAAGTTACTTCTCACTATTCCTATTTTCCCACTTTCTTTTCCCTTCTCTTCCTCAGTCCTGCATTTAGAAATGGGCCAGTTTCGAAGTGAAATGTCACTCCATGTTACAGCTCCCAAGCACTGTAGCGTTTTGCGGAACAAGACAAATGGAGTGTCAGCTTTCCCTGGTAGAAAACCCCGCTTCATACACGTCTCTGGGGCTTATAACTAAAAGATCTAAAGTAACTATTAAACCTCATGTTCACATTTCATCATAAATTCAGCTTTACAGCTTTGCACGTGTATTAACTAAACAAAACACTGAGTTACTGGTAATGCTGGCGTGCGGTACAAAGATTATTCAATAAGTGCTACAGGCAAACCAAACGTGCTGTCCTGGGACAACGCTATGTGACGGTGTTATTTCATCCATGTTTTTAAGATCTTTGTGCCCCCCCACCTCCATCTCCATCTCCAAACCGCTGTGGGGGAGGGGAGACTTCTAACTGCTGGGGGGTGGGAGAGTCTAGTAACTACTGGGAGGGAGTCTTGTAACTGCTGGTGGGGGAGAGTCTAGTAACTACTGGGGGGGAGTCTTGTAACTGCTGGGGAGGGGAGTCTTGTAACTGCTGGTGGGGGAGTCTTGTAACTGCTGGTGGGGGAGTCTTGTAACTGCTGGTGGGGGGGAGTCTTGTAACTGCTGGTGGGGGGGAGTCTTGTAACTGCTGGTGGGGGAGTCTTGTAACTGCTGGTGGGGGGGGAGTCTTGTAACTGCTGGTGGGGGGGAGTCTTGTAACTGCTGGTGGGGGGAGTCTTGTAACTGTTGGTGGGGGGGAGTCTTGTAACTGCTGGTGGGGGAGTCTTGTAACTGCTGGTGGGGGGGGAGTCTTGTAACTGCTGGTGGGGGGGAGTCTTGTAACTGCTGGTGGGGGGAGTCTTGTAACTGTTGGTGGGGGGGAGTCTTGTAACTGCTGGTGGGGGAGTCTTGTAACTGCTGGTGGGGGGGGAGTCTTGTAACTGCTGGTGGGGGGGAGTCTTGTAACTGCTGGTGGGGGGGAGTCTTGTAACTGCTGGTGGGGGGGGAGTCTTGTAACTGCTGGTGGGGGGGAGTCTTGTAACTGCTGGTGGGGGGGAGTCTTGTAACTGCTGGTGGGGGGGAGTCTTGTAACTGCTGGTGGGGGGGAGTCTTGTAACTGCTGGGGGGGGTGGTGGGGGATGGGAGTTTTTCTAATCGCTGGTGGAGGTGGGTCGGGGGTGGGGGGAGTTTTCCAGAATCCTGGACGCACTAAACCTCTGCTAAAACTGCTGCTTTTTTTGGACTATCTTTAAGGTGCTTCTGATTTGGGCTGAAATCTGCAAAGACCATTTGTTTTTCATTCCAGAGGCAGTGTGATTTCCAGCCCCTTTGGTCCTGCCTTTTTCTGCTTGGACGGAATCTCATTTTTTACACTCAGAAAAAAAAATCGCCTGCCTTTTAAAAAAAAATGTTCCAGGCAGTCCATAATATCCTCCTGTACAAAGGATACCAGTGATAAGGAAGCTTGGTCTTGTTTGGTGAGGATGTAATATTGTGGGATAGACTGGACAGGCAGCAGGCTCTACACTGTGTGCAACCAGCACTAATCGAGGACAGATGCTTTCACTCTGTGCTATGAAGTCATAGCCGGCTGCACCAGCTCGGGGAAGGGCTTTGTTTATACAGACTGAAGCTGGCCAATTTCGATGACTTTCTGCACTTCCTTTGGTTTGCCCTTATCGACCTCCCTCAGTCCTGAATACAGATTTGCCAGAGGGATCAATGAAAGCGACAGTAACTGTATTTCCACAGAGACTTTCACCTAGTTAGTCTGAATGCAGATAGGGGAAATTCTAGATGTGAAAGTCACTGCCCCTGGTTCTCTTTGTTTCAAATAAACCCACTCAGAAATCCCTATATGTTCTTGGGGCTTTCCTGAGTTCACTCATTCGACAGACTTGCTGAGATTTTGGTTTTTTTCTGTAAAGATGTTAAAATCGTTCATGGAGCTTGTGCTTTTTATTTAAAAAAAACATTTAATAGGGAACACAGGAACAGGAGCAGGCCATTCAGCCCCTCGAGCCTGCTCCTCCATTCAATTAGATCATGGCTGATCTGTATCTTAACTCCACCTACCCACCTTGGTTCCGTAACCCTTAATAACCTTGCCTAACAAAAATCTATCAATCTCAGTTTTGACATTTTCAATTGACCCCCAGCCTCAAGAGCTTTTTTGGGGAGAGAGTTCCAGATTTCCACTACCCTTTGTGTGAAGAAGTGCTTCCTGGCATCACCCCTAAGGTCATGCCCCTTGGTTTTAGCCTGTTCTTGGGCACAGAACCGATGCGTATCAGCAACAGGGAGGCCTGAGGCCTACACGACCTTGGGCCTCGGGCCGAACTGACGTTATTTGCGTGAGCTGCCGGCACCCGTTACACCTCCCCAAAAGCTCATGCATCAAACGTTATTCTCTGCCTCACCACCAGCGGCTCGGAGGTAAATCCCGGGGGAGGGAGTGGTGAGGACCAGTAACGGGGGTGGGGTAGGGGGCAATAGTGTGGTCTGTGGAGCCGGAAATACACTTTAGCTCCTCCCGGTCTCAAAATAACAATTCAAAACCTACCTACCTACGATTTGCATATTAATAGAGTCTATATTAAGCACTGCGCCACTCTCTCCCCATAGCCCTGTTACCATCCCAAACTAAATGTAAGGAGTCTTACAACACCAGGTTATAGTCCAACAGCTTTATTTGAAATCACAAGCTTTCGGAGCTTTGCTCCTTCATCAGTGAGCAACTCACCTAACGAAGGAGCAAAGCTCCGAAAGCTTGTGATTTCAAATAAAGCTGTTGGACTATAACCTGGTGTTGTAAGACTCCTTACATTTGTCCACCCCAGTCCATCACCGGCATCTCCACATCAATCCCAAACTAGTCACTGAATATATTTAAGAAGGAGCTAGATAAATTTCTAGACACAAAAGGCATCAATGGGTACGGGGAGAGAGCGGGAATATGGTATTGAGATAGAGGATCAGCCATGATCATATTGAATGGCGGAGCAGGCTCGAAGGGCCGAATGGCCTACTCCTACTCCTATTTTCTATGTTTCTATGTAATCCCACTGTCCCGCTATCTCCCCGTGGCCCTGTATCAATCAAAAACTGTTAAGACATAGTTTGGATAAATCTACATTGAAACACTCTCAAAAGTCGGAATGTTGGTGCTAGCAGTGATGGAGGTCATGGGGTGAATTCAGTGATGGTGCAATCCCAACACAGATGCTGGCAGAACAGGAACCTGGCTCTCAGAACCAGCTCTAGAATGTTAAGGGCCCAATCTGCCACCGACTCCCTCATCGAACAGGGTTGCTCGCTGACAGTGCTGAATTGTTGACCTCCTCCCTGTGCGTTTCTTTTAACTGACTGTTCACAAGCCCTGATAAAACATTCATGAAAAAATGAATTTGGAGCAGTATTTATACATCAATATGAATATACAAACCTAATTAAAGATGCCCTGAAACAATCTAAAAACCGCATGGCGCTCGATCCAGAGTTAATGATTCATGAGAATGGATTGAATGATTTTGTGAATTTACATTTATCAAGATGACAAACATTTAAATAAGCCGGAATAAAAAAGTTCGAGATATTTTGATTTAAACTGCAGAATAATCGATGTGTGCGATTAATTCTGAATAAAGCCTCAAAAAATACACAAGCTGATACACAGTGTGAAATCCAGGGGTCCTCGGCACCAACCCCCCCTCCAACGTGCAGTGGGACAGATCTTCCAGCCCAGAGCTGAAGCCAAACCAAATCATAAGAACTGAGAGGTGACCTGATAGAGGTCTTTAAGATTATGAATGGGTTCGCTAGGGTAGATGTAAAGAAAATGTTTCCGCTTTTGGGAGAGTCCAAAACAAGGGGCCATAAATATAAGATAGTCACCAATAAATCCAATAGGGAATTCAGGAGAAACGTCTTTACACAGAGAGTGGTGAGAATGTGGAACTCGCTACCATAAGGAGTAGTTGTGGCAAATAGCATAGATACATTTAAGGGGAAGCTAGATAAACACATGAGCAAGAAAGGAATAGAAGGATAGGCTAATAGGGTGAGATGAAGTAAAGAGGGAGGAGGCTCGTGTGGAGCATAAACACCGGCATGGACCTGCTGGGCTGAATGGGCTGTTTCTGCCCTGTACATTCTATGTAATTGATTGGGCCAGGCAGCCCACTCCTGTACAGGCACAACAGAGACACCCGCCCCAACTCCCAGGCAGGAAATCGAAACAGCCGCCTACCATCCAATGGGGGAGCCTGAGGCCCTTATTGGGCTGAAGGGATGGATGATATTTTTAATTTCTTTATGCCAACAATCAACCAGGGCCTGCCTTCTGAGGGTAATCTATCCCCTTTCTTGGAGCCTTGGGAAGGCCCAGGATCGAGGCCCACCCTCGCTCTTAGCAGGCAGGGCGTCCACTGGGCCTCCGGAGGGTGACCAGGGAATGCTCCCCAGATATGTACCCAAAGCTGTCTGTAGCAGGCGGGCAGGAGACTCATCACCCCCTCCCCCCTACATTACCAATCAGAACCTGGGACACAACTTACACGGGGTTGGAATCCCGACACATCTGGGATCTACCCTCAAATTCCTGACATTCCAAAGGTGATCCACTTGAGTTGTGTCCTCCCCTACCCTAGGAATTTGGTGTCTATAAAATGCATTCTCTCCAGGCGGTCAGTGTCTGGCCTTCTCTTCTCCCCATAGCCCTAGATCAATCCCAAATAATGCCACTGCCTCTCTCTCCCCCCGTAGCCCTGTATCAATCCAAAACTAATCCCACTACCTCTCTCCCCATAGCCCTGTATCTTCCTCGGCTTCAAATATTTATCCAATGACTTCTCATCACTGACTCCTCAACCAGATGAAATAGTCTTTCCCAATTCGGACACGATGGGCCAAATGGCCTCCTTCTGTGCCGTAACTTTCTACGATTCTATGATTCACCCTGTCAAAGCCCTTCATAATTTTAAAGGCATCTATTAAATCTCCTCAGTCTACTCTGTTCCAATGGAAATAGTCCCAGTATCTTAAATCTCTCGTCCTAATTATATTCACAGATTCCCCCTGTGTAGGTTTGTTTTTAAAAACCTACTAAAATCTTCTAGGTAATGATGAGCAACCAAATGAGTGAAACTATTATTATTATATGTGGAATGGAACTCTGGAATGTTCTTAGCAATGAAACACTTAAGAGCCTGAATTATTTAAAACTACTGTACCACTTAAGCATAAGTTTCAAATCGTTAAGCATTTAAAAGTAATTGTTGCCTTTCAGAGTTCCAATGGCAGCATTTATCACACAGTAACTCATTAAGCATTTTGGGCTAGAAATTCGTTTGTGTTGCGCCCATTTTTCGGGTGACAGACGAGCGCTGAAGGGCCCAACATGGCGGGCAACGTGTGCGCGCTGGTCCTACGCCAGAAGTACGCCGCACACCATATTGGTCAGGGCGCCCTGTAGCTGTCCAGAGCACCTGCCTGAAGCAGAAGTTAGGCCCATTGCCTGTGCAAATCAGGAGGCCCCAATGCCCGTTTCAGGGCCCCCCTCCCCCTCCCCCCCCTTCCCCCCATCTGTATTTGGTTCGTGGGTGAGTGCATACTGCTGTCAGTTTTCTCAGGCACACATCAACTAAACCAGCGGATGAGACGTTAAACCAAGGCCCCGTCTGCCCTCTCAGGTGGACGTAAAAGATCCCATGACCACTATTTCAAAGAAGAGCAGGGGAATTCTCCCCGGTGTCCTGACCAATATTTATCCCTCAATCAACATCACTAAAACAGGTTATCAGGTCATTATAATATTGCTGTTTGTGGGACCTTGCTGAGCGCAAATTGGCTGCTGTGTTTCCTAAACTGCGGGCTGCCAGCCACCACTCGCCCCTCCTCCCCCCGGACATCCCCACTCCCCCCCAACCGCCCCCCCCCCCCCGGCGACTGGTGAACTTCCTCCGAGGATGCAGCTCACCGGTACTATACTAATGAGACCGGCAGACCAATCTCCCGTGGTCCTGCCACCGACCACTAGAGATACGAGCACCGTGCGTTGCACCCGGATCACACCCCAATTTCTAGCCTGACGTGTGGTGAGATCTGTGTCGCATTAACATCCCCCACAGGTGACCCCCACTGGTTAAATTTCCCCCCGCACACAAAAACGCCGTTCTAGTTCAAAGTCTCTCCAATGAGCTACACAGAAATGTGAGGCTATTTTTGTGACGCTGAAATATTTTAAATACTTCATGCTGTAAACTGTGTGTCTGCTGGGAGGTTCAGCTTCAAGTTAACAATCTACTCACACAGCAGTCCAAATGTAAGGTCCAGTTTGTTGAATGAGCGCTCTTGCTATGAAGCTGGGAACGGGCATTGGGAAATCGGGTGCATGATCCACATCTATCATCGGCTGCCTCTCACGCATCGCTGCCTTGTTGGCAGCTACAATTTGAGCAGACGCCCCCGTAACTCCCAAGACGGGCATCCCACTCTATTCGCTGGTTTCGGGAGAAGGAAGAGGAGAATCTGAGGAAGCGTGACAGGGAGGTGCTTATACGTGAGGTGGTTAGCTCCCTCCACACCTGCAGACCAAGGCGCACCTGTCTAGACATGTCTGGGGAGATCTGCCTGGGCTGTCCATGTTTCACCAGGGAGGCAGTTGCACAAATATGACCCGGCCCCTCGAATGGGTTCCAGGATGTAGACAGCTCAGCCATTGGTTGTCCAGAAGACCTTACCGCCCGCTTTCTGGCACATTGCAGGTGATCTGAGCTGGGTGTGTGGGGGGGATGGATGCAGCATTGTCCTGATAGACAACTTCATCGTCTGTGGTAAACCCAGCTCAATATGCTCAGTGATGTGTGTGGAAGCAAATCACTCGGCAACTACAAGCCCCGCACTATGGCTAACTCAATCCGACCTCCCAGCATGTTGAAACCAGGCAACAGCATATTGGTACCCAAGTTGTCTTTAGTGCCAGTCAGTGCTTGGCACCTAAGTCACTGCAAATGGAGTGGCAGCTCTCTCCACAATGCTCTGCAGTGCTTTTATTCAGTCACACAGATGTGCCTACTAGCCTCCTGTGACATCACCACCAGACTTTGCAAGGTGTTGGCACACTCGCGAATGACTGCATGAAACGTTGGCGTTCAGATATCTGACTTCATTTGGAGGTCCCGCTCCCCAGGCTCAGCAGGTGAAGGAGGGCTCGAGCTGGTCTTCTGGCCAGCAAGTTCCTGCTCCTTGTCATCATTCATGCTCTGCAATTCACCCATTACTCCCTCCTGCAAACTCAGTTATGGCGCCTCCTGGAGTGGATGTCTCTTCTTTTAAGACACTGCTTAAAACTTACCTCTTCCTTCCCTACCATTTGTGGCCATGCCTTTAGCCATCTTGGCCCTAAGCACTGGAAGTCCTTCCCTAATCCTCTCCACCTCTCCACCTCTCTCCTCTTTTAAGACGCTGCTTTTAAAACCTGTCTCTTTGACCAAACGTTTGGTCACCCGTCCTAATGTCTCCTTCTTTGGCTTGGTGTCAATTTTTGTTTGCTAGCGTTCCTGTGAAGCGCCTTGGCACGTTTTACTATGTTAAAGGCGCTATATAAATGCAAGTTGTTGTTGTTGCTGGTCCTTGCCACTGCTGGAGTGAGTGATGCAGGGTGAGGTTTTGAAGTTCTGTGAACAAGGCAGACATTGGCCTCTGGGGTCTTCTCCTCTTAGGGTCAAAAAAGTAACATATGGTAGCGTGTTGCCAGTAAGATATCCCTTAAACAGAGCTTACATGCCAAGATATTGGGCCATATTCCCTCCCGCCCATACCCCTGACTATGCACAAGATGGGCTGAGTGCACCATAGTCTGATGGGACCTGAGCCCGTCTGTATTTATGATATCAGATCACTATCATGGCCTTGATGTTCTCAGCGAGGTCTGCAGCAGGGGTAATGGCCACTAGCTCTGCGTCTCCTCCAATGTAAGGGGGCAAGACGCAACTTCTAAGACCCACTTTCAGTGGCCTTCTCCCATTTGGGCCTCTGCCAGACCTCTGCAATAGGAGGGAAATTTGCCCCATTGTGGTAGCACACTCGCCTCTGAGTCAGAAGATTGTGGGTTCAAGCCCCACTCCAGAGACTTGAGCACATAATCTAGGCTGACACTTCAGTGCAGTACTGAGGGAGTGCTGCACTGTCAGTGGTGTCATATTTTGGATGAGACGTTAAACCAAGGTCCTGTCTGCCCTCTTAGGTGGATGTAAAAGATCCTATGACACTATTTGAAGAAGAGCAGGGGAGTTCTCCCTGGTGTCCTGGCCAATATTTATCCATCAACCAACATTACTAAAACAGATTATCTGGTCGTTAATCTCATTGCTGTTTGTGGGACCTTGCTGTGTGCAAATTGGCTGCCGTGTTTCCTACATTACAACAGTGATTACATTTCCAAAGTATTTCATTGGTTGTAAAGTGCTTTGGGATGTCCTGAGGCCGTGAAAGGCATTGTATAAAAATCTTTCCTTTATTTCTTTCTTTATGCTGATGTGGTACCGTGTATGCCTGTGTATCAGTGCACGAGTCAGTGAGTTAGGAAGAAAAGATAGTCAGCAAAGGATGGTGCTACATCTGAGATGGAGGGCAGGGGAGCCTCTATCCTCCCCATTCCCTACTCCCTCTACGGCTACCAGTCCAAGATTTGTAGACCTGTCTCCTCGTACAAAGTCAATGGGCAATAGTCGTGAGGTCTCCCTTCAGTCCCCATTTGTTCCCATCAGTTATGTGCGATCTTTTCCTGTGAGCAGATATGAAGCATACATACATTGGGATCTGGAACGGTACAAACCCCGTCGCCCGATCGCTCAGTCTACATCGCATCCTGTGTGAGTCCATGAACATGCAGCATACAACAAGCTCGTGTTGACTATGTGCTTGGTGGTCCTAACTTGCAAGATTTATTTGTGTTTCTGCTATGAAGGAAGCTCTGCAGTAACATGAGCAGATATGTGCAACTATCTAACTAACTGAGTGCTTTGCACGCTACATCACTGAAACAGTAGGAAGGTATGAATGAACTCTTGTTGGCATGCATCAGAAGGCCAAATACTAAAAGTAGGCAAAGTTTGGGTACTCCTTACTTTGCCAATCTTCATGAGTCCAAAAACATTCTTCCACATCTGCTCCCATGATCTATGGATCCATGGTCTCACTCAGTTACCTCCACTCAGGTACTTCAGATCTAGCTTCTGATAGGAGTTATGGTAAATCATTATAAATCATTGCTTAGGCCTCAGCTGGAGTATCTCGTCCATTTCTGGGCACCACACTTTAGGAAGGATGTCAAGGCCTTGGAGAGGGTGCAGAGGAGATTTACTAGAATGGTTCCAGGGATGAGGGACCTCAGTTATGTGGAGAGACTGGAGAAGCTGGGATTGTTCTCCATGGAGCAGAGAAGGTTAAGGGGAGATTTAATAGCGGTGTTCAAAATCATGAGGGCTTTTGATAGAGTAAATAAGGAGAAACTCTTTCCACTGGCAGGAGGGTCAGTGACCAGAGGACAGAGATTTAAGATAATTAGCAAAAGGACCAGAGGGAGATGCGGAGAAATTTTTTAACGCAATGAGTTGTTATGATCTGGAATGCGCTGCCTGATAGGGTGGTGGAAGTAGATTCAATAATCATTTTCAAAAGGGAATTGGATAAATACTTGAAGAGGAAAAATGCAGAGCTGTGGGGAAACAGCGGGGGAGTGGGACTAATTAAACAGCTCTTTCAAAGAGCCGGCACTGGCACGATGGGCCGAATGGCCTCCTTCTACGCTGTATGATTCTAGGAGGGTGTTCCCGTGCTCCAAAGAGGGAAACCTTTGTACTATCTCTAAAGTTGCATCCTCAGAAGCAGCAGCCCTAAACTTTCCCTGCTGTGATGCCTCCAAGATTCCAAGTGATGACAGGAAGACCTCGGGGATGATTTTAGCCAGGAGCTGAGAACCCAGCCCGTCTTTAGACATTCGCGTGGTGAACCCAGAAGCCAAATGAGTGCGTCGCGATCTGCGATTGCAACTCAATTGAAGGTTAGTATTTGTGCTTCCGGGTTTCCCACGCGACAGGCACAGTGATTGACAAGCTGGCTGCCTGCCGGGACTGAAAGGAGCCGCAAATCGGAGAGCGGGGAGGGAGGGAGGGAGAGGTTGTGGGCACTGTAAGAAATCGGAGGGGTGGGGGGACGTGAACAAAATCATGGGGGCCTTGGATCAGATTGGAGGGTCCAGCATCAAGGGGGTCCAGCATCGGGGAGGGGCCAGCACTGGGGGGGAGGGGGGGTGTCCAGCATCGGGGGTTTGGGTTGGGGGCGGTGAGTCAGCCGATCATGAGGTTCCTGTCGGCCAGGTGAGCTACTTGGGCCTGGATGAAGAGCTCCTGCTCCTCCGGGCCCACAAGCAGTGCAATAAAGGCACTCACCTGATGGATCCGGCCCTTCCCGCCTGCTTTCACCTGACGTAAATCGGAAGTGATGGGAAGTCCAAATAGGTAAGGTTAAAGTTGCTTTAATTTTGTAATACACAAAAAATTAAGTACCTCAACTATCACAGTGAGGTACATTGCCCCTTTAAGAATTGGCTCGCCAGCTTTAAGTGGGGTGGGAATTCCAGGTTTCTGGTTCGGCGCGTCCAAACGCTCCTGGGTTAAACCCGGAAATGGGCGCGTTGGAGCCGCAATTTGGTCCCGCGCCAAAAATCCACTATTTTTACTGCCCACCTGCCCCAAAACCACCCGTTCTTGGGGGTTAAAATTACCCCCGATGAGTTTAATAATATGCAGGTCGCCATTGGGCAAAATAGCCTCCTTCTGTGCTGTAAAAATCTATGATTCTAGGTCAGTGTAAATAGAAATTAGTGTGCTATGTCGTTGCTTTAGTGATACACTGGAGGTCATTTTAACCAAACCCTCCCTGACAAGATCGGATCGACCGATAGCAATGGGATTAGACAAAGTCAACAAGGATTAATGAAAGGGAAATTGTGTTTGACAAACCTGCTGGAGTTTTTTGAGGATGTAACTGGTAGAATAGATAAGGGAGAACCAGTGAATGTGATAGGAACATAGGAACAGGAGTAGGCCATTCAGCCCCTCGTGCCTGCTCTGCCATTTGATAAGATCATGGCTGATCTGTGATCTAACTCCATATACCTGCCTTTGGCCCATATCGCTTAATACCTTTGGTTGCCAAAAAGCTATCTATCTCAGATTTAAATTTAGCAATTGAGCTAGTATCAATTGCCGTTTGCGGAAGAGAGTTCCAAACTTCTACAACCCTTTGTGTGTAGAAATATTTTCTAATCTCGCTCCTGAAAGGTCTGGCTCTAATTTTTAGACTGTGCCCCCTACTCCTAAAATCCCCAACCAGCAGAAATAGTTTCTCTCTATCCACCCTATCTGTTCCCCTTAATATCCTATAAACTTTGATCAGATCACCCCATAACCTTCGAAACTCTAGAGAATACAACCCCAATTTGTGTAATCTCTCCTCGTAACTTAACCCTTGAAGTCCTGGTATCATTCTAGTAAACCAACGCTGCACTCCCTCCAAGGCCAATATGTCCTTCCAAGGGTGCGGTGCCCAGAACTGCTCACAGTACTCCAGGTGCGGTCTAACCAGGGTTTTGTATAGCTGCAGCATAACTTCTGCCCCCTTGTACTCTCGTCCTCTAGGTATAAAGGCCAGCATTCCATTAGCCTTCTTGATTATTTTCTGCACCTGTTCATGACACTTCAATGATCTATGTACCTGTACCCCTAAGTCTCTTTGGACATCCACTGTTTTTAACTTTTTACCATTTAGAAAGTACCCTGTTCTATCCTTGGATTTTCAGAAGGGACCTTTGATGTACAAAGGGACCTGGTGTCCTTGTACACCCGTCACTGAAAGCAAACATGCAGGTGCAGCAAGCAGTTAGGAAGGCAAATGGTGTGTTGGCCAAGGATGTCTTACTGCAGTTATACAGGGCTTTGGTGAGACTACACCTGGAGTATTGCGTGCAGTTTTGATAAAGTCCCACATAAGGGGTTAGTGTGCAAAATTAAAGCATATGGGATTGGCGGTAATACACTGGCAGGGATTGAAAATTGGTTAACAGACAGGAAACAGAGAGTAGGAATAAATGGGTCTTTTTCGGGGTGGTAGGCAGTAACTAGTGGGGTACCGCAGGGATCAGTGCTTGGGCCCCAGCTATTCACAATATATATCAATGATTTGGATGAGGGAACCAAATGTAATATTTCCAAGTTTGCTGACGACACAAAACTAAGTGGGATCATGAATTGTGAGGAGGATGCAAAGAAGCTTCGAGGCGATTTAGACAAGTTGAGTGAGTGGGCAAATACATGGCAGATGCAGTATAATGTGGATAAATGTGAAATTATCCACTTCGGAAGGAAAAACAGAAAGGCAGAGTATTATTTAAATGGTGATAGATTGGGGAATGTTGATGTACAAAGGGACCTGGGTGTCCTTGAACACCAGTCACTGAAAGTAAACATGCAGGTGCAGCAAGCAGTTAGGAAGGCAAATGGTATGTTGGCCTTCATTGCAAGAGGATTTGAGTACAGGAACAAAGATGTCTTACTGCAGTTATACAGGGCACTGGTGAGACTACACCTGGAGTATTGTGTGCAGTTTTGGTCTCCTTACCTAAGAAAGGATATACTTGCCATAGAGGGAGTGCAGCGAAGGTTCCCCAGACTGATTCCTGGGATTGCAGGACTGTCGTATGAGGAGAGATTGGGTCGACTCGGCCTGTATTCACTCAAGTTTAGAAGAATGAGAGGGGATCTCATTGAAACATATAAAATTCTGACAGGGCTACACAGACTGGATGCAGGGAGGATGTTTCCCCTGGGGGTCCAGAACGAGGGGTCACAGTCTCAGGATACGGGGTAGGACATTTAGGACTGAGATGAGATGAAATTTCTTCACTCAGAGTGTGGTGAACCTGTGGAATTCTCTACCACAGAAGGCTGTGGAGGCCAAGTCACTGAATATATTTAAGAAGGAGCTAGATAGATTTCTAGACACAGAAGGCATCAAGGGGGAGAGAGCAGGAATATGGTATTGAGATAGAGGATCAGCCATGATCATATTGAATGGCGGAGCAGGCTCGAAGGGCCGAATGGCCTACTCCTGCTCCTATTTTCTATGTTTCTATGTTTGTAAGTAACAAGTCATCTCTCTGCCCTTCCCGTCGGGTATAAAAGTGTGGAGAGTGGGCAGGAGGAGCGAGGGAAAGGTGGTCCACATTGAGTATCTTTGAATCATTGTAGGATAACGTGGGTGGGCTATCCAATAGTAACGGCTCTTTCATAGAATCATAGAATCATACAGCGCTGAAGGAGGCCATTTGGCCCACCACCTTCTGACCCAGAGGCGAGATTGCTACCACGGTGCCATGGCTGACATGTGTTTCTGAGTGAGACAGCCAAACAGGCTGTGCGGCCCAGCTCCACATCAGATTAACAGTGAATCACTTCAGAACCAAAAGAAGTGAAAGTTAAATAACGCTCCGCCAAAGCAGTCAATCTCACTGCCACATGTTATCAATTTGTTGAGTGCTCAACAATGGCATTTTCTCTTTGATTAAATATAATTTAAAAATTACAGTGTGTTTAATGACTCTCCTGTTTGTTTTTATTGGTGCTGTAATAAAATAGCTTGGCTGCTTTTCACCGCTGTATTCCTATAAAACTTACTAAATACCAATGTGCATTTAACCACTGAATGAAGCTGTTCCGAGAATCCCATTAAACCCTGAGAAATGCCTACTAAAAGGCACCTTTCATATTAACCTACTAATGGGTAACTTACTGCCCTCATTGTTGGTTCAGAAAGTCCTTCTCAGAAATGCTGTAAAAGCAAAAATAGAAAGAACTTGCATTTCTATCACTCCTTTCACGACATCAGGATGTCCCAAAGTGCTTCACAGCCAATAAAGTGCGTTTTTGAAGTGTAGTCACTGTTGCAATGTAGGAAACGCCCCAGTCAATTTGCGCACAGCAAGATCCCACAAAATGCAATGTGATAAATGACCAGACAATCTGCTTTTAGTGATGTTGGTTGAGGGATAAATATTGGCCCAGGACACTGGGGAGAACTCCCCTGCTCTTCCTCGAAATAGTGCCATGAAATCTTTTACGTCCAGCTGAGAGGGCAGATGGGGCCTTGGTTTAACGTCTCATCCAAAAGACGGATGATTGCATGTTCCTGGCCTACAGTGCTGAGGAGTTGGATCTGAAAATGCTCAGTCTTTATATTTGCTTGAAGCATTTACTTTGAGTTGTGAGGGCCACTAAAGGAAATGAAATATAAATGGTAGGTTTTAATAATGGGTATGGTAGGGTTGTGATTATATTCCTGGATGGATAATCCAGAGAAGGTGAGTTCAAATCCCACCATGGCAGGAGTTGGTATCAGTAAAGGTGACAATGAAGCTGTAAAATTACATTACATTAATTTCCTATATTACAACAGTGACTACACTTCAAAAGTGGCTGTAAAACGCTTTGGGACATTCTGAGGTTGTGAAAGGCGCCATATAAATGCAAGTTCTTTCTTTTAAAAACCCAACTGGTTCACTAATGTCCTTTAGGGAAGGAAACCTGCCGTCCTTACCCGGTCTGGCCTATATGTGACTCCAGTCACACCACCAATGTGGTTGACTCTTAACTGCCCTCTGAAGTGGCCTAGCAAACCATTCAGTTCTATCAGGGCAACTAGGGACTGACAATAATTGCTGGTCAATGCCCCTATCCTGAGATTGAATAAAAAAAATAATAATTATGCTATTATGGAACATTGGGAGAAGAATTCTGCACTGTCGGTGCAGGCAAGTTACGTACTGCTAGCCCGCGATTTTCTGGCCTGTTAATTTTAACAGGCAGAAGATTGTGGGCTGAAGTTGTGCAATTTTGCTCTATTTGCTCCCAGTGTGTGCTAGGAGAACAGAAGTGGAATTTTTACCTCATACTTATCTGGAGAAATAGTGAAATTGTACATTCCTTTTCACTGCATTTACAATATAGTAACACATAGTAACCAAGCCCATTCATTCCCCTCCGCCTCCCACACTCTCCCCCTTTGAGTTTTGATCTCACTGAGCTAATCTCGAGTGATGTATGTAGGAAAAGTAATTTTAACTCATAGTAACTACTTCAGCAGATGAGACTGTTGGGAAATGTTATGATTTAGCGCAGAGCACTGGGAAACAGAACAAGTAGCGGTCCATAATAGGACATCAGATGGACTGACCTCCACCATTAAATTGCTGATCACACAAAGCTCTGCACCAGGAGTGTCAACTGGTCAAATTTCCCCATTTGCGTTTAAGCTTTTTTTTATTATTACATTTTTAAAGTGGCACAACTCTATTTAGGATGTTTGAGCTGCATCCAGAGTCTCTTGCTGTCACACATGCAATGCATTGCATGCATCCGGAAGGAATAATGGCTGGGAATTTCCTCGGAGATGCTGTGACTTCGCCAGAAGTGCAATTGAATCATGTAATAAAATACACCCTGAGAAGAGCAAAGTGAAAGTCCCTCACTAAGGCAATAGTGAGGGACCATTCACACCATTCACCTGAGGAAGGAGGAAGCCTCTGAAAGCTTGTGAAATTTAAAATAAATTTGTTGGACTATAACTTGGTGTTGTAAAATTGTTTACAATAAGGCAATAGGGCAATAGATGGTTTCCCCATTGATATAACAGCCAGCATTTGGGTGAGATGCCTCAGTATTAGGGAGAAATCCACTCCTCCTTAATGTGATCCAATTCATGTACGCTGACACCATCCAAGAGCAGGCCTATAGATTTGGAAGGAACTCAGAAAAAGCTGAGAAGGAGTTCCAGAGCTCAGAATTAATAGAACGAGCAACATATCAGGGTGTTTTGCACTAATTCTGCAGTGTTCAGAAAGCAAAGCCCCAAAGGTGTTCAGGTTTATCACCATAAATGATGTCAGCAATTAGTGCACTTGGTCCTAATATTTTACGTCCATCTCATCCGAAAGACGGCACCTCTGACAGTGCAGCACTCCCTCAGTTCTACACTGGAGTGTCAGCCTAGATTTTGTGCTCAAGTCTCTGGAGTGGGATTTGAATCCACAGCCTTCTGACTCAGTGGCGAGATAGCGACCCACTGAGACACGGCTGACACCTGGAAGCACGATAACCTCATTGCATTCCCGAAGCGCATGTCAAGGAAATAAACAGCCCCCCCCCAACCAGTGATTTTTCACCCATTAAAATTAATGCACAGAAAATCATGGGCTAAGGCATCACAATATCACAAAGTGCAATTTCGTCATTGCATGAAAGTGGGGAAAATGCCCCCTTTAAAGATCAATTTAAAAGACCAATATAGTAAAAAGGTAGTCAAAGGATGGGTGGGGCCGATTAGGGACCAAAAAGGAGATCATTCTGTGGAGGCAGAGGGCATGGCTGAGGTACTGAATGAATACTTTGCATTGGTCTTCACTAGAGATGAGAATGCTGCCATTGTAGCAGTAAAGGAGGAGGTAGTAGCGATATTGGATAGGATATAAATAGATAAAGAGGAGGTTGGCAGTACTCAAAGTAGAAATGTCACCCGGTCCAGATGGGTGCATTCTAGATTACTGAGGGAAGTAAGGGTGGAAATTACGAATGCTTTGGCCACAATTTTCCAATCCTCCTTAGATATGGGGGTGGTGCCAGAGAACTTGGCTAAGGGGTAGAGGGCAGAGAGTATTAGTGAATGATTGTTTTTCACACTAGAGGGAAGTATACACTGGTGTTCCCCAGGGGTCAGTATTAGGACCACTGCTCTTTTTGATATATATTAGGACCTGGACCTGGGTATACAGGGCATAATTTCAAAGTTTGCAGATGACGCAAAACTCAGAAATGTTGTAAACAATGAGGAGAATAGTGACAGACTTCAGGAGGACACAGACAGACTGGTGAAATGGGCAGATACATGGCAGATGAAATTTAATGCAGAGACATGTGAAGTGATACATTTTGGTAGGAAGAATGAGGAGAGACAATATAAACTAAATGGTATAATTTTAAAGGGGATGCAGGAACAGAGAGACCTGGGGGTGCACGTACACAAATCTGTGAAGATTGCAGGACAAATTGAGAAGGCTGTTCGAAAAGCATATGGGATCCTGGGCTTTATATATAGAGGCATAGAGTACAAAAGCAAGGAAATTATGCTAATTCTTCATAAAACAGTGGTTAGACGCCAGCTGGAGTATTGTGTTCAATTCTGGATACCGCACTTTAGGAAGGATGTCAAGACCTTAGAGAGGGTGCAGAGGGGATTTACTAGAATGGTACCAGGGATGAAGGACTGGAGTTATGTGGAGAGACTGGAGAAACTCGGGTCGTTCTCCTTAGAGCAGAGACGGTTAAGGGGAGATCTGATAGAGATGTTCAAAATCATGAATGATTTTGATAGAGTAAATAAGGAGAAACTGATTCCAGTGGCAGAAGGGTCGTTAACCAGAGGACACAGATTTACGGTGATTGGCAAAAGAACCAGAGGTGACATGAGGGCTTTTTTTCAATGCAGCGAGTTGTTATGATCTGGAATGCGCTGCCTGAAAGGGCGGTGGAAGCAGATTCAATAGTAACTTTCAAAAGGGAATTGGATAAATACTTGAGGGGAAAAAAAATTGCAGGGCTATGGGGACAGAGCAGGGCAATGGGATTAATTAGATAGCTCTTTCAAAGAGCTGGCACAGGCACGATGGGCCAAATAGCCTCCTTCTGTGTGGTATAATTCTATGATTCCATGATAAAAGCATCTCAATGCTGCATTTCTGCTGCCATTGTCATATCCAGGCACAGTGATTTTGGGTGTAAATCAAAGCAAACTCCTGAGGTGTCATCCTGTCTCCAGGAGGCACTCTCACACTAGCAGGTACTTCAAATTCAGCCCTAATCAAACAGGGGGAAGTAGAATAAAACTACTAAAGTGAATAAAACAGAATTAAAAATCAGCCTTTCCAACAGTGTTTAGAATGAAAGTATGGAAAAGCATGAGGCTGTGACGGAATTTGGGGATAAGAGGAACCTACTTTTAATAATCATTTGAAGACCTTTCACAACGAACTTTTAACATTTTTAAATAATCATTTGAAAATACTTTGCAGTAAACAAAATGCTGAAAACACCAATCAACTAAATCATGGATGATTGATTTCATCAAGGGTTTATCAACTACTTTTATATTGACAAGTAGTTGATAAACCCTACACAATGGGACACAAATAAGCACATGATGAAGACAGCAGCTATGGCCAAGAGGGTCTACCTTAGAGCGATCCTCGCCAACCCTACACAATGGGACACAAATAAGCAAAAAGCTGAAAGCAGCAGCTGGCTCAAGGGCACCTACCTTTAACAAGTACTTGAAATAACTCTTTACAATGAACATAGGCTGAAGAAAAACAGCGGTCAGCTAAAACGTAACTAGTTTTGATTAATATTAATAAGTAAGAATTGAAACCAAGTTAATCGACAAGAGCCTTGTCAACAGGAATGCTCACAGCCACGATGAAGTAATCGGAAAAAAGGGATAAATTCTGAGAGCTCGGCTCAAGTTTTTTAGATTCGCTTCGAAGGGCTGAAGCGTCTCTCGACTATCAGATTATGGTGACTCTATAATCTTCTACTACTCGGGGATTTAAGGGAAAAGCTACCTTGATAATTGATGGATATCCTGTCTAAATACTTTTAAGAATTATAATTTTTACCTTTTTAAGACAATGTTAATGTTGCAATTGACCGGTCTCACTACTGTAGTCTGCAAATTGTTTCATCAATAAACCTCTGTGCGTTTTTTACATTGTCTCGCATAGTCTTCTGTATCACTAACTCGTGACTCCCATCTCCGTGCACTCCTTTGGTGAAGAGATTCATTGCTGAGGAGAAAGCCCCAGACCCTCACAATATCTGGGATGGTACAATCTGGCTGGAACTTGCTAAAAATGCTATCTGGAGACGATAATATGCTCGGGTGAACCCTTTCCCTTGGAGAGAGATAGACCAGACCTTCAGACCCATTCAGCGTCTTTAGGATTAGGCTACCTCGACCTTAGATTGAGAGTGAACACCTGAGAAGTTCGTCTGATCTGGGATAGTCTCAAAGAGGCTAGGATTGTAAAATCACCACAAGGTATACCTCCAGTCTAAATGCCGACATGTGGCGTTATCAAAAATTACAATTGAATAGCTCCTATTCTAACGTAACAACATTTCCAAGTTATTTTGTGCATGTCCTGTGTTTTCAGATAGGTTGACAATAGTTTCAGGCTCCCCTCTTTATCCTGTCCAATCCTCCAACCTATGGATAGCAGGGGCAGGGGGTAGGAAGGGACGATTGGACACAAGCTGCCGCCAGTTGGAAGGGATGAAGCAGTTACATTAGGCACGTGTTATTCAGCCCCTCAGCCACATCTGGGGCAGTAAGCTGTATGGCCCTGAATTTCCATGGCATCCTCCTGATCTCCCGGCATAACCTCAGATGGAGATCGGCAGAACTCCCGGGGAAATGGCACAAACGGCCATTTTTAGCTGCCGATGATGCTTCTCCAGTGGTTCTGCTGATTTCCGGCCGGAGAACCTGCTGCAGAAATTACTGGCCTGACAGCACTTCTGGTTATGTCACCAACGTAAGAACGTTGGACGTATTCCTGGAGGTTTCATCACATGATCAACCGCCCACCCAGTCAGATAAACATTTTTCCCCATCTCTAATATTTTTATAACTAATAAATAAAAGTGTTCAAAGAACATTAAAAAGCACATTTTTTTTTTGGTGCCCCAATGATTTTTTCTCCCGGGTTTCTCACAGTTTTGTCCACACAAACATAGCAACAGGAGGAGGCCATTCAGCCCCTCGAGCCTGTTCCACCATTCAATTAGATCATGGCTGATCTGGATCTTAACTCCATCTACCCACCTTGGTTCCGTAACCTTTAATACCCTTACCTAACAAAAATCTATCAATCTCAGTTTTGAAATTTTGAATCGATTCCCAGCCTCAACAGCTTTTTGGGGGAGAGAGTTCCAGATTTGCATCATGCTTTGAGTGAAGAAGTGCTTCCTGACATCACCCCTGAATGGCCAGGCTCTAATTTTAAGGTTATGCCTTCTTGTCCAGGAGTCTCCCACCAGAGGAAATAGTTTCTCTCTCTCCACCCTATCAAATCCTTTAATCATCTTAAACACCTCAATTATGTAACCCCTTAATCTTCTATACTCAAGGGAATACAAGCCTAGTCTATGCAACCTGTCCTCATAATTTAACCCTTCTAGCTCCAGATTCACTCTGATTAATCATTCCCAGCATGCTGAGATCCTACAGGATTGGGAATGGTGCACTGGAAATGACCCCTTTCTTTGTGAGAAACCAACGCCAGCATTTTCAGATTCAAACTGCACGGCAGGGTTACTAATTCATCGCAGAATTTAATCAGGGAAAAATAAAAAAGAAATGCTTTGCATTTCGACACATATTTTCTTTCCGAAGAAAGCAAAATCAAAATTTGAGCTGCAAAAGTAGTTTTAATGCAATGTGACATGTTAGTGCTTTGAATATCAATTATTTATATCAGAATGATTTAGCCTGAAGCAACAGCCGATATTTCATCGACTGGCGTGTTGTATTGCCGTTAGCTGCTATCCTGTAATGGCGTTTAGTAATTGTGTCGGGGTCTTAATGTAATACAACAACAACAACTTGCATTTATATACCGTCTTTAATGCAGCAAAACGTCCCAAGGCACTTCACAGGAGTGTTAACAGACAAAATGTGACCCCAAGCCGTTAGGACAGGTGACAAAAAGCTTGGTTAAAGAGGTAGGTTTTAAGGACCGTCTAAAAGGAGGAGAGAGAGGTGGAGAGGCAGAGAGGTTTAGGGAGGGAATTCCAGAGCTTAGGGCCTATGCAGCTGAAGGCATGGTTTTTTTTTATTAATTCATGGGATGTGGGCATCGCTGGCGAGGCCAGCATTTATTGCCCATCCCTAATTGCCCTTGAGAAGGTGGTGGTGAGCTGCCTTCTTGAACCGCTGCAGTCCGTGTGGTGAAGGTTCTCCCTGCTGTTAGGAAGGGAGTTCCAGGATTTTGACCCAGCGACGATGAAGGAATGACGATATATTTCCAAGTCAGGATGGTGTGTGACCTGGAGGGGAACGTGCAGGTGGTGTTGTTCCCATGTACCTGCTGCCCTTGTCCTTCTACGTTGTAGAGGTCCCAGGTTTGGGAGGTGCTGTCGAAGAAGCCTTGGCGAGTTGCTGCAGTGCATCCTGTAGATGGTACACACTGCAGCCACTGTGCGCCGGTGGTGAAGGGAGTGAATGTTTAGGATGGTGGATGGGGTGCCAATCAAGTGGGCTGCTTTGTCCTGGATGGTGTCGAGCTTCGTGAGTGTTGTTGGAGCTGCACTCATCCAGGCAAGTGGAGAGTATTCCATCACACTCCTGACTTGTGCCTTGGGGATGGTTGAAAGGCTTTGGGGAGTCAGGAGATGAGTCACTCGCCGCAGAATACCCAGCCTCTGACTTGCTCTTGTAGCCACAGTATTTATGTGGCTGGTCCAGTTAAGTTCCTGGTCAATAGTGACCCCCAGGATGTTGATGGTGGGGGATTCGGCGATGGTAATGCCGTTGAATGTCAAAGGGAGGTGGTTAGACTCTCTCTTGTTGGAGATGGTCATTGCCTGGCACTTGTCTGGCACGAATGTTACTTGCCACTTATCAGCCAAAGCCTGGATGTTGTCCAGGTCTTGCTGCATGCGGGCACAGACTGCTTCATTATCTGAGGGGTTGAGAATGGAAGTGAACACTGTGCAATCATCAGTGAACATCCCCATTTCTGACCTTATGATGGAGGGAAGGTCATTGATGAAGCAGCTGAAGATGGGGTGAAGGAAGTCGGGGATGCCCAAGAGGCCAGGATTGGAGGAACGGAGAGCGGTCGGAGGGTTGTAGGGCTAGAGGAGGTCACAGAGTTAGGGAGGGACGAGGCCATGGAGGGATTGAACACAAGGATGAGAATTTTAAATTCAAGGCTTTGCCGGACTGGGAGCCAATGTAGGTCAGCGAGCACAGAGGTGATGGGTGAACGGGACCTGGTATGAGTTCGGATACAGGCAGCAGAGCTCTGGATGAGTTAAAGTTTGCGGAGGGTGGAAGATGGGAGGCCGGCCAGGAGAGCATTGGAATAGTCAAATCTGGATACATTTCAACTTGGTATATTTTAATCGCAGTTTATTTTCACTATCAGCAAACAGGTGTGTGATAGTTACACACACTATCCAGAGTTTAATTTAATTTGAAGTAATTGATTGGAAACTGCTTGAACAAAAGGCAAAAGAAATTCTACATGGTTGTTCAGTGTTGTAATCGGGACACCCGTCAAAAAATAGACTGCCTTTTAACTGAGAATTTAACTGGGCACTTAAACAATCATCTGTGCACCACATTTGCTGTGGAAACCCAATGCCAATTGAAAAATGCCCTTTTAGTGGAAAGGCTAATTGCAATTACAGTCCTTGTGAACAAGTCATAGTAAACAGAATAATGTGTAAATTCCATGAGGCCACTCTAAGTATAGCAAACTCCCCAAGGTCACTGAATGTTGATGTGCTATAAGTCTGGGTTTACTGTAGTGTATTCTTGTACTAAATATTCAGTTTAACAAAGGGTTTGTTGGGTTTTTGTGGCGTGTGTAAACATTACTGTCGGGCCAGGTACGACGGCCATTTTAGTAACCCTGGTGGGTTTTAGCCAAAGTGCTTCGCCCTCAAACACGTCAGGCCAATTTTAACACCCGGGCAGTTGGCCGGTGGGACGTGCAGGCAGATTAACAGCAAGGCGCGGTGCGATGTCCCGTCCATTTTAACAGTCAAGCCCCATTTAAATGGAGCCAGCGAGATGCCCACCCCAAACAGGCATCCAGAGGCAGTGCGTTGGGTTCAGGTCAGCGGAAAAGTGGTGGCCTGAAGGCTGCCCAAGGCAAGTCATCGGGGAGGGGGGTGGGGAGAGGGGTCAGTAGGGTTTTGTGAACCCAGTAATGGGGATAATGGAGTTCCAATGACCCAAACTATTTTCGTGGGGCCTAAAGGAGCACTCCTCTCCTCCTGGCCTCACAAAAATACTTAGTTTGGAGGGCCTTCGCTTAAGGTGTGCGACAGCTTCTACTGAGCAGAGTATCCAAGGCAGAAGCTCCCACCCAATATGTTGTAAAAATGGCTTTGGGGTCCTATCTGTGAGTTGAGTGGGGCCTCGGCCGCCCAGATTTAAGATAGTCGCGGGACGGTTACCGGAGTGATTCGATTTTAACTCTCGTGCTGCCCAGTTTTCACCAGGTGGAGCTGAATAAAATCCTCACTCTCCGCTTCTATAAGACAACGGGACCGAGATTTGTCACCAACCAGGTAACTTAGCTAATGGCCCTCAGCTAATCAGTTTTCATTCGTATTCCTCTACAGTACAGGAGAGAATTTCTTCCCAGCAATACCGAATCCACCTATTGAAAGGTCAACCAGCAGATCAGAAGAGCAAGCAAAGGGCGCAAGTGTCAAATGATCTGGATTAATATAAGAGTAAATTCAACGATCACGTGCTCCCAGGAGGGAGCCTTATTCCCTGGGAGCACGCTTCAGATAGAGCTTAGCACCTTCGTGCGGATTTGTTGACCTGTGCTCGCGTCCAGTCAGGTTGGGGTCCCTCAAAACTACCCTGAACTGTTCTCAAATGAATAGGACCATCCTGGCATAATGGCCCTGATATTTACGGGGAGACAGGGAGGGAGTGGGGGCCATGTGTTTGGTTGGGGGGGGCAACCCCGGAAATGCTGGGAACATGGAGGTCCTGCCAAATTTAACGGCATTATCATTTTCTTACTCCGTTTCCCGCCCAGCAGCCGGCCAGACTGACATTAAAGAGTATTAAACAGCAGTAGGGAATCATAGAATGATACAGCACAGAAGGAGGCCATTCGGCCCATCGTGCCTATGCCGGCTCTTTGAAAGAGCTATCCAATTAGTCCAACTCTCCCACTCTTTCCCCATAGCCTTGCAATTTTTTTCCCTTCAAGTATTTATCCAATTCTCTTTTGAAAGTTACTATTGAATCTGCTTCCACCGCCCTTTCAGGCAGAGCGTTCCAGATCATAACAACTCGCTGCGTAAAAGGTGATCGAGCTGAGGAGAAGCAATAAAGCTAACTGCCTTGTTTGCTGTCTCAAAATCGGTCTTTAAGGGGTAATGTTGTGAGGTTCAGCTCCTAGGATCAAGTTTTGCTCGATCGGAGAGTATGTCACAGAATCAGGCGGACGTAAAAGATCCCATGGTACAAATCAAAGAAGATCAGGAGAGTTCTCCTGGTGTCCCGACCAATATTTATTCCTCAGTCGACATCATTAAAACAGATTTTCTGGTCATTATCACATTGCTGTTTGTGGGACCTTGGCTGCCATGTTTCCCTACATAACAACAATAACCACACTTCAAAAGTACTTCATTGGCTGTAAAGCACTTTGGGACGTCCTGAGGTCGTAAAAGGCGCTATATTACATGCAAGTTATTTTTTTCTTCCTATTTGTTACAGCCCTTTCTCCCATTTCACCAGACTTCATGTCAGGAACTGAGCCACACCATAATCACTTCCAAAGTGTGTGGTTAAAATTACATCTGCTTCTCAAATTCCTCATTTATTTTTATCTATAGAGGGAAGCAATTACACAGTAAGGTTCTTATACAGGGCTGGTAGTCTTGGAGTCCTGTGCCTG
The DNA here is from genome assembly GCF_035084215.1 of Heptranchias perlo. Classification (NCBI taxonomy): domain Eukaryota; kingdom Metazoa; phylum Chordata; class Chondrichthyes; order Hexanchiformes; family Hexanchidae; genus Heptranchias; species Heptranchias perlo. Next base: position 25,434,014 of record NC_090358.1, read on the forward strand.
CTTCACTGAACCTGTTGACGAAATCATTAACAGTCTAGCTGAAAGTGAAATACTGGCAGTTTATTCATCTGTCAGGCTGCTGCAAATAGAGACCTAGAATTTTGCAGGATGATGTGTGAAGCTGAACATTAGAAGGATTTCTTTGGCCCGTGTAAACAAGACAAATGGAAACTAATTATTTATGATTCCGGTGAATGTAACAGCAAGCAAGGCCCTGGAGTTGCTTTTATATTTGTGCTGTAGAATTTTAATGGCATGATGTTTTCCTTCTGATTCTAAAATTTTCATCCTTGTGTTCAAATCCCTTCACAGCCTCGTCCCTCCCTATCTCTGTTAGCTCCTCCAGCCCTACAACCCTCCGATTCTGGCCTCTTGCACATCCCTGATATCCTTCACTCCACCATTGGCGGCCGTGCCCTAAGCCCTGGAATTCTCTCTCCACCTCTCTACCTCTTTCTCCTCCTTTAAGACGCTCCTTAAAACCTACCTCTTTGACCAAGCTTTTGGCTAATATCTCCTTATGTGGCTCGGTGTCAAATTTCATTTGATAATGGCGCCTGTGAAGCACCTTGGGACATTTTACCACATTAAAGGCACTATACAAATGCAAGTTGTTGTTGTCGAGGGCTCAGTAACACTTACGTTCAAAGGAACACAATCAATTCGAGACGATCAGAGCTATATTCAGCCACTGTGGCAGGGCATAAATCCACATTATTTTGGGTGCAACCTGTTTACAGATTATCTGCCCTTATTTTGAAAAAAAAATTCTTGCGGTGAGCTCCCCCAACAGTATTAAAAAGGTGGGATGCCTAGTTGGTTAGAGCTGAGTACGGTTCCACTCAGAGTTCTAGTCTGGAAGGAAGTAAATGCACTAACATTAAGCAGCAATATTAAAATCAGCTGATATTAAAAGCACTGATACTAAACAGGGGCGCTGAGAGGAGAGGGAAAGCAGCCGATTTATCAGAGATCACTGCCAGCAGGAAACTTGTATGGATGTTGGTGAGTTACCTGGGAGGGAAGAAAATTCAGAGACACACTCAGTTTAAAAAGAACACATGCAGAAACATTGGAAAGAGAAGGGGTCGTTCGAGGTACTCAACACGGCTTCCGGAAAAGAAAGTCACGCCTTACAAACTTGATTGAGCTTTTTGAAGAAGTTACTAGGTTAGTGGATGAGGGAAATCTGGTAGACATTGTCCACCTGGACTTTCAGAAAGCCTTTAATAAGGTACCTCACACTAGGTTACTTCACAAGATAGAATCTCGTGGTATCAGTGGGAATTTGATAAGCTGGTTAAGGAAGTGACTCCAATCCCGCAGCTAAAAAGTTGTAGTTAACAGTTGCGAATTCAGCTTGGAGACATGTTTCTAGTGGTGTCCCCCAGGGATCTGTCCTAGGCCTGCTACTGTTCACTGTTCTTATTAATGACATGGACAGTGGTATTGGCAGTGTGGTCAGTAAGTTTGCAGGTGATACTAAAATCTGTCCAAGGGTTAAGACAGAAGAGGAGTACAATCAAATGCAAAGAGATTTAGATGCATTAGGGGAATGGGCCAAACAATAGCAAATAGCATTTAACTTAGATAAATGTGGTGTCATGTATGTAGGTAGGAACAACATAGAATACACTTATCATTTACAGAGAATGACACTGAAAGAGGTTGAGAGAGAAAGGGATCTTAGTGTTATTGTGCACAGATCACTGAAGGTTCACGACCAATGTAGAGAAGCTGTAGCCAAAGCAAACAGAGTATTGGGCTGTATTAATAGAACCATTCATGACAAATCAAAGGGCACCATTCTGTCATTATACAGGTCGCTGGTTAGATCGCATCTGGAGTACTGCACCCAGTTTTGGTCCTCTCACGTGGTGGGTGATATAGTGGCCTTGGAAAAGGTCCAGAGGAGAACAATGAGAATGATTCCTAGCTTAAAGAATCTTAGTTACTCAGAGAGGCTTAAAGAGCGGGGTCTATTTACTCTAGAGCAGCATAGACTTAGAGGCGGCCTGATAGAGGTCTATAAAATAATGAAAGGGCTGGACAGCATCTCTATTGATAAATCATTTCAGTTTGACAGATTGGAGAGCTCTGAGGGGGACATGCGTTTAAACTACGTAAAAGTAGGAATAGGCTAGATGTTAAGAGGCTCCTTTTTCCCAGAGACCAGTGAGCCCCCGCAATGCATTGCTGGTTTGTGCACATGGCTGCAAGGGGCTGGGGGTGGGTGGAAGTGTCCAGTCAGGATACTCCAGGGTACTCCAGCCATCATGCTTGATGGACCTGCTGGCTTTTTCCTGCCCTGTTCGCATAAAGAATTGGAGATTTGAAGACTTTGAACAACTGGGGATCATATTTTTCTCCTTTTTAATCAAATGGTTAATAAGACCTTTTTTTGTAGATCTTCATGAAGAACGAGAAGGGACTTGCAGCAGTTGATTCCATAAGATTCATCAGCAGGAACAAAAGGAAAATGACCAATCACAATGAACCCAAAATAACATTCCCTTCACAGTCAGCACTTATTGAGCCACATAACAATATCAAAGACAAACATTCCATTACTCCAGCCCTACAGTGCGCTAAAATTTAGAGTAATGACTTAGCATAATTTCTTTTCAGTGACCTCACCGTGGAGATCCTTGCACATCGTGCCATGGAAAAGTAGCAGCAACGTTTTAGTGAAGCAGACCAGCCCACAAAATGCTCCCGAGATAACTGGCTTGGCAGTATATCACAGAGTACATGACTTGGATTCAACTATCGCGGGAGCAGGAAGGAGAGAGTGCAACTTTATAACTTGAATAAAAGGACCAAAGAAAGGCCAGAATATAAATGTAGAGCAGCAGCAAAGAATAGAGATGGAGATGGGCTTAAGTGGTAATTGCTTTATAGGCAATTTCAGTAAATGGTGTATTTTGCCAGAGAAATGAATTAATGTCCATGAGCCAAATTACCCCATGTTAATCCACACTATGGTTATGTATAAAGGCAGAACTTGTATTTATATTGCCTTTCACATCCTCAAGATGTCCCAAAGCACGTTACAGCCAGTGAATTATTTCTGAAGTGTAGTTACTGTTGTTATGTAGACAAACGTGGCTTTGGAAATCAGTGGGTACGGTAAGAAGATAACCTCCAGTAATAGGATGAGTGAAGAGACACTGGGGGGACTAGCTGGCATTCATATCTTTGGCACCATATAGCACTGCAATAAATGACTGCAGGAGTCAACTCCGAAAGCAACAAGCCCCCATGACTTGAACTTTGCATCGGTGGCAGACTTGGCTCAGTGGTAGCACTCTTACCCATGAGTCAAAGGTTGTGGGTTCAAGCCTAACTCTTGGAGACTTGAGCACATAATCCAGACTGATGCTTCAGTGCAGTACTGAGGGAGTGCTGTACTGGCAGAAGGTGTTGTCTTTTCAGACGAGTTGTTAAACGGAAGCCCCGTCTGCCCTCTCAGGTGGACATAAAAGATCCCACGGCATTATTTCAAGGAAGAGCAGGGGTGTTCTGCCTGTGTCCTGGCCAATATTTATCCCTCAACCAACATCACTAAAACCGATCATCTGATTATTGCTGTTTGTGGGACCTTGCTGTGTGTACATTGGCTGTCACATTACATTACACTGCAGAAATACTCCATTGGCTGTGCTTTGGGATGTTGTGAAAAGTGCTATGTAAATGTAAGTTCTTTTCATTAAGAGAAGTCATAGAGAGAGGCCATCTGAGACTCCTGCATCTCACCAGTTGCTTCAGCAGCTACCTATCACTGCTCCTTCCTTAGCTCTGGAAACCATTAACAGTAGGATATCTACACAAGGCACAAGGCAGAGGTACGTGGCTTGCAAGGTATAAGTGTAGCAGAGAAAACACCTTGAACACGTACACCACATGCACCAAATCAAAATTTGGAGGTTATCACCACAACAGTGAAAGAAGTAACTGTACTGAGGAGATTTTTTTTACTCATTGGCATGGGTGAGGCAGCCAACTGCCAAGTGTCTTGCAGTGGAATAGGAGGCGGGAGCATCGGAGGAGCATAACCAGCGGCAGATATGACCCCAGGCAACAGTTCTACTGCAAAAGACTTCACTTTGGTGTGGTGGGTGAGCAATGCAAGAGAATCCTTAGGTTCACCAAGGAGACTGTGATTGAGGGGCTCCAGCTCAACCGTGAACATTTGCAGGAACAGGAAGCTATCTGCAATGAATGGCCCTCACTTTTTATGCCGCAGGGAACTTCCAAGAATCCAAAGGGACATCACAAGAGCCAGACACTTTGGCCCCAGTATTTACGGGGAGGTGAGAAGGTTCCGGAATGCGCGGTAGCACGGGGGAAACCCGGCAAGACCGGGGACGTGGAGGTCCTGCCGAATTTAACGGCAGGACCTCATTAGAATTTTTTTCTTCCCTTTCCCGCCTGGGACCTCTGGGGAGAGATTGAGAAGAATGGGACTGTAATCTCCAGAGTTTAGAAGAATGAGAGGTGATCTTATTAAAACATATAAATTTCCTAGAGGGATTGACAGGGCAGATGTGGAGAGGCTGATTCCCCTGGCTTGCAAGTTTAGAACTAGGGGAACTAGTCTCAAGATAAGGGGTGGGCCATTTAGGACTAGATGAGGAGGAATTTCTTCACTCAGAGGGTCGTAAATATTTGGAATTCTCTACCCCAGAGGGCTGTAGATGCTCAGTCATTGAGTATATTCAAGACTGAGATCGATAGATTTTTGGACCCTAAGGGAATCGAGGGATATGGGGATCAAGTGAGAAGGTGGAGTTGAGGTAGGAGATCAGCCAGGATCTTATTAAATGGTGGAGCAAGCTCAAGGGGGCGTATGGCCTACTCCTGCTCCTAATTCTTCTGTTCTTATGACCTGGCCAAATTGACAGGCCGGCTGCCGGGGAGGGAAGACCAGTGGCACGAGGCGGCAGCCGGGGACCCTCGGGGACGGTCCCCGGAAATCGGGAGGGGGCGAGTGATTGGGGCTTGGAGGGGAAAGAGACCTGATCGGCAGAGGGGAGGCAAAAGGCTTCTTTGAAGGGCTGGGGGGAGCACTCCTGCCCCTCCTGGCCCACAAGGAGAGCTCTAAACTTACCTCCTGGAGCTGGCAGCTCCTGCCTCCCTTTCACTGCAGGGTTTCCAGAGCCCTGAGAAACCCTGAATTAATTTGATTCAGTTGTACAGTGCTACTTATCCATGTGTTTAATGTGTTTGCCCCTATGTGTCATCAACTGTGTCTTATAAGATTTCCTTGCGTGATCATTTTATGCCCAATGAAAACTGACCTAAGCAAGTCGTCTCTCTTTCTCTCTCCCTGTTGCTCTCTCTCTTATTGTCTCTCGCTCCCTCTCTTTTACTGTCTCTCTCTCTCTCTTCCTCTCTCTTACTGTGTGTCTCTCTCTCCCTCTCACTGAGTCTCTCTCCCTCTCTCTTACTCTCTCTCCCTCTCTTTCTCCCCCCCTCTCTTACTGTCTCTCTCTCTCTCTCCCGCCCTCTCTTACTCTCTCTCACTCTCACTCTCTCTCTCTCACACTGATTCTCTCTCTCTCACACCGTCTCTCTCTCTCTCTCTCTCTTACTGTCTCTCTCTCACACACACACAACTACCGGGCCTGGCCTATTGTTTTACAACCAAACCAGACTAGTTTAGGAATATGTAGTTAATCTTATTTTTTGGCATTCTCTTACTTCATCCAAGAAATAAACAATACTAAGGCCCATTTTTAATTAAATTAACACGGCATGGAATGTCAAAGCATATATGCAACCATTGATTCAACCACAGGGGTTCGGGCAAACTGGTGATTTCCTTTTACATATCAGAGTTGACCTTTCTCCATTCTAAAATAGATTCATTGTCGTTCAGATTATCACAGGTAGTATAACTAAGTTTTCTTCAGAGACCTCTTGTTCCCGCTGGTATCATCTGTCAGGTTTAGTTTCCCGTTGCTGCCTTTTGATGTTCTCTACTTTTCTGTGTTCATCAGTAAGCGGCTCTGCAAGGTCTCCTTAATAGAAAGGAGTGATGGCAATTTATGCCTGATGTCAAGTCTATTTTAAGCTCAGAGCACTGAACTTTCCTTAACACCGAAACCTATAAATGTTCAATTGGTCTCCAAATCACCTTGCAGGGAGGATTCTATCAATGCACACAATTCCCAGTAGCCTTCTATATAATGTATTCACACTAGACTCGATAAACGTGTCTCCAATAGCTGTTTTCATTATCAATTGACCAATGAGAGTGAGATTTGATGGGAACGCTGCAGTCTCTTGTATTATTCCAAATATAAGCATTTTTGTAATCTGTTAATCCTGTATATGAACTGTTTTTATTTTATATCCTAACCTCTAAATACAGAGCAGTTTATATATTTGCGCAACTTTTATGGTTTTTATTATACAAATAGAAGAGTGATTTATGCACAGGAAAAATAAATAAACTGATAATTCCACCTCCTTTCACCACATTCCAACTCCTTTCAGATTGCCATCTCACAACCTCCTCCACCCTCCTCACAGTCCAGTGTCTGAATCATTAGCTCTTTCCCTACATTGCAAAAGTGACTACACTTCAAAAGTACTTCATTGGCTGTGAAGTGGTTTGGGCTGTCCGGAGGTTGTGAAAGGTGTTATATAAATGCAAGCTCTTTCTTTCTCCTTTTCTTGATCTCTTCCATATCCTGAAGTGGGACAAGGGTTAAATTTCCTGTCCACAGACCAGCTTCTTCCAGTTACTGAAAGATAGTTTCTTCATGTCTCTCACAAGACTAAGCAACAGCTTCTTATCCTTCATGCTCCATCCTTAGTCCTTCATTTATTGATATTCTTGGACTCACTATCTTTTCTGGCCTCAAGTGCAACTCTTACATTCCCCCCGTTGTTCAAGCTCCCTCCAAGAAGCTTTGGTTCCTCTTTTGTCCCAAACTCTTCTTCTTCCCTAAACATTTCCACTCTCTATTCAACCAAAAATCTAGATATTACTGCCATATCTGGGGAGGTTCCTCTACCACCTCTTTCATGCTGCTGGACAGCAGAAAGCAATCACCTGATAGCCAATTCCTCTCTCCCCTTTTGTCTCCAACGTCTCTCTCTCTCTCACTCTCTCCATTGCACCTTTCTTGCTTTTCTCCATTTTAATGGATACTACCATGGTCTGTACTCCTCTGAAGCTTCCTCTCTTGTTAGCTCTATGCACTCTCCTAAATGCTCTTCCTACTTCCATCCCATTATGTTGAAATTGTAATTAATCACTCAATCTCCTATTCTAATTCAATCTTCAGGCTTCCAAACCCCAATTACTACTGGTATCAATGAGCCTTTGCTTCCTGAGTTACATCATTTATTTTATTCTTTTCTACCTTGGTGGTGCACTCTGGGCTTTCCGTACTCTGCACAAACATAACCCTTAAAGAAGAACATACTAGCATTTATACAGAGCCTTCTATGCCCACAGGATGTCCCAAAGCACTTTAATAGCCAATGAAGTACTTTTGCAGTCGAGTCACAGCAAGATCCCACAAACAGCAATAAGATAAATGATCACATAATCTGTTTTCTTAGTAGTGCTGATTGAGGGATAAATTTTGGCCAGGACAGTTTAATGTTTCATCTGAAAGATAGCAGCCACTGACAGTGCAGCACTCCCTCAGTACTGCACTGACGTATCAGCCAAGATTACAGGCTCAGGTCTCTGGAGTGGGTCTTAAACTCACAACCTGCTAACTCAGAGGAAAGAATGCTACCTCTAAGCCATAGCTGAGACCTTATGAGATGAGGCTCGTGCTCTAATCAGCTATTTGAACCTTTGAGAGGACGTTAAAGTGACAGAATATTATTTTCAATTTTGCACATTGTAAATGTCATCATTGTCCTTCTGCCACTGTCTCCGGTGGAAATAGGCCTCGTTTAAAGAGATTAAAGGTAGAGCTGATAAAGTGTTTACAATTTGAAGGTAATATAAAACAACTACTGTATGAAGTTGTATTTTGGCAGGTGAGAGAACCATGATATTTTATGCTCACTTCCAGGATTTTTAAGATGAAGGTCAGCCAGCTTCAGAAAGAAGAATTCATATTAATGGGCAGTATCTGCTAAAAGACCATCCCCACACATTGATGGTTCCACGTCTCTCCCCATTAAACACCCACAAAAAACACATCTGTCCCCATTAAACACCCACAAAAACACATCTGTCCCCATTAAACATCCACAAAAACACATCTGTCCCCATTAAAACTCCACGAAGATAATCAGACATTGATAGTGCCACGTTCCAAAGGATGACAGGCGGGAACATTATATTTCTGTCTGCTCACTTATGCTCTGGTATGTCGGAGTTAAACTATTAGAATTCAAAAGCAGAGAAGTTATGTTAAAATTATATAGAGCCTTGGTTAGACCAGACTTAGCGTACAGTGTACAGGTCTCTATATAAGGATATAGAAGCACTGGAGGAAGCACCAAAAAAGATTTACAAGGACGATACCAGAACTGAGAGGGTACAACTATTAGAAAAGAGTTAAAGAAAGAAAAGGGAAGGCTAAGGGGTGAACTAATGGAGATCTTTAAAATTATGAAGGGGTTTAATTATAAAATTATCGAATGCTTTCGATAGGCTAGACATAGAGAAGATGTTTCCACTTTTGGGGGAGTCCAAAACTAGGGGCCATAAAAATAAGATAGTCACCAATAAATCTAACAAGGAATTCAGGTGAAACTTCTTTACCCAGAGAGTGGTGAGAATGTGGAACTTGTTACCACAGAGAGTAGTTGAGGCGAACAGAATAGATGTATTTAAGGGGAAGCCAGATAAACACATGAGGGAGGAAAGAATAGAAGGGTATGTTGAATAGGGTGAGATGAAGCAGTGTGGGAGGAGGCTTGTGTGGAGCATAAACACTGGCATAGACCAGTTGGGCTGAATGGCCCCTTTCTGTGCTGTAAAATTCTATGTAATTCTATGATAGACTTCAAGAGGACATAGACAGGCTGGTGGAATGGGCAGACACGTGGCAGATGAAATTTAATGCAGAGAAGTATGAAGTGATACATTTTGGCAGGAAGAATGAGAAGAGGCAATATAAGCTAAAGGGTACAATTCTAAAGGGGATGCAAGAACAGAGAGATCCGGGGGGGGGGGTGTATATGTGCACAGGTCGTTGAAGGTGGCAGGACATGTTGAGAAAGTGGTTAAAAAAGCATACGGGATCCTGGGCTTTATAAATAGAGGCATAGAGTACAAAAGCAAGGAGGTTATGATGAACCTTTATAAAACACTGGCTCGGCCATTACTGGAGTATTGGCCCTGATACTAGCGGGGAGGCGGGATAGCAGCGGGGGGACGATTGGGCGCGTGGGTAACCCACCCAATAAAATCTGTCCGATCCCCATGCAATCGCGGGTCAATTGGAGCCACCTAACTTGACTTCAGGGTTTGCCGTCCGAAAGCTGCGCAGTGGGTGGACTGCGCACCCGCATCACAGGCTGTCAGCTGGAGGAGCTCTATTCAAAGGGGCAGTCCTCCATGGCCTGCTCCTGGAGTAAACACCCACACACCACAATGGAGCAGCACAGGGACAAGGCTGCTCCTAGATTTAGCAATGCCTCACTCCAGGTGCTACTAAATGGGGTGAGGAGGAGGAGGGATGTCTTCTACCTGGCGGATGGAAGTGGCCTGCCTCTGCCACCAAGGAGGCCTGACTCGAGGTGGCAGAGGAGGTCACCAGCAGCAGCAACATCACCCGCATCTGGATCCAGTGCAGGAAGCACTTCAATGACCTAACTACGTCAGCCAATGTGAGTTTTTTTTTATTCGTTCATGGGATGTGGGTGTCGCTGGCGAGGTCAGCATTTATTGCCCATCCCTAATTGCACTTGAGAATGTGGTGGTGAGCCGCCTTCTTGAACCGCTGCAGTCCGTGTGGTGAAGGTTCTCCCACAGTGTTGTTAGGAAGGGAGTTCCAGGGTTTTGATCCAGCGACGATGAAGGAACGGTGATATATTTCCAAGTCGGGATGGTGTGTGACTTGGAGGGGAACGTGCAGGTGGTGTTGTTCCCATGTGCCTGCTGCTCTTGTCCTTCTAGGTGGTAGAGGTCGTGGGTTTGGGAGGTGCTGTCGAAGAAGCCTTGGCAAGTTGCTGCAGTGCATCCTGTGGATGGTACACACTGCAGCCACAATGCGCCGGTGGTGAAGGGAGTGAATGTTTAGGGTGGTGGATGGGGTGCCAATCAAGTGGGCTGCTTTGTCCTGGATGGTGTCGAGCTTCTTGAGTGTTGTTGGAGCTGCACTCATCCAGGCAAGTGGAGAGTATTCCATCACACTCCTGATTGTGCCTTGTGATGGTGGAAAGGCTTTGGGGATTCAGGAGGTGAGTCACTTGCTGCAGAATACCCAGCCTCTGACCTGCTCTTGGAGCCATAGTATTTATATGGCTGGTCCAGTTAAGTTTCTGGTCAGTGGTGATCCCCAGGATGTTGATGGTGGGGGATTCGGCGATGGTAATGCCGTTGAATGTCAAGGCGAGGTGGTTAGACTCTCTCTTGTTGGAGATGGTCATTGCCTGGCACTTGTCTGGCACGAATGTTACTTGCCACTTATCAGCCCGAGCCTGGATGTTGAACAGGTCTTGCTGCATGCGGGCACGGACTGCTTCATTATCTGAGGGGTTGTGAATGGAACTGAACACTGTGCAATCATCAGCGAACATCCCCATTTCTGAACATATGATGGAGGGAAGGTCATTGATGAAGCAGCTGAAGATGGTTGGGCCTAGGATACTGCCCTGAGGAACTCCTGGGGCTGAGATAATTGGCCTCCAACAACCACTACCATCTTCCGTTGTGCTAGGTACACTTACTCATTCTCCTACATTCCTTCTTCCATATCACCGCCCCCACCCCCCAACTCATTCTGCACTGCGAACACTACTCTGTCACATCACTCCTCACACCCACTCAAAGCTCATCGTCAACTTACCTGCACTTCCTCAGCATTTCCTCACCTCCCCATTAGTCACCCCACCACTACTACTCAACCCAATCCTCATACAATGTCATGGCTCTGTCTCATACTCACCCTCTGATGCATCTCTTTCACTGTCAGCCGCACCCAAAGCAATGCATTCATCAGTTGACCATGTCACCATCGCTCACTCACACGTCTTTCTCCCCTTATAGGAGAAGAGAACCCAGAGTGCATGGGAGAGGGTGAGGACCGGAGGGAGGCCGCAACATATCATCGTCCTCATAGACACGGAGCAGGAGGCACTGGAGCTGAGCTCCACCCTCGAGTGCCTGTCCATCGGGGATGCCGAGACTGGCACCCAACAAACGTCTGGTGACAGAACTTTAACATTCAGCACACACAATATGAATTGATGTTAACATGCCTCACCATCTCCAGCACCTCAGTTTGCTCATCGCAACATGACACATCTGTGATCATGCTTAATGTTGCCTTCTGTTCTCTTACAGGGCCTTCAGCGACCGCTGTGATGCCAGAGGGCAATTCCTCAGAGGACCTGCCGGCCTCTGAGGGGGCACCGTCACATCTGAGCGAGGAATCCACCAGCACAGATACACACGCCTCGGTGGGTCCCCGTCCGCAGTTAATTGGGGTCGCACATGGTGAGTTATCACTCACATTTGAGCACGAGCAGACACTGGTGGCAGGGGCAGCTGTGGAGAGTCTGCGTCGGTGGGAGCACTCCTCTCCAGGCTCTCTCAGCTGGATACAGATGCTGAACCCTGAGGGCCATCCTTTAAAAGGAGAATGATCGAGGGGCAGCAGCACATTTGCGAGGTGCTGGAACAGGTGCCACGCGCACTCTCCACAATAGCGCAGAGGATGGAGTAGTCCAACTCCTGCATGAGTGGAATGGTGGCACAGGGACGTGAGGGAATCTCTGAGATACTGTCACAGGGATGTGCACAACCGTCTGAGATAAGCGAAGTATGTAACTGCTGAAATGTCTGAGATAGTGTCTCAGGTAAGTGCAGGGATGTCTGCGATGGAAAGAATGGCAGCCTCCACTGAGTTTCATCTACGGCTCACAGGTGAGTCCATTCAGGCTCTGACAACAGCCGTTCAGACTCAGGGTGAACAACATTCTGCCACCTTAAATAGGCTGACAGATACTTTGGAAGTGTCTTTCAAATGGGAATTGGATAAGTACTCGAAGGGAAAAATTCTGCAGGGCTACGGGGAAAGGGCAGGGGAATGGGATAAACTGGATTGCTCTTGCAGAGAGCCGGACTGAGCTCGACGGGTCGAATGGCCTCCTTCTGGGCTGTAACCATTCTATTATTCTATTTAGCAGCTAGAAGCTTTGTCTAATACACTCCATCTCAAATTTGTTACGTTTGTTATGAATTATTCCTTAATAAATCTACTCACAGCATTTTCGGTGCTGTATTTAATGGACTTCTTAGTAGGCCAAGGCCTTTATTTAAATTTCCAACTTAACCATAAGGCTAGGGCCTTTATTTAAAGGGTTCCATAACAATAATAAACCAGTTGGACTAGATGCATTTCTCAGTTAAACTTGTATCTGGGGTTCCCATTTACCCACTGATCTCTAGAATTCTACACACAAGCGATTTTCAGTCTCTCTTCTTTGCAGGTGTCTCTTCAACTTCCTGCTTTCCCAAAAACAAACCGGCAAATTGTGTTTAACTAACCTGATAGAGTTTTTTGACGAGGTAACAGAGAGGGTTCATGAGGGCAATGCGGTTGATGTGGTGTATATGGACTTTCAAAAGGTGCCGCATGGTAGGCTTATCATCAAGATTGCGGCCCATGGAATAAAGGGGGCAGTAGCAACATGGATACAGAATTGGCTAAGTGACAGGAAACAGAGAGTAGTGGTGAACGGTTGTTTTTCGGACTGGAGGGAGGTGTACAGTGGTGTTCCCCAGGGGTCAGTGCTGGGACCACTGCTTTTCTTGATATATATTAATGACTTGGACTTGGGTGTACAGGGCACAATTTCAAAATTTGCAGATGACACAAAACTTGGAAGGGTAGTAAACAGTGAGGGGGATAGTGATAGACTTCAAGAGGATATGGACAGGCTGGTGGCATGGGCGGACACGTGGCAGATGAAATTTAATGCAAAAAAGTGTGAAGTGATACATTTCGGTAGGAAGAACGAGGAGAGGCAATATAAACTAGAAGGCACAATTCTAAAAGGGGTACAGGAACAGAGAGATCTGGGGGTATATGTGCACAAATCATTGATGGTGGCAGAGCAGTTTGAGAAAGCGGTTAAAAAAGCATACGGGAACCTAGGCTTTACAAATAGAGGCATAGAGTACAAAAGTATGGATGAACCTTTATAAAACACTGGTTCGGCCATAACTGGAGTGTTGTGTCCAGTTCTGGGCACTGCACTTCAGGAAAGATGTGAAGGCCTTAGAAAGGGTGCAGAAGAGATTTACTAGAATGATTCCAGGGATGAGGGACTTTTGTTACGTGGATAGACTGGAGAAGCTGGGGTTGTTCTCCTTGGAACAGAGACGGTTGTGAGGCGATTTGATAGGGGTATTCAAAATCATGAAGGGTCTAAAGAGAGTAGATAGAGAGAAACTGTTCCCATTGGTGGAAGGGTCAAGGACTGGAGGGCATAGATTTAAGTTGATTGGCAAAAGAACCAAAGGTGACATGAGGAAAAACTTTTTTACACAATGAATGGTTAGGATCTGGAATGCACTGCCCGAGGGGATGGTGGAGGCAGATTCAATCATGGCCTTCTAAAGGGAACTGGGTAAGTGTTTGAAAGGCAAAAATTTGCAGGGCTACGGAGAAGGGGTGGGGGAGTGGGACCAGCTGGATTGCTCTTGCATAGAGCCGGCGTGGACTCGATGGGCTGAATGGCCTCCTTCCTTGCTGTAACCTTTCTATGATTCTAATTTTCTGTGTAGTTAGATGCAGAGAGCGGAATATTCAACAGGAATTTATAAAGTTAAAGCCAGGAACTTGGTCAGGTTGAAACAGGCCCAGACGAATTTCTCCCACTGTATGCCGTTATGTGGAGCCTTAATATAGAGTGTTAGCACAGAGATGCACTCGGACTAAATATGAGGCATGGGGCTACAATTAAGGGAAGGGTGGGAAAGATTTAAATCACATAAAGGAAGTGAGAGTGGGGATAAATAATCAGAAGCAAAGAGGAAGAGAGGCTCAAAACATCAAATATCCAGAAGAAAATGGGAAAGGGAAGGAAGGGGGAACTGGAGCAAAAATAAACAATTTGTGGAAAGAGGCCAGAATGAATGGAAAGACCAGAGAAAGGGGGGCAAACAGGAAGAATGCCAGCAGCAAAAAAAATGATGCATACAGCGTAAGAGTACAAGGTTACAGAAAGGAAACTCACAGCACTCCAGGAATTTGGTGACATATTCCTCGCACACCAGTTAGGGAATGAAGGTGAATATCAGCACGCTGTCACAACTATTATAATGAGCCAGATTTTCCTCTCAAAGTAACGGTAAACTAATGGTGCTCGCTGTTATTTATGTGCAAATGGCACAGCAACTTCAGACGAGGGGGCAGACGCGCGGTTAAACCCGGATATCCAAAAGTTGCTGTCCGAAATGTGCCACTTTGCCGTTAGCTTCGCGAAAACGGCATCTCGCCGTCTGCCGCACTGTTGAAATGCATTGAACGGCGTGAAGTTGCTGTATTTGCATGGTAGATACAAACTAAACTCGTCACAGAAAGTTAAGACTTGTCATTCCAAGTTAATGACCTGACAAGCATTAATTACTGATGAACAACCTCCCTGGCACTGAAAATTAACTCTTACAAGTGTGGAGTCTCATTCCTTCAATTTAAAATTGAAACATTTTTTTTTACTTTTCCTCTCTGTCTTTTTTTTCTCTCTCTCTCTTAATCCAATCTTTCTTTCCCTCCCTTTTATTTCTCTTTCTGTATCTAATTTGACATTGAATTCACCCACTCTAATTTACACTTCCTTCTCAGTCCTTGTATTGTTTATTTCCCAATCAAGGGCAATTAGGGATGGGCAATAAATGCTGGCCTTGCCAGCGACGCCCACATCCCATGAACGAATAGTTAAAAAAAAAACCTTCAATCTGACTGGTTAAGGAGACACACAGTTGCTTGCCCTGCTTGCTCAGGCAGACACCGTTAGATGACCTGCTACAGCAAATTCTGGCCCATTGTATTAACATCTGCACCATAGTCCTACTGTATACCTAAGCAAAGTCACTGTTTATTTTACATTTGTTGGAAATGACAAAGGACTGCCAAAATAAATAGTATACTTTATTTCATATTACCCACTCTCTGTGGTATCTTTTCAGTTCTTCACTTAATATGTAAGTTATTGAAACCTAAAGCAGACATAATGACACCCAGATTAATGCTCAGAGAACCCCAAATTCTAATGGTTTTGTGCAGCCCCTTATAAAAAGCAAAGTGCTTGGCAGATAATCAGAAAGGAAGATTATCATTTATATAACATGTTTCACCACCTAAGGACACCCCAAAGCGCTTTACAGCCAATGAAATACTTTTGAACTGTAATTACCATTGTAATGTAGGAAAAGCGGCAGCCGATTTGCGCACAGCAAGATCCCACAAACAGCAATGTGATAATGACCCAGATCATCTGTTTCTTAGGTGTTGGTTTAGGGATAAATATTGCTCTTCTTTGAAATAGTGCTCTGGGATCTTTTACATGCACCTGAGAGAGCAGACAGGGCTTCTGTTTAACATCTCATCCAAAAGGCAGCACCGCACTGCCCTGGATTTTACATTTAAGTCTCTGGAGTTGAGGCTTGAACCCACATTTATCTAACTCGGAGGCAACCGCGCTGCCAACGGAGCCACAGCTGACACAATGAAGCAAAAGAACAAGAAAACAAGATGTCATAATCTGGTGCAATCATCCCTCTCTCTCGGCCCATTCTTCCTCGGTGGTTTTGTCGATTTGCAGAGCCTGCCACGGGTCAACACTGCCTTCTCCTTCCTGCAACGCCTTGTCCACCATCCAGCCCTGCATGAGCTCCCGAAAATAGTTCCACAATGTGCGTGCCCTGCCAAAAAAGTTGCTTTTACTTTCCAAAAGAATGAAAACATTTAGTCACTAAGTGAATAAAGATGATATATAAAAAAAATCTCAGGGTCGTATCTGAGATCTGTCTTACAAAACAGTCAAAGAAGAAACAGAAAATATGACATTTTACAGCTCGTTTTTCTGTGGAAAGTCAAAAAAGAAAGTTACATTTTTTTATCAACATTCTAATAAGATCAAATTGTTGATTAGTGCTTTACATGTAATACCTAAATTATGATTAAGTTGGATGGATATTTCAGGTTTTTTGAAAACTTCATTCAGAATGAAGAAGAAAACTGAATTGGTTTGTAATTATTTAAGAATGGCTCTCGGGTTTTGACAAATTGTTTCTCCTCTCATGCATTTTGCAACTGAGTAATGAAATTAGGAGAAAGTGATTTTCTCTTCCTGCAACCAACGCAAGCCAAAAAATCTATATATGGGATTTTAGACCCCACCCGTCCAAAATAGAGGCAATATCCAGCTCAGCTCTAAGCTTCTCACAGGATTTGTAGGGTTTTCTGGTTAGATTTCCCGTGCTGTTAATATAATCTCAAAGACGTAGAGTCATGCATGACATATACTGATCTCATTTCATGGAAATGTGCTTCTTATAGTAAACCTTTCAGCTGAAGGATTCCCTTGAAAAGTCTTGCAGGTGATACTTTAGATTGACAAGAAAATCTTATGATGGGTCTGGGGACCAGGGACTGGAATTTAAAGATACCTTTACTGATTATCATATTACAATGAGGCAAATGCCACGACTTAAAAACCACTAATCGAAGGACTTGCGGTACATTGAGATGGGTGTGCTGCAGTTCTTTGACTGAACAATCCAATTGCCGCAGGCCCTTATTTTATCTATTATTATTCTTGTCACTATGAAGATGCATGATGTAAATGCCAGAGGAACACGCTCCTCCTATACACTGCCAGACTGAATAGTAGAAATGATTGGAGAAAGATGTTACTCGAGGACTTTTAATTAATTGAAATAGTTGTCTTCATACTAGTGCCTTTCGATGAAGATCCTTTCATTGAGCTCATTATTGTAAAGTTGTGACAGATTTGATCTGCCTCCTGTCATCACCGGCCTTATTGCAGGTGTCAGCTATGGCTCAGGGGTTAGCACTCTGAGTCAGCAGGTTATGGATTCAAGTCTCACGCCAGAGTCTTGAGCACGCAATCTAAGCTGACACGATAGTGTACGACTGAAGGAGTGCTGCACTGTCAGGTGTTGTCTTTCAGGTGAATGTAAAAGATCCCATGGCACAATTTGAAGAACAGCAGGGGAGTTCTCCCCAGTGTCCTGGCCAACGTTTGTCCATTCACCAAACAAAAACAGATTATCTGGTCATTATCTCATTGCTGTTTGTGGGACCTTGCTGTGCGCAAATTAGCTACCGTGTTTCCTACATTACAAAACACTGACTACACTTCAAAAGTACTTCATTGGCTGAAAAGCACAATGGGACGTCCTGACGTTGTGGAAGACGCTATACAAATGCAAGTTCGTTCTTTCTTTATTGGAGGCATGTCAGTAACAAGGACTGAGGTGTTCTGTTTATGAACAAGCAGATTGGCCCAAAACAAGATGACATGGGTCTTTAAAGGTCATGTGATGTTGGAATGCCTGCTGCGCCCTCTGGAAATGCCCGACCAGCTCGTGTCGTCTCCGCCACTGACATCGATTGTGGGTGAGCAATAGTGTTACCAGGCATAGGCCAACATGTCATGGTAAAGTCAACAGGCAGCAATAATGTCATCATGTCAGGCTGGATACTGTCATCTGTTTTCACGTTGTAAGTGAGGAAATGGTTGATATAATGGTTTCAAACTGAGTCATGTGTTAAGAATTTCAATTACTTGAACGTAGAGCTGTTTATATGTACTGGGGCTCTGTAGAAAAGAAAAAGAAAAATCAGAGCTCGACACACAGATTACAAATACCTCTCTGTCTAGACTTGATAATTTCTAATGTAATGAAGCTGTCCCATCTTTCAACACCTCAGTACTTGCGCCCAGAATGCTGGTGGTACAAGTAGGGAAACAAAATGATAGAATTCTCTCTGTGTCTGTAGAAATAACGGCTAAGTACAGGGTTATAAGATATCCCCTGATGTTAAATTTCCAAATCTGTGGAAGGAATAAGCCTTATGATGGGTCAGTGTTGAACACGCTCAACAAGGAAATACATTAATGGTTACATTAACCTTCATATCGCAGTGATTTACTGGAAACTGGAATTCTAACACCAGTTTGCAATTTGAGGTTGAGTGCTCGAGCAGGGTGAATTACACATAATTCCCAGAAACACAAGTGAACGCAGATAATATTCCAACTTCTAAGGGAACAAAAGAAATAGAAGTGAAAGGACCAATAGTGCTTCCTGCAACCTGATCCTTTATCAATCACTGGCTGTTACAGTGATTGATATTGCTTTATATTTACTAAATATAAAGAAAGAACTTGCATTTCTATAGCACCTTCCACATCCTCAAGACATCTTAAAACATCTCGCAACCAATGAATTACTTTTGAACTGCAATCACTGTTGTTTTGCAGGCGAACGCAGCAGCCAATTTGTGCGTAACCAGGACTGACCATCAGCAATTGATATAAATGACCAATTAGTCCGTTTTGGTTGAGGGATGAATATTGGCCAGGATACCAGAAGAACTCGGTGATTTTCTTCGAATGGTGCCATGGTATCTTTAATATCCACATGGACAGACACAGTTGGCCTTGGTTTAACATCTCACCCTCTGTCACCTCTCTGCACCTCCAGTAATGCAGCGCTCATTCAGTACTGCATTTGTGTCAGCCTAGATTGTGGATGTAGTGGTTACGCTCCTAGACTAGTAATCCAGGAGACCTAGACTAATTTAATCCAGAATTGTGAACATGAGTTCAAATCCCACCATGAATTTGAATTCGGTTTTTAAAAAATCTGGAAATAAAAAGCCGGTATCAGTAAAATTAGTCGGATTGTTGTAAAAACCCAACTGTTTCATTAATGTCCTTTAGGGAAGTAAACATACCCGGCTGGCATATATGTGGCTCCAGTCACACCACCAATGTGGTTGACTCTTAACTGCCCTCTGAAGTGGCCCAGCAAACCACTCAATTGTAGCAAACCACTCAAGATGAAGGCCCACCACTTTTGCAGGGCAATAAATGCCAGCCTTGCAAGCGAGGCCCACATCCCAAGAATGAATGAAAGTGGGGCTTTGAACCCACAATGTTCTGAGTCCAATGTGAGAGAGCTACCACCAAGCCAAACTAACACTATGGATAGTGCTTGAGACAACAGCTTACATTTACATAGCACTTTATCATAGAAAAACATCCCTTGGTGTTTCACAAAACATGGAGGTGAATGTTGCACCAAGCAGGAATCGGGTAGACTGAGGGAAAGTGCCTAAAGGCCAGGTCAAAGATGTAGACATTGAGGAGATTTTGAAGATTGAAGGATGAGTAACAAGTGCGAAGAGTTTAGGAAGAGACTTCCAGAGGGTAGGGGTGTGATGACTAAAGGCTGGCAGGAGATTAGGAGAACTCTACAGAAATTCAGGGCTATTTACATTTCACTGTAAAAGTGCTTTCTGATTAAAGAAAGAACGTGCATTTATATAGCATGTTTCATGACCTCAGGACATCCCAAAGTATTTTACAGCCAATGAAGCACTTTTGAAGTGTAGTCACTGTTGTAATGTAAGAAATGCGGCAACCAATTTGTGCACAGCAAGGTCCCACAAACAGCAACGAGATAAATGACCAGATAATCTGTTTTAGATGTTGGTTGAGAGATAAATATTTAACAGGTCACTGGGCGAACTCCCTTGCTCTCCTTCAAATGATACCATAGGATCTTTTATGTCCACCTGAGAGGGCAGAAGGAGCATTGGTTTATCGTCTCATCTGAAAGATGGCTGCTCCGACTGTGCAGCACTCCCTCAGTGCTGCGCTGGGTGGGGTGTCAGCCTAGATTATATGCTCAAGTCACTGGAGTGGGGCTTAAAACTCACAATCTTCTGACTCAGATTGCTACCAACTGAGCCAAAGCTAACACAAGATTAAGAGCTGTTCATTTTTCCTTGTATCAGAAAACACTCTTCAGGTCTAAGATTGGGGTTGCTCAGCAGCACACCAGATCTCCCATGGCTAATGTTTAACTTCTAGCTCAAAGACAGTAAATGTTTAACTACAACAGACGCTGAGTAAATTCAGCAATTGTATTCTACTCTTTAACTGCCACACTATTTGACCTAATTTTACATTATATAAAGCAGGTTGGCAATTCCTTTGTGAAAATCTGTTCAAATCTCCAAGACGTGCTTGTAGTCTACTTTTACTGCTAGACTATATAGTCTACTTCATAGAACTAGACTACATAGTTTAATTCAAGTATGTGTGTAGCAGAAACCAGCATTTGGTCATTTTGGCTGACTCAGTGTTGAGGCAACATTTATGTTTATTAAACTGCCTCATAATTAGGAGGAAAGTGCTGAAGATGCAGTGCATTCCATCCAGTACGTGCAATGAAGTCATATTTTCCACAGCAGTGGACTTGGCTTCTGTCCCAGTCCTAGGCTGGAGGATTTTTTTACAATATGGTCACTGCAGAAGAACATGGGAGTCTGTACATAATTGGCATGTCTAGGAGAATATATATATATTGATAAGGTCCAACAAAAGCATATCATGAATGGGCTTTACAGTCACATTTCTGAAATGCACAGCAAGTCCATCAGCGTCCGAACAGGGAGCTGAATCTTTCAGGCCGAGACCCTTTGCTCAGATCTAACTCCATCTCTGGCAAAGAGCCTGCATCCGTATTTCCAACATTTGCAGTTTTTTTTTTCTTTTTATAGTCAAAATTTTGTCAGTCACCAAGAGAGGCGTCCCCACATTAAAGAGTGAAATTAAAGAAAGAATTTGCAATAATACCATGCCTTTCATGACTCAGGGCATCCCAAAGCACTTCACAGCCCATAAAGTACTTTTGAAGTGTGTAATGTAGGTAAATGTGGCAGCCAGTTTGTACACAGCAAGATCTCACAAACAGCAATGAGATAGGAACATAGGAACAGGAGTAGGCCATTCAGCCCCTCGAGCCCGCTCCACCATTTGATAAGATCATGGCTGATCTGTGATCTAACTCCATATACCTGCCTTTGGCCCATATCCCTTAATAACTTTGGTTGGCAAAAAGCTATCTATCTCAGATTTAAAATTAGCAATTGAGCTAGTATCAATTGCCGTTTGTGGAAGAGAGTTCCAAACTTCTACCACCCTTTGTGTGTAGAAATGTTTTCTAATCTCACTCCTGAAAGGTCTGGCTCTAATTTTTAGACTGTGCCCCCTAGTCCTAGAATCCTCAACTATCTGTTCCTCTTAATATCTTATAAACTTTGATCAGGTCACCCCTTAATTTTCTAAACTCTAGAGAATACAACCCCAATTTGTGTAATCTCTCCTCGTAACTTAACCCATGAAGTCCGGGTATCATTCTAGTAAACCTACGCTGCACTCCCTCCAAGGCCAATATGTCCTTCCGAAGGTGCGGTGCCTAGAACTGCTCACAGTACTCCAGGTGCGGTCTAACCAGGGTTTTGTATAGCTGCAGCATAACTTCTGCCCCCTTGTGCTCTAGTCCTCTAGATATAAAGGCCAGCATTCCATTAGCCTTATTGATTATTTTCTGCACCTGTTCATGACACTTCAATGATCTATGAACCTGAACCCCTAAGTCCCTTTGGACATCCACTGTTTTTAACTTTTTACCATTTAGAAAGTACCCTGTTCTATCTTTTTTTGATTCAAAGTGGATGACCTCACATTTGCCTACATTGAATTTCATTTGCCACAGTTTTGCCCATTCACCTAATCTATCAATATCGCTTTGTAATTTTATGTTTTCATCTACACTGCTTACAATGCCACCAATCTTTGTGTCATCGGCAAACTTAGATATGAGACTTTCTAAGCCTTCATCTAAGTCGTTAATAAATATTGTGAATAATTGAGGCCCCAAGACAGATAAATGACCAGATAATCTGTTTTAGTGATATTGCTTGTTAGTTGGTCATTGTGACATTCATTTAGTGCATTTGGATAACGTTCTAATTCACAACTCTATATAGCATGGCTTTGTTGACCATCCGCTATCTTGTTCAGCTATTGTTGGAGACGATGTACATAGCAAGCTGAGGCTCCCAGAACCGAAACAAACTTAGGTGATGAAATAAATCACTGTTCATTTTGATTCAGGACCAGTCTCTATAATGGTGTTCCTACCGACACAGCCCTGGAATCCACATTGGATTAGTATTAGTCCCATACGGAAACGGGCCTGGTGTCTGTACGACTACAGGCCTGGTGATAAAACTATTGTTTATACTCCCCGGCCATTGTCTCAGGCTGAATCAGACAGTTCACAACCTCAACGTCCTCTTAACCCTGAACGGAGCTTCCGACCACATATCCTCCATCACAAAGACCGACTATTTCCACCTCCGTAACATCGCCCATCTCTGCCCCTGCCTCAGCCCATCTGCTGCTGAAACCATCGTGCGAGTCTTTGTCACCTCCTGACTCAACCATTCCACTGCTCTCCTGGCCGGCCTCCTATCATCCACTCTCCATTAACTTCAGCTCATCCAAAACTCTGCTGCCCATGTACCATCCCGCACCAGAGGCTCGATTTTACAATGGTGGCGGGTTGGCAGCGGTGGGGGGGGGGGTTGAAGGTGCGCATGGCAAACCCACATGAACAAAACTTACCATTTCTGATGCGATCGCACGTTGATTGATAGTGATTAACGTCCTCTCCGAGTTTCGCACCCGGCAGCCAGCCTGATTGACAGGCCTGATTGACGGAGGGGAGGAGAAAGGAAGATCCGGTGCTGGACTGGAAGACCGGGGTGGGGGAGAGGGGAAGATCAGGGGGGAGAGGGGAAGATCGGGGGGAGAGAGGAAGATCAGGCGGAGAGGGGAAGATCAGGGGGGAGAGGGGAAGATCGCGGGGAGAGAGGGGAAGATCGGGGGGAGAGAGGGGAAGATCAGGGGGGAGAGAGGGGAAGATCAGGGGTGAGAGGGGAAGATCAGGGGGGAGAGGGGAAGATCGGGGGGAGAGAGGAAGATCAGGGGGGAGAGGGGAAGATCAGGGGGGGGGAGAGGGGAAGATCAGGGGGGGGAGAGGGGAAGATCGGGGGGAGAGAGGAAGATCGGGGGGAGAGAGGAAGATCAGGGGGGAGAGGGGAAGATCAGGGGGGAGAGGGGAAGATCGGGGGGAGAGAGGGGAAGATCGGGGGGAGAGAGGGGAAGATCAGGGGGGAGAGAGGGGAAGATCAGGGGGGAGAGAGGGGAAGATCAGGGGGGAGAGGGGAAGATCAGGGGGGAGAGGGGAAGATCGGGGGGAGAGGGGAAGGTCAGGGGGGAGAGGGGAAGATCGGGGGGGAGAGGGGAAGATCAGGGGGGAGAGAGGGGAAGATCGGGGGGAGAGGGGAAGATCAGGGGGGAGAGGGGAAGATCGGGGGGAGAGAGGGGAAGATCGGGGGAGAGAGGGGAAGATCAGGGGGGAGAGAGGGGAAGATCAGGGGGGAGAGGGGAAGATCAGGGGGGAGAGGGGAAGATCGGGGGGGAGAGGGGAACATCAGGGGGGAGAGGGGAAGATCGGGGGGAGAGAGGAAGATCGGGCAGAGAGGGGAAGATCAGGGGGGAGAGGGGAAGATCAGGGGGGAGAGGGGAAGATCAGGGGGGAGAGGGGAAGATCAGGGGGGAGAGGGGAAAATTGGGAGGACATTGGGGGAAGATTGGGAGGAGGAGAGGGGAAGATCGGGAGGGAGGGGGAAGATCAGGGGGGAGAGGGGAAGATCAGGGGGGAGAGGGGAAGATCAGGGGGGAGAGGGGAAGATCAGGGGGGAGAGGGGAAGATCAGGGGGAGAGGGGAAAATTGGGAGGACATTGGGGGAAGATTGGGAGGAGGAGAGGGGAAGATCGGGAGGGAGGGGGAAGATCAGGGGGGAGAGGGGAAGATCAGGGGGGAGAGGGGAAGATCAGGGGGGAGAGGGGAAGATTGAGTGGAGAGGGGAAGGTTGGGGTGGAGAGGGGAAGATCGGGAGGGAGAGGGGAAGATCAGGGGGGAGAGGAGTAGATCGAGTGGAGAGGGGAAGGTCGGGGGGAGAGGGGAAAATCAGGGGGGAGAGGGGAAGGTCGGGGGGGAGAGGGGAAGGTCGGGGGAGAGGGGAAGATCGGGGTGGGAGAGGGGAAGGTCGGGGGGAGGGGGAAGATCAGGGGGGAGAGGGGAAGGTCGGGGGGGAGAGGGGAAGGTCGGTGGAGAGGGGAAGATCGAGGGGAGAGAGGAAGGTCGGGGGGAGAGGGGAAGGTCGGGGGGGAGAGGGGAAGATCGGGGTGGGAGAGGGGAAGATCAGTGGGGGAGAAGGGAAAATTGGGAGGACATCGGGGGAAGATTGGGAGGAGGAGAGGGGAAGATCGGGAGGACATCGGGGGGGTGAAGAGGAGGTCATGGGGGGGTTAAGAGGGGGATTTTGGGGGGGTGAAGTGGGTGACATCAGGGGAGTGAAGAGGGGGACATCGGGGGAGTGAAGAGGGGGACATCGGGGGAGTGAAGAGGGGACATCGGAGCAGGAGACATCGGACATCAGAGCAGGTTTCAAAGTAGGTGCTTTAAGTGTTTTCACTTCATTGCACGGTTTTTTATTTAATTTATTTAGTTTCTTTTTCCTTGATCCGGCCCTGGTGGGCAAGCCACCCAGGTAAGTTAAAAATCGTTCTATTCACTTAATCTGTCACAGGTGAAGTGCCTTAAATACCTCAATGAGGTTCATTTGGCTCTTTAACTGTCATCCCGCCGGCTTTAATTGCCGGCAGGACTTCCATTTTCGGGTCGCCCGCCACACACAGGTGGGTCCCTGGGAAACTCGGAAGTTGGTGAGTTGGAGCCGGCTTCCGAACACAAACGGGATTTCCACAATTTTCAGAGCCCCCCCCGCCCCCAAGGCACCTGCAACTGCCACCTAAAATCACCCCCCAAGTCTCTCTCACCCATCACCTCTGTCTTCGCTGACCTACATTGGCTCCTGATCATTCAGCAGCTCATTCTTATCCTAAATCCCTTCATGGCCTTGCCCCTCTCTATCTCTATAACCTCCCTCAGCCCTACAACCCTCCCTCCCACCCCCCAAACTATCCATTCCTCCAATTCTGGCCTCTGATGCACCCCCTCCCTTCCTTTCACCCCACCATTGGTGACCATGCTTTCAACCACCTTGGACCCATGCTCTGGAATTCCCTCCCTGCACCCCTCAGCCTCTCCACCTCACTCTCCTCCTTTAAGACCCTCCTTAAAACCCACCTCTGCAGCCAAACTATTGGTCGCCCCTCCTAATATCTCCTTCTTCGGGTTTGGCATCCAAAATTTTCTTACGCCTTTGCCAAACATCTTGGGACACAGTATAAATGCAAGTTGTTGTTTCTTTTTGGTCTTCTTCTTCTCCAGATTGGTGCTTACACTGCTCTCCATTTTGGGTTATGTCTGGTGCCTATATTGAAAAGGACCCAGCACATATGCTGTGTGTATTGCTGTCTCTACCAGACTGGTATCCATTGTGGTCTGAAGGTTCAAGTTAAAGTGATTACTGGCTGAATGATAAGAGGGTGATTTACCTGACTGCCCCTAACAGGTGCACATGTTGGCAGATCTATGAAATTCCAGGTAACTCATTAAATTATTAAATCTAGCAACTGTCCAGGACACCCCATCCATTGGCTTAAACATCCACTCCCTCCACCATCGCACACCTTGGCTGCAGTGTGTACTATCCATAGGATGCACTGCAGCACCTCCCAAACCAATGACCTCTACCACCCAGAAGGACAAGTGCAACAGGTGCATGGGAACACCATTACCTCCAAGTTCCCCTCCAAGCCACACACCATCCTGGCTTGGACATATATCGGCCGTTCCTTCATCGTCGCTGGGTCAAAATCCTGGAACTCCCTCCCTAACAGCGCAGTGGGAGAACCTTCACCACACGGACTGCAGCGGTTCAAGAAGGCGGCTCACCACCACCTTCTCAAAGGGCAACTAGGCTTTGCCAGTGATACCCACATCCTGAGAATGAATAAAAAAATACATGTAAAATAAAAGTCAAATCTCACCCTGCAGTGTGTAGGATTCTATTTATATGACGAGTGGTTAACATGTTAATGTGTCAGCTGAGCAGCTCAGGAGAGAAATAAATAAAAACAATAGACTGCACAAACTGAAGTCTGACAATATACAGGATGAAGATCCCAGAAAAATCTCACTGAAGAGAGGTTATCCTGATATGTACAATATGAGCAAGCCATTTTTTCTCAGATTTGTTGAAATGTGTCCAGCAATTATTGTAAAATTACCCTTGTAACAAAGTACCACCAGAGGTCTTTGATTCAGGGTAGATACTTTACAAATGATAGTTCCATTGGGATTGATCGTGTGACACCAGATTAAAATACAAGCTTAAAACATATGGTACCTATCACTAGGTATGTGAAATATCTGGTCAGATGGGATCATTTGTGGCCTATTTTAGAGCAAATGTGGAGCATACGTGAAACCAGGTAACAGAGTATAACCCAGTTGTTTGAATGATCTGTTGGCCTCACTGGTGCTCTGAGTTAGTCCATTGCATGTCCTTTTGTTCTAGGTTTAGGCAGATGATGAGGGGGAAAAGGAAAGGCATCAGAAGCTAGAGCCCCCTGGATGACTAAAGATATTGGCCCCGATTTTGCTGCCAAAATAACGGCGAGTTTATTGTGTTCGCCATTATTAAGGTGTAAATCATCCAGTAACTTGTGGCGAGGAAGAGATATCCCGTGAATTGCGAATCACCACAAGTTGCTGGACGATTTGCGCCGTTAGCCTCGCGAAAACGGCAGCTCGCCCTCGACCACCCCGCGAGCTTCATGAAGTTGCTGCATTTATGCATTAATTGCCAACTGAATGCACCGCAGAAAGTTAGGGCTGGTACTTAGCAGCATAAGGACCCTTTTTAATGATGAGATTTATATTCCTGTAATGCCAATCAACCTCTCCAGCCCAGAAAGGGAACAACTGAAACTGTGGAATCTCATTCTTGCAGGTAGCTAATTGTTGTTTGAGATCTTTACATTTAAATTTTTTTTCTTACTTTTCCTTTCTGTCTCTTTTTTTCTCTCTCTTAATCCAATCTTTCTTTCCCTCCCTTATTTCTCTCTTTGTACCTGATTTGACTCTAATTCACCCTATTTCCTTCTCCGTCGTTCCCCTGTTTCTCTCTCAATCCTCAAATCTCATTGGTTAAGGAGATAGACTTTTGGTCCTGTTGTTCACCAAGGTCCCAGATGCCCGGTTGCCCTCGTCGTTATCAGCTCGCACTTTCAGCGCCAAAATATTCAACCTGGAGGGTGAGGGAAGAAGTCTAACTAATGGGGCACGTGGCAAGATGCCCCATTCCAGCAATATCTGGGCCAGTGAGATTAAAATGAGACAGAAAAGGAGGCTTATGATCAATGTCAGGTTCATGATAGAGTGGAGAATCAAGCAGAATACACAAAGTGCAGGGGAGAACTGAGAAAGGAAATAAGAGGGCCAAAGAGAGCGAATCAGAAAAGATTAGTGGCTAACATAAAAGAGAACACTAAAGTCTTTTATAAACATATAAAGAGCAAAAAGGAAGGATGGGGCCGATTATGGACCAAGACCGATTCCCTTTTGAAAGCCACGATTGAATCCGCCTCAACCACACTTTCAGGCAGTGCGTTCCAGATCATCACACTCGCTGCACAACAAAGTTTCTCCTCATGTCGCCTTCGGTTCTTTTCCAATTACCTTCAATCTGTGTCCTCTGGTTCTCGACCCTTCTGCCAATGGGAACAGTTTCTCTCCATCCACTCTGTCTAGACCCTTCATGATTTTGAACATCTCTATCAAATCTTCTCTCAACCTTCTCTGCTCTAAGGAGAACAACCCCAGCTTCTCCAGTCTATCCACATAACTGAAGTCCCTCATCCCTGGAACCATTCTAGTAAATCTTTTCTGAACCCTCTCTAAGGCCTTCACATCTTTCTTAAAGTGCGGTGCCCAGAGTTGGACACAATACTCCAGTTGTGGCCGAATCAGTGTTTTATAAAAGTTCATCATAATTTCCTTACTTTTGTACTCCATGCCTCTATTTATAAAGCCCAGGATCCCGCATGCTTTTTTAACCACTTTCTCATCCTCCCCTGCCACCTTCAGCGATTTGTGCACATATACCCCCCAGATCTCTCTGTTCCTGCACCACCATTAGAATTGTACCCTTTAGTTTATATTGCCTCTCCTCATTCTTCCTACCAAAATGTATCACTTCGCACTTCTCTGCTTTAAATTTTATCTGCCATGTGTCCACCCATTCCACCAGCCTGCCTATATCCTCTTGAAGTCCATCACTATCCTTCTCATTGTACACTACATTTCCAAGTTTTGTGTCATCTGCAAATTTTGAAATTGTGCCCTATATCCCCAAGTCCAAGTCATTAATATATATTAAGAAAAGCAGTGGTCCTAGTACTGACCCCTGGGGAACACCACTACATACTTTCCTCCAATCCAAAAAACAACCGTTCCCCACTACTCTCTGTTTCCTGTCACTTGGCCAACTTTGTATCCATGCTGCCATTGCCCCCTTTATTTCATGGGCTTCAACTTTTCTGACAAGCCTATTATGTGGCACTTTATCAAATGCTTTTTGGAAGTCCATATACATCACATCAACCGCATTGCCCTCATCAACCCTCTCTGTTACCTCATCAAAAAACTCAATCAGGTTAGTTAAACATGATTTGCCTTTAACAAATCCGTGCTGGTTTTCCCTAATCAATCCACACTCATCCAGGTGACTGTTAATTCTGTCCCGGATTATTGTTTCTAAAAGTTTCCCCACTATCGAGTTTAAACTGACTGGCCTGTAGTTGCTGGGTTTATCCTTACACCCTTTTTTGAACAAGGGTGTGACATTTGTAATTCTCCAGTCCTCTGGCACCACCCCCATATTTAAGGATGATTGGAAGATTATGGCCAGGACCTCCACAATTTCCACCCTTACTTCCCTCAGCAACTTGGGATGCATCCCATCCGGACCGGGTGACTGATCTACTTTAAGTACAGTTAGCCTTTCTAGTACCTCTTTATCAAGTTTTAGCTCATCCAGTATCTCAACTATCTTCTCTTTTACTGTGAATTTGGCACCATCCTCTTCCTTGGTAAAGATGCAAAGTACTCATTTAGTACCTCAGCCATGCCCTCTGCCTCCATGCGTCAGTCTTCTTTTTGGTCCCTAAACAGCTCCATCCCTCCTCTTACTACCCGTTTACTATTTATATGGCTATAGAAGACATTTGGATTCCCTTTTATGTTAGTTGCCAGTCTATTCTCATACTCTCTCTTTGCCCCTCTTATTTCCTTTTTCACTTCCCCTCTGAACTTTCTATATCCAGCCTGATTCTCACTTGTATTATCAACCTGACATCTGTCATGCACCCCCTTTCTCTGCTTCATCTAACTCTCTTTCTCTTTCATCATCCAGGGAGCTCTGGCTTTGGTTGCCCTACCTTTCCCCCTCGTGGGAATGTACCTAGACTGTACCCAAACCATCTCCTCCTAAAAGTCATTGTTCGACTACAGTTTTGCCTGCCAATCTTTGATTCCAATTTACCCAGGCTAGATCCGTTCTCAACCCACTGAAATTGGCGATCCTCCAATTAAGTATTTTTACTCTAGATTGTTCCTTGTCCTTTTCCATAGCTAATCTAAACCTTATGCTACTATGATCACTGTTCCCTAAATGTTCCCCCACTGACACTTGCTCCACTTGACCCACCTCATTCCCCAAAACCAGATCCAGCAATGCCTCCTTCCTCATTGGGCTGGAAATGTACCGATCAAGAAAGTTCTCCTGAACACACTTCAGAAATTCTTCCCCCTCTCTGCCCTTGAAAAGGAAACATTTATAGGGCTATGGGGAAAGAGCAGGTTGGGGGAGTGGGACTAATTGGATTTTTCTTTCAAAGAGCTAGCACAGGCACAATGGACCAAATGTCTCCTTCTGATCTGTATGATAAATTGTTCTTGCAGTATCTAGATTCGCATGGTCAGATTACTCAGCCCAACAATGGTGGGAAGATTTCCTCACTGCGCTATAGGGTTTATTCAGTGACTTGCTTTTCCCATGGCAGTATTTCCAAGTTGAGCAAGGGAGTTCTCCATGGTGCCCTGGCCAATATTATCCCTCAACCAACATCATTATCTGGTCATTATCGCACTGCTGCTTGTGGGACCTTACTGTGCGCAAATTGGTTGCCGCATTGCCTACATTACAACAGTGAATCAAAAACTAAATTACTGCGGATGCCGGAAATCTCAAATAAAAACAGAAAATGCTGGAAATACTCAGCAGCATCTGTGGAGAAAGAAACAGAGTTAACATTTCAGTTCGATGGTCTTTCAGCAGAACTGGAAGAAGTTGAAGATTAAACGGTTTTTAAGCAAAAGTACAGAGCCAGGGAAATAGGGGAGGGGGGGAGGAAGGAAAGGGGAGGAAAGAACAAAAGGGAAGGTCGCTGATTGGGTGGAGGGCAGGAGTGATTAAATAACAAAATGGATAATGGTGTAAGGCAAGGAGGGTGGGAATGGGACAAGTTAAGAAACAAAAGATGGCTCTAGAGGAGCTGTAAATGGCAACAGCAGAACCATTACCAGCACCTGCTGTCTGAAAAAATGGGAGCAGTGGTTATAATCTGAAGTTATTGAAATCAATGTTGAGTCCAGAAGTTTGTATAAGTGCCTAAATGAAAGATGAGGTTCTGTTCCTCGAGCTTCTGTTGAGCTTTATTGGAACAGTGTAAGAGGCTGAGGACAGAGATGGCAGAGTGGGAGTGGGACAGGGGATTAAAATGACAAGCGACCGACAGGTCAGGGTCACACTTGCGGACTGAGTGGAGGTGTTCAGCAAAGCGATCAACCAATCTGCGTTTGGTCTCCCCAATGTAGAGGAGACCGCATTGTGAGCAGCGGATACAGTATATTAAATTGAAAGAAGTACAAGTAAACCACTGTTTCACCTGGAAGGCATGTTTGGGGCTCTGGACATTGGGAAGGGAGAAGGTGAGAGGGCAGGTGTTGTATCTCCAGTGCTCGCACGGGAAGGTGCCGTGGGGAGGAGAGTGGGTGTTGGGGGTGATGGAAGAGTGGACCAGGGTATCGCGGAGGGGAAGATGTGTTTGGTGGTGGGATCGTGCTGGAAGTGGCGGAAATGGCGGAGGATGATACGTTGAATGTGGAGGCTGGTGGGGTGAAAGGTGAGGACAAGGGGGACCCTATCATGGTTCTGGGAGGGAGGGGAAGGGGTGAGGGCAGAAGTACGGGAAATGGGACGGACACAGTCGAGGGCCCTGTCAACTACAGTGGAGGGGAATCCTCCAGTGAGGAAAAAGGAAGACATATCGGAAGCACTGGTGTGGAAGGTGGCATCGTCAGAACAAATGCGACAGAGATGGAGAAACTGGGAGAAGGGAATAGAGTCCTTACAGGAAGGGTTCTCCTCTACATCCAGCATGATGCCACCACCAAACACATCTTACCTTCCCCTCCCCTTTCAGCATTACGAAGGGACCGCTCCCTCCGCGATACCCTGGTCCACTCTTCCATCACTCCCAACACCCACTCTCCTCCCCACAGCACCTTCCCGTGCGAGCACAGGAGATGCAACACCTGCCCTTTCACCTCCTCCCTTCCCACCGTCCAGGGCCCCAAACACTCCTTCCAGGTGAAACAGTGGTTTACTTGTACTTCTTTCAATTTAGTATACCTGTATCTGCTGCACACAATGCGGTCTCCTCTACAATGGGGAGACAAAATGTATATTCAGTGATCGCTTTGCTGAACACCTCCACTCGTCCACAAGCGTGACCCTGACCTGCCGGTCGCTTGCCATTTTAATTCCCCTTCCCACTCGTACTCTGACCTTTCTGTCCTCGGCCTCTTACACTGTTCCAATGAAGCTCAACTAGAGGAGGAGACTGGGCATTTAAAGGGGCAGACAGGCCCCAAAGATTGAGAAATCGACACCCTGGTGGGCCTTGGCATTCTGGACGAATGAGCTAAGTTGGGTCGGATTGCCTTCCTGATCTGTAATTATCTTGCGATCTTGTGATATATACAGCACCTCATCTTTCGATTGGGCACTTTACAATCTTCTGGCCTCACACTGATTTCAATAACTTCAGATTATAAACACTGCTCCCATTTTTTCAGACAGCAAGTGCTGATAATGGTTCTGATGTTGCCATTTACAGCTCCTCTGGACCCATCTTTTGTTTCTTTACTTGTCCCATTCCCACCCTCCTTGTCTTGCACCATCATCCCTTTTGTCATTTAATCACTCTTGCCCTCCACCCTATCACAGACCTTCCCTTTTGTTCTTTCCTCCCCTCTCCTCCCCCCCACCTTTCCTGGCTCTGTACTTGCTTAAAAACTTTAATCTTCAACTTCTTCAAGTTCTGATGAAGGGTCATCGACCTGAAACGTTAATTCTGTTTCTTTTGCCACAGATGCTGCCTGACTTGCTGAGTATTTCCAGCATTTTCTGCTTTTATTACAACAGTGACTACACTTCATTGGCTGTAAAGTGCTTTGGGGCGTCCTGAGGTTGTAAAAGGCAATATAGAAATGCAAGGCTATCTTTTTTTCTTTTTTCCCAGCAGGGAGCTTTGTTTAATGGGAATGGGGGTTGGAGAATCAGCACTGTACTGTTGCAGGATTTTCTCCGACCTCTACTTTCATCAAGTGAGGCCTCCCAGTGAAACCGCAGCACAGCTGAATTTACCATTACCTAAAACAAAATTGTTAACTTGTCCTTTATAAATGGGAGTATAATTTTGCTACACAGAGAAAATCTTGCCGTATCAGGCAATAAATACAAAATTCAACAAACTGTTGGCTATCATGCAGGATCAAAATTGACAAGAGAGTTTGGAAGAAATTCTTTTCCCCAGAGGAGTGAATATGTCAACAGACTCCCAGCAAAAGCATTTGACACTTTGTTCATTAGAAGTCCTTCAAAAAAAGAGCTGAAAAAATATTTGGTTTGGAACAGGATTGGAGGTTTTGTAGGGATTACTGTACGTTGAGAAAATCGTGATTGAGCTGTTAGCTGTAGACGACAGTCAGTTAGAGATGAATGGGAGACATGGCATGGAAAGATATCTTGGAATTTCCCTTGAATACCTCTGGGTATCAGAGAGGATGTTTGTTGACTCAACACTCAATGGGGTTAATTTTGACTTCAGGCGATAGCGTAAAACGAGTGATGTCAGGCTGGCTGTTTATAACGCTCGATCTTTGTTCCCATTGACGTCAAATGGGAATGAAAATCAGGAAAGGTTTACGAAAGATATCTGATCCAATATCGCACATATTACACAATCGTCTGAGGTCAAAATTACCCCCAACATGTCCAACCAATGCAGAGCAACAATCAACAAGACCAATAGAATGTGGAATTGCATCGTCAGAACGGTAGAGTACACGTCAGAGGGAGTCAAGAACAAACTGTACAGTGGTCTGGTCAGACTACACCTTGGGCTGAATTCTCCTCTTCGGGCCTGAACTCTGACAGGGCAGGACTTCCACCTTCCCCTCCAACTCTGCCCCCAGCTGCCACGAGGGGACACGCCACAAAATCCCAGCGGTGCAGCCGCAGACCAGTGTGGCAGCACAGCCTCAGACCACCACAGCAGCGCTAGAGGAGGAGACTGGGCATTTAAAGGGGCAAAAGGGCCCCAAAGATTGGGAAATCGACACCCTGGTGGGCCTTGGCATTCCGGGCGGATGAGCTAAGTTGGGTCGGATTGCCTTCCTGATCTGTAATTATCTTGCGATCTTGTGATTTATACAGAACATGGCCTCACGGAGTTGAAGGATAGGGCAGAGAACCTGTGGAAGGAGTTGGCTTGTTGGGTCAAGTGGCCTTTTTACATTCCACGTTTCCTTAAATTCCACTAGTAGATCACAATGGCAGTCTTATGTGGATAGCTCCACAGTGCAAAATGCTAGATGGTTAGAAAGATGAGCTGTCTTATAACTTCGTTGGCCAGTTTCTTGGAGTTCAACACTGGATGAAGGCTAAAATAAAGGGTGGTACAATATATTAAGCTGACTACTACTAAGATCAGATACAAAATCAGAGGGCAGCCCCCCCACCCCCCATAAATTCCTAAATATATGCACAGATATCTTGTTTGCTAGTCACATGTAAGGATAAATTCACCAGTCCCATGAACCCAATAGGGACCTGCGGTCAAAGGAAGCAAGGTCAGAGAATCAGTGCACCAATATTGCGACCTTGTCTCTGCTCCCCACTCAGGCCCGGTGAATTAACCCTAAAACTTTACTGCTGGTTATTTCCCTTTCTCTGATGCCTTATTAAAAGTGCCTCGCCTAAAAGAAAAGGGAAGTTTTGTTCTCAACCGCATAACCCACAGTGGCCAAGATTGTCATATTGGCATCATTTTAAATGCATTTATTCCATTTATTTCAAATGCTTGCCCACTGGTGTCAAAGGAACACCGGTCGGGATATTTGTGTTTGAGAGGACAGTCTGTAACCTATCAGATACAGGAAGACCTCCAGAGCTTTCAAAATGCGTGAGACTTTCCTTTTCATCTGCACTTCGAAATCATGAATATTAAAAAGCACAAATCAAACATTCTACAAAATCCTCAGTTCACAGGATTTTTTTAGTTACAAGGATGATACCGGAACTGAGAGGTTATAACTATCAGGAAAGGCTGAACAGGCTGGGGCTGTTTACTGTAGAAAAGAGAAGGCTAAGGGGTCACCTAATAGAGATCTTTAAAACTATGAAGCCGTTTGATCGGGTAGATGTAGAGAAGATGTTTCCACTTGTAGGGGAGACCAAAACTAGGGGCCATAAACATAAGATAGTCAGTAATAAATCCAATAGGGAATTCAGGAGAAACTTCTTTACCCAAAGAGTGGTGAGAATGTGGAACTCACTCCCACTAGGAAGAGTTGAGGCGAATAGCATAGATGCATTTAAGGGGAAGCTGGATAAACACATGAGGGAGAAAGGAATAGAAGGATATGCTGATAGGGTGAGATGGAGAGGGGAGGGAGGAGGCTCGTGTGGAGCATAAACACCGGCATAGACCAGTTGGGTCAAATGCTATGTAATTAGATGTAAAAATAGACTTCTACTTTGATTTGATATGGTTGCACAGGTTCTACTCAATCTGTGAGGGTCCATTCCAGGCTGGAAGAAAAGAGCATTTCATGGTAAGTGACTCATGTTCATGTGAAAAAAACACAGCTGTATTAGCTCCTGGAGATAATGGAGATATATGTTCTTGTAGCCAAGTAAAGTAGTAATGCATTTTGCACCTCTTTACAAATAACATTTAATCTTCTCCCTTACACATCATGACCCTTTGTTCCAAGTAAAATCTACAAGAAGTGTGTTTGGCAAAACTAGGAATAAATCCCATGTAAAATGAATCTTAATTTATTTACAAGCAGAATTATTGAAAAGTTGAAAAAATATTATCTTCTCAAAGCAACTTGATGGGCATAAAAAGTGATAGGTTAATAATGTCAGGAGTGGTTAATTGTATTAGCTATTTTATATTCCTGCTTCTCAAAGCATCCAATGAGATCCTGCTGGTGTGTGAAGCATGGGAGGGCAGGCTTCTTATTCTGCTCCGAGCAATTGAATGAAACTGGCCAAAAAAGGTAAATAGTTCTAAGTTCAAGTGGCCATGGGGCAATACTGTGAAATGTGAAGAAGCAAGTGACACAGGTGGTGAGTTGATGGAGTTTGTGACAGAGGAACATGGGGGCAAGAGGTCGCTGCAGGAGCTCCTGGACTGGTTTGAGTCTGACTTCATGTCCTTCATCTCCCCCTTTATCATCATCCCCCTCATCTTCCTCATCATCATCGTAGTTCACAAAGAGGTAGTTGTAACACTGTTCTTCCCCCTCCTCATCATCATACTCCCCTTCAGTCTCCTGTGCCTCCAGTTGCTGTGGTGGATCTGCAGGAAAGGGCAGTAGCTAAGAATGGGTCAGTATTACCGCCTTGGGATTCAGGGGACAGAGAAGGGGGTGGAAGCTTGTGTCTGTGCGGTGCTTCACAGGGATGCCAAGGTGACAGTGTAGGTGCTCACTCACCAGACGGGAATTCAATGTAGAGAAATGCAATGTGCCTCATATGGGGCCAAATTCAGGAGGGAGTGTTATTTAAATAGAAAGAAAATAATGTGCGTGGAAAATGAAAGAGATCTGGGGGTCTTGATTGACAATAAATTGAAACTATCACAACAATGCTCGGAGGTAGTGAGTAAAGCAAATCAGATGTTGAGATGTATTAAAGGTCAATATTAAGCTGAAGTTGTGAGGTAATCCTGCCTCTATAAATCATTGGTGCGACCGCACCTAGAGGACTTTGTACAGTTATATAAATTGGTCATGTTCTCACCGGAAAAGAGAAGGCGGAGCGGTGATATAATTGTGGTTTTTAGGATTCTAAAGGCACTAGGTAATATCGACCTTGACAGGATATTTCGCCTTGTCCAGAACTGTGGAACCAGAGGATACGGCCTGCGCTTGAAGGGGGGAAATCCACGGAAACAATATTTCAGTGAGCGAGTGGTCTCTCTATGGAATAGATTCCCCAGGGAGACGGTGGAAACAATTAGCATTGATTCATTCAAATGCAAATTAGATAGATTTCTTTCAGAAAACAAAATTTTGGGATACAGTATCTGAGTAACTTGAGACATGATGTGGTAAGTGAAACATGCTTGGGAGGAACAGGTGACTTTAGACCTATGGTTCCCAAAGTTCTCCACCACTGGGGGCTTTCCTCATGTCATGTCTGGGTCTGTTGCAAACTAATTGAGAGAGATTGATTGCTATGATAAGTCAACAACTCCATTATCATTGTATTGTGCAACTACCAGGATGGTAGAAGGCGAACTAGATGGACCCTGGTCTTTTCTAGCAATTCTTATGTTCCTAAACTGGCGCTTGCAATATGCCTCAGATCTCACCATCTTCCAAAACAAGAACAGAGTGCCTTACCACGAGCTCCATGCCCCTCTCCACATAAGGTTTAAGGTTGGCAATGCCCCCTCCGGTGGCCTGCACTCGTGTGTATTGTACGCCAATAGCCCCTGCAAAAAGATAGAGTAAATGAGGGGAAGGCGAGCAGTTGAGGAGTGTGTGCCAAATGGAATGGGAGAACTGAAGTAAGAGATGTGGAGGTATCCTTTTAAAGTGGAGGAAGGAGTTTTAGAGTTGTGCTTGTAAGTAATTGCTGTTAGGGCTGAAGGGTAGCCATAGTGCAAAATCCTGAGTTAGAACCCCCTTTAGCCATTATGCACATGCCAGGCCGTGAATTGGTGCCAAAGTACACTGAATATCATTCTGCGATCAGGGCATTGTGAAGGGTTAGTTGCACAACAGTTGTTTTGAGAGGGTGAAGAGTGTGCTGGTGCCCAGAGTGATGAAAAAGTAGAGTGGCCAGTGTGTTACCTTGCTTGCCCTGGTGTAGTCATTGAACTTCTAGCAACACTGGTCTACAGTCCTAAGGGTGATAGTTGGCACTAACCCAATTTTTCAAGATGTTCTTTGTGCTGTACTTCCTCATATGAAGCATTGTTTTATTCCCCGTATGTCCAGTATTTTCTGACAAATAAAAACTGAGTGAACACAGGTTTTATCATGGGATTGGTACTCTAAACCTTGAAGCTGCAGAATAAAAATTCAGACATGTGCTTCAAGAGCTGTTTAAAGTGCAGGTCTTTCATACAGTTGACTGATGTGAGGTGAGGCAGTCAGACAGTGCCCTCTACAGGAAACTGGCAAAGAGTGAGGCCTTGCTGAAATTTGTCGTTCACTGCAGAAAGTCATTTAGCCTTTGGATGAAATCTTTGCCACAGAAAGTCATCAGC
This sequence comes from Heptranchias perlo, assembly GCF_035084215.1. Taxonomy (NCBI): domain Eukaryota; kingdom Metazoa; phylum Chordata; class Chondrichthyes; order Hexanchiformes; family Hexanchidae; genus Heptranchias; species Heptranchias perlo. The sequence continues at coordinate 25,472,171 of NC_090358.1, forward strand.
CGAGAGAATGTGCCAGGTCACCAATTGGTGCCAAAGCACATTGAGTACCATCTGTGATCAGGAACCCCAAAGTTCTTCACAGCCAGTCATCACTGTTGGCCCCATAGTCTCTCCATCACAAAGACCACCTACTTCCATCTCCTATTTCAACCCCGCCTCAGCCCATTTGCAGGCGAAAAACTCATCTGTGCTTTTTGTCACTTCCAGACTCAACTGGCCGGCCTCCCACTCTCCACCCTCCATGACCTTAAGCTCATCTAAAACTCTGCTGCCCGTATCTTATCCCCGACCATGTCCCGTTCACCCATCACCCCTGTACTCGCTGACCTACATTGGCTCCTGGTCCGCCAACACTTCGAATTTAAAATTCTTTTCCTTGTGTTTAAATCTCTTCATGGCCTTGCCTCTCCCTATCTCTGTAACCTTCTCCAGCCCTTACAACCCTCCGAGATCGCAGTGTTCCTCCAAATCCGGTCTCTCAAGCATTCCCCACTCTCTTTGCCCCACCATTGGCGGCCGTGCCTTCAAGCGTCTAGGCCCTAAGCTCTGGAATTCCCTGCTTAAACCTCTCCAGCTCCTTTAAGACCCTCCTTAAAACACATTTCGTTGACCAAGCTGTCAGTCACCCTTCCTAATAGCTCCTTCTTTGGCTCGGTGTCAATTTTTGTCTGATTACTTTTCTGCGAAGAGCCTTGCAGTGTTTTTTCTATGTTAAAGGTGCTACATAAATGCAAGTTGTTGATACTTTTTTCCATAAGTAAAGAGGAAATCGATTGTACTCACCGTGAAAGCTGTATCTTGTTTATTCATACATTGTATGTAAAATGAACCAGTAAAGTGCTGTTTCAGTCAACCTCCCATAAAGAGAGGAGAATTCACATGACGCCACATGTCCTATTACCATAGCTGGTGTACAGAGTAAGGTTTCTCTGTTGTGTTCCCTGAACCTCGCTATCGTTTAACTAGACGCTGGGCAGAAAAAGGTGCCCTTTTGCCCTTTGATTGTAAGGATGTGACATTGGACGGTGATGCTGCACCCAAAAGAATATCCAGCGTACAATCTCAATAAAGGTGCCAAGGGTTTTATCAAATGCTGTCTGACAGCCACTATATACACAACATCCACTGCATTGCCTCTACCCATACCTTCTGTGGATTCCTCGAAAAATCCAATCAAATTAGTCAAGCACGATCCGATCTTTACAAATCCACACTGACTATTCCCGATTAGTCTAAGCTTTACTTAGTCTCTGTTCATTTCGTCAATTAAATCATTTGTGACAAATTTAATTGTGGGAAAAATCTGCTTCCTCATTATATTTCCAATCAATCCAGTAACTATATCACCACCTTCAGAATATAATATACCAGGAGCAATTCACTGGAAAAGCAGTTTGCTGTCTCTTTGCATCAAATACGTCTCACAAAGATAGTCTGTCACATCTTCCAGTTAGAATTATTCTCACTTAGTATCCCTGTTCTGCAGACCATTCACTGCTCAGAAATATCCATCAAGCTAGAAATCATTTACTCACACAAAAGGTCTTATTAGTTTGAATGAATCATACTTTGCTCTATTACTTTTAAAATAGCCTGCAAGGTCAGTAACTGCTCATATCCCTACTCTTAAGGACCTCATTTACAGGGACATTATCTAAATTGCTTCCTAGTGATGTGTGTGTGTGTGTGTGTGTGTGTCTGTGTGTGTGTGTGTGCGCGTGTGTCTGTCTATCTGTGTGTCTGTGTGTGTGTGTGCGTGTGTCTGTCTGTGTGTGTGTGTCTGTGTGTGTGTGTGTCTGTGTGTGTGTGTGTCTGTCTGTGTGTGTGTGTCTGTGTGTGTGTGTGTCTGTGTGTGCGTGTCTGTGTGTGTGTCTGTGTGTGCGTGTCTGTGTGTGTGTGTCTGTGTGTGCGTGTCTGTGTGTGTGTGTGTGTCTGTGTGTGCGTGTCTGTGTGTGTGTGTGTGTGTGTCTGTGTCTGTGTCTGTGTGTGTGTGTGTGTGTGTGTGTGTGTCAGTGTGTGTGAATATATTTATTTGCACTGGGATACAGATGAAGTGTTCCTAGAATTTCTTTCTTTTTGAAAATTATCCTTAAAAAAAATCACAATCTACTGGTTGCTGAGCATTAGTTGGATTTTCATGTCGGTTTTGTCCTACTCCATATTATTTTAATTTGTTCTTGGGATTTGGATCACAGTTTATTATTCTAGTTACCCTGAGGGCATTAATAATCAACCACATAGTGTGCGGCTGGAGTCACTCAGGTGATTGTGGATTCAAATCCCAGTGATTGTGGGTTCGATGACCATTAATTGTGGGTTTGATGCCCGGTGATTGTGCATTCAATGCCCATTGATTGTGGATTCAATGTCTGGTGATTGTGGATTCCACGCCCGCTGATTGTGGATTCCACGTCCGCTGATTGTGGATTCAATGCCCGGTGATTAGAACATAAGAAATTGGAGCAGGAGTAGGCCAATCGGCCCCTCGAGCCTGCTCCGCCATTCAATAAGATCATGGCTGATCTGATCCCAACCACAAATCTAAAGAACACAAGAAGTCGGAGCAGGACCCGGCCACATAGCCCCTGGGCCCTCTCCGCCATCCACAGGGCATTGACCGATCCGAACTCAGCTTCATGTCCAATTTCCTGCCCGCTCCCCATAACCCCTAATTCCCTTTACTTCTAGGAAACTGTCTATTTCTGTTTTAAATTTATCTAATGATGTAGCTTCCACAGCTTCCTGGGGCAGCAAATTCCACAGACCTACCACCCTCTGAGTGAAGAAGTTTCTCCTCATCTCAGTTTTGAAAGAGCAGCCCCTTATTCTAAGATTATGCCCCCTAGTTCTAGTTTCACCCATCTTTGGGAACATCCTTACTGCATCCACCCGATCAAGACCCTTCACAATCTTATATGTTTCAATAAGATCGCCTCTCATTCTTCTGAACTCCAATGAGTAGAGTCCCAATCTACTCAACCTCTCCTCATATGTCCGCCCCCTCATCCCCGGGATTAACCGAGTGAACCTTCTTTGTACTGCCTCGAGAGCAAGATTGTGCATTCAATGCTCGATGATTGTGCATTCAATGCCCGGTGATTGTGCATTCAATGCCCGGTGATTGTGCATTCAATGCCCGGTGATTGTGGATTCAATGCCCGGTGATTGTGCATTCAATGCCCACTGATTGTGGATTCAATGCCCGGTGATTGTGGATTCAATGCCCAGTGATTGTGCATTCAATGCCCGGTGATTGTGGATACAACAACTACTTGCATTTATATAGCGCCTTTAACCTAGTAAAACATCCCAAACATTTAACACTGAGCCACATACTAGGACAGGTGACTACTGCCTGCTGCCAGCGACACACAGACCCAAAATTGAAACCCTCTTCTCCTGAGGACACCCGGCACGCGTCTGCAGTTCGCCGCTCTCGTGTAAGTTAGTCCCAAGGCACACAGATCGTTCCCTGCGCCCAGTTCCTGCCGGCAACGATGCCCCAGGACATCAGAGAAGGTCTGTCGCTGGGATCTCCACTTCAGCACAGTGACAGTGACCAAGCTGTGCCACGTGCTGCAGGATGATCTTCAGACAATATCTATGACTGGTCCGGCTGACAGAGGTGGTTCATAGAAAATCACAGAAAATTTACGGCACAGAAGGAGGCCATTCGGCCCATCGTGTCCGGGCCGGCTGAGAAACGAGCCACCCAGCCTAATCCCACTTTCCCGCATTCGGTCCGTGGCCCTGCAGGTCACGGCTCTTCAGGTGCACGTCCAGGTATTTTTTAAATGAGTTGAGGGTTTCTGCCTCTACCACCCTCTCGGGCAGTGAGTTCCAGACCCCCACCACCCTCTGGGTGAAAACAATTTTCCTAATTTCCCCCCAAATCCTTCTACCAATCACTTTAAATCTATGCCCCCTGGTTATTGACCCCCTCCGCTAAGGGAAATAGGTCCTTCCTGTCCACTCTATCTAGGCCCCTCATAATTTTGTACATCTCAATCAAATCATCCCTCAGCCTCCTCTGTTCCAAGGAAAATAACCCCAGCCTATCCAATCTGTCATCATAGCTAAAATTCTCCAGTCCTGGCAACATCCTCGTAAATCTCCTCTGCACCCTCTCGAGTGCAATCACATCCTTGGTTGGTATGTGGAATTCTCTGCCACAAAATTGTCACTAAGGCAGGGTCCAAAAATTCTATTAAAAGATAGTTGCTTGAAAAAGGGGACCATTAAAGAGTGTGAGGAGCATGCGGTAGGTAGCTTATGGTGGGGCCCTTGAGGAGCCTGGTATGCCTCAGCTCACTGGGCATGCCGGCTGCCAAGACTACGCAGGATCTCCTCTGTGGAGCGGGAGCGAGAACAGCTTGTAGGGTCTTCTAGTTCCAACCACAGCCCCGCCCCGACAACACGGGATTTTAAAGTTCCCATCCTTGTTTTCAAATCCCTCCAATGGCCTCGGCCCTCCCTATCTCTGTAACCTCCTCCAGCCCTACAATGCCTCCAATTCTGGCCTCTTGCATATCCCCGATTTTCATCACTCCACCATCTGCGGCTGTGCCTTAAGCTGCCTAGGCCCTAAGTTCTGGAAATCCCTCCCTAAACCTCTCCACCTCTCTACCTCTCCTTCTTAAAGATGCTCCTTAAAACCTACCACTTTGACCAAGCTTTCGGTCACCTGTCCTAATAAGTCCTTATGTGTCTTGGTGTCAAATTTTATTTGATAACCTCCTGTGAAGCGCCTGGGATGCTTTACTACGTCCTGGGATGTTTTACTACGTTAAAGGCGCTATATAAACACAGGTTGTTGTGCTACAGGAGATGTGCTAGTCTTTAGTAAACATGTTTGTGGTTTTAGCTTGTAAAATCTGAAATGTTCAATATCCACTAACCCAAAGTGCATGTGGTAGTATAGTGTGAGACTATGTTTAACCCAGTGAAGAGGATACTGCAAGAAGAGCAATTGTTATTTGGCAGGTCATACAACTTTGAAAGAGACGAATTATTGAAAAGAAATCCAGCTTCCAGATTGTAGGCCGACCAAAGTCTGCTTACAAGGAACATTGTAAAACTGTCTCTCTCGAGAGAGAGAGAGAGAGAGAAATGTGTTCTATAAAAGGCCTAACTTATAAAAGTGACGGTGAGTTAAGCAGCAGTTACTGTACTGATGTTCTGCAGCAATACTAAGATGAATAAATATTTAGTGGATGAACATTTGAACTTACTTTGAATCTCATTTACAATGTGTTTACACAATGTATTCTTCAAAACAAGTGACCGCAGGTCGACAAAATCATTCATTGTGTGAAGCGCATTGATTGAGGTGACGAGGCTCTGTATAAATGTAAGTAATCACACTAGGAGTGTGCATTCAATGCCCAGTGATTGTGCATTCAATGCTCGGTGATTGTGCATTCACACTAGGGGCCCGATTTTACCAGGGGTGCGGGTTCCCGGTGGGTGGGCAAGCGGGTGCGTTGGTAACGCGCCCGGTGAAATTAGTGGGTTTCCCGCGCGATCGTAGCAGGCAACGCACTAATTGGATCCACTTACCTGCTCCTCCGGGTTCCCCGCTGCTGATCTGCGCGTCGGGCGGGCTGCACATGCGCAGTAAGATCTGTAAGCTGGAGGCGCTCTATTTAAAGGGGCAGTCCTCCACTGACAGATGCTGCAACCAATAGCAAAGGTGACTGCATGGAGCAGCCCAGGGGGACGGCTGCTCCCAGTTTAATGATCCCTCACCCCAGGTATCAATACATGGGGTGAGGAGGAGGGGGAGGACAGAGATCTTCCACCCGGCGGGCGGGAGGAAGCGGCCTGCCTCCGCCACCAGGAAGGCCTGGCTCGAGGTGGCAGAGGGGGTCACCTGCGCCACCAACATATCGCCCACCTGCACACAGTGCAGGAGGCGGTCCAATTACCTCAGTAGGTCAGCCAAAGTGAGTACACGTAGTCTTTCCCCTACACTCCGTCTGCCACAACACTGCCCCCACCCCACATCTCCTTCAGCACTGCCAACACTACTCTGTCACATCACCCCTCACACCCATTCAAACCTCATCCTCATCTTACCTGCACCTACTCACCTCGCCAGTACTCATCCCGCCACTACCACTCAACCCAATCCTCATACAATCTCATGGCTCTATCTCATACTCACCCTCTCGTGCATCTCTCTCACAGTCAGCCTCACTCAACCTGCCACTACCTGTGCTGCAGCCACAGGGCATGCATCACATATGTGCAGTAGGCAGCGTAAGGCAAACGTGTCGTGAGCATGAAGGGGATGCACAAGGGTGTTTGAGGGTTTGTCATGGTTTTTACTTCTATTGAATTTCAGAACAACTCACATCACACATTATATTGGCATCACTATTGCCACGTCTTCGCGAATCCTGCCTGGTTTGTGCAATAAAGCCCACTCCTGGGTATCACTATGAGGACCCACCACTGATGCCACCCATTGTGTCACTGCAGAGTGGGTGTAGGTGTATTTGCAGGGCTCTTTTGTGCAGACGACTAAGAGACATCGGCGATGTCCCCGGTTGCACCCTGGAAGGATGCGGAGGAGAAGTTCGGGAGGGCAGTGGTGACTTTGACACCGACAGGTAGGAAGATGGTGCACGGGCCAGCCAGGAGCAGCTCGGCATGAAAGAGGCTGCAGATGTCCACAGCTACATGTCGAGTGACTCTGAGCCTCCGTGTGCACTGCTGCTCAGAGAGGTCCAGGAGGCTGCGCCTCGGTCTGTGGACCCTGTGGCGAGGGTAGTGCCCTCTGCGACGCATCTCTCTCTGCGGTAGCCCTCCCTCCTGCTGTGCAGGTGGATGTGTCACAGCACTCTGTTGTGGAGCTCCACGTGTCAGAGGTGGACGGCGTGGCCGGCGAGGCTGGTGATGCTGTTCACCCTCCGAGGAGGTCATGACTGCAGCTACGGCGGCCCCCATCCACAAGATGTACATCTGAGGGGGTCCGCAAGGTAGGTACATGTCTCTGGACCCCGGGGTAAGTGTGCAAGTTGGTGACTTTGACCGTCAGGAGGAGGGTGGTGGAGGCCAAACTTTGTCCCAAGTGACAGAGTGGCCTCCTGCAATGGGTGAGGGTCTCCCCCCAACCACCTGTCAAATGGACCTTTGCAGCTGCCTCAGGCTGACAGCTGCAACACGTCCATTCCAGCTGGGAGTGTTTCCCCCAGTATGGGAAACAGTCCCATGTTGTTCAAAAATCACACACAGTCCCTTAATCAGGTCAGTTAATGACCTGAAATAGCAAAGTAAATAGCGTCAAGTGGCATCCCGCTGGCTTTAATTGCCTGCGGGATTCCCACCAGCGGGGGCTGCGCGCACACGCCCGCGCGTCAGCGGGGAACCCGGAAGTGGGCGGGATCGAGGCGGGATCCGGTCCCGCTCCTGGATTTCGCTATTTTCGAGGCCCCCCCCCCCGCCGAGAACGCACCCGAGAGCGGGTGCTAAAATCGGGCCCTAGGAGTGTGAATTTATAAAAATTACTCTTTCAAGGTTGTTGATAGACTGCACAGGTACTTAGAGTCTCCAACTCTGGTTGGACATAATCCTGGAGGTTTCATCACATGACCTCCCACCTCCATCAGCCCTGTATAGTTAAGCAGGCTTTTGTTCCCATTTCCAATATTTCTATAACTAATAAACAAAAATGTTCAAAGAAAATGAAATAATTTTTCCTAATGCCCTGATGATTTTTCTCCCGCAATGTCGAGGAGATTAATCTGCAGTTCCTGGAGACACCAGGCCAATCCTGGAGGGTCGGTGACCCTACAGCTACTGGAGGCTTACACCAGCCTCTTTACCTCCGGGCTAACCACTAATCGTTAAGAATGGCCTGAGGTGAGTGTCAACAGATTTCATCAGCGGTTTCGCAATGGAGCACTGAAATCCTTTCAGCAGCTTCAAGATAAATCCCAGTTAGACTGAAGATCTCCATGAAATTTTGCAGTTGTGGCCTCAGTTACTGTGAGTCCACCCTGAGCTGTAACAGAAAGTTAATGAAACCGACACAAAGCAGATCTCTCCTGGTTAATCTTTCATCTTAAACAGAGTCACACACTGTACGCAGCAGTGAAGTACTCTCGAGCAAGGCCAGGGTTGTGATGCTTATATAGTATATAGTAGTGATCGGTGTATGGTAGTGATCGGTGTATGGTAGTGAGCGGTGTATGGTAGTGAGCGGTGTATGGTAGTGACTGGTGTATAGTAGTGAACGGTGTATGGTGGTGAACTGTGTATGGTAGTGATCGGTGTATGGTAGTGATCGGTGTATGGTAATAAACAGTGTATGGTAGTGAATTAGCCACTGAGAGCTCCTGAGTTTAAACCCCATTCTAACTACACCACAATAAATTCACCAGATTGTGTTAAAAGTCCAGCTTGGTTCTGGGAAGGGGACCTGTAGTTCTCCCCGGCCTAGTCCACAGGTGACTATACTCCACACTACATGGGTGACTGTTAGTGCCCTCTGAAGTGGCCTTGCAAACTATCCATTTGCGCAATTGTTATTGGTGATTAGTAGTTTACTAGTTCTGTTACTGGACTAATAATCCATCGAACATGAGTTCAAATCCCACCATGGCAGTTTGAGAATATGAATTCAGTTTTAAAAATCTGGACATAAAATGCTGTTATTAGTTCAAAAAAAAGTGACCATGGATCTGTCGGATTGTCATAGGAACCCAACTAATGTCATTTAGGGAAGGAAAGCTGATGTCCTTACCTGATCTAGCCTATATGTGACTCCAGTCCCACACTAAGGTAGGTGACTCTTCACTGCATCCCAGCCAGCCACTCAGTTATATCATCAACTTCTCAGGTGAACTAGGGATGGGCAATAAATGTTGGTCATCCCTAGCGATGCCCACATCCTGAGAAGGAATAATTAAATAAAAAATAAGAAGGCACACAGCAACTTTTCAAGGTAACTAGGAATGGGCAATGAATCCTGAACACAAATTAAAAACATTTGCCCTTCTCCCTTCCCGTCGGGAGCCTAACAATCCAGCGGATTGACAGACCACTGAATGGGAATCTGCTGAATCTCCAAATCTTTAGAAATAAATTAAAGATGGAGTGATGTACTCAATGAGGCAAAAATCTAACTGCTCCTTAAAACCCAGTCCTCAACATCTTTTTTTTTCTTTCTGAGAGATTCTCATCAATTCATTCTTATCAACTGGAAGGAAGGATTTCCTTTCATCAATCTTTCATAGACACTGGACTTCCTCCCACTTCCCTGTCCCCCCGTCCGTGGTATCTCGATTCACTGTCCACAAGTCTCATGCACTTTTTGCTTTCAGTTCGTTCACCTAGCCCTTGGTTCCCTTTATTGGATTATCCAACAATTGACATTTTTAACATTAATTTTATAGTGAGGGAGAACATGTCAGCATGCAACCCCCTGCTAACACTTGATGAATCTGTATTGGATTATTGATGATTTGTACTAGGTAATAGTAGGGGTCACTCTACCGTCCAATGCTCCGAATGGGGCGTGGGGCTCAGAGGGAACATGTCTCGAGCCGTCGCTGCTTAAAACTTTCCATCCATTGCCATTTGGCCCATCGCTCCTGTGCCAAGTGCTAGCTCTTCTACTGGAGCTACAAGTCTAAATGAATCATAAGATTAAAAAATATGTATAATATAGGACGAAATTTAAGATAACACAAATGGAAAAAGTGTATTTAATAGGAGCGTGTGTCGGCCTTTTGGATAATGATGAGGATAATGATTGTTGCTGGTTGACAGTAAAAGGGCCCAGGTCTGATTTACAGTTTTATTCTGAGTTTTGGGAAAAGCTGAGTTGGAATTAATTTGTGTTGAGTGACTACGGATAGAAGGAACAGTGAGATGGTGGGTGAGATAATGCAGTGAAAGGTTGTGAAACCTTTGAAAACTAAAACTGTTGGGCCACCTTAAACCTCTCTCTGCCTTATTGGAGCTGTGAGACGAAGCATCTCTATATTAATCTAGTGATCAATAAGGGTTTCATGACTCTACTCACAGTGACAGAGACTGAATGAAAGCCTCCTCTCAAGCACAGATATTTGAAATGGACAGTGAAGCAGGAGGTGAATGATTCTCTTCAAGCTGGTGCCAGTTTGGTTGACTTGGCAGCGATTTGTGGGTTTAAGCCCCACTCCTGGACCAGACTAAGACATCGGTTCATTACCGAGCGAATACTGCAACGGCAGCAAGCCCCCATCTGCCCGGTCTGGTGGTTCAGGTGGGTGTTAAGGATCCCACGGCATTATTTTGAAGAAGAGCAGGGAGTTTTCCCGCTAATCTGGTCGAAATTCCTCCCTCAACCAACACCGCCCCAAAACAGATTAGCTGTTCATTTATCTCATTGCTGTTTGCAGGACCTCATTGTGCTGTGTTTAATATTGTGGCTGAATTTGCCTCTGTAACAACAGTTACTTGCATTTCAAAGTGACTCACTGTGAAGTGTGTTGAGTTGTTTCTGATAAGGCTCCATACAAAGACGAGTCTTTCTGCCTTTCAAGAGGTGATGGGTGGAATTTTCCAAGAGCCAGAGAGGGCAGTTCATCAAGAAGTCACCAATTTACTGCCTGTGATTTTTTTGGTCTGCCGACGGAAGATTACAAGCAACACGATAAGCTTTTCTCACTGTGCACGAGGCCGAGTTGGTGGCGATGGTGGGAGGGGGGGCGGGCACTCGGAGAATCGTGCCAGATGCACGAAAGGTCCATTTCCTCATGCGCTAACAGATAGAGTTAATTAGCGGCAGCTGGTCATGAGGTCATTGCCTCGGTGTCAGGATCAGGGTGGCTGAAGAATTGAGATGTTCAGCATCACAGCAGGAACGGTTATTATCACTGACGCTGGAGAGTGGCTACAAACCCACTCAGTCTGTGGATTGCACTGTTACTCAGATCTAGGTGCTCCCAGTTTGACATATAACAGCTCATCAATTGTCCCCCAGCGTCCACAGCCTTTTGGGGGAGATTTGAGTGAAAAATTGCTTCCTGATTTCGCAGTAATTTTATGGCCTGTGAGAAATGCAACCAGCTAGTTTCATCATATTGGAATCGTTCAAATATCGAATTAATAATGTACATTCCCTGGTCTTTGCAGCCATCCTGTGGAATCTTAGTGGTAATGCAGTATTTCAGAAGCTGCCTCTTGCAGAAATCAGTCCTTTGCCTGATTGAGTACATCTCTAACTTTTTAATTATGTATTTATGGCAGATGTATAGATCCATCTATATTAAAAGTTCTGTGTACATCATGCACTTCCTGCAAGTGTCTGATTTACTTCCTCACATCAGACTTTGTTGATAACACCAGTGTCATTGCAAATCGGTGATTCCTCCAACTCACTAAAAGCAAAATCATTTTAACTACCAGGCCTCATTTTAATGTTTGACATCAGTCTCTGGCCCATAGCCGGAGGGAATGAGGTCAGGATTGGAGGGAGTGAGGTCAGGATTGGAGGGAATGAGGTCAGGGCCAGTGGGAATGAGGTCAGGGCCAGTGGGAATGAGGTCAGGGCCAGTGGGAATAAGGTCAGGATTGGAGGGAATGAGATCAGGATTGGAGGGAATGAGGTCAGGATCGGAGGGAATGAGGTCAGGATTGGAGGGAATGAGGTCAGGATTGGAGGGAATGAGGTCAGGGCCGGAGGGAATGAGGTCAGGGCCGGAGGGAATGAGGTCAGGACTGGAGGGAATGAGGTCAGGATCGGAGGGAATGAGGTCAGGATCGGAGGGAATGAGGTCAGGATCGGAGGGAATGAGGTCAGGGCCGGAGGGAATGAGGTCAGGATTGGAGGCAATGAGGTCAGGGCCGGAGGGAATGAGGTCAGGATTGGAGGGAATGAGGTCAGGATTGGAGGGAATGAGGTCAGGGCCGGAGGGAATGAGGTCAGGGCCGGAGGGAATGAGGTCAGGACTGGAGGGAATGAGGTCAGGATCGGAGGGAATGAGGTCAGGATCGGAGGGAATGAGGTCAGGATTGGAGGCAATGAGGTCAGGGCCGGAGGGAATGAGGTCAGGATTGGAGGGAATGAGATCAGGATTGGAGGGGATGAGATCAGGATTGGAGGGAATGAGGTCAGGACCGGAGGGAATGAGGTCTGGATTGGAGGGAATGAGGTCAGGATTGGAGGGAAAGAGGTCAGGATCGGAGGGAATGAGGTCAGGATCGGAGGGAATGAGGTCAGGATCGGAGGGAATGAGGTCAGGATTGGAGGGAATGAGGTCAGGACCGGAGGGAATGAGGTCAGGATTGGAGGGAATGAGATCAGGATCGGAGGGAATGAGGTCAGGGCCGGAGGGAATGAGGTCAGGGCCGGAGGGAATGAGGTCAGGATTGGAGGGAATGAGGTCAGGATTGGAGGGAATGAGGTCAGGATTGGAGGGAATGAGGTCAGGGCCGGAGGGGATGAGGTCAGGATTGGAGGGGATGAGGTCAGGATTGGAGGGAGTGAGGTCAGGGCCGGAGGGAGTGAGGTCAGGATCGGAGGGAATGAGGTCAGGATCGGAGGGAATGAGGTCAGGGCCGGAGGGAGTGAGGTCAGGATTGGAGGGAATGAGGTCAGGACTGGAGGGAATGAGGTCAGGATTGGAGGGAATGAGATCAGGATCGGAGGGAATGAGGTCAGGGCCGGAGGGAATGAGGTCAGGATTGGAGGGAATGAGGTCAGGACCGGAGGGAGTGAGGTCAGGATCGGAGGGAATGAGGTCAGGATCGGAGGGAATGAGGTCAGGATCGGAGGGAATGAGGTCAGGGCCGGAGGGAGTGAGGTCAGGATCGGAGGGAATGAGGTCAGGATCGGAGGGAATGAGGTCAGGGCCGGAGGGAGTGAGGTCAGGATCGGAGGGAATGAGGTCAGGGCCGGCAGACGGGAGCAGAAATTGGGGCGCGGGATGGAAAGCACCCGGGGCCCACAGGAACAGTCCCTGACATAAGGTAAGTGCTGGCGGGGAGGCTGCCTGCTCCTCCTCACCCCCAAAGAATCCTCCCGGAGAGTAATACATGAAATTTACCTCGGCCTTTTCTGGCGACTCTGCTGCCTCCCGCCAGGTGTCTCCCTCACGGGTTCACAACCAGTCGGCCTCTCCTCCAGTTCCAGTTACAACAGTGATGTCATCGGGCCTTTCAATGAGGTTCCCGCCTGCCTGTAACGGGAGCCTCGACCGACTTGAATGTCTGACTTAAATACAACATAGAGAGCTCTGTACACACACTTAATACAGCGTACAGAGCTCTGTACACACACACTTAAATACAAAGTACAGAACTCTGTACACACACTTAAATACAGCGTACAGAACTCTATACACACACACTTAAATACAGCGTACAGAACTCTGTACACACGCACTTAAATACAAAGTACAGAACTCTGTACACACGCACTTAAATACAAAGTACAGAACTCTGTACTCACGCACTTAAATACAAAGTACAGAACTCTGTACACACGCACTTAAATACAGCGTACAGAAATCTGTACACACGCACTTAAATACAAAGTACAGAACTCTCTACATACGCACTTAAATACAAAGTACAGAACTCTGTACTCACGCACTTAAATACAGCGTACAGAACTCTGTACACACGCACTTAAATACAAAGTACAGAACTCTGTACACACGCACTTAAATACAGCGTACAGAACTCTGTACACACGCACTTAAATACAAAGTACAGAACTCTGTACTCACGCACTTAAATACAAAGTACAGAACTCTCTACACACGCACTTAAATACAGCGTACAGAACTCTGTACACACGCACTTAAATACAGCGTACAGAACTCTGTACACACACACTTAAATACAAAGTACAGAACTCTGTACACACGCACTTAAATACAGCGTACAGAACTCTGTACACACGCACTTAAATACAAAGTACAGAACTCTGTACTCACGCACTTAAATACAAAGTACAGAACTCTGTACACACGCACTTAAATACAGCGTACAGAACTCTGTACACACACACTTAAATACAGCGTACAGAACTCTGTACACACGCACTTAAATACAGCGTACAGAACTCTGTACACACACACTTAAATACAAAGTACAGAACTCTGTACACACGCACTTAAATACAAAGTACAGAGCTCTGTACACACACACTTAAATACAGCGTACAGAGCTCTGTACACACACACTTAAATACAAAGTACAGAACTCTGTACACACACACTTAAATACAAAGTACAGAACTCTGTACACACACACTTAAATACAAAGTACAGAACTCTGTACACACGCACTTAAATACAGCGTACAGAACTCTGTACACACGCACTTAAATACAGCGTACAGAACTCTGTACACACGCACTTAAATACAGCGTACAGAACTCTGTACACACGCACTTAAATACAAAGTACAGAGCTCTGTACACACACACTTAAATACAGCGTACAGAGCTCTGTACGCACACACTTAAATACAAAGTACAGAACTCTGTACACACACACTTAAATACAAAGTACAGAACTCTGTACACACACACTTAAATACAAAGTACAGAACTCTGTACACACACACTTAAATACAGCGTACAGAACTCTATACACACACACTTAAATACAGCGTACAGAACTCTGTACACACGCACTTAAATACAAAGTACAGAACTCTGTACACACGCACTTAAATACAAAGTACAGAACTCTGTACTCACGCACTTAAATACAAAGTACAGAACTCTGTACACACGCACTTAAATACAGCGTACAGAACTCTGTACACACGCACTTAAATACAAAGTACAGAACTCTCTACATACGCACTTAAATACAAAGTACAGAACTCTGTACTCACGCACTTAAATACAGCGTACAGAACTCTGTACACACGCACTTAAATACAAAGTACAGAACTCTGTACACACGCACTTAAATACAGCGTACAGAACTCTGTACACACGCACTTAAATACAAAGTACAGAACTCTGTACTCACGCACTTAAATACAAAGTACAGAACTCTGTACACACGCACTTAAATACAGCGTACAGAACTCTGTACACACGCACTTAAATACAAAGTACAGAACTCTGTACTCACGCACTTAAATACAAAGTACAGAACTCTGTACACACGCACTTAAATACAGCGTACAGAACTCTGTACACACGCACTTAAATACAAAGTACAGAACTCTGTACTCACGCACTTAAATACAAAGTACAGAACTCTGTACACACGCACTTAAATACAGCGTACAGAACTCTGTACACACACACTTAAATACAGCGTACAGAACTCTGTACACACGCACTTAAATACAGCGTACAGAACTCTGTACACACACACTTAAATACAAAGTACAGAACTCTGTACACACGCACTTAAATACAAAGTACAGAGCTCTGTACACACACACTTAAATACAGAGTACAGAGCTCTGTACACACACACTTAAATACAAAGTACAGAACTCTGTACACACACACTTAAATACAAAGTACAGAACTCTGTACACACACACTTAAATACAAAGTACAGAGCTCTGTACACACACACTTAAATACAGCGTATAGAGCTCTATACACAAACACTTAAATACAGCGTACAGAACTCTGTACACATATACTCAAATACAGCGTACAGAACTCTGTACACACACACTTAATACAGCGTATAGAGCTCTGTGCACACACTTAAATACAAAGTCCAGAACTTTGATCACTGGATTCTAACCTCTAATGAAGTTTCTTATTTTACAGGAGGACTGACTATGGCTTCAGCCTTTTTGTAATATTCGAAGTTAACAGTCGAATGTTACGGGCAAGTCAGTAATCCTGCAGGAAAGTTTCAAAAGTTGGCTGTGGCCTCATAGCTCATCAGAAAATTGAAATCGCTCTAGTTTGGTATTCGGAGACTGTAGTTATACTGCTCTTTGATCAATGCAGCACAAAACTTGCCTAGCAACAACACAGGATGTGCAGAGTAACTTGAGATTACTGGTCACACAATGGTTCGCCAGAGGCATTTTCGATGTTTCTCCTACTGAGCCACTGCCTTCTGTTCTGGGAAAGCAAGGATCTATGCTTGGCTCCTTCCTATTTCTCATCTACATGCTGTCCCTCGGTGACATCATGTATGCTGACAATACCCAGCTCTATCTCACCACCACCTCTCTCGACCCCTCCACTGCCTTTCATTTGTCATGCTGATTGTCTGACATCCAGTATTGGATGAGCTGAAATTTCCTCCAACTAAATATTGGGAAGACCAAAGCCCTTGTGTTCAGTCCCTGCCACAAACTCCGTTCCCTAGCCACCGATTCTATCACTCCTCCTCGCCGCTGTCTGAGGCTGAACCAGGCCGTTTGCAACCTCGGCATCCTATTTGACCCTGAGCTGAGCTTCCGAGCCGCTATCATCTACATCACCAAGACCGCCTACTTCCACCTCCATAACATCGCCCGTCTCCGCCCCTGCCTTAGCTCATCTGTTGCTGAAACTCTCATCCATGCCTTTGTCACCTCCAGACTCGACTATTCCAATGCACTCCTGGCCGGCCTCCCATCTTGCACCCTCCGTAAACTTGAGCTCATCCAAAACTCTGCTGCCCGTATCTTAACTCGCACCAAGACCCGGTCACCCATCACCCCTGCGCTCGCTGACCTACATTGGCTCCTGGTCCGGCAACGCCTCGATTTTAAAATTTTCATCCTTGTTTCCAAATCCCTCCATGGTCTCGCCCCTCACTATCCCTGTAACCTCCTCCAGTCCTGCAACCCTCCGAGGTCTCTGTGCTCCTCCAATTCTGGCCTCTTGCACATCCCAAATTTTCATTGGTCCACCATTGGTGGCCGTGCCTTCAGCTGCTTAGGCCCTAAGCTCTGGAATTCCCTCCCTAAACCTCTCCACTTCTCTACCTCTCTCTCCTCCTTTAAGATGCTCCTTAAAACCTACCTCTTTAACCAAGCTTTTGGTCGCCTGTCCTAATATCTCATTATGCGGCTTGATGTCAAATTTTGTTTGATAATCGCTCCTGTGAAGCACCTTGGGACGTTTTACTACATTAAAGACGCCATATAAATGCAAGTTGCTGTTATTCAGAACTTTTCATTCATCCTGATGTTACATTGTCTGATTTAACCTTATTCTCATCTTTACATCTGTCCTCTCTTTCTTTTGATGTTTTATTTTTCACTTAACCTTTACTGACCCCGCCCAGTACTCCAGGTTCTTCCTGGAGAGCAAAGATAATCCCTGGCTTCTTTTCTCAATTATCTTCTTTAACCCCTCTCCCCTGCCCCCTCCAGCCTCACCTCTAACAACTGCGAGCAGCTTATGGACTACTTTTGCTTCCCCCCTTCCCCTTGCCCACCACGTAAAACTTCCCCCCAAGTTACACTTCACCAAGGAAGTTATGCTAAACCTTTATAAATCACTGGTTAGGCTGGAGTATTGTGTCCAATTCTGGGCACCATACTTTAGGAAGGATGTCAAGGCCTTGGAGAGGGTGCAGAGCGGATTTACCAAGATGATACCAGGGAAGAGGGACGTCAGTTATGTGGAGAGACTGGAAAAGCTGGGATTGTTCTCCTTATAACAGAGAAGGTTAAGGGGAGATTTGATAGAGGTGTTCAAAATTATGAAGTGTTTTGATAGAGTAAATGAGGAGAAACTGTTTCCAGTGGCAGGAGGGTCGGTAACCAGAGGACACAGATTTAAAACAATTGGCAAAAGAACCAAAGGGGAGATGAGAAGATTTTTTTTCACGTAGCAAGTTATGATGTGGATGCACTGCCTGAAAGGGCGGTGTAAGCAGATTCAATAGTAACTTTCAAAAGGGGGATTTGATAAATACTTGAAAAGGAAAAATTTACAGGGCTATGGAGAAAGAACTGGGGACTGGGACTAATTGGACAGCTCTTTCAAAGAGCCAGCACAGGCACGATGGACCGAATGGCCTCCATGTATACTGTCTGATTCTATGATTCTAAGTCCCCCAACCATAGCCCTAAACCTCTGTTTCTCTCTAATTTCTCTCCCATCTCCCCCATGCCCTCTCTGAGCTTATCCCATCCATGAGACCCACTTCCTGGTCCCTTGACCTCATTCCTAATAAACTGCTGACCACCCAACTTCTCTTCCTGGTCCCTTATAAATGGTTCCCTTTCCTCAGGTACTGTCCCGTTCCCTTTCAAAATGCCATCAACACCCCCTCTTCAAAAAGACCACTCTGACCTTGAAAACTGCCACCCCATCTCCAGCCTCCGTTCCCTTTCCAAAGTCCTTGTACATGTTGCAACCCCCCAAATCCATGCTCACCTTTTCCGTAACTCCATCAAGTTTCCGCCCCTGCCACAGCATTGAAAAAACCTTAATCAAAGTCACAAGTGACATCCTCTGTGACCCTGGACCGTGGTGCATTATTCCTTCTCGTTCTCCGCAGCGTCTCTGCACCTTTGGCGTGGTTGATCACACCTCTTTCCTCCAACACCTCTCCTCCTTGGACCAGCTCAATGGGAAAGCCCACGCCATGTTCCACATACTGATCCTATCGTGGCCAGTGCATTTCTGGCAATGGCTTCTCTTCCTCCGAAGACCATCAATCATCTATTCTTCTCTTCCTCAGCTACGTGCTGCTGTTTGGGGACATCATCCATGAGAATAGGGTCAGTTGCACATGTGACAACACCCAGCTTCACCTCTCCATCACCTCGCTCGACTCCTCCACTGCCTCTGTGTTGTCAGACTGCTTGTCCGACATCCAGTCTTGGATGAGCTGCAATTTCTTCCAGTTAAACACTGGTAAAACTGAAAACATTGTCTTCGGACCCAGCTACAAACTCCGTACCCTCGCCACAGATTTCATCCCCCTCCCTGGCCACTAAGGCTGAACCAGACTGTTCGGTTCGACCCTGGGCTGAGTTTCTGACCCCATATCTTCTTCATCGCAAAGACCGCCTATTTCTACATGTATAATATCACATGTCTCCACCACTGCTTCAGCCCATCTGCTGCTGAAACCCTCAACTATGCCTCTGTCATCTCCAGGCACGGTTATTCCAATGCTCCCCTGGCCAGGCTCCCATCCATCACCCTCCATAAACATAAGCTCTTCCAAAACTCTGCTGCCTGTATCAAGTCTCACTCAACTTTCACTCATCTTCGCTGACCCACATTGGATCCTGGGCACTCAACGCCACAAATTTAAAATTCTCATCCCCACTTTTAAACCCCTCCCTATCTCATTAGCCTCCTCCAGCTCTGGAACCCACCCCTCCCCAAACTCTCCGTGTCTCTTGTGCACTCACCATTGGCGGCCATGCCTTTAGCCGTCTGGGCACCACACTCTGGAATTCTCTCCCTAAAGCCCTCTGCCACTCCATCGCTCTCCCTTCCTTTAAGACCCTCCTTAAAAACCCATCTCTGTGATGAAGCTTTCACTCTCCCTTGCTGATATATCTTTCTTTGACCTGGTGTCCATTTTCTTTCTGATTATGCCCCTGTGAAGCACGATGGACATTTTTTCTATCTTAAAGGTACAATATGAATGCAAATTGTTGATCAATTACATTTTTAAGTGTGTGTGCATGTTTCTATATGTGGATGCGTGTATGTCTGTGTATGTATTTGTGTGTGTGTTTATATGTGTGCGTTTGTATCTGCAATATGTACGCTTTATCATGCTTTCTCTTGGCTGGTCCTACTTATCGTTACATTGACAAGGCATGTTGTACTTGGCTGTCATAATGGAAACAGCTGCTCGCTCACCAGCTCCATACTGACGGATGTCTGATGGGGCCTTTAATTAATTCAGAATCAGATATTTTTCATCTTTTATTAAAAGAAGAATTCAAAGAGCAAGGAGTTCTCCTAGTCTCCTGGCCAATGTTCAATGAATCCCGCCAGAAACAGATCAACTGGTCATTAGCTCATCGTAGGATGTGGTTGTTTGCAAATTGACTGCACAAGGATAGTGACCGTGCTTCAAAGAGGAATTTATTTGGCTGTGAATCACTTTGGAATGTCCTGACGACGTGATAAGGCATTATATAAAAGCAAGTTCTTATCAATCTAAGTTGCAGTCAAGAACACTTCTTTGAATATTGCTAGTTCAGCTGAGCGGAGAGGATTAAACTTTTCATAGATAGCGGTGATAAGAGACCTGGCTCAAAAAAGGGCAGGATTGGGTACTAAATATTCCTGGATACAAGGTGTTCAGGAAAGATAGGGAAGGAAAGAAAGGAGGGGGTGTGGCAGTATTGATTAAGCAGAATATTGCAGTGCTGGAGAGAGAGGATTTCCTGGAGGGGTCAAGGACAGAATCTATTTGGTTAGAGTTAAGAAAAAAAAAGAGGTGCCATTTCACTACTGGAGGTATTCTATAGGCCACCAACTAGTGGGAAGGATATAGAGGAGTAAATTTGCAGGGAAATTGAAGAGAGGTGCAAAAGCTATAGTGATAACTGGGGACTTCAACTATCCTAATATAGACTGGGTTAATAATAATGTAAGGGGCAAAGAGGGGGAGGAGTTTTTGAAATGTGTTCAGGATAACATCCTTGACCAGTACGTTTCCGGCCCGATGAGGAAGGAGGCATTGCTGGACTTGGTTCTAGGGAATGAGGTGGGCCAAGTGGAACAAGTGGGGGAGCATTTAGGGAGCAGCGATCATAGTATCATAAGGTTTAGAATATGGAAAAGGACACGGCCCACTCTAAAGTAAAAATACTCAATTGGAGGAGGGTCAATTTCAATGGGATGAGAACAGATCTGGCCCGGGTTAATTGGAATCAAAGATTGGCAGGCAAAACTGTAATTGAACAGTGGGTGGCCTTTAAAGAGGAGATGGTTCAGGTACAGCCTAGGCACATTCCCACGAGGGGGAAAGGTAGGGCAACTAAAGCCAGAGCTCCCTAGATGACAAAAGAGATAGAGAGTAAGATGAAGCGGAAAAAAGTGGCGTATGACAGATGTCAGGTTGATAACACAAGTGAGAACCAGGCAGAATATAGAAAGTTCAGAGGGGAAGTGAAAAAGGAAATAAGAGGGGCAAAGAGAGAGTGTGAGAATAGACTGGCAGCCAACATAAAAGGGAATCCAAAAGTCTTCTACAGGCATATAAATAGTAAACGCGTAGTAAGGGGAGGGGTGGGGCCGATTAGGGACCATAAAGGAGATCTTCTCATGGAGGCAGAGGGCATGGCCGAGGTACTAAATGAGTACGTTGCATCTGTCTTTACCAAGGAAGAAGATGCTGCCAGAGTCTCAGTAAAGGAAGATATAGTTGAGATACTGGATGGGCTAAAAATTGATAAAGAAGAGGTACTTGAAAGGCTCACTGTACTTAAAGTAGATAAGTCACCCGGTCCGGATGGGATGCATCCTCGGTCGCTGAGGGAAGTAAGGGTGGAAATTGCGGAGGTACTGGCCATAATCTTCCAATCCTCCTTAGATACTGGGGTGATGCCAGAGGACTGGAGAATTGCAAATAATACACCCTTGTTCAAAAAAGAGTGTAAGGATAAACCCAGCAACTTTAGGCCAGTCAGTTTAACCTTGGTGGTGGGGAAACTTTTAGAAACGATAATCTGGGACAGAATTAACAGTCACTTGGACGAGTGTGGATCAATTAGGGAAAGCCAGCACGGATTTGTTAAAGGCAAATCATGTTTAACTAACCTGATAGAGTTTTTTGATGAGGTAACAGAGAGGGTCGATGAGGGCAATGCAGTTGATGTGGTGTATATGGACCTTCAAAAGGTATTTGATAAAGTGCCGCATGGTAGGCTTATCATCAAGATTGCGGCCCATGGAATAAAGGGGGCAGTAGCAGCATGGATACAGAATCGGCTAAGGGACTGGAAACAAAAGAGAGTAGTGGTGTACGGTTGTTTTTCGGACTGGAGGGAGGTGTACAGTGGTGTTCCCCAGGGGTCGGTGCTGGGACCACTGCTTTTCTTGATATATATTAATGACTTGGACTTGGGTGTACAGAGCACAATTGAAAAATTTTCAGATGACACGAAACTTGGAAGGATAGTGAACAGTGAGGAGGGTAGTGATAAACTTCAAGAGGATATAGGCAGGTTGGTAGAATGGGCGGAGATGTGGCAGATGAAATTTAACACAGAAAAACGCGAAGTGATACATTTCGGTAGGAAGAGCAAGGAGAGGCAATATAAACTAAAGTGCACAATTCTAAAAGGGGTACAGGAACAGAGAGATCTGGGGGTATATGTGCACAAATTGTTGAAAGTGGCAGGGCAGATTGAGAAAGCGCTTAAAAAAGCATATGGGATCCTGGGCTTTATAAATAGAGGCATAGAGTATAAAAGTAAGGAAGTCATGATGAACCTTTAGAAAACACTGTTTCGGCCACAACTGGAGTATTGTGTCCAGTTCTGGGCACTGCAATTTAGGAAAGATGTGAAGGTCTTCGAGAGGGTGCAGAAGAGATTTACTAGAATGATTCCAGGGATGAGGGACTTTAGTTACGTGGATAGACTGGAGAAGCTGGGGTTGTTCTCCTTGGAACAGAGAAGGTTGCAAGGAGATTTGAGAGAGGTATTCAAAATCATGAAGGGTCTAGACAGAGTAGATAGAGAGAAACTGTTCCCATTGATGGAAGGGTCAAGAACCAGAGGACATAGATTTAAGGTGATTGGCAAAAGAACCAAAGGTGACATGAGGAAAAGCTTTTTTACACAGCGAGTGGTTAGGATCTGGAATGCACTGCCCGAGGGGGTGGTGGAGGCAGATTCAATCATGGTCTTCAAAGCGGAACTGGCTAAGTACTTGAAAGTAAAACATTTTCAGGACTACGGGGATAGGGCGGGGGATTGCTCTTGCATAGAGTCGGCACGGACTCGATGGGCTGAATGGCCTCCTTCCATGCTGTAACCTATGATTCTATGATTAATTGGAAAGATGGCATCTGTGACAATGCAGCACTCTTTCAGTGCTGTATTAAATTGTAGCCTGAGTGAGGTGATCAAATCCAGAGTAGGAACTTTGAACCCACAACCTTCTGACAAAGAAGCACGAGAGGTGCCCTTGAACCAATGTGGACTTTGATTCTAAACCCTCTATTCTGCCTACGAAAGGGGAAAAGGATACAAGTACTGCTGCTTTAGATAAGTCTCTGTCACTTTAAATGAGAAAGTTCTCCCAGCACATGTGGGACTGATTGGAGTTTTTGAGAGGAAATAGGCTGATTGTCCATTTAAAAGTTAAATGAATGGAACCAACTAACTGGAGAGTCTGCAATGGGTTAGTTTGTGATTTTATTTCCTCTTGCTTTGACTGAAGTTACTTAGTGATTTCAGATAAAGGTCTGAGAAGCTGTGATATATTTTGTGACCATATATTTAGATCTTGGAAAGCACCGAGATAAAGATTAGATATCATCCAATTTATCTGAATCAAAACAAATAGGATTAAAGCTTTTCAGCTCATTACGCCTACAATAGCCTTATAGAAACAGTATTAAAAGCTTCACCATTTGATTGTTTATACATTACTTTTACAGCTGTATAAAATTATAATCTGAACCCCTCCCTCACTGTCCAGTTATGGTTTCATTACTATTTTTGTAAAAATCAAACATGCATTTATGGGATTAAATACCAACTTGTTAACTTTAATAAAATGAATGAAATGAATTAATCCCCCCCATAAAAAGCAATGAACCTCCTTTGTGACCTTTACTGGGCTATAAAAATGCCCAGAACAATTTTTTTTTAATGAGCCAAACCATTTTAAAATGAACAATGATCAGCGACTAAATCGTGTTTGACAAATTTATTAGAGTTTTTTGAGGGTGTAATTAGTAGGGTCGAAAAGGGGAACCAGAGGATGTAGTATATTTGGATTTTCAAAAGGCATTCGATAAGGTGCCACACAAAAGGTTGTTACACAATGTAAGGGCTCATGGGGTTGGGGGTAATATATTAGCATGGATAGAGGATTGGTTAACGGACAGAAAACAGAGAGTAGGGATAAACGGGTCATTTTCAGGTTAACAGGCTGTAACTAGTGGGGTGCCGCAAGGATCAGTGCTCGGGCCTCAGCTATTTACAATCTATATTGATGACTTAGTTGAAGGGACCGAGTGTAATGTATCCAGTTTGCTGATGATACAAAGCTAGATGGGTAAGTAAGCTGTGAGGAGCACACAAAGAGTCTGCAAAGGGATATAGACAGGTTAAGTGGGCAAGGAGGAGGCAGATGGAGTATAATGTGGGGAAATGTGAGGTTATTCACTTTGGTAGGAAGAATAAAAAAACAGAATATTTTTTAAATGGTGAGAAACTATTAAATATTGATATTCAGGGAGATTTGGGTGTCCTTATACATGAAGCACAGAAAGTTAACGTGCAGGTACAGTAAACAATTAGGAAGGCAAATGGTATGTTGGCCTTTATTGCAAGGGGGTTGGAGTATAAGAGTAAGGAAATCTTGCTACAATTTTACAGGGCTTTGGTGAGACCTCACCTGGAGTACTGTGTACAGTTTTGGTCTCCTTACCTAAGGAAGGATATACTTGCCTTAGAGGCGGTGCAAAGAAGGTTCACTAGATTAATTCCTGGGATGAGAGGATTGTCCTGTGAGGAGTGATTGAGTAAAATGGGCCTATACTCTCTGGAGTTTAGAAGAATGAGAGGGGATCTCATTGAAACGTATAAAATTCTTAGAGTGCTTGACAGAGTAGGTGCTTAGAGGCTGTTTTCCCCTGGCT
The DNA here is from genome assembly GCF_035084215.1 of Heptranchias perlo. Taxonomy (NCBI): domain Eukaryota; kingdom Metazoa; phylum Chordata; class Chondrichthyes; order Hexanchiformes; family Hexanchidae; genus Heptranchias; species Heptranchias perlo. Next base: position 25,496,899 of record NC_090358.1, read on the forward strand.
GGAGAGTGTAGAACTAGGGGGCATAGTCTCAGGGTAAGGAGTCGGCCATTTAGGACTGAGATGAGGAGGAATTTCTTCATTCAGAGAGTGGTGAATCTTTGGAATTCTCTACACCAGAGGGCTGTTGATGCTCAGTCGTTCAGTGTATTCAAGGCTGAGATCGATAGATTTTTGGACTCTAGGGGAATCAAAGGATTGAGTGGGGATTGGGCGGGAAAGTGGAGTTGAGGTCGAAGATCAGCCATGATCTTATTGAATGCCGGAGCAGGATCGAGGGGCCGTACGGCCTACTCCTGCTCCTATTTCTTATGTAGACGGAGCACACAGGACATGTCTGTCACTTACTCATCTACATTCCAATCAACGACCTTGAAAGTGGTTGATTGTTCTCCCATCGGATTCAACTGGTATTGGGCTGAGTGGAGGCAGAGGCTTTGGAGAGGCTCCCATCAGCTTTCAGGGACAATGTGAGCTCGGCAGGTTTAAAGCTCCATTTGTGACAGCCTTCAGTAGCCTTTAAGGCCCCAAGGCAGCTAAAGATCAAAGGGACTCAAGTGCAGCGATGTCATTAATTAAGTCCAGTGTTTCATTCCAAGGCATTAGGTTCAGACAATACTTTGCACCAACACAAGCCAATGTTCTAGTTTTAAACATACTAGTCGATCTCCCGTGGCAGTGCACACAAGGAGTCACGATCAAGGGGGTTTTGAGCAAGTGGAGCGACTGTTAAATTTAGGCCCTCGCCAGCCTAAATGTCAGGCCCGGGGAATGCTGCCATTGCACTTCCTGTGCTGAACAGGCGGGAAGAGGGCGTAGAGTGGCTGACAGCAGGCGAAGATCGGGCAGCCCTTGGCTGCCTACCTGCTTCCGGTTAAGTGGTAAGGAGGAGGTTTCAGTGGAGTCTCGCGGGAGGGAAGGGAGAGGGAGGAGTCCAGAGCAGAGAAGGCCACAACTTTCCCGGCGGAGAAAACCGCAGCGGCTTTTCTGCTCAGGCCCCGGTTAAACCGCCATCGTGGTCCTGTTGATAGAATAGGACCCCGATGCGCGTGCATTTATGAGGCGGACAGCGGCTTTAGGCGACCACCTCATCTGCCTGCAAAACCCTGCAGGTTAACATCGCAAACAGTTGGGATCTGAGTGGGGAAATAACTTGCTCGTTTTTATCTGCCCAGCCCTCTGATTTCCACCAGGCACTTAGGGTTAAAATCGAACCCCAGGTGTAGTCTTCAGGTGAATTGGGGTTAGAGGGCATGGGTTAATTGGACCAGGGTACACAGACATAATCTAATCCATACTGTAAAGTTATACATTCTGTCCTTATTTTTATATAATACTTTGATATTATGGGGTCGATTTTAGCACCCGCGATCGGGTGCGTTCCTGGTGGGGGGGCCACGAAAATCGGGGATTCCCAGGGCAGGTCGGGAGCCCGTCTCCAACCCACCCACTTCTGGGTTTCCCACAGACGTGCTGACATGCGCGCGCATCCCCCGCATGTGGGACTCCCGCAGGCAATTAAAGCCAGCGTGGTGCCACTTAAGGTATTTATTTAGGTATTTCAGGTTGTTTACAGACCTGATTAATGTGATATTTCAGGAGGGTTGGGATTTTACAAACAACTGGGACTGTTTCCCGTACTGGGGGAAACACTCCCAGTTCAAATGGACGTGTTGCAGCCACCAGCCTGTGGCAGCTGGAAAGGTCCATTTGACAGGTGGGGTGGGGAGACCCTCACTCATTGCAGGAGGCCACTCTGTCACTTGGGACAAAGTTTGGCCTCCACCACCCTCCTCCTAACAGTAAAATTCACCAACTTGCACACTTACCCCGGGGTCCAGACACATGTACCTACCTTGCGGACCCCCTCAGATGTACATCTTCCGGATGGGGGCCGCCGTAGCTGCAGTCATGACCTCCTCGGAGGACGAACAGCATCACCAGCCTCGCCGGCCACGCCGTCCACCTCTGACACGTGGAGTTCCACAACAGAGTGCTGTGACACATCCACCTGCACAGCAAGAGGGAGGGCAACCGCAGAGAGAGATGCATCGCAGAGGGCACTACCCTCGCCACAGGGTCCACAGACCGAGGCTCAGCTTCCTGGACCTCTCTGAGCAGCAGTGCACACGGAGGCTCAGACTCACTCGACATGTAGTCGTGGATATCTGCAGCCTCCTTCATGCCGAGCTGCTCCCGGCTGGCCCGAGCACCATCTTCTTACCTGTCGCTGTCAAAGTCACCACTGCCCTCAACAACTTCTCCTCCGCATCCTTCCAGGGTGCCACCGGGGACATCGCCGACGTCTCTCAGTCGTCTGCACAAAAGAGCCCTGCAAATACACCTACACCCACTCTGCAGTGACACAATGGGTGGCATCAGATGTGGGTCTTCATTGTGATCCTCAGGAAAGGGCATTATTGCACAAACCAGACAAGATTCACAAAGACATGGCAATATAATATGTAATGTGAGTTGATCAGAAATTAAATATAAGTAAAAACCATGACAAACCCTCAAACACCCTTGTGCATCCCCTTCATGCTCACGACACGTTTGCCTTACGCTTCCTACTGCACATATGTGATGCATGCCCTGTGGCTGCAGCACAGGTAGTGGCAGGTTGAGTGAGGCTGACCGTGAAAGAGATGTATGAGAGGGTGAGTATGAGATAGAGCCATGAGATTGTATGAGGATTGGGTTGAGTGGTAGTGGCGGGATGAGTACTGGCGAGGTGAGTAGGTGCAGGTAAGATGAGGATGAGCTTTGAGTGGGTGTGAGGGGTGATGTGACAGAGTAGTGTTGGCAGTGCAGAAGGAGATGTGGGGTGGGGGCAGTGATGTGGCAGACGGAGTGTAGGGGAATGAGTAAGTGTACTCACTTTGGCTGACCTACTTAGGTCATTGCAGCGCCTCCTGCACTGTATGCAGGTGCGTGATATGTTGGTGGTGCAGGTGACCTCCTCTGCCACCTCGAGCCAGGCCTTCTTGGTGGCAGGGACAGGCTGCTTTCTCCCGCCCGCCGGGGGGAAGATCTCTGTCCTCCCCCTCCTCCTCACCCCATCCAATGATACCTGGAGTGAGGCATCATTAAACTGGGAGCAGCTTTCTCCCCTGGGCTGCTCCATGCTGTAATTTTTCCTATTTCTTGCAGCACGGAGGCTCAGAGTCACTCGACATGTAGTCGTGGACATCTGCCTCTTCAAATAGAGCTCCTCCAGCCGACAGACCTTACTGCGCATGCGCAGTCCGCCCGCCGCGCAGATCAGCAGTGGGGAACCCGGAACAAGAGGTAAGTGGATCCAATCAGCCTGCGATTGCGCGCGGGGCAGACTGATTTCACCGGCAATCGCTCCCCCCCCGCCGCGAACCCGCCGCCATGTTAATATCGAGCCCTATATTACTATTTATAGACAAAAGGTAATTTGGAAAGCAAATAAGTAGAGTTGGTTGCAACATGAGAGTTTCTCTGCAGTCCAGGCTGAGGAGGCAGGAGAATTGAGGCACGACAGCACTGTTACTGGCAGGAGGTGTAATTACAGTGTGACAAGTTTACATAAGCAGCTCCCTTTATAAATGTAGACATCAGAATTTATAATGGAAAAAAGTTGACACAGGAAGTGCATGCAGATGTAAGATTTTTAATATATTATTTTAAATATTATTATTTAATATATATTTTTATATAAATAATATATTTATAATTTTGAAACACTGAAATTGAATCAGACTCAACAACTAACATCTCTTTCTCTTAAATGGAGTCCTGGGCTGCTCTTGGACTCAAGCCTTATCAGGGCCAAAGCTTAAACTTGTTAACATTTTAATTTTTAAATGTTTAGTTATTGCAGCTTAGTTAAGTCTTCAGTTACAACTTTTAAATGGTTTAGAAGTATTTCAACTTACTTACATTTTTATTGCAGTCAAGGTAAGGGGCAAAGGTCAGTGAACTTGCAGCCGCGCGGTGGGGGCTGAAAGATTTCCCCAACAATCCAGCTGGTTTCAGAAGCAAGAGAAACACTGAACGAGTCAGAGAGCTCAGGTGTGAGCCTACGCTGAGCCAACCAATCAGGAGGTTCAAACAGGATCCTATGTTGAACCAATCAGGAAGCTCGGACATGTTGCTCCAGTCACCACAGACGCCAATATTTTTGTGTGAACCTTACCTCTGCTCCATTGGTAGCCAGTGCTCGTTAAAGCTAAGGGTTAAGGACAATTTCCTCCACATGCCGGGAATTTCCTCCCTCTCCGCCATCGTAACTTTGGTGGGAGTTCAGCAGAATTCCTATTCACACATGTCTCATCTACGCAGGAGTGTTACAGCCATTAACACACAGTGTAAAAGAAAGAAAGATTTGCATTTATATAGCGCCTTTCACGACCTCAGGGCGTCCCAAAGCGCTTCACAGCCAATGAAGTCTAGTGTGTTATAGAAACAGTGGACCATTATATATAAAACACGCAGTGCGTTATTATATCTACACCAGCAGATCTCCCGTGGCGTTGCTCGCAGTGAGTCAGAGGGTGGGTTCTTTTGTAACAGTAGGGGTGTTATGGGGTGTGATATACAATAGCTTTGGTTTGAAGCTTATATTGGGAAGATGATGAGCAGAGTGATCCTCTGCCTGCCTGATGGTGTCATCAGAAGGCTGGCGCCTTGATTAAATTTGACAGGAGAGCAGACGGCCTGAATTTTTGCTGCTCATTGGAAACTCGCCATTTTTGAAAGGGCAGGAAATGCAGTGGGCCTGATCCTTCAACAAGCCAGCCCGCAGCTTTGAAAGGGGAGGTGACGTTTTAATGGTGGCCCGTGGGAAGCGCTCTGTATAGGCTGGAGGAAGAATGTCGATGGCCAGGGTACCCCGTTTTTGCGATACTGCCGTGAAGGTGCTGGTGAGGCAAATGAGAGCCAGAAAGGAAGCCCTCTTTCCTGCTGATGGCAGACAAGTCCCCCCAACAAATCAAACCAACAGGTATGGAGGAGGTGACTGAGCATTATTGAACACATGAGAAGGATACCACCCAAACCAATACCACCTTGCTTTATCAACAGTACACTCTTCCGAATGCAAATTATACCCAGAACCTGGCTGCAGTGCTGAAAGAAATTCAATGACCTTACCAGGACTGCCTAGGTAATGTTAATTGTATCCATACAATGTATATCAATTAGTGTTAATTGTATTCAGGGGGTGCGTATTAATTGGGGACTCTCTTGTATCCATTTATATGAGAGCTTATCTTGGGGGCACACACTGGGTAATATGGAGCTCTGTGAATAAAGGCCTGGAAGCAACTGAAGACCAGGCTCCAGTATCCTATCCTTCACCTCCTGGCTGTTCAATTTATTACAGGTAAGATAACTTTTACTCTGAAGACAGTCCTGCAACATCCCAGTTTTTGCCCAGCACTACCAATCCTTCCCTCCCCCGGTGCACATCCTTCAATTGCATCATGACGCTGTACCATACCTCCCTCTGCCTACAATCACACACTCAACACCTGCTACTGCCCCTAAAACGGGCTCAAACAACATTCTGCTTTTATCTGGATAGAACTGGAATTAACTCCATGTTTCTGGTAACTTCTTTCACACTTCACATGTGTAAATGGGATTTCGGCCGCACTTCCGGCGAAGTTATGGTGATGGAGCGGGAACAGCTCTGAAGAGACTCCTGGTCAGTGTCTCACGCACTTGCTTGATAATGAAGGACAGGGGGGGGGTTTCAACATGAGGAGATGAGGAACTATGGGTTAACACTGTACAGAAGGACTATTGAACACATGAGAAGGATACCACCCAAACCAACACCACCTTACTTCACCAACGGTACACTCTTCCGTGTGCAAATTAACAATGTATTTTAAGTAAAGAATGTTAGCTGTACACGTGTAACATACTCAAACTGCAAGAACAAGGGAACAGGAACTAGACCCATCCCAGACTCTACAGCCTTACCATGCCTACGGCTCGCTATGGTCATGTTTGGGTCATGTGTATAAGAGGTGTGTTTGTTTGTTTGCTCGTTTGTCTTAGCGTATTTGCAACTTGGGATCCTCAAGATTCCTGAGTACATTTTAAATCAATCGTTTAATCATAACTAACCCCTCCCTAGGCTCTGATTGGCCTGCTCTGCTGTTGTGGGCAGACAGCCTCTTTAATATTTGTGAACCATAGCAACAACTCAGGGTCGAATAGGGCTCTGAGACTGGGCACCACCTGGGTCAGAGTCAGCAAGCAACAGAGAAGTGGCAAGGGTACCAAATAAGATGGTTTCGGTCTTCCAACTGTTCAATTAGAGAAAATTCTCACTCACCCATGTCCTGATGTCAGACGGATAGCCCCATGACGCATGGAGGTGAGAGTGGTGGTGGAGAGGGTAGAGCTGGATGTCGTCAATGTACATGTGAAAACTGACATCATGTCTATGGATAATGGTGTCAATTTTCCTGTCCTTCCTCCACCTCTGTGTTGGACAATAGAAACAGCAATCAGGCACCCCCAGCACAGGCCCACTCCCTGACAGGCCTAGTACCAGCAAAAGGGGAAGGGAGTTTAAGTGCAGCATCAGCCTCTCAGTCTTGGCAATAGTCTACTTTCTTTGGGCACCCAATGGGCCGAGGTAAAGGAAGGAGGGTGTGTTCCCCCCCCCCCACCCACCTCACTTCTATCTCTTGCGCCTACTGCAGGTGCAATCGCAGCTCCGCTCCTCCCGGGAAGCCCCATAAACCTTAGGGCAATGTTCATTGGGTGCAGAGACCCAGCAAAATTTTTCTGACCTTTGCACCTGAGAAATGGTCGTTTCCCGGGGTCAACGGTCAAGAAAATGAGCCTCACTGTCTCCAAGGGGCAGCAGGGAAAGGAGGGGGAGAAAGATGGAATCTTAGAGTATCATGGAGGTGGCTTTGCGGGGGTGGGAGGAAAAGCCACCTCCATGATAGGTTCCTCTCCTACCTATAATGGGACAGGTAGGAGAGGAACCATGCAAGGGTAGTCGCGTGGAGATGGGTCACAGAGGAGACTGGTGGAGTAAAATGGAGTGGTTGACCAGAGTCATCGTCAAAGACCAAACGGGTAGTTGTGGGGAGCCCGTACTGTAGTAGCGGCCGCGCTCTCATACAAGATCGACCTTTCAACAATATGGGACTCCCAGCGGGGAGTGTCGCTCACAGGGAATTGATCTCGGGAAATTGCAGTTGGACACCCGCGATGTCCCACGTATTAAAATGGATGAAACCACAGTCCGTGCCCTGATATCCGCTCATTGCCAGTGCCGGTCACTCGGAGCACCAGATCATGCAGTGTGATCCCTCATAACACCATCAGCCATTCTGTCTGTTCACTTGCTATGTCCTATCACAGCCAGCATAGTAATTATGCGATGGTAATTTTTTTTTATCAGGCGTTCGGAACGAGGCCCAAAATACGTGTTGTTTACCCAAGCTTCACTTAGCATGGAATAAATTTGTTCTGGAAGTTTTGCCTTATCACTGCCGAAAGTGTACGCAGGTTACAATTGATGGTTCTCAATTGAGCAATCTGCTACACCACACAAAAGTCTCGGCTGTCCGGCATAACAGAACACATCCTATGCAGCGCACTCTCGAAGAACTCTCACTGAAAGTGGTTTCAATGGATAGGTGTCCCCAGAGATCAATAGAAAATCCAATCTCCAGATGTCATGTTGCGTGACCTCCCAAGGGCATGAGGAGACCCTCAATCACACGATCCTGACATCTGAAATGGTTTGATAGCCCAGACAGTAAGGTCAATTCTATTCAAACTTTAGCTTACAGCGAGATTCATACCATAAAACGTCAGTCTTACTTTGCCTTTCAGAAGAAATGAAAACCACTAAAGGAAATTATTTTGAAATAATCATCCTGAATTTGGGCAATAGTGTAAAACAGGCGATATCGGATCAGCGGCCCGTTATACATCTCTCCCGATTCTTGTTTCGTTTGAAGTCCATGCAAATGAAAATCGGGAGAGATGTACAACGGGCAATTGATCCGATATCGCCCGTTTTACAGTCTGCCGCCCAATGTCAAAATGACCTCCAATGTATTTTTAATTGCTGCTAATTGGTGTAAGTTGAGGGATAAATTTAAGAGGTGACACTCCGGTGTGGGAGCCGCAGTATATATGAGCACAGGTATATGAATTGTCTGTAGAAGCTGTGCTTGAAATTAGCACGACAGCTGATTCTCCGACACATGGGTGACCCTGGCGTATTGAGAAGACGTCGTATAGCCAGATCTGGTAGATGGTGACCGGCCACTCGTGCTCAAATCTGCAGCCTTTAGGCTTGAGGGTGGGTGAGTAAGAACTGTGCCAGGGAGAAGAGCAGGGTAGACAGATAGTGAGACCAGTGGTGGGGATAAGGGCATCAGTCAGAACCAAGGTAACTGTTGAGCAGGCTGACAGAGGCAGCACTGTCATGGCAGACGAAGGGTAAGAGGAGAAGGCATTGGGAGTTAGACAACGTGTTATTGAGGGAAGGTTTTTCTAAGGATGAGAACAGATGATAAGGAGTTGGACTGGAGATGGGTAGGAAGATGTGGATAGTGAGGAAGTGAGGTGATCCGAGATAGTCTTGTCAATGATTGAATTCTCGGAGGTGGCGAGGCCTTTCATGTTGACAAAATCAAGGGGTGTGCATGGGTGGACGTGGGGCAGTTTATGAGCAGGGTGAGATTTAGTGAGGACAGGGGTATGGAGAATTCAGAGGAGAGAAGGCAAGGGGAATTTTGGTGAAGGTTGAAGTCACCAACGATGAGCAATCACTGGGTTCAAAAGCCAAGAGAGGAAAATAGGAAGCGATCTCAGTGAAGAAGTGACCGTGGAGCTTAGGAGGGCAGCGGAGAAGTGGGGCCCTAAAGGTCCATGGGGCTAGCACCAATCTCCTGCCGTAACCATGCCGGAGATGGGCGGCAATCCCAGAGAAACCTCATAAATGGCAGTCCTGCAGAACCTCCGGCCTTAGGGCTTTGGAGGAGAGGCAGGAGGGTACAAAACGGTGAGGTTCTCAAATCAAAAGAAAAGGTGCCAGAGGAGTAAAAGAAAGTTTGCATTTATATAGCGCCTTTCATGACCTCAAGACATCCCAAAGCGCTTTACAGCCCATGGAGTACTTTTTGAAGTCTAGTCACTGTTGTAATGTAGGAAACTCAGCAGCCAATTTGTGCACAGTAAGGTCCCACAAACAGCAATTAAATCATGGACCAGATCGTGGCCTAGAAACTGGGTCGCGTAGCGCATGTTTTTCAGGCGCTATATGACCTCCTAGGTCCCCGAAATGGCGGGCAGGAAACGTGTGCGCACTTCCAACCAGGAGTACGTCGTCCTCCATATTGGGTAAGAGGCGTGCTTTACCCACGCTTGAAGCAGGTGTTAGGCCATTAGCATATGCAAATAAGTGGACTAACGCCAGCTTCAGCTCCCTGCTGCAACATTGGTTTGCCCTGAGATAGCCAGCGTCACCATGGGCTATATTCAGGGAAACCAAGCCTGGAGATCGCCTGCAAACAAAAAGGTAAGTTACTTACCTATAAAGCGCCAGCCTGCAAACAAGGTCCACATCGCTGCGTGAAGGCTTTGGCAGGGGACATGGTGAATATGTAATGGGGTGGGAGGAGCAAGTTAGTAAAGGGGAAGGAGTCACCATCTTTGAGTCAGGCCCAGGGACTCATTCCAAGATGGAGCCGTAGATGGCGGAGCCTCTTTACAGAAGGGAGCAAATGTTCCAGAGGATGAGACAGAGCAGGTCGATGGCTGTCGACCTATCGGAGCAGTCAGAAAAGGGGGAGTGGGAGAGGAGGTCGGAGAGATTGACCCTGGCAAATGAACTGAGTGGTAGGTTTGCTGAGGAAGAGGATGAGGGTGTTGGGGGTTGCTGCTCTGAGAGGGTATCGGGGTCGGCAGCAAAGGGTACGTCGTGGGTACGTCATGGCCATATCCAGTAGGGACTCATAACCTGGAGCAACAGCAGGAGAGGAGCACATCTGGGAAAGGTGTCAAGTGGCTGGGGAATCAAAAGCAACTGTCGGGATTTTAAACTGCAGCAAGCAATCATTTACAAAGGAACTGAAAAGACTGATGTTCTAACTCGGGATACTGCAGCCTTAAAGCACCACTCAGGTCAACCCGTCAGAAGACTGATTCAAATAGAACTGAATATTTAGATCAGTAGGTCACAGCCAGAAGAAAAACAATTATTTATTTCATGAATTTTCCAGAGAAGTGTGATCAATATTTCATTTCCTGTTGGGTTAAACGGTGAGTGTGGAATTGTAGGTGTGTAAAGGTTACCTCACATCATTGTGGGGTTAACCAGAGGGCACAGCCTGTCAACAGGGAGGCATTGCAGAGCAGACGATTTATGAATGCATTGTGCAGGAGAGTGACAGATGACCTCCTTCTGGAAAAACCTCTATTTACTAAGTACACGATGACAATCAAAGCTCCCCATTCCAAAGCTTCACTCTTGCGGTCAACGACACAAGGATTTAATTCAACATAGAACCCAAGCTATTAACAGCTTATCAGTGTGAGTTATTTTAAAATGTTCGCGTGGACACACCCACCGATGCTCTTTGGATGACCTGTCCATGCGTTATTTTTCCAGGTGTTAGAATGGAATACCTGTTAGGAGGTCTGGGCATGGTAATTAGCTCAGGTAAATCGCAGGGTCTTTTTGTACGTATCTCTGTACAAGAGTCACAGACAAGAAGATTCCCTGCAATCTGCAGATTTAAAATATCCAAACCTATCACCACATCAACATAATTTAAAATATTTTCTTGATACTAGTTGCGATTATACTGCAACTTCTGCTTTGATAGTGGATGGGTTTTTAGAGTGGTGCAGGTGGGCAGCACTGAGTTATACGGCCTGACTCGCACCGTGCTCTGCTCAGGAATAGCACAGCTCTGTGTGTGCATATTAATGTACGTAATTCTCCATATGGGTAATTAAATTACATACTTAAACACATACATAGAGCACTGTATATGCCTTTTCCCTTCCTTGTTTTTTCGTGCATCTCATTGGAATCTTTTGAACAAATTCTAGACACCTGGCCCCAATCTTAACTCCCCCCCTTCTGGTGGAAACCAGGCTGCACCCCCCCGCTCCCCGGCAGTTAAAATGGAGTGGGGGGCTTCCCCACCACGATCTGACCGACTGCAATTTTAAATTCCAAGCTAGCGGGGTCCTCTTTAAATATGCAGATCGGGCTCTGATGTCATCGTCGGGGCCTGATCTGCCATTTTAACCTGAGGCCTGAGCTGGGGGGGTGGGGAGCAGATCCCCACCAGGTCAAACCTGCCAGGAGCCGGATCGAGTCCCAGAAGGGGCCCAGCAAGGTAAATATTTTTTTTAAATGTTTAGTTTTCCTTAAGGACCAGGAGGAGCAGGAGTGTTCCTCTGGGCTCCACAAGGAAACTTTGTGCCTCCCTCGCCACAGGCTTCCCTCTCCCTCCTCCGATCGTGATCACCCCCCCACCCTCACTACTTATCTGACTGCCGGGTATCCTTCCCGTGGGTCCCTGGCAGCGGCCTCCTGCTGCCCGAATTTCTGCTCCCGCCCGCTGGCCAGGCAGTGGTTCCTGTCAGGTTCGGGTGGGATTTGGGGCCTGGATATGGAAATGAGGCCCAGGAGTCGAAATCTCTCCGGGCGTGGGCATGCGAGCTTGTTCCCCGCCCCTGGCCCCTCACACGGCACAGAACGATCCCACCCTGCAATAAAATCAGGGTCCGGCATGTCAATCCTTGTGTTGGTTACACTCTATATGCAGTTCATGGGGTGTAATGGATCCAAAAATAAGGGGCAGCGTGGCGTAACATTGGTTCTCTCCCCAATTGCCCGTGACGCCTTCCCATGTCTGGTTACAGATGAGGATACAAAAAGACAAGAACGATCAATCATCTGATCCATCTCACTCCATCCAGACACGGTGCACTCCACACACCACTGACCCACCTCCAACAAGGCAACCTCCTGGGAGAGGAGCTAAAAAAGCAGAGCAAAGAAAATAACCTGAAGTATATTCGCTGTTATTATGTAGGCAAACATGGCAGCCATTTTGTAGCCAAACAGAAGCCAATTCCCTAAGGCAATCAAGCAAAATAGACTGCAATGACCCATAATGTCTTCTAATCCCAGCTGACCTACAACATACTCTCTATGACTGGACATCGCCTTCTCTCTCAGGAACTTGCCTAGTTCCAAATCACACCCATATATAATGGCATCCAGGGTTGCTAGGGGATCAGCTGAGGCAGAAATTTATTGAAAGGGCACAGTAAGAACATTTGGGCCCGCAATCTTTTAAATATTAAAGTGCACAAAGCAGGAACAGGCTGGAGGAGCTGATCATTGTGCTCTCAGTTACAGCCTGAGGACTGCAGTCTGAGGATGGCCATTATACACTTGCTGATTGTTAATGTCACTCATCATATTTTCCTGTGGGTGTTGACCACTCTACTATTGCTGGTTTGGTCATTTCCACTGGTTAGTCAATGGTAACAGGGGAACCTCATGTGTGTGCAGTTACAGGATATAACCAGGCCCTGCACCTCATACACAAACAAGGCACACAGCATAGAAGTTCACTGTAGGAAAATCCTAAATGTGAAAATATCTCAATGCCATTTATTTAAATTAATTAAAGCCGAGCACCATTTCTATCTGGCTTTTTATTTGCAAACTGGGGCAACTGCCAGTTAATACATTCACGGAGGAGAACGTTTTTCTTATCTCAAAAACTGATACGGCTAGTCTTAATGAAAATAAACCTTCACTAAAGGTAACAGCTAAGCATGCTCCAGAAAGATCCTTTGAGGAAAACTAAATGTTTTTAAAAGCTGCACTTTAGCAGATTATTTGTTGTATAAGGGGGTGATGGAGGCAGATTCAATCAAGGCTTTCAAAAGGGAATTGGATAAGTACTTGAAGGGAAAAAATTTGCAGGGCTACGGGGAAAGGGTGGGTGAGTGGGACTAGCTTGATTGCTCTTGCAGAGAGCCGGCATAGACTTGACAGGCCGAATGGCTTCCTTCCATGTTGTAATCTTTCTATGATTCTATGATTCTCTATCTTTTCTTTGGGGACAAACACTAGATAGAAACACCCATAATTGTGACCCTTGCTAAGCATCAGTGCAGCACTCCCTCAGTACTGACCCTCCGACAGTGCAGCGCTCCCTCAGTACTGACCCTCCGACAGTGTAGCGCTCCCTCAGTACTGCGCCTCCGAAAGTGCAGCGCTCCCTCAGTACTGCCCCTCCGAAAGTGCAGCACTCCCTCAGTACTGCCCCTCCGAAAGTGCAGCGCTCCCTCAGTACTGCACTGGAGCGTCAGATCACAGTATATGCTCAAGTCCTGGAGTGGGGTTTGAAATGCATGACCTTCTGATACAGAGGTGAGAGTGGACCACTGAGGCAAGCTGACAAAATCAAATTATATTTTGCAATATCTGTTATGAAGTCCTTTTTAAATCTTCTCTATACACCATGAAAAGGAGATTAATGAATACTCTGATAGGTACTCTGACTACTATTTTCTTTCTAGATAGACGGTTGTCCCCTTGTGTTTTATTGTCAGGCTACCTCCAGCTGATAATGTACTGCCTTTCTTCACACTGCAGTCGTAAATCAAGATTACGATGGACAAGCAAAACTGCATTGATGTATCACCTTTCATGTCCTCAGGTCATCTCAAAGTGCTTCTCAGGCAATGAATTGCAGTGTTTCTCAAGTTCAAAGTTGTTCCAATTTTTTTGACTCCGTTATTAATGAATGTAAGCATTATTCTACAAATGTGTAATTCCTCCCAGGAACCTTCTTCCTAACTGGAGTTTCCAGTGCAGATGGAGTGAGGGGAATGAAAGGGATTGGCTGAAAGGAACTGGACAATCAGAAGTTCAAAACAGAGATGATTACAGGGTTTTCATTAGCTTTTGATAAAATACAGTGGGGGGTGGAGTTTATTTGATAAAATACAGTGGGGGGTGGAGTTTATTTGATAAAATACAGTGGGGGGTGGAGTTTATTTGATGAAATACAGTGGGGGGTGGAGTTTATTTGATGAAATGCAGTGGGGGGTGGAGTTTATTTGATGAAATGCAGTGGGGGGGTGGAGTTTATTTGATGAAATACAGTGGGGGGGGTGGACTTTATTTGATAAAATACAGTGGGGGGGTGGACTTTATTTGATGAAATACAGTGGGGGTGGACTTTATTTGATGAAATACAGTGGGGGGTGGAGTTTATTTGATGAAATACAGTGGGGGGGTGGAGTTTATTTGATAAAATACAGTGGGGGGTGGAGTTTATTTGATAAAATACAGTGGGGGGTGGACTTTATTTGATGAAATACAGTGGGGGGTGGAGTTTATTTGATGAAATGCAGTGGGGGGTGGAGTTTATTTGATGAAATGCAGTGGGGGGGTGGAGTTTATTTGATGAAATACAGTGGGGGGGGTGGACTTTATTTGATAAAATACAGTGGGGGGGTGGACTTTATTTGATGAAATACAGTGGGGGTGGACTTTATTTGATGAAATACAGTGGGGGGTGGAGTTTATTTGATGAAATACAGTGGGAGGGTGGACTTTATTTGATAAAATACAGTGGGGGGGTGGACTTTATTTGATGAAATACAGTGGGGGGGTGGACTTTATTTGATGAAATACAGTGGGGGGGTGGACTTTATTTGATAAAATACAGTGGGGGGTGGAGTTTATTTGATGAAATACAGTGGGGGGTGGAGTTTATTTGATGAAATACAATGGGGGGGTGGAGTTTATTTGATAAAATACAGTGGGGGGTGGAGTTTATTTGATAAAATACAGTGGGGGGTGGACTTTATTTGATAAAATACAGTGGGGGGTGGAGTTTATTTGATGAAATACAGTGGGGGGTGGAGTTTATTTGATAAAATACAGTGGGGGGTGGAGTTTATTTGATGAAATACAGTGGGGGGGTGGAGTTTATTTGATAAAATACAGTGGGGGGTGGAGTTTATTTGATAAAATACAGTGGGGGGTGGAGTTTATTTGATAAAATACAGTGGGGGGTGGAGTTTATTTGATAAAATACAGTGGGGGGTGGAGTTTATTTGATAAAATACAGTGGGGGGTGGAGTTTATTTGATGAAATACAATGGGGGGGTGGAGTTTATTTGATAAAATACAGTGGGGGTGGAGTTTATTTGATAAAATACAGTGGGGGGGTGGAGTTTATTTGATAAAATACAGTGGGGGGTGGAGTTTATTTGATGAAATACAGTGGGGGGGTGGAGTTTATTTGATGAAATACAGTGGGGGGGTGGAGTTTATTTGATAAAATACAGTGGGGGGTGGAGTTTATTTGATAAAATACAGTGGGAGGGTGGAGTTTATTTGATGAAATACAGTGGGAGGGTGGAGTTTATTTGATGAAATACAGTGGGGGGGTGGAGTTTATTTGATAAAATACAGTGGGGGGTGGAGTTTATTTGATAAAATACAGTGGGAGGGTGGAGTTTATTTGATGAAATACAGTGGGGGGGTGGACTTTATTTGATGAAATACAATGGGGGGGTGGACTTTATTTGATGAAATACAATGGGGGGGTGGAGTTTATTTGATGAAATACAATGGGGGGGTGGACTTTATTTGATGAAATACAATGGGGGGGTGGAGTTTATTTGATGAAATACAGTGGGGGGGTGGACTTTATTTGATGAAATACAATGGGGGGGTGGACTTTATTTGATGAAATACAATGGGGGGGTGGAGTTTATTTGATGAAATACAATGGGGGGTGGAGTTTATTTGATGAAATACAGTGGGGGGGTGGAGTTTATTTGATGAAATACAGTGGGGGGTGGAGTTTATTTGATGAAATACAGTGGGGGGGTGGACTTTATTTGATAAAATACAGTGGGGGGTGGAGTTTATTTGATGAAATACAGTGGGGGGGTGGACTTTATTTGATGAAATACAATGGGGGGGTGGAGTTTATTTGATGAAATACAGTGGGGGGTGGAGTTTATTTGATGAAATACAGTGGGGGGGTGGACTTTATTTGATGAAATACAGTGGGGGGGTGGAGTTTATTTGATAAAATACAGTGGGGGGGTGGAGTTTATTTGATGAAATACAGTGGGGGGGTGGAGTTTATTTGATGAAATACAGTGGGGGGTGGAGTTTATTTGATGAAATACAGTGGGGGGGTGGAGTTTATTTGATGAAATACAGTGGGGGGGTGGAGTTTATTTGATGAAATACAGTGGGGGGGTGGAGTTTATTTGATGAAATACAGTGGGGGGGTGGAGTTTATTTGATGAAATACAGTGGGGGGTGGAGTTTATTTGATGAAATACAGTGGGGGGTGGAGTTTATGTGATGAAATACAGTGGGGGGGTGGAGTTTATTTGATGAAATACAGTGGGGGGGTGGAGTTTATTTGATGAAATACAGTGGGGGGGTGGAGTTTATTTGATGAAATACAGTGGGGGGTGGAGTTTATTTGATGAAATACAGTGGGGGGTGGAGTTTATTTGATGAAATACAGTGGGGGGTGGAGTTTATTTGATGAAATACAGTGGGGGGGTGGACTTTATTTGATGAAATACAGTGGGGGGGTGGAGTTTATTTGATGAAATACAGTGGGGGGGTGGAGTTTATTTGATGAAATACAGTGGGGGGTGGAGTTTATTTGATGAAATACAGTGGGGGGGTGGAGTTTATTTGATAAAATACAGTGGGGGTGGAGTTTATTTGATAAAATACAGTGGGGGGTGGACTTTATTTGATGAAATACAGTGGGGGTGGAGTTTATTTGATAAAATACAGTGGGGGGTGGAGTTTATTTGATAAAATACAGTGGGGGGTGGACTTTATTTGATGAAATACAGTGGGGGGGTGGAGTTTATTTGATGAAATACAGTGGGGGGTGGAGTTTATTTGATGAAATACAGTGGGGGGGTGGAGTTTATTTGATAAAATACAGTGGGGGGGTGGAGTTTATTTGATAAAATACAGTGGGGGGGTGGAGTTTATTTGATGAAATACAGTGGGGGGTGGAGTTTATTTGATGAAATACAGTGGGGGTGGAGTTTATTTGATAAAATACAGTGGGGGGTGGAGTTTATTTGATAAAATACAGTGGGGGGTGGAGTTTATTTGATGAAATACAGTGGGGGGTGGAGTTTATTTGATGAAATACAGTGGGGGGGTGGAGTTTATTTGATGAAATACAGTGGGGGGTGGAGTTTATTTGATGAAATACAGTGGGGGGTGGAGTTTATTTGATGAAATACAGTGGGGGGTGGAGTTTATTTGATAAAATACAGTGGGGGTGGAGTTTATTTGATAAAATACAGTGGGGGGTGGAGTTTATTTGATAAAATACAGTGGGGGGGTGGAGTTTATTTGATGAAATACAGTGGGGGGTGGACTTTATTTGATGAAATACAATGGGGGGGTGGAGTTTATTTGATGAAATACAGTGGGGGGTGGAGTTTATTTGATGAAATACAGTGGGGGGGTGGACTTTATTTGATGAAATACAGTGGGGGGGTGGAGTTTATTTGATGAAATACAGTGGGGGGTGGAGTTTATTTGATGAAATACAGTGGGGGGGTGGAGTTTATTTGATGAAATACAGTGGGGGGGTGGAGTTTATTTGATGAAATACAGTGGGGGGTGGACTTTATTTGATGAAATACAGTGGGGGGGTGGAGTTTATTTGATGAAATACAGTGGGGGGTGGAGTTTATTTGATGAAATACAGTGGGGGGGTGGAGTTTATTTGATAAAATACAGTGGGGGTGGAGTTTATTTGATAAAATACAGTGGGGGGGTGGAGTTTATTTGATAAAATACAGTGGGGGGTGGAGTTTATTTGATGAAATACAGTGGGGGGGTGGAGTTTATTTGATAAAATACAGTGGGGGGTGGAGTTTATTTGATAAAATACAGTGGGGGGGTGGAGTTTATTTGATAAAATACAGTGGGGGGTGGAGTTTATTTGATAAAATACAATGGGGGGGTGGAGTTTATTTGATGAAATACAGTGGGGGGGTGGACTTTATTTGATGAAATACAGTGGGGGGGGTGGAGTTTATTTGATAAAATACAGTGGGGGGGTGGAGTTTATTTGATAAAATACAATGGGGGGGTGGAGTTTATTTGATAAAATACAATGGGGGGGTGGAGTTTATTTGATGAAATACAGTGGGGGGTGGAGTTTATTTGATAAAATACAATGGGGGGGTGGAGTTTATTTGATGAAATACAGTGGGGGGTGGAGTTTATTTGATAAAATACAGTGGGGGGGTGGAGTTTATTTGATAAAATACAATGGGGGGGTGGAGTTTATTTGATGAAATACAGTGGGGGGTGGAGTTTATTTGATAAAATACAGTGGGGGGGTGGAGTTTATTTGATGAAATACAGTGGGGGGGTGGACTTTATTTGATGAAATACAGTGGGGGGGTGGACTTTATTTGATGAAATACAATGGGGGGTGGAGTTTATTTGATGAAATACAGTGGGGGGGTGGACTTTATTTGATGAAATACAGTGGGGGGGGTGGAGTTTATTTGATAAAATACAATGGGGGGGTGGAGTTTATTTGATGAAATACAGTGGGGGGGTGGACTTTATTTGATAAAATACAGTGGGGGGGGTGGACTTTATTTGATGAAATACAGTGGGGGGTGGAGTTTATTTGATAAAATAAAATGGGGGGGTGGAGTTTATTTGATAAAATACAGTGGGGGGTGGAGTTTATTTGATAAAATACAGTGGGGGGTGGAGTTTATTTGATGAAATACAATGGGGGGGTGGAGTTTATTTGATGAAATACAGTGGGGGGTGGAGTTTATTTGATAAAATACAATGGGGGGTGGAGTTTATTTGATGAAATACAGTGGGGGGGTGGAGTTTATTTGATGAAATACAATGGGGGGGTGGAGTTTATTTGATAAAATACAGTGGGGGTGG
Source organism: Heptranchias perlo (assembly GCF_035084215.1). Taxonomy (NCBI): domain Eukaryota; kingdom Metazoa; phylum Chordata; class Chondrichthyes; order Hexanchiformes; family Hexanchidae; genus Heptranchias; species Heptranchias perlo. The sequence goes on from NC_090358.1 coordinate 25,515,890, forward strand.
AGTTTATTTGATAAAATACAATGGGGGGTGGAGTTTATTTGATGAAATACAGTGGGGGGTGGAGTTTATTTGATGAAATACAGTGGGGGGTGGAGTTTATTTGATAAAATACAGTGGGGGGTGGAGTTTATTTGATAAAATACAATGGGGGGTGGAGTTTATTTGATGAAATACAGTGGGGGGGTGGAGTTTATTTGATGAAATACAATGGGGGGGTGGAGTTTATTTGATAAAATACAGTGGGGGTGGAGTTTATTTGATAAAATACAATGGGGGGTGGAGTTTATTTGATGAAATACAGTGGGGGGGTGGAGTTTATTTGATGAAATACAGTGGGGGTGGAGTTTATTTGATGAAATACAGTGGGGGGTGGAGTTTATTTGATGAAATACAGTGGGGGTGGAGTTTATTTGATGAAATACAGTGGGGGGTGGAGTTTATTTGATAAAATACAATGGGGGGGTGGAGTTTATTTGATAAAATACAGTGGGGGTGGAGTTTATTTGATAAAATACAGTGGGGGGGTGGAGTTTATTTGATGAAATACAGTGGGGGGTGGAGTTTATTTGATAAAATACAATGGGGGGGTGGAGTTTATTTGATAAAATACAGTGGGGGTGGAGTTTATTTGATAAAATACAATGGGGGGGTGGAGTTTATTTGATGAAATACAGTGGGGGGTGGAGTTTATTTGATAAAATACAGTGGGGGGTGGAGTTTATTTGATAAAATACAGTGGGGGGTGGAGTTTATTTGATGAAATACAATGGGGGGGTGGAGTTTATTTGATGAAATACAGTGGGGGGGGTGGAGTTTATTTGATGAAATACAGTGGGGGGGTGGACTTTATTTGATAAAATACAGTGGGGGGTGGAGTTTATTTGATAAAATACAGTGGGGGGTGGAGTTTATTTGATAAAATACAATGGGGGGGTGGACTTTATTTGATGAAATACAGTGGGGGGTGGACTTTATTTGATAAAATACAGTGGGGGGTGGAGTTTATTTGATGAAATACAGTGGGGGGGTGGAGTTTATTTGATGAAATACAGTGGGGGGGTGGACTTTATTTGATGAAATACAGTGGGGGGGTGGAGTTTATTTGATAAAATACAGTGGGGGGTGGACTTTATTTGATGAAATACAGTGGGAGGTGGACTTTATTTGATAAAATACAGTGGGGGTGGAGTTTATTTGATGAAATACAGTGGGGGGGTGGAGTTTATTTGATAAAATACAGTGGGGGGGTGGACTTTATTTGATGAAATACAGTGGGGGGTGGACTTTATTTGATAAAATACAGTGGGGGGTGGACTTTATTTGATGAAATACAGTGGGGGGTGGAGTTTATTTGATGAAATACAGTGGGGGGGTGGAGTTTATTTGATAAAATACAGTGGGGGGGTGGACTTTATTTGATAAAATACAGTGGGGGGTGGACTTTATTTGATAAAATACAGTGGGGGGTGGACTTTATTTGATGAAATACAGTGGGGGGTGGAGTTTATTTGATGAAATACAGTGGGGGTGGAATTTATTTGATAAAATACAGTGGGGGGTGGACTTTATTTGATGAAATACAGTGGGGGGTGGAGTTTATTTGATGAAATACAGTGGGGGGGTGGAGTTTATTTGATAAAATACAGTGGGGGGTGGACTTTATTTGATAAAATACAGTGGGGGGTGGACTTTATTTGATAAAATACAGTGGGGGGTGGACTTTATTTGATGAAATACAGTGGGGGGGTGGACTTTATTTGATAAAATACAGTGGGGGGGTGGACTTTATTTGATAAAATACAGTGGGGGGTGGACTTTATTTGATAAAATACAGTGGGGGGGTGGACTTTATTTGATAAAATACAGTGGGGGGTGGACTTTATTTGATAAAATACAGTGGGGGGTGGACTTTATTTGATAAAATACAGTGGGGGGTGGAGTTTATTTGATGAAATACAGTGGGGGGTGGAGTTTATTTGATGAAATACAGTGGGGGTGGAGTTTATTTGATAAAATACAGTGGGGGTGGAGTTTATTTGATGAAATACAGTGGGAGGGTGGAGTTTATTTGATGAAATACAGTGGGGGGGTGGACTTTATTTGATAAAATACAGTGGGGGGGTGGACTTTATTTGATAAAATACAGTGGGGGTGGAGTTTATTTGATAAAATACAGTGGGGGTGGAGTTTATTTGATGAAATACAGTGGGAGGGTGGAGTTTATTTGATGAAATACAGTGGGGGGGTGGACTTTATTTGATGAAATACAGTGGGGGGTGGAGTTTATTTGATGAAATACAGTGGGGGTGGAGTTTATTTGATAAAATACAGTGGGGGTGGAGTTTATTTGATGAAATACAGTGGGAGGGTGGAGTTTATTTGATGAAATACAGTGGGGGGGTGGACTTTATTTGATAAAATACAGTGGGGGGGTGGACTTTATTTGATAAAATACAGTGGGGGTGGAGTTTATTTGATAAAATACAGTGGGGGTGGAGTTTATTTGATGAAATACAGTGGGAGGGTGGAGTTTATTTGATGAAATACAGTGGGGGGGTGGACTTTATTTGATAAAATACAGTGGGGGGGGGTGGAGTTTATTTGATAAAATACAGTGGGGGTGGAGTTTATTTGATGAAATACAGTGGGGGGGTGGACTTTATTTGATAAAATACAGTGGGGGTGGAATTTATTTGATGAAATACAGTGGGGGGGTGGAGTTTATTTGATGAAATACAGTGGGGGGGTGGAGTTTATTTGATGAAATACAGTGGGGGGGTGGAGTTTATTTGATGAAATACAGTGGGGGGGTGGAGTTTATTTGATGAAATACAGTGGGGGGTGGACTTTATTTGATGAAATACAGTGGGGGGGTGGAGTTTATTTGATGAAATACAGTGGGAGGGTGGAGTTTATTTGATGAAATACAGTGGGAGGGTGGAGTTTATTTGATAAAATACAGTGGGAGGGTGGAGTTTATTTGATGAAATACAGTGGGAGGGTGGAGTTTATTTGATGAAATACAGTGGGGGGGTGGACTTTATTTGATGAAATACAGTGGGGGGTGGACTTTATTTGATGAAATACAGTGGGGGGTGGACTTTATTTGATGAAATACAGTGGGGGTGGAGTTTATTTGATGAAATACAGTGGGGGGTGGAGTTTATTTGATGAAATACAGTGGGGGGTGGACTTTATTTGATAAAATACAGTGGGGGGTGGACTTTATTTGATAAAATACAGTGGGGGTGGAGTTTATTTGATGAAATACAGTGGGGGGTGGAGTTTATTTGATGAAATACAGTGGGGGGGTGGACTTTATTTGATAAAATACAGTGGGGGGGTGGACTTTATTTGATAAAATACAGTGGGGGGTGGAGTTTATTTGATGAAATACAGTGGGGGGGTGGAGTTTATTTGATGAAATACAGTGGGGGGGTGGACTTTATTTGATGAAATACAGTGGGGGGGTGGACTTTATTTGATAAAATACAGTGGGGGGTGGACTTTATTTGATAAAATACAGTGGGGGGGTGGACTTTATTTGATAAAATACAGTGGGGGGTGGACTTTATTTGATAAAATACAGTGGGGGGTGGACTTTATTTGATGAAATACAGTGGGGGTGGAGTTTATTTGATGAAATACAGTGGGGGGTGGAGTTTATTTGATAAAATACAGTGGGGGTGGAGTTTATTTGATAAAATACAGTGGGGGGTGGACTTTATTTGATAAAATACAGTGGGGGGTGGACTTTATTTGATGAAATACAGTGGGGGGTGGACTTTATTTGATAAAATACAGTGGGGGGTGGACTTTATTTGATAAAATACAGTGGGGGGTGGACTTTATTTGATGAAATACAGTGGGGGGTGGACTTTATTTGATGAAATACAGTGGGGGTGGAGTTTATTTGATGAAATACAGTGGGGGGTGGAGTTTATTTGATAAAATACAGTGGGGGGTGGAGTTTATTTGATGAAATACAGTGGGGGGGTGGAGTTTATTTGATGAAATACAGTGGGGGGTGGAGTTTATTTGATGAAATACAGTGGGGGGGTGGAGTTTATTTGATGAAATACAGTGGGGGGTGGAGTTTATTTGATGAAATACAGTGGGGGGGTGGAGTTTATTTGATGAAATACAGTGGGGGGGTGGACTTTATTTGATGACAGATTGTATTGCAGGCCGATTTTTCACCTAAAATCTATTAAAAGAAAGACTTGCATTTATATAGCATCTTTCACAAAATCATGACGTCCCAAAGCACTTTACAGCCACTGAAGTACTTTGAAGTGTAGTTACTGTTATAATGTAGGAAACGCAGCAGCCAATTTGCGCACAGCAAGGTCCCTCAAACAGCAATGTGATAATGACCAGATAATCTGTTTTTAGTGATGTTGGTTGAGGGATAAACATTGGCCAGGACACTGGGGAGATCTCTCCTGCTTTTCATCAAAAAAGTACCAGTGGATCTTTTACATTCACCTGAGAGGGCAGACAGGGCCTCAGTTTAGCATCTCATTTGAGAGACGGCACCTCTGACAGTGCAGCACTCTCTCAGTACTGTGCTGGAGTGCCAGCCTAGATTTTGAGGTCAAGTCTCTGGAGTGGGACTTGAACCCACAACCTTTTGACTCAGAGGTGAGCATGCTACCAACTGAGCCACGGCTGACACTGTAACCGGCCAAAGTCAACTAGAAGATACGCTGCCCCAAATATTTCCATTATCTTCTCGAGCAACCATCAGTGATGAAGGCCTTTGCAACACAGTATGAAATAATTAATCACCCAGTGAATGGGGGAAAAGCAGTTTGAAATAAGAATGGTGAGAAAAAGATTAAGATAGTAGACTGGGAGGGAGAGACTGAGAGAATGTTAACAAAACAGAGAGCTACTTCCTCTGTACCTAAGTAGCCACATGCATGACAACTCGAGAAATACTTGCATAGGAAGGACTATTGTCCTATCAATACACACATGGTAGGCAACCGCTGATAGAAAGTGATTCACATCGACAGATGCTTCCTGCGGAATATCCATGTGTGATGTGGCAGTTTGGAGGAGAAGGAACATTCGAAAGCTGGCACCTCAGAGCGCTGGGCTATCCAGTGCAAACCTGATAATGGGGGTGATTTTAATCCCCAAGAACGGGTGGGTTGGGGGCGGGAGGGAGTTGAAAATAGTTGTTCTTTTGGGTCGCAACCGCAAAATGTTTGGACTTGGCATTCCCAGTGGGAAGCCTGTACTTTTACACGCCGACGTTAAACCCGGAAATAAAGCCGGGTTGCGGTCGCGACCCAAAAAACAACAATTTTCAACTCTCACCCGCCCCCAGCCCACATGTTCTTGGGGTTTAAAATCACCCCCAATGTCTCTGGGAAAACCTGTACCTCAGCACGGATCAACTACAATAAGAACAGGGGCCAGATGCCTGGATTAGTTGAGGCCTCAGAAAGGATCGGCAAAATTATGTATTCTGTACACTGTACAATATTACCACGAGCAGAGGCCTCACTATAGACTTCAATGGTGAGCAGCAGCAAGCCATGGAAGACCAGGGAGCAATTTTGTATCCCAACCACTAGCAGCAGAATAACCACAGCAGATATGGAGAGAAGCTCCTGGGCTTTCTGCCCCTCCCACCGTTAGATTTTCCATGGGATTTGGCTGCTCACAGCTGATATCCACATCTATGCCTCCTCTTCCTTTGTTGGCGGATGGGACTGGCGGCATAATATGTGCCCAAAAGAAAAAAAGAACTTGCATTTCTATAGCGCCTTTCACCACCTCAGGATGTCACAAAATGCTTTACTGGCAATGAATTACTTTTGAAGTGCAGTCACTGTTGTAATGTAGGAAACACAGCAGCCAATTTGCAAACAGCAAGATCCCACAAACAGCATCGTGATAATGACCAGATCATCTGTTTTTAGTGATGTTGGTTGAGGGATAAATATTGGCCAGGACACCGGGAGAATTCCCCTGCTCTTCTTTAAAAAGGGCCATGGGATATTTTACACCCACCCGAGGGGGCAGACGGGGACTCAGTTTAAGGTCTCACCTGAAAGACGGCACCGATACATGGGACACCCAGCGAGAGGGTAAGCTTATCTATAAGAAAGAAATGGCATCATTTCCCTTGCTCAAGGGGACCAAGGGAGAAAATGGCGGGCAGGTGCTGGAGATACGCCCAGCGTGGTGCGGGATCATGACCAGTGGATTTCTGGGGCCAATGGGGTCGATTTTTATTGCCCTCACTTGGCGATAACGGCATCAAAATGGGGTCGTTAGCCTTACCATCCCTTTAACACCGGCGATGCAGTTGGCTCCATTTTGAAAGGGGCCTCCCGACGGGTGTCCAAACCGCCTGCCCGCTTCAGGCAATGGGGCCATTTTAATATGGAAATTGGGGTCCTATAACATAAATCGGACCCCGATTACCAATTTAGTTAGGAACTGGTAGGAACTGCGCAGTGCAGTCTCCAATCAGCTCCACGGGCGCGATGGAAGAGAAGAGAAGAGGCCTGGCCAAAGGTAAGTGTTCAATGATTCTTGTGGGCCCCGGAGGAGCAGGAGTGCACCTCCCAGGACCCACAAAAATAACCTGGGCTGCTGTTGCCCTGGGACACCCGCCTTCCACAAAGGCGACCCCTCCCCACTCCCCCACCCGAACTCCGCAATGGCGACCGCCCCCCCACCCCCACCCCACCCAACCAACGCCCCCCGACCTCTGCGATAGCCACCACCCCCCCCCACTCCGCTCACAACCCCCCCATCCCAACACCCCCTCCCTGCAACTTAACTTGCTGGCAGCCACTCCGGCCTGATTTCGAGGCCTCAGTCCGCCGAGTTACACCGGCAGGCCTGTTTGCCTCCCCACAGCTCAATTTAAATGAGGCCTGAACCTCAAAATCTCTGGGGCATGTTTGCCGCCAGAGTGATTGCCCAAAAGTCAAATTAGACCCGAATATCTTTAGTGCTGCACTCCCAAGAAAATCACTGTCACGTACCTGGGGACGATTTTAATTTCGCAACCATCAGGTCTGACAGCAATGAACTGGAATTGTTTCCATGCAAGAATTTTTGGTCTCCCACCGGAATTCCTGAATGGCATTGTACCTTTAAAGGATTTGTGCCAGATTTCAAAATTTAGCAAAGTAATCAGATGAATCAAATGCCCATAAAACATCGTCTAAAACAGGTAAATGGCTCTGTGTCCCATTAAAAAGTACCATAACTGTCCTTGACTTTGTGACCTCAGAACACGAGGCCTGGGGATGATTTAGTGTTGATTTTGTGCTGTGGTGATGAATGTTTAATTTATCACTTTTCTACGCTGACACTTATTGAAAATTGACTGCCACACTGCATTTCATGCAATGCTTTTACTATCTATCTGCCTAGGTGCTAGTGGAAATTGTAATTACATTTTGCTTCATTTCAGCTGTTATTTATGTGCAGCCCATTTCACGACAAGGCAGTGTAAAGCTCGCTGTATGATAAGGTGACACAGAGCGAGATTTAAGGCGGCTGTACTGTTAGAGTGGATACGATGCAAGAGCTTTCAGGGTCTTTCATTATACAAACTGTTCACAGGTCAAACCAGACTCTAAGTTCAACCAAAGTGAGACAATCTTACTGTAAGTAACGAGCACTGATTATTCCTGTGTCATTTGCTAAATATTGGAGCTCATCAATGAATTCGCCGATTCAGTGAATGTCAGAAACTTTTTCCTTTGAAAATGCTTCGCGGTCGGTTTAACCGTTTCACTGCTGGTTTAGCTTCAATGGCCATGCCCTCACGTTGAGCAAGTGGTCAATACTGAGTGTCCAAAAGCAGGACCGTCAGTTGTTTGCCATGAAAGAAACCAGTCAAAGTGGCAGAGATTAATTGCCTGTTTCTTCTTTTATTAAGTGCAATAGAGATAAGAGGTTAGAATAATTTCCTTACACAGAGGGCGATTAGAATGAGGAATTCTCTGCCACAGGCCATTGTTGGAGGTGACTCATTTGGAATGAAACACTGGCACAGACTCGATGGGCCAAATGGTCTATTTCTGTGCTGTTGCAATCTATAGTTCATCCCAGCAATGTCATAATTTCTTCAAGCCCATAATTTCGAGTGTGCGGTATTAGTGTACAAACCCTTAACATGTTCGAACGTCCACTATTTAATGGTGACTGTTTAAAATGAAGTAATATCATCCAAACGGCAAAACCCAACAAAAATCTATCAATCTCAGTTTCTGTATATAATGGAGGATAGAATCATCTCTAGGATTTGCAAATATGTCGGCCAAAGTAACTGCCCATTCACACTTAATGGCTAGAAAATCTACTAGTGCGTTTTGTTGGGTTTTACCTCCTTTTGAAGAAAGCCTCTTGCAATGACTCAAACTCATGGCTTGAATTAATTTCCATCACAAAAATTTGTAGGAAAGAGAGATTGCATTTCTATAGCGCCTTTCACGACCCCAGAAGTGTAATATAGGAAACAGGCAGTCAATTTGCACACAGCAAGGTCCCACAAACAGCAATGAGATAAATGACCAGATAATATTTTTAAGTGATGTTGGTTAAGGGATAAATGTTGACCAGAACACCGGGGAGAACTCCCCGCTGTTCTTCAAAATAGTGCTATAGGTTCGTTTGCGTTCACCCGAGAGGGTAGATGGGGCCTCAGTTTATCATCTCATCCAAAAGATGGCATCTGTGACAGTGCAGCACTCCCTCAGTACTCCAATGGAGTGTCAGCCTAGATTTTGTGCTCAAGTCTCTGGAGTGGGACTCGCTGAATTTCACTGCACTCTTGCATACAATGGAAGATGAAGGACCCAAAAGCAAAGAGCCATAGTAATACCTGACACACAGCAGCTCCAAGTTTCACTTGCATGGAGTACTGCCTGCAGGAAAACCCTGCTCACTTATTTGCACCAGGAGGGAGGTGGCCTGTGCACTGTTAATGTATCCATGTGATTTATATCAATTAGTGTTAATTGTATTCAGGTGATGTGTATCAATTGGGGCTCTCTTGTATCCATATATAAGAGAGCTTATCTAGGTGGTGGTGTGGGTAGTGTGGAGCTCTGTGAATAAAGGCTTGGAAGCAACTGAAGATCAGGCTCTAGTATTCTATCCTTCACCCCCAGGCTATCCAGCTTATAACATGCATGGGGTGTTGTTGGGGATGCTCAGGAAAGTGATATCGTCCTTTTTGCTCTGTTTACAGGCCAACCACATGGCCCTTGTCCTTAACGTCAGAGAAGGTGCAGATGGCATTGGCAAGGCTGTGTTGGAAGTCTGGATCACCATTCAGTAAATCGTCCATTTATGAAGCTCCTTCATACCTTGATTCACTTTCTTAATCCTCACAGCAGGAACTGCACCAGCTAAGCAGCTGAAGGACATACAAATGTTCTATGATCTTGCTTTTCTTTGAAGCCATTGTCCTGGGGAATAAATTGTAAATCATTTTACATTTCTCTTCCTTTCGGTCCCTCCAAAGATGAGGCGGTTCCTCGGAACCTCCATCGCAGCAGCTTGCATCAAGTACTCGCACTGCTTCCAGCACCATCTGAGATCCAAACACCTCACAGAATGTAGTTTGAGATTCAGAAAGGGGCAACTGGGGAATCCAGTCCACAAGTGAAGAGGAGTGACTGGAGCTGCCAGGAGAGGAAGTAGCAAGATTTGGACAACAACTTGCATTTATACAGCGCCTTTAATGTAGTAAAATGTCCCAAGGTGCTTTGCAGGGGTGTAATTAGACAAAAATTTACTCCGAGCCATAAAAGGAGCTATTGGGGCAGGTTGATTAAAAAAAACTTGGCAGAGAGGTTTAGGGAATGAATTCCAGAGCTTAGGACCTAGGCAGCTGAAGGTGCAGCCACCAATGGTGGGGCAAAAGAAGTGGGAGTGCACAAGATGCCAAAGTTGGAGGAGCGCAGAGTTCTCAGAGGGTTGTAGGGCTGGAAGAGGTTACAGAGATAGGGAGGGGTGAGGCCATGGAGGTATTTCAACACGAGGATGCGAATTTTAAAATCGAGGCGTTGGTGGAGTGAGAGACAGTGTAGGTCAGCGAGCACAGGGGTGATGGGTGAATACGACTTGGTGCGAGTTAGGATATGGACTCAAGTTAATGGAGAGGTTGTGAACTCACACCACATGGATAAGGGACTGGCCCGGCATTCAAGGTAAATAGTACGGAAGCAAAACCTTTTGGCTTTGTTCTTAGTGCTCACCTCCATCATTGCAGTCCTTCTGGAGAACCTTAAGGAAATACAGAGTAGCAGGGAACAAGTGGAATCATCAGTCAACTGCAAGGGACACCAAGGCAGTGAGGGAACGAGAGCTAAACACCGTTCTTCCACCAACACTGTGATGGCTATAATTGAGTCCTTGGGCACTCAGTCACAGGGGCTGGTGTAACTCCAGAGGAAAATCTGCCTGCCCCCATTTCTGGTAGTCCAGTGGGAGAGTAGACACACATGCAACCCTGGTGGTAGCTGCACTGATTTATCAGTTTGAGTATGAGGATTCAGAGGTGCAAATGTAGTAAACGTTAATAGCAGACTTCAGGAGGACATGGACAGACTGGTGAAATATGCAGACGCATGGCAGAGGCAATTTAATGCTGAGAAGTGTGAAGTGATGCATTTTGGGAGGAAGAATGAGGAGAGGCAGTATAAATTAAATGGTACCATTTTAAAGTGGGTGCAGAAACAGAGAGGCCTGGGGGTTTACATCACAAGTTGATAAAGCTGTTAAAACCGTGCGGCTGAACAGATTGCTTGCCCGCCATGGAATGAAAATCAGACGGGTTCTATAACGGGCAGGCAATCCACTCTGCCAGTTTACCACACGGGCGCTAAAGACTCAAATCTACCCACCCCCCACCAATTTTTGCCGATACCTAATCTAAAATTCACGGCCAATTTAAAAACGTGACTAATTAATCAATGGAAATATGCTGGGGGTATTCGTATTATTGTGCTGAGATATGGAAGTGTTAATTACAGATTATTATTTATACGTTGGAGTTTCTATCTCCTGCCCCTCTCACCAATTGATTGCACTGCTCAGAACACCTTGTATTGATTTTACTCAGATGACTGCCCATCACTCATCGGCCTGGCAGCGGGTTCTATTGCAATTTGCTATTTCATTACTGCAGCGTTTGATTGCACCCTGTGCTGATTGCTTTTACAAACCTTTTGACCTTAAGATCTAACTGTATTCTGTATTTTGAGAAGACGATTGATGTCCTGTCACTGGAGGTACAGTAGCAGAGTTTAACATTCCTGGTCCAACATTTCTTTGTCCAGCTGGCATCTTAAGACAGTTTGTTTCTCTACTAAAAACACAATTTTGATTAATTTACCACTAAATATCCATTATCATATAGAATGATATCAATGAGGTGGAGGTCGTAGGCAGATTGAAACAAACAAGACCCAAGGGATAAATGATATTTGTCATGTTGTCCTCGATGAGACAATGGACAAGAATTGTTGACAGTCCATTAATCTGGAGGTGGTTACTGTAAAAGAAAGATTGCATTTCTATAGCGCCTTTCACAACCTCAGGACGTCCCAAAGTGCTTTACAGCCAATGAAGTGCAGTCACTATCATAATGTAGGAAACTCAACAGCCGATTTGCTCACAGCAAAATCCCACAAACTGATGAAATAAATGACCAGATCATCTATTTTTTAGGTGTTTGGATGAGGAATAAATATTGGCCAGGACACCGGGGAGAACTCCCCTGCTCTTCTTCAAAGTAGTGCCATGGGATCTTATACATCCACCTAAGAGGGCAGACGGGGCCTCAGTTTAACATTTCTTCTGAAGTACAGCACTTCCAACAGTGCAGCATTCCCTCAGTACTGCATTGGAGTTCCAGCCTAGATTATGTGCTCAGTCTCTGGAGTTGGACTTAAACCCACAACCTTCTGACTCAGAGTTCTACCACTGAGCCACGGCGGCCTCATGACTGAATGTAGAAATTAGTTTATTATTATTCAAAAAAGGTAACAAAACAAAATTAGGCAACTACAGGCCAATTAACCTTACACCAGCTACAGGGACCCCTACTGTTTTTAATTTACATTAACAACTCTGATTCAGAAACTTGATGTAAATGAGTTGAATTGCGATGATACTAATCTAGGTGGTGAAGTGAGTCACAAGAAACAACCAAGACCCTCAAAAAGGAACTGCTAAAATTAATTAATTTTAAATAGGGTGGACTTCCCCGACATTCTAGCTGATCTGTCCACCTCCAACCTCAACAAATGACATTCTTCGTCAGCTGTATCCTCTGCAAAAGGCAGACGAACAACTGGAATAAAGGGCAGAGGAACAACTGGAACAAAGGGCAGCAGAACAACTGGAACAAAGGGCAGAGGAACAACTCAAATAAAGGGCAGTCAAACAACTCAAATAAAGGGCAGCAGAACAACTGGAATAAAGGGCAGCAGAACAACTGGAATAAAGGGTGGCAAAACAATTGGAATAAAGGGCTGCTGAACAACTGGAATAAAGGGCTGCTGAACAACTGGAATAAAGGGCAGCTGAACAACTGGAATAAAGGGCAGAAGAACAACTGGAATAAAGGGCAGCTGAACAACTGGAATAAAGGGCAGCAAAACAACTGGAATAAAAGGCTGGTAAACAACTGGAATAAAAGGCTGGTGAACAACTGGAACAAACATCAGCAGAACAACTGGAACAAAGGGCAGCTGAACAACTGGAATAAAGGACAGCAAATCAACTGGAATATTGGGCTGCCAAACAACTGGAACAAAGGGCAGCAGAACAACTGGAATAAAGGGAGCTGAACAACTGGAATAATGGGCAACATAACAGCTAGAACAAAGGGCAGCTGAACAATGGAACAAAGGGAAGCAGAACAATTGGCACAAACATCAACACAACAACTGGAACAAAGTGCGACCAAACAGCTGGAACAAAGTGCAACAGAACAGCTGGAACAAAGCGCAACAGAACAGCTGGAACAAAATGCAACAGAACAGCTGGAACAATGGGAAGGTGAACAATTGGAATAAAGGGCAGCAGATGGCTTGAACATTGTGCACTGAAGCACTTACTAGATGTTAAACTTACTCCTGTATATAGCATAGTGCCTAGCAACCCTGGGCATCCATTATAGAACCATAGACGTTGACAACACTGAAGGAGCTTCTTCAGCCCATTGTGCCTGTGCTAGCTCTTTTCTACAGCAATCTAAAACTAATCCCTCTGCCCCTCTCTCCCCCTTGGCCCTGTATCTTCCTCTGCTTCAAATACTTAGCCATTAAAAAAAAGATGCAACGGTCTCTACCTCAACTAATCCTTGTGGCAAAGCACTCCATGCTCCAATGATCCTCTGTATAAAGAAATTGCTTCTAACCCCTCTCCTCACTCTCAGTGATAATTTAAAATTGATGACCTTTTGTCATTGGTTCCTTAACCAGTCTTTCCCTGTTCACTCTTTCAAACCTTTCATAATTTTAAAAATCTTTATTAAATCACCTCTTGGCCGTTTTTTGCTCCAGTGGAAGTAATCCCAGGATCCCAGTCCCATATCTCCTCATAAATATAGTTTGCTATTCCTGGCTTCAAACTGGTGAATCTATAGTGTACGCTCTTTTTGGCTTTAATGCCCTTTCTATAATAGAGTGTCCAAAACTGCCCACGCAGCTGTAACTGTGGACTAACCAATGTTTTGTATAAGTTCATTACTTCTTTACTTTTGTGTTCTATGCCCTTATTTATGAAATGCAAAACACTGTTGGCCTTTTTACAAACCTGCACTCGCACGTTCAGTGTAATTAAATTTCTAGTCTCTTTGTTCACCCACACCGTTCAGCACCTTTCCATTCAGTGTATATTCTCATTCCTAGTTTCTCTTACCAAAATGTATCACCTCACATTTATTCACATTAAATTGCATCTTACACCGTTCTGCCCATTCTGCTAACACATTCTACTGTTTGCTAAACCCTTTATTTTTGTGTCATCAGCAAACTCCGAGACAGTGTTCACTATGCCCAAGTACAAATCATCTATATATAACCGAGAACAAAAGGGGACCCAGCAGTGACTTCTGAGGTACACCACATCCAAACCTTCTTCAAACACGGCAACAACCATTAACCCTAACTCTGTCTGTCATCCAACTGTCTATCCATGCTGCTCAATTTCCTCTTATGTCTGAGTTTCTCTAGCAAGCCTCTTGTGAGTCACTTTATCAAATGCCTTCTGAAAATCTATCAACATTACATCTACTCCATTCCCCTTATCTTTCTAAAAGTTACGCCTTAAAAAAAACTCTATTAAAGTTAGAATCATAAAATCATAGAATGATACAGCACAGAAGGAGGCCATTCGGCCCATCGTGTCTGTGCCGGCTCTTTGAAAGAGCTATTCAATTAGTCCCATTCCCCTGCTCTTTCCCCATAGCCCTGCAATTTTTTTCCACTTCAAGTATTTATCCAATTCCCTTTCAGGCAGCGCATTCCAGATCATCATAACTCGCTGCGTAAAAAAATGTTTCCTCATGTCGCCTCTGGTTCTTTTGCCAATTACCTTAAATCTGTATCCTTGTTACCGACCCTTCTGTCATTGGAAACAGCTTCTCCTTATTTACTCTATCAAAGCCCTTCATGATTTTGAACACCTCTATCAAATCTCCCCTTAACCTTCAATGCTCTAAGGAGAACAATCCCAGATTCTCTAGTTTTTCAACGTAACTGAAGTCCCTCATCCCTGGTACCATTCTAGTAAATCTCTTCTGCACCCTCTCTAAGGCCTTCACATCCTTCCTGAAGTCTGGTGTCCACAATTAGACACAGTACTCCAGCTAGAGTATAACCAGTGTTTTATAAAGGTTTAGCATAACTTCCTTGCTTTTGTACTTTATTTATAAAGCCAAGGATCTCATATGCCTTTTTAACAGTCTTCTCAACTTGTCCAGCCACTTTCAAAGATTTGTGTACATACACCCCCAGGTCTCTCTGTTCCTGCATCCCCTTTAAAATTGTACCATTTAATTTATATTGCCTCTCCTCATTCTTCCTCCCAAACTGCATCACTTCACACTTCTCTGCATTAAATTTCATCTGCCACGTGTCTGCCCATTTCACCAGTCTGTTTACGTCCTCCAAATGTCTGTTACTATCTTCCACATTCTTTACTACATTTCCATGTTTTATGTCATCTGCAAACTTTGAAATTATGCCCTGTATACCCAAGTCCAAGTCATTAATATACAGCAGTCGTCACAATACTGATCCCTGGGGGACACCACTGCACACTTTCCTCCAGTCTGAAACACAACCATTCACCATCTGCTTTCTGTCCCTTAACCAATTTTGTTTCCATGTAGCCACTGACCTTTAATCCCATGGACTTCAATTTTGCTAACAAATCTATTATGTGGTACTTTATCAAATGCTTTTTGAAAGTCCAGATACACAACATCAACCACACTACCCTCATCAACCCTCTCGGTTACTTTATCAAAGAACTCAATCAAGTTAGTCATAACGATTTGCCTTTAACAAATCCATGCTGACTTTCATTTATTAACCCATATTTTTCCAAGTACCAATTGATTTTGTCCCAGATTAATGTCTCTAAAAGTTTCCTCACCACCGACATTAGGCTGACTGGCCTACAGCTGCCTAGTTTATCCCTCTCCCCTTTTTTTGAACAGGGGTGTAACATTTGCAATCCTCCAGTTCTCTGGCACCACCCCCATATCTAAGGAGGATTGGAAGATTGTGGCCAGAGCCTCTGCAATTTCCACCCTTACTTCCCTCAATAATCTAGGACGCATCCCATCCGGACCGGGTGACTTTTCTACTTTGAGCTCTACCAACCTTTTAAGTACCTCCTCTTTATCTATTTTTATCCTCCTTTACTGTGACATTGGCAGTATCCTCTTTTTTATTGAGGACAGATGCAAAGTACTCATTTAGTACCTCAGCCATGCCCTCTGCCTCCACGAGAAGATCTCCTTTCCAGTTCCTAATCGGCCCCACCCTTCCTTTGACTACCCTTTTACGATTTGTATGTTTATTAAAAACGTTTGGGTTCCCTTTTATGTTACCCGCTAGTCCATTCTCATACACTCTCTTTGCCCCTCTTATTTCCTTTTTCAGTTCTCCCCTGTACTTTTTGCATTCAGCTCAGTTCTCTACTGAATTATGAACTCGATATTTATCATAAGCCTCCTTTTTCTGTTTCATTTTAATCTCTATATCTTTAGTCATCCAGGAAGCTTTGGCTTTGCATGCCCTTCCTTTCCCCTTCGAGGGATGTGTCTAATCTGTACCCAAACTGGGTCCTCTTTGATGACCTCCCATTGCTCATTTACTGTTTTACCTGCCAATCTTTGATTCCAATCCACCTGAGCCAGATCCCTTTTCAACTCACTGATTTTAGCCCCCCTCCAGTTGAGTATTTTCACATTTGATTTTTCCTTGTTCTTTTTCATAACATGATTTGTCAAACATGACTTGCCTTTGACAACTGTGTAGTGACTACCCTTGATTAATCCATGCATTTTTATTTGGCCATGAGCAACACTGAAAAATGCACACTACAATATCGAGAAATCCACATAAAAATCACATCATCCAGTTTTCATTTCAATATTCCTGCTCCCGTTTTTTTGAACACCTGTAAAGTGTGCCCGGTGCAAAATACAAGAGCTCAGGTGTCACTGATCTCCACCCAATTTTCCGCCCAGTTATACCCTGCCGATACCTGTTGCAATTAGCAAAGCAAATAGACTGCTGTATATTTTCAGATACACCAGGACCCGCAGACGAGAGGTCATGGGCACAAGGTTGTAATCAATACATTTAGGTCAGTCATCAGGAAGTATCTCCTCAACAGAAGGTGATCAAAGTATTTCTAGGGAGAGTGGGTGTGGCCTAAACGCCATAGTTGGAAGATGGTGGGGTAGGTCATCTGCAAGAATGAATTCAAATGGGTTGGGGAATGTTCTTCTTCTGAACCTGTTATGTGATGCTGGGAACTGTATTGTTAAATCAGTAGGGTACAATTACAAGACTGATTCTCAGCAGCAGAGGACCAAGTTCTGGGCAAAAAGTGGAGAAACTTGAGCTGTTCAACAGTGAAAGGAGGTGACAGAGAGGCGATATCAAGGAAATTCATAAGATAATAAATGATATATCAATCCAAAACGGTACATCAAGTTAAACCATGACATCATCGCTGGGCTAACATTCTGGAACTCCCCACCTAACAGCATTGTGGGAGCACCTTCACCACACCGACTGCAGTGTTTCGAGAAGAAGGCGGCTCACCACCACCTTCTCAAGGGCAACCAGGGATGGGCAATAAATGCCCATTTTGCCAGCGACTCCCGTATCCCGAGAATGAATATAAATAAAAAAGTGGGACAAGGAGACGCAGGCTGGCAAAAGGCAATCTAGAACTAATGCCTGGAAGACCTCCTTCACGCATGGAATGGACTTCTGGGTAGTGTGATGGAGGCCAAAAACCAGGATCCTTTTAAGAAACAGTTTGATGCTGATGGGAGGGTGAGGTTTTTTTTTCCTGATGGCTGAGTTAAGGTGGGTCAAATGGCTTTCCTCATCCATATCTATCTTGTTAACCGGTGGTCTTGTGAACAATGACTTTGCAGAACGAGTGTTTAGCTGGGCAGGTCAGTCGCATTAGTCCAGCTTGCAGGACAGAGCCACAAACCCAGGTTACTCAGAGAAAGTACCCTGTGTTGATTAACTGCGTTGGAGACAATCAGTCTGCAGTGTGTGGTTTTATTCTCCGGGTATCCACTAGCTTGGTTCGTCTGACTGACATATTTGCCTTTACACTGGCACGGAAAAATCAATAATGTTTTAATTCTCAAAAGAAATTTTGAAATCTGAAAGAAACAATCGATTTGTTTCATAGAAAATGGAAGGTTGAAGTAATTCAGCCAATTGTCAGTCTGAACTGCTAGGGATATCTTGGTTGCTTTATATGCCAGGCAAGATCAGTGCTCACAAAGCCTGAATTTTGTTTGATAACATCCCTGTGAAGCACCTTGGGACATTTTACTATGTTAAAGGCACTTTATAAATGCAAGTTGTTGTTACTTTAGACCTCAAATCAGGTTTAAAAGTAAAAAAAAAGACTGTTATTGAGGATTCCTCTCCCAGCAAAGACCAAAATCTGATCAGAAGAGCTTCACATACTGTGGCATAGCACACTGACCCCACGTTCTCCGATCTGATCGAAACCGCAAACTTAACATTACAGAGAAAAATAAATGAATAAAACTCATGCCTGCAGCACTGCAGCAACAAACTAACCTCTGAATTAGTCAGCGTGACTAATTCAGAGGTTGCAATGTTCCATAGCATTCAGACGGAAAATAGGTCTTGTCAGCTATGAAGAAAAGGGATTTTTATTACTCCTCCCATTCAAGGAGTCATCAACAGGGAATTCAAGATCGGAGACAGGAATTTCATAGAAAGGAATGGGCCTTTCATCAGCCTAAGAAACATCTGGAGGAGCAACAGACTCAACGATGAACCATCGACCTCTGAAAGAAACGTATGTTTCAATAGCAAGTGATGCTCGGAATCTATGAATTTGATGAGTTTGGTTTGGATTTGGGATTTCATTTCAGCCCACAGAATGGATTTTCCTGAGTTGGAGTCCACTGCAAAAACTCCTCAGGATAACATTTCTAGAGTGTCAGGAGAATTGGATGGATCAGGAACATAATCTTGAATATATTAAGTCTGGCATCATGCTGTGTAACACTTGCTTCCTGTATCACCACACTTTCAAAATCACACTTTCACCATCACACTTTCAATCGGATCATGGCTGATCTTTGACCTCAACTCCACTTTCCCGCCCGATCCCCATATCCCTTGATTCCCCTAGAGTCCAAAAATCTACCTATCTCAGCCTTGAACATATTCAACCACTCAGCATTCACAGCCCTGTGAGGTAGACAATTCCAAAGATTCACAACCCTCTGAGTGAAGAAATTCCTCCTCATCTCAGTCTTAAATGGCCGATCCCTTATTCTGAGACTATGCCCCCTAGTTCTAGACTCTCCAGCCAGGGGAAACAACTTCTCAGCATCTACCCTGTGAAGCCCTCTCAGAATCTTATATGTTTCAATGAGATCACCTCTCATTCTTCTAAACTCCAAAGAATATAGACCCATCCAACTCAATCTCTCCTCAGAGGACAACCCTCTCATCCCCGGAATCAGTCTAGTGAACCTTCGTTGCACCGCCTCTAAGATAAGTATATCCTTCCTGAGGTAAGGAGACTAGAACTGTACACATACACCATCACACCATCACACTTTCACCGTCACACTTTGCTCATTGGCTCAAAGTAAAACCACAGGAAATCAGAATTTAAGAGCTATAGGGTTGAACGTAGAAATCAAAAATGAGGAAAGTGGCTAGAGCACTACCAATGACAAGCTACTGAGGACATATGAAAACAACCAATACTGACTGGGCAGTCAGGAGAACCTACCAATAAAAGAAAGGAGAAGGAGAACCAATCAAATCACTCAAAATGCTTAAAAACATTTCAGTAACTAAAATTTTCAAGGTCCAAAATAAAGATTGTAAGTTACAAAAGATATGAAGGAGCTGAGGTTCAGCTCCAGATGCATACAGATCTCCCCAACTATGTGAATCAAGCAAGCCTCTTAATATCTATATCACTCTCAATCCCCTTTCCTGACAGAAATCAATCCAATTCCTTTTAAAGGTATCAATAGAATCAGAATTCACTACGTTTTCCAGTACTCTGTTCCACATAGCCACTAACCTGCGGGGAAAAAAGGGGGCTGATTTTTCTCAGCTGCGCGCCTGGGAGACAGTTAGTTCCCAAGCACACGGCAAACAAGGGGTATAGACCCATTTTGCTGCATCTCCACCTTCTTTGCATTGCCCTGGGATTTCCTGGAGTTCTCCCGCAGGGCGTGTGGAGTGGTATCTCCCGCACTCCCATGAAGAAAGAATGTCCCAAGGCACTTCACAGAGAGGAGTGTGGAAAACCAATGCTGAACTAGTAAGGAGGAGACTACAAGGAGTGACTGACAGTTAAGTCAAAGAGACGGGCTTGGAGGAAAACTAAAGGTGGAGGAAGAGAGATGTAGAGGCGGGGAGATGAATGGAGGGAGATTCCAAGAGCAGGATCGAGACAATTGAAGACTGCTACCAATCATGGGGCAAAGAGAAGGGAGGAGATGCAGAGTCAGAGGAACAAAGTGTTCAAGAGGAGATATCAGGCGGGAGAAGGTTGCCAAGATAGAGTGGGGCGACACCGTGGAGGGATATGAAGATGAGGACAAGGATTTTCAATTTAAAATGCTGGGGGATGAAGAGCCAGCAAGGAAGGGGTAATGGGTGAACAGGATGTGTATGGCAGAGTTCTGGACAGGTAAGGAGTTTGTGGAGGGAGGCGATGGGAGGACAGCGTTAGTCTGGAGGTGACAAAGACCTTCTTCCATGGAGATTACTGCAAAGCATGTGACAGGTGTGAGTAAGCTTTGACGCAGGAGCCTAATACACCTACAGGTACTCTGTATCAGTCTGTTCTGGGACAGTGTCAGGACTTTAAAAATGAACTCAACTGTGAACTATAGAAATTTTCAGAGCTGCTTATCGATTTACTACTTAAAAAGCTATTAGAATTTGTATAAGTTTATGGGGAGTGACAACGGTGCTTTTAAGCTGTCAGACAGCGAGCAGATTCTCACCGAACCCCAAAGCAACAACAGATTGGGAGTTTAAGATAATATTTTACAGAACTTTCAAGACTGAGTTAGATAGATTTTTGTTGGGTAAGGATATCAAGGGATATAGAGCAAAGGTTTTTTTTATTCATTCATGGGATGTGGGTGTCGCTGGCGAGGCCGGCATTTGTTGCCCATCCCTAATTGCCCTTGAGAAGGTGGAGGTGAGCCGCCTTCTTGAACCGCTGCAGTCCGTGTGGTGAAGGTTCTCCCACAGTGCTGTTAGGTAGGGAGTTCCAGGATTTTGACCCAGCGACGATGAAGGAATGGCGATATATTTCCAAGTCGGGATAGTGTGTGACTTGGAGGGGAACGTGCAGGTGGTGTTGTTCCCATGCGCCTGCTGCCCTTGTCCTTCTAGGTGGTAGAGGTCATGGGTTTGGGAGCTGCTGTCAAAGAAGCTGCGAGTTGCTGCAGTGCATCCTGTGGATGGTACACACTGCAGCCACTGTGCGCCGGTGGTGAAGGGAGTGAATGTTTAGGGTGGTGGATGGGATACCAATCAAGCGGGCTGCTTTGTCCTGGATGGTGTCGAGCTTCTTGAGTGTTGTTGGAGCTGCACTCATCCAGGCAAGTGGAGAGTATTCCATCACACTCCTGATGATGGGAAAGCTTTGGAGAGTCAGGAGGTGAGTCACTCGCCATAGAATACCCAGCCTCTGACCTGCTCTTGTAGCCACAGTATTTATGTGGCTGGTCCAGTTAAGTTTTTGGTCAGTGGTGATGGTAGGGGATCCGATGATGGTAATGCTGTTGAATGTCAAGGGGAGCAGGTTAGACTCTCTCTTGTTAGATATAGTCATTGCCTGGTACTTGTCTGGCACGAATGTTACTTGCCACTTATCAGCCCAAGCCTGGATGTTGCCCAGGTCTTGCTGCATGCGAACACGGACTGCTTCATTTTCTGAGGGGTTGCAAATGGAACTGAACACTGTGCAATCATCAGCAAACGACCCAATTTCTGACCTTATGATGGAAGGAAAGTCATTGATGAAGCAGCTGAAGATGGTTGGGCCTAGGACACTGCCCTGAGGAACTCCTGCAGCAATATCCTGGGGCTGAGATGATTGGCCTCCAACAACCATTACCATCTTCCTTTGTGCTAGGTATGACTCCAGCCACTGGAGAGTTTTCCCCCTGATTCCCATTGACTTTAATTTTACTAGGGCTCCTTGATGCCACACTCGGTCAAATGCTGCCTTGATGTCAAGGGCAGTCACACTCACCTCACCTCTGGAATTCAGCTCTTTTGTCCATTTTTGGACTATGGCTGTAATGAGGTCTGGAGCCGAGTGATCCTGGCGGAACCCAAACTGAGCATCGGTGAGCAGGTTATTGGTGAGTAAGTGCCGCTTGATAGCACTATTGACGACACCTTCCATCACTTTGCTGATGATTGAGAGTAGACAGATGGGGTGGTAATTGGCCGGATTGGATTTGTCCTGCTTTTTGTGGACAGGACATACCTGGGCAATTTTCCACTTTGTTGATTTGATGCCAGTGTTGTCACTGTACTGGAACAGCTTGGCTAGAGGCGCGGCTAGTTCTGGAGCACAAGTCTTCACACTACTGAGCAAATGGAGTTGAGGTACAGATCAGCTATGATCTGAGTGAATGGCAAAGCAGGCTCGTGGGGCTGAATGGCCTACTCCTGTTCCTATGTAAAGCTGAGATTGTGACTAATGAGACTCTGGACTCCAAATACCGCAAGCCCTCAGTTCTGAATTGGACAGAGACAGGGTCAGATTGAAAGTCTTAACGGAAGGTTTCATGCTCCTCAGTGCTGGCCGGTGGTCATTTTCCCACTCATATCCCTTTTCATCCTGACAGAGTGCCGCAGCAGCTGGGGTATGGCAGGGAGAGGCACAGGCGAGACAGCTCCTCTCAGAGTAACGCCTCATCCGTCCAACCCCTCAATGGGTTCCGGGCAGAAGCAGCCTGCCAGCGTGGGATCCAAAGTGCTTGTACTAGTTTCAGTGCTTGTTACCATCCCGTTGGGTTCCCATTGACGTGCAGCAAACTGTCGCCACATTTACTCCTCCGACTGTGGTAGCACTGAGAAGGAGCAGCACATCAGTGGTTCAAGACACCAGGGGGAAATACATTACTGACTTTGACATGGACCAAGTTGCATGAAGATTACCTTAAATTGGGAGCAGTAATGTTCGTCATGAAGCCTCCAAAAACTTGGCATTGACGATTTTGACGCCTCATTAATCGAGCACTCCGACCTGCCCGATTCAACGAGGCCCTCTCCCAGAATGCAAAGGTGCACTCAGGGAGCACACCATTGTGGAATTAGCCCAATACTGCATGCTCCAGTTAAGTGCCTGCTATGCCGACTATAGTGAGATGAACTACCTTAACCCTATGCCTTCCGCACTGCCGTTCTCAGAAGCCACTTGCCTTGAACCACAGTTTGTCAACAGGCAAGAGACAGGCCGGACACGGGTGCTTCAAGCACTGCTGAAACTACTGCTCATTAACAACAATTACTTGCATTTATATAGCGCCTTTAACGTAGTAAAACATCCCAAGGCGCTTCACGGGAGCATCATCAGATATTGTTAGGGAGGGAATTCCAGTGCTCGGGGCCTAGACAGCTGGAGGCATGGCTGCCAATGGAGGGGGTAAAGGAAATTGGGGATGCGCCAAGAGGCCAGAATTGGAGGAACTCAGTGTTCACGGAGGGCTGTAGGTCAATAGCGCATCCGTTTGAGCTAACACCAACAGTGATTGGCGGGCTGATAGAGACGATCTCCTCTAGATGGTTTCAGTGCTCTGATTTCACTGCACAAGTCTGCATTGATGTGAAGTGAAAATCATGCTGAAAATCGACACAAACTGACTGCCCCAATAAATACTTTGGGTTCAGGGGAGACGCGACTGCCTGATACACACACCGGTAAGCGAGGGGTCTCACAGGCAGCACGGATTCGGAAAATCGGCTCTAGTATCCCTCATCTACAGTGAGCATCGCTAGGGTATTAAGCAGTGATCTGGAATTAACTAACCTTTACCAACAATTTGGATCCTATTATAGTGAAGAGTTTCAAACTGAAATCCAATAATGAAAATAATTATTTTGGCACAGTGAATTATGGTGTTCATTTATCTGCCAGATATTATTGCACTCAATATCTGCTGATACACAGCTCACGATCGAAGGTCTCAATTACTGAATTATTATTTCAGAATGAACAAGCCATGTTTTAATACAGACACATTAGGACTGTAATTGTGAAGCTGCATTGCTGGATGCAAGTGTAGGGCGTGGAATCGGGGTCTTAGTGTTGTTGTCAGCCTTGGCTCTGTGGTAGAATTCTTGCCTCAGGGTTTAGAAGGTCAAGCTCCGCTCCAGAGTCTCGAGCGCATAATCCAGGCTGACTCTTCAGTGTGATAGTGAGGAGGTGCTAACTTTCAGATGCAACACTAAATCAAGGCCCTATCTACCCTCTCAGGTGGCTGTAAAGATCCCACAATTGGAAGAAAGGTAGAGGAGTTCTCCTGGCCAATATTTATCCCTCAACCACCATCATTAAAACAAATTAGCTGGTCATTATCTCATTGCTGTTTGTGGGACCTTGCTGTCTCTCCCTTCACTGGCTGTGAAGCACTTTGGGGCCACCTGATGATGTGACAGGTACGCTGTAGATACAATTGCTTTCTTTCTTATTCTGATACTGCAGTCAGGCCAAGCAGGGCTTGGTGCCAGGCAGGACTGCCTTACAATTTCTGCCTGCAGTACAAATGAGAAGGAGTCCATGCTAAATTAAACTGGGTTGATTTTAGCTGCTCAGGCAATGCTTTGTCCAGGTATTTTTGCGTTTACCACTGATGGTCAAAAAAAAGGAGCTTGCATTTATATAGCGCCTTTCACAACCTCAGGACATTCCAAAGTGCTTTACAGACAATGAAGTACTCTTGAAGTGTAGTCACTCTTGTAATGTAGGAAACTCAGCACACAGCAAAGTGATAAAGACCAGATCAACTGATTTAGTGATGTTGGTTGGGGATAAATATTGGCCAGGACACTTCTTCAAAATAGTGCCATGGACAGCTTTTACATCCACCTGACAGGGCAAGCAGGCCTCAGTTTAATATCTCATCTGAAAGACAGCACCTCCGATAGTGCAGCACTCCTTCAGTCTCAGCCTAGATTTTGTGCTCAAGTCTCTAGAGTGGGACTTGAACCCACAGCCTTCTGCCTCAGAGGCGAGAGTGCTGCCCACTGAGCCATGGCTGCAGCTACATTACAAGTTTAGTGTCCGTTTGCTGCAGTTTCAGCCGCGCATTAACGCTACACTTACGAGGGTAGATCTTCCTCCTTGTGTATCCAACAGGTGTAGCATACCTGAGGGGTGCTGCACCTGTAGGACGAGAGGCGCATTCCTGTCCTGGGCCACTTGCATGGGCCAGGTGTACTCCCTGCCCCCAGGCAGCCACATGCTGGGATATAGGGGCAGGAAAAGGAGCAGTGTTCCTAGTCACTAGTATTGAGGCCTTTTAACTGCTGCAGTCAGAATCCATGATGCTGTAGATCGTCCTGTGTGGTCCAAAAAGAATGTATTCGACTGGCTTCCGTGATATTCAGGCTGGCACTGGACCCTGTAGACCAGCCCTGGCACTGGACCCTGTAGACCAGCCCTGGCACTGGACCCTGTAGACCAGCCCTGGCACTGGACCCTGTAGACCAGCCCTGGCACTGGACCTGTAGACCAGCCCTGGCACTGGACCCTGTAGACCAGCCCTGGCACTGGACCCTGTAGACCAGCCCTGGCACTGGACCCTGTAGACCAGCCCTGGCACTGGACCCTGTAGACCAGCCCTGGCACTGGACCCTGTAGACCAGCCCTGGCACTGGACCCTGTAGACCAGCCCTGGCACTGGACCCTGTAGACCAGCCCTGGCACTGGACCCTGTAGACCAGCCCTGGCACTGGACCCTGTAGACCAGCCCTGGCACTGGACCCTGTAGACCAGCCCTGGCACTGGACCCTGTAGACCAGCCCTGGCACTGGACCCTGTAGACCAGCCCTGGCACTGGACAATGGGCAAAGTGAGGAGGGAGGTCAAGGCCTCATTTCCATGCCTACTCTGGGCCCTCTTAACTCTTCATTGTGCCAAAAAGTGATTGATCCCCAACAAAGAGCAAAATTGACCCTGTGAGGTGTGAATCGGCTCTGAAGTGAAGCAGAATGAGACTCCCTCCTCCAGCAAGTCTCACTCCACCTCGTTCCAGCATCAGATTGGGCCCTGACTCTGGGTTCGGGCTCCAATTACACTGTGGGGACCATTTTAACACTTGGCCAGAGTGTAAATCGGGCGATATCACATCGAGCGCCCGTTAGACATCTCTCCCAATTTTCCTTTCCACTGATCAATGTAAGGGGAAATCAGGAGAGGTGTATAATGGGTGGATGATCCGACATTGCCTGGTTTACACTATCGTCAAGAATTAAAATGACCCTGTAACTGCAGCAAGTTGCAAAGTAAAACCACTTCACAGCAAGGCTACAGCCTTTAGTCGACGTGTTAGGAACTTAAAAAAGTAACAAGAAAGAAAAATGTGGTTTTGTTAACGTGTATTTATATTTTGCAATTACAATTTTCCTTTCTTAGGTGTAGCTTGACCTCTTGTTCAGACTTAATTAAGATTTTGACAGTTTTGTTGTGTTCTTGTTTACAGGGCAGTTTGCATCCTGTCAGCAGTGCTGACTGCTCATTAACTGGATTTATTAAAATACTGTACTGGCTAAGCTGGGAGTAATAAACCTGGGCTGTCCAATTACTGATAAGGATCATCTCTTTTGGTTATGTCGCTACCAGTGAACAATCAAATCAGCTCATGGCCCTCAGTATTTGCAGCTTCTAAAAACAGAGCCGCAGAGACCAGAATGTAGGCTGCTGCACTCATCCTTCACAAAGTCTCATTATAATGTTATTTATTCTGAAGCAAAGGATTTAATTTTGCCTGCAGACAATGATGCCGATCCATTAAGGTTACTTATCTTTTACGATCCATTTATTTAACCTTTATGTTATAAACAGAACAGGTTATTGTTAGAATTTTAATCACCTTGTTTGACAATGGGCACGGACTGGTCTGATGGTTTCAACAATTCTTCCAGAACAGCCTCCAAGTCCCTCTCATGATCAGCGCACTGCAGGACTGTTCTGTTCAAGTTGTGCTCCCTATTCTGGCTCCTTGCTCTCATGCGATTTGTTGTATAATTGTCCACATTGAACTGTATTTTCCATCCGCTGGCCCAGCTTCATAAAAGGTAGGTACGGCATAGCATTATCATGTCCAGTGTGGTTTCCTGGACTAGTTTCGATCGTCTATGGTTGGGGAGTGAGAGTGTTGGAGAGGAATTTCCCCATTTTTTTCCCCCTAATTGACCTGGGTTTTAATCTATTTTTTTGCCTCTCTCAGGAGATCACATGGTTTAGGATGGGGTGGGGAGTGTATATATTGTGATGCACAAGGCTTTGCAGTTGTGTGGGGGCAGGCTGGATGGACCAAAATGTTTGTTCCTGTCCATCATTGTTCGTATGTACATAAGATCTAGATCCTCTTAATCTACCTCCATAGTTACTCACCTTTCAATTTCAGATGAACTTTTAATGACACTCCTGTAGCATTGCTCACTGAGAGTCAGGGGTTACATACCTACGTAGAAATACATAGAAGTTACAAGACGGAAACAGGCCATTCGGCCCAAGCAGTCCATGCCGGCCCCTCATTTCATCCCCTTCAACTACTAGAAACAGTCTGATTCTAGGTACCCTGTGCAATCCTTTCATAATTTTAAACACTTCTATCATGTCGCTCCAAAATCTGTATTGCTCTAACACAAAAAGGCCCCAATTTTTCAACTCTTTCCTGTATTTCCCCATCCCAGGCAGTATCCATGCTGGAAGGGTGAGAGTGCAAGAGAGCACAAGAGAGGTGCAAGTAGTTGTGAATGATTTAGAAAGAAGTTTATTAGAGATGAGCGCAGAGGCAGTGCAGTAAGTGTTTTTGATTCTTATCCACTGCAGACAGATGAATAAAGGAACAAAATGTGCCCCCTCACATTAGTGCCACTTAAATGCCAGGCAACAGGATGTCCCAAAGTGCTTCACAGCCAAAGAAGTATTTTCGAAGTCGTAACTGAGTGTCGGTGTTAAGTGCCATGTAATGACCATCTCAAACAAGAGAGAGCCCACCCATCTTCCCCTGACCTTCACGGGCACCACCATCACCCAATCCCCCACCATCAACACCTTGGGGCTCACCATTAACCTGACGCGTAACTGAAGCAGTCATATCAACACCGAGGCTACAACAGCAGGGAGACGCTGGGATTTTGCGACAAGTACTCACCTCCTGACCCCTCAAAGCCTCTCCACCATCTATAATGCTCAAGGCAGGAGTATGATGGAATAGTCACCTCTCGCCTGGATGAGGGTAGCCAGAGCAACACTCAAAACGGTCGACAACATCCAGGACAAAGTTTTCTTCATCAGTGCCCCTACTACTGGACTCAATATCCACTCCTTCCATCACTGTGGCTTCTGTATGTATAATCTACAGGATGCACTGCAACAACTTACTAAGGTTATCTCCATAGCATCTCCCTTCCCTGCAACATCTGCCATCCAGAAGGATAAGGGCAGTAATGTTGTAGGAACATCGGGTCCGTTCTGGGCGAAGGTATCGCGATGCGCTAACACCCCGCGCCCGACCGACCCTGGGCAGGCAAGGCGCAAGTTTGGTCCCAAGGGAGGACTTACCCGCATTCAGCCTTCCTTTCCGGGCCTTGCACGTGGAATCAATGCAATTCGCACTTTCCACCACCAGAGGGAACACCATCTCTTAAAGGGAGGATGTTTCTTAGAAATCTCTTAAAGGTAGCTGGTACCTGTTATTTGCTGAAAATAACAGTCTACTGTCTGCACGGAGTCTGAACAGAGATCAGACATCGCACACGTAAAACACAGATGCAGGTCCCATCCCTATGTTTACACACTGATTAGTAATGTTAAAACATTGAATAAAGGTTGCACACCACTAAATCCCACATCCTCCAATCTGCACGCCAGACCTCACCAATCTGCCGCTCTGAGTTGGTACCAGGCCTGTGAGAGTGCGTGCACCGAGGTTCTCTGCTGATGCACCAGAGGCCTTGGTGCAAGAGGTGGACAGAAGGATGGGGGGGTGTGGGGGTGTGGGGGTGGGGGGCGGGGGCAAGAGGCCCTCCAGACATATACTCAAAAGGCAGTGGGAGGCAGCGGGGACGAAGTCAATGCCAGGCGCACAGCATCATGAACACGGATGCAGTGCAGGAAGAAGTTCAATGCTTTGACATGAGTGGTCA
Source organism: Heptranchias perlo (assembly GCF_035084215.1). NCBI lineage: Eukaryota > Metazoa > Chordata > Chondrichthyes > Hexanchiformes > Hexanchidae > Heptranchias > Heptranchias perlo. The sequence goes on from NC_090358.1 coordinate 25,545,070, forward strand.
AGGTGAGTGAGGTGAACCGTCAAGTGGCATCTCCTACCAACTGCACCACGCACTACACCCCCATCACCCACATACCAACAAACTCTTTCCATCTATACTCAACTCTTCCAATCAGATGCTTCCTCTCACCCTTACACATTACCACTGTTTTAAGCCACCCACAACTCACAGGCCACACACACTGGCAGCTATTCAACCATGACAGGCACATCACCCAGGCACATGTCCCGCTTTCTTGCAGGAGAAGGTGGCACATATCAAGAGGCAGCAAGTGGCAGTGGCATTTAGCCCCTCACGCCTGTTGCACCATTCAATGAAATCATGATGGACCTGTGACCTAACTCTATATACCCGCCTTAGTCCCACATCCCTTAATACCCTTGATTTTCACACAAATCTATCAATCTCAGATTTAACATTCGCTAGTGAGCTATCATCAACTGCCGTCTGCAGAAGAGTGTTTCAAACATCTCCCACCCTGTGTAGAAGCATTTCCTAACTTCACTCCTGCTCTAGTATTCAAGTGTGGGAGATCTCGAGAAACAGTTACAAATGTCTGGGCAGCCAGAGGCAATAATCCAACCACTAACCTGTAAATCCTGCATGGTCCCTTTAAATAGCGCTGGTGGGGGGTCCACCAGGCACTCTAAGACACGTTCAGATGGTCGGGGTTAAGGCTGTGCGTTGAGTTGAGCGTTAGACACCATTTTGGGACTTATCACTTTAAATCAGCATTGCACACTGATTGAAGCCATTTTCTCCCCACTTTACATGATTCCAGCATTCGTTATCTGCACCTGCGCAAACTCCTATACCAAGATGGCGTCTGGCGCACGTCACGCAGGAAACGTGCGTGCGCATCCATGACGCCATTTTGGATGTCGGAGAGGCCGTGTAGCGTTGAAACAACGGGCGCTATACGGCCCAATTTAGTGCCCATCGGCTTCAAGAACCCCTCCAAGTTACGCACCATCTGACTTGGATCACCGATCCTTAATCACGGCTGGGTCAACATCCTGGAATTCCCCACCTAGCATCAATGCAGGAACATCATCACCACAAGGGCTGCAGTGGTTCAAGGAGAAGGCCCACCACCACCTTCTCAGGGCAAATAGAGATAGACAATAAATGCATCAAAGACATCCTCGATATATCTATGGGCAGTATGCAGACTGACACTGTAGATCTTCCCAGGACTAGCCTGGAAGGCATTTAAGAATTAAGGCTTACCGTGGCAGCCATTGACAGTGCTGCACCGATTTTACTTGCTTTGCAAAGGTCTTCTTGGAGCATCATTGCTGAACCTTGGCCTCCTTAGGCACATCTCTGCTGCCATCGCCTGTGTACCAGTGCGGCAAGACTTAACAGTTCACCAGGCATGCCACCTGACATCAATAGACCTCTCTTCTGCTCTTGCTGGTCCTCCTATGCCCAACTCCAGTGCCAATGGGGCACTGAATGGCATCTCCATCGTGGCAAAAGACCTAGAAATTGGGGGAAAAAAATTGAATATGGACTCAGTTAACTCCCTGCAGCCTCTCCCCTAAGGTCTACTGCACATGGGTGAAAATAATGCACCACCCTAGTGATGGGAATAGTGCCAGAGGACTGGAGGATTGCAAATGTTACACCTCTGTTCAAAAAAGTGGAGAGGGATAAACTCAGCAATTACAGGCCAGTCAGCCTAACGTCGGTGATTGAGAAACTTTTAGAGACAATAATCCGGGACAAAATTAATTGGCACTTGGAAAAGTGTGGGCTAATAAATGAAAGTCAGCATGGATTTGTTAAAGGAAAATCATGCTTGACTAACCTGATTGAGTTCTTTGATGAAGTAACGGAGAGGGTTGATGAGGGTAGTGCTGTTAATGCTATGTAAATGTGCTTTCAAAAGGCAATTGATAAAGTACCACATAATAGACCTGTTAGCAAAATTAAAGCCCATGGGATTAAAGGGACAGTGGCAGCATGGATATGGTGTATTTGGATTTTCAGAAGGCTTTTGATAAGGTCCCACACAGAAAGTTGGTGAACAAAAGTTAGAGCACATGGAATTGGGGGTAATATATTGGCAGGGATTGAGAATTGGTTAACAGACAGAAAACAGAGAGTAGGAATAAACGGGTCTTTTTCAGGTTGGCAGACTGTGACTAGTGGGGTACCGCAGGGATCGGTGCTTGGGCCCCAGCTATTCACAGTCTATATCAATGATTTGGATGAGGGAACCAAATGTAATATTTCCAAGTTTGCTGATGACACAAAACTAGGTGGGAATGTGAGTTGTGAGGAGGATGCAAAGAGGCTTCAAGGGGATATAGACAGGCTAAGTGAGTGGGCAAGAACATGGCAGATGGAATATAATGTGGAAAAATGTGAAGTTATCCACTTTTGGTAGGAAAATCAGAAATGCAGAGTTTTTTTTAAATGGTGAGAGATTGGGAAATGTTGATGTTCAAAGGGACCTGGGTGTCCTTGTACATGAGTCACCAAAAGCTAACATGCAGGTGCAGCAAGCAATTAGGAAGGCAAATGGTATGTGGGCCTTTATTACAAGAGGATTTGAGTACTGGAGTAAAGATGTCTTACTGCAATTATATAGGGCCTTGGTGAGACTGCACCTGGAGTATTGTGTACAATTTTGGTCTCCTTACCTAAGAAAGGATATACTTGCCATGGAGGGAGTGCAATGAAGGTTCACCAGACTGATTCCTGGGATGGTAGGATTGTCGTAAGAGGAGAGATTGAGTAGACTAGGCCTGTATTCTCTGGAGTTTAGAAGAATGAGAGGTGATCTCATTGAAACATACAAAATTCTTACAGGGCTCGACAGGGTAGATGCAGGGAGGTTTCCCCTGGCTTGAGAGTCTAGAACCAGGGGTCATAGTCTCAGAATAAGGAGTAAGCCATTTAGGACTGAGATGAGGAGAAATTTCTTCACTCAGAGGGTGGTGAATCTTTGGAAATCTCTACCCCAGAGGGCTGTTGAGGCTCAGTCATTGAGTACATTCAAAACAGAGATTGATAGATTTCTAGATATTAAAGGCATCAAGGGATATGGGGATAGTGCAGGAAAATGGCGTTGAGGTAGAAGATCAGCCATGATCTTGTTGAATGGTGGAGCAGGCTCGAGGGGCCGAATGGCCTACTCCTGCTCATATTTCTTATGTTCTTATGTTAAAATTGGCTAGGGGACAGAAAGCAGAGACTAGCGGTGAACGGTTGTTTTTTCAGACTGGAGGGAAGTATTAGGATCACTGTTTTTTTTTTATATATATATATATATATATATATATATATATAAATGACCCGGACTTGGGTATAGAGGGTATAATTTCAAAGTTTGCCGATGACACAAAACTCAGAAATGTAACAAACTATGTGAAGGACATGAACAGACTTAAGGACATGGACAGACTGGTGAAATCGGCAGACACGTGGCAGATGAAATTTAATACAAAGAAGTGTGAAGTGATACATTTTGGTAGGAAAAATTAGAACAGGCAATATAAACTAAATGGTACAATTTTAAACAGCGTGCAGGAACAGAGACTTGGGAGTGTGTGTACACAAATCTTTGAAGGTGGCAGGACAAGTTGAGAAGGCTGTTAAAAAAGCACATGGGGTCCTTGGCTTTATTAATAGAGGCATAGAGTACAAAAGCAAGGAAGTTATGCTAAACCTTTATAAAACACTGGTTAGGCCTCAGCTGGACTATTGTGTTCAATTCTGGCCACCACACTTTAGGAAGGATGTCAAGGCCTTGAAGAGGGTGCAGAGGAGATTTACTAGAATGGTACCAGGGATGAGGGACTTCAATTATGTGGATAGACTGGAGAAGCTGGGGTTGTTCTTAGAGCAGAGAAGGTTAATAGGAGATTTGATAGAGGTGTTCAAAATCAAGAACGATTTTAATAGAATGAATAAGGAAAAATTGTTTCCAGTGGTCGAAGGGTCGGTAACCAGAGGACACAGATTTAAGGTGACTTAAACACAGCTATTGTTATGATCTGGAATGCACTGCCTGAAAGGGAGGTGGAAACAGATTCAATAGTAACTTTCAAAAGGGAATTTGATAAATACTTGAAGGGAAACATTTTACAGGGCTGTGGGGAAAGAGCAGACGAGTGGGACTAATTGGATAGCTCTTTCAAAGAGCCGCCACAGGCATGGTGGGCTGAATGGCCTCCTTCTGTGCTGTACCATATTATGATACCGTGTGTCGCTGCAGCAATATGGTGGGAGTTACCCTTAAATACCCAATAAGGCACCAAACTGATTGCATTAGAAGGTGCAGTCCACCTTCAGGCTTCAGCAGTATTGCTCATGTTGGGGAAAGCGAGGGACGGAGGCATCGGGACTTAAATGTGCGTGTGAACTTTGGATGAGAGCAGAATCTGGTTCCGCTGTGAAGCTGACCCCAGGATCAAATAACCAGCCAACGATTATTGTCCAGGCTCACATGCAAAAGTTGGCCATCTTGATGACGTACCAGAGGGCAGCAGACAAAGGAACTGTACCCAGCCTACATGAGCAAGGCAAGATAACGGGAAGGGATTTTTTTTAAAAACACTTATCACAAACAAATAGTAACCTGGATATACTAACTATTCTACTTATAAAGTGCATATGGACAGATTATTTGAATTAGATAAATTGGGGAGAATGAGGGGACATGCGTATAAGTTACGTAAGCATAGAATGAGGTGAGATGTCAGAAGGTATTTCTTTTTCCAGAGGGTCATTGACCTTTTGAATAAGTTGCCGGCTCATTCAGTGGGTGCAGAGTCACTACGACCAATTAAAGGAAGCTTGATGAGTTCCTGGAGGAGGCTGTAGGAAAGGTAGGTGGGATGTTGGGTAATCTACCTGGTGGTCACTCTGATCTCTTGGAACTCATTTTTTTATTTTTTATTATTCATTCTTTGGATGCGGGCATCACTGGCAAGGCCGGCATTTATTGCCCATCCCTAGTTGCCCCTTGAGAAGGTGGTGGTGAGCCGCCTTCTTGAACCGCTGCAGTCCGTGTGGTGAAGGTTCTCCCACAGTGCTGTTAGGTAGGGAGTTCTAGGGTTTTGACCCGGTGATAATGAAGGAACAGCAATTATATGTCCAAGTCAGGACGGTGTGTGACTTGGAGGGCAACTTGGAGCTGATGGTGTTCCCATGCACCTCCTGCCCTTGTCCTTCTAGATGTTAGAGGTCGCGGGATTGAGAGGTTTTGATCTCCTACAATAGGTCAGGGAGGAATTTCCCAGAATTCTTTTTCCTGAATTGGCCCAGGTGTTTTTTAATTCTGTTTTTTGTTGCCTCTCCGAGGAGATCAGATTGCTGTTGGAGGGTGGGAAACACTGAGGGTCCTGGTGCTTAGTTGCAGCGTAAGTGAATGGGACAGCTTCAATGGTCCAGCTGGTCTTTTTCTGTCCATCCCTTTCGCATGTCCCTCTGGTGTCACCCCTACATAACAATCATAGAATATAGCTGGTGCCTACCCCCACCAAATTCAGTTACTTCCCCTCCTTGTGCCATGAGGAAGCATTTATGGTGATCTATGGACAGCATCCCCTTCAGATAAATTTGCCCAGATGAATTAATACATTAGATCAATGACTTTCTCCAAGGTTAAGCTTCACGATTTGTATGTGGAACAGTATTGGAATGCTTCGCATAATCACTGACCCTCATTCTATTCTAATGTTCTATCATCATTTGCAGCACAGATACCATCGCCATCCTTCTGGAAGTTCAAGGTTTGCAATATTTCTACCTTGTTCTGCTCATTAATTTCCTCTTTTGAAATTATGCGAGTTGAATAATGTGCGGAAGTGGCGGAATGCTCAGAATTCAGGTTTGTTTTGTGTCCTCTTAAGATCGGGACCCCCCAGGGCCTGTCAGATCGCGGGAAGGGCTGAGTCAATAATAATCCGCTTATTATTTTGTTTCATTTCATTGAATTTTCTTTTCCCACCATTTCCATTTTAAAATGCAATTATTTCTGATCTGTCATGTAACACAATCCTGATGTAAACAGTTTAAAAAAAATTCTAGTCCTTCTTTGCTAAGTGTACGTTCCATTATTGTATTGCTTTACACAGTCCCAACTCCTCCGGCTTGTGCTGAACACACCAGTTTGTGGAAATATTTTCGTTCAACTTTATTTGGTTTTGTTTCCCTTTTCAAAACTTCAAACATTTTGAAAAAATGATCAAGGTTTCTAGATGCACAATGGACAAATTCCATGATTCGGCATTCCCGATGGGAACATCTTGGGAATAGTTACCGGAACTGCCTACTAATGGTGGATAGTTAGCTTGCGGTGTCGGCCATGGCTCGCCTCAGAATTAGAAGGTTGTGGATTTAAATCCCACTCCAGAGACTTAAGCACAAAATCAAGACTGACACTCTGGTACAGTACCGAGGGAGTGCTGCACTGTCAGAGGTGCCGTCTTTCAGATGACATGTTAAACCGAGACTCCGTCCGACCTCTCAGGTGGACGTAAAAGATCCCCTCGCACTATTTTGAAGAAGAGCAGGGGAGTTCTCCTGGCTGATATTTATCCCTCAACCAACACCTAAAAACAGATTATCTGGTCACTCCCTCATTGCTGTTTGTGGGAGCTTGCTGTGCGCAAACTGGCACCACATTTCCTACATTGCAACAGTACACTTCAAAAGCACTTAATTGGCTGTAAAGCTCTTTGGGACGTCCTGAGGATGTGAAAGGCGCCATATAAATGCAAGTCTTTCTTTTCTTTCCGAGGCAAGAGTGAAACAAGGCTCACCCATTTGTGAATGGATTTTATTTTCTTCTCCCACTGAACGTTCGACATAGATTTCATCGTCTGATTTTGAAAACAGAACTAAAATGGCGGTTTCCCGAGGCTTTTTACACGAGGTGATTCTGTGATCTGGCATTCCCAGCGCTCCTGAATTTCCGAGATGCACTCACAGGGAATGCTGCTCGCTGATGGACATTTTACATCCTTGCCACAAAAGTGGACTGAATCTCCGCAGCAAAATAATGGTTTCACGGAATTTCCAACCCCAAAGTAGAATTTTTAACTTGTGCCTGTTATCATATTGTGAGCTCAAATCCCACCATGGCAGTTTGAGAGACAGAATTCAGTTTTTAAAAAATCTGGAAATAAAAAGCTGGTATCAGTAAAAGTGACTGTCGGATTGTTGTAAAAACCCAACTAGTTCACTAACGTCCTATAGGGCAGGAAACCTGCTGTCCTTACCCAGTCTGGCCTATATGTGACTCCTGTCCCACACAACCATGGTTAACTCTTAACTGCCCTCTGAAGTGGCCTAGCAAGCCACTCAGTTGTATCAAACAGTTACACAGCAATTCAAGAAGGAGGCCCACCAAAACCCTCTCAGGGCAACTAGGGATGGGCAATAAATACAGCCTTGCCAACGACACCCACCTCCAGAGAATGAATTTTGTATAAGGGGTAGATTTTATTACATAGAATCTACAGGACAGGAACAGACCATTTGGCTCAACTGGTCTATGCTGGTGCTTATACTCTACACAAGACTCCTCCCATTTTAATTACCTCTTCCCACCCTGCCCCCATGAATGAACACTCCCATCGCAGAGCTTTAAGTGACACAAATCAGGGGCAGTCACAGAGGTCAGGGTTCTCAGCCTGATTTTCCACAATGGATGAAAAATTATGTGGATACACTGACCTCTATCCCGAAATTCCCAACAAACACTTCTTCGCAAAGTGCTAGGCTGGGAATGATAATTTGTAAAAAAAATCTACCACTACCTGCATTAATGCAGCAAGAATTACTGTGCCAACACAACAGATGTTGGATAGGTCGGGTTACAACTGCCTCAACAGAGCAGCGACCGATGTCACATAGGTCTTTTTTTTTATTCGTTCATGGGATGTGGGCATCGCTGGCAAGGCCAGCATTTATTGCCCATCCCAAATTGCCCTTGAGAAGGTGGTGGTGAGCTGCTGCCTTGAACCGCTGCAGTCCGTGTGGTGAAGGTTCTCCCACAGTGCTGTTAGGAAGGGAGCTCCAGGATTTTGACCCAGCGACGATGAAGGAACGGCGATATTTTTCCAAGTCAGGATGGTGTGTGACTTGGAGGGGAACGTGCAGGTGGTGTTGTTCCCATGTACCTGCTGCTCTTGGCCTTCTAGTTGGTAGAGGACGTGGGTTTGGGAGGTGCTGTCGAAGAAGCTTTGGTGAGTTGCTGCAGTGCATCCTGTGGATGGTACACACTGCAGCCACGGTGCGCCGGTGGTGAAGGGAGTGGATTTTTAGGGTAGTCGGTGGGGTGCCAATCAAGCGGGCTGCTTTGTCCTGGATGGTGTCGAGCTTCTTGAGTGTTGCTGAAGCTGCACTCATCCAGGCAAGTGGAGAGAATTCCATCACACTCCTAACTTGTGCCTTGTAGATGGTGGAAAGGCTTTGGAGAGTCAGGAGGTGAGTCACTCGCAGCAGAAAGCCAGCCTCTGACCTGCTCTTGTAGCCACACTATTTATGTGGCTGGTCCAGTTAAGTTTCTGGTCAATGGTGACCCCCAGGATGTTGATGGTGGGGGATTCAGCGGGAGGTGGTTAGATTCTCTCTTGTTGGAGATGGTCATTGCCTGGCACTTGTCTGGCGCAAATGTTAATTGCCACTTATCAGCCCAAGCCTGGATGTTGTCCAGGTCTTGCTGCATGCGGGTTCGGACTGCTTCATTATCTGAGGGGTTACGAATGGAACTGAACACTGTGCAATCATCAGCAAACATCCCCATTTCTGACCTTATGATGGAGGGAAGGTCATTGATGAAGCAGCTGAAGGTGGTTGAGCCTATGACACTGCCCTGAGGAACTCCTGCAGCAATACCCTGGGACTGAAATGATTGGCCTCCAACAACCACTACCATCTTCCTTTGTGCTAGGTATGACTCCAGCCACTGGAGAGTTTTCCCCGATTCCCATTGATTTCAATTTTACTAGGGCTCCTTGGTGCCACACTCGGTCAAATGCTGCCTTGATATCAAGGGCAGTCACTCTCACCTCACCTCTGGAATTCAGCTCTTTTGTCCATGTTTTGATCAAGGCTGTAATGAGGTCTGGAGCCAAGTGGTCCTGGCGGAACCCAAACTGAGCATCGGTGAGCAGGTTATTGGTGAGTAAATGCCGCTTGATAGCACTGTCGACGACACCGTCCATCACTTTGCTGACTTTTGACAGTAGACTGATGGGGCGGTAATTGGCCGGATTGGATTTGTCCTGCATTTTGTGGACAGGACACACCTTGGCAGTTTTCCACTTTGTTGGGTAGATGCCAGTGTAGTAGCTGTACTGGAACAGCTTGGCTAGAGGTACGGCTAGTTCTGGAGCACAAGTCTTCAGTACTACAGCCGGGATGTTGTCGGGGCCCATAGTCTTTGCTGTATCCAGTGCACTCAGCCGTTTCTTTATATCACATGGACTAAGGTGGGCCAGCCACCACGGCCGTCAGCCATGCTCTGGGGAAGCAGGCCTCAGAACACAACCCACACCCTCCACTGTCCCCGCTCCCTAAATATCGGCAGGGAACAGGAGCAGAGCACTGGAGCAAGCAGAACTCCCATTCTCCCAACATTGTCTCCGGACCACATGAGGTCTCATGGCATCAAGACAAACAAGGGCATGGAAACCTCCTGCTGATTACCACCTACTGTCCTCCCTCAGCTGATGAATCAGTCTTCCTCCATGTTGAGCATCACTTGGAGGAAGCACTGAGGGTAGCAAGGGCACAGAATGTTCTCTGGGTGGGGGACTGCAATGTTCATCACCAAGAGTGGCTCGGTAGCACCACTACTGACCAAGCTACCAGAGTGGGCCTGCGGCAGGTGGTGAGCGAACCAACACAAGGGAAAACCCTACTTGACCTCATCCTCACCAATCTACCTGTCGCATCTACTTGACAGTATTGGTAGGAGTGACCATCGCACAGTCCTTGTGGAGACGAAGTCCCGTCTTCGCACTGAGGACACCATCCAACGTGTTGTGTGGCACTACCACCGTGCTAAATGGGATAGATTCAGAACAGATCTAGCAGCTCAAAACTGGGCATCCATGAGGCGCTGTGGGCCATCAGCAGCAGCAGAATTGTATTCCAGCACAATCTGTAACCTCATGGCCCGGCATATTCCTCACTCTACCATTACCAACAAGCCAGGGGATCAACCCTGGTTCAATGAGGAGTGTAGAAGAGCATGCCAGGAGCAGCACCAGGCGTACCTAAAAATGAGGTGCCAACCTGGTGAAGCTACAACACAGGGCTACATGCATACTAAACAGCGGAAGCAGAATGCTATGGACAGAGCTAAGCGATCCCACAACCAACGGATCAGAACAAAGCTCTGCAGTCCTGCCACATCCAGTCGTGAATGGTGGTGGACAATTAAACAACTAACGGGAGGAGGAGGCTCCATGAACATCCCCATCCTCAATGATGGCAGAGCCCAGCACGTGAGTGCAAAAGACAAGGCTGAAGCGTTTGCAACCATCTTCAGCCAGAAGTGCTGAGTGGATAATCCATCTCAGCCTCCTCCCGATATCCCCACCATCACGGAAGCCAGTCTTCAGTCAATTCGATTCACTCCACTTGATATAAAGAAACGGCTGAGTGCACTGGATACAGCAAAGGCTATGGGCCCCGACAACATTCCAGCTGTAGTGCTGAAGACTTGTGCTCCAGAACTAGCCGTAACTCTAGCCACGCTGTTCCAGTACAGCTACAACACTGACATCTACCCGCCAATGTGGAAAATTGCCCAGGTATGTCCTGTCCACAAAATGCAGGACAAATCCAATCCGGCAATTTACCGCCCCGTCAGTCTACTCTCAATCATCAGCAAAGTGATGGAAGGTGTCGTCGACAGTGCTATCAAGTGGCACTTACTCACCAATAACCTGCTCACTGATGCTCAGTTTGGGTTCCACCAGGACCATTCAGCTCCAGACCTCATTACATGATTGGTCCAAACATGGACAAAAGAGCTGAATTCCAGAGGTGAGGTGAGAGTGACTGCCCTTGACATCAAGGCAGCATTTGACCGAGTGTGGCACCAAGGAGCCCTAGTAAAATTGAAGTCAATGGGAATCAGAGGGAAAACTCTCCAGTGGCTGGAGTCATACCTAGCACAAAGGAAGATGGTCGTGGTTGCTGGAGGCCAATCATCTCAGCCCCAGGACATTGCTGCAGGAGTTCCTCAGGGCAGTGTCCTAGGCCCAACCATCTTCAGCTGCTTCATCAATGACCTTCCCTCCATCATAAGGCCAGGCGTGGGGATGTTCACTGATGATTGCACAGTGTTCAGTTCCTTTCACAACCCGTCAGATAATGAAGCAGTCCTTGCCCACATGCAGCAAGACCTGGACAACATCCAGGCTTGAGCTGATAAGTAGCATGTAGCATTCACTCCAACAAAAGAGAGTCTAACCCTCCCCTTGACATTCAACAGCATTCCCACTATCAACATCCTGAGGATCACCATTGACCAGAAACTTAACTGGACCAGTCACATAAATACTGTGGCTACAAGAGCAGGTCAGAGGCTGGGTATTCTGTGACGAGTGACTCACCTCCTGACTCTCCAAAGCCTTTCCGCCATCTACAAAGCACAAGTCAGGAGTGTGATGGAATTCTCTCCACCTGCCTGGATAATTGCAGCTCCAACAACACTCAAGAAGCTCGACAGCATCCAAAGCAGCCCACTTGATTGGCACCCCATCCACCACCTTAAACATTCACTCCCTTCACCACCGGCGCACCATGGCTGCAGTGTGTACCATCCACAGGATGCACTGCAGCAACTCGCCAAGGCTTCTTCGACAGCACTTCCCAAACCCACGACCTCTACCACCTAGAAGGACAAGGGCAGCAGGCGCATGGAACAACACCACCTGCACGTTCCCCTCCAAGTCACACGCCATCCCGACTTGGAAATATATCGCCGTTCCTTCATCGTCGCTGGGTCAAAATCCTGGAACTCCCTTCCTAACAGCACTGTGGGAGAACAGTCACCACACGGACTGCAGTGGTTCAAGTAAGTGGCTCACCACCACCTTCTCAAGGGCAATTAATGATGGGCAATAAATGCCGGCCTCGCCAGCGACGCCCACATCCCATGAATGAGAAAAAAACATTGCACTGAGATTCCATCAAAGTGGAAAATCCCATCCATCCTTTTTGCTCTTACACATCTTCAAGCAGTGCCCGTAAGTCTGTAAAAAGTTACACTAATTGGAATGTTTATTGGCATGAATCATGGGCTATATTTGTATCATTTTAAGTTTTTAACTTCTAGTAGGTTTCCAGCAGTTTACCCGCCCCAGCAGCAGGAGGCCACGGCAATTTTAACCACCGGGCATCAGTACCATGCTGCCCAGTCCACTGCCCGGCCAAAACCAGTGAGAAATGAGTTGGAAGTGTCTGCCGGCCTCATGAAAATCACACAGTCTTGGGCCATGGAACGCAGGGGGGAGTAGATTTAAAAGTGGGGCAGATAAAAGTCCCACAACACTCGAGAGATGTGTACTGGAACATAGGATCATAGGAACAGGAGTCGGCCATTCAGCCACTCGAGACTGTTCCACCATTCAATTAGATCATGGCTGATCTGTACCTCAACTCCATTTACCCGCCCTAGCTCCATATCACCTGATACCCTCACCCAACAAAAACGAACAGCATTTGAACATGTAACACCGAGATTATTCTGGTGGGTCAGAAAGTTTCAAAGCAGAGTATTTGTAATAGAAAAATGAGAAATTATCGTGAACGAGGCTTTGAAATGTGGATTTTTAATCATCTGTTGCTTTGTTTAAAAATTTCCTTCATGTTTGTGCACTCTTATTTGTTTTTTATTCTTGTTATTTTCATTTCTGCTGATGTGAGAGGTGTCAGTGAGGGGCCTCTGTTTTTTTGTGGCTGGTGCAGTTTTTCACTGATTGAATCAAAGGAGATGATTCCAGCAGCCCGATTGTTTCCGAGTGAGTTTCACTCATTATCGAAAGGCTGGGATTTGTGAGGAGTTATCAGAGGTCTCCGTTTACAGGTAATACATTCCAAATCAGAGCTGCCGCAAATCAGAAACATCCCTCAAATCATAGCAATACTGCAAATCGCATCTTAAAGTCAGCCAGTTTTGCATTAATTTCACGCACGGAATTCGAAATCACACAGATGGTGATCTCCAGACCGTAAGTAACTAAATCATCAAAATAAAATGTGAATAAAAATGTTCAGGGATGGAATGCAAATATGAAAAAGAAAGAAAGATTGCACCTTTCACAACCCCAAGATGTCCCAAAACGCTTTACAGCCCATGAAGTACTTTTGATGTGCAGTCATTGTTGTAATGTAGGAAATGCAGCAGCCAATTTGCGCACAGCAAGGTCCCACAAACAGTAATGTGATAATAACAAGATCATCTGTTTGTTTAGTGATGTTAGTTGAGGAACTCCAGCAGCGATGTCCCGGGGCTGGGATGAGTGGCCCGTTATGCGCTGCCGCCCCATGACGAATTTCCACCCCTTTATGGCAGGAGCGGAACCTCGCCGTTTCAGGGCTTGACTTCATCTCTTACGGCTTGTGTTTTTACCAGAGCGAGGGAAATGGAAGCCGGAGGCAGGAACCTCAGCGACCCGTGGACACCCAAGGCCTGCCTGATGAAATTTTCCGGAGGGCTTGTAAATAGACGCACAGCACACCCACCTGTTTCGGGCACTAGGCTGTTTAAATATGTGAGTCGGGGTCTGATGGCATTGTCGGGCTCAGCTGCAATTTAGAAGTGAAAATGGGCAGAGTGTGAGCAGCCCAACCAAGGGACTGATAAAGGCCGCTCCACAAAAGGGGCCCAAACCTCATTTCCTTCCTATATTAGAACAGTGACTACACTTCAAAAAGTTCTTCATTGGCTGTAACGCGCTTTGGAACGTCCTGCGGTCATGAGGAGCGCTGTATAAATATGAGTACTTCCTTTCTTTCTTTTACTATTGGGGGCAGGAGGAGTAGGAGTGCCCCTCCTGACTCCGCAAAGATACTGCCCCTGCCCCAGGATCGGCACCCTTTGCCCCCAGGTTTGATCGCCCGATTGACGTGGTGTAGGAGCCAGCCGGTTCTGCACCCTCCCACAGCCGGTGAGCTGCAGCGAGACAATGGCTGCATTCCAACGAAACCCAAACTGAAAGTGGTTCGCGATCAGCGGCCCGGTTCTTCTCCACACTTCGCCGGTGGGCTGTCATGTCACTCAGGCTCTATCACAGCGAGGTCCGAGGCGGAATATCAGGGATATCACCATTCTGGCAGAGGGTCTTTACTCGAGAGCCCAATAATGGGTGTTCCCGAATTTCTAGGCCCATCTGTTTTACTTGTTCTTACTTGAATTCTGGAGACAATGCCAGCAATGGGAGTAACACCAGTAGTGGGAGTAACACCAGTAATGGGAGTAATGTTAGCAATGGGAGTAACACCAATAATGGCAGTAATGTTAGCAATGGGACTAATACAAGCAATGGGAGTAACACCAGTAATGGGAGTAATGTTAGCTCTGAGAGTAATGTTAGCAATGGGACTAACACTGGTGATAGGAGTGACACCAGCAATGGGGGTAATGCCAACAATGGAAATAACGCCAGCAATGCAAGTGACATCAGCAAGAGGAGTAATGCCAGCAAGAGGAGAAGAGGAGTAATGCCAGCAATAGGAGTAACACCAGCAATGAGTGTAGCACTAACTATGAGAGTTAATGTTAGCATTGAGAGTAACATCAGCAATGTCATGAATGAATGACTGGGTGCACCTGACACAGCAAAGCCTATGGGTCCCAACAACAACCCGGCTGTAGTGCTGAAGACTTGTGCTCCAGAACTAGCTGCATTCTTAGCCAAGCTGTTCCAGTACAGCCACAACACTGGCATTTACCTGACAATGTGGAAAATTGCTCAGGTATGTCCTGTCCACAAAAAGCAAGACAAATCCAATCCGGCCAATTACCGCCCCATCAGTCTACTCTCAATCATCAGCAAAGTGATGGAAGGTGTCATCGACAGTGTTATCAGGTGGCACTTACTCACCAATAACCTGCTCACCGATGCTCAGTTTGGGTTCTGTCAGAACCACTCGGCTCCAGACCTCATTACAGCCTTGGTCCAAACATGGACAAAAGAGCTATTTCCAGAGGTGAGATGAGAGTGACTGCCCTTGACATCATGGCAGCATTTGAATGAGTGTGGTTCGAAGGAGTCCTAGTAACTAGGACTCCTTGGAACCACACTCATTAAAATGCTGCCATGATGTCAACGGGGATTGGGGAAAACCCTCCAGTGGCTGGAGTGGTATCTGGAACAAAGGAAGATGGTTGTGGCTGTTGGAGGCCAATCATCTCAGCCCCAGGATATCCCTGCAGGAGTTCCTCAGGGCAGCGTCCGAGGCCAAAATATCTTCAGCTGTTTCATCAATGACCTTCCCTCCACCATAAGGTCAGAAATGAGGCTGTTTGCTGATGATTGCACAGTGTTCGGTACCATTCACAACCCCTCAGATAATGAAGCAGTCCATGCCTGCATGCAGCAAGACCCCAACAACATTCAGGCTTGAACTGATAAATGGCAAGTAACATTCGCACCAGACAAGTGCCAGGCAATGACCATCTCCAACAAGAAAGAGCCTAACCACCTCCCCTTCAATGGCATTGCCATCACCGAGTTCCCCACCATCAAAATCCTGGGGATCAACATTGAACAGAAACTCAACTGGAGCAAGCACATAAATGCCGTGGCTGCAAGAGCAGGTCAGAGGCTGGATATTCTTCAGTGAGTGGCTCACCTCCTTCCTCTTCAAAGCCTCCTCACTGCCAACAAGGTATAAGTCAGGAGTGTGATGGAATATGCTACATTAATACTCAAGAAGCTCGATAACATCCAGGACAATCAGTCCACTTGATTGGCACCACATCCAGCAGCTTAAACATCCACTCCCTCCACCATGACTGCAGTGCGTGCTGTCTACAGGATGCCCTGCATCAACTCACCCAGGCTTCTTCGGCAGCACCTCACAAACCCGTGACCTCCACCACCTAAAAGGACCAGGGCAGCAGGCGTATGAGAACACCATCACTTCCAAGTTCCCTTCCAAGTCACACACCATCCTGACTTGGACATATATCGGCCGTTCCTTCAACGTCACTGAATCAAAATTCTGGAACTCCCTACCCAACAGCACTATGGGAGCACCTTCACCACACGGACTGCAGTGGTTCAAGAAGAAGGCCCACCACCACCTTCTCAAGGGCAACGAGGGATGGGCAATAAATGCCAGCTTTGCCAGCAACGCCCACATCCTGAGAATTAATTTTAAAAATGGGAATAATACCAGCCATCAGTAAAGACAGAAATGGGAGTAACGCCAGCAATAGGAGTTACGCCAGCAATGAGATTAACGCCTGCAGTGGGAGTAACGCCTGCCACGGGAGTAACGCCTGCCACGGGAGTAACGCCTGCCACGGGAGTAACGCCTGCCACGGGAGTAACGCCTGCCACGGGAGTAACGCCTGCCACGGGAGTAACGCCTGCCATGATCGGCATTCTTGGTGTGTTGTTTTGCATTGCTCTTAACGCGAGCGTATGTGAGAATGACAGAGATATAATATTGTTACAGCACGTGAATGAGTCATGCCCTTTCAGCTTACGTGATTCAGCAACTCTTATACAGCAACACACCATACGGCAACACACAGTGAAAAGATAGCAGCTATTCCCATGTAGCGACTGTAATGCACTCTTACATTTATGAGTGAATCCAAAGAATAGTGAAGTGCTTTTTTGGTGGATGATAATGATTTCACACTCCAGATGGTTCATCACTTGGCCTCAGCAGGTTCTCATACTAAAGAAACCAACATATTAAATGTTAATGGCATCTGTTAGGTCAGACAGCAAAAGGTTTTAATTTACTGTAGTGCCTCCAACTATTAATCAAGTTATGGTTTTTACAGTGTGAAGCATCAGTGTACACTGTAAGCTGAAATTAAGTCATAAAAGTGTAGGCATTAAGCAGAAATTCAGTCACAGAGATCCTATATTTCAGCTGGAGACTGAATTGCCAAATAATGACAGTAAGAATGGTGTTATACTATAGATACTAGTCTCAGACCTGTACCTGCATAGTGTGATGTGTAGCTGAGTTATACTGCCAGTAGCACTTTGTTGTACCTGGCATTCAGTTAAGCCAAAAAGCAGGGCTCTGTTTCCCTGCTGCCTAATGCAGAGGGAAGTTTGAAGGTGGACAATGTGTTAAATGAGAAAGAGATCTTGGGATCTTAGTGGACAGTTCACTAAAACCATCAACACAGTGTTCCCAGCGTGTTAGAAAAGCCAACAGAATGTTGGGATGCATGGCAAGGTGCACGTGGAATTGGAGGTAACCTTAGGACATGGGTTGATAATTGGTAGTGAGGTAGGAGACGGAGAGTAAGGAAAAAGGGAATGTTCTCTGATTGGCGGAATGTGACCAGTGGCATTCCACTGATCTGTACTGGGGCCTCAGACTTTCACCGTTTATATCGACTTGGATAAAGGATTAGAGAGTTGCATATCCAAATTTGCAGATGACGTTAAGTTAGGAGAAACAGTAAGTTGTATAAATGGGAGCAGGAAGTTACAGAGGGACATAGACAGATTAAATGAGTGGGTATAACTGTGGCAGATGGAGTTAAAGGCAGATGAGGAAGTGTGAGGCAATCCACTTTAGATCCAAAAAAGACAAACCGGAATATTGTCTTAATGGTGAGAGACTAGAAACAATGGAGGAGCAAAGGGATTTACGTGTCCAGGTACACAAATCACTAAAAGCTAATGCAGAGGTACAAAAAGTAATCAAAAAAGCTAGTGGAATGTTGGCCTTTATCTCAAGAGGGCTGGAATACAATGGGGAGGAAGTGATGCTTCAGATCTACACAGCCTTGATCAGATCCCATCTGGAGTACAGTTCTGGGCATCACACCTCAGGAAGGATATTACTGGCCTTGGAGGGGGTACAGCGCAGATTTACCAGAATGATACCGGGTTGTAAAGGGTTAAATTTGAGGACAAGTTGCATAAACTTGAGTTGTATTCCCTTGAATTTAGAAGATTGAGGGATGATCTAATCAAGGTCTTTAAAATGATAAAAGGAGTTAATAGGGTAGATACAGAGAAAGCATTTCCTCTGATGGAAGAATCCAGAACAAAGGGGCACAATCTTAAAATTAGAGCCAGGCCATTCAAGAGTGAAATCAGGAAGTAGTTTTTCACACAAAGGGTATTGGGAATCTGGAATTCTCTCCCCCAGAAGGCTGTGGATGCTGGGTCAGTTGAAAGCTGACTATAAATTAAGCATTTAGAACAGTTTAGCAGACTAGCTAGACATACATGGACTAAGCATGGGCCAGCAGTAAATGTGGAACAAGTTAACAGGGGAAATTTTGTGGTAGACGTACTGTTGGAATCTGTAAATAAAAAATGGCTAAGTTAGGATAACTTGACATGAGCAGAAAGCATCATGGGTAAATGAAGTTAGCCTAGCTGAATACACCCAGCTTTCTGTACTCAGCACGGATCGCTGCGGACACAGAAAGGAACATCCTTGAGCAGTTCAGGCGGGGAGAGATAAGATAAGATGTCCCTCTCTTGATGATTGCCATTTGGAATTGTGACAGTAGGACCCGCACGGGCAAGCTCATTGCAAGCATAGGTATCACTGGGCATATCGGAAGCATATCTGGTAGGATTTCCAGGGAAGCCCGGGAACACCCCCAAATATGTCCGGAAACCACTGTCGGGATACGGGAAGGAGAGGGAGGGCAGCAGAAGAAGAGCCTGCCTCCCCCTTTGATCAGAGTTTTCTGTGGGTGATCTGAAGGGCAGGAACGTAGCTCAACCTCAGGTCCCACTGGTGGGCTGGTGTCTGAATTCCGCCCCAGTAAGGAACAGCATCGTCTTTTGTGCTGAATTAATTTAGATCCAAAGGTTTAGAAATGTTTCTACTTTAACATTGCTAATGCCTTTGCAAGGCTATGATGAGATCAGTATATTTTCAATCAATACAAATATGGTGAGCACAATGTTAGAGCAGTAGCACCTTTTTCCTGTTTTCAGTGAATGTGTGTAATGTTCAACGAACACAAATTAAATGATGAGCCCACACCACTTAAAGGGTGCAATAAAGTGCAGGGTGTGATAGCTCACAAAACATTAAAACACAACCTGTAGAACCAAAGAACTAGTAGTATCAGGCCAAGGTAAATAGAACATTTATTTTTGCTTCCTTCCTTTTGATTTTTCTCTCCGTGTTTTAACTTCCCCTTGATCTGCATAAGCCAAGAGTTTGAGCAAAACTCACTCCCAGGCCATTATAGAGTGGGATCATGCTGTGCAATATTAGCACACAAATTCTTAACACCTTGGTATGAAATTAATTTGCTCACTGTTTTGGATGGCGGAGTTAACCCTGAAAGAGGTAATGCCCATGAATGCATTAAAAGAAAGAAAAAAAGATTTGCATTTATATAGCGCCTTTCACAAGTACAGGATGTCCTAAAGTCCTTACAGCCAATGATGTACTTTTTTTTAAAATGTAGTAATGTAGGAAACACGGCAGCCAGGTACTTGCATGGTCCCACAAATAAATGACCAGATCATCCATTTTAGGTGTTGGTTGAGGGATAAATGTTGGCCAGAACACCAGGGGGTCTCTCCTGCTCTCAGGACCTAGATTGATTTTTTTTTCTTTTATTCATTCACGGGATGTGGGCGTCGCTGGCGAGGCCGGCATTTATTGCCCATCCCTAATTGCCCTCGAGAAGGTGGTGGTGAGCATCGCTGCAGTCCGTGTGGACTGCATCTCATCCGAAAGACGGCACCTCAGACAGTGCAGCACTCCCTCAATACTGCACTGAAGAGTCAGCCTAAATTTTGTGTTCAAGTCTCTGGAGCTGGACTCAAAACCACAAGCTTCTGACTCAGTGGCAAGAGAGCTACCACTGAGCCATGGCTGACACCTTAAACAGTCATACTGTAATGATCACAGAGAACTCTTTCACCCCACATTCTTTTGCTCTGGATTCAAGCACTGATTTCCCCATAATTACTAAAAGGACACAATTCTCGTTCCCAGATCAAAGCATCAAAAGCTGTAAACAACAGACTGATTTACAGTCTGGTAACTAGTATCAATTTTAGAATGATTTTTGTAGCCTTCTAAGAAATCTCCTCACTTGAGGTCTGTTAGGTTTATTAACATTTTACTACATTAAAGACGCTATGGGGGAAAAATTGGATAAGGCCTGTTTTTGGGCGGGGGTCGCACAATCCGCTATTACCCCGAGCCCAATGGTCCCTCCGCAGGCAGGATGAGATTTTTGTCAGGCCTGAGGACTCACCTGCAATCTGTGTTGGAAATCAGCGTTGAACAAGGATTCCAAGCAATTCGCACTTTTCACCAGCAGGGGGAAGCTCCAATCTCTTAAAGCCAGGCTGTCTGTTAGAAATCTCTTAAAGGTAGCTGGTACCTGTTATTTGCTGAATATAACAGCCTGCTGTCTGCGTGGAGTGTGAACGGAGATCAGATATCGCACACGTAAAGCACAGATGCAGGTCCCATCCCTATTTTTACACACTGATGAGTTATGTTAAAACATTGAATAAAGGTTGCACACTACTAAATCCCACATCCTCCAATCTGCATGCCTGACCTCACCAATCTGCTGATCTGAGAGTCCGTGCACCAGGGCTATCTGCTGATGCACCAGAGGCCTTGGTGCAAGAGTTGGATCGAAGGAGGGACATCCTATATCCGCAATGAGGGGGAGGGAGGAGCAAGAGGCCCTCCAGACATGCATCCAAAAGGTAGTGGGAGGCAGTAGGGGATGAAGTCAATGCCAGGCTCACAGCATCATGAACATGGATGCAGCGCAGGAAGAAGTTCAATACTTTGACATGAGTGGCCAAGGTGAGTGAGGTCAACTGTCAAGTGGCGTCTCTGACAAAATGCACCACGCACTACACCCCCCCACATACCAACAAACTCTTTCCATCAGTACTCAACCCTCTCACCCTTACACATTACCACCATTGTAAGCCGCCTACCCACAACTCACAGGCCATACACACTGGCAGCTATTCAACCATAAAAGGCACATCACCCAGACACAGGTCCCGCTTTCTTCAGGAGAAGCTGGCATATCAGGAGGCAGCAAGTGGCAGTGGCATTTTGCCCCTCAAGCCTGTTCCACCATTCAATGAGATCATGGTGGACCTGTGACCTAACTCCATATACCCGCCTTAGTCCCATATCTCTTAATACCCTTGGTTCACAGAAATCTATCAATCTCAGATTTAACATTCACAACTGAGCTAGCATCAACTGCCATTTGCAGAAGAGTGTTCCAAACATCTCCCACCCTTTGCGTGTAGAAGCATTTTCTAACTTCACTCCTGCACGTCCTGGCTCTAAATGTTAGACTATGTCCCTGCGTCCTATTATTCAAGAATAGGAGACCTCCAAAAACAGTTACAAATGTCCGGGCAGCCAGAAGCAATAATCCAGCTACTAACCTGTAAATCCTGCATGGTCCCTTTAAATAGCGCCGGTGGTGGGTTCTCCAGGCACTCTAATACACGTTCAGATGGACGGGGTTAGGACTTTGCGTTGAGTTGAGCGTTAAGTCCCAAAATGGTGTCTATCACTTTAAATCGGCGTTGCTCACTGATTGAAGCCATCTTCTCCCTACTTTACATGATTCCAGCGTTTATTATCTGCGCCTGCACTAACTCCTATACCAAAATGGCACCTGGCGCATGTCACGCTGGAAACGTGCGTGCACATCCAAGACGCCATCTTGGATGTCGAAGAGGCCGTGTCGCGCCAAAACAACGGGCGCTACACGGCCCAATTTAGCGCCCTATGTAACTGCAAGTTGTTGTTGTGTATAGTTGTGCCTTCTAATTCACGGCCCGTGTCAGATAGCCTGCTCACATCCCGCAGGACTGTTGCCTTCAAATGTTGAGAAACACCTGGAAACAACCAGCTCCGTTGAGGGACTTGGGCCCTGATTTTAACTCTGGGTGGGTGGGTGTCAGGATGAGTTAGAGACTCAGCCACTGCAGCAGGGAACAGGCCCGAGCTGCTTTAACTCCCAGGCCTCATTAACATGCCGCCAGTCCACTTCCTGCCCGGGCGGGTCACAGCTGCCGGTCTGCGGAAAATTGGGCAGCACACGGGCACCCCCTGGCATTGCAGCTAGGTGTTCAACTTATCTTAAAAGACGGGCTCTAAAAGACCAGCTGGTCCATCAAGCCTGCCCCGCACACATGATGGCCAGAGCCTCATGTCTAAATACATCCTCCCCTCACAATCCCGCCCTCCGCCCTCACACACACACACAGCCACACACACCCACACACAGACCCACACACCCACACACAGACCCACACACCCACACACACACCCACACACCCCCACACCCCCACACACACACCCCCACACACACACACACACACACCCCCACACACACACACACACACACCCCCACACACACACACACACACACCCCCACACACACACACACACCCCCACACACACACACACACACACCCCCACACACACACACACACCCCCACACACACACACACACCCCCACACACACACACACACACCCACACACACACACACACCCCCACACACACACACACACCCCCACACACACACACACACCCCCACACACACACACACACCCCCACACACACACACACACCCCCACACACACACACCCCCACACACACACACACACCCCCACACACACACCCCCACCCACACACACACCCCCACCCACACACACACCCCCACCCACACACACACCCCCACCCACACACACCCCCACACACACACACCCCCACACACACACACACCCACACACACACACACACCCCCACACACACACCCCCACACACACACCCCCACACACACACCCCCACACACACACAGCCATGTAATCTCCCAGGAGAGGCAAAAAAAAAGAGAAAAAAATCCAAGGCCAATAAGGGAAAAGATACTCTGGAAATTTCCTCTCCGACCCCCTCAGGCAATCAAAACCAGTTCAGGACATTACATGGGCCAAGTGTTATCTACACCTTCTATAGTATGTGATCTCAGTAGGGTTTTGAAGAACATACAGAGGGTCAGCACCCACCATTCCAGCTGGCAACACATTCCAGAGGTACACTACTCTCTGGGAAAAGAAGAACCGCAAGAAGAGACTTGCATTTCACAACCTCAGGACGTCCCAAAGCGCTTTACAACCAATTCAGTACTTTTTGAAGTGTGGCCGCTGTTCGAATGTAGGAAGTCTGGCAGCAAATTTACACACAGCAAGATTCCACCAACAGCAATGAAATAAATGACCAGATAAATTGTTTTAGGATAATAGTTGGCCAACAGCCAGGAGAACTCACCTACAAATAGCATCTGTGCGAACTTTTACATCCACCTGAGAGGGCAAACAGGGCTTCAGCTTAACATCTCATCTAAAAGACAGCACCTCCAACAGTGTAGCACCCCCTCAGTACCGCAGCAGTGGGCCTGGATTATGTGCTCAGGTCTCTGAAGTGGGACTTAAACCCACAACCTTCTGACTCAGAGGCAAGTGTGTTACCAACTGAGCCACAGCTGATGGCTCCCCATTCTCTTCTTATTTGACTTTAGCTACCAGGAAAACCACAGCAGAATCCCCACTCAGCCTGGCGTTAAAATAGCAGTCGGGGCCAGATGACATCATCGGACCCTGATCTACATGTCAATGAGGACCCTGCTGGCCTTGGGCAGGCGGCTTAGCCGTCCGTCCAGAATCCTGAGTCAAAATTGCAGGCGGCGGGATCCTGATGGCTGGGGGATTGGTAAATAACCTGGGCGATTTTATCTGCCCACATTCTGGCGGGCGGGTAGTGTTAAAATCGTTCCCTATGTCTTTTCTGTAAGCTGCAGGGCAGCATAAACACTGAAAAGACAAGCGGAAGGTACAGTCGTCATTGGTTCCACAACATTTCAACCGTGAACTCAACTGACGAATGGGGCAATGATCCGCTGGTGCTGTTGGCCTCCTGGCAGGACCTCTTCATCCACATCAGCCACATCCTTGAGTCCCTCTTGTCCTACTTATCCTCTGAGCTCATCAGTCTCCTGCATGCTGATTCCTCTCTCGGTTGTGATATTGTGGAGCATGCAGCACGCCGTCAGTACTTAGAACACCTTTGCTGGGTGTAGTCCCTCCGAGTAATCCAGACAATGGAATTGGTGCTTCAAGACTCCAAATCCCTGCTCAACCGGCGGCCTGGTTTCGGCATGGGCCTCACACTAGTATTTCGCGGCTCTATTGGTTGTCATGGCAACTGGTGTCATCAGTCAAGGTCAAAGAAAATAACTGGAATCCCCATGAAGCCATCCATCCAGCCTGCTGCAGGGTGGAGGAGTCACAGCAGTGCCAAGGGTACCTGGCATTACCAGGTAGCGATCACACACTGTCACCACACTAATATCCTTCCCTATTTGTTTATTGCACTGCTTGGCTGGATGGGCAATTAATGGTGCTCTAGACCTTGGCAAACTGTTAATGTCAAAGACGCCTTGCTGACTGGATCCATGTTGCTGCCACTCATTGTCAAAGTTCACAAAACGGTGGTCACAGCCTCGGCAATATACTGGAGGCATTGCTGCACAGAGGAATGGTGCTCTCCTTTCAGATCCCCCGCAGAAGCTTGAAAGGAGCCTGGAGGGCTGCGGTCACCTTAAGAGACTCTGCAGAGTTCTGCTCATGGTGGATTCCCTCTAATGCCACAATGCAGCAACCATCTCCCTGGATAACCATAGGTGTAGCGTGCAGTCATATCCAGGTAGTTGCCCCAAGGCAGTTAATCCATTCCTGTGGGGATCCTGGGCTGTAAGGGTCCTGTGCACCCTCTGTTCACTTTCAGCCTTCTGCTTTCTGCATCTATGCATTAAATACAAACACTGGCAACACTCATTTTATGTTCATTCCAATTCTAAGCAAGGGGAAACAATGACTCGAGTAGCTAGGTAGAAATCAGCTGGAGACAGCAGTGGTGGAACCAGTGAATGCAACGAACTGGCCTTAATTGCACATATCAGTTTGAAACCTGCCATTAAAAATATTCTGCCAAAAATTGTAGCCTAGAAATTCTGTTCCTTCTAGGGGTGGAATTTGGGCACAGGAGTTGGGCGGAGGCAGCGGAATTTGGGATGAAATCCCGATTGGCCAGGTTTAGGCTCCATCAGTTCAGCCACGGCAAATTCCGAGGAAGAGAGGATGAGTTCTTGATCTGTTCCCCTCCCCAACTCCGTCTCAGCAGCAGTTTTGGGGCTTGTCTTGAGGAATTCTGAAATTCTACCAGCTGCACCTCCGATAGTTAGCCCAGCGGTACCTACATCTGCAGGCAGCAAGAACAGGTTCCTTTCTGGGCTAGAAGTGGGGGACCCACCAGCATTATAATTGATTTCAATCGTCTCACTGTGATCAGGGCCAAGGAAGGACGAGGAGAAGAGGTTTCGGATGTAGACCTACTGCTGTGGGATATTTGCTAAAGCGGTGACTGGCCTGAGGCTCGCCCTCTCAGAGTGGTAGGGTGACTCTGTTGTTCACTCTGGGTGGGCGTTACTGGTATGGGCACCCGCCTCCAATAACCCTGTTCCCTCTTCAGTCCATCTGTTGAAAAGACAGGAGAACGTGTGGCAACACGTGCGAGATCACAGTATCCAGTACACAACTGCACCGTGGCTGCAGCGTGTACTATCTACAGGATAGCAACTCGCCAAGGCTTCTTCGACACCATCTCCCAAACCCACGACCTCTACTGCCCAGAAGGACAAGGGCAGCAGGTGCATGGGAATACCATCACCTCTAAGTTCCCCTCCAAGTGCCAACCATCCTGGCTTGGACATATATCACCTTCATTATTTCCTGGTCAAAATCCTGGAACTCCCTACCTAACAGCACCTTCACCAAATGGACTGCAATGGTTCAAGAAGAGGGCTCACCACCACCTTCTCAAGGCCAACTAGGGATGGGCAATAAATATTGGCCTTGCCAGTGATGCTCACATCACGCAAATTAAATTTTAAAAATAACAACAAAGGATCTATCATTACGATCCCTGGGTCAGCTATTGTTTAACTAGATATTGGATAGTAAAGTCGCTCTCCAGATTGTAGAGGACATAAGGTCCACTTATTGCAGTGTCTGGTGATCCTGAACCCAAGAGAATATCTATTGTAGACCCATGCGATTTGTGACCACCGTGTTATCCTGGTTAGAAATGTACTGAGACTCTCTGCAGTCTTCATCATCTCTCTCATAAAGGCCATCAGTGCCTCACAAATTCCCCTGGTGCACCGTTGGATTTAGTACAATTTGCATCTTTTAACATGAGTCCAAAAAGACCTTGAACAAAATAACAATAATGAGCACCTACTTCAACATCCAATTCATACCAAATAGCGGCAGACATCAACCCCAAGAAATCCAGACTAGAAGAACATTCATACCTAGTCCAAAAGAATAACTCGGAACACATGTATGATGAAAGCACCTGTGAAAAATACACATCAGATATTAATATGTTTTAAGGAGAAGGGATGAAAGAGGAGCATGTGCAGAACAGAAATTAAAAATGACCAGAAATAAACTGTCCAATAACTCATCATGTTTACGCAGTGAATTGCTGAGCCAATGCAGATCAGGAAGGTCACAGGTTCAGTCCCTGGTCAGTGCTGAGTTGGCTGCTCTCAAGCTGTGATGCCGCACTTGGCCTCAGTACCCCTAGGTTAGGCAAGGGAAAATCAGCCACAATTCCCAGTGTAGAGATTGGGTGAGGACAGGGATCGGGCTGGGCTGTGATGCCTTTTGTTGTTGAATAGCCTGTCAGCATTAAGGCCTAGTAATTGAATTGCACCCAAATCGAGGCGCATGCTAATGAGGCCAGCGGGAAGGCCATGCGATATTGGTCTGCTGGCCTCATTTGTTTAAAGCTCCGGGCCCCAGAGGCAGCTCACCGGTCCCGGAAAGCACGGAGATCGATCGGCTCGGGTGTCAGCCAAGGTGGTATGGAATTTCTGGGAGGAGGGGGGGAGGCAGTCGGAACAGGGGGAGCGGTGGTCAGCAGCGACCCGCGGATTTATTGTGAAGCTGGGAAAGGCACTCCTGCTCCACAATAAAGTAAGTAAAAATACTTTAAACGTTCATTTCTAGAGACAGCCTCCAGCGGTCCCTTTAAAGACAGCTGGTTTGGCTGCCAAGCGCCTGAGAATATTGACCTCAGTATACATGGGGCATGCTGCGGTCAGCCGCTAACGAATTTTGTAAAGCAGGCTTGAAACAGACATTAAGCTGACTATTTGCATATGCAAAGGGCCTAATGCCTCTTTCAGGCGCAGGCCCTGGTCGCCTAAGCAGGAGCCTTTACCAATATGGCGGGCAACGCATTTTTGGGGTAGACTGTATATGCGCGCACGCTATATTGGATGCTGAGATGCCCATTTCACACCTAAAACGGTCACGGCATCAACGAATTTCTGGGCCTTTACTGTCGAGGATCCCATATGAATAATACTCACTTGGGTAAGGCCTTATTAGAAGGAACAAAGTGCGGAGAGAGAGAGACCATTGGAGCAGGGAGAGGCCCTAAATTGGGGAGAGTCCTGGAGCGGGGAGAAACCCCACTGATATTGGCATGTACCAACCTGGTAACCCAGTGCACTTATGGCAAATCAGAGTGATTTACTGTGGCTGGTGTTGCTCTCAAATGAAATATCTGCAAAGTCTAGTTTTATGTTGCCCATTGAAATGATTAATCACACTTCATTCCATCCAGGAGTTCTACAATAAAGTCATTAAACCTCCTCCTATGAATTGATAATTACTTTTTGTGAATTAATTATCTATACAGTTCCATAATTTTGATATATAAGCCTCTGCCTGAACGTACTGCCAACACAGCGCTCAGACTTAAAAGTCACTGCTTAAGAAATCAGCCATGTGTGTTGTACAGTGATTTTTTTTTAATGATCCATGACAAATTAAATAATCTGGGTAATCTGTATTTTACAGCTTCAAATAGTGAATACAGTTCTTTGCTTTCTCCTGTTGTACAGTTCTGAAGGCAATAGTCTTTGTTATTTAACAGGGGAGAGGGGCAGTGGCTGTCAGGTGTACATTGTTGAGGGTTGGAATCTGTGCAGAGTGGACAGTGCTGGTAAAGGAGTAATTCAGATGGGCTTGATTGGCCAAAACAAGCTTTTTCTCGCTTTATAACTTCTTATGTTTCTCTGGTTTACTAATTAACTAACTTACCCCTAACAATGAACTTGAAATGGTTGCATCCTGGTGAGCATCAGTCTCATTTCATAGAATCATACAGCACAGAAGGAGGCCATTCATCCCATCGTGCTTGTGCCGGCTCTTTGAAAGAGCTATCCAATTAATCCCACCCTCCTGCTCTTTCCCCATAGCCCTGTAAATGTTTTCTTTTCAAGTATATAGCCAATTTCCTTTTAGCCATTTCCTCCATGAGTCAGGATCTTTTCCATTAATTGTATTATTTTGTTTTGTGTTGATGCTATTGACAATGAGACCCACAATCCACTGTACTTCCTGTGTCACAGACTCTATATAGGGGAGTCATTGAACTGAGGGATTCCAATCATGTTATAAACCGTGACAATGACATCTTCAAAACCTCAAGATTCAATGAGTAACCTCCTTCTGCCATTTTGGTATCTATTTTTCATACTACATACCTGGTAATGTTTGCCATCATTACTGGAGCTCCTTTGAGTTGAGTATCACTGTTAACCATCTCTTCTTTAACCATTGGTGACCAAAGTTCTGGAGTGACATAGAAGAGGGAATGATGGTAAGGATGACACCCGAGCTGTGAGTACACATCAGGTGACAAGTAGGCCCGGAATCTCCTCTGAATTATTACTTTGTGCCATTCTGGCATTCCACCATGGTAGTTGCCATTCTGGAAGGCACCAATGTTCTTAGAAGCTCTTCCTGGTGTCGTAATGCTGCACCGATCTCCTGTTCTGTCACAGGGTGATCCGCAGGTCGGGAGAAACTTCCAGCAATGTGTTGCAGATGCAGTTAGTGGAATCCTTTCACTTTTTTGTTTGATAATCGCTCCTATGAAATGCTTTGGGACATTTTACTGCGTTAAAGGCGCTATATAAATGCAAGTTGTTGTTGTATGTATGATAACTAACCTTATTGCCTTAATACGGCAGCTAGGGGCCTCTGGCAGATCATGGAAAGACCTGAGTGAACTTAGTCCCACAATCAGAATCTGCCATCAACCCCAAACTGTCAAAGCAGGGTAGAAATCTATTGGTGCGGGCTGTTCGTATAAAGAGCCAGTTTTATTACATTGCGTTCATGTCATTCATGTTTTGTACCACTTAGCCAGAGACAGCACAGCATAACAGATTGGAAGTCACCCATCCAATCAATTTTGACAAGCAGTAGTTTGGGCTTCAATCCAGTCGCAGTATATAACTGCAAACTCTGCGTTTCCAACTTCATTTTACTGCCTTTATCATTTAAATGTGAATGAAAACCCACAGTCGACTCTTCGTTAATGTTGAATATTTCATAAACATTCAAGCAATCATGAATGGGACTCTGTGCATTCAAAAAGGCACATAACAACAACAACAACTTGCATTTATAGATCCAGAGCTTTGCTATACCCAACCACAAAGAGATGTAGAGCTAGCAATATAACTTGGCACCCATATCAAACTGGTAGTTTAATGATGCCACAAGGATTTGACTATGGGCATCAATTCTTTTTCTACCTTCTTTCCTTCTTTTTCCATCACCTGCTCCACCAGTTACTTTCCTCTAAGCTAAATATATCTCCAAATAACATGAAAGAGAAACGTTCAAGCAAATTACTTAATGTTTTTGTTGGGTTTACTCCTGCTGCCTCATCTCTTCAAGTTTTCCCTCACCAGGCACACTCATCTCTTTCTCTGCACACCCATCTCTTTCTCTGCACACTCATCTCTTTCTCCGCACACTCATCTCTTTCTCCGCACACTCATCTCTTTCTCTGCACACTCATCTCTTTCTCTGCACACTCATCTCTTTCTCTGCACACCCATCTCTTTCTCTGCGCACTCATCTCTTTCTCTGCACACTCATCTCTTTCTCCGCACACTCATCTCTTTCTCTGCACACTCATCTCTTTCTCTGCACACCCATCTCTTTCTCTGCACACCCATCTCTTTCTCTGCACACTCATCTCTTTCTCTGCACACTCATCTCTTTCTCTGCACACCCATCTCTTTCTCTGCACACCCATCTCTTTCTCTGCACA
The DNA here is from genome assembly GCF_035084215.1 of Heptranchias perlo. NCBI lineage: Eukaryota > Metazoa > Chordata > Chondrichthyes > Hexanchiformes > Hexanchidae > Heptranchias > Heptranchias perlo. The sequence continues at coordinate 25,575,504 of NC_090358.1, forward strand.
CTCATCTCTTTCTCCGCACACTCATCTCTTTCTCTGCACACTCATCTCTTTCTCTGCACACTCACCTCTTTCTCTGCACACCCATCTCTTTCTCTGCACACTCATCTCTTTCTCTGCACACCCATCTCTTTCTCTGCACACTCATCTCTTTCTCTGCACACTCATCTCTTTCTCTGCACACTCATCTCTTTCTCCACACACCCATCTCTTTCTCTGCACACTCATCTCTTTCGCTGCACACTCATCTCTTTCTCCGCACACTCATCTCTTTCTCCGCACACTCATCTCTTTCTCTGCACACTCATCTCTTTCTCTGCACACTCATCTCTTTCTCCGCACACTCATCTCTTTCTCTGCACACCCATCTCTTTCTCTGCACACTCATCTCTTTCTCTTCACACTCACCTCTTTCTCTGCACACCCATCTCTTTCTCTGCACACTCATCTCTTTCTCCGCACACTCATCTCTTTCTCTGCACACTCATCTCTTTCTCTGCACACCCATCTCTTTCTCTGCACACTCATCTCTTTCTCCGCACACTCATCTCTTTCTCTGCACACTCATCTCTTTCTCTGCACACCCATCTCTTTCTCTGCACACTCATCTCTTTCTCCGCACACTCATCTCTTTCTCTGCACACTCATCTCTTTCTCTGCACACTCATCTCTTTCTCTGCACACTCATCTCTTTCTCTGCACACTCACCTCTTTCTCCGCACACCCATCTCTTTCTCTGCACACCCATCTCTTTCTCTGCACACTCATCTCTTTCTCTGCGTGCCCATCTCTTTCTCTGCACACTCACCTCTTTCTCCGCACGCCCATCTCTTTCTCTGCACACTCACCTCTTTCTCCGCACACCCATCTCTTTCTCTGCACACCCATCTCTTTCTCTGCACACTCATCTCTTTCTCTGCACACTCATCTCTTTCTCTGCGCACTCATCTCTTTCTCTGCACACCCATCTCTTTCTCTGCACACCCATCTCTTTCTCTGCACACCCATCTCTTTCTCTGCACACCCATCTCTTTCTCTGCACACCCATCTCTTTCTCTGCACACTCATCTCTTTCTCTGCACACTCATCTCTTTCTCTGCGCACTCATCTCTTTCTCTGCACACCCATCTCTTTCTCTGCACACTCACCTCTTTCTCTGCACACTCATCTCTTTCTCTGCACACCCATCTCTTTTTCTGCACACTCATCTCTTTCTCTGTGCACTCATCTCTTTCTCTGCACACCCATCTCTTTCTCTGCACACTCACCTCTTTCTCTGCACACTCACCTCTTTCTCTGCGCACTCATCTCTTTCTCTGCACACCCATCTCTTTCTCTGCACACTCACCTCTTTCTCTGCACACTCATCTCTTTCTCTGCACACCCATCTCTTTCTCTGCACACTCATCTCTTTCTCTGCACACTCATCTCTTTCTCTGCACACCCATCTCTTTCTCTGCACACTCACCTCTTTCTCTGCGCACCCATCTCTTTCTCTGCACACTCATCTCTTTCTCTGCGCACCCATCTCTTTCTCCGCACACTCATCTCTTTCTCTGCACACTCATCTCTTTCTCTGCACACTCACGTCTTTCTCTGTGCACTCATCTCTTTCTCTGCACACTCATCTCTTTCTCTGCGCACTCATCTCTTTCTCTGCACACTCATCACTTTCTCTGCACACTCACCTCTTTCTCTGCACACCCATCTCTTTCTCTGCACACTCATCTCTTTCTCTGCACACTCATCTCTTTCTCTGCACACCCATCTCTTTCTCTGCGCACCCATCTCTTTTCTGCGCACTCATCTCTTTCTCTGCACACTCATCTCTTTCTCTGCACACTCATCTCTTTCTCTGCACACTCATCTCTTTCTCTGCACACTCATCTCTTTCTCTGCACACTCATCTCTTTCTCTGCACACTCACCTCTTTCTCTGCACACCCATCTCTTTCTCTGCACACTCATCTCTTTCTCTGCACACTCATCTCTTTCTCTGCACACTCACCTCTTTCTCTGCACACCCATCTCTTTCTCTGCACACTCATCTCTTTCTCCGCACACTCATCTCTTTCTCCGCACACTCATCTCTTTCTCCGCACACTCATCTCTTTCTCTGCACACTCATCTCTTTCTCTGCACACTCACCTCTTTCTCCGCACACCCATCTCTTTCTCTGCACACCCATCTCTTTCTCTGCACACTCATCTCTTTCTCTGCGTGCCCATCTCTTTCTCTGCACACTCACCTCTTTCTCCGCACGCCCATCTCTTTCTCTGCACACTCACCTCTTTCTCCGCACGCCCATCTCTTTCTCTGCACACTCATCTCTTTCTCTGCGTGCCCATCTCTTTCTCTGCACACTCATCTCTTTCTCTGTGCACTCATCTCTTTCTCTGCACACTCATCTCTTTCTCTGCGCACTCATCTCTTTCTCTGCACACCCATCTCTTTCTCTGCACACTCACCTCTTTCTCTGCACACTCATCTCTTTCTCTGTGCACTCATCTCCTTCTCCGCACACCCATCTCTTTCTCTGCACACCCGTCTCTTTCTCTGCGCACTCACCTCTTTCTCTGCACACTCATCTCTTTCTCTGCACACTCATCTCTTTCTCTGCGCACTCATCTCTTTCTCTGCACACCCATCTCTTTCTCTGCACACTCACCTCTTTCTCTGCGCACCCATCTCTTTCTCTGCACACTCATCTCTTTCTCTGCACACTCATCTCTTTCTCTGCACACTCATCTCTTTCTCTGCGCACTCATCTCTTTCTCTGCACACCCATCTCTTTCTCTGCACACTCACCTCTTTCTCTGCGCACCCATCTCTTTCTCTGCACACTCATCTCTTTCTCTGCACACCCATCTCTTTCTCTGCACACTCACCTCTTTCTCTGCGCACCCATCTCTTTCTCTGCACACTCATCTCTTTCTCTGCACACCCATCTCTTTCTCTGCACACTCACCTCTTTCTCTGCACACCCATCTCTTTCTCTGCACACTCATCTCTTTCTCTGCACACCCATCACTTTCTCTTCACACCCGTCTCTTTCTCTGCGCACTCATCTCTTTCTCTGCACACTCATCTCTTTCTCTGTGCACTCACCTCTTTTTCCGCACACCCATCTCTTTCTCCGCACACTCATCTCTTTCTCTGCACACACATCTCTTTCTCTGTGCACTCACCTCTTTTTCCGCACACTCATCTCTTTCTCTGCACACTCATCTCTTTCTCTGTGCACTCACCTCTTTTTCCGCACACCCATCTCTTTCTCTGCGCACTCATCTCTTTCTCTGCGCACCCATCTCTTTCTCTGTGCACTCATCTCTTTCTCTGTGCACCCATCTCTTTCTCTGCACACTCATCTCTTTCTCTGCGCACCCATCTCTTTCTCTGCACACCCATCTCTTTCTCTGCACACTCATCTCTTTCTCTGCGCACCCATCTCTTTCTCTGCACACCCATCTCTTTCTCTGCACACTCACCTCTTTCTCTGCACACTCATCTCTTTCTCTGTGCACTCATCTCCTTCTCCGCACACCCATCTCTTTCTCTGCACACCCGTCTCTTTCTCTGCGCACTCACCTCTTTCTCTGCACACTCATCTCTTTCTCTGCGCACTCATCTCTTTCTCTGCGCACTCATCTCTTTCTCTGCACACCCATCTCTTTCTCTACACACCCATCTCTTTCTCTGCACACCCATCTCTTTCTCTGCACACTCATCTCTTTCTCTGCACACTCATCTCTTTCTCTGCGCACTCATCTCTTTCTCTGCACACCCATCTCTTTCTCTGCACACCCATCTCTTTCTCTGCACACCCATCTCTTTCTCTGCACACCCATCTCTTTCTCTGCACACCCATCTCTTTCTCTGCACACTCATCTCTTTCTCTGCACACTCATCTCTTTCTCTGCGCACTCATCTCTTTCTCTGCACACCCATCTCTTTCTCTGCACACTCACCTCTTTCTCTGCACACTCATCTCTTTCTCTGCACACCCATCTCTTTTTCTGCACACTCATCTCTTTCTCTGTGCACTCATCTCTTTCTCTGCACACCCATCTCTTTCTCTGCACACTCACCTCTTTCTCTGCACACTCACCTCTTTCTCTGCGCACTCATCTCTTTCTCTGCACACCCATCTCTTTCTCTGCACACTCACCTCTTTCTCTGCACACTCATCTCTTTCTCTGCACACCCATCTCTTTCTCTGCACACTCATCTCTTTCTCTGCACACTCATCTCTTTCTCTGCACACCCATCTCTTTCTCTGCACACTCACCTCTTTCTCTGCGCACCCATCTCTTTCTCTGCACACTCATCTCTTTCTCTGCGCACCCATCTCTTTCTCCGCACACTCATCTCTTTCTCTGCACACCCATCTCTTTCTCTGCACACTCACGTCTTTCTCTGTGCACTCATCTCTTTCTCTGCACACTCATCTCTTTCTCTGCGCACTCATCTCTTTCTCTGCACACTCATCACTTTCTCTGCACACTCACCTCTTTCTCTGCACACCCATCTCTTTCTCTGCACACTCATCTCTTTCTCTGCACACTCATCTCTTTCTCTGCACACCCATCTCTTTCTCTGCGCACCCATCTCTTTTCTGCGCACTCATCTCTTTCTCTGCACACTCATCTCTTTCTCTGCACACTCATCTCTTTCTCTGCACACTCATCTCTTTCTCTGCACACTCATCTCTTTCTCTGCACACTCATCTCTTTCTCTGCACACTCACCTCTTTCTCTGCACACCCATCTCTTTCTCTGCACACTCATCTCTTTCTCTGCACACTCATCTCTTTCTCTGCACACTCACCTCTTTCTCTGCACACCCATCTCTTTCTCTGCACACTCATCTCTTTCTCCGCACACTCATCTCTTTCTCCGCACACTCATCTCTTTCTCCGCACACTCATCTCTTTCTCTGCACACTCATCTCTTTCTCTGCACACTCACCTCTTTCTCCGCACACCCATCTCTTTCTCTGCACACCCATCTCTTTCTCTGCACACTCATCTCTTTCTCTGCGTGCCCATCTCTTTCTCTGCACACTCACCTCTTTCTCCGCACGCCCATCTCTTTCTCTGCACACTCACCTCTTTCTCCGCACGCCCATCTCTTTCTCTGCACACTCATCTCTTTCTCTGCGTGCCCATCTCTTTCTCTGCACACTCATCACTTTCTCTGTGCACTCATCTCTTTCTCTGCACACTCATCTCTTTCTCTGCGCACTCATCTCTTTCTCTGCACACCCATCTCTTTCTCTGCACACTCACCTCTTTCTCTGCACACTCATCTCTTTCTCTGTGCACTCATCTCCTTCTCCGCACACCCATCTCTTTCTCTGCACACCCGTCTCTTTCTCTGCGCACTCACCTCTTTCTCTGCACACTCATCTCTTTCTCTGCACACTCATCTCTTTCTCTGCGCACTCATCTCTTTCTCTGCACACCCATCTCTTTCTCTGCACACTCACCTCTTTCTCTGCGCACCCATCTCTTTCTCTGCACACTCATCTCTTTCTCTGCACACTCATCTCTTTCTCTGCACACTCATCTCTTTCTCTGCGCACTCATCTCTTTCTCTGCACACCCATCTCTTTCTCTGCACACTCACCTCTTTCTCTGCGCACCCATCTCTTTCTCTGCACACTCATCTCTTTCTCTGCACACCCATCTCTTTCTCTGCACACTCACCTCTTTCTCTGCGCACCCATCTCTTTCTCTGCACACTCATCTCTTTCTCTGCACACCCATCTCTTTCTCTGCACACTCACCTCTTTCTCTGCACACCCATCTCTTTCTCTGCACACTCATCTCTTTCTCTGCACACCCATCACTTTCTCTTCACACCCGTCTCTTTCTCTGCGCACTCATCTCTTTCTCTGCACACTCATCTCTTTCTCTGTGCACTCACCTCTTTTTCCGCACACCCATCTCTTTCTCCGCACACTCATCTCTTTCTCTGCACACACATCTCTTTCTCTGTGCACTCACCTCTTTTTCCGCACACTCATCTCTTTCTCTGCACACTCATCTCTTTCTCTGTGCACTCACCTCTTTTTCCGCACACCCATCTCTTTCTCTGCGCACTCATCTCTTTCTCTGCGCACCCATCTCTTTCTCTGTGCACTCATCTCTTTCTCTGTGCACCCATCTCTTTCTCTGCACACTCATCTCTTTCTCTGCGCACCCATCTCTTTCTCTGCACACCCATCTCTTTCTCTGCACACTCATCTCTTTCTCTGCGCACCCATCTCTTTCTCTGCACACCCATCTCTTTCTCTGCGCACTCATCTCTTTCTCTGCGCACCCATCTCTTTCTCTGTGCACTCATCTCTTTCTCTGTGCACCCATCTCTTTCTCTGCACACTCATCTCTTTCTCTGTGCACCCATCTCTTTCTCTGCACACTCATCTCTTTCTCTGCGCACTCATCTCTTTCTCTGCGCACTCATCTCTTTCTCTGCGCACTCATCTCTTTCTCTGCGCACTCATCTCTTTCTCTGCGCACTCATCTCTTTCTCTGCACACTCATCTCTTTCTCTGCGCACCCATCTCTTTCTCTGCACACTCATCTCTTTCTCTGCACACTCATCTCTTTCTCTGCGCACTCATCTCTTTCTCTGCGCACTCATCTCTTTCTCTGCGCACTCATCTCTTTCTCTGCGCACTCATCTCTTTCTCTGCGCACTCATCTCTTTCTCTGCGCACTCATCTCTTTCTCTGCGCACTCATCTCTTTCTCTGCGCACTCATCTCTTTCTCTGCGCACTCATCTCTTTCTCTGCGAACTCATCTCTTTCTCTGCGCACTCATCTCTTTCTCTGCGCACTCATCTCTTTCTCTGCGCACTCATCTCTTTCTCTGCGCACTCATCTCTTTCTCTGTGCACTCATCTCTTTCTCTGCGCACCCATCTCTTTCTCTGTGCACCCATCTCTTTCTCTGCACACTCATCTCTTTCTCTGTGCACCCATCTCTTTCTCTGCGCACTCATCTCTTTCTCTGCGCACTCATCTCTTTCTCTGCGCACTCATCTCTTTCTCTGCGCACTCATCTCTTTCTCTGCACACTCATCTCTTTCTCTGTGCACTCATATCTTTCTCTGCACACCCATCTCTTTCTCTGTGCACCCATCTCTTTCTCTGCACACTCATCTCTTTCTCTGTGCACTCATCTCTTTCTCTGCACACCCATCTCTTTCTCTGTGCACCCATCTCTTTCTCTGCGCACTCATCTCTTTCTCTGCGCACTCATCTCTTTCTCTGCACACTCATCTCTTTCTCTGTGCACTCATCTCTTTCTCTGCACACCCATCTCTTTCTCTGTGCACCCATCTCTTTCTCTGCGCACTCATCTCTTTCTCTGCGCACCCATCTCTTTTTCCGCACACTCATCTCTTTCTCTGCACACTCATCTCTTTCTCCGCACACCCATCTCTTTCTCTGTACACCCATCTCTTTCTCTGCACACTCATCTCTTTCTCCGCACACCCATCTCTTTCTCTATACACCCATCTCTTTCTCTGCACACTCATCTCTTTCTCTGCGCACTCATCTCTTTCTCTGCGCACTCATCTCTTTCTCTGCGCACTCATCTCTTTCTCTGCGCACTCATCTCTTTCTCTGCGCACTCATCTCTTTCTCTGCACGCCCATCTCTTTCTCTGTGCACCCATCTCTTTCTCTGCACACTCATCTCTTTCTCTGCACACCCATCTCTTTCTCTGTGCACCCATCTCTTTCTCTGCACACTCATCTCTTTCTCTGCGCACTCATCTCTTTCTCTGCGCACCCATCTCTTTTTCCGCACACTCATCTCTTTCTCTGCGCACTCATCTCTTTCTCTGCGCACCCATCTCTTTTTCCGCACACTCATCTCTTTCTCTGCACACTCATCTCTTTCTCCGCACACCCATCTCTTTCTCTATACACCCATCTCTTTCTCTGCGCACTCATGTCTTTCTCCACACACCCGTCTCTTTCTCTGCACGCCCATCTCTTTCTCTGCGCACTCATCTCTTTCTCTGCACACTCATCTCTTTCTCTGCACACCCGTCTCTTTCTCTGCACACCCGTCTCTTTCTCTGCACACTCATCTCTTTCTCTGTGCACCCATCTCTTTCTCTGCACACCCGTCTCTTTCTCCGCACACCCATCTCTTTCTCCGCACACCCGTCTCTTTCTCCGCACACCCGTCTCTTTCTCTGCACACCCATCTCTTTCTCTGCACACTCATCTCTTTCTCTGCACACCCGTCTCTTTCTCTGCACACCCATCTCTTTCTCTGCGCACCCATCTCTTTCTCTGTGCACTCACCTCTTTCTCTGTGCACTCACCTCTTTCTCTGTGCACTCACCTCTTTCTCTGTGCACTCACCTCTTTCTCTGCTCACCCATCTCTTTCTCTGCACACTCATCTCTTTCTCTGCACACTCATCTCTTTCTCCGCACACCCGTCTCTTTCTCTGCACACCCATCTCTTTCTCTGCACACTCATCTCTTTCTCTGCACACCCGTCTCTTTCTCTGCACACCCATCTCTTTCTCTGCGCACCCATCTCTTTCTCTGTGCACTCACCTCTTTGTGCACTCACCTCTTTCTCTGTGCACTCACCTCTTTCTCTGTGCACTCACCTCTTTCTCTGCTCACCCATCTCTTTCTCTGCACACTCATCTCTTTCTCTGCACACTCATCTCTTTCTCTGCACACCCATCTCTTTCTCTGCACACCCATCTCTTTCTCTATACACCCATCTCTTTCTCTATACACCCATCTCTTTCTCTATACACCCATCCTTTGCTTTCATCTACTTGACTTCTATTCAAGCTCCTGTGTTGACCATCAACCTCCCTACCAGTCATCCTCTTCACATGCCCAAGCCACAGGGCCAGGCTACATTTGTCCAGACGCATAGTTTCCCTTATTGTCCATTAGGCTTTCCCACCCTTCTTGTAGAGGTGTGGATAGGATTTGGGGGAACCATCATGAAAAATTACTAATAAATTGTATGTGTGATAAAAAATAAACATTTCTATCTATGATTGTTACATTTTGGCTTCTTTCTTTTTATAATAATACATATGGGACTAAAAGCCAGGTTTACTGATAGAAATGGCCCCGCTTTTTCTGATACATAAATAAATGTTATTGTCGAGCCAGTTGTCGAAGGGAGGGGTCAAGCCATTCAATTCAAATACAAGCATCTTATGGGTTTTGTTTGTTTGATTGGCAGCTTGGTTTCAAGTTTAAGAGACATGTATTTAGATTTGCTTTGTCCAGGTTATTTTTCAAAAAGAATTTCTCAGCCTGTCTTCTAAAATAGAATAGTCTGAAACCAATGGGAAAAAGGGAGAGAGACTCTATAGGCAGTCAGAAAAAAATCCCCACGTAAAGGTTAAACCCAGAAACCCTGTATTTGGTCCACTTTGCACTGCCGCTTAGCATAGCTAACGTAACCATTTCGTTATTTTCTATTTTACAAAGAACCCTGCTCACTTATCCAGTTAGTGTTTGATAAATCTGTTCATCAACTCTCAGCCTAAGTAACAGACTCGTGAAGTGTTTATTCGGTCAACTTTTGCAGTCAAGGAAGATCACATGAAGGCATGTTATAGTCAAAATACACTAATGAGAGTTTTCTATTGCATCCCTGAGAGCCAAAGATGACCTAAATATTGAGCATGTAATGTGCATTCCGTGCCTGATGGAGTAGGGGCTCATCAATCGGAATTCTCTGAGACATTTAACCTGAGATGAACATCTAGAGTAAAAACCACTTACTAGTAGAGCCATCCAAAACATCTGTGCTCTGGTTTATCTACCCTTCCCGCCAGGTTTTTTCCTTTCTTTCCTAAAGCCATCAACTTAGGCTGAGCTATGATTCTACAGTCACTGACAGCCCTCCAATATCATAGAATCATAGAATCATACAGCACAGAAAGAGGCCATTCGGCCCATCGTGTCTGTGCTGGCTCTTTGGAAGAGCTATCCAATTATTCCCACTCCCCTGCTCTTCCCTATAGCCCTGCAAATTTCTCCTTTCCAAGTATATATTCATTCCCTTTTGAAAGTTATTATTGAATCTGCTTCCACCACCTTTCAGGCAGTGCATTCCAGATCATAACAACTCGCTGTGTAAAAGAATTTCTCCTCATTACCCCCTCCTGTACAAGTAGCCTTTTGGCAGGTATCAGCCGAGACAGCAAATGTTGGCATTTAAAAGGTAATTTAACAATGTATTCACCAAACATAGTGTTACCTTTAGATTTCCCACACACTTTTCCATGGGGTTGTATCTCTATTTAAAAACCTTTAATTTAGCAATCTTTGCTATCATAGTGTCTGGAAATAAAGAACGACTTGCATTTATATAGGAACATAGGAACATAAGATCAGGAGTAGGCCATTCAGCGCCTCGAGCCTGTTCTGCCATTCAATAAGATCATGGTTGATCTGTGACCTAATTCCATATCCTTTAATACCTTTGATTAACAAAAATCTATCAATCTCAGATTTAAAATTAACAATTGAGCTAGTATCCACTGCCGTTTACAGAAGAGAGTTCCAAACTTCTCCCACCCTTTGCGTGTAGAAGTGTTTCCTAACTTCACTCCTGAAAGACCTGGGTCTAATTTTTAGGCTCTGTCCCCTAGTCCTAGACTCCCCAACCAGCAGAAATCATTTCTCTCTATCTACCCTATCAGTTCCCCTCAATATCTCAAAAACTCCTAGTATCACTCAGGTATCATTTTAATGATACGCTGCACTCCCTTTAAGGCCAATATATCCTTCCTAAGGTGTGGTGTCCAGAACTGAACACAGTGCTCCAGGTGTGGTCTAACCAGGGCTTTGTACAGCTGTAGCATAACTTCTACCCCCTTGTATTCTAGTCCTCTAGATATAAAGGCCAGCATTCCATTAGCCTTTTTGATTATTTTCTGTACCTGTCCATGACATTTTAATGATCTATGTACATGGACCCCTAAGTCTCTTTGGACCTTCAATGTTTCGAGCTTTTCACCATTTAGAAAGCACTCTGATCTATCCTTTTTAGGTCCAATGTGGATGACCTCACACTTGCCTACATTGAAATCCATTTGCCACAGTTTTGCCCATTCACTTAATCTGTGACTATGGCCCCGATATTACCAGGGAGGCAGGATGGCGGCGGGGGGGCGGGGCGACTGGACGCGTGGGTAACCCGCCCACTGAAATCCGTCCGCTCCCCACGGGATCGCGGGTAAATTGAAGCCACTTAACCATGTGCAAGCCCAACTAAGTGAGGACGGGGACCCACCGAGGTGTGTGTATCTGCGCTGGTGGATGGCTCACTCAGATGTGACGGTGCCCCCTCAGAGGCCGGCAGGTCCTCTGAGGAATCGCCCTCTGCCGTCACAGCAGTCGCTGAAGGCCCTGTAAGAGAACAGAAGGCAATAATAAGCATGATGATAGATGTTGAGGTGCTGAAGATGGCAAGGCATGTTAACATCGTTTGCTATTGTGAGTGCTGAATGTTAAAGTTCTGTCACCAGCCGTTTGTCAGGTGGCGGTCTCGGTGTCCCCGATGGACAGGCACTCAAGGGCGCTGCTTAGTTCAAGAGCCTCCTGCTCCGGGTCCGTGAGGACCACCTGATGTTGCTGCCCCTCTCCGGTCTTCGCCCTCTCCCGTGCATTCTGGGCTTTCTTCTCCTATAAGGGGAGAAAGTAGAGAGGTGTGAGTGAGAGATGGTGACGTGGCCAACCGCTGAATGCATTGGTTTGGGTGAGGCTGACCGTGAAAGAGATGCATCAGAGGGTGAGCATGAGACAGAGCCATGAGATTGTATGAAGATTGGGTTGAGTGGTAGTGGTGGGATGAGTACTGGAGAGGTGAGGTTGTCCATGGGGAAGTTGATATCGTGTGAGGCCCTGCGAAACAAGCCATCAGTGACCTGCCTTATGCACTTGTGTGCAGACGACTGAGAGATCCCGGCGATATCCCTGGTGGCACCCTGGAATGATCCGGAGGCGAAGAAGTTGAGGGCAGTAGTGACTTTGTCAGCGACAGGTAAGAAGATGCTGCTCGGGCCAGTCGGGAGCAGCTCAGCATGAAGGAGGCTGCAGATGTCTGCGCCTACCTGGCAACTGACTCTGAGCCTCCGTATGCACTGCTCCTCAGAGAGGTCCAGGAAGCTGAGCCTCGGTCTATAGACCCTGTGGCGAGGGTAGTGTCTCCTGTGACACCGCTCCCTCAGTTGTTGCCCTCTCTGCTGTTGTGCAGGTGCCTGTGGCGCAGCACTGTGTTGTGGAGCTCCACGTGGCGGAGGTAGACGCCGTGCCTGGTGAGGCTGGTGATGTTGCTCGTCCTCGGATGAAGTGATGAATGCAGCTATGGCGCCCCCCATCCTGATGTTGTGAGTTTGAGGGGGTCCGCAAAGTAGGTAAATGTGTTTGCACAGCAGAGTTTAGGGTATAAATTAATAATTTTCAGTGGAAAGACAAAGGTGTTGCAGCCAAAACTTTGTCTGAAGTGACAGAGTGCCCTGCTGCAATAAATGAGGCTTTCCCCCCAACCTGTCAAATAAACCTTTGCATCTCCCACTGGCTGCTGGCTGAAACACGTCTGCTCCAACAGGGAGTGTTTCCCACAGCACGGGAAACACGCTGAGGATCCTTCAAAATTGCACCCCTGCCAAAATCTCCACTCAATGAGGTCTGTCAATTACCTCAACTACCTAAATAACTATCTAAATTATCATCCCGCCGGCTTTAATTGCCGCTAGGAGTCCCGCATGCGGGAGCTGCGTGTGCACCCGAGCGCGTCATTGGGGAACCCGGAAGTGAGCAGGTTGGAGCTGCTCTGGGATTCCGCCATTTTCGGAGCCCCCCGGCCCCCACGCACCCGCTCGGCCATCCGAAAATCGGCCCCTATGTCTCTGTAATTTTATGATTTATGCTGCTTACAATGCTGCCTATCTTTATGTCATCGGCAAACTTGGATATGTATCTCACTGTCCCTCCATCTAATTCACTTTAAATACAGTCAATAGTTAAGGCCCCAACACAGATCCCTGTGGGACACCACTAGTCACATCCTGCCAATTTGAGTATCAGCCCATTATCCCTACTCTCTGTCTCCTGCCACTCAGCCAATTTCCTAACCAGGTCAATAATTTGCCCTCAATTCTATGAGCTTCAATTTTAGCTAACAATCTCTTATGAGGGACTTTATTGAATGCCTTCTGGAAGTCCATATAAACAATGTCCATAGACATTCCCCAATCCACTACTTTAGTCACCTCTTCAAAAAATTCAATCAGGTTTGTCAGTCATGACCTACACTTTACAAATCCATGCTGGCTCTCTCTGATCAGCTGAAAATTTTGAAAGTGTTCAGGCACTCCATCCTTAATTATGGACTCGAGTAATTTCCCAACAACAGGTTAGGCTAACTGGTCTATAATTCCCTGGTTTGCCTCTCTCACCTTTCTTAAATAGCGAAGTGACATGTGCAATTTTCCAATCTAAAGGTACAGTTCCTGAATCGAGAGAACTTTAGAAGATTATAGTTAGGGCTTCTGCAATGTTCACACCTACTTCCTTTAAAACCCTGGGATGGAATCCATCTGGTCCTGGGGATTTGTCACTCTTTAGTGCCATTATTTTCTTCATTACTGTTAATTTGCTTACATTAATTATGGTGAGTCCCCGTCCCTGATTCAAAATTAGTTTTCTTGGGGTGTCCAGCATGCTATCCTCTCCCTCTACTGTAAATACTGACGCAAAGTAATTATTTAACATGTCCGCCATTTCCTTATTGTCATTTACAATATCACTATTGTCAGTTTTTAAGGGGCCCACATTGCTCTTGACCACCCATTCAGTACATGAACCTCTCTCTCTGCGATGCCCGCTCTGTGCACGATCCACTCTCTGCGATGCCCGCTCTGTGCATGATCCACTCTCTCTGTGATGCCTGCTCTGTGCACGATCCACTCTCCCTGTGATGCCCGCTCAGTGCATGATCCACTCTCTCTGCGATGCCCGCTCTGTGCACGATCATCTCTCTCTGCGGTGCCCGCTCTGTGCACAATCCACTCTCTCTGCGATGCCCGCTCTGTGCATGATCCACTCTTTCTGCGATATCCACACTGTGCACGATCCTCTCTCTCTGCGATACCCGCTCTGTGCATGATCCTCTCTCTGCAATGCCCGCTCTGTGCACAATACAGTCTCTCTGCGATGCCCGCTCTGTGCACGATCCTCTCTCTCTGCGATGCCTGCTCTGAGCTTCAGGTTATAGTGCCTTTCACAACCTCAAAGTCCCAAAGCACTTTACAGCTAGTGAAGTACTTTTGAAGTGTAGTCACTGTTATAATGTAGGAAACACAGCAGCCAATTTACGCACAGCAAGCTCCCTTAAACAGCAATGTGATAGCGACCAGATCACCTGTTTTAGTGATGTTGGTTGAATATTGGTCAGGACACCTGGGAGAACTCCCCTTCTCTTCTTTGAAATGGTGCCATGGGATCTTATATGTTCACCTGAGAGGGGCCTTGGTTTAACATCTCATCTGAAAAAGACAGCACCTCCAACAGTGCAGTACTCCCTCAGTACTGCACTTGAGTATCAGTCTAGATTTTGTGCTCAATGTCTCTGGAGTAGGATTTAAACCCATGACCTTCTGACTCAGAGGCAAGAATGCCACCCACTGAGACACGGCTGACGTCTGCACCGAGATGCATTGTGGGACCAGCTTACCTTACTGATTGATGATTAATCAGGTTAATTTAACACAAATCCTAAACCTTGGACTCAGGAAATATAAGCAAACAATTCACTGGGCAGGAAAGAAACAGAAGTATTGAACTGTCCATGGATCATGTCACATGCACCTTCATGTGACCTTTCGGTTAGAGGGCCCCAAGAATGATGCCAGGTATTTTTTTGATGCATTGGTAATTTCAATCAATTATGTTAGGCTGTCCAGAGAATATCATGTGGATCTACACAAATAATTTCAGTCAGAAGTCAGAGCTGATAAATATGATTGTTGTAAAACGTAATTTAGAGAAAGGTTTTTTGGCAGCACATTATGTTTTGTGAAGACTTTAGTTTTATTATTTTTTCACGTGGCAGTAAACCAAAGCATTTTTAAAAATCTTTCCCATTGTATCAGGTTGCTAAGGAAATAAAATCTTAGAATCATAGAATGATACAGCACAGAATGAGGCCATTCGGCCCATCGTGCCTGTGCCGGCTCTTTGAAAGAGCTGTGCAATTAGTCCCACTTCCCTGCTTTTTCCCCATAGCCCTGCAAATTTATCCCCTTCAAGTGTTTATCCAATTCCCTTTTGAAAGTTATTATTGAATCTGCTTCCAACGCCCAGGCAGTGCATTCCTGATCATAACAACTCCAAGTGAAAAAAATTCCCCTCATCTCACCTCTGGTTCTATTGCTAATTACCTTAAATCTGTGTCCTTTGGTTACGGACCATTCTGCCACTGGAAAAGATTTCTCCTTTATTTAATCTATCAAAACCCTTGGTGATTTCGAACAACTCTATTAAATCTCCCCTTAACCTTTTCTGCTGTAAGGAGAACAGCCCCCAGTTTCTCCAGATAACTGAAGTAAAATGGTGGTCGTGTAGATTCTTAAATAAAATTAGAAGATGCTGGAAATACACAGCAGGTTAGTCAGAATCTAAAAGAAGAGGAATGGTTAAGATTTTGGATTGATCAGGAGCTGTCCTAATCTTGTCACAATCAGCTATTACTGATAGATCTGTATTTCCATCATTTTCTGGTCTTATTTCAGGTTAGCAGTATTTTTACCCTTGCGTCTACTTACATCGTAAACTCTGTTTTCTGCTGAGTCTGAATACCAGGACATTCTGAGTTCTGGCAACCCGACTCAGCTCTGACTGACTGAATTTATGTTTTGTCAAAGTGGCAACTGATGATCAGACACGGAAGCCTAGAAATTATTGTTGATATACGGGCAAACAATTGATGTATTCGTGTTACATTCTTAAGTCCGCTGTTTTAAGGCAGGAGTTAACCCGTTTATTATCAATGGCTTAACATTTATAAAGCAGCAGGGAAATGTCACATGGTTCCATCAAATGCTTTCTGTTGATGTATCCAACGTCATTTTCTAGACTAGAATGAAGAAAATCCTACAGGCTCAGAATCTTAAGTCAAAAATCATATTACATCTCGCGAAGCAAAAATATCCTGCATCGTTTACTGATCACTGTGGTTCATTGATTCACCTATCTGTAATAGTGATTTAAGGTCTCAATGTGATACCCCACCGAGAATAGACCGGAATTCAATAATTTACTGGTAGCAACAATTCTCTACAATGACATTCTTGCTTAGCACACCGTGTTAACGCTTTCATTTAGTGACACGGTTACTAATCAGTTAATAACCTTATTTCCTATTTCTAAAAAGGTTGTCTGAAAATTGAACACACCGATGTGTGCTCCTTATTCACCCCGACATCAAGTGTCCATTTTTGATTTAAGAGAAAAAATAACATACACAAATAAATGACAGCAAAATTGCGGGGGAAGAATATACTTAGTATGTGGTCCTACTCTCACCTCTCAAAGTTTATGCTGGCTGAGCATTAAAGGGAAATATTTTAGTTGGGCTATTTTTTGCCTGGTAGCTGTAATAGAAGATTAAAGGGAAGGTTAATCTATTTCATCGGGATCTGTCTGAGTGGTATCTGCGTCGATTGTTATTTTCAAGTAGACAAAAACCACAGTATTCATAACTTTGTAAAGTTGTTCCTTTTACTTTGATAGCAGCAGATGGACACTGACTGCAGGGATTGCTGATTGAGCTCGCTGTCTTTGTATAAAAATACACTTCTATCAGTTTTTTAATTAATTTTTGATTAAATCAGCACTCTCTTTATTGGGGCTGGGGAATTGGAATTAAATTTCTTGCCTTCAAATTAATCTGGAGTTTTTTTTGCGCTTAAAATAATTAGAATTATCCAATCATTTAAATTAACTTTGAATCTTGAGTCCAGACTGTGATATCCCATTAAACCACTCGCCGGTATCAGACTTTATTACTCTTTGTGCAGTTTAAGGCACTGACTGCTCCAATCCAATTTAACCGGACAATATAACATTACTTGTGACCACTTTTTGTCCTCAGTTGTGTTTTTAAAGTAAATGTCATATTCCAAAGCCCTGATTTACGAGTGTTTTTTTTTTGTATCTATATTCTTATGGGGAAACACTTCTGTCAGCCTTTGTTTATTATTGGATCAGCGCTGTGGTGTGTGTCTATCCTGGGCTGGGGATTGTAGGTTTATGGCTGTGGAGAACCTCCCCTTTAAGAGGCGGTCGGGTGAGGATCTCTGCTCCGTGGCGGGCTGTTCCACCCTGGGGGGAGAATTTCTTTCCTCAGGAACGGCCAGTGATAGTGTCAACGGGGCGGGCGAGCAGAGCGGGGAAGTGGCCCTCTCTCGATCCGACCGAGCAGTGCAGAGCGCGGCTCATAAAATGAACGAGGCGGCGATCAGCAAATCTTCAAAAGCATCGAAACGGCTCAAGAGCATTCGCAAAAACTCCATCAACCGCAGGATCTACTCGGCGGCTTACGAAGAGCATGAGAACAGGTGAGGCTGAGCCCGGGAGTGTGTGTTTTTTGGTGGGGTTTGGGCTCTTGTTAAAAAGTGGAGTTTGTGTGTTAAACAGATTCCAAGTATTTCCACTTTAAATTTCAAGTAATTTTGGGGAGGTTCTGAGTTATTTTTGACAGTGGGGATGGTTTCATTCCAAACACTCACCAATGTTTTAATCGACATCTCAATCTAATATATACTCAAATATATATAATTAATTAAACATATGTAAATAATTACTTATGTATACGTGTGTGAATGTGTATGTGTATATATTCAGTTACTTAAATATATATAAATAATTATTTATATGTGTGTGTACATATATTCAATTAAATACATATAAATAATTACTTCATTATATGTGTGTATATGTATAGAAATAATTACTTAAGCATATGTGTATAAATAATTTTCTGATGGGGAAAGATTCCCTCACATTATTTGCGTCCTACGAACTACAGGAAAGATTTGGAGGGAAAAAAGCGATGGGCTGAAAGTTAAAATGAGAAATGATTCATTTCCTGGGAGTTGTGGTCAGTGTGTGGCTCTTACTTTGATGCTATCTTGCTCCTACATTGTGGAGTGAGTGTTTTTTTTTTGTGTGTTTATCTAATACATTCACAGCAATTCGGAGGAGGATGACCAGGATGACGAGAAGGCCGATTGTAAGGATCCGGAAGAAATCTTCCAGAATATTCAGATTCAGAAGGAAATCATCTCCAACATTCGCGGGAGACCTTGGCCAATGGGACAAAAGCTAAAGGTGCTCAGGTATATCCGCACTAATATCTAACGGGCAGGGCTCCTCTACAGTCCTCCCACAGGTCCAGGGAGGGATTCCTTTCATTGCCGGTGCAAATAACCAGACGTTAAGTGGACCCAGCACGTCGAGAGTTCAGTCAGCCAGGTTCATCCCATTTCACCTTCAGTTACTTGTTCATTTCTGGTCGGTTTCCCCTGGTCCGAAGATGCTTCAAACACACAGTGTCTGCCCAGCGACACCTGTAAAGAGGCAGGTGGACCTGTGAGATCTCAGCCTTGCCTTTTGCGCCTGCCCTTGTTCAGACGCTGATGGACCTGCCATGTAATCCCTGACAGCACTAACCACAGTATCACCATGAAATGAAAATCAGCCGACAAAATTCTAAGGGTGAGCAGGCAAACAGAATGAGTTAAACCCGCCGGAAATTCCAGAGTATAATGGCAGCCTGCAAAATGATAATTGCACCCAAGGATGGGAAGAAATGTTCTCTCATCCTATTTGAATTGCAATCTCCCGTTACTTTTAACACGCAATGTTAACATGGGAACAGGAGTGGGCCATTTAGCCCCTCGAGCCTGTTCCACCATTCAATGAGATCATGGTTGATCTGTGACCTAACTCCATATACCCAACTTAGCCCCATATCCCTTAATACCTTTGGTTCACAAAAATCTATCAATCTCAGATTTAAAATTAACAATTGAGCTAGCATCAACTGCCGTTTGCGGAAGAGAGTTCCAAACTTCTACCACCCTTTGTGTGTAGAAGTGTTTCCTAACTTCACTCCTGAAAGGCGTGGCTCTAATTTTTAGGCTCTGTCCCCTAGTCCTAGACTTCCCAACCAGCAGAAATCGTTTCTATCTACCCTATCAGTTCCCCTTAATATCTTGAAAACTTCGATCAAATCACCCCTTAATCTTTTAAGTTCCAGGGAATATGACTCTAGTTTGTGTAATCCCTCCTTGTAACTTAACCCTTGGAGTCCAGGTTTCATTCTAGTAAATTTACGCTGCACTCCCTCCAAGGCCAATATATCCTTCCCAAGATGTGGTGTCCAGAACTGAACACAGTACTCCAGGTGTGGTCTAATCAAGGTTTTGTATAGCTGTAGCATAACTTCTACCTCCTTGTATTCTAGTCCTCTAAATATAAAGGCCAGAATTCCATTAGCCTTTTTGATTATTTTCTGTAACTGTCCATGACATTTTAATGATCTATGTACATGGACCCCTAAGTCTCTTTGGACCTCCACTGTTTTGAGCTTTTCACCATTTAGAAAGTACTCTGATCTATCCTTTTTAGGTCCAAAGTGGATGACCTCACATTTGCCTACATTGAAATCCATTTGCCACAGTTTTGCCCATTCACTTAATATTAATATCTCTCTGTAATTTTATGCTTCCATTTTCACTGCTTACAATGCTGTCTATCTTTGTGTCATAGACTGAAGCCTCAACACAAGCTGTGGGACACCACTAGTCACATCCTGCCAATTTGAGTACCTGTCCATTATCCCTACTCTCTCTCTCCTGCCACTCAGCCAATTTCCTAACCAAGTTAATAATTTGCCCTCAATTCTATGAGCTTCAACTTTAGCTAACAATCTCTTATGAGGGACTTTATCGAATGCCTTCTGGAAGTCCATATAAATAACATCCATAGACATTCCCCTATCCACTACTTTAGTCACCTCTTCAAAAAATTCAATCAGGTTCGTCAGGCATGACCTTCCCTTTACAAATCCATGCTGGCTCTCTCTGATCAGCTGAAGATTTTGAAGGTGTTCAGTCACTCCATCCTTAATTATAGACTCTAATAATTTCCCAACACCACATATTAGGCTGACTGGTCTGTAATTCCCTGGTTTCTTAAATAGCGGAGTGATGTGCAATTTTCCAATCTAAAGGAACGGTTCTTGAATCGAGAGAACTTTAGAAGATTATAGTTGGGGCTTCTGCAATGTTCTCACCTACTTCCTTTAAAACCCTGGGATGGAAACCATCTGGTCCTGGGGATTTGTCACTCTTTAGTGCCATTATTTACTTCATTACTGTTAATTTGCTTACGTTAATTATGATGAGCCCCCATCCCTGATTCAAAATTAGTTTCCTTGGGGTGTCCTCTTCCTCTATTGTAAATACTGACACAAAGTAATTATTTAACATGTCTGCCATTTCCTTATTGTCATTTGCAATATCACCACTATCAGTTTTTAAGGAGCCCACATTGCTTTTGACCACCCTCTTTTTCCTAATATAATTGTAAAAAATGTTTGTGTTGATTTTGATATCCCTTGCAAGTTTCTTTTCATATTCCCTTTTTGTAGCTCTTACTATCTGTTTTTCACCCTTTGCTGTTCTTTGTATAACTCGCATCATATTTTTTGGAGTTTAACTGGGGTTTCAGATGACTCCACATTACAGCCATTGGATCAGTTCACCTCCATCTGGAACTGCTGCAGAATCCCCCAGATCTCAGGTCCAGATGTGTCTTTTTTTCCAAAGGCAATTTTACTTTTCATTTTTTGTTTTATTCTCTGTGCCTAAAATCTGTTACACAGTAAACCTTTAGTGTCAGCATTATTCCTGCATTTTCTTTGCCTCTCCCAGGACATTACACGACTGATGGTGGGTCTGTGGGCGGGTGGGTCTGTGAGCTGGTAGATATGTGGGCGGGTGTGTAGGGTTCCTAATCGTCATTCTCCAGTCATCGTGGGTGTGTGAGACAGGCTCGTTGGACAAGCTGGTCTTTTCCTGCCCTTCAATTTCATATAACATTTTTCATTCCACTCCATTACTGCATGATGTGGAGATGCCGGTGATGGACTGGGGTGGACAAATGTAAGGAATCTTACAACACCAGGTTATAGTCCAACAGTTTTATTTGAAAATCACAAGCTTTCGGAGGCTTTCTCCTTCGTCAGGTGAGTGTGGAATTCCTTGAAGGTTACCGCATATGCGAAGGAGAAAGCCTCCGAAAGCTTGTGATTTTCAAATAAAACTGTTGGACTATAACCTGGTGTTGTAAGATTCCTTACATTTGTTGCACTGCATGTCGTGGTTTGAAGCCTTTCCTGAATCAGTGCAAGTATCCAGCTGCCAGCTGATCGCCAATCAGTCAATGCAGACCCAGATTACTTAAATAAAAAATAATTTCAAAAACTGCAATGCTGGAAATCTGAAACAGAAAATGCTGGAAACACTGAGTAGATCAGTCAGCGTCGGTGAAGAGGTTAACAAGGGTGAAAATGGCCTGTGGCAGTCGCACAAAACGGGCTCATTGACTTCAATGGAAACTAAAATCGGTGTCAAGTGAGCTGCTGATTCGCTATTGCCGTAGACCAATCTCAACCCCACGCTTCAGATTCCAGCCTTTCTTCAGACTGAAAATGTAAGATGAAGAAGCATTTATATAGAGTTGGAACAAAGGGGAGGGTGGAGAGGGAAAACACAGAGAAAGTATCTGCGCATTGACCTGTGAGCTGCTTAAAAGAAACACAGGAGATTGTATGACTGGGATGATCTTTACATTAGACAATGAAAAGAAGCATCAAAGAAAATTAAGACATTAGGTGGCCAATTGGTTAAGGTAATGGGTTGTGCTGGGCAGGGCAAGGGTTACATAGGAACAGAAGTAGGCCATTCATCCACTGGATCCTTTTCCACCATTCCGTCAGATCATGGTTGATTTCCATTCCATTTGACCTCAACTCCATTTACCTGGCTTTTCTCCATATCCCTTGATAGTGTAACCCAACAAAAATCTATCAATCTCAGTTCTGAAAGCACCAATTGTCCCAGCAACCACAAAGCCTTTTGGGAGAAGAGAGTTCCAGATTTCCACTGCCCTTTATGTGAAAAAGTGCTTGCTGATTTCACTACTAAATGGCCTAGCTCTAATTTTAAGATTATGCCCCTTTGTTCTGGATTCCCCCACCAGAGGAATTAGGGTTCATACAGAGAAACCATTGTATCTTGTAATCATTTTAAAGACCTCGATTTAGCATCCAATCCTTGTCAATGGGGTAGTGTCGGATGTTTGCATTGTGGCATTGTGCAAAATTGGGTAAAATCGGCTAAACCGACATTTTCCACGGTAAACCAATGGGCTTTTCATCCATTGTGCTAAGGAAGCAATGGTTCGAATCCCAGCCTCGTCCATAGAAAAGAAAAAGAAAGACTTGCATTTTTATAGCACCTTTCAGACTTCAGGACATTCCAATGCACTTCACAGCCAGTGAAGTACTTTTAAAGCGTAGTCACTGTTGTAATGTAGGAAACACGGCAGCCAATTTGTGCACAGCAAGATCCCACAAACATCGATTTGTGATAATGACCAGATGATCTGTTTTAGCAATGTTGGTTGAGGGATAAATATTTGCCAGGACACCCAGAAGAACTCCCTTGCTCTTCTTCGAAATAGTGCCATGCAATCTTTTAAGTTCACCTGAGAGGGAAGAAGGGGCCTTGGGTTTAACATCTCACCAAAAGACAGCACCTCTGATAATGTCAGTCTAGGTTTTGTACTTAAGCCGCTGGAATGGGACCTGAACCCACAAGCTTGTGAGTCAGAGGTAAAAGTGCTACCACTGAGCCATGACTGACATACAAATAGGGCAGTGCTCGATGTTTGTATTGTGGCATTGCATCCATTTGGGTAAAATCCTTGGAGAATTAAAGAACGTGTGAATAGCTGAGACCGTGAGAGGCACTGTAAGGAATGGTGAGAAGACAGGGAATGTTGAAAACAGAAAGGCGGTAGATTAGGTCTGAAAATAAATAGAAAATGTTGGTAATGTATCGCATCATGAAATGAGAATAAAACAAGCCAGCACCAAGGGTATAGATTCCACCAGCACTCTGTTCGAAGGAGGGGTCTCCACTCCAAGTGCCGCTAACACCAAAAGACTTGCCTCACATCAGCAGTACCTCCTGCTTTAAACAAAATGCAGTTTTAGATAAGGTCTGAAGTTACTAAAGTCATAGTTCAGGCCAGGAGGACTGCAGAGCGTCCAGGAGGAAGAGAAAATGCTGTTCCTCGAGCTTACGTTGAGCTTGATTGGAATGGTACAGGAGAGCTAAGGCTGGGAATGGAAGGGGGAATTTGAAATAGTGAGCCACCAGGAGCTCAGGGTCACATATGGGCACAGAGTGGAGCTGTTCAGCAAAGTGGGCTCACCTAGTCTCCTTTTGAATTCCCCAATGTGGCAGAGAGTTCATTACTTAAAGACATATGGAACAGCTCAAAGACCTTTAATTATTGGTGATATTTTTAAAGTTAGAAAAAGTGGGACTGTTTGAAGAGTTTTCGAAATTCAGCTTTGCGCCTGCTCACCGAGGTCCCATACCATTAGAAACAAACCAAACTGAAGTGACTGGCATTGCTATATCAACATTACATTCTTTGCTTTACAACATGATGATGCTAAAACCACTGCACAACACACGAGGCATACAGTGAAACTGCCCCATCAGGTAAATATATCCAATTAACTGAGGAACATCTCAAAGGAATGCTGTATAATCTTGCTTCATATATAAGAGTGCATGATTAAATTAATTTTTATTGGGATTTTGATTTTTTTTTACACATTAAGCATTTTTAAAAGTTGAAACTCTTCCACTTTCCAAATTACAATAGAATTTTTTTTAAAACACATTTACCAGTTAAGTGCCTTTTTGTTAAAATATGGACAGAACAAATGGGTTATTTGCAGCTGAAGGTATTTATTACTGACAGGAGTCACATTTAGAAATCCAATTTGTCGCCATCTGCTTGTGAATTTCAGGTCAGCTGATTATATTGGGTCTTATTTGGGGACCATCTGTAATCACCACACAGATGAGTGAAGGAAATAAATGCTTTATCTATATTATTAAAAGTCTTGCATAGGGCACACGCTGTCCCCGAATCTTACTTCCTGTTGTCAGGATTTTGGGGGTAATACTTTTCTGCCAATATTTATAATTCAGACTCATTCCATAAATGTTTATACTGGCAATTTTCCTATGTCAACATTGGCCAGTCACAATGTAGTATAAAGAATTAAAAAAGAGATTAGAAAACAATGGATGAGATAATCGAGAGTGGTGTAAAATGGACGGTCGATTCACTATTGCCCGTTTTTCACTACTGGCAAAAAAACAATTTTGCCTCCCATAAGTGCTTTCAAATGGAAATTAGTTTCTTGAAAATGAGGAATATTAAAGATTATGGAGAGTGAGGAATAGAATTAGACTAGGTGGCTCATGTAGAGATAAACAATGGCACAGGCTTGATGGCCTAAATAGTCTTATTGTGCGCTATAACCTTCTATGATAAGGCAGCAGGAAAGTGACCTTGAAAAGCAGATTGCTGGTACTAATTATTAGAATTCAATGAAATCAGCAGATATAGTCCACCAGTACTCTCAGCTCACCCTCCCCTGCAAGTTACACATGAACAGAGTCAAAACTGAGAACCTCATGAAGTAGAAGCAGCAAAGATAAGTGAACAATTGGGGAGAAGCGCTGGGACAGTAAAGTGGAAAGATCTCTGTCAATTTATGTTATAAATGGAGTAAAGCACTGTGTGACCAATTGCATACAATACAAGCCAACCAGTTAATATAATTGTGGGCTATCTCAAAATAATAACATTCCTGTCTATTTGACCGGTGCCAATTCTGCTCAGTAACAGTAAATATATCAACGGAGTGAATATTGACACCACTGTGTCAGCCAATGAGTTGGAGGCGGGGCGGGGCTTGAGTGTCTCCGCACTCATGACTGAAACTACAGCAAACAGAGTCTCCCAATAAAAGCAGGATTATTTCTTCAGCAAAATGCAGAGTGAGTGAAGGATGGTTTCAGAATACAAATTATGTGCGTTAAATCAGTCCCAGTTCACTTACAGCAGTGCGGTCTCCGGGCGTGATTGACGGGGGGGATTACCCAATTATCTCCATTCTGGCCAGGACTTGTGGTGTCACTATCTGCAGCCATATCAATGGGCTAAAGCATGAGGAAATAGTTACACCTACTCACATTGTGCAAAAATGAAAGTCACAAGATCAAAGGTAATTATTGATGATGAAGGCCATTCGGCCCATCTTAATTTATCCTTCCAGAAAGTTCTATAGTCCCCTGATTGTAGCATCCAATGGGTTCTTAACTAATTTCAGTGTTTCTGCCTCCAATATTTGTGGGAGTCCATTTCATGAGAAGATCACTCTTTTTGCATGAAAAAGAACTTCCTGATATTTCTAAATATACCTTTTATTACTTTGAACCTGTGGCCCCTTGTCCTACTCTCTCAATTTCATTTGAAGTCATTTTCTGAATTCCTGTTTTCCATACCATTTATTATCTTGGATCCCTCTATAAGGTCACCTCTCACACTCCTCTTTCCAGGCTGAAGAGTCCAGGTTTGGCCAGTCTTTCCTCATAACTCAGACCTCCATAGAATCATAGAAAGGTTACAGCACAGAAGGAGGCCATTCGGCCCATCGAGTCCGCGCAGGCTCTATGC